>NC_138969.1:40807500-42157500 GCF_055761805.1 Camellia sinensis | reverse complement strand
TGGCGTATGGCCGTAAAAAAATGAAGGTTTTTTTTTTGTTTTTATGTAAATATGTTTATTTTGATCGGCGTATAACTGTAAAAAAAAATGAAGGGTGCTTTTTGTTTTTTTTTATGTAAATATTTGTATTTTGATTTGTTTTTGTTTTTATGTTTAAGTACTGAAAAATGAAATTAAAAAGTAGAAAAGAATAAGAAAATTAAGTCCAAACAAAAAATAATAATGAGAAAAAAATAAAAATAAAAGAAATTAAACCTAATATCAAAATAAAAAAATAAAATAAATTAAAATAAAATAATACCAGTAGAAATTAAACTTAATGGGATGTTGGTGTTGCTGGAATGGTAATGTAAAACAAATACCATGAGAGTTTAAAAAAAAAATCAATGTATGCAAAGTTAATTTTACCTCAAGATGCAGAACCAAAAAAAAAATTACACAGTTGAGAATAACAAACTGTTAAGGAGAATAAATGTATGGAGGACTTGAGGGCATTCAACTGATATAAATGTTTCCATATCAATGTAGCAATACACGTATATCATTTTAACAAAAATTCAAATTTCACAGTCATAACAAAACTTTTTAAGTAGAAATCGACATTCCAAGCTCGCCACGAATAAAATTGAAGCGATCATCGCTTAGGGGTTTTGTGAAAATATTCGTCAATTGCTTGTCGGTGTTTACAAATTCAAGTACAATATCCCCTTTTTGAACATGATCTCTTAAAAAATAATGTCGAATTTCAATATGTTTTGTCCGTGAGTGCTGAACCGAATTTTGGCTTAAATTGATGGCACTAGTATTATCACATTTAATAGGGATATGATTATAATTCAAATCAAAGTCCTCCAATTGTTGTTTCATCCAAAGTATTTGGGCACAACAACTTTCGGAAGCTATATATTCAATTTCGGCCGTTGATAAAGCAACAAAATTTTAATTTTTGCTAAACCAAGATACTAATGAGTTACCAAGAAAGTGACAAGTGCCACTGGTGTTTTTTCTATCAAGTTTGCATCCGGCAAAGTCGGCATCCGAGTAACTAATTAAATCAAATGCAACATCTCTACGATAAAGCAGTTTCAAATTTTGAGTGCCAACAAGATATCTAAAAATTCTTTTAACAACACTGAGATGTGATTCCTTACGATTTGATTGATATTTAGCACACATACAAACACTAAACATAATATCGGGTCTACTTGCAGTTAAATTAAGAAGTGAGTCGATCATACCTCGATATTTTGTTTGATCAATAGACTTATCTTTTTCATCATTGTCTAGCTTAATGGATGTGCTTATAGGTGTTCCAACTATTATTGAGTCATGCATACCAAACTTTTTGAGTAGTTCTTTTGTGTACTTAGCTTGGTTGATAAAAATTTCTTCCTTATATTATTTGATTTGAAGTCCAACGAAATAATTTAGCTCCCCCATCATGCTCATCTCAAACTCACCTTGCATACACTTAGCAAATTCCTTACACAAGGTTTCATTAGTAGCACCAAATATAATATCATCCACATATATTTGCACAATAAGTAAATCATCATTTTTAGTTTTAACAAAAAGTGTTATGCCAATCGTTCCTCTAGAAAAATTATTTTCAATCAAAAATTTACTCAATCATTTATACCATGCACGAGGTGCTTGTTTCAAACCATATAAAACTTTTGATAGTTTAAAAACATGATTTGGAAAATCATGATCTTCAAAACCTGGGGGGTTGTTTAACATAAACTTCCTCATTTATAAAACCATTTAGAAAGGCACTTTTTACATCTATTTGATAAAGTTTGAAATCTCTAAAACATGCAAATGCAAGTAACAGACGAATCGCTTCTAATCTAGCAACCGGAGCAAAGGTTTCATCGAAATCAATACATTCTTCTTGATTGTATCCTTGTGCAACAAGTCTAGCCTTGTTTTTTACAATTGTGCCAGATTCATCAAGCTTATTTCGAAAGATCCATTTGGTACCGATAATGGTATGATCTTTAGGTTTTGGCACAAGTTTCCACACTTTGTTTCTCTCAAATTGGTTAAGCTCTTCATGCATAACTATCATCCAACGTTCATCGAATTCGGTTTCTTGAAAGTTTTTAGGCTTAATCTGTGAGAGAAAAGCCAGGTTACTACAAATGTTTCTAAGTGAAGAGCGAATTTCGATACCTTTTGTAGGGTTACCTAGGATTAAATCCTTAGGGTGATTATGAACAAACTTTCATTCTCTTGGCAAATCATCATTGTTTCCTCCTTTTTCTTGAGGTAGGAGAATAGGTTGTTCAATCTCTTTGTTCAACTTACATGGTTGGTTATCTTCTTTGTAAATACTTGAATCTTCCACATTTGGTTCCAAATCTATATTATCACTAACAATTTACTTTTGAGCAGAGATGTTAGTTTCATCAAATGTCATATGCAATGTTTTAAAAACTGGACCGGTGAATGAACCGGAAAAATGATCGGGTGGACGGGTCACCGGTTCAACCGTCGGGTTGAACCGGAATCGAACCGTGACGTTATAAATATATTAAAATTATATTTAAATAAAAATATAAGTAATAAAATTATAAATTAAAAATTTTAATAATCTTAAATATTTCTCTTAATACTTTTTTTATTAAAAAATATAAAAATATTATTAATTTTCATTTTGGAAGAAGAAATCAAATATTTAATATTCCTTCCATATGATTTTAATTCAAACACTTTGATTGAAAGAAGAGCAAAATTTTTGGAGGGATATCAAATTTTAAGTTTCCCTCCAGTGAATTTGATTGAATCCCACATAGATTTCTTGAGTTTTTTTGGTAGAATTTTTTTCTTATAAATAGATGGAAGCTTTCACAATAATTTCAAGCTCTCAGTGGGATTCCTCACAAGAGGAGACCCTTAAAAGAGAGTTTCCAATTAAATTTTTATTATATATATGTATATATATATAAAATAAGAAAGAAAGAAAAGAAAGAAAGAAAATAAAAAAACAAGAAAAAAAAAAAGGCCGGACCGGTTCGATCAACCCGTGACCGGGTCGACCGGTTCACCGGTTTAGCCGGTGGGTTCACCGGTTTTCAAAAAATAGCTCGGTTTTTTCAATTGGCCGGTTTAAGAGGGTTGACCGGACCAGAACCCCATCCGGTCACTGGCCGGTCCGGTCCGGTTTTTAAAACCATGGTCATATGTATAGATTCTTCCACAACAAGAGTTCTTTTATTAAAAACACGATAAGCTTTGCTAGTTAAGGAATAGTAAAGAAAAATTGCTTCATCAAATTTTGAATCAAATTTACCTAAGTTATCATTACCATTATTATGCACAAAACATTTACAACCAAAAACATGCAAGTGACTAATGTTGGGCTTTCTATCATGCCAAAGTTCATAAGGAGTCTTTTTGAGAATAAGTCTAATTAATGCATGATTTAAAATATAGCATGCAGTGTGAACGGCTTCAACCCAAAAATATTTAGAAAGATTATTTTTGCAAAATATTGTTCTACTCATCTCTTCTAAAGTTCTATTCTTCCTTTCTACTATACCATTTTGTTAAGGGGTTCTAGGTGCTAAAACATTATGTCAAATACCATGCTCATCACAAAACAATTCAAATTTCTCATTTTCAAGTTCTCTACCATGGTCGGTTCGAATATTAGTAATAAAAAAGCCTTTTTTATTTTGAATTCTACAATAGAGTTTTGTGAAAGAAGAAAAAGGTTTCATCTTTGTGTGCTAAAAACATAACCCATGTAAATCTTGAATAATCATCAACAATAATAAGACAATAATGTTTGTCACCTAGACTAAATGCCCTTGAGGGACCAAATAAATCCATATGCAATAGTTGTAAAGGTCTAGTTGTGAAAATATGAGATTTTGATTTAAATGATGTTTTAGTTTGTTTTCCTTGTTGACAAGCACTACAAAGATGATCTTTTTCAAATTTAATTTTTGGAAGTCCAATGACCAATTCCTTTATCAAAAGTTTAGTAATTAAATCCATATGAGTATGACCAAGTCTTCTATGTCATAACCAACTATTTTCATTATTAACATATAAACATTTAACATCACTAGCATAGAGATCATTAAGATGAAAAACATAAACATTATCATGGCGATTACCAACGAATAAAGCTTTATGATCATTTGTGCTTTCAATTGTGCAATGTGATTTATCAAAAATAACTTGATTATCTTTATCACATAATTGACTAATACTAAGTAGATTATGCTTAAGTCCATCAACAAGTAAAACATTTTGAATAGAAGGGTTAGGAGAAATACCGATGCTACTAATACTGACGATTTTTCCTTTCTTGTTGTCTCCAAAAGTAACAAAGCCTTCATCTTTGGATGACAGTGTAGTAAAGAAGGATTTATCTCCGGTCATGTGTCTGGAACATTCACTATCAAGATACCACTTCCCTTCTTTAGCTTTGGACTTAAAGCAAACCTCATCTTGAGTAGAGTCTTCATCTTCAAGAGTCATGAGACATAAGTTGGCTACTTCATTTTCAGTTTCATCACTTGAGCTTTCATCTTTACTTTCTTCCCAAGCTGCTACCATGGCCTTTTTGTTTCTTTTGTAGTCTTTTCCATGATCCTTCAATTTTGGACAATCCATCTTCATATGTCCAAGATTTTTGCACTCATAACAAATAATAGGCTCTTTCTTGTTATCTTTGTTGTACTCTTTCTTGAAAGGTCTTCTTCCTCTATAATTGTTTTTTTTTTTTGAAGTGCTTTTTGAGATTTCTACTAAACATGGCATAGCTTTCATCCTCACTGGAGTTTTCATGTTCTTCTTCATTTGATGAGACTTTGAATGCAATTTCACTTTTCTTTTTGTTTTTAACATCCTCATATCCTTTCATGGTGATCTCATGAGTCATAAGGGAACCCATACGCTCATCCAATCCAAGTGTGGAGAGATTTTTGGCTTCTATAATGGCCGTGACCTTTACTTCCCAATTCTTTGATGAACACCTAAGAATTTTTCTTACCAACTCACTGTTAGTATAAGTTTTGCCAAGAGATTTCAAAGAGTTTACAATTTCAATAAATCTAGTAAACATACTTGAAATAGATTCATTAGAGTTCATTTTAAACAATTCATAACTATGAACAAGCATATCAATACGAGATTCATTCACTTGGTTTGTACCTTCGTATGTTACCTCAAGTTTGTTCCAAATTTCTTTTGCCGAATCACAACTTGAAATTCTATTATACTCTTTAGAGTTTAATTCACAAACAAAGGTGAGTTTGGCTTTAGCATTGGCTTGCAATAATTTATTATTCATCTCATCACATTTATCTTCAGTTTTAGGTACACTAATATTGTCTACTAATTTGGTAGGAATTTTTGGACCTTTGGTGACAATAATCCGCATGGCATAATCAATGGCTTGTAGGTATAGGGTCATCTTATCTTTCCAATGACTATAGTTGTTTCTGTCAAACAATGGTGGCCTATTGGTGGCTTGTCCTTCAGCTAAGGTTGCCATGGATCGAAACTCTCAGATTGTTAAATCTAAAACAAAAGCCGAGACTCTGATACCAATTGTTACCCAAAAGACAATCTAAGAGGGGGGTGAATTAAGTTTTTACAAATAAAAATAATAATACCTTAATAAAAGATTATGACTAGCACAATAGATAAATATAGTTAATAAAATAAAAATAATTAAAATAAGTGTTCTAACAACTATGTCAGTTAATGATTTTAGCACAGTGAAAATGTGAAATATAGCTATGACAATTTAAATAAAATAAAGAGATCAGGGAGAGAGAGGCAAACAAATTTATAATGGTTCGGCTTTAACTCGGCCTTCGTCCACTCCTCAAGATTCACTTAAGATTTTTCACTATACTCTAGCTTCACAAGGTGCTAGCAACCTTTTCACAGATGGACCAATCCTCCACAGATTTTACACAGACTTTCTAAGTCAAGAACACTGAGTGTACTACACTCTTACAAGGTTGAAAAGAAGATGTTTTTGCTTTCACCTAAAACTATAAGAATTATCTCTCAAAGATAAATATAAAAATGAAACTCTGATTTTTTTGTAAACCTCACACAAGAAATATGAGCTTAAAGGTATACGTCTCAGTATATAATTTCTGAAAGTGGATGTAAAAAATTGAAGAACACTTTTTAGAG
This sequence comes from Camellia sinensis, assembly GCF_055761805.1. NCBI lineage: Eukaryota > Viridiplantae > Streptophyta > Magnoliopsida > Ericales > Theaceae > Camellia > Camellia sinensis. Next base: position 42,151,332 of record NC_138969.1, on the reverse strand, counting down.
AATTTTTCAGAGAATAGATGTGAGTGATTATAGATCAAAGAATATTTATTTATTTATTTTTTTTTTGTAACTTGTTTACATTAGAGGCTTTGGTATATATAATAAAACTTACAGCCATTGTATTCATTTGAATTTATAGCTATTTATAACCGTTATATTCATTTGAATTTATAGCCGTTTATAACCGTTGTATTCATTTGAATATCTTCTACTCCATCATTACTAATTTGAATATCTTCCACTCTATCATTACTAATTTGAATATCTTCCACTCTATCATTACTAATTTGAATATCTTCCACTTGAACCATTTGGCCTGCTGCTGTACTGGGCTGTTTGAACCTTTGTTTTTGGCTGTTTGAATCTCTGGTTTGGGCTGTTTGTACCTCTGTTTTTGGGCTGTTTAAACTCCTGATTTAAGTAAATATTAAATACATTCTAACAACATTTAGGATAAAAGTTTAGGTGAGAAATAATGTGGTAAAATAAATTTTGATTCTATTTTTCTCTTTCAAATAAATTAAAACATAATTAAATAAATCATCAAAATAAATGTTGATTCTATTTTTCTTTTTCAAATAAATCATTAAAATAAATTTTGATTCTATTTTTTTCTTTTAAATAAATCATCAAAATAAATTTTGATTTTATTTTTCTCTTCCAAATAAATTTAAAACATAATCAAATAAATCATCAAAATAAATAAGTCTAACAGAATTGTATAGTCAAAATAAATATGGGTAAGAATCATCATCATGAAAAGACACCAGCATTACATGGTTTGGCAAATCTACTTACATCTACGGATATTACCCCTTGTCCACTATATTAAATATGTATTACATATCATAACTCCAGATATATGAAAATACAATAAATCTGACTGAAACGCAATAATCTCGCTCTTTTTAAGGAGATTCAAGTCCTTCTTGGTTGGTAAAACTACAACACCCCAATACAACAGAATATTACGTATTAACCTGTCTCTTTTAGAATACAACATTCCGACTTTTAGTCGTGTTAACTCAATCAACCCTGTACAAGTAGGTAAATCTAAAGTTGCACCATAAAAACACATTTATAGGCTGTCTAATTATTTATGTATAAGATAACTTATATTCTCCATGTACACTTCCTCGGATATACACATCTATCAAAACAAGAAGAGTCTCATATTTAATATAATAATAAATCAATTGTAACTCATAACCTTTCATATGACACACTCAAACCCTCTCAGTTTATCATATTGCATTATTATATAATCTTTAACTACACTTTATGACATGATGTATGTATACACATGAATGCACCACAAAATGTATATTTAATTTTAATATTAAAATAACATGAGTGCATATATGGACCAACATATGTAATCTTCGGGCAATCACAAATGTATAGTGATTTGAGAGATCTGAGGTTCCCCAATCAGTCAGGCAATGAAGTAGGCTCTGAACAACTATAGAAAAATAGCAATTACAGTGAATGAACATGTTGTAAAGCGTTAGACAAAGTAACCAACTTTGTTTGGACACCTTATAGACAGAAGTCAAAGGGACTTGAAGTGTTTAACACCCTCTGGCAAGGTCACTAGCTCTGGGCAATCATTAATCATCAATTTCTTTAAGGCATTGAGATATTGTAAACCTTCAGACATGAACTTGTTGCAGTGACTAATATGTAGGTAGTGGAGAGATTCAAGTCATTGTAGCCCTTGCTCTGGCAAAGACTCGAGGCCAAGATAGTCACAGATGTACAATGACTTTAATGCAACAAGGCTTGCAAGATCATTAGGAAACACTTTTGATTTTTGTAAAACTTTCAATACTCAATGATTTGAGAAGAGTTAGGTTTCTTAGCACCTCTTTTGGAAAACAAATGGCCTCCTTATTGTCAACAACTTTAAAGAAAGTGAGACTAATGAGATTTGAGATTGAATTCAGTATCACGTTGGTGCACCTGTCCCAAACCTCTAACTTTCTCAATAAGGAAAGGCACGGAAAGCTCAAGTTAAGACAATTGCCAATGTTCATCTTCCGAAGACTAGGGAGTAACTCTCTTCTCTTATTCCTTGACAAACCTTTTAAATTTGGCAAATTATAAATGAAGAGTATTTCCAAATATGGGAATTCTTTTATTGGGCCTCTATAAGGATGGCAATTTGAACCAGACCCGATGGGGACCCGGCCCCCCTGACCCCGATTAGAATGGTTTTTCCCTGAAAAATGCTTCTGACAGGCCGGGGATGGTATTCGAAAATGAATCCCCGATAAATTTTGAACCGGGAATGGTGATACATTCCCCAGCCCCGTCCCCATTTTCCCGATGTGAAATTACTATTATACCCATATATATATAAACCAAACCCTAAAATACAGTTACACAACTCACACTCACACACCACCTCTCATATCTCTCTAAAAGCCTCTCATCACCACCAATCTCCATCCCTTCGCTGTCCTCCTCTCTCTTTGTCCTCATCTCCTTCCTCCCATCACCTCTGATCTCTTTCTTCCCCCGCTGTCTTCGACGAGAGAGAGTTGTGGTTAGGGTTTCCGATCTCGGCGAAAGTGAACTCAGATCTGTAATGATCGAGGCCAAGATAGGGTTGACGGTGTCTTGGGCATGGTATGCAAGACACTGAAGAACACTATTCCCAAGGCGATTGTTTATTGTCAGGTTTAGGAGGCCAAACAGTCATTGCTCAACCACTTCTACACACAAATTGGCAAGAAAGAGGTACCGTCTCTATCTGTGTTTGACTTAGTGTGTGTAAAGAGTTTTCTATGTAGTTTCTTCAATCTTTGAGGCACACATCTAGTTATACAAGATGCATTACGTTTAGTTGAATAAGTTATAGTATCAAAATTATTATATGGGATTTAATTTTAAAAAACACAACCAAACATGATAATTGTTTTTGGATGCAAACCCTTTTTTCCATGAAATACTATTGATGTTGTTTGATAACATTGTCATGTTTTTCCATGTTCAGGCAAAACAGTTTGCACAATTGTTAGATAAAGATCCAACATTGATGGAGAGGAGGCAAGAATGAGCAAAAAGGCAAGAATGTGCAAGAGATGAGATTGATTCTGTATCATGGGTTTGATGAGATTGACAAAATATTTGGAGATGCTTTGTATCACGATATTAACTAATTCGAGAATTTTGTTGATTGTTGAATTAAAAAAAAAAATCAGGGATTTTTCGAGATTGAGGAAACCTGATCCCCGTTAAGGGACAGGAGAGGGGGGTAATTGGTTCCCCGCCGGGGATCGGGGGCAAGGACAGGGAGTTTTTTACATTCGGGGATTGAGGACTGGAAGTGTAATCCCCGGCCCCACCCTGGCCCGTTGTTATTCCTAGGCCTACCTCCACCACTGCCAAAGAAACGGTTAAATTCACATTCCACAATGGTTATGTGAACATAATCATAAAGTAATGAACAACAATATGCAAATTCACATTGATTTTAGAATACAAAAAAGGGATAACATATCAGTGTACCCGATTAGGGCACAAGCAAAATAACTAATGTTGGCTATACTATTCCATCAATCCATATTTTCAACATTTTTCAAAAATGAAAAGAATGTGAAGTTCACATCTATCGATAATGGACATACTATTTTGTACATAAACCATGGGATTTGTATCGAAAATAACAACAATATGAATGTTCACAGTCAGGGCTAGGCCTTAGGCCAAAAAATTTTGGCCCAAAAATAGGGCCCTCAAATTTAGTAAAATGTTATAGGCTCAATTTTATTTTATTTTATTTTATTTTTAGGATCAATTTAAAGGGCCCAAAAATATTTTATTGGGCCCATGTATGGTTTAGCCGATATTTATTTATAAGTGTGGTTTAGCCCATATTTATTAAAATGAATGGATATATATATAAAAAGTGTTTGGGCCCAACCTAAGAAGAACAATACATACAATATACATTGCTTAGTGCTTTCAACTCAGTGCTTTCAATCTCTTTCTCTCTCTCTCTCTCACGAACATGAAGTGATGAAGAAGGAAGCATGTACCAAGCAAGCATAAAACAGGGCAGGCAGACGCAGAAAGCACAGCACTAAGTGACCCACTCTCTCTCTCTCTCTCACACACACACACACACACACACTCCTCCGGTGACTCACTCTCTCTTACACACACACACACACACTCTCTCTCTCTCTCTCTCTCTCTCTCTCTCACTATCAGATTTTATTAAATAAAGTTGCCCTAATTTTTTTCTACATTATTTCTTTATCAGTTAGTGGAATAATAAATTTGCCTAATTTTTTTTACCTTCTTTATCTATTAGATTTTATTGGAATAAATAATTTTGCCCTAATTTTTTTACCTAGGTCTTTATTAGTTTTAATTAAATAATTTTTTCCTAATTTTTTTGTCCTAATTTTGTTTCATTAAATTGTTTTTTTATTATTTATAATTTCTTTGCTATCAGATATGAGATAATCAGTGGATTGTGATTTGTGGATTGAAGTATTTGTAATTATAGTCATGTTTCCTAGGAAGTATAGTTCTGGAAATGAAAAGAGAAAGAAGAAGATGAAAGTAGTACAATTAATTCAATCTCAATCGGGAGCACTTGATAAATATTTTGGTATCAAGAAACAAGTAGATATTTCGGGTTCAAATAACAATGATGATGGAGATTTGGTAATTGAAGAACCTACTCATTATGTGAATAATAATGAGGATGATGATTTGGTGATTGAAGAACCTAGTGAACATATGAATAAGCATGAGAATGAAGATTTGGAGAATGTAGAATCTAGTGAAAGTGAAGATGTCGATGTTGAATGTGGACCTCTAAACATTTATGACCCTAGTAATTGGGACAAGATTGATCAAAATTTAAGAGATTTATTAATTGAGAGAGGTCCTATAAGAGGTAATGGTGTGAATTTTCCCCTAGATAACAAAGATAGGCATTTTTCTTCTATATTTTACATGCGACAGTTACAAAATGGAGAGAAGCAGGATAAGAAGTGGCTAGTATATTCAGATGCTTCAGACAAAGTGTTTTGCTTTTGTTGTAAGTTGTTTAAGCAAGATGGGAACAATATTCATTTGGCTACTGATAGATTGAAAGATTGGAAGAATATGGGGAACAAGCTTAGAAATCATGAAACTAGTAATGAGCACTTTTATTTGCATGAGCAAATGGATTGAATTGGAAAGTAGATTGAAGTAGAATGAAACAATTGATATAAGTGTTCAAGAACAAATCAACAAAGAGAGAGAACACTAGAGACAAGTGTTACTAAGGATAATTGCTATTGTGATCACTCTTGCTAAAATAATTTAGCTTTTTGTGGAGACAACGAGAAGATTTATCAAGAAAGAAATGGAATTGTTTTAAGCTTAATTGAAATGTTTGCCAAATTTGATCCAGTAATGCAGGAGCACATTCAACGTATTCAAGTGAGTGAAATTCATTACCATTATCTTGGTCACAAAATCCAAAATGAATTGATACAGATGTTAGCGAGTGAGATCAAGAGTACGATTGTGGCAAGAATCAAAGAAGCGAAATATTTTTCAATTATTCTTGATTGTACTCTAGATGTTAGTCATGAAAAACAAATGCCTTTTGTGATAAGATGTGTAGATGTTTCAACTAGTCCGGTAAAGGTAGAAGAATTCTTTTTAGAATTTTTGAAGGTGGATGATACATCAGGGTTGGGACTTTTTAATGTACTTAAAGAGGCATTGCACACACTCTAACTTGATATTGGTGATATAAGAGGGTAAGGATATGATAATGGCTCTAATATGAAAGGGAGACACAAAAGTGTACAAAAAAGAGTACTTGAAATAAATCCAAGAGCATTCTACATGCCATATGGGTGTCATAGTCTTAATCTTGCCCTTTGTGATATGGCTACCTCTTGTTCCAAAGCTATCTATTTTTTTAGAGCGGTACAATGCATATATATGTTGTCTTCATCTTCTACAAAGAGGTGGAAAAGACAATGTGGAAGGTCTCACACTTGAGCCATTATCACAAACTCGTTGGGAAAGGCGCATTGAAAGCGTTAAAGCTATACGGTACCAAGCTCCACAAATAAGAGATGCTTTAATTCAGTTGGAAAAAGAATCTGATGAGCCCAACACAAAGTGTGAAGCTCAATCCTTAATTACATCTAAAATTGAGAATTTTGAGTTTTTGCTTAGCATGATTATTTGGCACAATCTGTTGTTTGCTGTCAACTTTGTTAGCAAGACATTTCAAGCTAAAGACATGCATATTAATGTTGCTATACATCAATTAAAATGACTCATTACATTTCTTGAAAAGTATAGAGAAAATGGATTTTTGGAGGCCATGATTGAAGCTAAAGAAGTTACAATTAAAATGGAGATTATACATTTATTTCGTGAAAGACATGTCATTCATAGAAAGAAACAGTTTGATGAGAATGTTAGTGAAGAGGTTGCATAATCAGCTGAAGAATCCTTTAGAGTTAATTACTTCATATATATTATACATCAAGCCCTTTCTTCACTTAAGAATAGATTTGAACAATTTCAAATATATGAAGAAACTTTTGGATTTTTGTTTGATTTGAAGAAGTTAAATTCTACCAATGATGAGTGATTGAAGACTTATTGTGCTAATCTTTAAGACTTTTTGAAACATGATGGACTTACGGATGTTGATGAGAGAGATTTATTTTATGAGTTGAAAGTCTTCAGAGAAGTTTTACCAAAAGAAATCAATAGGCCAATTGAGGTGATGAATTATTTGAAATTGATGGATGGTTGTTTTCCAAATACTTGGATTGTGTATAGAATATTGTTGACTGTTCCAGTTACCGTTGCCTTTGGAGAAAGAAGTTTTTCAAAGTTAAAATTGATCAAATCCTACCTTCGATCAATAATGTCACAAGAAAGATTGAATGGATTAGCTATATTGTCTATTGAAAAGGATTTGGTAGATAAATTAGATTATACAAACTTAATTAGTGACTTTGCAGCTAAAAATGCAAGAAGAGTAGTATTTAAGTGATCGTTGGGTCAATTGTAAACTGGATATTGCTAAACTATAAAGTAACAAAATCAGTTTTTAATGTTTTTGAGTCATTGTACTGATTTCTTCCTATCTTAATATATGAAATTAAATTTTAGTTTATAATTTTAATGATTATATGTGCAAGTAAACTTAAATAAAAAATTTGTTGATACTTATCATTTTATGCATAAATTTTTTTATTAAAAAAATATATATTAGAGGGGCCCCATTCTCATAGTTCGCCTTAGGTCTCACAAATCTCAGGGCCGGCCCTGTTCATAGTGGTGCATATTTTCATCATGGACTAATCATATGATAATGTCTTGTTTTGTATATTATATTGCCTATGTGAATATTCACACTGTTGTGTTTCTCATGTGAATTGTGAACATTATGACTATCATATGACAATAGTCTTGTTTTGACTATGAGACTGTTCACATTGTTATATCTCACAAATCCAAACCCTTTTTCCAATAGTGAAAAAGCTTTTAACAACAAACATGTCCTTCTTCGGCATCATCATCAGAATCACTGTAAGTCTCATTTTCATTGTCGGCTTTGTTCGTTCTGAGAATGCTTAATCCAAGCATCACTCTTAACTACGGGTGTGCACGGTGTGTTTCGGGGGGTTTGAAAGTAAAATTATAAACCAAATGGTGGATTAGCAGATTGACAAATAACCAAATAGTGGTTTCTATGGTTTGGGATGGATTGGCGGATTAAAGAATATTTTTAACCAAATATCAAGTATTTGCATAATATATAACACTAATTTGCATAATATTTTTTGTCTATATAACATAAACTAATTTTAGATAATATTTTTCATATATATAACTACTAATTTGTAATAAATTTCACATTTTAAATCTTTCTCATACTCATTTTTATTTTTATATTTTATTAGAGGTTAAAAAACATAAATGTATTAATCATAGCGGAGTGGAGCAGTTTCGAAGGTGAATTATAAATTTTAAAGTTTAATCTGCGGTTAGCAGATAAAATAGTACGGATTGGTGTAGACCAGTGCGGTTTTGGCGGATTGAGCGGTATTTTGCACAACCCTACTCACAACCTTTGTTTTTCTTTCTCTGCTACTTCTAATTATATATATACAGACTTAGACACAATATATGAGTGTTATGTAAGATTTGTAAATTGATTTCACTGATCAATTTTGAAGGTGATATGATTGTTGCTTTTGGTGGGTGTTGGTTTGAAATCCAGAACCTAAAAGAGAGGAGAGGAGAGAGAGAGAGAGAGAGAGAGAAGACGCACAGTATGTTGGTAGGGGTGGTTTGGTCATATTACCAGCTAGAACTTATTGGAATACTAAAAAATAGAATGGGCTAGATGAAACATAAGTCTTAAAAATGAGATTTACTTAAAAAATGCCCTAATTGAAAACAATACAATTGAGGCTTTCCTCATCTCTTTCTCTCTTTCCTTCCTTTCTCTACTGTAAACTGTGATAGAATTGCCCTAGCTTCCTCAGGAAACAAGTTGATTGTTGTGTATTTGATGGGACTCACTTTGAGTTTCATTCTCATAATCTAAATATTTCATTTTCTAAGATACATACAGTAAAATATACTTAAAAAAAATTTGATGGTATATTGATGGATTTTTCATTAAATTAGGGGTGAGCATGGTCCGGATTGGGGTAAAACTAGGATTGATCCGTTATCTACGGTTCTTGAAAAATTGGAACCAATCCAATCTATTTAAATCACGGAACCAATCCGAACCAATCCATTTAAACACGGGTTAGATTGGTTTAAGATCACAGATTTACATAATTAAATAACAAATATATATATATATATATATATATATAGAACATTTTAATTTCATAAAAACATAAACATAGCATCATATTAGCTCCACAATAGTAACTTGTCTTTCCATAATAGCGACATACTATACTAGAATTTAAACAATTATAAGAAAACTAGTTTCACCATAAATATTAGACCATTACAAATTAAAACTAAAAACTAACCAACAAGAGCAATAAAAGAAGATCTTGTCTAGGTTTAAGTTTGGGTTTAGGTTTTGTATGAAATTGTGACGACCCTCACCACTGATTAGTGCTAATCTATGATTAAGCATGTTAACTGACTGATTGACTGAAATTTTGAACTGATTGATTGAGTGTGTTAGTTAAATACATTTCTATCTGTCTGTCATTGAATTATCTGTTCGTGTTTTAAGTTTCGAACTGTAAATTGAAGGCCTTATCGGCGGCCTAATCTGAAATTGATTAATGTTTTATGCTAATTGGAATTTATGTGATTTTATGGTGTATTTAATTTAAAATTGATTTGGTATGATTAATTTGGATTAAATAAGCTAATTATCAAAGTTGGACTTATTTACAAGAATGCCACTTAGTGGACTATTCCATGAGCCATTTGTTTGATTTCCTTATGTTAGCTTTATCACATTTCCTCAGCCATTTTCCTTATACACAACCGACTAGAGAGAGAGGGACTTAGGAGAGAATTGTTTTCATCTTGTTTTTGCTTGGAGTCTTGAAGAATTGAAGAGAGAATTGGCGAATTGAACTTCTAGACTTGGAATTGGAGACCTAAGGTAGGACATTTACCTTTTTGTTTGTGAATTCAAGTTAGTTCTTGCATGATTCATGGTAGATAGGAGTCTAAGGTCATAAATTGGTTGAAGATTGTTGAATTGAAGCTTATACCATGCATGCATGTGCATATCTTGAAATTTAGAGTTGTTTTCATGGAAATTATTGCATGCATGTCCATATTTGGGTTATAGTCCATGAATTCATCATGTTTAGGAGTGAATTAACTCATTTGATCATGCATTGGGAGCTTTGAAGTTGATTAAATTCATGCATGTTGCATGTTCATCATGTTCTTGAAGTTTTGATGAAATTGTGTTTTAATTAGACTACCTTTGGGCTTTGATTTCTCAAATTGATCTTCAAAACATGTTATATTATGGGTTTAAAGTGTTTTTCCAGAAAATGGGCCCAAGAGGTTGAGTTTTGATGCATTAAAGTTGAGTTTTGAGCTTGAGGTTCAAATTTGGAGATTCCAGATTTTGGACTCATACTCGAGCGAGGAACTCCACGCTCGAGCGTACGCCTTGTGTTCATGCAGTTCGCTCGAGCGTAGAAAGTGGCGCTCGAGCGTGAAATGCATGTATCCAGTGCTTTGCATGTGTTTACAGTCCGCTCGAGCGAGAGAGTTCACGCTCGAGCGAGGACTAGTGTCTCACGCTTGAGCGTGTATCGAGCGCTCGTCGAGCATGATTTTTGTGCATCCAGTACTTTTACTGTAGCTTACAGTCCGCTCGAGCGGCAGAAGTCACGCTTGAGCGGAGATCATTTGTCTGCGTGTCCGCTCGAGCGTAGAAAACCACGCTCGAGCGAGACCCCTGTTTTCTGAAAATTCTGAAAAGCGTTTGAAAGTGCATCTTTGCATCCTCATTCCATCCTAGGCATTCTTAGGCCTAGTTTAAGGCATCTTAATGATGATATTGATGTAGAACCACACCGAGGTAAATTAGGAATTAAGTTATTATTTCTCAACTGTGTAGCTTAGTGTGTGTTCATTATGTAACTGTAGGGTTGGCATCCGAGGACGCTCTAGCTGCTTAGCCCAGTACTTTGTGAGTAACAATGTTGTAAAGATATGTTCAATTGAGATTGATTTCTGAGCAAAGACTGTACTGCTTTATGAAATGACACTGTTTACTAAATGAATGTTTGTCCTATTTGTGAACTGTATTCGTGGCATCCATAGCAATTTACTGTTACTAAACTGTTACTGCTACTGTTACAGAGATCTCTGTCGGTTCCCATGTATGGAACCACTACTGTTTACTGATATGATGGCCATCATTGACTGCTCGGTCTGTTAAGACCTACTGTACTGCTTTGCTATTGGATGTACCACATATGACTATTATAATTTCTGAATGACTGTTATGGCATGAATTATGAACCACAAACTGAATGATTGATATACTAATAAATGACTGTTTTTAATAATGAAAGGATATCCATTCTTAACTTCTTTACGCATATGTTATTCACTGGGCTTTAGCTTACTATTTATATATACATGTAGGTGTTCCGGATCGGAGTTAGGAGCGTCGGATTAGCTCTTATTTTGTCAAGCCAACCATCGTGCCTCACCTTGAGGTTCCAAGCGCTGCCAAGCTAAGGCTACTTCGGGGTGTTTTAGATTCCCCCTTTCTATATCTGTTTTGTATAGACTGAATGATATTTGTACTGTACTGTTATGGTAGGGACTTGGTCCCCTAACCTGAATGACTGTATAGGATGTTTGTATATACTGTTTTGTCCTGAATGTGAATATGTTTTAAAAAGTCTTTTTACATTCAGACTGTCACAGCTCATTAGATATCGTTTAATTACTGTTTTGGCTTCCGCCAGCCCCTGTACTCTGTATTACTGTTTTACTGTTAAGCAGGCCTTCGGTAATCTCGGATTACTGGCCAGTTACGGTGCTAAACCCATAGGGGCGGGTTTGGGTCGTGACAGAAATAAGAGAAGATACTATGCCGGGAGGGTGTATAATATAAATATAGGCCATATATGGTTCGGATTGGTTCCAATCCGAAATTGTGGGATTCAATTTGGAATTGATCCGTAGACTATAAATTTTTAATTTTTCAATCCAGAACTGAACTATGGATTCAAAAAATCAATCCAAACATACCAGATTAAACTGAACCGGATTGAATTACGAATTTTACGAATTCCTCACTCAGTCCTACATTAAACAACCCAATTCAACTACTATATTTGTCCACACACAATATATTTATAATCTTTGTATCATTAACCAGATGACACCTCGTGCAAATATTTTTCTTAATTTTAATTGTTTTACATATTTATTTGTGAAATACAATTTTAAATAACACCAAATATTTGATTAATTAATTGTGATACTGATGGGCACTCAAGGGGGCCCATCCCATGGCTTAAGGCCTAACTCACGGCCGAGGTATTAAAGCCTACCAACTTTGAGAAGCTAATGCTGGGCCAGGACTAATATCATTTAAACATTTGTCAAGCAGGGAATTAGCCACGTAAGCAGATAAAAATCTTGTAAAGTTATTGCACCCACATATCAGCCATTTAATGAGGCCACTATAACATTAAATGCAGCAAGACCCCTCACACTGGAGTATGTAGAATCACCATGAACGATGTTAATTAGGCCATAGACTTTCGGCCAACAAGACAGCTAAGAATGGATAAGGAAATAATGAGCAAAGGATACAAGGAAGCTTTCGAAATATATTAGAGATTATTAAAGTTTTTCATCCCCTTCGTCTCTCTCTCTCAAACCAATTACTATTGGCCCTAATCCAACTTGATTGTCGAAGTGTCCGTCGGGAGAGTACCTCCCCCTTTGGACCTTTTTTCAGATATGCATCGATGATTCAATAACTAGCAGACTCATAGAAGACGCGGGCTAGTCCAACCCATCCACCATTGATATCACACCATCATCAAATTGCATTGCATCAGGTCAAAATTGGGAATAAATAATAAATTTTATTTGAAATTATAAAAAATTAGAGTTATATGTTCACTAATAATTTTTTCGTTATGTATTTTTAATCCATCCAACCTATTCAACTAAATTGGTATAAAATCAACAAAACATTCAATCAATATATAGATTTTAAAAATGAATAAATTGTCAATAAATTAAAAAAATCTCAATTCATTAAAAATAATTCAATTTATGGCTATATTTGGCATGTTGTTTTGGGGTTATTTTAGCTACAAAATAAGTTAAAAAGTTAATAAGACAAAATATCACATTTTTAAATAATAATCATATAAAAAATAAAAAAAATTCATTTTAAACAAAAAATTTTAATTTCAAATTAAAATAACTAAAAAATTAACCCACATTTCAGACGAAGACTATATATTCACACCAAAATAAAATATTTGCAATAAAGCAAACATGGCGGGGTTGATAAAAAAGAAAAAGAAAAGTAAGAAAAGACGATTCACTTTTAAAGTGGGTCTTCCTTTGGCATGGCAATCACAAAAAAAAAAAAAAAAAAAAAAAAAAAAAAAAAAAAAAAAAATATTACAGTTAAATAAAAATTATTTAATTAATTTATTTTTTTTACAATTATTACATTCAAATTAAAAAAATTATCCTAAATAAAACTTTTTAATCAAATTAAATTAGTTTAGAGCATCTTCAACCCTGAATCAAAAATTTCATCAAATCTGAATAAAAAAATGACTTTTTCCTCAATCTGATACCAAGTACTCCAACGGTTTATTTTCATCAAATTTTCATCAAATCTGTGTCGGGACAACTGGTTGGTTGACCGGCCGGTCGACCGAGTAAGCCAAATTTTTTTTTTGAACTGTTTGAACCATTTAGTGATCGACCGGTAAGGCAAATTTTTTTTTTTTTTTTTTTTTCAATTGTTTGAATTTTTTTTGGAACAGTTTGAACCTTTTGGTGGTCGACCGGTTGGTCAACCGACTGGTCGACCGGTTAGTCTCCCCCAACGGTCATGCACAGTGTTTTGGTGAAATACGAAACCTGTCCTCCTTTTGGTGAAACGTTTGGTGAATTTTCGATTTAATATCAATTTGATAAAATCGTTGAAACTTCAAACAGTACTTTTTTCATCAAATTTTAAATTTAATGTTAGACTTAGTGAAGAGTTGGAGATGGTCTTAAAAATAATTAAAAAATTAAGTTGCAGTAAAAAAATTGATCCCAAACGAACGGGTGACACAGGAGATTCGTCCCCATCGTTACTCATTTTATTGGCTGTCACTTTCTCCATCCAAAAAACACAACTAGGGTTTCTTTTCGGAATCTCTATCTCTATCTCTGTCTCTGTCTCTGTCTCATATCTGAGAGAAAAAAGATAGAAAAAAAAAGATTGAATCAATTGAAGAAGAAAGGACCACAAAAACAAAGAATCGGCTTTCTTACTGTGATCAGATTCTTCTTCTGCTTCATCAAAATCGCTCTGTCTCTCTCTCTCTCTGTCAGTGATCAGTGATCGATAGCGTCGACTGAGACGCATACACTGAGAGAGGATGGGAAGAGGAAAGTTCAAGGGCAAGCCCACTGGTCGACGCCAGTTCTCCACCCCCGAAGAGATGAGTATGCTTCTCTCTCTCTCTCTAGATTTACGTGGCTTGTTTTGGGTTTCTTTTCATAGCTAGATCTGGGTTGGTTGAATTTCGTGATTTATTTGTAGATTAATGGAATGATTAGATGATTTACTGTTTCTTTTTGTTGTTGGTTTTGTGATTTGGATTTAGTTTGCTCATTCTCTCAAGTTGATTTTTGATTTCTGTTTTCAGTTACTTCAAAAAGTTGACTTTTCTTCATTATTCTTTTGCGGATTGTTTTTCATTTAATTTTTTTTATTAATATTAAAATTACATCCACTTCCTATACCACTGATGTGTCATCAGGAGGATGATCTTAGAAAGTGGGTTTAAACCATTCATCTTCACTGCGTCTAGAAAGTGAGTTTAAACAGTGGATTTGTATATAATTTTCCTTTTTTTATTATTGGGCAAATTACAGTCCCTATCTTTGGTCCTTCTGTCATTTAGTCCGGTTAATTTTAATTAATTTGATTTTGACTATGAATTTATGAGTTTGTCTCAATTTGGTCTAATTAATTATAATTGTTAGCATTTTCTTTAGGAAAGTACCGCAAATAAGTGGCTTGTGTCGGGTCGCTAGGGACACAAAATTATAAATTTGCTCAACTCGGTAAGTTAACCGCAACCAACTAAATGATGAATTTTTTGTCAGAAATCCTAACGACTTTATCAATTGAAGTAAATTGACACAAAATCTAAAATTAAGAATCAAAATTGAGTCACTTGAAAGTATAGGGACCAAATGACACAAGGGGGCTACCAGTATAATAATTTGTCTGTTTTTATTTTTCATTTTTACAAATTAACATAGTTTCATTTACTAATTGAAATTTTTGGGTGCAGTATTGCATAGTAATTGATCTAATAGAACATAGACTGAAAAACATAAGTTTTGGTTAAATGATCAACTGGGCAGGTGACCACCTAATGAATGTCCAAAAATCTGGTTCGCTTTATTTAGTCGAATCAGTATCATATGATATGGTTAATACTGGGGTTGTTTGTGCATTATCAAGGTTATTTATTAATTACTATATTTATAAGTAAGTAGACACCGCATACCAAAAGGTTTTTTGGTCTCCATGGTTGTTTATGGAGGGAAGCGCGGGTGCTTTTGTCTTTTCATTTTCTAAGGGTGCTTGGTGTTTAAGTAATTGCACAATGCTAGAGTGGAAATAGGGACCACCGGAAGAGCTCTTTTTATGAAGCTTATTGGGCTGCTTATAATTGCTCCTTCTTCTCCTTCTAGGAGAGGGCTTAATGAGTGGATGTTTGAGGTTAGCTTATATAGGAGATAAAAACGTTAATGAGTTTGAGGATGGTTTTTTAGTTGTATCGTATCATTGTATGTGAAAACGTTTTGTTTTTTGCTTGAATTTCCTATTTTACTCTTCCAAAAACACCTGTGCACTCATGAAGGTAATTTGGTATTCTCAAACTAGTATAAAGATTCCCTAGCTTTTTTTGGTGCATGCCAAACATATTTTGGCTTTTTGAATTTTTTAGCCAAAAAACTAACTCCCTAATTTCTCCTCAAAGTTGAGGACTAGGAACCAATATTGTCTCTTGTGACTCGTTACATGCATTGGGTTCTTAAGAAGCTATTAGAATCCTGATCTGGATCGTAGGATAGGATTCCAGTTAAACAGCCTAGATTGTAATGGGATTTTAAATTTGGTAAGATTTTAAAGTGACTACCATCCTAGTCTTAAAATAATGTAAGTCGCGTAGAATTGCACTATGATTCCAATTCTACTATGATTCCAATCCTACCAATTTTTTTTTTAAATTTTTTATATATATGTAGGTATATTTGTATATCTATATAAAAGAAAATTGACTATGAACTAATTCGGTTGGTTACCAGGGTAGTTTGGTCTTTTGTTTTTTCGTCTAAGTCACCTAATTCGGTTACCATGGTGGGAAAATCACACGCTTGTGCTCCAATCCACAAATTGTTGATCAAATTGGGTCAAATTTGCATTTTTCAATGGTCAAATTTGCAAATTTAACACAAGTTCATATTTTGACAATTGATTGCATGCTACACAGGGTTAGTCTTCACAACGGTAATGCATTACTTCACTAAATGAGTTGGGCAGGAGTGTCATACGCACAACATTACATACAAATAAAATGGAGTAGACTTCTACAACTAGCCTACATTGAAATTTTTAATCTGATACTCGTACGCATTATTTAATCTATTCATAGCATTTTGTTTCTTAACACATAATATACTTCTATACAAAAAAAAAAAAAAGAAAAAAAAAAGAAGAAGAAGAAGAAGAAGAAGAAGAAGAAGAAGATTAAAAAGGGTGGTGCAATTTGCACTTCCTTTTGTACAAAAATATTCCTTTTTTTGTCTTTATTTTGCAAAATTACAATAAAATCCTCGTTTTCTTTCACTGTTCAAAAAGTTTTGTAGAATGAAGATAAAAAATGGAGCATGAATAGAAACACCCATAAAAGATTGATTAAATATATATATGTATACACACCTTGAAGGGTGAAGGCTCTCCTGTGATTAAGGGTTTTTTGTAAAGATGCTCTTGCACTTTTGCTTCCATTTTTGCTAATGCTCCTGCTCCTGCTCCTACTCCTACTCCTGCTTGATGATTTGGTTACTTAGCTTTTTGTGTACACCGCATGCTCAGTTGGTTCCCATTTTAGTGGCGTTTATTTAATGAAATTTTACTTATAAAAAATAATAATTAAAAAAAAATCTACATTTTAAAATTCGTACTTGGTGTTTTAGTTGATTATGATATCTATGTTTTTATTAAGTTAAAATTCTCTCTCTCTCTCTCTCTATATATATATATACATATCTGTGTGTGTGTCGTTACAGGTCGGTATTTAATTTGGTTTTCACTTTTAGTTTTATTTTTATTTTGCGGTGGGAGGTGGGGGCGCTATATTATTGTTTAAGATTGAGAGTGTTGACAATAATTGGACAGTAGCTGAGATTAAGTATGACTGACTTCGCATCGTTTTTGTTTTTGACTCAAATGGTCACAGTTGCTGGTACGTCTGCTCGTCCTCGCACATTTAAACAGGTAGTTCTCTATACTTTGATTTCTTGTACCTGTGCTCGGTTCTGATTGTAGTGAAGCATAGAAAGTATTTTCACATGGCATCTGAAAGTGAAATCCATCATTTTGAATTGCTTCATTTTGGAATATGAAATTTTGTCACAAATGATGCGGAAAATTCTACTTAGTATATTTTCAAATTTCTCAAAAGTATCCTTGCAACTATAATTTGTGATATGCGGACATGGTTAGGGTGCTAGTTTTTACATTGAAATGCAGCGGCAAAGGACAATGCAGTTCTCCAAAATCTATGCATGAGAATGTGACTATAATAAGTGACAGAACACTAAGAGGTCATTGTGATCTTAATGTTGTTCAAATACATTCTTTGATACTGCTGTCTGTTGTAGTTACATCCACTTCTGGATGCATCTTATTTAGTCTATTTGATGTTGTTAGGCAGAAGCCAAAGAGGAGGAAGAAGAGAGATCCGAGGAAGAATCCGAAGAGGAGTCTGACGAAAAATCTGAAGTGAGTAAATTTATGACTTGTTTCTCTGCAAAGATTTTTTTTTTTTCCTTTTCTTTTCAGATTGTGTTTGGGTTTCATGTCTTCCTTGATTTAAGGAATGATTAATCAGATTAAATGAGCCTGTCTTTATGTTGTCAATGTGTAAAGCGGAAGGGCACTCAAGGTGTTATTGAGATTGAGAATCCTAATTTGGTGAAGCCAAAGAACTTGAAAGCTAGAGATGTGGATGTAAGTTGTACAAATTATTTGTGGTGGTTTAAATAATTAAGTTATGTGGTAAACATAATATTTGATATTTTTTGTTTTGCAGATTGAGAAAACAACTGAACTCTCGAGACGTGAAAGGTTTGTGAATCCTTGTTCGTAAATAGGGACTTGTTCTTTTTTTTATTTTATTATTATCACTTGTTGGGTCAAGGATTGCTAATGTCTCTAGTGCTCAACCTTTTATCTACACATAAATATCACCCCCTTTTCTTTTTTTCCTTTTTGTTAACTGTACTAGCCAATCCCATCATGGCAATTATCAGCACTGCTATGCGTTTTCTCATTATTCATATATCTGTCAGTTGTTCGGTTTCAAATGGTGCTAAAACATGTTTTGGTCCAACAACTTTCTTGATTGGGTATATCTCAATTTAGTTAGAGTCCATTAGGATTTAGAAGTCTTATTGAGAAAGCCTTTCAGCTGCATTGTCAACTTTCACCTTGGAAACCACATCAACATTTGCTTGAGTCAGTCATTATGGTAACCACATTAATGACAACTCCTTAGGTCAATTGCTAGGAGACCTACGAGTCTCTGCCAAAACTGTAAATTTTATTTGATACTTCTCGAGAAGTATAATATTATGTAAGATTAATCTCAGAATGAGCTAGAAACGGTATGCTGCCATGGCCAACCAGCTTCATCAACTAGGTGCCATTGAATAGATTCTTGATTGTTCTTGCTTACAAGCGTGTATAATATTCCTGGATGCGAGTATAACTAAATTGCTTATCTGCCAGCTATGTCCTTTGTCATTTTGTATTTCTACCAATTGTCTGTTTTGTGAGATATTTGCAATTGAAACAGTGAACCCTATATGCTTTTCTTATTTGTTCACAGGGAAGAGATAGAGAAACAGAAAGCTCATGAAAGATACATGAGGCTGCAAGAACAAGGAAAAACAGAACAAGCAAAGAAAGATTTAGGTATGTCAGCCATTATTAATTAATAGGTGACTCTAGTATTCTAAAGGATCTTGCTATTATATTTGTAACTGATATTTGCATATTAGGCATCTCATGAGGTGGACATTTCTTGAATAATTTGTACAGTGGGACAGATTTGTGTCAGTGGAATGACATCTTTAACTTATTTGGAAAGAAAGAAAAAATCTACAGCACTTGTTTGAGAATTGAGCTTTGATGATTAGATATTTGTGGAAACATTTTACTTCTACTTTGTGGAAACATGTCCAATGGTGTTGACTCCACAGGTTAGGCTCCTGAGGAGATGTAGACCAACATTATGCTCCACTTTGGGGTTGAGTAAAGACATCTTGGGATAGATTATGCAGTTCCCAAGCTTTTGATCCTAAGCAAAGTGACCTAGGCATCTCTTGGTGCTCTCAAGGCATCGCTTGATTGGGCCAAGCATATCTCTGCCTGAACGTGCCACCTCCTTGAAAGACACTCTTGGCTAGGCAAGCAGCCCCTTGTTGAGTCTGTCCCCTGATCCCAGTGTCAATCTCCAAGAGCTAGACGCGTTCACTCTTCGGTGAGTGCACCCTTTCTTTATGGCTCATGTTCTATCTTGCCTCTATTGGGTGGAGTGCCTCCCACATTGAGCATGCACTTCGAGTACTGCTCTACCAAAGAGGACATTGATGCTGCCATGCTAGCCTAGGTCGAGAGCAGGGCTGGAACCCCCAGGAGGTTTGTCCCTCAATAAATGGGACACTTAGAGACCTATCGCTGGATTACCAGATGACTTGCAGCTTGGAGGCTGGGGTTGAGGGTTCATCAAGGTACCCATGTCTCCTCTCTTGAGTGGAACTGGCTTCACCCTGACCAGTCTTATAGAAAGAGACCGGTGACCACCACAAGAAGCCAAGGAATGTTAATCAGAACTTGTGACTAAGCATATACACATGCACCGCACCTAATCTGATACAATCTTTCAGGTTTAACATACTTGCCACTGTAGGTTCTCCACTACCATTCTCTCTCTCCCCCCTAGGGCTGCCTCTACTCTTACCTCTGGTGGTCTTGTGTCAGTAGGCTCTCTTCCTAGAAAGCCACACTCCAGTCTGCTCAGCTGTAACCATTTACAACGTGGATGTAGAGATTGCATATATTTGGGCCCAATTGATGGTGTATTGGAGATCCTTCAGTAAGATTATTATTTTTCTTGAGCTTTGTAACCTAACATAATGGTTTTGTAGTTAAGTTGAACTTTGAAGACCTAGTATTTGATTGGTAATACAGATTTTCCAATTCTAAGATACTAGTATTTGGGTGTTATATTGACTTCTGAAGGTATTTACCAATGCTTGGGTGGTCAATAATATGCTCCTAATTTTTTTTTTTTTTTTGAAGAGTTTGACCACGGCCAGTATGGAATCTTGAGAAATTTGACGGGTCTGGAAAATTGTAAACACATGCATGTTCATATATATTTTTATTTTTCCTTCCCCTATCCCACAAAAAATCTACCCACCTTCCAGCATTGAGAAGCTGAAATAGAACATCACTTCTAGAGTGTTTTGCGTAACTAATTGCATTTTAGATTTATAAGCCTATGACTTTTACACATGATCCTTTTTTCAACTTTAGCCAAAAGCTTGTCTTGTTTCTTTTGCTGATTTTTTTGTTTGCTGGATAAAGTTTGTAGTCATCTACAGAAATCTTTAAAATTATTGAGAATATGCTATCGTGATGACTGGCATGTAGGATGAACAATACTGCTTGTATCCAATATTATGTGTCTGCTACGTTTCCATTATTCTGATTATTTCCCACTCTTCCAGTATATCTAAATTTTGATATTAGAATATTGTATTCTATAGGTGTAGAGTAGGACTTTGACTGAAGTGTTGCTCATTTCGAAGGCATTGCTAGCTCTAGTGGCAGATCCATGTGATAGTTTAATTATATTTACTTTTTACACCTAAAATGTAAAGAAAAACCAACTTCAGCACAAGAAAATAGTAAGACAATAAATTCTAATCAAAATTCTATTAAGACGAACAACGAAAGGCGTAAAAGCTGTTGAATTTGAGAACATTGTGTACCCTTCAAGTGGAGGTTATTTGAGTATCACAAATTTAACACTCTTAAGGCTACTATTTTACCTTTCTATTATTTCATTTACTTTCTTCACATATGATACTATAGATAACAAATTTTCAATTACATAAATACTTGTATGTTTACACATCGTATTCTTCATTATATGTATGTGGCCTTGCAGAGCGGTTGGCCCTTATACGACAACAAAGAGCTGAGGCTGCTAAAAAACGAGAAGAAGAAAAAGCTGGTAAATGATCCTAATATTCCGAGTTTGGCACAATGACTTCTTTGCCTCAAATTTCTTTGCGTTTTATGACAACGAAACTGATCTGTGCATTTTATTTGTTGCAGCCAGAGAACAGAAGAAAGTCGAAGCTCGCAAATGATCAATGATGGCTGCCATGAAAATTTCAATTCGAAACTGTAATCCCTGTGGTAGTTTAAAAAAAAATACATTTACTTTTTTAGTTGGTTGGTTTACAATCAAGGAACCATTTTTATGCCAAGGCTGGCTATTGTGAAAACTATTTCGCCTTACTTTTGGCTCGCTATATTTGACCATGTATTATGTCTTTAAAGAAATAGAATTTTAATACTTCTCATAAGTTTTAGCCTTCTATTCTGTATATAGGAATTGGTACTACCTTATATTTTAATGAGTTATGCTTAAGAATTCTATATTGATTCCCAGGAAATTTGATTGGTTGTTTGATTCCTAGTCAATGTGGGGAAGAAAAGGTAATGGGAACAGAGGGTAGTTTCTCCAAGTTGGGTTTTCCTAGTGGGGGAATCTCTACACTGAAATTTTTTTTGGTGGATGTTAGTAGATTTGTATAGTTAGATCACCAGCATCTAATGCCTCTTCTTGAGTCATGATCACTTGGATTACAGGTTGGAACTTCAAATTCATGTAGTTGCATATTCTAAATTTAATAATGTCAGGTGTCATGAAAAAGAGTATCATGAAAAGTCTTCATGAAGATTCTTCACTCTTGGATTAGTTTATAGTGTTTATAGTATTTTATTGTATGTTATGTAATCACCTTTGGATTAGTTTTATGATATTTATTTTATGATGCGTAGCATTACACTTCTAAATTAAGAGATGGTGGTGTTGTTTGGTGTAGTTTGAATGTGGTCTTCAAATGTTCATAATTTTAATTGTGATATATTTTTAACATTTTTAAATATAGAAAAATGTTGGAAATTTTAAATGTTTTATAACATTATAGCATATGAGTTTCATGTGGGTTTCATGTTTATGTGAAGCATTTGATAGAATATTTGATAAAATATTTAAAATTCTTAGCATTATTCTTAAATATATTAATTGGTTTATTGATTTATTAATCAAATAAATTTATGTGATTAAAAATTTAAAAGAGTAATATAATTTTTAAAATTATAAGAGATAATTTATATTTTAAGCTTGTGTTTGGCAAGTGGGTTTGTAGGCTTTTTTGGCTATTTTAGCCACAAAAAACAAAATAGGTTATTTTAGTCATAACAAGCAAAACATCACATCCAACCCATAATCATTACATTCTTCTTTCAAAAAAAATTCAAAAAAGTCAAAAAGTTCTTCTCAAATTAAGTTCTTCTCAAATTAAGCTTTTAAGGCCAGGCTAAATTAAGCTTTTAAGCACAGGTTAAAATAGTCAAAAAAGTCAAAAAATCAAAAAGTCAACTCACGTTTCAAACGGAGGCTAAATAAATTTCAATGATTGCATTTGTAATTTATTCTCTTTTTTATATTGTTTATAAAAAGATAAATTACATTCATCCCTCTTAAAATTTTAAAAAAATACAATTAATTTTATAAATTTAACATAATGGCAATAACTTGACATTTTACAAGATTAAAAAATAATAAAATAATAATCAAACTATTGAAATAAAAAAATAAATAAATTATATTAACCTCCCCTAAAATATTCAAATAAAATATTAACCTCTTAAACTTAGATCGACAAAATCACCATTCACTTCACTTCCAGACGAGGCAGACTGTACTGAGCTCCCAACCATGACAGACAACAACCCAAACCCTAACCCTAACCCTCCACAAAACCTCCCTCCTCCTCCTCCAAATTCTAGGGTTGCAGGCGAAGGTGGTTCCAACAGAAGCAGCGCATACGGTGGTCAGAAGCCCCATTACCCTAACCCACCCGACGCAACGAACCCGGACGCTGCCACCCTCAGGGAGCAATGGAGGTTCGCCATCAAGCAGTACAGCCGATGGTACTCCCAAGCCTGGGGCACCGCCATACTCGCTGGTCTCTCTTTCTTCGCCCTCGGTTGGATCATCAAAGGCTCCAATCCTCTCCCTTCCTTCGTCAAGCACGAAGACGAAACCAAACAACGAGATCAACGGCAACAAGGCGGCCATGATGATGATCATCAATCTCCCAAATCGTGATCTCAATTGTGGGTGAGTACCTTCAAGTAGTTATAAATTTTGATTTTTTGTTGTTCATTGATGATCTGGATTTTAGGTTTTGGACCTTTCTGTTGGGGATTTGATTTGGGTTTATTAATTTTTGTTAGAATTTTGGGTTTTGAGCTAGTTCTGATGAATTGGCTTTTGGGTTTAGTATTATTGGGTGATCATATTAGATGCTTTTGCGATGAATCCAGTCTGGTTAGGGATTTGTTATAATAAGACACTGTGTTGCAACATAATAATCTTTTGAAGTTTTGTGTACTTTAGGCAACATAAAATGATTACTGTAGAAACTCTGGAGAATTAACCTCCATCTTGGTTCTAGGGCGTGCGTTTGATTTTCTAATGAGGGTTGTAGGATTCTCAGTTCATGGGATTGTCCTGCATTTAAAAGGCGTGGATCATTTCCACCCCTTTTGTTCTCCCCGTGTTGATTAATATTCTTTCTTCCTTTGGTTTTGTCACCAATCTGCACCGACGATTTTTATGCTAATCTTTGATTCATTTGTGGTATATGTTTGAAATAATTACCATTTTAAAGAGATGTAGCTCTTCACATGGCAAGTAAAAAAAGGGGGGAAAAAAAGAAAAAAGAAAAGAAAAATCAGATTTTTCTTTTATAATAATGGTCGTACGTAATGAGATAAAATGACAACTTAACAAGAAATCCTACCTCTGAATTGTATATCATAAGATCCATAATGTTGCTTCGACATATCATGCTGTTGATGGTAGTAGCTAAATCCCAATATAATTCATGCTGTTGATACCTTGTTGAGGGGCTTGATAAAGCAGCTCGATTCTCATCTCTGTCTCCCTCTCTCTCAGTTTGGATTGCAACAGTTTCTTTTTAATTTAAATTGCTTCCTCCTTTAGTTTTTACTAGCTGATGAACGTTTTTCTGTTTATTCTCTATAATTTTTTAGTTCAATGTTTCTTTCCGTTTTCTTGTTTTTTCTGCATTCACTGTCTATTAGAGCTTCACGATATGGAGATATCTCGTGAGGTTTAAACCAGTGATATAGCAAAATAAGAGCTTCAGAATCCCCTTTTGATCCTGAAATGATCAGTTGGAAGAGATCTTTAGAAGAACACTCTTGGACATTTATGAACAATACCTTTGTGCACAGGACTAGTTGTAAATACTCTCACTTTCAGATTATTTGATTGATGGATCATTAAACTACTAGCAATCTTTCCTTGTTCACTTGTGTTCAGTATCAGGTAAAGTGAGTCTCTCTCTCTATCTTTTCACTGCAATAGCAAATTAACCACTTATGCCTATATTGTGGCCTTGACATCATATTGATGACCAATGGCCCAAGTAGTGGTCACATATCAAACACAAAAATATCAATTCAAAGCTGCAAAATCCACATAATTACTCCACTTGATTATGCAAGGCTTATGTTGGTGTACCTGGCTCCTCAAGGAATTGCATCTGATCTAAGTTATTACAGTTGTCATACATATGTCTGGACTGTTATGCCAGGAAATTTCCATTTCCGTTGGATTCAAAGCCTTGAATAAGTATAATTTATCCCAAAAAAAAGAAGAAGAAGCCTTGATTTAGTATATAAGACATGCCTCTAAATGAACTAAATATCCTTTTTGTGTGACCAGTAGACTTCTTTATGCAAACCCTTTGAATCATGAGTCTTGATATGTATGGTTTTTGCTTGAATGCACAGTTCACAAAATCAGAAGCATACGGAGTTTGATCAAGAGTGCAGCCATCACATGGTATGCTGTACACTTGAGGACACCCTTTCCTTGACTGTTATCACATTTCATATTGACCTTTATTTCTGATAGTGAGCCTTCAATCACTTTGAGAACTGTGTTTAAATATCCAGTGTATTATAATTTCTTTATGAAAGTCTTTATTACCTTGCCAGACAAAAATTTTCATTAAAGGACCTGAGTTTTATTCCTTTTCTCATTTTGATTCCTTAATTGTGTTCATCGAAGCTGGGTTGTTGACAGCACTTGATTCAATAGTTATTTGCCAAGGTGACCACTTGCTGAGGTGAGTTTCTTTGGTGTTATATTGAAACAGATTGCAGAGGAATGAGCCTCAACTTTGGTTGTATCACAACTTATTGATGCTAGCTGGCTAACTGTGCAACATATAATTGCTTTTTCCTCTATATGCAACTCCTTGGATTTCTAAGTCTATTTGGGATCAATGATTGCAGATACCCAGACGCAAAGAAGAGACACCATAAATAGCCGGGTCTCCAAGAACAAGCTTCCTTTGAAGGTGAGAACTTGGTTCATGCACAAAGAGACGAGTTCTGTGAGTGCTTTACATAACTTAACACTATATGGATGTATATTGCATGTGGAATGTGTTAAATTCACTTCTTTGGCAACCTTTTGCCCATCAATGTTTATGTCTGAGTTGTATTACAGATACGATTTCAAAGAAGTGGTTTGTCACAAGCTAGCTTTTAAACTCCTTTTATTTTTAATTTTTTTTTTCTCCTGATATTCATCTCAGTGGTATTACAGATATGATTTCAAAGAGAACTTTGTTTTGAGGGCAGGGAGTATGAGTGGAAGGCTGTGTTTTGTGGCAGAGTACATGGCTCTACTCTTATCTTCAGGGTCCCAACTGCCTCCAATTTCACAGCTTTAACCAGAGTTGAGAATTACTATTAAATGATCAAGCGTAAAAGAACAACTATTTTTCCAACAAGAAGTTATTTTTTTCATTCCACTGTTTGGATTGAAAGGTGTTTGGGCTCAGGAGGTTTACTACCGGTCTTACAGATTCTTTTAACAACTATTTTTTCAATTTAATGGTGCTTGTTCGGTTTACTATAGGTCTCATTCAAATTCCTTTACTCTGTGTTTTTCTATGGTCTATGGATTTGAAGAGTGATTTGAAAAGGAAAAGATGGATTTGAAGAGTGATTTGGAAAGGAAAATAAAAAAAGTGTGAGAAATATAGTTATATGTAATTCACATTTTATTAAATTCACATTTGTTCTTTTTCTTTTCATTTTCAAATCACTCGTTAAATTCATGAACCAAACACAACTAGATAGATTTTTTATATAGATTACTTCTGATTATTTATTTATTTATTGTTTAGATAATTTTTTAGGTAATCATAATTTTAAAAATAAGTTGTCAATTTTTTTGAAAATAATATATAGAAATTGATTCTCAATTACACCTTTAATGGCAAATAATTTTGAAAGGAGAGGAGTATGACGAAAATTGATTTGTTGGTATTATTTATCACAATCTCATTAGAAATGTAATTAGCGGTGATGGGATGGGGGATGGGCATTTTTCATAGAAATTATGTGATTACGTGTATTGGATTAATTTGATTATTTGCATACATGGTTTTTCCACGTTTGATCATGCAAGATGTGTGATTCGGATTAATAATGGATTCTGTAGAAATTTAATGTATAAAGAGAAAAAGAGAATTGTATTATTGATTGATATTTGTAATTGTTGAATTATTGAATGCTACAATGATTCCTATATATAGAAGAGTAGGTGGTAGTAGGTGGTAGATGGAGTAGGTAAAGTGGAGGTGGTAGGTGGAGTAGGTGAAGTGGAGGTGGTAGTGGTGTAGTGGGTTTAGTGGAGTAGGTGAGGTGGTAGTGGTGTAGTGGGTTAGGTTTAGTGGAGTAGGTGAGGTGGTAGTGGTGTAGTGGGTTAGGTTTAGTGGGTGAAGTAGGTGATAGGTTTTAACAGCCCCCGCAAACTCAAGGGGGATAGGAACTAACCAACTTGAGTTTGGAGAGAGTAACAAAACAAGAAAATACATAAAAAATAAAAGAGGATAGGAGACACTGTATGGTCGTGTCAGACCGTTGTAGAAGACCGATGTAGAAGACACTGGCTCGTGTCGGACCGATGTACAAGACAGTTTATGGGGTCATGTCGGACCGTTGTAGAAGACAGTTTACGGAGTCTTGCTGGACCCTTGTAGAAACTAACCGGAATCAATGTCGGGACAGTTTACAGAGTCTTGTCGGACCCATAAAGGAGCTAACCGGAATCAATGTAGGGACAGTTTACAGAGTCTTGTCGGACCCATGAAGGAGCTTACCGGAATCAATGTCGGGACAGTTTACAGAGTCTTGTCGGACCCTTAAAAAGTCGCACCCTCGAAAGGTGTGCCCAATTTTTCAAAGAAGGCATGCCATCAAAAGGCGTGCTCAATCCATAAAAAGGCGTGTCATCAAAATGCGTGCCTAATCCATAAAAAGGCGTGCTATCAAAAGTTGCGCCCTCAAAAGGCGCGCCCACTTCATCAAAAGTCGTGCCCGACAGAAAGCGTCGAGCCATCAAAAGGTGAGCCGGAGACGCGGCGAGGCACGTGAGCGACAGAGCGGCGTGTCGGCCGTGTCGTCAGTGTCAATATAAACCAATGCGGAGGCGGAGGAAACCAAACCAGACTGAAACCTCTGAACTTGTCATTCTGAAACAATCTGTAAATACTCTGTATCCAACCCTTCTCGGAAACACTCAGCAATCCAAAAAACATGGCCTCTTCTTCCCGTTCAGCTACCCAGAACATGGCCTCATCTTCCCGTGGTCTGCTCACTCTCTTTCCCGACCTCAACGAGTCAACAGGAGAGATAACAGGTGCGGTGGCCCGTGAACCTCAACCAAACACCTCTGGTTTTGCTCCGTTGAACTTTTCGATGCGGTCGGTGGAGCAAAAAATGGCGGTGCAAACTGATATTGAGGCCAATCAGTATACTCTGAAGTTATGTGTGGAAACCATGACTGCGGTCACAAACTTGTCGCACCGGCTGCAGAGCAGGACAAATGAGGTGCAACAGTTAAACTCCCAGCTGGCTCTGCTCCAACGCATGTATAAGGATGCGCGAGCAGAGATAAGTGTGCTAAAGACAGAAAACAAGGAGCTGAAGCGGAAGGCCACCGTGATGTTCCGATTTGGAGGTCCACCATATGCTGTAGTGGAGGAGCTTGGGGGAGTGAACGTGCTCGGCGGCGTAGGAAACACGGAGGCAGCACCGGCAAGGGCCGCCCAGGACGGAGGCAAGAAGAAGAGACCGGCGGCAGAGTAGAGAAGAAAAATCCGCCTGTGGATGTGGTTGTTTGGGTTGTTTGTTGTTGTTGTTGTTTTTTTTTTTTTTTTTTTTGGTGTAAAATTGTGATCAGGGCGAAATCCCGATAGAAATAAAATGAGTGTATTGTGCAAATCCGAATGGCTTGAAGGTACAAGACTGAGCAGAAAAATTAGATGGAATGAATTTTTTTATTTTTTATTTTTTTTATTTTTAATAATAAAAAATTGAGGTTCAAGGAAAAGTTGGGCTGTGGAAAGAAGAAAAAGAAAAAGTAGCACCCACGTGAGTTCCATCCAATTTTTTATATATATAAGATAAAAAAAAAAAGGTTTGGACGGTGGAAAAATATTTTAAAATAGAAAAAATTATATAATATAGTTATCTCTTTGAAACTATATGCTGGTGTTGATCAAAAAAGTGGGCCAAATTACCAATACCGCCAATCTTGTAGACATCCTGAAGTGGGAGACGAAGAGGCTTGTCTGATGGCCTCTTGGGCTCTGTAATCATGTCGAGGGCATCAAGAAAGGTTGGGCCCTTGTACCATGTTACCGGTGTAGAAGACACTGTATGAGTGTGTATATAGACTGCCCAAAAGATATACATGGATATAGATATCGAGCCCTCAAAAGTCGTGCCCTATTTTGTGGCTTGGAATAGCAGGGGATTGAAACCAGACGCAAGGAAGGCCGGTGTCGCGACGGAGCTTTGGCAAAGGGACATCGACGTGCAAGCGGTGGTGGTCTCCGACGACTGAACAGTAGTGCACTCAGAAAGGAAATTTCAAGGTATGTGTAGAAAAATTTTAGCAGATTAGGTTGAGGTCCGGCGGACGGCCAAGGCGAGGTTGCCGCCCGCCGGTGAAGCGAAAAATACTAAGTGCTTAACCCTGCTCTGATACCATGTAGAAATTTAATGTATAAAGAGAAAAAGAGAATTGTATTATTGATTGATATTTGTAATTGTTGAATTATTGAATGCTACAATGATTCCTATATATAGAAGAGTAGGTGGTAGTAGGTGGTAGATGGAGTAGGTAAAGTGGAGGTGGTAGGTGGAGTAGGTGAAGTGGAGGTAGTAGTGGTATAGTGGGTTTAGTGGAGTAGGTGAGGTGGTAGTGGTGTAGTGGGTTAGGTTTAGTGGAGTAGGTGAGGTGGTAGTGGTGTAGTGGGTTAGGTTTAGTGGGTGAAGTAGGTGATAGGTTTTAACAGATTCTGCATTCCCGTTGAAACTTGGGATTCCGATTAGTTTTTGTCATGTCAGAGTACAAGAAAGAATGAAAGGAAATTTTTTTTTGAAAGAAACTAAAACCATTTACTTTCATTTTTAGTTGGGCTAGAATGATAAATGAATAAATTTAAAATATGTCCCCAAAAAGAAAAAAAAAATTATTATTTTATTTTCCAGAAAGATTATGAATGATCCATTAAATTTTTTTTTTTGAGGAATAAATAAACTCTCTATAACTCAAACACCAATGCATACCCTGAGCTTGCTTTATCCATATAATTTAGATGTCACGCTTTGTTTTTGGTTTTCCCATCTCTTTTGGTTGGGCAGGGAAATAGATGTTGTTTACAAAAAAAAAAAAAAAGTGTAATTGCTCAAAAATGAATTCAAAAAATTGAATGTGCAAGTAATTTCAAATATTTTTTTTCTTTACAAATTGAAGATTGAAATAAACTAAAAATCCTTTGAACCAGGATCCAAATTTTCCAGACTTACGACGAGCAACACCCACCTTTCTTCACAGCAGATACATCGTCCCTGGATCCGATACTGATCGTCTGTCCTTTCGGCAAAGCTGCAGGGTCATCGCCTATGTCAAGCGCCTTCCTGCTGACGACTCGATAGATTTGTGTCAGCACGTCTGTGAAGGCATTATCGACATTCAAAGACTCGAGAGCTGATGTTTCCATGAAAAAATTGTTCTCCCTTTCAGAAAATGCCTTGGCATCTTCAACTGACACTGCTCGGAGGTGACGCAGATCAGCCTTGTTCCCGACGAGCATGATGACGATGTTGGAGTCTGTGTGACCCCGAAGCTCCTTCAACCATCTCTCCACATTTTCAAACGTGACGTGCCGGGTAACATCATACACGAGCAAAGCACCAACGGCTCCACGATAATAAGCACTTGTGATTGCACGGTACCTTTGGGGAAAGAAAATGTTGAATCAGATGGAAAAATTCACAAAAGAATCATACTGACCAAACTAATTTGAGATTCTTGCAAGCATTGAAGAGCTAATTCAAGAATGGAAGCTGCAAATCAAATTGCTTGTATAACCAGGTTTTCATGCTAACTTGAATTCCATTCAGCAGTGTATATGTACTGCTAAAGCATCTACTGGAGAATATAAATATAAGAACTCACAGGATTGTGGACATGGATTTTTACAGAAATAAAGTATTCGATGGGCTCTACACATTAAATTGTTTGGATTATCAAAATAGGACCTGTGGTGAGCTCCACGGGCCCAACAGCACCGTCCAATTCACAAAGTGGACTCGAGAAAAGCCTTGCCCTTAGATATCAATGTAGAACCGCAACATTTCACAAAAAAGTTCATTGTCATAATGTGTCCTACATCCATTGACAGAAGTAAACTCGGCCAAGGAGGTCGGCCTGGGTCCGAGTGATCTCTAGGAGCCCTACCATTTCGATACAACTTTCCTTTCTCCTATTTCTCTCTTACAGAATATAAAAAGAACTCTCAAGCCCGACAATCGAAAAGTTATATGCTCAAAATTCACAGAAGCTGCATTCATAATAAGGGGTTTTCAAACTTTAAGGGGGCAGTGGCCCAGACGCAGTCATAGGTCCATCCCTTGCTACAATTGAAAGGCCACAATGTGCCCCACCCAGATTGATGACATAATTTAACTTGTGCAATCCAATGCTTTGCAAAACAGAGACAGATTGCTTGAAATTGGTATTCAATTATGCAAAAGGAACAACTTGTATACATTAGACCATCTCCAACGGTGAATGAAATTCACCATCAAATTTGAATTTGGTGAAAAAATATCACTTTTATGGTTCTAACGGTTTCATCAAACGGATATCAAATTGAGAATTCACCAAAAGTTTCACCAAAATGAGAAGCGGAGCAGATTTTACCAAAACACTGTGCGTTTATGTTGGAGGTAGGTCCCACCAGGCAACCGGCCGGACGTCCCCCCGGATGACCACCTTAAGCAAAATTTTGTGAAAATTTTACACTGGGCGTGGTCGACCCCCCGATCGACCACCTCTTTATTTTCTCAATTTTTCATTTTTTGCATTGGCCGATTGTCCACCCAGTCGACTAGCCGATCGTCTGCCCAGTCGACTAGCCGGTCGTCCGCCCGGTCGACCGGTAGTTTGATGAAAAGCTAAATTTCTCCATTGGAGCAGGTGATGTCAAATAGAAGAAATCGTTTTTTTTTTTGCTCATATTTGATGAAAAATCTGATGAACCATTGGAAATGCTCTTAGCTCCTTTGAACTTTCATTTCAACAGGAAAAAGGCATATACAATTTTTGAGATTTTTTTTTTTTAAATTTTGCAAACATAAAGAAAATATTTTAAATAAAAAATTACAAAAATATCATTAGAGTGAAATGTCAATGACATTTTAAAAATTATGAGAACAATAATGATTGTTTTGATTGAAAATAAAGAGACTACTATAAACCATATTATATATGAAAATTTTATGAAAATTTTTTAATGTAATGGTGATGTCATTATTAGTAACATGCAAGTATAAGTAATCTCACTATAAAGATATGAAATTTATTGGATTGTTAGTTACATTTGACATGTGACGTTCACTCTCTATGTGTTTATTTACTATTAGTGGATGATATCACATACCAATAATGACGTGATATTATCATTATATTGAATTTCTAATCAAATTTTGTATACAAAAATAATTTATTATTATATAATTTATTTTAAGACTTATATCCATATTTTTTTTTATTGTCCATGATATATTAATTACAAATAACATTTAGTATTTTTTAGATGTTTATTGAAATCAATTGTAAAAACTTGCGTGAAATATTTTTGTAAAAAATTTCGATATTACAATTAATAAGTGTCTTTTCTAATTTAATTTTCTGGTTCCGCCACTAGAAATATACTTGTAGATAAATTGTACACAAAAGATAAAGCAAAACTACCCAACATGAATTTCAGATATTCAGGGGCTGTTTGGGGTGTTCTAAAAAAGTGCATTTTTTGTCTTTTTGGACTAAAAAATTGAGGAAGAAAATATGGATGTTTGGGTTAACTTTTTGACTTTTTATGAAAAAATGTGTAATAAAAAATTGTAAAAATTGATTTGTAGGGAAAAATTAGGATTGTAAATTGTGCAACCGTAATTGTTGACTTTTGGTGAATAGTGTTAACTTTTTGAGTAACTTTTTAACTTTTTGACAATATGTCACACTTGGCCTCAATCTCCATTATGAATCATTCACTAGAAACCTTTTACATTTATGTTACATATTGAAACATCTTTGAAGATGGTCTCCTCAAATACCATTTTGGCTTCAATGTGGTTGTTATTAATGCTACAAATGGATCATCATGAGCCATTTATTCTCGTCCCCAAACACTTTCACATATTTCTAATTTTCATGATACATTTTGATACCAATGCTAATGACATTACCAATAGAAAACAAAACTATACAAAAAGAGGGAAAAAAAGAAAAAAAGGTTGTTGGGAATCCAAATAATCCAATCCCATGCATCATTCCAATGCTAGCAAAAATGCCTTGTTTGGTTCCCATGAAAATCATTCATTAATTGCAATTAGAGAAGACATTAAATTCATGACAATTCAATGTATACCCCCAAAAAATAAAAACGTGACTCAAAAATTTCTCTCGATTTTACCAGGAACCAAACAGAAAATGTACATGATAAAACCAAAAAAAAAAAAAAAAAAAAAAACGAAAAACCCATATCTAAAAATAAAAAAGATTATACCTTTCTTGGCCAGCGGTGTCCCAAATCTGGGCCTTGACGATCTTATCATCGACCTGAATGCTTCGAGTGGCGAATTCGACGCCGATTGTGGATTTGGATTCGAGGCTGAACTCGTTGCGTGTGAATCGAGACAATAGGTTTGATTTTCCGACCCCAGAATCTCCGATCAATACCACCTTGAACAAGTAATCGTAATCGTCGTCTGCTCTATAGGGCCCCATCATTTCCTTAGCATTTCATTATCATATATACTTGTATATATATATATATATAGACAGAGAGAGAATTGTGGTGAAATGAATATATATATATATATAGAGAGGGAGAGAAACAGGGAATAGATATATATATATATATATATATATATATAATCGTAAATTGAAAATTGGGAATTTAATTTTGTGTACTACATTAGAGCATCGCAGCAGTTTACTTAAATTTTATTTTAAAATATTATTAAGAAAAATGTTTGGTAACTCAAATTTTTGTGGCTCAAATGGTATCACCTTGCTATTTTTTTACACAAAAAAGTCAAAAAGTCACACAAAAAAAAATCAAAAAATTAACTTTTTATCAACTTTTCACAACGCCACAATATATAAATACATACGAAATCGTTGAAGAACATTCAAATACTATGGGTTGTTTTGGAAAATTAGTTAAAAGCTAACTTTTTTATTTTTTTTTAAAAAATAGAAAAGATAATATGACTCAAAATAAGTTAAAAATTCACTTTTGACTTTTATATTCTTCCCAAAAGAGGCCTATAAGAGCATCCCAGCAATCCCCCTAAACTCACCTCTTACCTATTTTAAGAGATTGAAATCACTTTATACATATCAAGTAGCTCCCCTAAACAATTACCTATACTAATTTTTGCTACAGTAACTCCCTATTTGTAGGAAGTTACTGTAGCTCCCTTATATATGATAAATACTTATTTTATTTCGTTGAAGGCGTGAAGGGAAAGTCCCTTGGATGTCCCCCCAGACGTCCCCCGGATGTCCGTGAGTGCCCTGTAGCTGAAGCAAAAAAATGCCCAAAAATGATCTAACCGATCTACCGCCCGGTCGACTTCCCCTATTTGTTTTTCTCTACTGTGCTGTTGGTGTTTGGTTAGTTTTTTATTATTTTATTATTAAAAAAATATTTAAACGTAAAAGTAATTAAAAATATTATTTTAATAAAATAGAGAAATAATAGGAAATTTGATAAGAAAAGTAAATGAAAAAATAATTCGTAAAATAAAGAATGAACTTTTTAATAATACGACAATGCTAGGTAGCTCAAATTTTTGTGGCTCAAATGGTTCAAATCTGTCAAAACGACGTCGTTTTGACAGATTTTGAGTGTAAAACGACGTCGTTTTGATAGAGTTGAGCCATTTGAGCCACAAAAATTTGAGCTACCAAACATTTTCCTTTAAAAAAACCAAAAAGCTAGAAAACTAGCTTTTTACTATGTTGCCAAAACGCCGCATATAAGAGCATCTGTATCAAGCTCTTCAAAATCATTTTTTAGCTAAAAACTTCAAAAAATCAACTCCATCAAACTCGCTTACAGCTTGTCAAATTTTACGATGGCTATAGTAACTCGTTACAACAAATGAGGCATTGTTTATCGCTATTTGTGTGTTACCGGATGTCCGCCCAGAAGTCCGGCTGGTCAACTTGTCAACGACAATTTTTTTTTTTTTTGTTGGCTTTTTCTTTTAAGAATTGTTTGGCTGGTAACTTATCAATTTAATAAAAAAAGAAAAACTAACAAATATAATAAGAAAATAATATTTAATAAGAATAAGTTAGAAAAAAGAGTTTGATGTAGTCGGTGCTAAAAGGTGAGTAGCTAAAATAATGTAATAGCTTTAATTTAACTAAAAAATTAAAGAGTTTGGTGTGGATGCTCTAAGGAAAAGGAGTTTCTAACTCGGACATAGGGTTACTTTGGAACAGCAGTAACTGTTGTGCCTCAATTTGAGATTTATTATGAGCTTATTTTTATGATTTGAACCGTTCATTTGGTAGGGTTCGTTGAGTACCTCATGCCTACCAAAATTTATATTCATCGGATATCAATAATTATGTGATCGGTTTGCATATTTTGTATGTTATTTTTCAAAAGAAAAACTTATTGTTTATTTTTTTTATGATAAATGTAATTCGATCATATAGTTATTGATAGTCGATTAATATGATTTTTGGTAAGCATAAAACGAACTCTACAAAATGAACGGTTCGGATCATAAAATAAAGTCCATAATAAATCTCAAATTGAGACATAACAGTTACTACTGTGTCAAAGGCACAACAGTAACCCCTCATCCTTCTAACTCACAAGCCTTATGGGAGCTCCAATATATCAATCTTAATTTCCTAATTTTTTGATTTAAAAAAAAAAAAAAACTCAACATTTATTAACTTCTCGTAAGCCTTTTTGACTTCTCCCATACACACCATTTTCAACTTCTCCCTCCCTATTTAGTTATTTTTGAAATAATAATTATCCTAACTTTTCAACTTTTCCCATACCTATTTAATTATTTTGGAAATAATAATTATCCCTTAATTTATGGATTTCAAATGGAAAGATAACAAAAATATTTCATAAACTCTCCATTCTAATTTCTCTCATTGATTTCCAAAAGAAAATATTAAAACTTGCCTTTCTTTTCTCTCCCTCAAAAAGTCAGATAATATTTTTCATAAGAATTTTGGGTATGTATCTATGTTTTATATATTATATTATAACATAACCAAAAATAAAATAAATTAAAAATCAGATATATGAACGGGTAAAATTAATAAATATGATTTTTATTTATTTAGTTAAAATCTTTCTTTTACCTCTCAATATCCAATTTTAAATTTTAAAAATCTTTAAAATCTATCTAAACAAATCTAATTTGAAAATATCTCACACCATCATACTTTAAATTAATAAAACGCATATGTCTATTACATATCTAACTCACATCATAACTTAGCCACATAATAATAATTAAAAACAAATAGAAACCATAGATAAATTAAATTTTAAAAAAAATAGAAACCCACCATTACATCTTAAATAAGTTGAAAAAAATAAAATAAAAACCATACAAAAATAAAGAAGATAAGAATTTAAATATAGATCTCAAAAAAATGTGACAACATCTAAATTTGAATTTTTATTTAATAGTATAATCATCTATTTTTTTGATGTATATCTATCAAAATTTTAAATCGATTAATGGGACAAATTAATCAATTTTCAAGTCTTATTTAAAAAATAATCTGGTTAGTCATCCCAACTCCTAGATTTCGCGGGACTGGTGGAGGAGCTGACGGATTAGGCGGGGCGATGACTAAGTTGTTGAGGGTTAATATCCTACCACTCCATAAATTTATTTATTTTTTAATTTTATTTTTTCCCTGTGTGATTCTCTTTCTCTGTTAACTCACAAGCTTTGTGGGAGCTCCAATATATCAATCTTAATTTTCTAACTTTTTGATTTTAAAAAAATAATCACAACACTTATTGGCTTCTCCCAAGCCTTTTTGACTTCTCCCATGCATACCTTTTCCAACTTCTTCCATACCTATTTAATTATTTTGAAAATAATAATTATCCCTTAATTTATGGATTTCAAATGGAAAGATAACAAAAATATTTCATAATATCTCCATTCTAATTTTTCTCATCAATTTCCAAAAGAAAATATTAAAATGTGCCTTCCTTTTCTCTTCCTAAAAAAATCATATAATATTTTTCATAATAATTGTGGGTATCTATCTATATCTTATATATTATATTATAACATAACAAAAATAAAAAATAAAAAATCAAACATACGAACAGATAAAATTAATAAATATGATTTTTATTTATTTAGTTAAAATATTTCTTTTACCTTTCAATATCCAATTTTAAATTTTAAAAATCTTTAAAATCTATTCAAACAAATCTAATTTGAAAATATCTCACACCATCATACTTTAAATCAATAAAACTTACATATTCTATTACATATCTAACTCACATCATAACTTAGCCAAATAATAATAATTAAAAACAAATAGAAACCATAGATGAATTAAATTAAAACAAAAAAAAAAAAAGAAACCCACAACTCCAACTTAAATAAATTGAAAATAAATAAATAAATAGAAACCATACAAACAATAAAGAAGATAAGAATTTAGATATAGATCTCAAAAAGATATGACAATATCTAAATTTGAATTATGATTTAATAATATAATCATCTATTTTTTTGATATATATCTATCAAAATTTTAAATCACTTAATGAGACAAATTAATCAATTTTCAAGTGTAACGCCCTCAAAATAATAACATTAAACCCATCAATAAAGACATGAATTGGTAATAAAGATAAACATTCTTCTATTCATCAGGGTAGTTTCTTACAAGAGTATTACATGTTAACAACAAAAGCAAATGCCCTACGGGCTTACAGCTTTCCAAGTTAACACTTGGTTATAACAAAAGAGTGCTAACTCATTTACAGTTTAAGCCATTGGCTTGAGATCACATGTAATACATCAAAATAAAACAACAAAAGAATCCGCCTGCCTCTAGCCTGCCAAGCTACGTCCTCGGAGGTGGCATGCTACCTGCACCTGAAAATGATATTCCCATATAGGGTGAGCCACAGCCCAGTAGAAATATACTAAACCAACCATGAACAATGACTAAAAGATTAGCAATTGATAGATGGCCAACACTGATACATCCACATAAATCACGTTTTATGTCATACGACTTATGAGTCCAAGTTACTTTTCATTTTCCCTTTTTCAATAGATAAGCATATTAGTTCCATCATCATTTTAGCAGATATGTATAACAATTATATCCCACATTCACAGATAAGCCTATAAGCTATATCCACATTTCACAAAGATAAGCATATGAGCTGTATCTACACTTCTCAAAGATAAGCATATGAGCTCTATCTTCATTTCTCTAGACAAGCATATGAGCTATGTCTACGGAGTTCATCCCCTATCTTCTCCCAACACTATCCGGTTTAGAGGTACATCCCCCATCTTCCCCTAAACCGCGGAGTACATCCCCCATCTCCTCCTCTACACACAATGCATATAAACATAAGGGTTCTATACACAATCAATCAATACATAAATTTAATGTATTCAATCCACCGTCATACTCTATGACACATTCAATCGATTAGTTTTAGTTTGCCTAATCATCATGCATTGTCTACAACAATCACGACTATCCTCCACCGATAGCCCAAAGTAGTTATTTCTAAACAGAAAATAAATGCACAAATGGATATTAAATCAACATTTCACTTCGGTGAGTGATAAATAATTCAACTACACCCTTTAACCCCATGCATTCCCAATCTCAACCATTCCATTTCATAACCTCATTTCTCACAATTAATTATCCCAATTAATCAACAATGTAATTAGGTGATTTTCCATAATTAACATTACAACCCTTAAGGTTCCATTTCATCAATGATTCAACATTTATTCCATTTCTCTATGCCAAACATGCACCTAGGTTTATTACGAATAAAACCCCAACTTTTGTAAAATTACACAAAGACCCCAAACTCTCACAAAATTACCAAACCAACCCCAACATCTCAAAATACTAAAATTTAAAGACAAAATCCATAGAGAGGAGTAGGATATCCCTACCTCAAATCCGGAGCCCCAAAGGAGAGGATGACAAAACCCAATGTGCTCCAAAGACCAAGATTTTCAGATTAAAACGACGCCTTCGACGATCAACACGACTTTTACAAAGACCGAAGGTGAGGAACTCACCCTAGCTAGATCAAAATCTAGAGAGAAGGCACGATTTTAGAGAGAGGAGCTCTCAAAATAGCTT
This sequence comes from Camellia sinensis, assembly GCF_055761805.1. Lineage (NCBI taxonomy): Eukaryota > Viridiplantae > Streptophyta > Magnoliopsida > Ericales > Theaceae > Camellia > Camellia sinensis. The sequence goes on along the minus strand of NC_138969.1, from coordinate 42,111,895 downwards.
TTAGAAAAAGTAGGAGAGAGAAAGAAATGTAAAAAGTGATTTAAAATCACCCAGCGGATAACTCATATACGTATGACCCGCTCGAGCGGAGAACACGACGCTCGAGCGCCAAGACACAAGAATAAAGCACTTCCGCTCGAGCGCAAAAACCAGTCCGCTCGAGCGCAGATTTCCACCTCCCAGAACTTACACCCAGAAAGTACTACCCGCTCGAGCGCCAAACGACCCGCTCGAGCGCCACCGCTCGAGCGTAAACAAACCCGCTCGAGCACAGAAATCACATCTGCAGAAGTTTTGTAGGAACCCGAAATACTAGAGGTGTGCAATACCCGCTCGAGCGCAAGAAGACCCGCTCGAGCGGAACGCCTAAAAACTGAACGACAAGGAATTGAAACCAAGGCCTAACCAACCTGTAACAACCCTGCCCAACACATCCTATAACTCAAATACGAAGTAAAAAAGGATGTAAATAAGATACTAATCAACTGCCAACATCCACGGATACATGTCCGGATCACTGTACAACAAGGGTAAACCCGGGATCGTTATATCAAGTCTTATTTAAAAAATAATCTGATTAGTCATCCCAACTCCTAGATTTTGTAGGCACTGGTGAAGGAGCTGACGGATTAGGTGGAGTGAGGTCTAAGTTGTTGTGGGATAATATCCTACCACTCCATAAATTTATTTATTTATTTTATTTTTTTCCCAGTGTGATTCTCTTTTTTTGTTGTTAGTTTGGTTTTGGTTATGATTTTAGTGAGATTTATGTGTTTGTTTACAAGTTTACATGATGGAGAAGAATTATTGGTGATGATTGAAGTATCTATTCCCATTCTATACCAAGGATTTTGATCAGATTTTGTTTTTTCAATAAAAACCATAAAACTGAAGTAAAAAAAAATGAGTATCAAATTTTTTTGTTGTCATTTTATTTTATAGAAAATGTGAAAATTTATTGAGAATTTAAGATTATACTATAACATTAGATTTTTGTATAACTAGGTAAATTTAAAACTTTTAAATATCATTGCATTTTTTATTTTTATCCTCTTTCTATCCTATTATACCATTACTGTTATTTGCTAGTTTGTTAATCGTAATTCAATTAATTGAAAATGAAAGTTTAGTGTAACTTTTCATATATATTAATTAAGGATAAATTACACTAACGGTCCCTATAGTTTGGGGCTTGTGTCACTTTGGTCTATAACCTTTCAGTTGTGACACATTTGACCATAAATTTTGAATTGTGTCCCAAATAAAGACAATTGAAGATACCATTACTTAATTTCAAGGGTAAAATTGTCAATTTGATAAAATATAAACTAATTTGTAAAAATAAATGTCAAAAAAATATTTTTAAATTTTTAAAAATTATTTCACCCACTTAAGATAAAATTATGTAAAATTGATAAATTTTTTAGACATTTATTTATTTATTTGTTTTTATCAAATTAATTTTTATTATGTATTTGGATAATGATCATGTAATGGGTAATTTTTATTTTCATTAAATTAGTTTTTATTTTTTAAAAGTGAAATATGGAAACAACTTTAATATTATTATTAGAGCAATCCATTAAATCAAACAATCCAAAACTAAAAATGTTTTATATATTAAATATATCGATTACACATTAAAATCGTAACAACCATCGATTACATGATCATTATCCAAACACATAATAAAAATTAATTTGGTAAAAATAAATAAATAAATAAATGTATAAAAGATTTATCAATTTTATATAATTTTATCTTTGGTGGGTAGAAATAATTTTTTAAAATTTAAAAATATTTTTTTGACATTTGTTTTTGTCAAATTAGTTTATATTTTATCAAATTGATGATTTTGCCCTTGAAATTAAGTAATGGTATCTTCAACTGTCCTTATTTGGAACAATATTCAAAATTCAGAGTTAAATGTGTCACAATTGAAAAGTCAGAGACCAAAGTGATGAGACCAAAGTGACACGAGCCCAAAACAATAGGGACTGCTAATGTAATTCGCCAATTAATTAATTTGTTACCGCTATATTTGTATATAACAGCATAATATATAGAGGTAATCTCTAAATATAATTTCTATGTGTTTATGTGATTAAAATGGTCCATTGTAAAATAGTATATAGAGGAGTTAGATGGCTTCTTTTATCCCTAAAAAACCCAATCTATTCTTTCTTATATATTTTTTAATTTTTTAAATTGAAACATAAGTTGTTTATCTCCATAAAACAAAATTGATAAATACATATCCAAAAGCTACACATTTTTTTTCTTTTTATTTTATTTTTTCTTTTTTTAATAGATAGGATATTTACAAATGAAAAATGTTTGACACCTCAAAGAACTTTTCATAATCCGACTTATAATGATGTGCTCATAAATGTCAATTTTTATACAAATATGAGAAGAGAATTAATCAAATTATACATTTTAACTAACCACATACTCAAACTTTCATTATTTCAAAATGTTATTTCATTATAATTCCAATTAAGAAAATCTTCAACCCTTAATATTTTTTTTTATCTAATTATAATATGATAAAAATTTAAAAAGATGAAGCGTTGAAAATTATTATTTTTTCATCAAAATTGATGAAAAGAAAAAAAAATTGGGATAAGAATGAAAGTTCTTTAAAAAATTGATAAAAATTTAATGAAAAAGTTAGTAGATATTTGGAAAGAACTAAAAAAGTGCACTTTTTTTTTTTTTTTTACACACATACACTTATTTGAATTACATCAATCAACATATTCTCTCTACTTGTATAACCACTTTCTCTACTTTTTTACACATTTTTTTTATTTATAAAAAGTTAAAAAGTGCACTTATTTAGAATATTTCAAACCACCCGTAAGTAAAAAAAATGTAGGAACCCACATTTTACGTCTTAATCATGTTCATGAGCATCTGTATGATTATGGCTTGTTAAGCTTGCATGTGTATGTTTGTGACTTGTTCTGCTTAAGTGAGTGAGATCCATGCCTTGTTTTGATGCCTTGTGGTTTGTCTAAGTGTTGTGTGCTTGCCTTGCTCCTTCCTTGATGTGGAACCTAGGTCACGCCTTGCCTAAGTTATGATTAGCCGATGTTATGCCAAGCCTAGGTTACGTTACGCCTAGACCATTCCGAGCCGAGGTCATCCTCAGCCTAGAAGTATCTTGGAACCCCTTTGTTGACCTCCATCCTTGCTTTGACGCATTGACCGAGATGTTACCTTTGCACCCAAGTGATCTCGTCCTGGAGTGGTATGACCTAGACCGAGGTGTGGCACATCTAGGCCAAGATATGGCACAGCTTAGTCAAGTGTTGTCTTTCCTAGCCGAGGTCATTGTAACCTTAGTTGCCGAAGCCCTTTTGTTAGCCGATGTCACCCCTTGCCGGAGTGCCTTTCCGTGTAGCTTGTTAGATACGCCTTTTTATTAGCCGATGTCATTGCCTCGACAGAGAGCCCATACCACTTTACTTGTTGAACACCCTTTCGCCATGCTTTGTCTGGTCTGCCAGCCACCTTTTCAGGGAAAACCCAACCAGTCGCCGCCACGTGTCCCCGCAGAGGGTTAACCCCAGAACCGAGTAAGGGAAACTATCATTTGGTATCATAACCTTGCCTTTTAGAGAGAGAAGCTCTAGGAGGAAGAAGGAGTTTTAGAGTGAGAAAGTAAGTCTTCAAGCTTGATTCCAAGAGATCGAAGCGTTAGATTCGTGTATTGAGGTTAGATCCTTGGCTTACTCTTGTTGTTCCTTGTGTTTATCTAGCTGTATTGCATGATCGAACCTGTTCTGCACGTCATGCATTAATTTGAAACTGATTTTAGAAAGAGAAAATAATGTTCATACGTTCTTGAAGAAAAAGTCTTGTTTTGATCCGAAAGCTTGCATAGAGAATCATGTTTTTGTGTTTATTTCCGCAAGAACTTCAAGTACGGGTACCCAGGTCCATGTTTTCAAACTCGTAGCATGAAAATCCCAGATTTTGTAATAACAGGTTGTAAATGAACATTCATATTCTTCATGTTTTCGTACTCATGTTATTCATGTTCATCAGCAGAGGGAAACCCAGAGTTTCCCGACCTCTTTTCCTTGCATGTGGCCCTCGGGGACACACCTCGGCAAGGAGGTGTGGAACCTCGGCCTAGACCTGGTTAGTGCCCAGCATGTTTTTCCGAGATCATTGGTATACATATGAAACTTGTTTGAAAGTGCATTCAATAGGCTTTGCCATGTGTTTGTAGGACTTGGGCTTGTCTCGACCCCGACATTTGAAGAGCTATGTGAGTGGTATTTTTAATAAAGCTATGTTATACTTGTTTTGATAAATCTCGTTTTGCTTTGTTTTGATGAAAAGTATTTGATTTAGCATGAATGACTATCCCTATTTGTATATCAAACACTATCTTGTTTTGATGACATGTCTTGAAAGTCCTTAGTGTCAGGGGACTATAATGCAACTGCACTCTTGTCTTGAAAGTCCTCAGTGTCAGGGGACTATAATGCAATTGCACTCTTGTCTTGAAAGTCCTTAGTGTCAGGGGACTATAATGCAACTGCACTCTTGTCTTGAAAGTCCTTAGTGCCAGGGGACTATAATGCAACTGCACTCTTGTCTTGAAATGTCATCGCCCCTTGTAATATGTAGATGTTATTAACATCCAAGGAACTTGAAAGACCGGCAACGAACTTGATTTTTCCCCCTTGATTGTAAAGTATGCTATGTATTGTTTTGAAAGAGACCTTGGATATCAATCATGCAAAACCTTTATTTCTAATATCACTCACTGAGTATCCAAGCTCAGCCTCTCTATATATATGTAGGTGATGAACAAGAGGGCAATGAGGCCTAGACGTGATGCCGATATGTTTTTGGGTGCATTGCCGACCTGTTTTGGGATTTCATTTTGTATCATCTTGAAGATCATGCTTCTTAGCTTATATTTCATGTGTACTTGTATACGTCGGCTTGAGAAGCCTTTTGGTCAAGATGTATTTTGTATCTTATTTCCTTATTGTATTTGAGTTTTAAGACTTTGTAAAAATGTATGTCATTCCATTGGACTTATGCACGGCTCTCATGGACTACTCAGATTTTTGTATATATTGCTTCCGCACTTGTAAGCCCCATATTTCATACTCTGATTGTGTGTGATTTTTGTAAGTCGGCCTTCGGTAACCTCGGATTACTGGCCATCACGGCACCAAACTACTAGGGGCGGTTTGGGGGCGTGACAGATTGGTATCAGAGCACAAGTTCCTTAAAGTACGTTAATCACACACTTTGAGTCCTAAAGAGCATAGGATTTCCCTTAGAATGATGTTAGGATTGCATCATATTGCTTGCTACTTGACTATGTGTGCATCATTTCGGCATAGACGCTTGTTACTTGCATACGTATTATCTGTTCAGTTGTTTTGAAGTCTCATCTTACGTCCTCCTAGCATCATGAGGAGAGGTAGACCTCCAGTTGGCCGAGGTCATTCAGAAGATAGATTGGAGAGATTGGAAAGGTTAGTCGAAGGCTTGGTTCGTGAGCAGAGACAACCCAGGCCACAGGATACTGGTACCACTTCCACGCAGGCCGAGTAGACGAATGGCCGATATACAGCTCCACCTCCCCCATTGCCACAAGTGACTCTACCGCAAGCTTTGTATGGTAATGACACGATAACCCTGATCAGAGAGTTCAAGAAAATGAAACCGCCGAGATTTCAAGGAGGTATAGAACCAATGAAAGCCGAGGCATGGGTTTTAGAGATGGAGAAGTTGTTTGAAATTTTCCCCAGTACAGACGCCCAGAAGGTATCTCTGACAGCATTCACATTAGATGACGACGCTCGTAGGTGGTGGATGATGGTCCGAGAAAGCAATCCGGGTTTGACTTGGGCCAAATTTTTTGGAGTTGTTCTACAACAAGCATTTCCCCCTTAGCGTCCGAGATCGAAAGACCACAGAGTTCCAGAATCTGATGCAAGGGAACAAGACAGTGGCAGAATACGATCGTGCCTTTACTGAACTGGCGAGATATGCGCCTCACATGGTTGACGATGAATACCGAAAGGCGAGGAAGTTCGAAAGTGGATTGCGTGGACCGATACAAGATCGGGTCAACATGCTCAATATGCTGACATACGCCGGAGTATTGGACAAGGCCATCCTGGCTGAAGCTAACTTGAACCGATACCAGGGTTCAGGTGAGGGTCAGAGGAAGAGACAGAATTATGATAATCGCTGAGTCCCGTTCAATGCCAAGAAGAAGATGAATATGGACAGTTTCATCAACTCAAATCAGGAAGGTAATGCTAAGCCGTTGTGTGCGAGTTGTGGAAAGCTACATTTCGGGGTCTGTTGTTGGGCAGCAGGGGCTTGCTACGAGTGTGGCGAGATTGGTAATCGTGTGAAGGACTGCCCGAAAGCAAAGGCTGATGGCGGAAAGAGGAATGGAAGCACCTCGGGCCCTGCACAGAACAACAACGTCGGGAGGATACAGGCAAGGCAAGGCAAGGCAGAGTTTTTGCATTGGTACCAGGAGACGCCCAGAGTGCCGAGGCGGTAGTGTCAGGTACCCTTCCAATTTGTTCTCAAGATGTATACGTATTGATTGATTCGGGTTCTACGCATTCATTTGTATCTACTATGTTCGACGAGAAGTTGAATAGGGAATTAGAACCCCTTGATTATGTATTATCTGTGTCTACTCCATCTGGGAGAAATATGATTGTTACATCCATTTATAGGGCGTGTATTGTTGTGATTGGGGGTGTAGGGTTGTTAGTTGATTTGATGCCATTAAGCATGACTCACTTCGATGTCATATTGGGAATGGATTGGTTAGTAGCGAATCATGCATCCATTAATTGTGTTACTAAGAGCGTCACATTGAAGACCCCAAATCTAGCCGAGGTCATTTTCTAGGGTAAAGGAGTAGTTCCCCACCTTACTTAATCTCATCCATGAAAGCCTACAAGTTGATCCAAAAAGGATGCCAGGGTTATTTGTGCAGTATACTAAGTGATTTGAATGGAAGTGTTGAGTTAGCCGACATATCCGTTGCTGAGGAATTCCCCGACGTCTTTCCAAATGAGCTGCCTGGCCACCTTGTCGATAGGGAAATAGAGTTTACTGTGGACATCCTGTCAGGAACACAACCTATCTCCAAAACACCCTACAGAATGGCCCCAGCCGAACTAAGAGAACTGAAATCGCAATTACAAGAATTGTTGGATAAAGGATTTGTCAGGCCGAGCACTTCACCGTGGGGAGCACCCGTTCTATTTGTTAAGAAAAAGGATGGCACACTTCGTCTTTGCATTGACTACAGAGAACTTAATAAGGTGACCATTAAGAACAAGTACCCTTTGCCTAGGATCGACGATTTGCTTGATCAACTACGAGGAGCACGAGTTTTTTCCAAGATTGACCTTAGGTCGGGCTACCACCAGTTGAAGGTTAAAGCCGAGGACATTGAGAAAACTGCTTTTCGGACAAGATATGGCCACTACGAATTTTTGGTAATGCCCTTCGGAGTGACCAATGCCCCAGTAGCGTTCATGGACTTGATGAACAGAGTCTTTAAGCCGTATCTAGACGAGTTCGTAATTATTTTTATTGACGACATATTGATCTACTCTGAGAGTACGAGCGAGCACGAGAATCATCTGAGACTTGCCCTGCAAATCTTGAGAGATAAGAAGTTGTACGCCAAGTTGAGTAAATGCGAGTTTTGGCTTTCCAGCATTTCATTTTTAGGGCATGTGATTAATGAAGATGGTATATCAGTTGACCCCAGTAAGATTGAAGCCATTGTGAATTGGCCAACGCCGACCAACGTGTCCGAGGTTCGTAGTTTTCTGGGTTTGGCAGGTTATTACAGAAAGTTTGTGAAGGATTTCTCGAGGATTGCAGTACCTTTGACACAACTAACTAAGAAGGGAGCAGCTTATGAATGGACTAATGATAGAGAATCAGCCTTTCAGGAGTTGAAGACGAGGTTAGTTACAGCACCAGTTCTTGTACTACCATCAACTAATGAGGAATTTCAGATTTACAGTGATGCTTCACATAAGGGTTTGGGTTGCGTGTTAATGCAAGGAGGTAAAGTCATAGCGTACGCGTCTCGTCAGTTGAAGCCCAACGAAAAGAACTATCCTACCCATGATTTGGAGCTGGCGGCCGTGGTTTTTGCTTTGAAGATATGGCGTCATTACTTGTATGGAACATCTTGCCAAGTTTTCACCGACCACAAAAGTCTGAAGTACTTGTTCACTCAGAAAGAGTTAAATATGAGGCAGAGAAGATGGCTCGAGCTATTGAAGGACTATGACATGCAGATTCAGTATCATCCAGGTAAGGCAAATTCCGTAGCCGACGCATTGAGCAGGAAGCTAGTTGGAAGTTTGGCGTGCCTGACAACGATCTCAGTGGAACCGACCATTATTGAGGAAGTGAAGACCAGACAGATGGAGGATAAATTCCTCAAAAGGATAATTGATGAATTCGTCACCAAGCCGAGGCCAGGATACACAATGGAAGATCAAGTGCTTAAGTTTGAAGGAAGATTGTGCGTGGCCGACATGCCAGAGTTGAAAAGGAAGATTTTGCAAGAAGCCCATAGCTCCAAGTTTGCCATTCATCCAGGGAGCACCAAGATGTATCAGGACGTAAAGCGGACTTTTTGGTGGCCAAACATGAAAAGAGAGATAGCCGAGTTTGTATTTCAGTGTCTGTGTTGTCAGCAAGTGAAGGCAGAACACCAGAGACCGGCAGGACTTCTTCAACCCTTGTCAATTCCTGAGTGGAAATGGGAACACATCTCCATGGATTTCGTAGTAGGTTTGCCGAGGACGCAGAAAGGTATGAACTCGATTTGGGTTATAGTTGATAGATTTACTAAGTCAGCACACTTTTTACCTGTCAAGACTACGTTCAATGCCGACCGACTTGCCGAACTGTACATAAATGAGATCGTTAGGCTTCATGGCGTGCCGATGTCCATTGTGTCAGACCGAGATCCGAAGTTCGTTTCTAGATTTTGGCAAAGTCTACAAGGAGCCTTGGGAACCGAGTTGAGATTTAGCACGGCCTTTCACCCCCAGACCGACGGGCAAACGGAAAGAACGATCCAGACACTCGAAGACATGCTCAGACTGTGCGTGTTGGATTTCCAGGGAAGTTGGGAATCGCATTTGCCATTAGTGGAGTTCGTGTACAACAACAGTTATCAAGCCAGCATAGGCATGGCGTTGTATGAAGCTTTGTATGGAAGGGAGTGCAGATCGCCGATATGTTGGACTGAAGTAGGAGACAAAGCTCTAATTGGCCCCGAGTTGGTTCAAATGACAACTGAAAAGATTAAACTCATTCAGCAGAGGATTAAAACCGCACAGAGTCGACAGAAGAGTTATGCCGACCAGAGAAGGAGGGAGTTAGAATTTGAAATTGGGGATCATGTATTTTTGAAGGTCTCGCCGATGTCAGGAGTTTCGAGATTTGGGAAGAAGGGTAAACTTGCACCCCGATACATTGGGCCATTTGAAATTCTTGAGAGAGTTAACACCGTCGCTTATAGACTTGCTTTGCCGCCAGATTTGAGCCAAGTCCACAGCGTGTTCCATGTTTCGATGTTGAGGAAATATATCCGAGACCCACTGCATGTAATAGATTATTCTGGGGTTGTAGTTAATGAAGATCTAGGCTACGAAGAGAAACTGATGAGAATTATTGACAGACAAGTGAGACAATTGAGAAACAAGTCGATACCGATGGTAAAAATCGAATGGGTGAAGCATTATGGCAAGGAGGCCACGTGGGAAAAGGAAGAGGAAATGAAAATCCGATATCCGGAGTTATTCGTAGGACAAGGTAACTTGAGTTTGGGGACCAAACTTCTTTAAGGAGGGTAGACTGTAGGAACCCACATTTTACGTCTTAATCATGTTCATGAGCATCTGTATGATTATGGCTTGTTAAGCTTGCATGTGTATGTTTGTGACTTGTTCTGCTTAAGTGAGTGAGATCCATGCCTTGTTTTGATGCCTTGTGGTTTGTCTAAGTGTTGTGTGCTTGCCTTGCTCCTTCCTTGATGTGGAACCTAGGTCACACCTTGCCTAAGTTATGATTAGCCGATGTTATGCCAAGCCTAGGTTACGTTACGCCTAGACCATTCCGAGCCGAGGTCATCCTCAGCCTAGAAGTATCTTGGAACCCCTTTGTTGACCTCCATCCTTGCTTTGACGCATTGGCCGAGAAGTTACCTTTGCACCCAAGTGATCTCGTCCTGGAGTGGTATGACCTAGACCGAGGTGTGGCACATCTAGGCCAAGATGTGGCACAGCTTAGTCAAGTGTTGTCTTTCCTAGCCGAGGTAATTGTAACCTTAGTTGCCAAAGCCCTTTTGTTAGCCAATGTCACCCCTTGCCGGAGTGCTTTTCCGTGTAGCTTGTTAGATACGCCTTTTTATTAGCCGATGTCATTGCCTCGACAGAGAGCCCATACCGCTTTACTTGTTGAACACCCTTTCGCCATGCTTTGTCTGGTCTGTCAGCCACCTTTTCAGGGAAAACCCAACCAGTCGCTGCCACGTGTCCCCGCAGAGGGTTAACCCCAGAACCGAGTAAGGGAAACTATCATTTGGTATCATAACCTTGCCTTTTAGAGAGAGAAGCTCTAGGAGGAAGAAGGAGTTTTAGAGTGAGAAAGTAAGTCTTCAAGCTTGATTCCAAGAGATCGAAGCGTTAGATTCGTGTATTGAGGTTAGATCCTTGGCTTACTCTTGTTGTTCCTTGTGTTTATCTAGCTGCATTGCATGATCGAACCTGTTTTGCACGTCATGCATTAATTTGAAACTGATTTTAGAAAGAGAAAATAATGTTCATACGTTCTTGAAGAAAAAGTCTATTTTTGATCCGAAAGCTTGCATAGAGAATCATGTTTTTGTGTTTATTTCCGCAAGAACTTCAAGTACGGGTACCCAGGTCCATGTTTTCAAACTCGTAGCATGAAAATCCCAGATTTTGTAATAACAGGTTGTAAATGAACATTCATATTCTTCATGTTTTCGTACTCATGTTATTCATGTTCATCAGCAGAGGGAAACCCAGAGTTTCCCGACCTCTTTTCCTTGCATGTGGCCCTTGGGGACACACCTCGGCAAGGAGGTGTGGAACCTCGGCCTAGACCTGGTTAGTGCCCAGCATGTTTTTCCGAGATCATTGGTATACATATGAAACTTGTTTGAAAGTGCATTCAATAGGCTTTGCCATGTGTTTGTAGGACTTGGGCTTGTCTCAACCCCGACATTTGAAGAGCTATGTGAGTGGTATTTTTAATAAAGCTATGTTATACTTGTTTTGATAAATCTCGTTTTGCTTTGTTTTGATGAAAAGTATTTGATTTAGCATGAATGACTATCCCTATTTGTATATCAAACACTATCTTGTTTTGATGACATGTCTTGAAAGTCCTTAGTGTCAGGGGACTATAATGCAACTACACTCTTGTCTTGAAAGTCCTTAGTGTCAGGGGACTATAATGCAACTGCACTCTTGTCTTGAAAGTCCTTAGTGTCAGGGGACTATAATGCAACTGCACTCTTGTCTTGAAAGTCCTTAGTGTCAGGGGACTATAATGCAACTGCACTCTTGTCTTGAAAGTCCTTAGTGCCAGGGGATTATAATGCAACTGCACTCTTGTCTTGAAATGTCATCGCCCCTTGTAATATGTAGATGTTATTAACATCCAAGGAACTTGAAAGACCGGCAACGAACTTGATTTTTCCCCCTTGATTGTAAAGTATGCTATGTATTGTTTTGAAAGAGACCTTGGATATCAATCATGCAAAACCTTTATTTCTAATATCATTCACTAAGTATCCAAGCTCACCCTCTCTATATATATGTAGGTGATGAACAAGAGGGCAATGAGGCCTAGACGTGATGCCGATATGTTTTTGGGTGCATTGCCGACCTGTTTTGGGATTTCATTTTGTACCATCTTGAAGATCATGCTTCTTAGCTTATATTTCATGTGTACTTGTATACGTCGGCTTGAGAAGCCTTTTGGTCAAGATGTATTTTGTATCTTATTTCCTTATTGTATTTGAGTTTTAAGACTTTGTAAAAATGTATGTCATTCCATTGGACTTATGCACGGCTCTCATGGACTACTCAGATTTTTGTATATATTGCTTCCGCACTTGTAAGCCCCATATTTCATACTCTGATTGTGTGTGATTTTTGTAAGTCGGCCTTCGGTAACCTCGGATTACTGGCCATCACGGCACCAAACTACTAGGGGCGGTTTGAGGGCGTGACAAAAAATGTGGTTAGCAATTCGTTTACAAAAATTTACTATAGTTTTAATTCAAAATTAAAAAAAAAAACTATTTTAGAAGCTTTTTATTTAGCTAGTACCAAATAAAATATTCTTAGGAAAAAGGAAAGTTATAAAATTTTGTTGCAAAATTTTAAATGTCTATTGTTAAACATTTTATTCTACTTGCTTGTTTGTTTGCTTACTTGCTTTGGAAGTTTTGATATTTGATTTTTACTCCATATTCATGGTATTATTTTATTTATTTTTCTTCTTCTTACTTGATTTTCGCATGATACTTCTTTCCTGGTGTATCTCCGAGTATATTAGTGAAAACATCATACACTTAAAATGTACAAAATTACAATATATAGAAAAAAGAAAAGAGTAAGTAATATTTCAAAACTAAAACTACTTTAAGAAAAAATTAAAAATAAAACAAAAATAAAATTGTTTGAAATAGAAAATAAATTATTTTTTAATTAATTTTTAAAAATAAACTTTTAAAGAAAATAAGGAAAACTATATAATAAAAAAAGGGTATAGAAACCAAACATAAAATATAATACAAAAAATAAATGAACTATAGGATTTTCAAGAAATGAGATTCACAAACAAATTTTGTAAAATCTTATCTATTCATATACTTTTTGTTATTTTTTGTACTTCTAATCCTGAGAATGACATTGAAATAGTTTGCACTTCTTGCATTGAGTCCATCTAATAGCTTTAGCAAACACAAAATAAATTTCATAACACAAAACACAAGCAATTGTGAGAAAAAGTATCTAAAAAAATGAAAGCAACATTTAATGATGATATAGAAATACACCTGATATTTTAATTTGAGGTATAACCAGATAAATTGTTGTAGAAGGGGAAGACAATATTTATTTTTTCATCATAACAATTACATAATTTAATATATAATTTTAATGTCTCTCACTCTTCTACACGTCCAATTTTCTACTAATATTCGAATGAATGCATGAACCAAAAAAAGGAAACATTTAAGAAGACAAAGAGATGTGGTTTGAGACCTTTTAATTGCTGAATTTTATTAATTAATAGTTATTAAATTTCAATGGTCAGATTTCTAATATTTGTTAGCCATTAAAACTGAATTCTTTGATTTCATCTATATTCACTTGATAATTTGAGAGTCGACATGTAGCGATCCGAATTTTTCGTAAGTCATTATTTATTATTATTATTATTATTATGATTATTATTACTTTATTTATTTTTAGCTTTATTAATTGTGTGGTTACATGAGAATTTAATGTGATATTTAATTAATTTAATGTGTTATTTAATTATAGGTAATTAATCCGAATATTAATATATTTATATTGTTTAAAAAAAATATTTTATATATTGATAAAATATATATCATATTTATTTATGTTATTTATATTATATAATATAATAACTATTAAGTTATAGAATAATATAATAAGTGATTAGGTTATCAATTAAAGATGAAAAAAAAAAGTGAATCAGAGGCGCAGCGGAACGGAGAGAGAGAGAGAGAGAGAGACGGCGTGGAAGAGGAGGAAAGGGAAAAAAAATATTAGGCTTTTTTTGGGTGGTTCCATTAGTTCTTCAAATAATTTTTTGATTTTAAAAATAATATTGTGAGTATAAAACTCACTTCTCTTGATTTATATTTAATTCTTTGTTTTTATTTTTTTATTTTTATTTATTTAATGTTGAATTGATTTCATATTTGCATGTAGATGATTGATCGTTTTTAATTATTTTAATTAGTTGTGTATGTAAGGTTTAAAGTTTTTAGATGATTGATAAATTTTAATTATTTTGTTTAGCTATGTATGTAAGGTTTAGGGTTTTTAGATGATAGATTGATTTTGATTATTTTGGTTAGTTGTGTATATAAGGTTTAGGGTTTTTTTTTTATGTATTTATTTTATGGTTGTAATCACACTCATGATTATGTAAAATTGAAATAAATTTAGAATCCATAGATATTGGTTAGATGATGGATTGATTAGTTATCTTTATTTATTTGATGTTGAATTGATTTTGTATTGGCATGTAGATGATGGATTGAATTCATTATTTGGTTACATGTGTATTTAAGGTTTAGGATTTTTATATGTATTTATTTTATGATTGTAATCACACTCATAGATATATGAAATTAAAATTAATTAGGAACCCATAGATAAATTCCTTATACTCCACCATGACTCCATAGATTGTTGTTTTATTTGAGTGATGGTGAGAAATAGTGTATAAAAAAAAGTAAGGATTATGAGATTTATTTGAATGCCTTAGGCTTGGCATTGTTATGTTTGTTCTCATGAGTGAGATGTTTTGTTTATATATATTGTTGTCTCGTTCTCATGAGTAGACGAGTGTTTTGATTTACGCGCGTACGCATATGCTAACTATCCGGGGAGTGTGAGTCAAACTCGGGACGATATCTCCGTGCAAGTTTGGCTTCGGAGCGGTGTTAGATATACGGGAGGCACATGGGATATATGTGTAGACCGGAAGTAATGGGCCGAAGTGTCACGCCCCACTTTTTATTACTCGAAGTCATTACCAAATTCATTAGCTTAATTCAAGTTCAGAGATAACATGCGGAAATAAACTCTTCAGTCCCATGAATAGAAGTAAATAACAATTTTCTCATCCGAATGCAAATTAAATACAACATGAGCATACTGGATAAAATGCCCGAAGGCTTACATCATTAAAGAATTCAAAGAAGGGTGTAACCCTTTTTCATATATGGCATTCCACCAACACAAAAGAGGCCTCGTGGCCAACAAGTAAGAAAATCCACATCTTGTAACACATCCTGCTTAACACCTGAAAAAGATTTAACAACGCGGGATGAACATATAGTCCAGTAGGGATCTCTACATGATCCTCAACAATAACAGCTTACAGATAGCAATGATCATGAATGCTCAATCTCGTACTAGAATAATAATGTGGCAGTTTATACAAAAGTATACATAAGTATAAGCTTTTCTCAAAACAGTCAATCCATTCAGCGTTATAAGTGATTCATCTTTCATTTTATTTCATTAACCCTTGTTCCCAAACTTTCACAACAATAACAACTTCTTAGGAAATCAATTTCTCTAAGCCCATTATCTTTTTCACATTTTCCATACTTACAACAGATATTCCCTTTTTCAAAATATACTTTCAAATACCCAATTTTTCCGTCACACTTTCTCAAAATCTCACAATGGCATTTTGGTTTGTTTTCAATACATCCATAACTATACATGCATGCCTTCGATAAAAGGGAGATAACAAATCATCAACATGCATAAAATTAACAATTAAGGCAACTAGGCCCTCCAAAACTATAACCATCACAATCCATGATATACTCAGATACACTGAGACAAAACAATAAAAACTCTGCTCTACCGGCTATATGCACAGTAAGCCAAGGATACAACTCTCACAACAATATGCCATTTTACCAGGCGCTAGCTAGAAGGGTGTGGTACCTTCTATTCTCAACGCAGTCAGTTCTTCAGGCGCTAGCTGGAAGGTAACGGTACCTCTGATTATTAGCGCATGGTATAACACCAAGAATCACCATACAACAGAGTACAACCAACAAGTGTAATACGTACACATAAACTATCAAAATACATAAGCAATGTGTTAAAGTATATGAACACATAAGTATGTGTGGGGTACATCCCCTATCTCCTCTCACACACTTGAGTATATCCCATTTCTCCTCCCTAACAATTTATACATATATAATGTATAATAGCACTTCCTTACATACAATGTTCAATCAACACATGTGTAATGCATACATGTAACGCCCTCGAAATAAAGACATTAAACCCAACAATATAAACCTACATTTATATTCAAAAGATCCACATTCTTCAATTCATCAGAGTAGTTCTTACAGCAGCATTACAAGTTAACAACAATAATAAATGCCCTACGGGCTTACATCTTTCCAAGTCAACGCTTGGTTACAAAAAATAGAGTACTAACTCAAGTGCACATTGAGCCCTTGGCTTGAATTTACACGTAATACATCCAAAAGGAAATAAGACAACAAAAGTCTGTCCGTCTCTAGCCTCCCAAGCTATGTCCTTGGAGGTGGCATGCTACCTGTACCTGAAAATGATGTTCCCATATAGGGTGAGCCACAGCCCAGTAGAAATATACTAAACCAACTATGAACAATAACTAAGAAATTAGCAACTGATAGATGGTCAACACTGACACTTCCATTTACATCTTATTACAATTTCATGACGGTTAAGTCTAGGTTACAATTCACCTTCCATTTCTTATTCAACTTTGGGTTTGAAAACAAGGTTCAATACTCTGGCCAAAACATTTGATGGGATTATAGTTCATCACTAGAACATTTTCGAAATTTGAGGTGGATACACATTTTGGTGTTGTACCAATAACACATAAACTACTTTCATACTTCACAAACGATGATGACATACATTTTAATGCTATATCAAATCAAACAAACTTTTCAATAGATAAGCATATGAGCTATATCACTACCACAACAGACAAGCATATGAGCTATATCAATATTTCAACAAATAAGCATATGAGCTATATTCAATACTACAACAGATAAGCGTATGAGTTGTATCAACACTTCAATAGATAAGCATATGAGCTGTATCAACATTCCAACAGATAAGCATATGAGCTGTATCAACATTCTAACAGATAAGCATATGAGCTGCATCAACATTCCAATAGATAAGCATATGAGCTGTATCAACATTCCAACAGATAAGCATATGAGTTGTATCAACATTCCAACAGATAAGCATATGAGCTGTATTAACATTCCAACAAATAAGCATATGAGCTGTATCAACACTTCAATAGATAAGCATATGAGCTGTATCAACACTTCAATAGATAAGCATATGAGCTGTATCATCACTACGATGGGAGAGCATATGAGCTGCATCCCCGGGTTCATCCCCCATCTCCCCTTAACCATTAACCGGTTTAGAAGTACATCCTCCATCTTCCCCTAAACCGTGGAGTACATCCCCCATCTCCTCCCATACACAAGTAAGGCATATAAACACAGAATCACATACGTAATCAATCGATACATAAAATTAATGTATTTTATCAACCGTCTACACATAATGCATATAAACACATTGGTCACATGCACAATCCACAGATACATAAAGTTAATGTATTCTATCAACTGTCATACTCTATGACACATCCAATTGATTAGTTTTAGTTTGCCTAATCATCATGCATTGTCTACAACAATCAACACTACCCTCTACTGGTAGCCCAAAGCAATTACTTCTAAGCAGGAAATAAATGCACACATGGATAATATATCAACATTCTCAATTCAATTCCTCGTTTTCTTCAATTAATTATATGCGCTAATTAATTAAACCAATTAGGGTAAATTACCATAATTCATAAAACAACCCTAAGGTTCCATTTCCATCTATATCCCAACATTAATATCATTTCTCTATGCCTAACATGCATATAGGTTTATATATCTAAAACCCCAACTTTTGTAAAATTACACAAAGGCCCAAACTTTCTCAAAATTACCCAACAACCCCCAATATATCAAAATGCTAAAATTCAAAGACAAAGCTCATAAGATGGAGTAGGTTATCCCTACCTCAAATGATGGAACCCAACGAAGGAGGTGAAGAAACGGAAATGCTCCAAATCCCGAAATTTTCAGATTAAAAGATAGCCCTCGACGATCAACACAACTTTTGTAAAGGCCCAAAGTGAGAAAACAACTCCTACTAGATCAATCCTAAGAGAGAAGTTAGGGTTTTAGTGAGAGGAACTCTCAAAATAGCTTTTTGGAAAAGTAAGAGAGAGAAAGGATGTTGAAAAGTGAACAAAAAAGTCAGATCTCGGCTTTATATAAAAATCGCCCCGCTCGAGCGGTAAAAGCCCCGTTCGAGCGTCACTCACAGATCCCCGCTCGAGCGTCCAATTCCTTGCTCGAGCGGCGGATGCACGCTCCCAGAACTTTTACAGACATGGTTCCCGCTCGAGCGTCAAACTCCCGCTCGAGCGTCAGACACAAACTCGCGCTCGAGCGGCCAATACCCCGCTCGAGCGTCTACCTTTGTAGACGAAATACTGGATGGGTGATTTCCCCGCTCGAGTGCCAACAACCCCGCTCGAGCGGACAAGCAACAACAGAGTCCCGCTCGGGCGTCAAAAGCGCAGCTCGAGCGGAGAGACCAAAAACTGGGCGAAGATTTTACGTTTCAAAACACAACCAACTTATTCCCAACTTGCCCAACACGACCCAAAGCTCGAACACATAGAGGAAGGGATGGAAAGAGCATAAGACAACGGCACCCTTACGAAATCGAATCCGGATTACAGTTAAGCACGAAAGGGAAAACTGGGATCGCTATAATACACGACAATTCAACACAACCATGTCATCCTTCACCGATGACCAAGGACAAAACCTCTAGATGCATGATTTTAGTACATCTATTATAAAGACTCAACTCTCATGAGATCTTAAATCCAACAACAATTTTCCCCAAATGTGCGTATTCAACACTCAAGATACAACAATTCAATTCTCATATCCATTTTCTAAAACTCACATAAAGTTAACACTTCATTTCCCATTTCCAAGATCGACTTTCAAGATTTTCCAATTCCAAAACCCCTTTTTCATATCATAAAACCAATACCGTTCTTCTCATAATTTTCCAACTCAATTATGCAAATTAATTCATAATAGTAAATTAGGGCTTTCTCCCTCTTTCTTAACATTGACCCAAAAGGGGCTCAAATACCAACAACAATTAACAATAATCTCATTTGAGACCCAAAATACATATGTATTGGTCCAAAGTACAAAACCCCTCTTTTAATTTATCAAATGAAATGTAAATTAGGGCTTTTCCTTCTATCAACAATAATACACTAATTTACACCCCAATTAGTCCAAATCACCATCAATGATAACAAACCCATTTTCAAACAACCAACCCTAGGTTCACCTCCATGGTTTTCAAACAAGCCCAACATGGATATAATTTTCATGCAATACAAAATTACCACATGTCTATCTATAGACGAAGCATTGTAAAAGAACAAGGAAATCCCTACCTCAAATGGAGAACCTAAGGAGAAGAAGAGCCAAACTCAGAAGTGATCCAAACCCAAAGTTTTTCGGATCAAAACGAAGCCCATGCAACCCTCTACCTTTCTTACAATGAGATTAGGGTAGGAACACCCAAGAACTAGATCAATCCCTAGAGAGAAGGTGAGTATAGAGAGAGAGAGAGTCGAATCTAGGGTTTTAGACAAAAGGGGAAATCAAAAAGTGAAGAAGAAGCTGCTGCTGCGAACTGATATACATATGACCTGCGCGAGCGGAGAATAGGACGCTCGAGCGTCAAACACAAAAACTGAACCCGCTCGAGAGCAAAAAGACCCGCTCGAGCGCCAAGACACAAAAACAAAACACACTCGCTCGAGCGCAAAAGAAAGCCCACTCGGGCGTAGATTTCACTCATCCAGTACTTTTACAGAGTTCGAACACCCGCTCGAGCGCCAAGATACCCGCTCGAGCGTAAGAAAATTTGCTCGAGCATGAAAAACACATCTGCAGAAGTTTTGCAGGCGCACAAGATACTGCAAGTATGCGGACTCTGCTCGAGCGCAAAGGGACCCGCTCGTGCGGATCACCTAAAACCTGGGCAACAACACTTGAGACCAAAGCTCAACCAACCCGTTCCAAACACGCCCAAAACATTTCTAAACTCACTTACTAAGAGTTAAAGGATGGAAATGCAACACAGACAACAACCATCAACCACGGAACCGAGTCTGGAATAATAAAAAAAAAAAATAAAGGGGAAGACCGGGATCGCTATACGAAGTGGTGGAGTTAAGACACAAAGAATTTAATTATGAGTTTATTGTTATGGTGTGAATTGTATTGATTTGTACATCTTGAAAAATAGTCAACGATCTCGATAAATTATAAAATTTGAGCAGAGGCATGTATACATGATTCTAGACAAATTTTGTGTTTTAACTTTTTATCAAAAAGATTGATTAGAACTTATGATCGGATGATCTTGGTTATTGTAGTTTTGATTCATTTTAGCAATGCAGATTTGAGAGGCTGTTTTAACCCACGAAACGAGCTCATTTTTATTGGTTTCGCGTAAACTGAAGTAAAACATTATTTTGCACACTTTTTGTGTTTTGAACTTTTCAAAAAAAAAAAAAAAAAATCATCTTAGGGAAATTTTTGTTCGTTTTTAGTTTCAGATTTTTCGATTGAATTCTGTCTAGGTTTTTCTATCAAGTTTTTCTCTCAACCTGTTTAGTTTCTGTTAAATTCGTCTACATTGTCTTTTATGAAATTTGATTCTGGACAACTTTCGTTCTTTGAGTTTTAGTCAATTCGAATTATTTAAGCATGAAACAATATATTTTTCTACTTTTTCAGCAAGTTACTTATGACTAAATTATACTAACTTTATTTTTTTTGCAGGATGGTGGGTCTTACTAACTTTTTATGCAGGGCTGACTTACCATATTTTTATTTCTATTTTGTTTATTTTATAATCAATTTATATTTCGTTGTGTACGGACAAGAAACTAAATGCCATCATATCTCGGGAAACTACTTATTCGTCTTAATGCGGTTAGAACTACTTGTCTTATCCCGTAACAAGAATTAAATGTATTTTTGTTTGTGTCTGGTGGACATGTGGGAGTTAAATTTTGTACTCATACCAGTATACCTGTATACTGATCCGTTTTGTCTCTTGGCAACTCTGGTGCGTTCTGTTTGAGCGCAGTCGAGCTTCCTTTGCAGGATTAGTTAGGGCTATGGTGGTGGCGTGGAATTACTATAGTGTTGGACTTGTCGTTTGGACCTCTTTTGTTTTCTTGAGTTTAGGGTTGATATTAGTTTATGTATTTATTTATTTTTAATGACTTTAGTATTGGAATAATTTAGCATGGTATGTAACCGTACTTTATTTAAGTTGTTTTGACTGGTTGTTGCTACCTGAATGTTGAGGTATTGGTTAGTTATGAAATTATGATGGATGGTTTGGTTTGCATTTAGTTTTTTCGTTTCACCCCTAGGATTTGGATGATGGAATATTGATTGGGGTTAGTCCTAATTTTGGGGCATGACACGACACGTGTCAAGCCTTCATACAAATACTTGACATATTTTTTGAACATTATTGATGAAATGCACAGTGTATTTTTTTTTTTTGCAATTACAATATGTTATTTTTTAATAAGAATTTATATTTATTTTAAATATTTTTTTAATATACAAATTATTTTTTACAGTGTAATTTTTTTTTTCTCTTTTTTGTTTGCAGCTGTAACCTGTTATTTTTTTAATAAGAATTTATATTTGTTTTAGATATTTTTTTAATATAGAAATTATTTTTTTTAGATTTTAATGAAATACATAGTGTAATTTTTTTTCTCTTTTCTTCACAATTGAAACCTGTTATTTTTTAATAATAATTTATATTTCTTTCAGATATGTTTTTAATATACAAATTATTTTTTTTTAGATTTTAATGAAATGCAAGTGTAAGTTTTTTTTTTCTCTTTGCTTCACAATTACAACATGTTATTTTTTAATAAGAATTTATGTAACAATCCGAAAATTTAAGTTGTCCCTTAAAATTTTATTTTAATATTATTTAATTATAAATGATTTCAAATAAATAAATAAATAAAATAATTTTAACTCTATATTATTATTCAATTTTATTTTCTGAGTATTATGATATTTTTATTATATTTTTCTCTATATTTTTCCTAAATTAAAATACATTAAAATATAACATTTTCTGTACAACAAACTTGCATGCCCACCACGCTGTCTTGCAGCCCGCGCCTTCCTCACTATATATATATAGATGTGTAGATGTGTAAATCAGTGGAGCATCATCACAAGTTCTAAACACTCTTTAGTCTCTCTCTCTCTCTCTCTCTAATTGTTTTGTTTTATATATAAAATTTTGAGTTTAGTTCGGAATATTTAGTGAGTCACGGTGAGTGAAAGGTAAAAGTTGAAATTAACATTAAGGTGAGTTATATTATACCTTAAGTTACCATAATATATTTTACGTATGCTTTGAGTTACCATAATTTATTTTATGTAATTTGTGTTTTATAAATTATATTCATATCTCGATTATGTAGATTATTTTCCGACCTTTATTTGCTTAAATTGAAACTCATGGATATATTTTTTTTAAATTTTAATAATTATTTGACAATGATTTCATAAGTAATTATTTTTTGTAAATACCACCACGGGAGTCCTACGGCTTGGGGACCTTAAATAAACCATTGACAAGTACCACTACGGAGGTCTCATGCCTTGAGATACTTAAATAACCATTGGCCCTCTGATTAGTCACTTTGTGACCCTCTGTTTGTCATGGATCCACTGGCACTCTGATTTTTGGAGTAGAGCAAAGTGTTGTATGGAGTTAAGTGCTACACTATTGTGGAAGCCACCTCTAGAATTCGTACGAGCCACCTCTTGAGTTCATACATCTGTTCTGTTTTGTATCGTGGTTATGATTTCTGGTGTGGAGCAAAGTGCTGTATGGGGCTAAGCGTTACACTATGGTGGGAGTCATCTCTAGAGTTCGTACGAGCCACCTCTTGAGTCCATACATCTATTCTGTTCCGTTCTGTACCTTGGTTATGATTATTTTGTTTATATGATTTTTGTATTATATGTCAAATGATCTTTGTATTATATACTCTGTATTTTAATAGCAAGCTTTGTTTAACCAATAATTATTCATGGTGAATTTTACGTCCTTATGCTCTTAGTATAATATTTCTCACTCTGCCATGTGCTTATAGCTGTTTACTAATTTTCAAGAAACAATGCAATTCAGAAGAGTCTTAAACGTGGAACGGCAGAACAGACACACACAATACTTTTATGGTATTTTTATATGTAAATATCTGCCTTTTTGATCAATAAATTTTGTTATAAACATAGAAGCTCCGATGATTATTTTGGTACCTTCACTTAAATATTTTTCCGCTCACGTTTAGTAATTTGTTTAAAAAGTGGCCAGAGGTAACTTCAGTTACTGACCATCACAATACTTAACCCTTGGATACGGGGGAGCGGGTTGTGATAATTTATATTTATTTTAAATATTTTTTTAATAGACAAATTATTTTTTACAGTGTAATTTTGTTTTTCCTTTTTTCTGCAATTACAACTTGTTATTTTTTAATAAGAATTTATATTTGTTTTAGATGTTTTTTAATATACAAATTATTTTTTACAGTGCAATTTTTTCTCTTTTTTTTTCGCAATTGCAACCCGTTATTTTTTAATAATAATTTATATTTGTTTTAGATATTTTTTTTAATGTACAAATTATTTTTTATTGATTTTTATAAAAATAATTTAACAATCTCATCACTAACCATAGTATATGGGAGGAGTTGAATGGTGCGCCAGTAGGTATGGGAGAATTTAAAAATGTTTATAGGTTGTGAGAAGTCAATAAATTATGAGTTTTCTTTTTAAACAAAAAATTAGAAAATTAAGATTGAAATATTGGAGATTTCACAAGATTTGTGAGTTAGAAACTCAATTTTCCTTATATAATACTAGTGGTAACCCATGGTATGCACGACATGTAAAAAAATTAATAATATATTTTTATATAAAATAATATAAATAGTTAAATTTTTGTATGCAAATTATGAAAACAAAAAAGATTGAAATTTACAATTTAAGTCCCACAATTTTATCACAATTTATTTATTATTTTTTAATTTGTAACAAATTTAATCATGTAATTTTCAATCCCCTTTACTAGAATTGCAAACTTTGGTATGTAATTTGAGTCGAGTTTAAATTTTTTTAAAGATTTATGTTGCGTTTGGTAGAGTTTTGTAAATATGATTTGCGATTATGAGTTGTATTTTCAGTTTGTGAGGTTTGGAATTATGATTTGAGTGTGGAAAATTTGTTTAGTAAAGAGTTTTAAAAATAGTTTTGAAAAGAGTTTTGAATTTAGTGGGGAATTATTGATGTGACATTTGATATTTGATATAAAAATTTACAACTCATAACCAAACATACAACTCAGAATTATTTTAAAGCACATAAAAAATTTTAAAAAATTTAGAAAATATTTTTTTCGAATATATAAAAATTAACATATCAATTGCAAATTTTTTTTTTAAAAATCACTATTCCGGTCAACCGGTCGGACGATCGGTTCGGCAAAATTTGAATTTTTTTTTTCGAAAAGCGCACCTGTCTCAGAGTTCTCTACAGAGTTTTGGAAACGTCTTTCCAAACATCATGCTCCAGTGTAGGTGTAGAATCATATTTCCAAAACACAACCAAACAGATAGTTTTTAATTAAGTGAGGATGTATGCAGAAATTCAAAAATTCAAATTAAATTTGAGTAGACTTGGGCAGAAACATCAAATAAACTGAGCAACCAAAACAAAATTATATATATAAATATGTAAATTATTTGCTAATTTATTTTTTACAATAAAAAATAAAATTAATTAAAAATTCAATATTAATGAATAAAAGAAAAAGCAATATACTTAAGATTTTCAATAGAATTTTTCTTGAAAATATTTTAAAAAATACACATTTTAAAAAGGGATCATCGAATAAATAGTTGTTTAGGAAGTACCATATTAGCTCACTTTTTTTAATCTTTTTTTGTTTATTTTTTATTTTTTATCTTTTTTGGATCACATCATATAGTGATCCTGATTCTTCCTTCTTTGAATGTTGTATCCGGACTTAGGTTCCGCGGAGTTGGTTGTTGTATATATCTTGTTGTCATCCTTTAATTCCATATATTTGAGTTTTAGGATGTATTGGGCGTGTTTCGAACAGGTTGGTTGAGCTTTAGTCCCATTCCTTGTTACCTAGATTTTTGGTGGTCCGCTCGAGCGGGTCCCTTTGCGCTCGAGTGGAGTTTACACACTTTCAGCATTTTGTGCCTCTGCAAAACTTCTGCAGGTGCATTTTTCACGCTCGATCAGATTTCCTTACGCTCGAGCGGGTCGCGCTCGAGCGGGCCTCTTCGCACTCGAGCGGGTGTTCAATGTTTGTAAAAACACTGGAAGATGGTAATCTACGTTCAAGCGGATTTTTCCTTTACGCTCGAGCGGGTGATTTTTGATTTTGTGTCTTGGCGCTTATAGCGATCCCGGGTTTACCCTTGATATACAGTGATCCGGACATGTGTCCGTGGATGTTGGTAGTTGTTTATTATCTTATTTACATCATTTTTACTTAGTATTTGAGTTATGGGATGTGTTGGGCAGGTTTGTTACAGGTTGGTTGAGTTTAGAAACCAAAACTAGTTGCCCAGATTTTGACCTGTCCGCTCGAGCGGGGGTTTTGGCGCTCGAGCGGGAATTGCACCCATCCAGTATTTTCTGTGCAGTGTTGGACGCTCGAGCGTGGTATTGGCCGCTCGAGAGGGGTTGTGTGAGTTCCGCTCGAGCGGGGAGTTGGAAGCTCGAGCGATGGCCTGGTTCTGTAAAAGTTCTGGGAGTGTGTATTCGCCGCTCGAGTGGGATTGCTGGCGCTCGAGCGGGAGTCTGTGAGTGACGCTCGAGCGGGGTGTTTGACGCTCGAGCGGGTCGACTGGGTTTAAGTTCCGTGTTTTGACTTTTCAAATCACTTTTTCACTTTCTCTTTTCTCTCCTACTTTTCCAAAAACACCATTGTTGAGCCTCTCACTCTAGAACTCAACCTTCTCTCTAGGTTTTGATCTAGTAGGAGTGATTTGCTCATCTTTGGCCTTTACAAAAAAGTTGTTGATCGTCGAGGGCTACTTTTTAATCTGAAAATTTCGAGATTTGGAGCACGTTGGGTTTTGTCTTCTTCTCCCTTGGAGCTCCGAATTTGAGGTAGGGATATCCTACTCCTCTCTATGGATTTTGCCTTTAAATTTTAGTATTTTGAGATGTTGAGGTTGGTTTGGTAATTTGGTGAAAGTTTGGGGCTTTTGTGTTATTTTACAAAAGTTGGGGTTTTATTCATAATAAACCTAGATGCATGTTTGGCATAGAGAAATGGAATAAATGTTGAATCATTGATGAAAATGGGACCTAAGGGTTGCAATGTTAATTATGGAAAATGACCTAATTACATTGATTGATTAATTGGGATAATTAATTGTAAGAGATGAGGAAATGAAATAAAATTGTTGAGATTGGGAATGTAAAGGGTTAAAGGGTGTAGTTGAATTATCTATCACTCACCGGAATGAAATGTTGATTGAATATCCATTTGTGCATTTATTTTCTGTTTAGAAATAATTGTTTTGGGCTATCGGTGGAGGATAGTCGTGATTGTTGTAGACAATGCATGATGATTAGGCAAACGGAAACTAATCAATAGAATGTGTCATGAAATTTGACGGTTGATAGAATACATTAACTGCATGTATTGAGTGATTGTATATAGAACCAATGTGTTTGTATACGTTATGTGTAGAGGAGGAGATGGGGGATGTACTCCGCGGTTTAGGGGAAGATAGGGGATGTACCTCTAAACCGGATAGTGTTGGGAGAAGATAGGGGATGAACTCCGTAGATAGAGCTCATATGCTTGTCTAGAGAAGTGAAGATAGAGCTCATATGCTTATCTTTGTGAAGTATGGATATAACTTATATGCTTATCTGAGAATATGGGATATTGTTGTCATACATATCTGTTGAGAATGTGGATATAGCTTATATGCTTATCTGTGAACATGGGATATAGTTATATACATATCTGTTGAAATAATGATAGAGCTAACATGCTTATCTGTTGAAAAAGGGAAAATGAAAAGTAACTTGGACTCATAAGTCGTATGACATAAATGTGTAATTTATGTGAATGTATCAGTGTTGGCCATCTATCAATTGCTAATCTTTTAGTCATTGTTCATGGTTGGTTTAGTGTATTTCTACTGGGCTGTGGCTCACCCTATATGGGAATATCATTTTCAGGTACAGGTAGCATGCCACCTCCAAGGACATAGCTTGGGAGGCTAAAGGCGGACATACTTTTGTCGTTTTATTTTTGATGTATTACATGTAAATTCAAGCCAAGGGCTTAACATGTAAATGAGTTAGTACTCTTTTGTTGTAACCAAGTGTTAACTTGGAAAGCTGTAAGCCCGTAGGGCATTTTGCTTTTGTTGTTAACATGTAATACTTTTGTAATGAAACACTGATGAATAGAAGAATGCGGTTATTTCATATGTTAATGAATGTCTTATTTGATGGGTTTATGTTATTATTTTGAGGGCGTTATAGCGCTCGAGCGGGTCCAGTTTTGTGTGTTTGACGCTCGAGCGTCCTATTCTCCGCTCGAGCGGGATAGTCGTATATCAGGTGGCAGCTAGGTGATTTTGAATCACTTTTCACATTTCCTTTCTCTCTCTTACTTTTCTAAACCCTCTTTTGAGAGCTCCTCTCTCTAGAAAATACCTTCTCTCTAGGGATTGATCTAGCTTGAGTGATTTACTTCCTTAGTTTCTTTGCAAAGAGTGTAGAGCTTGGCTTGGGCGTCCTATCAATCCGAAAATCTTAGGTTTTGGAGCATTTCGAGATTCCTTCATCATCTCCTTTGAGTTTCATCTCTTGAGGTAGGGATTCCTACTCATCTTTATGAGCTTTAACATAGATGTTGAGCTTTTTATATAAATGGTTTGATTTGGGAAGTTAGGGTTTGAGATGGCTTATATTGGAAAGAGGGGTTTTGTTATTTTGATTCAAACACATGTGTTTTGGGTCTAAAAGGGTGCTTATTGATGTTGTTGATAATATTTGGACCTTTGGGTCAATATTGAGAAAAAGGAAGAAAATGCCATGTTTGGGTATATTTGGGTAATTAGTGTAATTAATGACATTTATTATGGAAATATGAAATTGAGTTGGAAATAATGTAATTGGCTCATTAGGAGATAGAATGGTGGAGTTGAAATTATTAATCACTCACCTTGGAAATTGTTGACAAATCATCTGTCAATATAATTATTATATGTTTAGAAATAATTGCTTTGGGCTATCGGTGGAGGATAGTTTTGATTGTTGTAGACATTGCATGATGATTAGGTGAATTAAAACTAATCAATTGAATATGTCATCGAATATGACGGTTGGAATAATACATTAAATTTATGTATTGATTGATTATGTATATGATATGCGTTTATATACATTGTGTTGTGTGGGAGAAGATAAGGGATGTACTCCACAGTTTAGGAGGAGATAGGGGATAGACTCCTAAACCAGATATTAATTGGGAGGAGATAGGGGATGAGCTCCATTGATACAGCAAATATGTGTATCTATTGAAGTATTGATACAGCGAATATGTGTATCTATTGTGAATTATGGAAGTATTGTTGGTATGAGTTCTAGTCTCATTAAATTATTGGCCAGGTTCTGAGCCTTATTCGTAAATTGAGAACTGGATAAGTAATGGGAAATGAAATGAAACATGGACATATTTGTCATGTAATTGAAAGGAATTATGAATTGATTTATGTGAGTTAAACATTTATCAAATGTTCATGTTTTAGTTATTGCTCATATTATGTTTAGCATATCTCTACTGGGCGTTGGCTCACCCTATATGGGACATCATTTTCAGGTGCAGGTTCTATGTCACCTCCAAGGACGAAGCTTGGGAGGCTTGAGGCTGTTAGACCCTTTTGTCATTTTTGTTGTATTACATGTATATCAGGCCAAGGGCTTACTTGTGTAGAGTTAGTACTCTCTTTTTGTAACCAAGTGTTGACTTGGAAAGTTGTAAGTCTATAGGGCATTTACTTTTATTGTCAACATGTAATACCTTTTGTAAGAATACTTTGATGATTGTAATATGAAATCTCTTTTCTTTATCGTGAATGTATAATGTAACGGGTTTATTTCAAGGGCGTTACACATTATATCTTTACTTTTTTACACATCTTTTCGTAAAAAATTAAAAAGTGTATTTAATTATCTTTTTTGGGTCACATCACATCTCTACTTTTTTGTATATATTTTCGTAAAAAGTAAAAAAGTATACTTATTTAGCACTTCCCAAACTACCATATTAAAAAAAACTACTTTTTATAATGGCATAAATAATTTAAATATGATTTTTTAGAAATTATTTTTAATTTAAAAATTACAATAAAATATTAAAAATTTCTTTCAAAATAAAAGTAATTGAATAAACAAAAGTAAGAAGAAAATTTAATATGGTATTTTCATTTAATCTGAAAATAATTGTAGATGAATAATAAATTATCACATATAACCCAATTTTTTTTTAAATAAAAAAAGTTTAATGAATGATCACTTTAAAAAAAAAAAAACTTAACGTTTCTTTATAATTTATTTTAGCAAACGTAACTTTTTAACAATTTGAACCAAAGATATCTTTATTCTTTATTTTAATTTCTTTAATTGACAATTGAGATTAAAAAAAAATCTAACAAAATCTACCATGTTTGGTAAGTACTAAAAAAGTTATGTTTTGTTCTTTTGCTAAAAAAATTTTTATATTAAAAAATATTATTGTTCAAGTCCTTATAGTTTAGAAGGATATAATTTTTTTTTATAAAATTTAAAACAAAAGAAAGAAAAAAAAAATTAACAGCGATTAATAATTTGAACACATGTATTTAAAACAAATTATATTTAGACCAATAATATTATGACACATCATTATGACAAATGTGAATATTGATCTCATTCTAATTGTAGTAATATAATTTGAAGAAGAATTTAAATTTGAAATTTTATTTTATAATTTAATAAAGGATGCAAAATTTAAGGAGTGAATATTGATCTCATTCCAATTATAGTAACATAATTTAAGTAAGAATTCAAATTTGAAATTTTATTTTAAGAATATAAAATTAATTTATACACCAATCATATTGTAACATGTATTAACAACAAATTAAACAAAATTAAAAAAAAAAATGAGAAAAAAGAATTATAACTTTCAACCTTAATGAAATTACAATATTTTACAATTATAATAGTATATAGATATAGATATATAGATGAATCATGGAATAGATCATTATTTAAAGTTTACATATTACGGGATAAATTGTAACGCCCCCAAAATAAACCCATAATATACATAACATTGACATGCATTAATAAAAGAAAACCAACCGTTATTCTATTCATCAGAGTATTCTTATTGAAAAACATTACATGTAACATCAAATTAAATGCCTTACGGGCTAACATCTTTCCAAGCCAACACTTGGACACAAAATATGAGTGCTAACTCAAATACAAATAAAGCCCTAGGCTTGAATGTTTACATGTAATATCAAATAAATAAATAACAACTAAACTAAACAGAGTCTTCAACTCCAATTCCTTCCAAGCTAAGTCCTTGGAGGTAGCTTATCACCTGAACCTGAAAATGATGTTCCCATAAAGGGTGAGCCACAGCCCAGTAGAAAAATACTAAACCAAATATAAGCATTGAATAAAGCTATAGCATTCAACAGATGGTTAACCAAGATAATCAATTGTGACTTAATACCGTCTCAAGACACTAATGTCTATGACATGTTTCAATTCCCATTATTATCAATATGGCTCAGAACCTGGCCAACTTACAACAATGAACTAAATATCACATTCACATTACTTCCAATATCAACAACATTAATGAGAATCAGGCTCATATTAAAACACTTCATACTTCCCGTTTGATACACATTTTAGTGCTGTATCAATAACATGTAAAACACTTCAATATAATAAGCACACATAATAGTGATGCTAATGGAGTCCATCCCCTATCTCCTCCCAAACAAAATTCCGGTTTAGAGGTCCATCCCCTATCTTCCCCTAAACCGTGAAGTACATCCCCTATCTCCTCCCAAACAATATGCATATGCAATGCTCAATCAATACATGTATATTCTGTATTAATTCAATAGTCTAAATTTATGACTTAAACAATTTGATTAGTTTCAATTTTCCCTAATCCACATACAATGTCTACAACAAACACGACTATTCTCCACCAATAGCCCAAACAGTTATTTCTAGACTGGAAATAAATACATCAACAATTCAATAGGTGAGTGATTTAAATTATACAACTACACCATTTAATCAATGAATTCCTCAATTTCATAAATTTAACCAAATTCCCCAATTTCCTGAAATTAATTATACAAATTAATTCATTATTACAACTAGGGTTTTTCCCAAAATTACCAAAGTATTCCCAACATTTCAAAATACCAAAACTTAAAACAAAACTTATAAGATGGAGTAGGAAATCCCTACCTTGAAGAAAATAACCCGAATGGAGAAGACGGAGATGAAGACTCAAATTCCAAAGTGCTCCAAATCCTCTCTTTTTCAGATTAAAAGAAAGCTCTCGCGAAGCTCTACCTTTCTTTCAAAGGAACTAGGGTAGAAGACCCCAAGGAATAGATCAAATCTTAGAGAGAAGGTGAGAGTAGAGAGAGAAACTCTCAAATGGCGGTTTTTAAAAGTTAAGAAAGAAAAAGTAGGTCAAAAAGTGATCCAAAAAGTGAAATCACGGACTGATGTAGTCAACTCTACGCTCGAGCGTGAAAAGAGCCGCTCGAGCGTCGATTGCACCCTTCCAGAAGTTTTGTAGGCGATGGTATCCGCTCGAGCGTAAAACTCTCCGCTCGAGCGGAGGGACAAAATCAAGATATCACGCTCGAGCGTAAAAAAAATATCGCTCGAGCGGACGGACTGCAGAGTAAAGTACTGGGAGATGGAAAACCACGCTCGAGCGTAAAAACTCCCGCTCGAGCGGAGAAGCAACAACGAAAAGCCCGCTCGAGCGTTAAAACTTCCGCTCGAGCGTGAAGGCAAAAACCTGGGCATCACCTTTTGGTTTCAAAGTGCAACCAACCTGTTTTAAACTTGCCCATCACAACCCAAGACTCAAATACAAAGAGTAAAGGCTAGAAGTGATAATGATACAAAACAAATCCACGAAACCAAGTCTAGAATACAGTATACAAAGGAAGGAAAAACCGGGATCGCTATATAAATCATTATAATTATACATTTAAATTAATGAAATGTTTTCCATATTTAGTGCCTCTCAAATTTCAATTTTGAAATGGATCAGTATGCTTTCTATTTTTTATTTTGTATATTTGATATACTTTCCATTTGAAAGTAATAAATCAAGAGATATTATTATTATTTTTATTTTTTTGCTTGAATGAGAGCTATAGAGGATTTTTTTAATAATTTAAAATCAAAAAATTAGAAATTTTAGTTTGAGATATTGAAACTCCCACAAGACTTGTGGTTAGAAACTCCTTTTTGCTTATATAATATAGGGTTAATTACACTAATAGTCCCTATAGTTTGGGACTTGTGTCACTTTGGTCCTTGACTTTTCAATTGTGACACATTTGACCCTGAATTTTTAATCTTGTTCCAAATAAAGACAATTGAAAATATTATTAGATTTTTTAAGGGTAAAATCGTCAATTTGATAAAATATAAACTAATTTGACAAAAATAAATGTCAAAAAGATATTTTTAATTTTTTTAAAATTATTTTTATCTACCAATGATAAAATTATGTAAAATTATGTAAAATTACATGATTAATTTTTTAAAATTAATTTTACATGATCATCATCCAAACACATAATAAAAATTAATTTGGTAAAAAAAAAAATAAATGTCTAAGAGATTTATCAATTATACATAATTTTATTTTTAGTAGGTAGAAATAATTTTTAAAAATTGAGAAATATTTGTTTGACATTTATTTTTGTCAAATTAGTTTATATTTTATAAAATTGACAATTTTACCCTTGAAAAATCTATTTATATATTCAATTGTCCTTATTTGGAACAAGATTCAAAATTCAGGGTAAAATGTGTCACAGTTGAAAAGTCAGGGATCAAAGTGACACAAGCCCCAAACTCTAGGGACTATTTGTGTAATTTGCCCTATAATATATATATATATATATATATATTTAATAAGAATCTATATTTATTTTAGATATTTTTTTAATATACAAATTATTTTTTTAGAATTTTTTTATAAAAATAATTTAACAGTTTCATCACTAATCATAGTGGATGAGCGAAGTTGAAAAGAGTGTAGCAGTAGGTATGAGAAAAGTCAAAAAAAACTTATGGGTTGAAAGAAGTCAATAAATGCTGAGAGGTTGGAAGAAGTCAATAAATATTGAGGTTTTTTTTATAAAAAAATCAAAAAATTAAGATTCAGATATTGAAGCTCCTACAAGGCTTGTGGATTAGAAACCCCATTTTTCTTATATAATACTAGCATATTACCCGTGCTATGCACGGATTGTGTTTACAATTATCTATATATGTGAATTGTGATTTTTAAATATATTTTTTTAAATGTCTTCTTTTTTTCCTTTTTTATATTATATTAAAGTTTAATATTTTGATAATAATCGTATGTGTTGAACTTTTCAAAGAATTAAATGTCTTTTTTTTTTAATTATATTATATTAAAGTTTAACATTTTGATAATAATCACATGTGTTGAACTTTTCAAGAATTTTTTTTATACTTGTTCTTAATACATTAAAGTGTTATTATGAGGGATAATAATTATATGTGTTGAGACTTTTCAAGGAATTCATATGTATTAGATTTCAAAGAATTTTTTTTTATACTTGTTCTTAATGCATTAAAGTGTTATTATGAGGGTAAGACTTGGGAGTTGGGAGAAGTTAATAAATGCTAAGATTTTTTTTTTAAATCAAAAAATCAGAAAATTTAGATTAGGAGATTGGAGCTTCCACAAGGTTTGCGGTTAAAACCCCCCTTTTGCTTAATATATAGTATAGACTAGCCTATCACACGTGCTATGCACGGGATAATTATAGATATTTATATTTGTTTTAGATTTTTTTAATATATAAATTATATTTTTAAAGATTTTTTATAAAAATAATTTAACAATCTTATTACTAATTACAATCACATTAAAAAAAAAAAACTGTTGAACAAATTACAATCACATTTTTCTTTTTGTTAGTGTTTATGTTTATATCTAATTTCAATCATATTAAAAATCAAATTATAAACAAAAAAGAGATAACTTCAATCATACAAATCACAATTTTTTTAATACTCTCTAACTACAATCACATTTTTCTCATAATAAAAAATAATTGAAAAAAAGAACCATTAAAATAGAAAATAAAAACATTATTTAGAAGCATTGAACAAACTACAATCACATTTTTTTTTGAGTGATTATGTTTATTTAACTTCAATCATATTAAAAAAATCAAATTGTAAACAAAAGGAAATAACTTCAATCATACAAATCAAAAAAAAAAAATT
Source organism: Camellia sinensis (assembly GCF_055761805.1). Lineage (NCBI taxonomy): Eukaryota > Viridiplantae > Streptophyta > Magnoliopsida > Ericales > Theaceae > Camellia > Camellia sinensis. The sequence goes on along the minus strand of NC_138969.1, from coordinate 42,077,163 downwards.
AATGCTATCTAACTACAATCATATTTTTCTCATAATAAAAAAAATAATTAAAAAAAGAACCATTAAAATAGTAAATAAAAAGATTATTTAGAGCCATTTAACATACTACAATCACATTTTTTCTTTTTGTGAGTATTTATGTTTATCTTACTTCAATCATATTAAAAAAATCAAATTATAAACAAAAGGAGATAGCTTCAATCATACAAATCACAATTTTTTTAATGCTATGTAACTACAATCATATTTTTCTAACAATAAAAAAAAATAATTTAAAAAAAGAACCATTAAAATAGTAACTAAATAGATTATTTAGAAGCATTGAACAAAGGACAATCACATTTTTCTTTTTGTGAGTGTTTATTTTTATCTAATATCAATCATATTAAAAAAATCAAATTATAAACAAAATGAAGTAACTTCAATCATAAAAATCACAAATTTTTTAATGCCATCTAACTACAATCATATTTTACTCATAATAAAAAAAATAATTAAAAAAAAGAACCATTAAAATAGTAAATAAAAAGATTATTTAGAAGTATTGAACAAACTACAATCACATTTTTCTTTTTGTGAGTGTTTATGTTTATCTAATTTCAATCATATTAAAAAAATCAAATTATAAACAAAAGGAAATAACTTCAATCATACAAATCACAATTTTTTTAATGCTATCTAACTACAATCATATTTTTCTCATAATAAAAAAAATTGAAAAAAAGAACCATTAAAATAGTAAATAAAAAAATTATTTAGAGCCATTGAACATACTCCAATCACATTTTTTCTTTTTGTGAGTGTTTATGTTTATCTAACTTCAATCATATTAAAAAAAATCAAATTATAAACAAAAGGAAATAATTTCATTCATACAAATCACAATTTTTTTAATGCTATCTAACTACAATCATATTTTTCTCATAATAAAAAAAATAATTGAAAAAAAGAACCATTAAAATAGTAAATAAATAGATTAATTAGAAGTATTGAATAAAGTACAATCACATTTTCTTTTTGTTAGTGTTTATGTTTATTTTAAGTTTTGTTTTCAGTGTAAGTTCCACTAAAAGTGTAAATTTTATAAAAAAATTATTTCACAAAAGAAGTGACTTTTCAAAAAATGTTTAAGTACTTCCACGAAAAGGTGTAAATTTTCAAAAAAGATCTAAGTTTTAGCAAAAGGTGTAAATGTTATAAAAGAAATTATTTCAGAAAAGGCCTAACTTTTCAGAATTAGTGTAAGTTATTTCACAAAAGATGTAAGTAACTTCACAAAATGTGTGAGTTTTATGTTTACAAAAAGTGTAAAATTTATGGAAAAAATTATTTCACATAAGGAGTAACTTTTCAGAAACGGTGTAACTATTTCCACGAAAAAATGTAAATTTTCAGAAAAGGTATAAATTTCATTTTCATGAAAGTTTCATTTTGTAAGTTTCATTTTTACAAAAGGTATAAATTTTATTTTTACAAAAGGTATAAATTTTTTGAAAAAAATTATTTCACAAAAGGAGTAACATTTCAAAGTGTTCATTAACCCAAAAGGAGAAACATTTCAAAGTGTTCATAAACACAAAAGGAGTAACATTTCAAAGCATTCATAAACAAATTGGGACAACCACTGAACACTTACCACCAACGGTTTCTCTGTTCTGTCTCTCACCCACATACACAGAACAGTCACCACCAAACCTCACCCCCGCTCACCACCCATCCATCCCTGGCCACCGTCGCACGCCATCGTCGCACATTGCCACCGCCGCAAATCACCAGACTTTCAATCATATTAAAAAAATCAAATTATAAACAGAAGGAAATAACTTCAATCATACAAATCACAATTTTTTTAATGCTATCTAACTACAATCATATTTTTCTCATAATAAAAATAATAATTGAAAAAAAGAACCATTAAAATAGTAAATAAAAAGATTATTTAGAAGTATTGAATAAACTACAATCACATTTTTCTTTTTGTGAGTGTTTATATTTATCTAACTTCAATCATATTAAAAAATCTAACTTCAATCATATTAAAAAAGTCAAATTATAAACAAAAGGAAATAACTTCAATTATACAAATCACAATTTTTTTAATGCTATCTAACTACAATCATATTTTTCTCATAATAAAAAAAATAATTCAAAAAAAGAACCATTAAAATAGTAAATAAAAAAATTATTTAGAGCCATTAAACAAACTACAATCACATTTTTTTCTTTTTGTGAGTGTTTGTAACAACCCTCACCTTACTCTTGTCATACTTGCATACATTCTTGCATGGTCTTGCTTGTTATGTTAATTTGAAGGTTTTGTCTTTCCTTGATTTGCTTAAAGTCGCTTGCATGATTTTGTTCCTTGCTTAGTGTATGTGTGTGCGTAGCCGAGGTCATCTTGAGCTTAGTCCGCCTTTGAACCTTGTACTTAGAACTATCTTGAGATCTTGTTCAACCCCATCTTTACCTCGGGCATTCATTGCCGAGATGTTTTGCACTTGAACCTTGTCCGCAGGCAGGTATGGCCTAGGCCGAGATGTGGCACACCCCGGCCAAGGTGTGGCACAGCTTAGTCAAGTGTCGTCCTCCCTAGCCGACGTTTTGTTATCCTGTTGCTGGATCCTTGATTTGAGCCGATGTCATCTTATTGCCGATGAGTCTTACCCGAGCTTGCTGCATACGCTTTGTCAGAGACTTGTCTTGTCTATCAATCACCTTTTTGAGCTGAACCAACCCGATAACGCCACGTGTCCGAGCTGATTGTTAAGGCAGCCGGCAGACCTTGAAACAAATCATTTTCTTGTCTCAAATCTTTGTTTTAGAGAGAGAAGCTCTAGAGAAGTTCTTGAGTGAGAGTACGTCTCCCAAGCTTGATCTTCGTGGTTTGAACCGTTGGATCGGAGTTTTGAGGTTAGAATCTTGATCTCCTTTGGTTGTTCTTGCTGATCATATAGCTGCATTGCATGATCGAACTCGTGTTGCATATCATGCATTGTTTTGAAGTTGGTTTTGGAAAGAGAAAATGGTTTTCATGTGTTCTTGAAGAAAATCTCGTTTTGATCCGAAAGTTGGAACGAAAACCATGTTTTTGTGTTTGTTCTTGCATGACTTTCTTGAATGGGTACCCAGGTCCATATTTTGAACTCTTGGCATGAAAACTCAGATTTTATGGCAAGTTGTGAGCTTGCATCCATCTTTCAAATGATCATGTTCTTCATATTCTTCAAAGGAAAACCCAGGTTTTTCCTGACTTTGTTTAGCGGGACCTCGGCATAGTTCTGGACGGTACCCAGTGTGTTTTCATGAAACGGGAGCAGTGGTTAAGCTCCCAGCTTGTTTTGCTTTGTCTTTGACTTGGATCTGGCAAGAATGCCGAGATCATTTGCATGTATTTAGGGCTTGCTTTGAGAATGTGACTTGCCATGTGATTGTAGGTCCTTGATATTTGCTTGAGTCTACCCCTGAAGAACTAGGTGAGTGGTATTTCTAATAAAGCTATGTTACATTTGCTTTTGATAAATCTTGTTTTGTTTGTTTTGACGTGGTATTTGCTAAGCATGAATAAATAGCCTTGTTTGATTGTTATCCTCGGAAAGTCCCTTGTGCTGGAGGACTCTAAACTTTCGCAGTACTAAGTACAAAAGGATACGGTCCTTGTTAAATCGGGCTACGGGCCTAAGTAACACAAGTCCCTTGTGCTGGAGGACTCTAAACTTTCGCAGTACTGAGTACAAAAGGATACGGTCCTTGTTAAATCGGGCTACGGGCCTAAGTAACACAAGTCCCTTGTACTAGAGGACTCTAAACTTTCGCGGTACCAAGTGCACAAGTCCCTTGTACTGAAGGACTCTAAACTTTCGCAGTACCTTTGACCAAACAATTACGGATCGTACAGCCCTTGATACTTGAATGATGAATACGGTTCATCCCTTGCTTCGCCGATGTTATGATACTTGACTGATGAATACGGTTCATCCCTTGCTTCGCCGATGTTATGATACTTGACTGATGAATACGGTTCATCCCTTCCTTCGCCGATGTTATGATACTTGAATGATGAATACGGTTCATCCCTTGCTTCGCCGATGTTATGATACTTGAATGATGAATACGGTTCATCCCTTGCTTCGCCGATGTTTTGATACTTGACTGATGAATACGGTTCATCCCTTGCTTCGTCGATGTTATGATACTTGAATGATGAATACGGTTCATCCCTTGCTTCGCCGATGTTATGATACTTGAATGATGAATACGGTTCATCCCTTGCTTCACCGATGTTATGATACTTGACTGATGAATACGGTTCATCCCTTGTTTTGCCTATGTCAGCAAACATCTTTGGATACTTGTAATATTTGATTGATGAATACGGTTCATCCCCCGCCTTGCTAAAGTTTTGATGTGTTTCGTTTGAAGGACCTCGGCTATATTCATGCAAAACCTTTATTATTAGTACCATTCACTGAGTATTTGTACTCATCCCTCTATATATATGTAGGTGATGAGCAGGACGGCGGCGACGCCTAGATCGTTTTGGACGCTTGTTTTGGATTCGTACTTATGTCGGCTTTGCTTTTGTATTTACGTCGGCGATGCCTTGCTTTGCATGTTGGCAAATCTTGAAAATCATGCTTCTTGACTTGTATTAACTGTATTTTTTATATGTCGGCTCGAGAAGCCTTTTGATCAAGATGTAACATGTATTTTTACCTTGTTGTATTCAAGTTGTAAAGTTAATTGGAAATGTTTGGCATTTCATTTGATCTACGCACAGCTCTTATGGACCACTTGTATTTGATTCATTGCTTCCGCATTTGTGAGCCCCCCTATATCCATACTCTGATTGTGTTAAGTTTTTGAAAAGTTGGCCTTCGGTAATTACGGATTACTGGCCATCACGGCACCAAACTACTAGGGGCGGTTTGGGGTCGTGACAGAATGGTATCAGAGCACAAGTTTCCCGGTATACGCTATTCACGCACTTTGAGTCCTGAAGAGCATAGGATTTCCCTTAGAAAGATGTTAGGGTTGCATCATGGTATTTGTTGTTTGAGTGAAGTGTGCATTGTCTTGATATACTTATTTGCTACTTGCCTATGTGGTTATTTGCTTAATTGTTTTAAAGTCATACCTTGCATACTCATAGTATCATGAGGAGAGGTAGACCACCGCTTGGCCGAGATCAGCCCGAAGATAGAATGGACAGATTGGAAAGATTAGTTGAAGGTTTGGCCCGCGAGTTGAGGCAAACCAGACAACAGTTCGCCAGTGCTACGTCGACTCAGGTCGAGCAGACCAACGGCCGAAATGTAGTTCCACCTCCTCCAGTGCCGCAAATTCCCCCGCAACCAGCCTTGTATGGGGATGGGACGATAGCTTTGATCAGGGAGTTCAAGAAAATGAGCCACCGAGATTCTCTGGGGGTATAGAGCCGATGAAGGCTGAGGCATGGGTTTTGGAAATGGAGAAGTTATTCGAGATCTTCCCTAGCACCGACGCTCAGAAAGTGACGTTTTGGCAGCATTCACATTAGATGATGACGCCCGCAGGTGGTGGATGATGGTTAGAGGGAGCAATCCAGATTTGACCTGGACCCGATTCTTAGAGTTGTTCTACAAGAAACATTTTCCCCTAAGTGTTCGAAATCGCAAGGCTACCGAATTTCATACTCTGACGCAAGGCAACAGAACAGTGGCGGAATATGACCGCGCTTTCACTGAATTGGTAAGGTTTGTACCTCACATGACCAACGATGAATATATGAAGGCCAGGAAGTTCGAGTGTGGACTTCGTGGACCGATTCAAGACCGGGTCAACTTGCTCGATATGCCGACTTATGCTGAAGTATTGGACAAAGCCATTCAGGCCGAAGCTAATTTGAACTGATACCAGAGCTCGGGAGAAAACCAGCGAAAGAGGCAGAACTATGACAATCGCCGAGGACAGCTGGGCACCAAGAAGAGAACGAACATGGGCAGTACTAGTAACCTAAGGCAGGAAGGGAGTGCTAAACCGATGTGTTCGGATTGTGGGAAACAGCATTTCGGGATCTGTCGACGAACGTCTGGAGCCTGTTATGAATGTGGCGAGATGGGCCATTATGTGAGAGATTGCCCCAAGACAAAGGTCGATAACAGCAAGAAAGGAGAGAATACCTCGGGTTCCGTTCAGAAGGGAAATGCTGGGAAAGGACAGATGAGACAGGGCAGAGTATTTGCGTTACTGCCAGGAGACACTCAGAATGCTGAGGCAGTGGTGTCAGGTATGTTACTAATTTGCTCCCAAGGTGCTTATGTGTTGATTGATTCGGGTTCTACTCATTCGTTTATATCTACTAAGTTTGCCGAGAAAATTAATAGAGAACTAGAGCCCCTTGATTATGTGTTGTCTGTATCTACTCCATCTGGGAGATCTATGACTGTTGCATCCATTTACAGAGCATGTGTTGTTGTGATTGAGAATGCTGAATTGCTAGTAGATCTAATGCCTCTAGACCTAGCTCATTTTGACATTATACTGGGAATGGACTGGTTAGTTGCAAACGATGCATCTATTAATTGTGTTTCGAAAAGTGTCACACTGAGACCCCCAAACCTAGCCGAGATTACTTTCCAGGGTAAAGGGATAGTGCCCCCACCATACTTGATTTCGTCCATTAAGGCCTGTAAGTTAATTCAGAAGGGGTGTCGAGGTTACTTGTGTAGTATACTGAGTAATCAGAATGGAAATTTTACCTTAGCCGACATCCCGATTGTTAGTGATTTCCCCGACGTCTTTCCGGACGAATTGCCTGGCCACTTGACTGATAGAGAAATAGAGTTTACTGTCGACATTATATCGGGAACGCAGCCGATCTCCAAACCACCTTATAGGATGGCACCAGCTGAACTTAGAGAATTGAAACTACAATTGCAAGAGTTGTTAGATAAGGGATTTATTAGGCCGAGCACTTCACCATGGGGAGCACCTGTTTTATTTGTTAAGTAGAAGGATGGCACACTCCGTCTTTGTATTGACTATAGAGAACTTAATAAAGTCACCATTAAGAACAAGTACCTGTTACCTAGAATTGATGATTTGCTTGATCAGTTACAAGGAGCACGAGTCTTTTCTAAGATCGACCTTCGGTCTGGTTACCATCAGCTTAAAGTTAAAGCCGAAGATGTTGAGAAGACTGCTTTTCGAACAAGATATGGCCACTACGAGTTCTTAGTAATGCCTTTTGGAGTGACCAATGCCCCTGCCGCATTTATGGATTTAATGAACAGAATCTTCAAACCATATTTAGATGAATTTGTAGTTGTTTTCATTGATGACATATTGATTTATTCCAAGAGTGATGTTGAACATGAAAACCATTTGAGACTTGCCTTATAGATTTTGAGAGAACGGAAATTGTATGCGAAGTTTAACAAGTGTGAGTTTTGGCTTTCTACCATCTCATTTTTGGGTCATGTGATTAATGAAGAGGGTATCTCAGTAGATCCTAGCAAAGTTGAAGCCGTAGTAAATTGGCCGAGGCCGACTAATGTGTCCGAGATTCGTAGTTTTCTGGGTTTGGCAGGTTATTACAGAAAGTTTGTGAAAGATTTCTCAAGGATTGCAATTCCATTAACGCAACTGACTAAGAAGGGAACACTGTATGAATGGACTAAAGATCGGGAGTCAGCCTTCCAGGAACTGAAGACGAGGTTAATTACAGCACCAGTACTTGTACTATCATCAGGTAACGAAGAGTTTCATGTCTACAGCGATGCATCGCATAAGGGTTTGGGTTGTGTATTAATGCAAAAGGGTAAGGTTATAGCTTATGCATCTCGTCAGTTGAAACCTCATGAGAAAAACTACCCTACCCATGACTTAGAATTGGCGGCCGTGGTATTTGCTTTAAAGATTTGGCGTCACTATTTGTATGGAGCTACTTGTCAGGTTTTTACAGATCATAAGAGCTTAAAGTATCTATTCACTCAGAAGGAATTGAATTTGAGACAGAGACGGTGGCTTGAGTTGTTGAAAGACTACGATATGCAGATTCAATATCACCCCGGGAAAGCTAACAGTGTAGCCGACGCATTGAGCAGGAAGTCAGATGGAAATTTGGCGTGTTTAATCGTGATGTCAGCAGAGCCGACTATTGTTAATGAAGTAAGGACCAGGCAGATGGAATATGACTTTTTCAAGAAAATAGCCGAGGAGATTGACACAAGGCCGAGACCAGGGTATACCATCGAGAATCAAGTGCTCAAGTTTGAAGGAAGGTTATGTGTGGCCGACATCCCAGAGTTAAAGAGGAAAATTTTGCAGGAAGCTCACGGTTCTAAGTTTGTTGTCCATCCAGGGAACACCAAAATGTATCAAGATGTGAAGCAGACCTTCTGGTGGCCAAATATGAAGAGAGAAATAGCCGAATTCGTGTCCCAGTGTTTACATTGTCAACAAGTGAAAGCAGAACATCAAAGACCAGCAGGACTTCTTCAACCTTTGCCGATTCCTGAGTGGAAATGGGAGCACATCTCCATGGATTTTGTGATTGGTTTGCCGAAAACACCAAAGGGTATGGATTCAATTTGGGTTGTTGTTGATAGGTTAACTAAGTCAGCACATTTTCTACCTGTTAAGACTACCTTCAACGCCAATCAACTTGCCTTGCTATATGTGAACGAGATTGTCAGACTTCATGGAGTGCCGATGTCAATTGTTTCAGACCGAGATCCTAAATTTGTTTCTAGATTCTGGCAGAGTTTACAGAGGGCTTTCGGAGCCGAGCTGAGATTTAGTACAGCTTTTCATCCACAGACAGATGGGCAGACAGAGAGGACAATTTAGACACTTGAAGATATGCTTAGACTTTGTGTGTTGGACTTCCAAGGAAGTTGGGGAGCACATTTGCCCTTAGTGGAATTCGCTTACAACAACAGTTATCAAGCTAGCATTGGCATGGCGCCATATGAAGCCTTGTATGGAAGAAAATGTAGATCGCCGATATGTTGGACCGAAGTCGGAAACAGAACTCTGCTTGGTCCCGAATTGATTCAAGTGACAACGGAGAAGATTAAACTTATCCAACAGAGGATTAAAACTGCCCAGAGCCGACAAAAGAGCTACGCCGACCAGAGAAGGAATGAGATAGAGTTCGAAGTTGGGAATCATGTATTCCTGGAAGTCTCACCAATGAAAGGAGTTTCCAGATTTGGAAGGAAAGGTAAGTTAGCACCCCGTTATATTGGGCCATTTGAAATTCTTGAGAGAATTAAGTCCGTTGCCTACAGGCTTGCTTTGCCGCCAGATTTGAGCCAAGTCTATAATGTGTTTCATGTTTCGATGTTGAGGAAGTACATCCGAGATCCACTGCATGTAATTGATCATTCCGAGATCACAGTTAATGAGGATTTGGGCTACGAGGAGAAGCCAATGAGGATTATTGACCGACAAGTGAGGCAATTGAGGAACAGATCAATACCGATGGTAAAGGTCGAATGGAAGGAGCATTATGGCACGGAAGCCACGTGGGAAAAAGAAGAGGATATGAGAATCCGTTATCCGGAGTTGTTCTGAGCAAGGTAATCTAAGTTTGGGGACCAAACTTCCTTAAGGGGGGTAGGATGTAACAACCCTCACCTTACTCTTGTCATACTTGCATACATTCTTGCATGGTCTTGCTTGTTATGTTAATTTGAAGGTTTTGTCTTTCCTTGATTTGCTTAAAGTCGCTTGCATGATTTTGTTCCTTGCTTAGTGTATGTGTGTGCGTAGCCGAGGTCATCTTGAGCTTAGTCCGCCTTTGAACCTTGTACTTAGAACTATCTTGAGATCTTGTTCAACCCCATCTTTACCTCGGGCATTCATTGCCGAGATGTTTTGCACTTGAACCTTGTCCGCAGGCAGGTATGGCCTAGGCCGAGATGTGGCACACCCCGGCCAAGGTGTGGCACAACTTAGTCAAGTGTCGTCCTCCCTAGCCGACGTTTTGTTATCCTGTTGCTGGATCCTTGATTTGAGCCGATGTCATCTTATTGCCGATGAGTCTTACCCGAGCTTGCTGCATACGCTTTGTCAGAGACTTGTCTTGTCTATCAATCACCTTTTTGAGCTGAACCAACCCGATAACGCCACGTGTCCGAGCTGATTGTTAAGGCAGCCGGCAGACCTTGAAACAAATCATTTTCTTGTCTCAAATCTTTGTTTTAGAGAGCGAAGCTCTAGAGAAGTTCTTGAGTGAGAGTACGTCTCCCAAGCTTGATCTTCGTGGTTTGAACCGTTGGATCGGAGTTTTGAGGTTAGAATCTTGATCTCCTTTGGTTGTTCTTGCTGATCATATAGCTGCATTGCATGATCGAACTCGTGTTGCATATCATGCATTGTTTTGAAGTTGGTTTTGGAAAGAGAAAATGGTTTTCATGTGTTCTTGAAGAAAATCTCGTTTTGATCCGAAAGTTGGAACGAAAACCATGTTTTTGTGTTTGTTCTTGCATGACTTTCTTGAATGGGTACCCAGGTCCATATTTTGAACTCTTGGCATGAAAACTCAGATTTTATGGCAAGTTGTGAGCTTGCATCCATCTTTCAAATGATCATGTTCTTCATATTCTTCAAAAGAAAACCCAGGTTTTTCCTGACTTTGTTTAGCGGGACCTCGGCATAGTTCTGGACGGTACCCAGTGTGTTTTCATGAAACGGGAGCAGTGGTTAAGCTCCCAGCTTGTTTTGCTTTGTCTTTGACTTGGATCTGGCAAGAATGCCGAGATCATTTGCATGTATTTAGGGCTTGCTTTGAGAATGTGACTTGCCATGTGATTGTAGGTCCTTGATATTTGCTTGAGTCTACCCCTGAAGAACTAGGTGGGTGGTATTTCTAATAAAGCTATGTTACATTTGCTTTTGATAAATCTTGTTTTGTTTGTTTTGACGTGGTATTTGCTAAGCATGAATAAATAGCCTTGTTTGATTGTTATCCTCGGAAAGTCCCTTGTGCTGGAGGACTCTAAACTTTCGCAGTACTAAGTACAAAAGGATACGGTCCTTGTTAAATCGGGCTACGGGCCTAAGTAACACAAGTCCCTTGTGCTGGAGGACTCTAAACTTTCGCAGTACTGAGTACAAAAGGATACGGTCCTTGTTAAATCGGGCTACGGGCCTAAGTAACACAAGTCCCTTGTACTGGAGGACTCTAAACTTTCGCGGTACCAAGTGCACAAGTCCCTTGTACTGAAGGACTCTAAACTTTCGCAGTACCTTTGACCAAACGATTACGGATCGTACAGCCCTTGATACTTGAATGATGAATACGGTTCATCCCTTGCTTCGCCGATGTTATGATACTTGACTGATGAATACGGTTCATCCCTTGCTTCGCCGATGTTATGATACTTGAATGATGAATACGGTTCATCCCTTGCTTCGCCGATGTTATGATACTTGAATGATGAATACGGTTCATCCCTTGCTTCGCCGATGTTATGATACTTGACTGATGAATACGGTTCATCCCTTGCTTCGCCGATGTTTTGATACTTGAATGATGAATACGGTTCATCCCTTGCTTCGCCGATGTTATGATACTTGAATGATGAATACGGTTCATCCCTTGCTTCGCCGATGTTATGATACTTGAATGATGAATACGGTTCATCCCTTGCGTCGCCGATGTTATGATACTTGACTGATGAATACGGTTCATCCCTTGTTTTGCCTATGTCAGCAAACATCTTTGGATACTTGTAATATTTGATTGATGAATACGGTTCATCCCCCGCCTTGCTAAAGTTTTGATGTGTTTCGTTTGAAGGACCTCGGCTATATTCATGCAAAACCTTTATTATTAGTACCATTCACTGAGTATTTGTACTCACCCCTCTATATATATGTAGGTGATGAGCAGGACGGCGGCGACGCCTAGATCGTTTTGGACGCTTGTTTTGGATTCGTACTTATGTCGGCTTTGCTTTTGTATTTACGTCGGCGATGCCTTGCTTTGCATGTCGGCAAATCTTGAAAATCATGCTTCTTGACTTGTATTAACTGTATTTTGTATATATCGGCTCGAGAAGCCTTTTGATCAAGATGTAACATGTATTTTTACCTTGTTGTATTCAAGTTGTAAAGTTAATTGGAAATGTTTGGCATTTCATTTGATCTACGCACAGCTCTTATGGACCACTTGTATTTGATTCATTGCTTCCGCATTTGTGAGCCCCCCTATATCCATACTCTGATTGTGTTAAGTTTTTGAAAAGTTGGCCTTCGGTAATTACGGATTACTGGCCATCACGGCACCAAACTACTAGGGGCGGTTTGGGGTCGTGACAGTGTTTATGTTTATCTAATTTCAATCATATTAAAAAATCAAATTATAAACAAAAAGAGATAACTTTAATCATACAAATCACAATTTTTTTAATGCTATCAAACTGCAATCATATTTTTCTCATAATAAAAAAAATAACTTTTAAAAAAGAACCATTAAAATAGTAAATAAAAATATTATTTAGAACCACTGAACAAATTACAATCACATTTTTTTTTGTGAGTGTTTATGTTTATCTTACTTCAATAATATTTAAAAAATCAAATTATAAACAAAAGGAGATAACTTCAATCATACAAATCACAATTTTTTAATGCTATCTAACTACAATCATATTTTTCTCATAATAAAAAAAATAATTGAAAAAAAGAACTATTAAAATAGTAAATAAAAAGATTATTTAGAGCCGTTGAACAAACTACAATTACATTTTTCTTTTTGTGAGTTAACTTCAATCATATTAAAAAATCAAATTATAAACAAAAGGAGATAACTTCAATCATACAAATCACAATTTTTTAATGCTATCTAACTACAATGACATTTTTCTCATAATAAAAAAAATTGAAAAAAATAACCATTAAAATAGTGAAAAAAAAGATTATTTAGAAGCATTGAACAAAGTACAATCACATTTTTCTTTATGTGGGTATTTATGTTTATCTAACTTCAATCATATTAAAAAATAAAATTATAAACAAAAGGAGATAACTTCAATCATACAAATCACAATTTTTTTAATGCCATCTAACTACAATTATATTTTTCTCATAATAAAAAAAATAATTGAAAAAAAGAACAATTAAAATAGTAAATAAAAATATTATTTAGAGCCATTGAACAAACTACAATCACATTTTTCTTTTTGTGAGTTAACATCAATCATATTAAAAAAAATCAAATTATAAACAAAAGGAGATAACTTCAATCATACAAATCACAATTTTTTTTGATACTAGCTAACACATTTTTCTCATAATAAAAAAAATAATTGAAAAAAATAACCATTAAAATAGTAAATAAAAAGATTATTTAGAACCATTGAACAAACTACAATCACATTTTTCTTTTTGTGAGTGTTTAGGTTTATCTAACTTCAATCATATTTTTCTCATAATAAAAAAAATAATTAAAAAAGGAACCATTAAAATAGTAAATAAAAATATTATTTAGAGCCATTGAACAAATTACAATCACATTTTTCTTTTTGTGAGTTAACTTCAATCATATTAAAAATCAAATTATAAAAAAAGGAGATAACTTCAATCATACAAATCACAATTTTTTTAATGCTATCTAATTACAATGACATCTTTCTCATAATAAAAAAAATAATTGAAAAAAAGAACCATTAAAATAGTAAATAAAAAGATTATTTAGAACTATTGAACAAACTACAATCACATTTTTCTTTTTGTGAGTGTTTATTTTTATCTAACTTCAATCATATTAAAAAATAAAATTATAAACAAAAGGAAATAATTTTTTTTTGGGTGAATAAAGGAGGTAACTTCAATCATACAAATCATAGTTATTTAACTACAATCATATCTAAGTTCAATCATATTAAAAAATCAAATTATAAACAAAATGAGATAATTTCAATCATACAAATCACATTTTTTCTCATAATAAAAAAATTAAAAAAAAACTGAATAAAATAATAAATAAAAGAATTGTATGTGGAGTGCTGAGATTTGTTACTCACGGTTTGAAAGGAAGCTTACTGGATTGCTCGCGGTTTGAAAGTGTGAAGTTGAAAGTGAAGAAGTGAGAAAGGCTGAAGTAGTTAAAAAGGGTGAAGAAGTGAGAAAGGCCGAAGTAGTTAAAAAGGTGTGTTTTTTTAAAAAAAAAAAAATCAAAAAAAAAAAAGTTAAAAAGGATGTGTATATAGGAGAAGTCAAAAAAACTTTGAAGAATTTAATAAATGCTGAGTTAAAACAAAAATTTTAATTAATGAAAACTACAATTTAATAGGCCAAGACATATGTAACGCCCTCAAAATAAACCCATAACATCATACATTCACGATAAAGAAAAGAGATTTCATATTAGCATCATCAGAGTATTCTTACAAAAGGTATTACATGTTGACAACAAAAGTAAGTGCCCTATAGGCTTACAACTTTCCAAGTCAACACTTGGTTACAAAAGGAGAGTACTAACTCTACACAAAGTAAGCCCTTGACTTGATATACATGTAATACAACAAAAATGACAAAAGGGTCTAATAGCCTCAAGCCTCCCAAGCTACGTCCTTGGAGGTGGCATAGTACCTGTACCTGAAAATGATGTCCCATATAGGGTGAGTCAACGCCCAATAGAGATATGCTAAACATAATATGAGCAATAACTAAAACATGAACATTTGATAAATGTTTAACTCACATAAATCAATTCATAATTCCTTGCAATTACATGACAAATATGTCCATGTTTCATTTCATTTCCCATTACTTATCTAGTTCTCAATTTATGAATAAGGCTCAGAACCTGGCCAATAATTTAATGAGACTATAGCTCATATCAACAACACTTCCATAATTCACAATAGATACACATATTTGCTGTATCAATAATACATTCAAACACTTCCATACTTCACAATAAATACACATATTCGCTGTATCAACACTTCAATAGATACACATATTTACTGTATCAATGGAGTCTATCTCCTATCTCCTCCCAATTAATATCCGGTTTAGGAGTTCATCTCCTATCTCCTCCTAAACCGTGGAATACATCCCCTATCTTCTCACACACAACACAATATATATAAACACATATCATATACATAATCAATCAATACATAAATTTGATGTATTATTCTAACCATCATATTCAATGACATATTCAATTGATTAGTTTTAATTCACCTAATCATCATGCAATGTCTACAATAATCAAGACTATCCTCCACCGATAGCCCAAAGCAATTATTTCTAAACAGATAATAGTTATATCGACAGATAATTTGTCAACAATTTCCAAGGTGAGTGATTAATAATTCCAACTCTACTATTCTATCTCATAATGAGCCAATTACATTATTTTCAACTCAATTTCATATTTCCATAATAAATGTCATTAATTACACTAATGACCCAAATATACCCAAACATGGCATTTTCCTCATTTTTCTCAATATTGACCCAAAGGTCCAAATATTATCAACAACATCAATAACCTCCTTTTTAAACCCAAAACACAAATGTTTGAATCAAAAGAATAAAACCCCTTATTCTAATATAACCCATCTCAAACCCTAACTTCCCAAATCAAACTATTTATACAAAAAGCTCAACATCTATGTTAAAACTCATAAAGATGAGTAGGAATCCCTACCTCAAGAGATGAAACTCAAAGGAGATGATGAAGAAATCTCGAAATGCTCCAAAACCCAAGATTTTCGGATTGATAGGAAGCCCAAGCCAAGCTCTACATTCTTTGCAAAGACACTAAGGGAGTAGATCACTCAAGCTAGATCAACCCCTAGAGAGAAGGTATATTTTAGAGAGAGGAGCTCTCAAAAGAGGGTTTAGAAAACTAAGAGAGAGAAAGAAAACGTGAAATATGATTCAAAATCACCCAGCTGCCATCTGATATACGACTATCCTGCTCGCGCGGAGAATAGGACGCTCGAGCGTCAAACACAAAAAACTGGACCTGCTCGAGCGTCAAGACACAAAATCAAAAAGTACCCGCTTGAGCGCAAAAGGAAATCCGCTCGAGCGTAGATTACCCTTTTCCAGTATTTTTACAGACTTTGAAAACCCGCTCGAGCGCCAAGAGGCCCACTCGAGCGCGACCCGCTCGAGCGTAAAGAAATCCGCTCGAGCGTGAAAAACGCACCTGCAGAAGTTTTGTAGAGGCACGAAATGCTGAAAGTATGTAAACTCTGCTCAAGCGCAAAGGGACCAGCTCGAGTGGACCACCAAAAATCTGGGCGACTAGGAATGGGACTAAAGCTCAACCAACCTGTTCGAAACACGCCCAATAGATCCTAAAACTCAAATATATGGAATTAAAGGATGACAACAAGATATATACAACAACCAACTCCATGGAACCTAAGTCCGGATACAACAATCAAAGAAGGAAGAATCATGATCGCTATAACATATTTATATATATATATATATATATATATATATATATTACATGTGGAATTCAGGCAGACATCATAATACACTTATAATATGGCAGATTTTTTTATTGAGCCATGGAGGACTCAATTAATAAGTTTGGTATGCATAGGTTTTAATTAAAACATTCAATAATATAAGAGTTCACATTAGCCTATATGTTTATCCAACTTCAATCATATTTATTTGTATAAAATTAATCTTATTAAAATAATTAGGGTGATTAGTCTTGGAAAAACTCAATGACTATCACGTGAGAAAGCAGCAGCCATATTATGGTAATTGCATTTCCCAAAACACGGTTGAATGCATTGTATCTTTCTTCTAATCATAGAGAAGAGTTTTGAAAAGGAAGTCAAAAAGACTTTGAAGAATTTAATAAATGTTGAGTTTTTTTTGAAGGAAAAAAATTAAAAATTTAGAAAATTCAGATTGGGATATTGAAGCTCCCACAGACCTTGGGGGTTAAAAACCCCCTTTTGCTTAATATATAGAATAGACTAGCATATCACCCGTACTATGCACGGGTTGTATTTCACCACTTTGTCTTCTTTTTTTTTTTAAATGTCTTCTTTTTTTTTTCTTTTTTATATTATATTAAAATTTAATATTTTGATAATAATCATATGTTGAACTTTTCAAGGAATTCATATGTGTTGGATTTTTTAATAATTTTTTTTATGCTTATTCTTAATGCATTAAAGTGTTATTATAAGTTATAATAATCATATATGTTGGATTTTTCAAGGAATTCATTGTACTTCACAATTATTTCTATATATGTGAATTGTGATTTTTAAATATCTTTTTTTTTCTTTTCTATATTATATTAAAGTTTAATATTTTGATAATAATCATATGTGTTGGACTTTTCAAGAAATTTTTTTTATGACTATTCTTAATGCATTAAAGTATTATTATGAGGGATAATAATCATATGTGTTGAGACTTTTCAAGGAATTTTTTTTATGCTTGTTCTTAATGCATTAAAGTGTTATTATGAGGGTAAGGCTTGGGGGTTGGAAGAAGTTAATAAATGCTAAGATTTTTTTTTTTTTTAAATCAAGAAATTTAGATTGAGATATTGGAACTCCTATAAGGCTTGGGGGTTAGAAACTCCTTTTTCCTTAATATAAAAACTAGCATATCACCCGTGCTATGCACGGATTATGTTTACAATTATCTATATATGTGAATTGTGATTTTTAAATGTCTTTCTTTTTTTTTAAATGTCTTCTTTTTTTCCTTTTTTATATTATATTAAAGTTTAATATTTTGATAATAATCATATGTGTTAGACTTTTCAAGTAATTAAATGTCTTTTTTTTATTATATTATATTAAAGTTAATATTTTGATAATAATCATATGTGTTGGACTTTTCAAGAAATTTTTTTTATACTTGTTCTTAATGCATTGAAGTGTTATTATGGGGGATAATAATCATATGTGTTGGGACTTTTCAAGGAATTCATATGTGTTGGATTTCAAAGAATTTTTTTTATGCTTGTTCTTAATGCATTAAAGTGTTATTATGAGGGTAAGACTTGGGGGTTGGGAGAAATTTATGAGGGTAAGACTTGGGGATTGAGATAAATTAATAAATGCTAAGGTTTTTTTTTTTGAATTGCGATTTTTAAATGTTTTCTTTTTTTTTTAAATGTCTTCTTCTTTTCCATTTTATATTATATTAAAGTTTAATATTTTGATAATAATCATATGTGTTAGACTTTTCAAGAAATTAAATATGTCTTTTTTATATTATATTATACTAAAGTTTAATATTTTGATAATAATCATATCTGTTAGACTTTTCAATAATTTTTTTTATACTTGTTCTTAATGCATTAAAGTGTTATTATTAGGGATAATAATCATATGTATTAGGACTTTTCAAAGAATTCATATGTTCGATTTCAAAGAATTTTTTTTATACTTGTTCTCAATGCATTAAAGTGTTATTATGAGGGTAAGACTTGGGGGTTGGGAGAAGTTAATAAATGCTAAGGTTTTTTTTTTTTTTTAAATCAAGAAATTTAGATTGGAAGATTGGAGCTCCCACAAGGCTTGGGGTTAAAAACCCCCTTTTACTTAATATATAGTATAGATAAATAAATGAAAAAAAACCATTAAACTAATTACAATCACATTAAAAAAAAAAAGAACTATTGAACTAATTACAATCACATTTTTCTCTTTGTGAGTGTTTATGTTTATCTAACTTCGATCATATTAAAAAATCAAATTATAATTTTTTTTTTTTGGCTAGACCAAATAAAAATCACAAAATGAGATAATTTCAATCATACAAATCACAAATATTTTTATGCTATCTAACTATAATAATTTTTTTCATAATAAAAAAAATAATTGTAAAGAAGAACCATTAAAACAGAAAATAAAAAGATTAAATCACATTAAAAAAAAGAACCATTGAACAAACTACAATCACATCACATTTTTCCCATAATAAAAAAATAAAGGAAAAAAATAACCATTAAACTAACTACAATACAATCAAATTAAAAAAAAAAAAGAACCATTGAACTAACTACAATCACATTTTTCTCTTTGTGAGTGTTTATGTTTATTTGACTTCACAAATATTTGTGATTTGTATGATTTAATATTTTAACTACAATCACATAACATTTTTCTCATAATAAAAAAAATGAAAAAAAAGAATCATTAAACTAACTACAATACAATGACATTAAAAAAAGAACCATTGAACTAACTACAATCACATTAAAAAAAGAACTGTTGAACAAACTACAATCACATCACATTTTTTCCATAATAAAAAAAATAAATAAATAAAAAAGAACCATTAAACTAATGCTATCTAACTAACTACAATCACATTTTTCTCATAATAAAAAAAATAATTGAAAAAAAAAACCCATTAAAATAGTAAATAAAAAGATTATTTAGAACCACTGAACAAAGTTCAATCACATTTTTCTTTTTGTGTGTGTTTTTGTTTATCTAACTTCAATCATATTAAAAAATCAAATTATAAACAAAAGGAGATAACTTCAATCATACAAATCACAATTTTTTTAATACTATCTAACTACAATCATATTTTTCTCATAATAAAAAAAATAACTGAAAAAAAGAATCATTAAAATAGTAAATAAAAAGATTATTTTGAGCCATTGAACAAACTACAATCACATTTTTCTTTTTCTGAATGTTTATGTTTATCTAACTTCAATCATATTAAAAAATCAAATTATAAACAAAAGGAGATAACTACAATCAAACAAATCACAATTTTGTTAATGCTATCTAACTATAATCATATTTTTCTCATAATAAAAAATAATTGAAAAAAAGAACCACTAAAATAGTAAATAAAAAGATTATTTAAAACCATTGAACAAAATTACAATCACACTTTTCTTTTTGTGAATGCTTATGTTTATCTAACTTTAATCATATTAAAAAATCAAATTATAAATAAAAGGAGATAACTTCAATCATACAAATTACAATTTTTTTATGCCATCTAACTGCAATTATATTTTTCTAATAATAAAAAATAATTGAAAAAAAAAACATTAAAATAGTAAATAAAAATATTATTTAGAACTATTGAACAAATTGCAATTACATTTTTCTTTTTGTGAGTGTTTATGTTTATCTAATTTCAATTATATTAAAAAATCAAATTATAAACAAAAGGAGATAACTTCAATCATACAAATCACAATTTTTTTAATGCTATCTAAGTACAATCATATTTTTCTCATAATAAAAAAAATAATTGAAAAAAGAACCATTAAAATAGTAAATAAAAAGATTATTTAGAGCCATTAAACAAAGTACAATCACATTTTTCTTTTTGAGAATGCTTATGTTTATCTAATTTCAATCATATTAAAAAATTAAATTATAAACAAAATGAGATAACTTCAATCATACAAATCATAATTTTTTTAATGCTATTTAACTACAATGACATTTTTCTCATAATAAAAAAAATAATTGGAAAAAAAGAACCATTAAAATAGTAAATAAAAAGATTATTTAGAACCATTGAACAAAACTACAATCACAATTTTCTTTTTGTGTGTGTTTATGTTTATCTAACTTCAATCATATTAAAAAAATCAAATTATAAATAAAAGGAGATAACTTCAATCATACAAATCACAATTTTTTTAATGCTATCTAACTACAATCATATTTTTCTCATAATAAAAAAATAATTGAAAAAAAGAACCATTAAAATAGTAAATAAAAAGATTATTTAGAGCCATTGAACAAAGTACAATCACATTTTTCTTTCTGTGAATGTTTATGTTTATCTAAATTCAATCATATTAAAAAATCAAATTATAAAAAAAAGGTGATAACTTCAATTATACAAATCACAATTTTTTTTAATGCTATCTAACTATAATGACATTTTTCTCATAATAAAAAAAATAATTGAAAAAATTAACCATTAAAATAGTAAATAAAAAGATTATTTAGAACCATTGAACAAACTGCAATCACATTTTTCTTTTGTGAGTGTTTATGTTTATCTAACTTCAATCATATTAAAAAATCAAATTATAAACAAAAGGAGATAACTTCAATCATACAAATTACAATTTTGTTAATGCTATCTAACTACAATCATATTTTTCTCATAATAAAAAATAATTGAAAAAAAGAACCATTAAAATAGTAAATAAAAAGATTATTTAGAACCATTGAACAAAATTACAATCACATTTTTCTATTTGTGAGTGTTTATGTTTATCTAACTTTAATCATATTAAAAAATCAAATTATAAACAAAAGGAGATAACTTCAATCATACAAATCACAATTTTTTTTATGCCATCTAACTGCAATCATATTTTCTCATAATAAAAAATAATTGAAAAAAAAAACCATTAAAATAGTAAATAAAAAGATTATTTACAACCATTGAACAAATTGCAATTAATTTTTTTTTTTGTGAGTGTTTATGTTTATCTAACTTTAATCATATTAAAAAATCAAATTATAAACAAAGGGAGATAACTTCAGGCCTTGTTTGGTATGATCTAAAAAAGTTAAAAAATCAAAAAGTCACTATCCTATTTAAGTCACATCATCTTATTTAAGTCACATCACCTCTCTAACATCTCACTTCAAACCCAACCTATAGCGATCCCAATTTTCCCTTTACTGTTTAATAGTATCCCGGACTCGGTTCCGTGGCTGTTGGTTGTTGTCTGTGTTGCATTTACATCCCTTAACCCTTGGTAATTGAGTTTAGAAATGTTTTGGGCGTGTTTCGAACAAGTTGGTTGAGTTCTGGTTTCTAGTGTTGTTGCCCAGGTTTTAGGTGATCCGCTCAAGCGGGTCCCTTTGCGCTCGAGCGGAGTCTGTATACTTTCAGTATCTTGTGCGTTTGCAAAACTACTGCAGATGTGTTTTTCACGCTCGAGCGGGTGTTCAAACTCTGTAAAAATGCTGAATGAGTGTAATCTACGCTCGAGCGGGTCTTCTTTTGCACTCGAGCGGGTGTGTTTTGTTTTTGTGTCTTGGCGCTCGAGCGGGTCGTTTTGCGCTCGAGCGGGTTCAATTTTTGTGTTTGACGCTCGAGCGTCCTATTCTCCGCTCGAGCAGGTCATACGTATATCAGATCTGGACTGTGATATTGTAACTCACTTTTTACACACACTCTCTCTCTCTCTTACTTTTCAAAACCCTATTTTGAGAGCCTCTCTCTCTAAAATAAAACTTCTCTCTTGGGATTGATCTAGTTCTTGGGTGTTCCTACCCTAATCTCTTTGTGAGAAAGATAGAGGGTTGCGTGGGCTTCATTTTGATCCGAAAAACTTTGGGATTGGAGCACTTTCGAGTTTGTCTCTTCTTCCCCTTGGGTTCTCCATTTGAGGTAGGGATTCTCCTTGTTCTTTTTCAATACTCCGTCTATAGATAGACATGTGGTAGTTTTGTATTCCATGAAAATCATATTCATGTTGGATTTGTTTGAAAATCATGAGAAGGAACCTAGGGTTGGTTATTTGAAAATGGGTTTATTTTATCATTGATAGTTCTTTGGACTAATTGGAGTGTAAATTAGCATGTTATTGTGGAAAGAAGAAAAAAGCCCTAAATTATGTTTTGATTTGGTAAATTAAAATGGAGGGTAGCATAGACGTTCTCGAACGCCCCGGGAGGATGAGTCCCGTTCTGTTCGTCTTTAGGCTCACTACAGTTCGGACTCTAATTGTCACGGTTCTTAATCTGAACCAAAGAGTCTAAATCCGGCAAATTGTTTTGAAAAATAGATTTTTGTAAAGAAGTGCCAAACATGGACTGCTTTAACAGATACAGAGTTACCACCTAAATATTTCATTTTGGGAGAATTTAGGAAACCCTGACTCGTTTGCCTAAGGCCACGTGTCCGTCATCACCAGAGTTGCCTCGGCTCGGGAACTTGGGTACGATTGGGGAAGGTCAGCTATGAGCACCCTCTCTCACCCGATCCGAAGATCGGCCTCTACTAATCATGATATCTTGTTTTGAAAACATTATGTGTTCTTATTCCGGTAATTAGCCTAGATTTACTACGTGATGCGCACAGCAAACAAGTATAGACTAGGTCGCCTAATTTGGAACAAAGCATCGCATATCCGTTTGTTTAGAAATCGGTTTGAAATTTGCTACTCGCAAGTAGGCTAAAACACGGATTTCAATGAATTGTTCCAACTCAAACAGTCCAACCTTCACCCATAGGCATTCAAGCAGATATAACACATAAGCATATAGCCTCATGGTAAGCATGCTAATATGGCAACACTCACACGCATGCAAGGTGCTAAAGCATAAGAGCTTACCTAGTACTCCAAGCCAAAACAGAAACTAGTTAGTAATCAAATGCATGATCCTAGTTCATGTTGAGATGGCTAATGCAACACGTACAAAATGCAACTAGAATAGGCTCGGCTAATCTAAGATGACATATGATGATGCTACAGCTATCATGTATTCAACTTGGAATTAAAATGCAATGCAGTTAGCATGATGCGCCGAGCCCGGTGCATACAAGACTGATGAATGATGCAAACATGCAAGCATAAGTATGCTAATTGAAACATGCCCTAATACTAACCATTGAAAGCAGGTAAGTAAAAGGGAGAAAGAAGTGGGGATTGGAAGACATGCACACACACACCCACACTTATAACAAATTCGCCCTCGCTTGGAGGAACCAAAAGAATATACAAATTAATTAACCTACAAACTAATTAATTATTACAGACCACCTAACTAGTAGAAACCAATAAACAGCTTTGGGAAGAGGGTCCGATGCATGCGTGCTCGGGTTTGCTCGGAAATCCGTCGCCATGCACAAGTTGCCTCTGCTTTTCCTGCTCTGCTCCTCTGAAAATTGCACAAGTCCCAACATACACTCCATGGACACTGTGGAACACCACCGACCAAGGGGAATCACCACCAGCCAAAGGGAGTTGGTCATCGACCAATTATGGAGCTCTCGGCCACAAATATTTTGGTCAGTCGGCAGTATAGATGGTCGGCCGGCCAAAGCTTCCTGCAGAAACCTGTTTTGATAGCAGCAGAGGACAGACAAGGCATGGCAAAGTATTTTCAAAGCAATGTTTGCACCACCACCCTCCCTATCATGTTTAAGACTCAAGGGAGCATGGTACTCGACCCTCGGACCATCAATCACGTATTTCAATGCATGATGGCCCAAAGAAGCCAAAGTGTGCAATTTCAATATGGAATGAAATGCACAAAACAAATAATGGGCCTCAACCTCTATCATAATCAATTCAAGAAGCATGAGATGCATGCAATGCTATGCAACCTAAGTATGCAAGCTAAGCATGCAAATGTGCAATGTGTCAAACATGCAAAATGCAATGTAACAAACATGGAACAAGGCCAAATATGCAACAACATACAAGGCAAGCATGCAACAACATGTTAGGATGGTCTTGAACCGAAACGGACAGCCCTCAAGTAGGCCCAAAACAGTGGCCAAAATGATATAACAAAAGCATGAAAACACACACACAAGCATGCATGCACAAGGGTCTAAACATGGAGCATAAGCCATCAACTCTTCAAAGCATGAAAGGGATGGAAAATGCAAGTATGCAAATATGGAACATGGACTGAAATATGGTCTCCAATGATGCCATATCATGAGAACAAGCCAAGTAAAGCATGCTAGTGACCCACACACCCAAAGCTAACAAGCTAGAATGCAAAGAGACCATACGAAACATGTTGAGCATGACCAAAGCAACTGAAAACAAAGTTAAAGCATACTAAAATATGCATAAAAGCTTCACAAAACTTGGCCAAAATCATGCTAGAACAAGGGTCAAAGCCTAAAGCATGTTAAGGCAAATTCATGGCATTACAAGACAAGTATGCAAGGCATGCATGGTGTGTCTAAACCAAGTAAAAATAGTGCTATATCATGGAAAAATAAGCACAAATAACACTTAAGACATGGCCAACATGAATTTAAAAATGGTGCTCACACATGTGGCTAAAATGGCACTTTTTGAAGACAACAAAGAGAGGGGATGGCCCTCTCCTTCTTAGGACCTTAAACCACCATCCTCACCACTGAAATATCTCAAGATTTCAGTGGTGGGGAGGCCCAAACAAGGTGGTCCCGGAGCTCACCAAAAATAGCACAAAATGGGGCCAAACAAGGCCTAAGAGGGGGTAAACAATCCCAAATACAAAAGTGACCTCAAACAACTATTTAAAGAACTCAAAAACAAGACTTTTTTCAGTTATAAGTTAAGCTCAAAACAGCATGCAAGACAGGATAAAAGTGTGTGCAAAAACCGGGGATTTAAGGCTTAGAAACTCACCCTTGAAGACCTTCTTCAAAACCAGCACTCCAGCAGATTTTTTTGAGTCAAAACCAAGTCTTGAGCCCCCACAAGACCCTCCAAGCACCTTATATGAATGGTGGAGGTGTGTGCTTAGGAGTTGGGGTGCAAAGGGGTCAAGAACCAAGCACTTTGGAGGCTTGGATGTAGAGATATCAAGAGAGATATATGTTTTTGTCTTGGACAAATTTCTTGGAACCCTTGAAATGGAAGGAGAGACTCTCTATTTATAGAGGAAGAAGTATCCAAGCTTCTCTTAAAAGCTTGGAGCAAAGGGGCCAACCTTCTCTTAGAAGCTTGGAGCAAAAAGGGCCAAGAAGACCAAGCTTCTTGGAGAAGCTAGACAAAGGGTTCAAGCTTCCTGAAGAAGCTAGACAAAGGGTTCAAGAGGTTCAAGCTTCCCCAAGAAGCTAAAACCAAGGGTTCAAAAGGTTCAAGCTTCCTCAAGAAGCTAAAACCAAGGGTTTAAAAGGTTCAAGCTTCCTCAAGAAGTTAGAACCAAAGGTTTAAAAGGTTCAAGCTTCCTCAAGAAGCTAAAACCAAGGATTCAAAAGGTTCAAACCCCCTCAAGAAAAGGTCTCGGCCAGAAAAAGTGGCCGATTGACCAAAATCAGTGGCCGGCCGACCAAACATAATGCCGACCGACCATCAATAGTGCCGACTGGCCATCACCAATGGCCGGTGGCAAGGAAACAAGGCCGGTGGCCTCAAGCCATGGCCGGTGAGGTGTGGGGATGGCCTACAAGCTATTTCCCACCCTCAGAAGCAAAACAACAAGTGTTTGATGCAAAACCAAACACAAAACAAACAAGTCGAGAGGTCTTGAGGTAAGGCGCGTAGCCGAAACCTTCGAGAACTCAAGACAAACACAAACAAGGGTAATCATCGAGTGTTCAAACGATGACGTCCAAGTCTTAAAGACGGTCAAAAATGGGGTGTCTACAGGTAGTTGATCAATGTTTGTAAGTCTCTATTGTTAATATGAGTTGAGAGAAGGTGTTAATGCCTAAGGGATTAACTATGGCTTTGGGGTTGTTTTGAAATGAATGTATTGAATCGAGTCAGGTTATGGCTTTATAATGAATGGAATTGGTTCTGTGAAATGAAAAAGAGGTTTGAAATTAGAAAAACCTGGAAGTTGATCTTGGAAATGGGAAATGAAATGTTAACTCTATGTAAGTTTCAGGAAATAAATATGAGAATTGAATTATTGTATCATGAGTGTTGAATACACACATTTGGGGGTTTTACCCTTACCTATCGTACTAGTGTCGTTGTTGGGTTTAAGATCTCATGAGAGTTGAGTCTTTATAATAGGTGTATTAAAATCATGCATCTAAAGGTTTTGTCCTTGGTCATCGGTAGAGGATGACATGGTTGTGTTGAATTGTCGTGTATGCATTACACCTGTGTTGATTGACCATTGTAGGTAATGAAGTGCTATAATACATTTTATATGTATAATTGTTTGGGAGGAGATAGGTGATGTACTCCAGTGTGTGGGAGGAGATAGGGAATGTACTCCACACACCTATGTGTTCATATACTTTAACACATTGCTTATGTATCTTGAATAGTTTATATGTACGTATTACACTTATTGGTTGTGCTTTGTTATATTGAGATGGTTGGTGTTATATACCGCGCTTAGAATGAGGGGTACCAGTGCCTTCCAGCTAGCGCCTGGAGAACTTGGACTAGGTACCATTACCTTCCAGCTTGTGTCTGGAGAATATGGCTTGTCATTTGATTGTAAGGTGTATCCTTAACTTACCGTGCTTATGGCAGGTAGAGTAGAACTTTATTATAATTGTCTCAGTATACCTGAGTATATCATGCATTGCGATGGTTACAATTTTGGAGGGCCGAGTTGCCTCATTTGTCGATTATATACATGTTGATGATTTGTTATCACCTTTTTATTAAAGGCATGCATGTATAGATATGAATATATTGGGAATAAACCAAAATGCCATTGTGAGATTTTGGGAAAGTGTGGAGGAAAATTGGGTATTTGAAAGTATGTTTTGAAAAAGGGAAAATCTGTTGTAAGTATGGAAAATAGGAGAAAAGTAATGGGCTTAGTGGAATTGTTTTATAAGTTGTTATTGTTATGAAAGTTTGGGAATAAGGGGTAATGAAATGAAAAGAAAGATGAATCGCTTATAGCGTTGAATGAAATGGCTATTTTCAAGAAAAGTTCATACTTATGTATATTTTGTATAAACTGCCACATTACTATTATAGTATGATATTGAGCATTCATGATCATAGCTATATGTAAGTTGTTATTGTTGAGGGCCATGTTGAGATCCCTACTGGACTATATGTTCATCTCACGTTGTTGAATCTTTTTTAGGTGTTAAGCAGGGTGTGCTACAAGATTTAGATCTTCTTACTTGTTGGCCACGGGGCCTCTTTTGTGTTGGCAGAATGCCATATATGAAAAAGGGTTACACCCTTCTTCTTAATTCTTTAATGATGTAAGCCTTCAGGCATTTTACTCAGAATGCTCATGTTGTATTTAATTTGCATTCGGATGAGAGAATTGTTATTTATTTCTACTCATTGGACTAAAGAGTTTATTTCCGCATGTTATCTCTGAACTTGAATTAAGTTGATGAATTTGGTAATGACGTCGAGTAATAAAAAGGTGGGGCGTGACACAACCCATACCCAATTCATATTTTATAAAAAGTCAAAAAGTACACTTATTTAGATCATCCCAAACCACCCCTCAATCATACAAATCACAATTTTTTTAATACTATCTAACTACAATCATATTTTTCTCATAATAAAAAATATAATTGAAAAAAAGAACTATTAAAATAGTAAATAAAAAGATTATTTAGAGCCATTGAACAAACTACAATCACATTTTGCTTTTTGTGAATGTTTATGTTTATCTAACCTCAATCATATTAAAAAATCAAATTATAAACAAAAGGAGATAACTTCAATCATATAAATCACAATTTTTTTAATTCTATCTAACTACAATGACATTTTTCTCATAATAAAAAAAAATAATTGAAAAAAATAACCATTAAAATAGTAAATAAAAAGATTATTTAGAACCATTGAACAAACTGCAATCACATTTTTCTTTTTGTGAGTGTTTATATTTATCTAACTTCAATCATATTAAAGAATCAAATTATAAACAAAGAGATAACTTCAATCATACAAATCATAATTTTTTTAATGTTATCTAACTACAACCATATACTGCAATCATAAAAACCATTAAAATAGTAAATAGTGTTTATCTAATTTCAATCATATTAAAAAAATGAAATTATAAACAGAAGGAGATAACTTCAATCATACAAATCACAATTGTTTTTATTTAACTACAATCATATCTAACTTCAATCATATTAAAAAATCAAATTATAAACAAAAGGAGATAATTTCAATCATATAAATCACAATTTTTCTCATAATAAAAAAAATTGAAAAAAAACCCAATAAAATAGTAAATAAAAGAATTGTATGTGGAGTGCTGAGATTTGTAACTCACGGTTTGAAAAAAAGCAACATGAATAAAAAAGCAACATGAATTTCTATAGACTGCTTACTGATTTCACGGTAGGAAAGGATGCTCACTAATTACACTGAATTGCTCACGATTTTAAAGTGAAAGGGTGCTCACCGATTGCTCACGGTTTGAAAGTGAGAAGTTAAAAGTAAAGAAGTGAGAAAGACTGAACTGAAGTGTAACGCCCTCAAAATAATACATATAAACTCACATTCAAGACATCAATAAAGTATAATTCTATTTATCAGAGTATTCTTACAAAAGATATTACATGTTGACAACAAAAGTAAATGCCCTCCAAGCTTACAACTTTCCAAGTCAACACTTGGTTACAAAAATAGAGTATTAACTCTAATACATATTAAGCCCTTGGTCTGAATTTACATGTAATATCAAAAGAACAACGAAAAGGTCTATCAGCCTCAAGCCTCCTAAGCTACGTCCTTGGAGATGGCATATCATCTGAACCTGAAAATGAAAATGATGTCCCATATAGGGTGAGCCAAAGCCCAGTAGAGATGTACTAAACCAAGTATGAGAGATAACTAAAACAAGAGCATTTGACAGATGGTTAAAACTTATAAACCAAATTATATCACAATACAGTTTCATGACTTTCATGTCCATGTTACATTCCACTTTCCTCTACTTATCCAAATCATTTCATAAACATGGCTCAGAACCTGACCAACAATTAATGGGATTACATTCCATATTAAAACATTTCCTTTATTCACAATTCAAATGAGTCTACAACTCACATTAAAAACACTTCCAATATTTCAATTTAATACACACATTTGTTGTATTAACACTTCAAGTGATACACATATTTTGTCACGCCCCAAACCCGCCCCTAAAAGTTTGGGCATGACCCGTTTGAAAACGAACACTTAACCTGTAATAAATAACATATGGGGCCTCATCGGAAGCATAAAGTAGGAAAATAACAATACATATAAATTCCATTGAGCTACATCTACATGCTAGGACCTCTTATACATCACATTTATCATGGAAAATAGATAAAGCTCCAAACCATATGTTGTGGCATCGGTGATAAACAACCATATGTACAGACCCAGCCCCATCATTGGGCTTATATAAAAATCATTGAAGTTCTACCTCTTTAACTTTAAATAGGTAATCAAAATTAAGCCAACATTTCAATAGACTTTACAAAAATAAATGGCTTCGTGCAGCGCCTGAACCCACGAAGGTTGACAAAAGAAAACGGGTGTCATGACTAGGACTGACCACTTGGTTGGTTACCTACAGAAACAGACGTTAGACAGAGTGAACCAAGCTCAGTGAATAGTAATATATAAATAAAACGATGCTTAAATTGAAACATAACACATAACAATGCATATAAAGATGTAGAGTTCACATAGTTAGTCTGATTCTGTGCTACGTACATAACGGCTTTAAGTTCAATCTTGCAACATAAACATGGTGGCTATAAGCCCTTGAAACATGGTGGCACGAGGCCCTTGAAACATATGGCATAAAGCCCTTGTAACATATGGCACTAAGGCCCTTGAAACATATGGCACTAGGCCCTTGAAACATATGGCACTAAGGCCCTTGAAACATATGGCACTAAGGCCCTTGTAACATATCTGACCTTGTAGTATATTCAAACTTGTAAAATATACTTGAAACATACCTGAGCATACTTGAACTTGTAACATACTGGAAACATGCCTGAAACATACTTGAACATCATTCATTAATTCAAATGGAACATATTATAACTAGAGCGTTTCTTGTTGTATCATGTCATTATCATACGCTTAACAATAAGAGACTAATTCACATTCTCATGAGAGTCACATAATAATGCTAAACTTTGCACTTATATCGTAGATTCTGAATAACTTCCAATTCATAAGCAACATAGTAAAATAACTTCAAATTCATATGGATACACATAGCTACTCTTATATTTACTCTGAATCTATTCTTCAAGAATGAACATAAATTCTTTTGGGTGAATGACTTAATTCACGTGCTCTATTAATCAATAGTATACACCGTTGTTTAATCGTTCTTATATGTTAACATAGTTGCCTTGCCTTGTAATTAATAGTCCTAATGGTAACCGTTACATCATTCCCACGAGTTGACATAATTAACATAAAGTTAACAGGACAAAGTAAGCACATTTTCATTAGATTACAGATGACTTTATCGGTTTCACAATTCCACAGTTCGGCCCTTGGCCTGAGGGGTTCACACATTCACGATAGCCTTTAGGTTTCATAGATTCACAACTTATCACATCGGCCTTCGGCCCTTTGGATTCACAAGTTCGCAAGTTTGGCCCTTGGCCTCATAGCTTCATAATTTCACAAATGGCCCCTGGCCACATAGGTTCATAGTTCACAAATGGCCCCTGGCCACATAAATTCACAAGTCGGCCCTCGGCCTCATAAATTCACATATATATAAATTAGCTTTTGGGTTTCATAGGTTCACAATCCGGCTCTTAGCTTCATAGTTTCACAATTCACAATTCGGAAATTCATACTTCACAAATGGCCCTCGGCCACATCGTTTCATATTTCACAAGTTGGTGATCCATACTTCACAAATTCGAGATGCATATTTCACAAATCCTTTTTGATGTTTCCATAATTTCACAATGTTCCTCATATAGCATACACATTTGATGTTTCCATAATTTCACAATATTTACGTAGCATACATAACATACATGTCAACATAATTCTTATGACGAAGATCATAACGTCAATAACAATAATCATTAATGGTTAAAGATACATCGAAGTACTACTACTCACAGTGATCGGTTCCCGGTGGTAATGGTACAATGTCCTCGTCTCGACCTACAATTACAGTGCACAACACATAATATGAGATTATACTCGATCCTTTACTTATTCTCTTTGATCGTTCAATCAATTAGTCATGGTGGTACCAAGCTCATTATTCTTTAATATGTTGTAATCCATGTCTTAGAAAACGGGAGAAATCGATAGGAAATGGTTTAGGTGAAGAAATGGTACATAACTAATTGACATAACGTGAACAGTCATCACTAATTTGGGTATAACTTTTTTTGTATTTAGAATTTGGGAGTGAGACTAGCGCCATTGGAAACTAGACTTCCGGGGCTTGATTTTAGGCTCAAGAATCACTCAAAACGGAGTCCGGATGCAAAAGATATACCCATTCAAAGTTGGCTGGACAGAGCTGTCCCCGCACGTGCGGGTGAACAGTGCCGCACATGCGGCCCTGGACAGCAGCAGTCCGAAAATGGCTGAAATTGTGGGACTTTTCATTTTCAAAAATCAAACCTTAATTACATGTAAATCAAAGCCCAAAACCCTTTAATACATGACCAATTTCACATTATTATTCTTCATCAAACACCATAATCTCACAATAAACAAATTTAATGATTTTACTTCTTCAATCAAGGAATTCTTAGAAAATCAAGGTTCATGGGTTCAAAGCTCACATCTTCTATATCAATCCATGATTTCAAGTAGTAGATGGATTCTATACAAGGTTAGTAATTAGAGCCACATACCTTACCCAAACCTTTGTTCATCCCTTAGTCTCTTCAATTTTTCCAAGCTTTTGGTTGATCTTTCCTCTCTCTTCTATCTTCTTCAACCATCTTCAAGCTTCCATGGATGTTGAATTCCTTAGGGAGAAGCTTTGCCTCTTCTCTCTCTCCCTCTCTCTCTCTCACGGTTCTCCTTCCCCTTTCTCTAGATATTTTTATTTTTTGTTTGGTTCAAAAATAGATGAGTTCAACAACTCATAAGGCATATATGCATATATAAAAGCTTCCCACAAATAGGAAGGGCCAAACACGCCCTTACGAATCGCACAAAATCACATTTCAATTAAACTTCCCAGATAACTCTAAAAATTATGCTGATCATAAATATGTCCCCTGTTCCGGTATCTAAAGTATTTAAGGCCTTTAATTTGCAGTATAAAGTTAATCACCCAAACGTCCATTAACGAATCAGACAAATTAGATTTCAAATTAATTTTCCTAAATAATTCCAAAAATTCCCATTAACATATCCAAGTACTCAATTTTGTTTTTTGAACCCATAAAGGTCGGTAATTCCCATTTTAAGTCCGTAACTCAACTGATAATGCTTCAATTCTAATAGATATAATTAAATTAAACCACATCATTTCCTAGGGAAATAAAGATGATTTCTTATACGCATTTTGGGGTCATTACATATTTGCTGTATTCATGGAGTCCATCCCCTATCTACTCCCAAACAGGTTTGAGAGTCCATCCCCTATCTCCTCCCAAACAGGTTTGAGAGTCTATCCTGTATCTCCTCTCAAACCATGGAGTACATCCCCTATCTTCTCCCAAACAAAATGCATATACAATGTATTTAACACTTGTCATACACAATAATCAATCAATACACATATTTGCTATATTAATTCAACCGTCATATTCAATGACATATTCAATGTGATTAGTTTCAGTTTTTCCTAATCAACATACAATGTCTACAACAATCAAGACTATCCTCCACCGATAGCTCAAAGCAGTTATTTCTAAACAAATAATAAATGTAACAAATAGATATAATATCCACATTCTCATAGGTGAGTGATTAATTAATCCAACTACACCATTTAATCCCATAATTTCTCAATTTCATTATCCTCAATTCAATTTCATGTTTCCACAAATTAATTATTCAAATTAATTTAATCAACACAATTAGGACATTTTTCCCTTTTTCTCAACTATTGACCCTAAGGCTCAATTTCTTCCATTTAACAACAATAGTACCATTTCCCAAGGCTTCATATACAAATGGAGTTTTTGAAACACAAAACCCCTCTTTCAAATTTACACAACAAACCCTAACTTTTCCCAAAATTTCCCAACAACACTAACTAATTGAAATGACCAAAATTTATGTTAAAATTCATAGAATAGAGTAGGAAATCCCTACCTCGAAATGGAGAGACCAAAGGAGAAGATGGTGAAAATCCAAAGTGCTCCAAATCCACAAATTTTCAGATTAAAACGTAGCCCACACAACCCTCTATCTTTTTTACAAAGAACTTAGGGTAGAAACACACTAAAAATAGATGAAACCCTAGAGAGAAGGTAGGTGTAAAGAGAGGAGCAGCCGTATCTAGGGTTTATACAAAAGGGGAGATAAAAAAGTGAAGTGTAATCTCGCTGCTGTCTACTGATATAACACAGGCTCGCTCGAGTGACTAGACACAAAGAACCCTCGCTCGAGCCAACAATTCGAAGCTTCAGGTCTGTAACCCAGAAGCACGCTCGAGCGACAGAATGCTCGCTCGAGTGAAGAAACCCAAAACATAGACCTCGCTCGCTCGAGCGAAGGAAAGCTCGCTCGAGCGAAGAATTGCAACCTTCAGGTTAGAACCAAACGCAGACGAAAGCTTGAGCGAAGGACTTCTCGCTCGAGCCACCAGATACAAAACTCAACTCTCGCTCGAGCGAAGGAACCCTGGCTCGAGCGAAGGATTTATAACACAGAGCTCGCTCGAGTGACAAAAGACTCGTTCGAGCGAAGGACCAAAATTCTGGGCAGCAACCATTTGCTCCTAATCACACCCAACCTGAAACAATCTTGCCCAAAACATCCTATAACTCAAATACAAAGTATTGAAGGACGGAAATAAGATATAAACCACAATTGACATCCACGGAACCAAGTCCAGATATAACAACCAAAGGAGGAAAAACCGGGGTCTCAATAACCTCCACCCCTTAAGGAATTTTGTCTCCGAAATTAAGTACAAGTTTTCAAAAGCAGGTTTTTCTCAATTTTCAACAATGCTACCAACCAACATTTCACAACCTGACCCAGTACCGGTCATCCCATCTCTATTCAAGAGGCAGCTTACAATATGATTCAATTTGTATTAACAACATGCTTTTCTATGAAATTTACCAATTTCAACACATATTCCCCAATTCAATTATATATTCAATGCCAACAATATATTTGCATTTCTAAAGCAGAATTAACATATGCAATGTTAAAATGAGCTTCCATTCTCAAGGCCTACTCAACCTTCATAATATTTTTCATAAACCAACAGATACAATGTTTTACAACTTAAGACATATTCAATGTTCTTAAAGTTTATCAATACAGCAAAATATACAACATATGCTCAAATATCCACAAATAGATCTGGATATTTCTCTCGGACCTCCAATTCACGCTCCCAAGTGGCTTCCTCCACTCCGTGATGTTTCCACAAAACCTTAATCAAGGGAATAGTCTTGCCTCGCAAGACTTGATCCTGCCTATCCAAAACCCGCACCGGTTTCTCTTTATACGAGGCATCCTCGTCAACTTCTAAGTCGGTCCAATCCAATACATGCGATGGATCCGGCTCATACTTCCGAAGCATGCTAACATGAAACACGTCAAGTACTCCGGACAACTGCGGCGACAAAGCTAAACAATAAGCAACCTCGCCAATCCTCTCAAGGATCTCAAAATGACCAATAAACCGAGGGGACAACTTCCCACTCCTACCAAACCTCATTAATCCCCGCCTAGGTGATATTTTCAAGAACACATGATCACCCACCTCAAATACCAAAGGCCTTCTCCTACGGTCGACATAACTCTTTTGACGACTCTGGGCTGTAACAAGCCTCCTACGGATAAGCTCAACCTTCTCCGTCGTTTCCCAAACCAACTCCGGGCCCAACAAAGGTGCATCACCCACCTCGGCCTAACAAACTGAAGACCTATACTGCCGGCCATACAAGGCCTCGACCGGTGCCATACCGATACTCGACTGGAAACTGTTGTTGTAGGCAAACTCCACCAAGGGCAAGTGCCTCTCCCACGACCCACTAAAGTCAAGAACACAACCTCGAAGCATATCCTCAAGGATCTGAATAGTACGCTTGGATTGTCCGTCAGTCTGAGGGTGATAAGCCGTGCTAAAAGTCAACCTAGTGCCCAAGGCGCTCTGCAAACTCTGCCACAACCTAGTAGTAAAACGTGGATCTCTATCTGAGACGATCTACACTAGGACCCTGTGCAACCTCACTATGTCCTGAATGTACAAGTCGGCAAGATGATCTACCGAGTCTCTTACGCGCATAGGGATAAAGTGCACTGACTTAGTCAACCGATCTACAACCACCCAAATAGCATCACTACCCCGCTGAGTCCTCGAAAGACCTATAACGAAGTCCATAGTGACATGCTCCCACTTCCACTCGGCAATAGGCAAGGGTTGTAACAAACCCGCTGGCCTCTGACATTCGGCCTTCATTTGCTGACAAGTAAGGCACTTAGACACAAAAACTGCCACATCTTTCTTCATACCCCTCCACCAAAACTGGCGACCCAAATCACGATATATCTTAGTGCCTCCCGGATGCACCGCAAGACGTGAATGGTGAAACTCTCGGAGTACCTCATCTCGGTAAGACTCCGGTACAAATAGACGGTCTCAGCACCTCACACTCAAGTCGGGATACACAATCAAACCCTTCTCAACCTTCCCACTGGAGATCTTCTCTCGGAGGGATTCTACCTCAAAGTCATTTCTCTGTGCCTCTAACACTCAAGTCACAAATGTAGGCTGCGCAACTACAGAAAACAAGGCCGCAGCCTCAACAGATTCGCCCAGAAGCAAATCAAACTCACCAAGTGCACCCAACATCTCCCATTCTCGGATGGCTATACAAGCTACATCACTAATGGATTTCCTACTAAGGGCATCAGCCACAACATTGGCCTTTTTCGGATGATAATGCAACTCAAAGTCGTAATCCTCAATAAACTCCATCCACTTTCTTTGCCTCAAGTTCAAGTCTTTTTGTGTAAATAGATATTTCAGACTCTTATGATCCGAGAACACCTCGAACCTCTCACCATAAAGGTAGTGCCTCCAAATCTTCAAGGCAAAAATCACGGTTGCTAACTCTAGGTCATGTGTAGGGTAATTCTTCTCGTGTATTTTCAATTGACGTGAGCCATAGGCAACCACTTTCCCCTCTTACATCAACACACAACCCAAACCCCCTCGTGAGGCATCACAATAAATGACATAACCCAAACCTCTCTCTGGAATAATCAACACAGGAGCGGTGGTAAGTCTAACTTTCAACTCTTGGAACGACTTTTCACAAGTCTCACTCCATACAAACTTGACCCCTTTCTGCGTCAATCTAGTCAATGGTAAAGCTAGCCTGGAGAAATCCTTCACAAACCGGCGGTAATACCTAGTTAATCCCAGAAAACTACGGATCTAAAAAACACTCTTAGGCTGTGCCTAATGTTGCACTGCTTCAATCTTGGATGTATCAATA
This sequence comes from Camellia sinensis, assembly GCF_055761805.1. Lineage (NCBI taxonomy): Eukaryota > Viridiplantae > Streptophyta > Magnoliopsida > Ericales > Theaceae > Camellia > Camellia sinensis. The sequence continues at coordinate 42,039,942 of NC_138969.1, read as the reverse complement.
GACACCCCTTCTCCGGAGACTACATGGCCTAAGAACTTGACTTCTCCTAGCCAGAACTCACACTTCCAAAACTTAGCATACAGCCTATGGGCTCTAAGCAACTCAAGCACCACTCTCAAGTGTTCCTCGTGCTCCTCCTCAGAAGGTGAATAAATCAGAATGTCGTCCACGAAAACGACTACAAAACGATCCAAGAATTCCCGGAAGATTCGGTTCATCAAATCCATAAACATTGTCGGTGCATTGGTGAGCCCAAAAGGCATCACCAGAAACTCATAACGGCCATATCGCGTACGGAATGCTGCCTTCGGAATATCCTCCTCCCTGACCCTCAACTGGTGGTAACCTGATCTCAAGTCTATCTTAGAGAAACAACGGGAACCCTTCAACTGGTCAAACAAATCATCCATACGAGGCATAGGGTACTTATTCTTAACCGTAGCCCGATTCAATTTTCAGTAATCAATACAAAGTCTCAAGGCACCATCTTTCTTTTTAGCAAAGAGGGCCGGTGCTCCCCACGATGAAATACTAGGACGAATAAAGCCCTTATCTAGCAACTCCTGGAGCTGAATCTTTAACTCACTCAACTTGGCTGTGGAAAAACGGTAGGGTGCCATAGAAATTAGCGCCGTGCCGGACACTAAATCAATAAAGAACTTAATCTCTCGATGAGGTGGTAAGCTAACAAGGTCCTCGGGAAAAAAATCCGAATACTCACAAACCACTCTCGGCAATACAGTCTGGGTCTTAACACACTCACTACTTATAAAGCTAGCAAGAAGACCACTAAGCTCACTCCGCCCTCGCGGATCAAACACCAGTGGCAAAACACTACCAACCTGATCCCCCAAGAAATGAAAAAAATCCCCGCTCAAGGTACATACAGTGACCCTCTGGCGGCAACAGTCAATAACAGCCCGGTATGACGATAACCAGTCCATACCTAGAATCACATCAAAACCCAACATAGTCATAACTACAAAAGAAAATGGAAGCCGGCGATCGGCGACCTCTATATCACGGCCCCGACACCCTTGTTTCAAAATCAATTCACCCTCAACAGGTGATACAACACATATAGGAGATGCTAACTGTGTCAACTCCAATCCCAAAATAGATGCAAATGCAACAGATAAAAAAAGAATGGGATGCACCCGTATCAATCAACACATTGGCAACCGAGTTGCAAAGCAAAAAGGTACCTCTCACAACAGATGGAGCCGGTACAAGATCCTGCGCGGTAACAACATACACGTGCCCAGAAGGTCTCTGATCTACCTGCTCATCCTTAGGAGCAAAAGACTGTTGCACAGACTAAGACGATGAAGCCCGTGATTGGCCCTCGAGGCTTGAACTGACTGTGCTGGCTGAAAACTCTGTGTCTGCCTCGAACCAGATGCACCAGACGTGCCACTCAACTGCGGGCAATACCTCTTCAGGTGCCCCGCCTGACCACACTGGTAACAAGAAAGTAGCTAGCCTCTGCCCTGACTTTAGCTCTGAGGTCGAGCCGAAGATGTAGCTGCTCTCTGCCCTCCTCCCTTCTGCGGGCAAGCTGGAGACTTGTGGCCCAGCTGGCCACATTTGTAACAGGTAATGTCTCACTGACTGCCTCTCCCAGAACCTGCACTCGGCACTAGAAAGGTAGACCTCGCTAAAACACCCTGGGACTGCTGAGGGTTAGAACCCCTCTGCCTCCTACCATCCCCCTAGCCATCGTGACTCCTCTTGGAGCCCCTCATCCTCTCCTCCTCCTCATGCATCATAATCTCCTTATGGGCCACGGCATCCACAAGGCGCTGATAATCCCGGGTCATGGATCCCCCAACTCTAGTCTTGAGCCCATGCCTCAACTTCCTCTCAAACTCAAGACAACGACGTTCCTCAGACGCCACTAACTCAGGTGCAAACCTGAATAGACTGGTAAATGCGGCCTCAAACTCGGCCACAGACATGCTCAGCTGCTTGAGTTGATAGAACTGATCTCTCAACTTCTCCCTGACAGCGGGAGACAGAAACTTCTCCTGAAAGGCATCAACGAAAGCCTCCCAAGTCCCTCTAATACGGCCCCTCACAAATTTCCACCACTGACCCGCATCTCCCTTCAGTTGGAAAGACGCCAAGGTCACCTTCAAAGCCCCGTCTTCGATGCCAAGCATCTCAAATGTCTTAGTCATCTGCTCGAGCCACTCATCAGCCTTCAGTGGCTCTTTCGGATCGCCCACAAAGTCGTCCGGGTTAGACCGGAAAAACTCACTCTTTAGAAAAGAAGGCCCTGCCTCAGCAACATGGGCCTGGACTTGATTCTCAGCTCTGAGAATGCCCATGGATTCCCTTAATGCTCCTGCTATCTTGTGGGCCAAGGCACCCATGGCCTGCTGACCTACTGGCTCGGCCACATTGGCCTGACCAACACCCTCCTACTGCTCCGGAATCTCATCCGGTATAGGTATTTCCTGCCACCTAGGCCTACCTCCCCCTACCACCACGTCCTCGTCCTAACATCCTAATAAAGGTAACGAAGAACATTAGCACATTCACAAATGTGCCGAAGCTATTTCACTCGCGTCCTAATGCATTGGTCAACAGTAATTCATTCCACATAAGCACATAATCATATAAACACTTACGAATTTCATTTCCCGGATAATGACAGTCCCGAGGCGTTGATAGAGTTCCAATTAGAAACAGCATTGATCAAGTGCTTTACCAACAAGACTCACAGAAACCCAAGGATCCAATCAACATCCTAGAAACTAAATCTCATACCCATATAGTCACATAAACATGTTATCACATAAGCACATAACACCACATCTAAGTCTCTAACAAGCGAGACAAACCCATTGTGATACTAATCACTCCCCACGTACCCAAAGTATTCAAACCCGGTACGCTCTGATACCAAGTTGTAACGCCCTCAAAATAATACATATAAACCCACATTCAAGACATCCATAAACTTAAGAGAATAAAGCATAATTCTATTTATCAGAGTATTCTTACAAAAGATATTACATGTTGACAACAAAAGTAAATACCCTCTAGGCTTACAACTTTTCAAGTCAACACATGGTTACAAAAATAGAGTATTAACTCTAATACATATTAAGCCCTTGGCCTAAATTTATATGTAATATCAAAAGAAGAACAAAAAGGTCTATCAGCCTCAAGCCTCCCATGCTACGTCCTTGGAGGTGGCATATCACCTGAATCTGAAAATGATATCCCATATAGGGTGAGCTAAAGCCCAGTAGAGATGTACTAAACCAAGTATGAGAGATAACTAAAACAAGAGCATTTGATAGATGGTTAACACTTATAAACCAAATTATATCACAATACAGTTTCATAACTTTCATGTCCATGTTACATTCCACTTTCCTCTACTTATCCAAATCATTTCATAAACATGGCTCAAAACCTGGCCAACAATTAATGGGAATACGTTCCATATTAAAACATTTACTTTATTCACAATTCAAATGAGTCTACAACTCACATTAAAAACACTTCTAATATTTTAATTTAATACACACATTTGCTGTATTAACATTTCAAGTGATACACATCTTTGTTGTATCCATGAAGTCCATCCCCTATCTCCTCCCAAACAGGTTTGAGAGTCCATCCCGTATCTCCTCTCAAACCATGGAGTACATCCCCTATCTTCTCCCAAACAAAATGCATATACAATGTATTTAACGCTTGTCATACACAATAATCAATCAATACACATTTTGCTGTATTAATTCAACCGTCATATTCAATGACATATTCAATGTGATTAGTTTCAGTTTCCCTAATCAACATACAATGTCTACAACAATCAAGACTATCCTCCACCGATAGCTCAAAGCAGTTATTTCTAAACAGATAATAAATGCAACAAATAGATATAATATCCACATTCTCATAGGTGAGTGATTAATTAATCCAACTATACCATTTAATCCCATAATTTCTCAATTTCATTATCCTCAATTCAATTTCATGTTTCCACAAATTAATTATTCAAATTAATTTAATCAACACAATTAGGACATTTTTCCCTTTTTCTCAACTATTAACCCTAAGGCTTAATTTCTTCCATTTAACAACAATAGTACCATTTCCCAAGGTTTCATATACAAATGGAGTTTTTGAAACACAAAACCCCTCTTTCAAATTTACACAACAAACCCTAACTTTTCCCAAAATTTCCCAACAACACCAACTAATTGAAATGACCAAAATATATGTTAAAACTCATAGAATAGAGTAGGAAATCCCTACCTCGAAATGGAGAGACCAAAGGAGAAGATGGTGAAAATCCAAAGTGCTCCAAATCCACAAATTTTCAGATTAAAACGTAGCCCACACAACCCTCTATCTTTCTTACAAAGAACTTAGGGTAGAAACACACTAAAAATAGATGAAACCCTAGAAAGAAGGTAGGTGTAGAGAGAGGAGCAGCCGGATCTAGGGTTTATACAAAAGAGGAGATGAAAAAGTGAAGTGTAATCCCGCTGCTGTCTACTGATATAACACAGGCTCGCTCGAGCGAAGGATTGGTCGCTCGAGCGACCAGACACAAAGAACCCTCGCTCAAGCGTAGAAAGCCTCGCTCGAGCCAACAATTCGAAGCTTCAGGTCTGCAACCCAGAAGCATGCTCGAGCGACAGAATGCTCGCTCGAGCGAAGAAACCCAAAATATAGACCTCGCTCGCTCGAGCGAAGAATTGCAACCTTCAGGTCAAAACCAGACGTAAACACAAGCTCGAGCGAAGGACTTCTCGCTCGAGCGAAGGACTTCTCGCTCGAGCCACCAGATACAAAACTCAACTCTTGCTCGAGTGAAGGAACCCTGGCTCGAGCAAAGGATCTATAACACAGAGCTCGCTCGAGCGACAAAAGGCTCGCTTGAGCGAAGGACCAAAATTCTGGGCAGCAACCATTTGCTCCCAATCACACCCAACCTGAAACAGTCCTGCCCAAAACATCCTATAACTCAAATACAAAGTATTGAAGGACGAAAATAAGATATAAACCACAACTAACATCCACGGAACCAAGTCTGGATACAACAACCAAAGGAGGAACAACCGGGGTCGCTATATGAAGAAGTTGAAAAGGTCCAATAAGTATAGCAGAAGTGAGGAAGGCTGCAATAGGTATGTGAAAAGTTAAAAGGGTGTGTGCATGGAAGAAGTGAAAAAGACTTAGGAGAATTCAATAAATGCTGAGTTTTTTTTTTTTTTTTTTTAAAAAAAATCCAAAAAAAGTTAAAAGGAGAAGTCAAAAAGACTTTGGAGAATTTAATAAATGCTGAGCTCTCACAAGGCCTGTGAGTTAAAAAACCTTTTTTTCTTAATATATAGATATATAGTTAAAAGACAAAGCTTTACGCATTTAGAAGTCCAATTTTGTTCCCACATTATTAAACTGTGTGAAGAAAACAAAAATTTAAATTAATGAAAACTACAATTTAATGGGCCAAGACATATATATATATATATATATATATATATTTTGCATGTGGAATACATAGTTTTGGAGTACACGTAGACATCATAATGCTCTTATAATATGCCATAATTTTTCATTGGGCGATGGGAGACTCAATTAATAAGTTTGGTGTGCATAGGCTTTAATTAAAGCATTCAATAGTAGAGTTCACATTAGCCTAAAGGCTTTCTTCCAATTATAGAGTAGAGCATTGAAAAGGAAGTCAAAAAGATTTTGGAGAATTTAATAAATGTTGAGTTTTTTTTTTTTTAAAAAAAAAATCAAAAAATTAGAAAATGAGGATTGGGATATTGGAGATCTCACAAGGCCTGTGGGTTAAAAACCCCATTTTCCTTAATATATATACTGGTAGTAACCCGTGCTATGCACGAGACTTTATAAATTAAAAATAAAATCATTATAAATATGTTAAAGTAATTTAATATATTGTCTTGTAATATACATGAAATTTATAAGTTAAATTTTATGTTTATAATGTTTTAAATTATTAGTTTAAAAAAATTAAAAAAATATATAAATCTATTTAGTGCAATTTTGATAATTTTTAATAAATAAATAAAAAGTTAAAGCTAATTAAATGAGGTTACATGAATTATGATATACCTCTTGTTATGAAAATAGACAAATTTAAAAATTATAATTAAGACAAATATACAATTTTATTATTAAATGTGAAGTAAAGTGATATTTAACAATAATTGATATGACGTTTCTGTTATTAATCCAATAATTTAAGTTACATTTCTTTTGATTTTAATTTCATAACTAAAAATACAATATGAATATAACATGCACACAAATTTCTAGTCTTTAAGAATAAAAAGGTTTTAGAATATTTCCAACATTTCATCATTTTCTTTTAATTTTTTTTTATCTAATTTGATTATAAATTTGAATAAAAAATTTGATTTGATATTAATTACTTTAACTTTTTCATTAAATTTTTATCAATTTTTAAAAGAACTTTCATTCTTATCCCAAATTTTTATCTAATTCCAAAGCTTCATCTTTTTAAATTTTTATCAAATTATAATTCGATAAAAAAATATATTAAGGATTAAAGATTCTCTTAATTGGAATTATAGTGGAATAACACCTTGAAATAGTGAAAGTTTGAGTACGTGTTTGGTTGAAATGTATAATTTGATTAATTCTCTTCTCATATTTGTACAAAAATTGGCACTTATGACTACATTATTATAAGTCGGATTATGGAAATTTTTTGAGGTGTCAAACATTTTTCATTTATAAATATCCTACTTATTAAAAAAAATAAAAGAATAAGAAAAAATGTGTAGCTTTTGGATATGCATTTATCAATTTTATTTTATGAACATAAACAGCTGATGTTTCAATTTAAAAAATTAAAAAGTGTAAAAAAAAAAAAATAGATTGGGTTTTTTGGGGATAAAAAAAACCATCTAACTCCTCTATATACTCGTTTAAGATGGACTATTTTAATTACATAAAAAAATATAAATTATATTTGGAGATTGTTCCTATATATTATGCTATTACATACAAATATAGCGGTAACAAATTAATTAATATATATAAAAAGTTATACTAAGCTTTCGTTTTCAATTAATTGAATTATTATTAACAAACTAATAAATGGCAATAATGGTATAATATGATAAAAAGAGGATAAAAATAAAAAACACAATGATATTTAAAAGTTTTAAATTTACCTAGTTATACAAAAATCTAATGTTACAGTACAATCTTGAATTCTCAATAAATTTTCATATTTTCTATAAAATAAAATAATAATAAAAAATAAAAAATTCGATACCTATTTTTTTACTTTAATTTTACGATTTTCATTGAAAATAAAAAAATTCGATCAAAATCCTTGGCACAGAATGGGCATGGATACATCGATTGTAACTATCATCACCAATAATTCTTCTCCACCATGTAAACCTATAAACAAACACATAAATCTCACTAAAACTGAAACCAAATCCAAACCAACAACAGAGAAAGATATTACCTTTAATAAACAAATAAAATTTATGGAGTGGTAGGATATTACCTTCCAACAACTTAGACCTCGCCTCGCCTAATCTGTCAACTTCTCCGCCAGTGGCCGTGAAGTTAGGTGTAACGCCCTCAAAATAAACCCATTATATATATCATTGACATGCATTATTTAAAGATGACAATTAATTAATTCATTCATCAGAGTATTACTAAATAAAGCATTACATGTAACATCGAATAAAATGCCCTACAGGCTTACATCTTTCCAAGCCAACACTTGGATTCAAAAATATGAGTTCTAATCTCAATACAAGAAAAGCCCTAGGCTTGAATGTTTACATGTACTAATAAATAAAAAAACTATTAACTAAAAGTAATCTTCTTCAATCCAGAAGCCAAACCATCCCAAGCTAAGTCCTTGGAGGTAGTTTATCACCTGAACCTGAAAATGATGTTCCCATAAAGGGTGAGCCACAGCCCAGTAGAAATATACTAAACCACATATAAGCAATGAATAAAGCAATAGCATTCAACAGATGGTTAACCAAAATAATCAATTACTTCATTTTACAGTCTCATGACACTATTGCCAAAGATACGTTTTACTTTCCAATTTTATCAACATGGCTCAGAACCTGGCCAAACTTATAACAGTGAATCACATATATCATATTCACATCCTTCCAATATCAACAAACAAATGAGACTCAAGCTCAAATCAAACACTTCATACTTCCAAATTGATACACATTTTAGTGCTGTATCAATAAAACACTTCTATATAAATAAGCACACATAAAAGTGATGCTAATGGAGTCCATCCCCTATCTCCTCCCAAAAAAAATCCGGTTTAGAGGTCCATCCCCTATCTTCCCCTAAACCGTGGAGTACATCCCCTATCTCCTCCCACACACAAAACAATGTATGCAAATGCAATGCTCAATCAATACACGTATTTTCTGTATCAATGCAATAGTCAAAATTAATGACTTAACCAATGTGATTAGTTTCAGTTATTCCTAATCCACATGCAATGTCTACAACAATCACGACTATCCTCCACCGATAGCCCAAAACAGTTATTTCTAAACTGAAAATAACTATATCATCAATTCAATAAACAAATGATTCCAATTACCCAATTACGCTATTTAACCAATGAATTCCCCAATTCCATGAATTTAACCATCTTTTCCCAATTCCATGAATTACTTATACAAATTAATTCAATAATACAACTAGGGTTTTTCCCAAAATTACCAAAGTATACCCAACATATCAAATTACCAAAGCTTAGAACAAAACCTATAAAATGGAGTAGGAAATCCCTACCTCAAAGAAAATAACCCGAATGGAGAAGATAGAGATAAATGCCCAAATTCCAATGTGCTCCAAATCACCAAATGTTCAGATTAGAATGAAGCCCAAGCCGTCCTCTATCTTTCTTACAAAGAACTTAAGATGGATTCACACTAGAAGTGGATGAACACCTAAAGAGAAGATGAGTTTTGAGGGAGAGAAGTCGGACCTAGAGTTTAGAACCAAAAAGAATAAGAAAAGACTGATCAAAACCCGCTGCTGGGTATATAAACTGGACAGGCTCGCTCGAGCGAAGACTTGGTCGCTCGAGCGACCAGACACACAGACACCACGCTCGAGCCAAGGAAGCCTTGCTCGAGCCAACAAGCCAAAAGCTCGCTCGAGCGAAAGAAAGCTCGATCGAGCGAAGAACTCAAACCCTCAGGTCTGTAACCAGACACACGCTCGAGCGAAGAAACAATTGCTCGAGCGAAGAACGAACTAACTCGCTCGAGCGAAGAAAAGCTCGCTCGAGCCAAGAATGCAAAGCTACAGGTCCAAACCAGACACAAACTCTCGCTCGAGCTACCAAACCCCGGCTCGAGCGAAGAACCAAAAACAATAGCTCGCTCGAGCGACAAACTCCTCGCTCGAGCGAAGATCCAAAATACTGGACAGCAACACTTGATTTCTAAATCCAACCAACCTGAAACAAACCTGCCCAACACATCCTATAATTCCAAATGAGAAATAAGGGACAACAACAACCGTTATACAATGACAAAATCTACGAAACCTAAGTCCGGATACAATAATCAAATGGGAGAAGACCGGGGTCGCTATAACCTCCCCCTCTTCAAAGAATTTCGTCCCCGAAATTAAGCATAAGTTTTTTGAAAACAGATTTTTTTTTTAACAATTCATTAGTAAACATCTTGACCCAAAACTAGTCATTTCATCTCTTTATCAAGAGGCATCTCACAATATACATATAAAACAACATATATTTCAACCTGTATCATCTATTAGGCATTATTCCTTTCAATGTGAACAATACTCATATCATATTCAATCGCATGATATATACACCCCATTCACAATATACTCAACAAATGCAATGTTACACTAAACTTCTATAATGAAGCAAGTTTCAAGATACACTCTTTTACTAAAACAAACTTAATGTTTTACAACTTAAGACATATATAAAGCTCTTAAGTTCAACAATATAACAGAATCTAATTATAAGATTACAAATCAATAAACATGTCCGGATATTTCTCGCGGACTTCTAACTCACGTTCCCAAGTGGCTTCTTCCACTCCGTGGTGTTTCCACAAAACTTTTACCAAAGGGATGGTCTTGCCTCGCAAAACTTGATCCCGCCTATCCAATACTCGAACCGGTCTCTCCTCATACGAGACATCCTCATCAACCACTAAATCGGTCCAATCCAACACATGTGATGGATCTGGCTCATACTTCCGAAGCATACTCACATGAAACACGTCATGTACTCCGGACAACTGCGGCGGCAAAGCTAAGCGATAAGCAGCCTCACCAATCCTCTCAAGGATCTCGAACGGACCAATGAACCGAGGGGACAACTTCCCATTCTTCCCAAACCTCATCAAACCCCGTCTAGGTGATATCTTCAGAAAGACATGATCACCTGCCTCAAACACCAAAGGTCTCCTCCTACGGTCGGCATACGATTTCTGACGACTCTGTGCTGTAACAAGCCTCTTACGGATAAGCTCAACTTTCTCCGTCGTTTCCCTCACCAACTCCGGACCCAACAGAGGTGCATCACCCACCTCGGCCCAACAAACAGGAGATCTACACGGCCGGCCATACAAGGCCTCAAAAGGTGCCATACCGATACTAGACTGGAAACTGTTGTTGTAGGCAAACTTCACCAGCGGCAAGTGCCTCTCCCACGATCCATTAAAGTCTAAAACACAACCCCGAAGCATATCCTCAAGTATCTGAATAGTACGCTCGGACTGTCCGTCAGTCTGAGGATGATAAGCCGTGCTAAAGGTCAACTTAGTGCCTAAGGCACTCTGCAAACTCTGCCACAACCTGGCAGTAAAACGAGGATCTCTATCTGAGACGATCGTCACTGGGACCCCGTGCAATCTCACTATGTCCCGAATATACAAGTCGGCAAGATGATCTACCGTATCTCTCACGCGCATAGGAATAAAGTGCGCCGACTTAGTCAACCGGTCTACAACCACCCAAATAGCATCACTACCCCGCTGAGCCCTCGGAAGACCCACAACGAAGTCCATAGTAACATGCTCCCACTTCCACTCGGCAATAGGCAAGGGTTACAACAAACCCGCTGGCCTCTGATGCTCGGCCTTCACTTGCTGGCAAGTAAGGCACTTAGATACGAAAGCTGCCACATCTCTCTTCATACCCCGCCACCAGAACTGGCGACTCAAATCCCGATACATCTTAGTGCCTCCCGGATGCACCGCAAGGCGTGAATGATGAAAATCTTGGAGTACCTCTTCTCGACAAGACTCTGGCACAAACAGACGGTCTCGGTATCTCACACTAAGGTCGGGATACACCGTCAAACCTTTCTCCACCTTTCCACCGAAAATCTTCTCACGGAGAGATTCTAACTCAAGGTCACCTCTCTGAGCCTCTAACACTTGAGTCACAAGCGTAGGCTGAACAACAACAGAAAACAAGGCCGCAGCCTCAACGGATTCGCCCAGAAATAAATCAAACTCCCCAAGTGCACCCAACATCTCCCATTCTCGGATGGCTATACTAGCTATGTCGCCAACAGGTTTCCTGCTAAGGGCATCGGCCACCACATTGGCCTTTCCCGGATGATAATGCAACTCAAAGTCATAATCCTCTATAAATTCCATCCACCTCCTCTACCTCAAGTTCAAATCTTTCTGTGTAAACAAATATTTCAGACTCTTATGATCCGAGAACACCTCGAACCTCTCACCATAAAGATAATGTCTCTAAATCTTCAAAGCAAATATCACAGCTGCTAACTCTAGATCATGTGTAGGGTAATTCTGCTCGTGAATTTTCAACTGACGTGAGCCATAGGCAACTACTTTCCCCTCTTGCATTAACACACAACCCAGACCCTCTCGTGAGGCATCACAATAGACTGCATAACCCAACCCTCTCTCTGGAATAATCAACACTGGAGCGGTGGTCAGTCTAACTTTCAACTCCTGGAATGACTTTTCACAAGTCTCACTCCATACAAATTTGACTCCCTTCCGAGTCAGTCTAGTCAACGGTGATGCTAACCTGGAGAAATCTTTCACAAATCGACGGTAATACCCAGCTAATCCCAGAAAACTGCGGATCTCAAATACACTCTTAGGCTGTGCCCAATCCTGCACTGCCTCTACCTTGGATGTATCAACAGACACTCCTTCACCGGATACCACATGGCCTAAGAATTTGACTTCTCTCAGCCAGAACTCACACTTCCCAAACTTGGCATACAGCCTATGAGCTCTAAGTAACTCAAGCACCACCCTCAAGTGTGCCTCGTGCTCCTCCTCAGAAGGCGAATAGATAAGGATGTCGTCCACAAAAACGACTACAAACCGATCCAAGAATTCCCGGAAGATCCGGTTCATCAAATCCATAAAAACTGCCGGTGCATTGGTGAGCCCGAATGGCATCACCAAAAACTCATAATGGCCATACCGCGTACGGAATGCCGTCTTCGGAATATCCTCTTCCCTGACCCTCAACTGGTGGTAACCCGATCTCAAGTCTATCTTAGAGAAACAACGGGAACCCTTCAACTGGTCAAACAGATCATCTATACGAGGCATAGGGTACTTATTCTTAACCGTAGCCCGATTCAATTTCCGGTAATCTATACAAAGTCTCAAAGCGCCTCCTTTCTTTTTAACAAAGAGGGCTGGTGCTCCCCACGGCGAAACACTAGGACGTATAAAACCCTTGTCTAGCAACTCCTGGAGCTGAATCTTCAACTCAACTAACTCGGCTGGGGCAAAACGATAAGGTGCCATAGAAATCGGCGCCGTGCCGGGCACCAGGTCAATAGAGAACTCAATCTCTCGATACGGTGGCAAACCAACAAGATCCTCGGGAAAGACGTCCGAGTACTCACAAACCACCCTTGGCAACTCAATATGAGTCTCAACATCCTCACTAATCGAAAGGTTAGCAAGTAGACCACTAAGCTCACTCCGTCCTCGCGGAACATACCCCGGTGGCAACACATCACCAACCCGGTCCCCCAGAAAATGAAAATACTCTCCGCTCACGGTACAACAAGTGACCCTCTGGCGGTAGCAATCAATAACTGCCCGGTATGACGATAACCAGTCCATACCCAAAATAACATCGAAACCCCTCATAGACATAACTACAAAGGAAAATGGGATTCTATGATAATCAACCTCTATATCACAACCCCTAACGCCTTGTTTCAAAATCAATTCACCCCCAAGAGGTGACACTACACAAATAGGAGATGCTAATTGTGCTAACTCCAACTCCAAAACAGATGCAAATGCAGCAGACACAAAGGAATGAGATGCACCTGTATCAATCAAAACATTAGCAACCGAGTTGCAAAACAAGAAAGTACCTCTCACAACTGATGGTGCTGGCACAAGATCCTGCGCGGTAACAGCATACACGCGCCCAGACGACCTCTGATCAACCTGCTCAACCCTAGGAGCATAAGATTGCTGCACCGACTGAGACGATGAAGCCCCACCCTGATTGGCCTTCGAGGCCTGACCCGACTGAGCTAGCTGCTGACCCTGAATCGGCCTCAAACCAGATGCACCAGATGTGCCACCCAACTGCGGGCAATACCTCTTCATATGCCCTGGCTGACCACACTGATAACACGAGAGTGGCTGGCCTCTACCCTGACTCTGGCTCTGAGATCGAGCCGAAGAAGATGCTGCTCTCTGAACTCCTCCCCTCTGAGGACAAACTGGAGACTTGTGGCCCAGCTGGCCACACTTGAAACAGGTAATGTCTCCCTGACTGCCTTTCCCCGAACTAACACTCGGCACAGGAAAAGTCGATCTAGAAAAGCTACCCTGAGACTGCTGAGGATTAAAACCCTTCTGTCTCCTACCATCACTCTGACCATCCTGACTCCTCTTGGAGCCCTTCTGTCCTTCCTCCTCCTCCTGCATCATAATCTCCATGTGGGCTGCAGTATCAACCATACGCCCATAATCCCGAATCATAGTTCCCCCAACTCTCAGCTTGAGGCCACGCCTCAACTTCTTCTCAAACTCAATACAACGGCGTTCCTCAGACGCCACCAACTCAGGTGCAAACCTGGACAAACTAGTAAATGCAGCCTCAAACTCGGCCACTGAAGAACTCGACTGCTTAAGCTGACAAAACTGGTCTCGCAGCTTCTCCCTGACAGCTGGAGATAAGAACTTCTCCTGGAAAGCATTCACAAAAGCCTCCCACGTACCTCCTATACGCCCCTTAGTAAACTTCCACCACTGACCCGCATCCCCCTTCAACTGGAAAGATGCCAAGGTCACTTTCAACCCCTCGTCTTCGATGCCAAGCATCTCAAACGTCTTCGTTGTCTGTTCGAGCCATTCATCTGCCTTAAGCGGCTCTTTTGGATCACCCACAAATTCATCCGGATTAGACCGGAAGAACTCCCTCTTCAGAAAGGAAGGTCCTGCATCAGCAGCAACAACCTGAGCTTGATTCTCAGCTCTGAGAATGCCTACTGACTCCCTGAATGCTCCTGCTATCTCTCGAGCTAAAGCGCCCATAGCCTGCTGGCCTACTGGCTCGGCCACATTGGCCTGGCCAATTCCCTCTTGAACTGCCGGAATCTCCTCTGGCACAGGCACCTCCTGCCTACCCGGCCTACCACGCCTACCGCATCCTCGTCCTCGTCCTGACATCCTAATAAAGGAAACAAAGACATTAGCACATTAATAAATGTGCCGAAGCTAAACACTCACGTCCTAATGCAATGGACAACAATAATTCATTCCACGTAAGCACATAATCACATAAGCATGTTATCACATAAGCATATAACATTACACTAAGTCTCTATCAAACGAGACGAACCCAATGTGATACTAATCACTTCCCACGTACCCAAAGTATTCAAACCCGGTACGCTCTGATACCAAGTTGTAACGCCCTCAAAATAAACCCATTATATATATCATTGACATGCATTATTTAAAGATGACAATTAATTAATTCATTCATCAGAGTATTACTAAATAAAACATTACATGTAACATCGAATAAAATGCCCTACAGGCTTACATCTTTCCAAGCCAACACTTGGATTCAAAAATATGAGTTCTAATCTCAATACAAGAAAAGCCCTAGGCTTGAATGTTTACATGTACTAATAAATAAAAAAACTATTAACTAAAAGTAATCTTCTTCAATCCAGAAGCCAAACCATCCCAAGCTAAGTCCTTGGAGGTAGTTTATCACCTGAACCTGAAAATGATGTTCCCATAAAGGGTGAGCCACAGCCCAGTAGAAATATACTAAACCACATATAAGCAATGAATAAAGCAATAGCATTCAACAGATGGTTAACCAAAATAATCAATTACTTCATTTTACAGTCTCATGACACTATTGCCAAAGATACGTTTTACTTTCCAATTTTATCAACATGGCTCAGAACCTGGCCAAACTTATAACAGTGAATCACATATATCATATTCACATCCTTCCAATATCAACAAACAAATGAGACTCAAGCTCAAATCAAACACTTCATACTTCCAAATTGATACACATTTTAGTGCTGTATCAATAAAACACTTCTATATAAATAAGCACACATAAAAGTGATGCTAATGGAGTCCATCCCCTATCTCCTCCCAAACAAAATCCGGTTTAGAGGTCCATCCCCTATCTTCCCCTAAACCGTGGAGTACATCCCCTATCTCCTCCCACACACAAAACAATGTATGCAAATGCAATGCTCAATCAATACACGTATTTTCTGTATCAATGCAATAGTCAAAATTAATGACTTAACCAATGTGATTAGTTTCAGTTATTCCTAATCCACATGCAATGTCTACAACAATCACGACTATCCTCCACCGATAGCCCAAAACAGTTATTTCTAAACTGAAAATAACTATATCATCAATTCAATAAACAAATGATTCCAATTACCCAATTACGCTATTTAACCAATGAATTCCCCAATTCCATGAATTTAACCATCTTTTCCCAATTCCATGAATTACTTATACAAATTAATTCAATAATACAACTAGGGTTTTTCCCAAAATTACCAAAGTATACCCAACATATCAAATTACCAAAGCTTAGAACAAAACCTATAAAATGGAGTAGGAAATCCCTACCTCAAAGAAAATAACCCGAATGGAGAAGATAGAGATAAATGCCCAAATTCCAATGTGCTCCAAATCACCAAATGTTCAGATTAGAATGAAGCCCAAGCCGTCCTCTATCTTTCTTACAAAGAACTTAAGATGGATTCACACTAGAAGTGGATGAACACCTAAAGAGAAGATGAGTTTTGAGGGAGAGAAGTCGGACCTAGAGTTTAGAACCAAAAAGAATAAGAAAAGACTGATCAAAACCCGCTGCTGGGTATATAAACTGGACAGGCTCGCTCGAGCGAAGACTTGGTCGCTCGAGCGACCAGACACACAGACACCACGCTCGAGCCAAGGAAGCCTTGCTCGAGCCAACAAGCCAAAAGCTCGCTCGAGCGAAAGAAAGCTCGATCGAGCGAAGAACTCAAACCCTCAGGTCTGTAACCAGACACACGCTCGAGCGAAGAAACAATTGCTCGAGCGAAGAACGAACTAACTCGCTCGAGCGAAGAAAAGCTCGCTCGAGCCAAGAATGCAAAGCTACAGGTCCAAACCAGACACAAACTCTCGCTCGAGCTACCAAACCCCGGCTCGAGCGAAGAACCAAAAACAATAGCTCGCTCGAGCGACAAACTCCTCGCTCGAGCGAAGATCCAAAATACTGGACAGCAACACTTGATTTCTAAATCCAACCAACCTGAAACAAACCTGCCCAACACATCCTATAATTCCAAATGAGAAATAAGGGACAACAACAACCGTTATACAATGACAAAATCTACGAAACCTAAGTCCGGATACAATAATCAAATGGGAGAAGACCGGGGTCGCTATAACCTCCCCCTCTTCAAAGAATTTCGTCCCCGAAATTAAGCATAAGTTTTTTGAAAACAGATTTTTTTTTTAACAATTCATTAGTAAACATCTTGACCCAAAACTAGTCATTTCATCTCTTTATCAAGAGGCATCTCACAATATACATATAAAACAACATATATTTCAACCTGTATCATCTATTAGGCATTATTCCTTTCAATGTGAACAATACTCATATCATATTCAATCGCATGATATATACACCCCATTCACAATATACTCAACAAATGCAATGTTACACTAAACTTCTATAATGAAGCAAGTTTCAAGATACACTCTTTTACTAAAACAAACTTAATGTTTTACAACTTAAGACATATATAAAGCTCTTAAGTTCAACAATATAACAGAATCTAATTATAAGATTACAAATCAATAAACATGTCCGGATATTTCTCGCGGACTTCTAACTCACGTTCCCAAGTGGCTTCTTCCACTCCGTGGTGTTTCCACAAAACTTTTACCAAAGGGATGGTCTTGCCTCGCAAAACTTGATCCCGCCTATCCAATACTCGAACCGGTCTCTCCTCATACGAGACATCCTCATCAACCACTAAATCGGTCCAATCCAACACATGTGATGGATCTGGCTCATACTTCCGAAGCATACTCACATGAAACACGTCATGTACTCCGGACAACTGCGGCGGCAAAGCTAAGCGATAAGCAGCCTCACCAATCCTCTCAAGGATCTCGAACGGACCAATGAACCGAGGGGACAACTTCCCATTCTTCCCAAACCTCATCAAACCCCGTCTAGGTGATATCTTCAGAAAGACATGATCACCTGCCTCAAACACCAAAGGTCTCCTCCTACGGTCGGCATACGATTTCTGACGACTCTGTGCTGTAACAAGCCTCTTACGGATAAGCTCAACTTTCTCCGTCGTTTCCCTCACCAACTCCGGACCCAACAGAGGTGCATCACCCACCTCGGCCCAACAAACAGGAGATCTACACGGCCGGCCATACAAGGCCTCAAAAGGTGCCATACCGATACTAGACTGGAAACTGTTGTTGTAGGCAAACTTCACCAGCGGCAAGTGCCTCTCCCACGATCCATTAAAGTCTAAAACACAACCCCGAAGCATATCCTCAAGTATCTGAATAGTACGCTCGGACTGTCCGTCAGTCTGAGGATGATAAGCCGTGCTAAAGGTCAACTTAGTGCCTAAGGCACTCTGCAAACTCTGCCACAACCTGGCAGTAAAACGAGGATCTCTATCTGAGACGATCGTCACTGGGACCCCGTGCAATCTCACTATGTCCCGAATATACAAGTCGGCAAGATGATCTACCGTATCTCTCACGCGCATAGGAATAAAGTGCGCCGACTTAGTCAACCGGTCTACAACCACCCAAATAGCATCACTACCCCGCTGAGCCCTCGGAAGACCCACAACGAAGTCCATAGTAACATGCTCCCACTTCCACTCGGCAATAGGCAAGGGTTACAACAAACCCGCTGGCCTCTGATGCTCGGCCTTCACTTGCTGGCAAGTAAGGCACTTAGATACGAAAGCTGCCACATCTCTCTTCATACCCCGCCACCAGAACTGGCGACTCAAATCCCGATACATCTTAGTGCCTCCCGGATGCACCGCAAGGCGTGAATGATGAAAATCTTGGAGTACCTCTTCTCGACAAGACTCTGGCACAAACAGACGGTCTCGGTATCTCACACTAAGGTCGGGATACACCGTCAAACCTTTCTCCACCTTTCCACCGAAAATCTTCTCACGGAGAGATTCTAACTCAAGGTCACCTCTCTGAGCCTCTAACACTTGAGTCACAAGCGTAGGCTGAACAACAACAGAAAACAAGGCCGCAGCCTCAACGGATTCGCCCAGAAATAAATCAAACTCCCCAAGTGCACCCAACATCTCCCATTCTCGGATGGCTATACTAGCTATGTCGCCAACAGGTTTCCTGCTAAGGGCATCGGCCACCACATTGGCCTTTCCCGGATGATAATGCAACTCAAAGTCATAATCCTCTATAAATTCCATCCACCTCCTCTACCTCAAGTTCAAATCTTTCTGTGTAAACAAATATTTCAGACTCTTATGATCCGAGAACACCTCGAACCTCTCACCATAAAGATAATGTCTCTAAATCTTCAAAGCAAATATCACAGCTGCTAACTCTAGATCATGTGTAGGGTAATTCTGCTCGTGAATTTTCAACTGACGTGAGCCATAGGCAACTACTTTCCCCTCTTGCATTAACACACAACCCAGACCCTCTCGTGAGGCATCACAATAGACTGCATAACCCAACCCTCTCTCTGGAATAATCAACACTGGAGCGGTGGTCAGTCTAACTTTCAACTCCTGGAATGACTTTTCACAAGTCTCACTCCATACAAATTTGACTCCCTTCCGAGTCAGTCTAGTCAACGGTGATGCTAACCTGGAGAAATCTTTCACAAATCGACGGTAATACCCAGCTAATCCCAGAAAACTGCGGATCTCAAATACACTCTTAGGCTGTGCCCAATCCTGCACTGCCTCTACCTTGGATGTATCAACAGACACTCCTTCACCGGATACCACATGGCCTAAGAATTTGACTTCTCTCAGCCAGAACTCACACTTCCCAAACTTGGCATACAGCCTATGAGCTCTAAGTAACTCAAGCACCACCCTCAAGTGTGCCTCGTGCTCCTCCTCAGAAGGCGAATAGATAAGGATGTCGTCCACAAAAACGACTACAAACCGATCCAAGAATTCCCGGAAGATCCGGTTCATCAAATCCATAAAAACTGCCGGTGCATTGGTGAGCCCGAATGGCATCACCAAAAACTCATAATGGCCATACCGCGTACGGAATGCCGTCTTCGGAATATCCTCTTCCCTGACCCTCAACTGGTGGTAACCCGATCTCAAGTCTATCTTAGAGAAACAACGGGAACCCTTCAACTGGTCAAACAGATCATCTATACGAGGCATAGGGTACTTATTCTTAACCGTAGCCCGATTCAATTTCCGGTAATCTATACAAAGTCTCAAAGCGCCTCCTTTCTTTTTAACAAAGAGGGCTGGTGCTCCCCACGGCGAAACACTAGGACGTATAAAACCCTTGTCTAGCAACTCCTGGAGCTGAATCTTCAACTCAACTAACTCGGCTGGGGCAAAACGATAAGGTGCCATAGAAATCGGCGCCGTGCCGGGCACCAGGTCAATAGAGAACTCAATCTCTCGATACGGTGGCAAACCAACAAGATCCTCGGGAAAGACGTCCGAGTACTCACAAACCACCCTTGGCAACTCAATATGAGTCTCAACATCCTCACTAATCGAAAGGTTAGCAAGTAGACCACTAAGCTCACTCCGTCCTCGCGGAACATACCCCGGTGGCAACACATCACCAACCCGGTCCCCCAGAAAATGAAAATACTCTCCGCTCACGGTACAACAAGTGACCCTCTGGCGGTAGCAATCAATAACTGCCCGGTATGACGATAACCAGTCCATACCCAAAATAACATCGAAACCCCTCATAGACATAACTACAAAGGAAAATGGGATTCTATGATAATCAACCTCTATATCACAACCCCTAACGCCTTGTTTCAAAATCAATTCACCCCCAAGAGGTGACACTACACAAATAGGAGATGCTAATTGTGCTAACTCCAACTCCAAAACAGATGCAAATGCAGCAGACACAAAGGAATGAGATGCACCTGTATCAATCAAAACATTAGCAACCGAGTTGCAAAACAAGAAAGTACCTCTCACAACTGATGGTGCTGGCACAAGATCCTGCGCGGTAACAGCATACACGCGCCCAGACGACCTCTGATCAACCTGCTCAACCCTAGGAGCATAAGATTGCTGCACCGACTGAGACGATGAAGCCCCACCCTGATTGGCCTTCGAGGCCTGACCCGACTGAGCTAGCTGCTGACCCTGAATCGGCCTCAAACCAGATGCACCAGATGTGCCACCCAACTGCGGGCAATACCTCTTCATATGCCCTGGCTGACCACACTGATAACACGAGAGTGGCTGGCCTCTACCCTGACTCTGGCTCTGAGATCGAGCCGAAGAAGATGCTGCTCTCTGAACTCCTCCCCTCTGAGGACAAACTGGAGACTTGTGGCCCAGCTGGCCACACTTGAAACAGGTAATGTCTCCCTGACTGCCTTTCCCCGAACTAACACTCGGCACAGGAAAAGTCGATCTAGAAAAGCTACCCTGAGACTGCTGAGGATTAAAACCCTTCTGTCTCCTACCATCACTCTGACCATCCTGACTCCTCTTGGAGCCCTTCTGTCCTTCCTCCTCCTCCTGCATCATAATCTCCATGTGGGCTGCAATATCAACCATACGCCCATAATCCCGAATCATAGTTCCCCCAACTCTCAGCTTGAGGCCACGCCTCAACTTCTTCTCAAACTCAATACAACGGCGTTCCTCAGACGCCACCAACTCAGGTGCAAACCTGGACAAACTAGTAAATGCAGCCTCAAACTCGGCCACTGAAGAACTCGACTGCTTAAGCTGACAAAACTGGTCTCGCAGCTTCTCCCTGACAGCTGGAGATAAGAACTTCTCCTGGAAAGCATTCACAAAAGCCTCCCACGTACCTCCTATACGCCCCTTAGTAAACTTCCACCACTGACCCGCATCCCCCTTCAACTGGAAAGATGCCAAGGTCACTTTCAACCCCTCGTCTTCGATGCCAAGCATCTCAAACGTCTTCGTTGTCTGTTCGAGCCATTCATCTGCCTTAAGCGGCTCTTTTGGATCACCCACAAATTCATCCGGATTAGACCGGAAGAACTCCCTCTTCAGAAAGGAAGGTCCTGCATCAGCAGCAACAACCTGAGCTTGATTCTCAGCTCTGAGAATGCCTACTGACTCCCTGAATGCTCCTGCTATCTCTCGAGCTAAAGCGCCCATAGCCTGCTGGCCTACTGGCTCGGCCACATTGGCCTGGCCAATTCCCTCTTGAACTGCCGGAATCTCCTCTGGCACAGGCACCTCCTGCCTACCCGGCCTACCACGCCTACCGCATCCTCGTCCTCGTCCTGACATCCTAATAAAGGAAACAAAGACATTAGCACATTAATAAATGTGCCGAAGCTAAACACTCACGTCCTAATGCAATGGACAACAATAATTCATTCCACGTAAGCACATAATCACATAAGCATGTTATCACATAAGCATATAACATTACACTAAGTCTCTATCAAACGAGACGAACCCAATGTGATACTAATCACTTCCCACGTACCCAAAGTATTCAAACCCGGTACGCTCTGATACCAAGTTGTAACGCCCTCAAAATAAACCCATTATATATATCATTGACATGCATTATTTAAAGATGACAATTAATTAATTCATTCATCAGAGTATTACTAAATAAAACATTACATGTAACATCGAATAAAATGCCCTACAGGCTTACATCTTTCCAAGCCAACACTTGGATTCAAAAATATGAGTTCTAATCTCAATACAAGAAAAGCCCTAGGCTTGAATGTTTACATGTACTAATAAATAAAAAAACTATTAACTAAAAGTAATCTTCTTCAATCCAGAAGCCAAACCATCCCAAGCTAAGTCCTTGGAGGTAGTTTATCACCTGAACCTGAAAATGATGTTCCCATAAAGGGTGAGCCACAGCCCAGTAGAAATATACTAAACCACATATAAGCAATGAATAAAGCAATAGCATTCAACAGATGGTTAACCAAAATAATCAATTACTTCATTTTACAGTCTCATGACACTATTGCCAAAGATACGTTTTACTTTCCAATTTTATCAACATGGCTCAGAACCTGGCCAAACTTATAACAGTGAATCACATATATCATATTCACATCCTTCCAATATCAACAAACAAATGAGACTCAAGCTCAAATCAAACACTTCATACTTCCAAATTGATACACATTTTAGTGCTGTATCAATAAAACACTTCTATATAAATAAGCACACATAAAAGTGATGCTAATGGAGTCCATCCCCTATCTCCTCCCAAACAAAATCCGGTTTAGAGGTCCATCCCCTATCTTCCCCTAAACCGTGGAGTACATCCCCTATCTCCTCCCACACACAAAACAATGTATGCAAATGCAATGCTCAATCAATACACGTATTTTCTGTATCAATGCAATAGTCAAAATTAATGACTTAACCAATGTGATTAGTTTCAGTTATTCCTAATCCACATGCAATGTCTACAACAATCACGACTATCCTCCACCGATAGCCCAAAACAGTTATTTCTAAACTGAAAATAACTATATCATCAATTCAATAAACAAATGATTCCAATTACCCAATTACGCTATTTAACCAATGAATTCCCCAATTCCATGAATTTAACCATCTTTTCCCAATTCCATGAATTACTTATACAAATTAATTCAATAATACAACTAGGGTTTTTCCCAAAATTACCAAAGTATACCCAACATATCAAATTACCAAAGCTTAGAACAAAACCTATAAAATGGAGTAGGAAATCCCTACCTCAAAGAAAATAACCCGAATGGAGAAGATAGAGATAAATGCCCAAATTCCAATGTGCTCCAAATCACCAAATGTTCAGATTAGAATGAAGCCCAAGCCGTCCTCTATCTTTCTTACAAAGAACTTAAGATGGATTCACACTAGAAGTGGATGAACACCTAAAGAGAAGATGAGTTTTGAGGGAGAGAAGTCGGACCTAGAGTTTAGAACCAAAAAGAATAAGAAAAGACTGATCAAAACCCGCTGCTGGGTATATAAACTGGACAGGCTCGCTCGAGCGAAGACTTGGTCGCTCGAGCGACCAGACACACAGACACCACGCTCGAGCCAAGGAAGCCTTGCTCGAGCCAACAAGCCAAAAGCTCGCTCGAGCGAAAGAAAGCTCGATCGAGCGAAGAACTCAAACCCTCAGGTCTGTAACCAGACACACGCTCGAGCGAAGAAACAATTGCTCGAGCGAAGAACGAACTAACTCGCTCGAGCGAAGAAAAGCTCGCTCGAGCCAAGAATGCAAAGCTACAGGTCCAAACCAGACACAAACTCTCGCTCGAGCTACCAAACCCCGGCTCGAGCGAAGAACCAAAAACAATAGCTCGCTCGAGCGACAAACTCCTCGCTCGAGCGAAGATCCAAAATACTGGACAGCAACACTTGATTTCTAAATCCAACCAACCTGAAACAAACCTGCCCAACACATCCTATAATTCCAAATGAGAAATAAGGGACAACAACAACCGTTATACAATGACAAAATCTACGAAACCTAAGTCCGGATACAATAATCAAATGGGAGAAGACCGGGGTCGCTATAACCTCCCCCTCTTCAAAGAATTTCGTCCCCGAAATTAAGCATAAGTTTTTTGAAAACAGATTTTTTTTTTAACAATTCATTAGTAAACATCTTGACCCAAAACTAGTCATTTCATCTCTTTATCAAGAGGCATCTCACAATATACATATAAAACAACATATATTTCAACCTGTATCATCTATTAGGCATTATTCCTTTCAATGTGAACAATACTCATATCATATTCAATCGCATGATATATACACCCCATTCACAATATACTCAACAAATGCAATGTTACACTAAACTTCTATAATGAAGCAAGTTTCAAGATACACTCTTTTACTAAAACAAACTTAATGTTTTACAACTTAAGACATATATAAAGCTCTTAAGTTCAACAATATAACAGAATCTAATTATAAGATTACAAATCAATAAACATGTCCGGATATTTCTCGCGGACTTCTAACTCACGTTCCCAAGTGGCTTCTTCCACTCCGTGGTGTTTCCACAAAACTTTTACCAAAGGGATGGTCTTGCCTCGCAAAACTTGATCCCGCCTATCCAATACTCGAACCGGTCTCTCCTCATACGAGACATCCTCATCAACCACTAAATCGGTCCAATCCAACACATGTGATGGATCTGGCTCATACTTCCGAAGCATACTCACATGAAACACGTCATGTACTCCGGACAACTGCGGCGGCAAAGCTAAGCGATAAGCAGCCTCACCAATCCTCTCAAGGATCTCGAACGGACCAATGAACCGAGGGGACAACTTCCCATTCTTCCCAAACCTCATCAAACCCCGTCTAGGTGATATCTTCAGAAAGACATGATCACCTGCCTCAAACACCAAAGGTCTCCTCCTACGGTCGGCATACGATTTCTGACGACTCTGTGCTGTAACAAGCCTCTTACGGATAAGCTCAACTTTCTCCGTCGTTTCCCTCACCAACTCCGGACCCAACAGAGGTGCATCACCCACCTCGGCCCAACAAACAGGAGATCTACACGGCCGGCCATACAAGGCCTCAAAAGGTGCCATACCGATACTAGACTGGAAACTGTTGTTGTAGGCAAACTTCACCAGCGGCAAGTGCCTCTCCCACGATCCATTAAAGTCTAAAACACAACCCCGAAGCATATCCTCAAGTATCTGAATAGTACGCTCGGACTGTCCGTCAGTCTGAGGATGATAAGCCGTGCTAAAGGTCAACTTAGTGCCTAAGGCACTCTGCAAACTCTGCCACAACCTGGCAGTAAAACGAGGATCTCTATCTGAGACGATCGTCACTGGGACCCCGTGCAATCTCACTATGTCCCGAATATACAAGTCGGCAAGATGATCTACCGTATCTCTCACGCGCATAGGAATAAAGTGCGCCGACTTAGTCAACCGGTCTACAACCACCCAAATAGCATCACTACCCCGCTGAGCCCTCGGAAGACCCACAACGAAGTCCATAGTAACATGCTCCCACTTCCACTCGGCAATAGGCAAGGGTTACAACAAACCCACTGGCCTCTGATGCTCGGCCTTCACTTGCTGGCAAGTAAGGCACTTAGATACGAAAGCTGCCACATCTCTCTTCATACCCCGCCACCAGAACTGGCGACTCAAATCCCGATACATCTTAGTGCCTCCCGGATGCACCGCAAGGCGTGAATGATGAAAATCTTGGAGTACCTCTTCTCGACAAGACTCTGGCACAAACAGACGGTCTCGGTATCTCACACTAAGGTCGGGATACACCGTCAAACCTTTCTCCACCTTTCCACCGAAAATCTTCTCACGGAGAGATTCTAACTCAAGGTCACCTCTCTGAGCCTCTAACACTTGAGTCACAAGCGTAGGCTGAACAACAACAGAAAACAAGGCCGCAGCCTCAACGGATTCGCCCAGAAATAAATCAAACTCCCCAAGTGCACCCAACATCTCCCATTCTCGGATGGCTATACTAGCTATGTCGCCAACAGGTTTCCTGCTAAGGGCATCGGCCACCACATTGGCCTTTCCCGGATGATAATGCAACTCAAAGTCATAATCCTCTATAAATTCCATCCACCTCCTCTACCTCAAGTTCAAATCTTTCTGTGTAAACAAATATTTCAGACTCTTATGATCCGAGAACACCTCGAACCTCTCACCATAAAGATAATGTCTCTAAATCTTCAAAGCAAATATCACAGCTGCTAACTCTAGATCATGTGTAGGGTAATTCTGCTCGTGAATTTTCAACTGACGTGAGCCATAGGCAACTACTTTCCCCTCTTGCATTAACACACAACCCAGACCCTCTCGTGAGGCATCACAATAGACTGCATAACCCAACCCTCTCTCTGGAATAATCAACACTGGAGCGGTGGTCAGTCTAACTTTCAACTCCTGGAATGACTTTTCACAAGTCTCACTCCATACAAATTTGACTCCCTTCCGAGTCAGTCTAGTCAACGGTGATGCTAACCTGGAGAAATCTTTCACAAATCGACGGTAATACCCAGCTAATCCCAGAAAACTGCGGATCTCAAATACACTCTTAGGCTGTGCCCAATCCTGCACTGCCTCTACCTTGGATGTATCAACAGACACTCCTTCACCGGATACCACATGGCCTAAGAATTTGACTTCTCTCAGCCAGAACTCACACTTCCCAAACTTGGCATACAGCCTATGAGCTCTAAGTAACTCAAGCACCACCCTCAAGTGTGCCTCGTGCTCCTCCTCAGAAGGCGAATAGATAAGGATGTCGTCCACAAAAACGACTACAAACCGATCCAAGAATTCCCGGAAGATCCGGTTCATCAAATCCATAAAAACTGCCGGTGCATTGGTGAGCCCGAATGGCATCACCAAAAACTCATAATGGCCATACCGCGTACGGAATGCCGTCTTCGGAATATCCTCTTCCCTGACCCTCAACTGGTGGTAACCCGATCTCAAGTCTATCTTAGAGAAACAACGGGAACCCTTCAACTGGTCAAACAGATCATCTATACGAGGCATAGGGTACTTATTCTTAACCGTAGCCCGATTCAATTTCCGGTAATCTATACAAAGTCTCAAAGCGCCTCCTTTCTTTTTAACAAAGAGGGCTGGTGCTCCCCACGGCGAAACACTAGGACGTATAAAACCCTTGTCTAGCAACTCCTGGAGCTGAATCTTCAACTCAACTAACTCGGCTGGGGCAAAACGATAAGGTGCCATAGAAATCGGCGCCGTGCCGGGCACCAGGTCAATAGAGAACTCAATCTCTCGATACGGTGGCAAACCAACAAGATCCTCGGGAAAGACGTCCAAGTACTCACAAACCACCCTTGGCAACTCAATATGAGTCTCAACATCCTCACTAATCGAAAGGTTAGCAAGTAGACCACTAAGCTCACTCCGTCCTCGCGGAACATACCCCGGTGGCAACACATCACCAACCCGGTCCCCCAGAAAATGAAAATACTCTCCGCTCACGGTACAACAAGTGACCCTCTGGCGGTAGCAATCAATAACTGCCCGGTATGACGATAACCAGTCCATACCCAAAATAACATCGAAACCCCTCATAGACATAACTACAAAGGAAAATGGGATTCTATGATAATCAACCTCTATATCACAACCCCTAACGCCTTGTTTCAAAATCAATTCACCCCCAAGAGGTGACACTACACAAATAGGAGATGCTAATTGTGCTAACTCCAACTCCAAAACAGATGCAAATGCAGCAGACACAAAGGAATGAGATGCACCTGTATCAATCAAAACATTAGCAACCGAGTTGCAAAACAAGAAAGTACCTCTCACAACTGATGGTGCTGGCACAAGATCCTGCGCGGTAACAGCATACACGCGCCCAGACGACCTCTGATCAACCTGCTCGACCCTAGGAGCATAAGATTGCTGCACCGACTGAGACGATGAAGCCCCACCCTGATTGGCCTTCGAGGCCTGACCCGACTGAGCTAGCTGCTGACCCTGAATCGGCCTCAAACCAGATGCACCAGATGTGCCACCCAACTGCGGGCAATACCTCTTCATATGCCCTGGCTGACCACACTGATAACACGAGAGTGGCTGGCCTCTACCCTGACTCTGGCTCTGAGATCGAGCCGAAGAAGATGCTGCTCTCTGAACTCCTCCCCTCTGAGGACAAACTGGAGACTTGTGGCCCAGCTGGCCACACTTGAAACAGGTAATGTCTCCCTGACTGCCTTTCCCCGAACTAACACTCGGCACAGGAAAAGTCGATCTAGAAAAGCTACCCTGAGACTGCTGAGGATTAAAACCCTTCTGTCTCCTACCATCACTCTGACCATCCTGACTCCTCTTGGAGCCCTTCTGTCCTTCCTCCTCCTCCTGCATCATAATCTCCATGTGGGCTGCAGTATCAACCATACGCCCATAATCCCGAATCATAGTTCCCCCAACTCTCAGCTTGAGGCCACGCCTCAACTTCTTCTCAAACTCAATACAACGGCGTTCCTCAGACGCCACCAACTCAGGTGCAAACCTGGACAAACTAGTAAATGCAGCCTCAAACTCGGCCACTGAAGAACTCGACTGCTTAAGCTGACAAAACTGGTCTCGCAGCTTCTCCCTGACAGCTGGAGATAAGAACTTCTCCTGGAAAGCATTCACAAAAGCCTCCCACGTACCTCCTATACGCCCCTTAGTAAACTTCCACCACTGACCCGCATCCCCCTTCAACTGGAAAGATGCCAAGGTCACTTTCAACCCCTCGTCTTCGATGCCAAGCATCTCAAACGTCTTCGTTGTCTGTTCGAGCCATTCATCTGCCTTAAGCGGCTCTTTTGGATCACCCACAAATTCATCCGGATTAGACCGGAAGAACTCCCTCTTCAGAAAGGAAGGTCCTGCATCAGCAGCAACAACCTGAGCTTGATTCTCAGCTCTGAGAATGCCTACTGACTCCCTGAATGCTCCTGCTATCTCTCGAGCTAAAGCGCCCATAGCCTGCTGGCCTACTGGCTCGGCCACATTGGCCTGGCCAATTCCCTCTTGAACTGCCGGAATCTCCTCTGGCACAGGCACCTCCTGCCTACCCGGCCTACCACGCCTACCGCATCCTCGTCCTCGTCCTGACATCCTAATAAAGGAAACAAAGACATTAGCACATTAATAAATGTGCCGAAGCTAAACACTCACGTCCTAATGCAATGGACAACAATAATTCATTCCACGTAAGCACATAATCACATAAGCATGTTATCACATAAGCATATAACATTACACTAAGTCTCTATCAAACGAGACGAACCCAATGTGATACTAATCACTTCCCACGTACCCAAAGTATTCAAACCCGGTACGCTCTGATACCAAGTTGTAACGCCCTCAAAATAAACCCATTATATATATCATTGACATGCATTATTTAAAGATGACAATTAATTAATTCATTCATCAGAGTATTACTAAATAAAACATTACATGTAACATCGAATAAAATGCCCTACAGGCTTACATCTTTCCAAGCCAACACTTGGATTCAAAAATATGAGTTCTAATCTCAATACAAGAAAAGCCCTAGGCTTGAATGTTTACATGTACTAATAAATAAAAAAACTATTAACTAAAAGTAATCTTCTTCAATCCAGAAGCCAAACCATCCCAAGCTAAGTCCTTGGAGGTAGTTTATCACCTGAACCTGAAAATGATGTTCCCATAAAGGGTGAGCCACAGCCCAGTAGAAATATACTAAACCACATATAAGCAATGAATAAAGCAATAGCATTCAACAGATGGTTAACCAAAATAATCAATTACTTCATTTTACAGTCTCATGACACTATTGCCAAAGATACGTTTTACTTTCCAATTTTATCAACATGGCTCAGAACCTGGCCAAACTTATAACAGTGAATCACATATATCATATTCACATCCTTCCAATATCAACAAACAAATGAGACTCAAGCTCAAATCAAACACTTCATACTTCCAAATTGATACACATTTTAGTGCTGTATCAATAAAACACTTCTATATAAATAAGCACACATAAAAGTGATGCTAATGGAGTCCATCCCCTATCTCCTCCCAAACAAAATCCGGTTTAGAGGTCCATCCCCTATCTTCCCCTAAACCGTGGAGTACATCCCCTATCTCCTCCCACACACAAAACAATGTATGCAAATGCAATGCTCAATCAATACACGTATTTTCTGTATCAATGCAATAGTCAAAATTAATGACTTAACCAATGTGATTAGTTTCAGTTATTCCTAATCCACATGCAATGTCTACAACAATCACGACTATCCTCCACCGATAGCCCAAAACAGTTATTTCTAAACTGAAAATAACTATATCATCAATTCAATAAACAAATGATTCCAATTACCCAATTACGCTATTTAACCAATGAATTCCCCAATTCCATGAATTTAACCATCTTTTCCCAATTCCATGAATTACTTATACA
Organism: Camellia sinensis; assembly: GCF_055761805.1. Taxonomy (NCBI): domain Eukaryota; kingdom Viridiplantae; phylum Streptophyta; class Magnoliopsida; order Ericales; family Theaceae; genus Camellia; species Camellia sinensis. Next base: position 42,009,179 of record NC_138969.1, on the reverse strand, counting down.
AATTAATTCAATAATACAACTAGGGTTTTTCCCAAAATTACCAAAGTATACCCAACATATCAAATTACCAAAGCTTAGAACAAAACCTATAAAATGGAGTAGGAAATCCCTACCTCAAAGAAAATAACCCGAATGGAGAAGATAGAGATAAATGCCCAAATTCCAATGTGCTCCAAATCACCAAATGTTCAGATTAGAATGAAGCCCAAGCCGTCCTCTATCTTTCTTACAAAGAACTTAAGATGGATTCACACTAGAAGTGGATGAACACCTAAAGAGAAGATGAGTTTTGAGGGAGAGAAGTCGGACCTAGAGTTTAGAACCAAAAAGAATAAGAAAAGACTGATCAAAACCCGCTGCTGGGTATATAAACTGGACAGGCTCGCTCGAGCGAAGACTTGGTCGCTCGAGCGACCAGACACACAGACACCACGCTCGAGCCAAGGAAGCCTTGCTCGAGCCAACAAGCCAAAAGCTCGCTCGAGCGAAAGAAAGCTCGATCGAGCGAAGAACTCAAACCCTCAGGTCTGTAACCAGACACACGCTCGAGCGAAGAAACAATTGCTCGAGCGAAGAACGAACTAACTCGCTCGAGCGAAGAAAAGCTCGCTCGAGCCAAGAATGCAAAGCTACAGGTCCAAACCAGACACAAACTCTCGCTCGAGCTACCAAACCCCGGCTCGAGCGAAGAACCAAAAACAATAGCTCGCTCGAGCGACAAACTCCTCGCTCGAGCGAAGATCCAAAATACTGGACAGCAACACTTGATTTCTAAATCCAACCAACCTGAAACAAACCTGCCCAACACATCCTATAATTCCAAATGAGAAATAAGGGACAACAACAACCGTTATACAATGACAGAATCTACGGAACCTAAGTCCGGATACAATAATCAAATGGGAGAAGACCGGGGTCGCTATATTAGGAGTTATTAATTTGTCCCATTAAGTGATTTAAAAAAATAGATAATTATATTATTAAATTATAATTCAAATTTAGCTATTGTCATATCTTTTTGAGATCTATATCTAAAGTCTTATCTTATTTATTTTTGCGGATTTCTATTTTTTTAATTTAATTCATCTATGGTTTCTATTTGTTTTTAATTATCATTATTTAGGTAAGTTATGATGTTAGTTAGATATGTGATAGACATGTGATTTTTATTTATTTAAAGTATGATGGTGTGAGATATTTTCAAATTAGATTTGTTTAAATAGACTTTAAGGGCTGGTTTGGTTTGTGTTTATAGAGTAGTTTTTGAGATAAAAAGTATGAAAATTTGTTTGGTTTGCCTTTTTTCAGAAATGGTTTTGGAAAATTGTTTTAGGGAGAGAATTAAAAAAAAAAAAGTGATTGATTTGATGTGTATGAGAGAGAGAGATTTTGGAAAGTAGGTAATCAAACAAAATTTTGAGTTTTTTTTTAGAAAAATTTGTTTGGTTTGATTACTCTTGAAAATTGTTTGTAGAGAATTTTTCTCAAAAATTTTTCCGAAAAACAAACCAAACAAGCCCTAAAGATTTTTAAAATTTAAAATTGGATATCGAGAGGCAAAAGAAAGATTTTAACTGAATAAGCAAAAATCATATTTATTAATTTTTATCTATCTGTATGTCTGATTTTTATTTTTTATTTTTTTGGGTTATGTTATAATATAATATATAAGATATAGATAGATACCCACAATTCTCATAAAAATATTATCTAATTTTTTGAGGGAAAGAAAAGGAAGGCAAGTTTTAATATTTTCTTTTGGAAATTGACGAGAGAAATTACAATAGAGAGATTATGAAATATTTTTGTTATCTTTCTATTTGAAATCCACAAATTAAGGGATAATTACTATTTCCAAAATAATTAAATAGGTATGGGAGAAGTTGAAAATGGTGTATATGAGAGAAGTCAAAAAGGCTTGAGAGAAGTCCATAAGTGCTGAGTTTGTTTTTTTTTTTTTTTTTTTTTTTTTTTTTTTTTTTAAATCAAAAAATTACGAAATTAAGATTGAGGTATTGGAACTCTCACAAGACTTGTAAGTTAGAAACCCCATTTTCTTTATATAATACTGGCATATCACCGTGCTATGCACGGATTGTGTTTACAATTATCTACATATGTGAATTGTGATTTTAAATTTTTTTTTAAATGTCTTCTTTTTTTCCTTTTTTATATTATATTAAAGTTTAATATTTTGATAATAATCATATGTATTGAACTTTTCAAGGAATTAAATGTCTTTTTTTTATTATTATATTATATTAAAGTTTAATATTTTGATAATAATCATATGTGTTGAACTTTTCAAGAAATTTTTTTTTATGCTTGTTCTTAATGCATTAAAGTGTTATTATGAGATATAATAATCATATGTGTTGGGATTTTTCAAAGAATTCATATATGTTGGATTTCAAAGAATTTTTTTTATGCTTGTTCTTAATGCATTAAAATGTTATTATGATGGTAAGACTTGGGAGTTGGGAGAAGTTAATAAATGCTAATATTTTTTTTTATAAAAAAAATTAGAAAATTTAGATTGAGAGATTGGAGCTCCCACAAGGCTTGGGTTAAAAACCCTCTTTTGCTTAATATATAGTATAGATAGCATGTCACTCGTGCTATGCACGGGATAAAATAATATATTATTTATTAAAAATATGATAATTATATTTAATTTTGTGTTTTTTTTCTTGTAAATAAAATTTTATATATAAGTTTAAGAGTTTTATTTTAAATGTTCCTTTACTATAATATTTACTCATGAACATAGATTAAAATTGTTGTATTGACAATTAACAATTAAAATTATGCTTTGTTATTAAAAAAAAAAAAAAGAGACATAGTTCTAATAATTCACTATTTCAGAATAAAAATATATAAATTTAAAAAAAAATTATATTGGTTTTTAAGAGGAAAATAATTAAAGAAATTTTAAAAACTTAATGAATAAGAAAGAATTATCGTAACGTGTAATTTAAAATATCAAAAAAAAGTTAAAAACAAATAAAGATTTTAAAAAGATGTGATTACAATTAAAACTAATGTCATATTTATTAATACGTATAATTTTATTTGGATATTATTTATATTTTAACATGCTTATTGAAAACAAAAATAAATAAAAATAAAAATATTAATAATTTTGAGTTTTGAAATATGATTTTATAGACTTGCTATATTAACTTTTGGAAGAAATATATTGGAATTTTTTTACACAAATTGAATATTAGTCATTGAACAAATCTTATAAGATTTATAAAATAAAATTTATAATAGGAAGAAATTAATGATGTTGCAACATATGCATTTTACAATTTTAAATTTTGAAAAAAAATAGATTAGGATTTTGAACTTCAATTATTGTACAAAATTTTTATTTATAATAATATAAATACAGATAGGTAATAGATAGATTAAAATTAATTATAAATATAGCTATATTTAAAAGGATATGGTTTTGTATAGCTATATTTTAAATTCTAAAATTTATTTTTTAACTTCTTATATAAAAAGATTCAAAATTTTAAATTTCATATGATTTTTTTCTAGAAACATATGAACTCACAGTGGAGTAGAGAAAAAAGTACCATAAAGGAATAGAAGAGCTACCCATATTAAAGATAAATAATTAAATAATTGACTAACACCTTTAATAGTTTAAAATTTTTGATTAAAATTAAAATTTTCTATTTATAACTTTGAAAAACTATTATATGCCTTTGAAATAACGCTCTGCACCAATTGTCAATTAACACATATCATAATATCAAAAAAATATTAAAAGTAGATTTTTTAAAAAAAAAAAGTAATGATATACAAATATAAAATTAATACAAAAAACTTATTAATAAAGATTTTGTTTGGATTTTTATCTATCATTTTATAGTGAGTGACGTATTTTTTTATTATACAAATGACCCTATCACGTCATTTTAATATAAAAATTATAGGAAAACAATATTAACCAACAAAAAATAGTTATAAACAAAAAACAGATAATGGTTGGTAGAGATGAGGGAGAAATGACACACAAAATATGAAATCCGAAAAAAAAAAATGGTCATAGATAAAAATAAAAAAATAAAAAAAGAAGAAGAAGAAAAAATGGTGTACCTAAAAGATAAAAGAGTCTGTTTAAATAATAGAACAGATTAAACATAAACTAACCTCCAATTTGTCTTATAAAAATAAAGTTAAAAAAACAATCAGTTTCATTGTTCCATGAATAAAATATTTATAGGGCGAGCAAGACATGAATGACTTGGAAAAAGTATAATGTATGATGGCTAAGATTTTCAATGAAAGAAAGAATTGGTTAGAGAAAGAGTGCATAAGAATAATTTTTTTCATCTTTTCTTTTCTAAATTATAAATCATGAAATCATTATAAAAAATAATAAATTATGAGATTTTTCTAAATAAAATATATATAGTATAGATATGCTTAAATTTATTTGGGAATAAAATTGTGTTTAATTATAAAATATGATCTAGATATAAGGTTTAATTTTTATTTTATGTTAGGCTTAATTTTAGGTTTATATAGATTAGACCAATTGTGAAATATTTTAATAATATACATTTTATGGGAGGTGAGAGAGTTTTCTTTTCATTATATTTATTTTAGGAGAGAGAAAATTGTATGAGATTTATATTCTTTTTAAAAAGTTAGATTTAAGATTTTGAAACACTTAAAGTCTCTAAGATGAAAAGTCACTATGATATAATATATAGCATAGCTAGATTATAAGATTTAGGAAAGAGATAAATATTAGGGGAGACATTTTAGGAACTTGTAATTCAATTTTTTTTTTTTTAAATCTATAGTTACTTTGTTAGCCAATAGTATTATTTTTAAACATTTTTTAAATTACAAAAATTAGCAATTTTAGTTTTTTTTAATCTATAGTTATTTTGTTAGCCAATAGTACTATTTTTAAATATTTTTAAAATTATAAAAATTAGCAATTTTGATTTTACGTTCTTTTAATCTATAATGTTTTTGTTTTTAAATATATAATTACTTTGTTATGAGATGAGATTTGTGTTTTTTTTTTTAATGGATAGTTACTTTATTATGAGATGGGATTTAGGAAAGAGAGAAATATTGGAGGGGGGATATAGCGACCCCGGTCTTTTCCCATTTGATTATTGTATCTGGACTTAGGTTCCGTAGCTCCTGCCATTGTATTATGATTGTTACCGTCTTTTAATTTCCTATTTCTGAGTTGGGAGATGCAATGGGCAGGTTTATAGCAGGTTGGTTGAGCTTGGGAGCAAAGGGTTGCTGCCCAGAATTTTGACCCTTCGCTCGAGCGAGCAGTTCTTCGCTCGAGCTAGCTCTTTGTTTTGGTCCGTCGCTCGAGCCAGGGTTTCTTAGATCGAGCGAGGATTGCGTTTTGTAGTAAGACCTGAGAGCAGAGTTTCTTCGCTCGAGCGAGCTTTTCTTCGCTCGAGCGAGTTAGTTCGTTCTTCGCTCGAGCGGGAGTTCCTTCGCTCGAGCGTGTGTCTGGTTGCAGACCTGAGGGTTTGAGTTCTTCGCTCGAGCTAGCTTTTGGGTTGTTGGCTCGAGCAAGGCTTCCTTGGCTCGAGCGTAGCTTTTCTGTGTCTGGTCACTCGAGCGACCAAGTCTTCGCTCGAGCGAGCCTGTCAGGTTTAAATAGGCAGCAGCGTGTTTTAGATCAGTTTTTCATCCACTTTCAGATTCCAAAACCCTAGGTACGAGTTCTCTCTCCCTCTACACACCTTCTCTCTTAGGATTGATCTACTTAGAGTGAGTTTCTACCTTAGATCTTTTATTAAAAAGATAGAGTGGGTCGAGGGCTTCCGTTTAATCTGAATTGTTGGTAGTTTGGAGCACTTTGGAGTTTGGGTCTTCATCTCCATCTTCTCTTTTGGGGCTATTTCTTCGAGGTAGGGATTTCCTACTCCATTCTATAAGTTTTGTTCTAAGTTTTGGTATTTTGATATGTTGGGGATACTTTGGTAATTTTGGGAAAAACCCTAGTGGTATTAATAAGTTAATTTGTATAATTAATTAAAGGATATTGGGGAAATATGGTTAAATTCATGGAATTGAGGAATTCATTGATTAAGAGGTGTAGTTGGATAATTAAGATCACTCACCCATTGAATTGTGGATATATTTATTTTCAGTCTAGAAATAACTGTTTTGGGCTATCGGTAGAGGATAGCTGTGATTGTTGTAGACACTGCATGTGGATTAGGGATAACTGAAACTAATTATTGATTAAATCATAAATTTTGACTGTTGAATTAATACAAACATTATGTGTATTGATTGTGTGTTGCATATGTTATGTGTTTACATACATTGTTTTGTGTGGGAGAAGATAGGGGATGTACTCCACGGTTTAGGGGAAGATAGGGGATGGACCTCTAAACCGGATTTTGTTTGGGAGGAGATAGGGGATGGACTCCATTAGCATCACTTTTATGTGTGCTTATTTATATAGAAGTGTTTTTATTGATACAGCACTAAAATGTGTATCAATCTGGAAGTATGAAGTGTTTTGATTTGAGCTTGAGTCTCATTTGTTTATTGACATTGGAAGAATGTGAATATTACATATATATAATTCACTGTTGTAAGTTTGGCCAGGTTCTGAGCCATATTGATAAAGTTGGAAAGTAAAACGTGTCTTAGACAATAGTGTCATGAGACTGTAAAATGAAGTAATTGATTATCTTGGTTAACCATCTGTTGAATGCTATTGCTTTATTCATTGCTTATATGTGGTTTAGTATATTTCTACTGGGCTGTGGCTCACCCTTTATGGGAAACATCATTTTCAGGTCCAGGTGATAAGCTACCTCCCAGGACTTAGCTTGGAAGGAGTTGGATTTTAAAGACTATCTTTAGTTGTTTGTTTTTATTTGATGAATAAACAAGCCTAGGGATTTATTTGTATTTGAGTTAGAACTCATATTTTGTATCCAAGTGTTGGCTTGGAAAGATGTAAGCCCATAGGGCATTTAATTTGATGTTACATGTAATGTTTTTATTTAGTAATACTCTGATGAATGAATTAATAAATTGTTTTCTTTAAGTAATGCATGTTGATGATATACATATAATGGGTTTATTTTGAGGGCGTTACAGGGGAGGGGAGATTTTGGGAACCTGTAATTCAAAGTTTTAGGTGATTTTTTTTTTTTAAAAATCTATAATTACTTTGTTAGCCAATAGAATTATTTCAAAATATTTTTAAAATCATAAAAATTAATAATTGTGGAATGAGAGTTTGGAACTCTCACAAGCCTTTTCCTTATATAATATATAGATAGATATTTATATTTATTTTAGATATTTTTTTAGTATACAAATTATTATTTTTAAATTTTTTATAAAAATCACAAATATTTACAATCATATTTTTTTAATAATAAAAAAATAATTATAAAGAAGAACCACTAAAGCAGTAAATAAAACGATTAAATCACGTTAAAAAAAAATCATTGAACAAACTACAATCACATCACATTTTTCTCATAATAAAAAAAATAAATGAAAAAAAAGAACCATTGAACTAACTACAATACAATCACATTAAAAAAAAGAACCATTGAACAAACTACAATCATATCACATTTTCCCATAATAAAAAAAATAAATGAAAAAAAAGAACCATTAAACTAATTACAATACAATCACATTAAAAAAAAAAGAACCATTAAACTCACTATAATCACATTAAAAAAAAGAACCGTTGAACTAACTACAATCACATTTTTCTCTTTGTGAGCGTTTATATTTATCTAACTTCAATCATATTAAAAAATCAAATTACAATTTTTTTTTAGCTAGACCAAATACAAATAAAAAAAGGAGATAACTTCAATCATACAAATCACAAATATTTTTATGCTATCTAACTACAATCATATTTTTTTCATAATACAAAAAAAATAATTGTAAAGAAGAACCATTAAAACAGTAAATAAAACAATTAAATCACATTAAAAAAAAATCATTGAACAAACTACAATCACATCACATTTTTCTCATAATAAAAATAAATAAATGAAAAAAAAGAACCATTGAACTAACTATAATACAATCACATTAAAAAATAGAACCATTGAACAAACTACAATCACATCACATTTTTCTCATAATAAAAAAAACAAATGAAAAAAAAAGAACCATTAAACTAATTACAATACAATCTCATTAAAAAAAAGAATCATTGAGCTAACTACAATCACATTAAAAAAAAAAAACTGTTGAACTAATTACAATCAAAATTTTCTCTTTGTGAGTATTTATATTTATCTAACTTCAATCATATTAAAAAATCAAATTATAACTTTTTTTTTTACAAATCAAAAAAGGAGATAATTTCACAAAAGAACCATTAAAAGAACTATTAAAATAGTACACAAAAAAAGAAATTGCTAAACCAAATACAAATTATATTTTTTTTTTTTTGGCTAGACCAAATACATCAAAAAAGGAGATAACTTCAATCATACAAATCACAAATATTTTTATGCTATCTAATTACAATCATATTTTTTTCATAATAAAAAAAATAATTGTAAAGAAGAACCATTAAAATAGTAAATAAAACGATTAAATAATTATAAGGGGGTTTTAACCAAATCTCCCAAAAGGCATGGGGATTGAGAGAAATTAATAAATGCTGAATTTTTTTTTAATCAAAAAATTAGAAAATTAGGATTGAGATATTGGAGCTCCCACAAGACTTGTGGGTTAAAAACCCCATTTTGCTTAATATATAGTATAGACTAGCCTATCACCCGTGATATGCATGGGATAATTATAGATATTTAGATTTGTTTTAGATTTTTTTTAATATATAAATTATGTTTTTTAAGATTTTTATAAAAATAATTTAACAATCTTATCACTAACCATAGTATATGAGAAAAGTTGAAAAGAGTACTGCAGTAACTATACACAGATTGTATCTATAATTATTTGTATGAGGAAATTTTAAATGTTGATCAGGAGACTTTAACCAAATCAATAAATGCAGGCATGTGACTTGAAAAAAGTTAATAAATGTTGATCAGGAGATTTTGACCAAATCAGTAAATGCTGAGTTTTTTTTTTTTTGATAAAAAAATTTAGAAAATTCAGATTGGGATATTGAAGCTCCCACAGGACTTGGGGTTAAAAATCTCATTTTCCTTAAAAACCCCCTTGAGTGTTTATGTTTATCTAACTTCAATCATATTAAAAAATTAAATTATAAACAAAAGGAGATAACTTCAATCATACAAATCACATTTTTTTTAATGCTATCTAACTACAATCACATTTTTTTTCATAATAAAAAAAAATAATTCAAAAAAAGGACCATTAAAATAGTAAATAAAAAGATTATTTAGTAGTATTGAACAAACGACAATCATATTTTTCTTTTTGTAAGTGTTTATGTTTATCTAACTTCAATCATATTAAAAAAATCAAATTATAAACAAAAAGAGATAATTTCAATCATACAAATCATAATTTTTTTAATACTATCTAACTACAATCATATTTTTCTCATAATAAAAAAATAATAATTGAAAAAAAGAACCATTAAAATAGTAAATAAAAATATTATTTATAACCATTGAACAAACTACAATCACATTTTTCTTTTTGTAAGTTAACTTCAATCATATTAAAAAATAAAATTATAAACAAAATGAGATAACTTCAATCATACAAATCACAATTTTTTAATGCTATCTAATTATCATCAATAATTAAATAAATCAATCACAAATTAAGTCAATTGATAATTAAAAAACACAAGAATTTATTTTCAAAAAACATAGTGAGTTAAAAAGATCAATTACAATTTTTTTTTGAGTCAAAATACAATCTAATCATCATCAATAATTGGTATATTATGTGACCCTAATGAGTACAATTCATTTTGTTTTTCAAAAAACACAGTGAGTTAAAAATCAAATCACAAATTAAGTGAATTGATAGTTAAAAAAACACAATAATTTTTTTTTCAAAAAACACAGTGAGTTAAAAAAATCAATTACAATTTTTTTTTTCAAAATATAATCTAATCATTATCAATAATTGGTACTTTAAAAATCAGATCAGAAAAAAATCAAATCAAATCACAAATATTTTTTTCATAAATAATTGTAAGGAAAAACCATTAAAGCAGTAAATAAAAGATTAAATCACATTAAAAAAAAAGAACCATTGAACAAACTACAATCACATCACATTTTTTCCATAATAAAAAAATAAATAATAAAAAAAAGAACCATTGACTAACTACAATCACATTAAAAAAATAGAACCATTGAACTAACTACAATCATTTTTTTTTCTTCGTGAGCGTTTATGTTTATCTAACTTCAATCATATTAAAAATAAAATTAAAATAGTAAATAAAAAGATTAAATAACATTAAAAAAAAACCATTGAACTAACTACAAGAATTATATTAAAAAAAAAGAGCTATTGAACAAACTACAATCACATCACATTACAATCACATTTTTTTCTTTGTGAGTGTTTATATTTATTTAAATTCAATCATATTAAAAATAAAATTAAAATAGTAAATAAAAAGATTAAATAACATTAAAAAAAACATTGAACTAACTACAACAATCATATTAAAAAAAATAGCCATTGAACAATCTATAATCACATCACATTTTTTCCATAATAAAATAAATAAATGAAAAAAAAGAACTACTAAACTAACTATAATCACATTTTAAAAAAAAGAATCATTCAACTAATTATAATCACATTTTTCTCTTTATGAGAGTTTATATTTATCTAACTTCAATCATATTAAAAAAATCAAATTATAATTTTTTTATTCGCTAGAAAAATCACAAAATATTTTTATGCGCTATCTAACTACAATATTAAAAGAGTAAACAAAAGGAAAAGTCAAGAAGGAGAAAACCAAAAGAAGACTTACTGTTTGCATACATGGTCACTGAAGTTGAAAGTGTAGAAGTAAGAAGTCAAGAAGGAGAAAACAAAAAGGAGACTCACTGTTTGCATACATGGTCACTGAAGTTGAAAGTGTAGAAGTAAGAAGTCAAGAAGGAGAAAACAAAAAGGAGACTCACTGTTTGCAATAGATATGTGGAAAGTTAAAAAGAGTGTGTGTGTTGGAGAAGTTAAAAAGATTTGGAAGAATTTAATAATTGCTAAGTTTTTTTTTTCAAAAAAAATCCAAAAAATTAAGAAATTAAGATTCAAATATTGGAACTCCCACAAAATTTGTATGTTAGAGATAGATATAAATAAATAGATAGATATAGATATAGATATTTATATTTGTTTTAAATTGTTTTTAATATACAAATTATTTGTTTTGGAAAAAGTACTGCAGCAATTATGAGAGAAGTCAAAAAGTCTTGTGGGTTGGGAGAAGTTAATAAATGCTGAGGTTAATTTTTTTTTTTTAAAAAACAAAAAATTAAAAAATTAGAATTAACATATTGGAGCTCCCACAAGCCTTGGGAGTTAAAAATCCATTTTTACTTAATATATAGTATAGACTAGCTTCACTCCATAATAGTTTGTTCCTAGACAAGCTTCTCCCATCTCATAACTTTGCTCAATAAATTTCTCTGCTTTAAGATTTGAACTTACAATCTACATCCAAGTTGGCAATAACAAATTATGTTTAGAGAAATTGATTCATAAACAGAATTTGTACTAGCATATCATCTGTGCTATGTACGGATTGTGTTTATAATTATTTATATATGTGAATTATGATTTTTAAATGTTTATTTTTTATTTTTTAAATGTCTTTTTTTTCCCTTTTTTATATTATATTGAAGTTTAATATTTTGATAATAATCATATGTATTGAACTTTTCAAAGAATTAAATGTCTTTTTTTTATTATTATATTATATTAAAGTTTAATATTTTGATAATAATCATATGTGTTGAACTTTTCAAGAAATTTTTGTTATACTTGTTCTTAATGCGTTAAAGTGTTATTATGAGGGATAATAATCATATGTGTTGGGACTTTTGAAGGAATTCATGTGTTGGATTTCAAAAAAAAAAATTTATGCTTGTTCTTAATGCATTAAAGTGTTATTATGATGGTAAGACTTGGGAGTTGGGAGAAGTTAATAAATGCTAAGATTTTTTTAAAAAAAAAAAATCAAAAAATCAAAAAATTTAGATTGGGAGATTGGAGCTCCCACAAGGCTTAGGGTTAAAAATCCCATTTTGCTTAACTAGCCTATCACCCGTGCTATGCACGGGATAATTATAGATATTTATATTTGTTTTAGATTTTTTTTAATATATAAATTATGTTTTTTAAGATTTTTTTCTTGTCACTAACCATAATGTATGGGGGAAATTGAAAAGGATATTGCAGTAACTATACACGAATTGTATCTATAATTATTTGTATGAGGGGATTTTAAATGCTGATCAGGAGATTTTGATCAAATCAATAATTGCAGGCATGTGGAAAGATATGTGGATTGAAAAAAGTTAATAAATGTTGATCAGGGGATTTTGATCAAATCAATAAATGCTGAGTTTTTTTTTTAAATAAAAAATTTTAAAAATTCAGATTGGGATATTGAAACTCCCATAGGTCTTGGGGGTTAAAAACTCAATTTTGCTTAATATATAGTATAGATATAGATAGATAGATATATCTTTTTATTTTTATTTTTATTTTTGTGTGGTTTCTATTTGGGTATTTTTTTTCCAATTTATTTAAGATGGAGTTGTGGGTATCTTTTTTTAAAATTTAATTTATCTGTGGTTTTCATTTGTTTTTAATTATTATTATTTAGGTAAGTTATGATGTGAGTTAGATATGTGATAGACATGTGAGCTTTATTGATTTAAAGTTTATTTAGATAAACTTAAAAGATTTTTTTTTTAGTTTTTTAGTTTTTTAGTTTTTTTTGTCATGTTATAATATAATATATAAAATATAGGTAGATATCTACAACTTTAATAGAAAATATTATCTGATTTTTTGAGGAAGAGAAAATGAATGCACGTTTTAATTTTTTTTTTTTGAAAATTTGTGAGAGAGATTAGGAGGGAGAGATTATGAAATATTTTTGTTATTAAATAAATAAATCAGTCAATAGTTTTTTTTAATCTATTTTGTAAATTAAAAATCGATAATTTTGGAAAGTTGATTAATTTGTCCCATTAAGTGATTAAAAATTTTGATAAATATACATAACAAAAATACATAATTATATTATTAAATCATAATTTAAATTTAGATGTTATATCTTTTTGAGATCTATAGCTAAATTCATATCTTTTTTATTTTTATTTTTGTGTGTAACCATAGTATATGGGAGAAATTCAAAAGGGTGTTGCAATAATTATGAGAGAAGTCAAAAGGGATTGTGGGTTGGGAGAAGTCAATAAATGTTGAGGTTAGGTTGGGAGAAGTCAATAAATGCTGAGAGTTGTTTTTTTGAAAATTGATTAATTTGTTCCATTAAGTGATTTAAAATTTTGATAAATATACATAAAAAAAATACATAATTATATTATTAAATCATAATTTAAATTTAGATGTTATATCTTTTTGAGATCTATAGCTAAATTCTTATCTTTTTTTTTTTAATTTTTGTGTGTAACCATAGTAAATGGGAGAAATTCAAAGGGTGTTGCAATAATTATGAGAGAAGTCAAGAGGGATTGTGGGTTGGGAGAAGTCAATAAATGTTGAGGTTGGGTTGGGAGAAGTCAATAAATGCTGAGGTTTTTTTTTTTCTTAAATCAAAAAATTAGAAAATTAGAATTAGGAGATTGGAGCTCCCACATGCCTTGGGGTTAAAAACCCCCTTTTGCTTAATATATAGTATAGATATATAGTATAGACTAGTATATCACTCGTGCTATGCACGGATTGTGTTTACAATTATCTATATATGTGAATTGTGATTTTTAAATTTTTTTTAATGTCTTCTTTTTTTTTCTTTTTTATATTATATTAAAGTTTAATATTTTGATAATAATCATATGTGTTGGACTTTTCAAGGAATTAAATATTTTTTATTATATTATATTAAAATTTAATATTTTGATAATAATCATATGTTGGACTTTTCAAGAAATTTTTTTTATGTTTTTTTTTAATGCATTAAAGTAGGGGTGGGCGCGGATCGGTTGCGGCCACGAAACCTCCAATTCGTCATCCGTCCGCCAAATTGGCAGATTGGAGAAAATCAATCCGCATCCGTCCGCCAATCCGGCAGATGCGGATTTGGCAGATTGGCAGATGGATGCGAATCGGTTTGGCGGTTTGAAATTTTACAAATTTTCAACATAAAAAAAAAAAAACCGTTTGAATTTTGCCCATTGTATTTCAATCCATAAGTCAAACAGGTTGCATTCAAACAAGTTGCATTACTGAGGAGAGTGAATTATGTATTTTTGCATTATGTATTTCAGTGTATTTCAGTCAATCCATGGTCTACAGCATGGGCTTATGAAATCATAGGATATGGATGCAATCAACATGACTCAGTAAGAAAAGGTTCTTTTACTACTACTATCAAACCCCCATTTTCTTTAATATTCCAATACATAAATCAATCAAAACTATCTATGACCTCTAATTAAAGGTTTTTTTAATGATTCATACTATAGGATGTACTGGAAATAAGGTCATACCTCCATGATCGTGCTCTGATTCAATATGGAGATAAGCTTGAGTCCTTTGGGAAATCTCTTCAGGAACTTCTTGAGTTAAGTACCGATGAAATTTCTTCTCAGCTTGGTATGAAGAAAGGCCACATTGCCCATTTCATAGAAAAAGGAACCAGTAATTCTTCTGCACCAGATCCTTTGCAGCAGCCACCCCAGGCTCTCACATCAAGTAGAAAAACCTCCAAAACTTCTAGTGACAATAGCATTCACAAGGGTGAGTTGAGTTTATTCAATTTCTGTCAACTGCAGAAAAATATAATATATCTATTTCTGTATCTAAGGGAAAGAATAAATGTTGTAATGCAGCATATGGGGCTTGAATCCAAGGGGCACCAGAGTAATCAACTGGCCTTGACTCAAGGAGAGAAGAAGACCAAACATAGATATAAAATCACAGACAGACACAAATAGAAATCACACAGACACAGATATGAAATCACAAACACAGACATAAAATCAAAATCACAAACCTTTGGTTTTCAAACTCTCTGTAAACTTCGTCTCTCTGTAAGTTTCTCTGTGTGTGTGTGTAGAACCCTCACTCTAATCTTTCAGAACTGTAACAACACAAAAAAAAAATTAAAAAAATAAAAGCAGTTAGAGATTCAGGAGAAGAAGACAAGAAGAGGAAAGATGAAGACAAAAGTAGAACTCACCACCACCACCATGCTCAACGATCCTCTTTCAGTCGAAGAAAGGGGTAGGCCCTAACCGTTAGGGTTTTAATCTGAGATTCTCAGAAAATGGAGTAAAAAAAAAAGAAGCAGATCTTCGATCGGCGATGGAGAAGATCGTCGGATGATGAGAAAGTCGCCATCGGTAGATGGGTAGGTAGGGTAGGGTTTTGGGGGGAGAGAGAGAGAGAGAGTACTGTCGAAGAAGAAGAAAGGGTTAGGTCTTTTGATAATGAGATCAGAAAAGAAGGAGGGGAGGGGGCGTACAAAAAATATTAAAAAAAATGTAAAAAATCTGGAGACAAAACGGCGAGTCGGGTTACACGGATATAATGGCGGGCCATCCGCCACCCGACCCGAATCCGCCAGAATGTAAAATCTTAACCCGCATCCGTCCACCAGGTACCACGCATCCACCCATTTGGCATCGGGTCGGATCGCGTCGGGCGGGTCTGGTTGGTCGGTGGATCTGTTGCCCAGCCCTACATTAAAGCGTTGTTATGAGGGATAATAATCATATCTATTGGAACTTTTCAAGGAATTCATGTGTTGGATTTCAAATTTTTTTTTTTATATTTGTTCTTAATGCATTAAAGTGATATTATGATTGTAAGACTTGGGAGTAGGGAGAAGTTAATAAATGTTAAGATTTTTTTTTTAAATCAAAAAATCAAGAAATTTAGATTGGGAGATTGGAGCTCCCACAAGGTTTGGGTTAAAACCCCCTTTTGCTTAATATATAGTATAGATACTAGCCTATCACTTGTGTTATGCACAGGATAATTATAGATATTTATAATTGTTTTAGATTTTTTTAATATATAAATTATTTTTTTAGATTTTTTATAAAAATAATTTAACAATCTTATCACTAACCAGTGTGTATGAGAGAAGTTGAAAAGGGTTGTAACTATGCATGAGTTGTATTTATAATTATTTGTATGAGGAGATTTTGACCAAAGCTCTCAAAAGGCAAGTGGATTGGAAAAAGTTAATAAATACCGATTAGAGAATTTTGACAAAATCAATAAATGCAAGCATGTGGATTGTAAAAAGTTAATAAATACTGATTAGGAGATTTCGACCAAATCAATAAATGCTAAATTTTATTATATTTTTTTAAATAAAAAATTTAGAAAATTAAGTTTGGGATATTGAAACTCCCACAAGGCTTGGGGGTTAGAAATCCGTTTTTCCTTATATATAGATATAGATATAGATAGATAATACAAAATTTAAATTTTAACAATAATTGTTTTTAAAAATAAAAATCCTACGTGATATAAAGTTATTTGTTCATTTAACTATATCTAATTTAAGTTTTTAAATTTTTTTAAAAGAAAATATTGGTCTATCTAACCATATTTCAATTGAAATTTTAAAATTATTTAAATGAAAATTCCAAAATAAAATTTATCCATATTTAAAATTTGCTATGCACGGGATAATTATAGATATTTATATTTGTTTTAGATTTTTTTAATATATAAATTATGTTTTTAAGATTTTTATAAAAATAATTTAACAATCTTATCACTAACCATAGTGTATGGGAGAAGTTGAAAAGGGTACTGCAATAACTATACACGGATTGTATCTATAATTATTTGTATGCGGGGATTTTAAATACTGATCAGGAGATTTTGACAAATCAATAAATGCAGGCATGTGGAAAGACATGTAGATTGAAAAAAGTTAATAAATGCTGATCAAGGGTTTTTGACCAAATCAATAAATGCTGAGTTTTTTTTTTTTAATAAGAAATTTAGAAAATTCAGATTGAGATATTGAAGCTCCCACAGGCCTTGGGGTTAAAAACCTCCTTTTGCTTAATATATAACTAGCATATCACCCGTGCTATGCACGGATTGTGTTTACAATTATCTATATATGTGAATTGCGCTTTTCTAATGTCTTTTTTTTTTTAAATGCCTTCTTTTTTTCCTTTTTTATATTATATTAAAGTTAAATATTTTGATAATAATCATATGTGTTAGACTTTTCAAAGAATTAAATGTCTTTTTTTTTATTTATTATATTATATTAAAGTTTAATATTTCGATAATAATCATATATATTGGACTTTTTAAGAAATTTTTTTTATGCTTGTTCTTAATGCATTAAAGTGTTATTATGAGGGATAATAATCATATGTGTTGGGACTTTTCAAGGAATTCATATGTGTTGGATTTCAAAGAATTTTTTTTATGCTTGTTCTTAATGCATTAAAGTGTTATTATGAGGATAAGACTTGGGGGTTGGCAGAAGTTAATAAATGCTAAGATTTTTTTTTTTAAATAAAAAAATCAAGAAATTTAGATTGGAAGATTGGAGCTCCCACAAGGCTTGAGGTTAAAAACCCCCTTTTACTTAATATATAGTATAGACTAGCTTATCACCCGTGCTATGCACGGGATAATTATAGATATTTATATTTGTTTTAAATTTTTTTAAATATATAAATTATGTTTTTTAAGATTTTTTATAAAAATAATTTAACAATCTTATCACTAATCATAGTATATGAGAGAAGTTGAAAAGGGTACTGCAGTAACTATACATAGATTGTATCTATAATTATTTGTATGAGGGGATTTTAAATGTTGATCAAGGGATTTTGACCAAATCAATAAATGCAGGCATGTGGAAAAGACATGTGGATTGAAAAAGGTTAATAAATACTGATTAGAGGATTTTAACCAAATCAATAAATGCTGAGTTTTTTTTTTAATAAAAAATTTAGAAAATTCAGATTAGGATATTGAAGCTCCCACAGGCCTTGAGGGTTAAAAAACCCCCTTTTGCTTAATATATAGTATAGATAGCTTATCACGTGTGCTATGCACGAGAAAATTATAGATATTTATATTTGTTTTAGATTTTTTTAATATATAAATTATGTTTTTTAAGATTTTTATAAAAATAATTTAACAATCTTATCACTAACCATAGTGTATGGGAGAAGTAGAAAAGGGTACTGCAGTAACTATACACGGATTGTATCTATAATTATTTGTATGAGGGAATTTTGACCAAATCAATAAATCCAGTCATGTGGAAAGATATGTCGATTGAAAAAAGTTAATAAATGCTGATGAGGGGATTTTGACCAAATTAATAAATGCTGAGTTTTTTTTTTAAAATAAAAAATAAAAAATTTAGAAAATTCAGATTGGGATATTGAAGCTCCCACAGGCCTTGGGGGTTAAAAACCCCCTTTTGTTTAATATATAGTATAGATAGATTATTTAGAGCCACTGAACAAACTACAATCATATTTTTATTTTTGTGAGTTAACTTCAATCATATTAAAAAATCAAATTATAAACAAAATGAGATAACTTCAATCATACAAATCACAATTTTTTTAATACTATCTAACTACCGTGACATTTTTCTCATAATAAAAAAAATAATTGAAAAAAATAACCATTAAAATAGTAAATAAAAAAGATTATTTAGAACCATTGAACAAACTACAATCACATTTTTCTTTTTGTGAGTGTTTATGTTTATCTAACTTCAATCATATTAAAAAATAAAATTATAAACAAAATGAGATAATTTCAATTATACAAATCACAAATTTTTTAATACTATCTAATCATCATCAATAATTAAAAAAATCAATCACAAATTAAGTCAATTGATAATTAAAAAACACAATAATTTTTTTTTCAAAAAACATAGTGAGTTAAAAAGATCAATTATAATTTTTTTTTGGGTCAAAATACAATCTAATCATCATCAATAATTGGTACATTATGTGACCCTAATGAGTACAATCCATTTTGTTTTTCAAAAAACACAGCGAGTTAAAAATAAAATAACAAATTAAGTGAATTGATAGTTAAAAAAACACAATAAATTTTTTTTTCAAAAAACACAGTGAGTTAAAAAAATCAATTACAATTTTTTTTTTCAAAATACAATCTAATCCTTATCAATAATTGGTACTTTAAAAATCAAATCAGAAAAAAATCAAATCAAATCACAAATATTTTTATGCTATCTAACTACAATCATATTTTTTTTTTCATAAATAATTGTAAAGAAAAACCATTAAAATAATAAATAAAAGATTAAATCACATTAAAAAAAACCATTGAATAAACTACAATCACATCACATTTTTCCCATAACAAAATAAATCAATACTATATATTAAGCAAAATGGAGTTTCTAACCCCCAAGGCCTGTGGGAGCTCCAATATACCAATCCTAATTTTCTAATTTTTTGTTTTTTTTAAAACAAAAATTAACCTCAGCATTTATTAACTTTTCTCAACCCACAAGACTTTTTGACTTCTCTCATAATTACTCATAACAAAATAAATAAATAAATAAATAAATGAAAAAAAGAACCATTGACTAACTACAATCACATTAAAAAAGAAGAATTATTGAACTAACTACAGTCACATTTTTTTCTTTGTGAGTGTTTATGTTTATCTAACTTCAATCATATTAAAAATAAAATTAAAATAGGAAATAAAAAGATTAAATAACATTAAAAAAAACCATTGAACTAACTACAACAATTATATTAAAAAAAAGAGCCATTGAACAAACTACAATCACATCACATTACAATCATATTTTTTTCTTTGTGAGTGTTTATGTTTAGGGTTTAGGGATTAGTGTGTATTGGAGAAGTTAATAAGTGCTAAGTTTTTTTTTTAAAAAAAAAAATCAAAAAAATTAAGAAATTAAGGTTCAAATATTGAAACTCCCACAAAACTTGTGGGTTAGAGACAGATATAAATAAATAGATAGATATAGATATAAATATTTATATTTGTTTTAAATTTTTTTTAATATACAAATTATTTATTTTGGAAAATGTACTGCAGTAATTATGAGAGAAGTCAAAAAGTCTTGTGGGTTGAGAGAAGTTAATAAATGTTGAGGTTAATTTTTTTTTTAGAAAAACAAAAAATCAGAAAATTAGGATTGGCATGTTGGAGCTCCCACAGGCCTTAGGGGTTAGAAACCCCCTTTTGCTTAATATATAGTATAGACTAGCATATCACCCGTGCTATGCACGGATTGTGTTTACAATTATCTATATATGTGAATTGCGATTTTTAAATGTCTCCTTTTTTTTTCTTTTTTTTTAAATGTCTTCTTCTTTTTTTTCTTTTTTCTTTTTTAAACGTCTTCTTTTTTTTTCTTTTTTTATATTATATGAAAGTTTAATATTTAGATAATAATCATATGTGTTGGACTTTTTAAGGAATTAAATGTCTTTTTTTTATATATATTATATTAAAATTTAATATTTTGATAATAATCGTATGTGTTGGACTTTTCAATGAATTTTTTTTTATACTTGTTCTTAATACATTAAAGTGTTATTATGAAGGATAATAATTATATGTGTTGGGACTTTTCAAGAAATTCAAATGTGTTGGACTTTTCAAGAAATTTTTCTTATGCTTGTTCTTAATGCATTAAAGTGTTATTATGAAAGTAAGGCTTGGGGGTTGGGAGAAGTTAATAAATGCTAAAGTTTTTTTTTTAAAATCAAAAAATTAGAAAATTTGGATTGGGATATTAGAACTCCCACAAGACTTGGGGGTTAGAAACCCTTTTTTCCTTAATATATACTAGCATATCACCCGTGCTATGCACGGGTTGTGTTTCACCACTTTGTCTTCTTTTTTTTTTCTTTTTTTATACTATATTAAAATTTAGGGCAAATTACACAAATAGTACCTATAGTTTGAGGCTTGTGGCACTTTGGTCCCTGACTTTTCAATTGTGACACATTTGACCATGAATTTTGAATCTTGTTCCAAATAAGGACAATTGAATATATAATTAGATTTTTCAAGGGTAAAATTGTCAATTTGATAAATTATAAACTAATTTGACAAAAATAAATGTCAAACAAATATTTTTTAATTTTAAAAAATTATTTCTACATACTAAAAATAAAATTATATAAAATTGATAAATCTTTTAGACATTTATTTTTTTTTTACCAAATTAACTTTTATTATGTATTTGGATGATGATCATGTAAAATTAATTATAAAAAAATAATCATGTAATTTTTATTAATTTTACATAATTTTATCATTGGTGGATAAAAAAAATTTCAAAAAAATAAAAAATATTTTTTTGACATTTACTTTTGTCAAATTAGTTTATATTTTATCAAATTAATGATTTTACCCTTGAAAAATCTAATGATATTTTTAATTGTCCTTATTTGGAACAAAATTCAAAATTCAGGGTCAAATGTGTCACAATTGAAAAGTCAGGGACTAAAGTGACACAAGTCCCAAACTATAGGGACTATTAATGTAATTAACCCTAAAATTTAATATTTTGATACTAATCATATGTGTTGGACTTTCCAAGGAATTCATATGTGATGGACTTTTCAAGGAATTTTTTTCATGCTTGTTTTTAATGCATTAAAATGTTATTATGAGGGATAATAATCATTTGTTGAATTTTTCAAGGAATTCATATGTACTTCACAATTATTTCTATATATGTGAATTGTGATTTTTGAATGTCTTTTTTTTCTAAATGTCTTCTTTTTTTATATTATATTAAAGTGTAATATTTTGATAATAATCATATGTGTTGGACTTTCAAGAAATTCATATGTGTTGGACTTTTCAAGAATTTTTTTTTATGATTGTTCTTAATGTATTAAAGTGTTATTATGAGGGATAATAATCGTATGTGTTGGGACTTTTCAAGGAATTCATATGTGTTGGACTTTTCAAAGAATTTTTTTTATACTTGGGGATTGGGAGAAGTTAATAAATGCTAAGATTTTTTTTTAAATAAAAAATCAAGAAATTTAGATTGGGATATTGAAGCTCCCACAAGACTTGGGGGGTTAGAAACCCCATTTTTCTAAATATATTTATAGATAGATAGATTTTTTATTTTTATTTTTATTTTTATTTTATTTTTGTGTGGTTTCTATTCGGGTATTTTTTTTTAATTTATTTAAGATGAAGTTGTGGGTATCTTTTTTTTTAAAATTTAATTTATCTATGGTTTCCATTTGTTTTTAATTATTATTATTTAGGTAAGTTATGATGTGTGTAACAACCCTCACCTTACTCTTGCCATATTTGTGTACATTCTTGCATGGTCTTGCTTGTTATGTTAATTTGAAGGTTTTATCTTGCCTTGGTTCGCTTAAGTTGTTTACACGATTTTGTTCCTTGCTTAGTGTGTGTGCATAGCCGAGGTCGTCTTGAGCTTAGTCCGCCTTTGACCCTTTGTACTTAGAACTATCTTGAGGTCTTGTTTAACCCCATCTTCACCTCGGGCATTCTTTGCCGAGATGTTTCGCACTTGAACCTTGTCCGCAGGCAGGTATGGCCTAGGCCGAGATGTGGCGCACCCCGGCCAAGGTGTGGCACAGCTTAGTCAAGTGTCGTCCTCCCTAGCCGATGTTTTTCTATCCCGTTGCTGGATCCTTGTTTTGAGCCGATGTCATCTCTTTGCCGATGTGTCCTACCCGAGCTTGCTGCATACGATTTGTCAGAGACCTGTCTTGTCTATCAATCACCTTTTTGGAGCTGAACCAACCCGATAATGCCACGTGTCCGAGCTGTTTGTTAAGGCAGCCGACAGACCTTGAAACAAATCATTTCTTGTCTCAAATCTTCGTTTTAGAGAGAGAAGCTCTAGAAAGGAGGAAGAAGGGTTCTTGAGTGAGAGTAATCTTCCAAGCTTGATCCTTGAGGCTTGAACCGTTAGATCCGAGTTTTGAGGTTAGAATCTTGATCCCCTTTGATTGTTCTTGCTGAATATCTAGCTGCATTGCATGATCGGATTTGTTTTGCATGTCATGCATCGTTTTGAAGATTGGCTTTGGAAAGAGAAAACGGCTTTCTGTGTTCTTGAAAAAGGTCTCTTTTGATCGAGGAGTTTGGAACGAAAACCATGTTTTGTGTTTGTTCTTGCATGCCTTTCTTTGATAGGTACCCAGGTCCATATATTTTGAACTCTTGGCATGAAAACTCAGATTTTTGTAACAAGTTGTGAACTTGCATCCATCTTTCAAATGATCATGTTCTTCATATTCTTCAAAGGAAAACCCAGATTTTTCCTGACCTTGTTTAGCGGGACCTCGGCTTAGCCCTGGATTGTACCCAGTGTGTTTTCGAGAAACGGGAGCAGTGGTTAAGCTCCCAGCTTGTTTTGTTTGTCTTTGACTTAGATCTGGCATGAATGCCGAGATCATTTGCATGTATAAATAGAGCTTGTTTTGAGGATGTGGTTTGCCATGTGATTTGTAGGACCTTGATCTTTGCTTTGAGCCTACACCTGAAGAACTAGGTGAGTGGTATTTCTAATAAAGCTATGTTACACTTGTTCTTGATAAATCTTGTTTTGTTTGTTTTGACGTGGTATTTGCTAAGCATGAATAAATGGCCTTGTTTGATTGTTAACCTCGGAAAGTCCCTTGTGCTGGAGGACTCTAAACTTTCGCAGTACCAGTGTAAAAGGATACGGTCCTTGTTAAATCGGGCTACGGGCCTAAGTAACACAAGTCCCTTGTGCTGGAGGACTCTAAACTTTCGCAGTACCAAGTGTAAAAGGATACGGTCCTTGTTAAATCGGGCTACGGGCCTAAGTAACACAAGTCCCTTGTGCTGGAGGACTCTAAACTTTCGCAGTACCAGTGTAAAAGGATACGGTCCTTGTTAAATCGGGCTACGGGCCTAAGTAACACAAGTCCCTTGTATTGGAGGACTCTAAACTTTTGCAATACTTTTGACCGAACGATTACGGATCGTACAGCTTTTGATACTTGAATGATGAATACGGTTCATCCCTTGCTTCGCCGATGTTTTGATACTTGACTGATGAATACGGTTCATCCCTTGCTTCGCCGATGTTTTGATACTTGACTGATGAATACGGTTCATCCCTTGCTTCGCCGATGTTTTGATACTTGAATGATGAATACGGTTCATCCCTTGCTTCGCCGATGTTTTGATACTTGACTGATGAATACGGTTCATCCCTTGCTTCGCCGATGTTTTGATACTTGAATGATGAATACGGTTCATCACTTGCCTTGTTAAAGTTTTGGTGTGTTTCGTTTTGAAGGACCTCGGCTTTATTCATGTAAAACCTTTATTTTTAGTACCATTCACTGAGTTTTGTACTCACCCCTCTATATATATGTAGGTGATGAGCAGGACGGCGGCGACGCCTAGATCGTTTTGGATGCTTGTTTTGGATTCATGCTTATGTCGGCTTCACTTTGTATTTACGTCGGCAATGCCTGCTTTGCATGTCGGCAAATCTTGAAAATCATGCTTCTTGACTTGTATTAGCTGTATTTTGTATATGTCGGCTCGAGAAGCCTTTTGATCAAGATGTAACATGTAATTTTACCTTATTGTATTTAAGTTGTGAAGTTAATTGGAATGTTTGGCATTGCTTGGATCTACGCACAGCTCTTACGGACCACTTGTGTTTGATTTATTGCTTCCGCATTTGTGAGCCCCCTATATCCATACTCTGATTGTGTTAAGTTTTGAAAAGTTGGCCTTCGGTAATTACGGATTACTGGCCATCACGGCACCAAACTACTAGGGGCGGTTTGGGGTCGTGACAGAATGGTATCAGAGCACAAGTTCCTCGGTATACGTTATTCACACACTTTGAGTCCTGAAGAGCATAGGATTTTCCTTAGAAAAATGTTAGGGTTGCATCATGGTATTTGTTGTTTGAGTGAAGTGTGCATTGTCTTGATATGCTTATTTGCTATTTGCCTATGTGGTTATTTGCTTAATTGTTTTAAAGTCATACTTTGCACGCTCATAGCATCATGAGGAGAGGTAGACCACCGCTTGGCCGAGATCAGCCCGAAGACAGAATGGACAAATTAGAAAGATTAGTGGAGGGTTTGGCCCGCGAGTTGAGGCAAACCAGGCAGCAGTTCGCTAGTGCTACGTCGACTCAGGCCGAGCAGACCAGCGGCCGAAATGTAGCTCCACCTCCACCTCCTCCCGTGCCGCAGGTTCCCCCGCAACCAGCCTTGTATGGGGATGGGACGATAGCTTTGATCAGGGAATTCAAGAAAATGAGACCACCAAGGTTCTCCGGGGGTATAGAGCCGATGAAGGCTGAAGCATGGGTGTTGGAAATGGAAAATTTATTCGAGATCTTCCCTAGCACCGACGCACAGAAAGTGACGTTGGCAGCATTCACATTAGATGATGACGCCCGTAGGTGGTGGATGATGGTTAGGGGGAGCAATCCGGATTTGACCTGGACCCGATTCTTAGAGTTGTTCTACAAGAAACATTTTCCCCTAAGTGTTCGAAACCGCAAGGCTACCGAATTTCATACTCTAACGCAAGGCAACAGAACAGTGGCGGAATATGACCGCGCTTTCACTGAACTGGTAAGGTTTGTACCTCACATGACCAACGATGAATATATGAAGGCCAGGAAGTTCGAGTGTGGGCTTCGTGGACCGATTCAAGACCGGGTGAGTTTACTCGATATGCCGACTTATGCCGAAGTATTGGACAAAGCCATTCACGCCGAAGCTAATTTGAACCGATACCAGAGCTCGGGAGAAAACCAGCGAAAGAGGCAGAACTATGACAATCGCCGAGGACAGCTGAACACCAAGAAGAGAACGAACATGGACAGTACTGGTAACCTAAGGCAGGAAGGGAGTGTTAAACCGACGTGTTCGGATTGTGGGAAACAGCATTTTGGGATCTGCCGACGAACGTCTGGAGCCTGTTATGAGTGTGGCGAGATGGGCCATTATGTGAGAGATTGCCCCAAAGCAAAGGCTGATGACAACAAGAAAGGAGAAAATACCTCGGGTTCCGTTCAGAAGGGAAATGCTGGGAGAGGACAGATGAGACAGGGCAGAGTGTTTGCATTAATACCAGGAGACACTCAGAATGCTGAGGCAGTGGTGTCAGGTATTTTACTAATTTGCTCCCAAGATGCTTATGTGTTGATTGATTCGGGTTCTACTCATTCGTTTATATCTACTAAGTTTGCCGAGAAAATTAATAGAGAACTAGAGCCCCTTGACTATGTGTTGTTTGTATCTACTCCATCTGGGGAATCTATGATTGTTGCATCCATTTACAGAGCATGTATTATTGTGATTGAAAATGTTGAACTGTTAGTAGATTTGATGCCTCTAGACATAGCTCATTTTGATATTATACTGGGAATGGATTGGTTAGTCGCGAACAATGCATCTATTAATTGTGTTTCGAAAAGTGTCACCTTGAGACCCCCAAACCTAGCCGAGGTTATTTTCCAGGGAAAAGGGATAGTGCCCCCACCATACTTGATTTCGTCCATTAAGGCCTGTAAGTTAATTCAGAAAGGGTGTCGAGGTTACTTGTGCAGTATACTGAGTGATCAGAATGGAAATGTTAACTTAGCCGACATCCCGATTGTTAGTGATTTTCCCGACGTCTTTCCGGATGAATTGCCTGGCCACTTGACTGATAGAGAAATAGAGTTTACGGTCGATATTGTATCGGGAACGCAGCCGATCTCCAAACCACCTTATAGGATGGCCCCCGCTGAACTTAGAGAATTGAAACTGCAATTGCAAGAGTTGTTAGATAAGGGATTTATTAGGCCGAGCACTTCACCATGGGGAGCACCTGTTTTATTTGTTAAGAAGAAGGATGGCACACTCCGTCTTTGTATTGACTATAGAGAACTCAATAAAGTCACCATTAAGAACAAGTACCCGTTACCTAGAATTGATGATTTGCTTGATCAGTTACAAGGAGCACGAGTCTTTTCTAAGATCGACCTTCGGTCTGGTTACCATCAGCTTAAAGTTAAAGCCGAAGATGTTGAGAAGACTGCTTTTCGAACAAGATATGGCCACTACGAGTTTTTAGTAATGCCTTTTGGAGTGACTAATGCCCCTGCTGCATTTATGGATTTAATGAACAGAATCTTCAAACCGTATTTAGATGAATTTGTAGTTGTTTTCATTGATGATATATTGATCTATTCCAAGAGTAATGATGAACATGAAAACCATTTGAGACTTGCCTTACAGATTTTGAGAGAACGGAAAATTGTATGCGAAGTTTAACAAGTGTGAGTTTTGGCTTTCTACCATCTCATTTTTGGGTCATGTGATTAATGAGGAGGGTATCTCAGTAGATCCTAGCAAAGTTGAAGCCGTAGTAAATTGGCCGAGGCCGACTAACGTGTCCGAGATTCGTAGTTTTCTGGGTCTAGCAGGTTATTACAAAAAGTTTGTGAAAGATTTCTCCAGGATTGCAATTCCATTGACGCAACTGACTAAGAAGGGGACACTGTATGAATGGACTAAAGATCGGGAGTCAGCCTTCCAGGAACTGAAGACGAGGTTAGTTACAGCACCAGTACTTGTACTACCATCAGGTAACGAAGAATTTCATGTCTATAGTGATGCATCGCATAAGGGTTTGGGTTGTGTATTAATGCAAAAGGGTAAGGTTATAGCTTATGCATCTCGTCAGTTGAAACCTCATGAGAAAAACTACCCTACCCATGACTTAGAATTGGCGGCCGTAGTATTTGCTTTAAAGATTTGGCGTCACTACTTGTATGGAGCTATTTGTCAGGTTTTTACAGATCATAAGAGCTTAAAGTATCTATTCACTCAGAAGGAATTGAATCTGAGAC
This sequence comes from Camellia sinensis, assembly GCF_055761805.1. NCBI lineage: Eukaryota > Viridiplantae > Streptophyta > Magnoliopsida > Ericales > Theaceae > Camellia > Camellia sinensis. The sequence continues at coordinate 41,981,143 of NC_138969.1, read as the reverse complement.
AGAGACGGTGGCTTGAATTGTTGAAGGACTATGATATGCAAATTCAATATCACCCCGGGAAAGCTAACAGTGTAGCCGACGCTTTGAGCAGGAAGTCAGATGGAAATTTGGCGTGTTTAACCGTGATGTCAGTGGAGCCGACTATCGTTAATGAAGTAAAGACAAGACAGATGGAGGATAACTTCCTCAAGAAAATAGCCGAGGAAATTGGCACAAGGCCGAGACCAGGGTATACCATCGAAAACCAAGTACTCAAGTTTGAAGGAAGGTTATGTGTGGCCGACATCCCAGAGCTGAAGAAAAAGATTTTGCAGGAAGCTCATAGCACTAAGTTTGCTGTCCATCCAGGGAACACCAAGATGTATCAAGATGTGAAGCAGACCTTCTGGTGGCCAAATATGAGGAGAGAAATAGCCGAATTCGTGTCCTAGTGTTTACATTGTCAGCAAGTGAAAGCAGAACATCAAAGACCAGCAGGACTTCTTCAACCTTTGCCGATTCCTGAGTGGAAATGGGAGCACATCTCCATGGATTTTGTGATTGGGTTGCCGAAGACACCAAAGGGTATGGATTCAGTTTGGGTTGTTGTGGATAGGTTAACTAAGTCAGCACACTTTCTACCCGTTAAGACTACCTTCAACGCCAATCAACTTGCCTTGCTATATGTGAACGAGATTGTCAGACTTCATGGAGTGCCGATGTCAATTGTTTCAGACCGAGATCCCAAATTTATTTCTAGATTTTGGCAGAGTCTACAGAGGGCTTTTGGAGCCGAGCTGAGATTTAGTACAGCTTTTCATCCTCAGACAGATGGGCAGACTGAGAGGACAATTCAGATGCTTGAAGATATGCTTAGACTTTGTGTGTTGGACTTCCAAGGAAGTTGGGGAACACATCTACCCTTAGTGGAATTCGCTTACAATAACAGTTATCAAGCTAGCATTGGCATGGCGCCGTATGAAGCCTTGTACGGAAGGAAATGTAGATCGCCGATATGTTGGACCGAAGTCGGAGACAGAGCTCTGCTTGGTCCCGAATTGATTCAGGTGACAACAGAAAAGATTAAACTTGTCCAACAGAGGATTAGAACTGCCCAGAGCCGACAAAAGAGCTACGCCGATCAGAGGAGAAATGAGTTAGAGTTCGAAGTTGGGAATCATGTATTCCTGAAGGTTTCACCAATGAAAGGAGTTTCCAGATTTGGAAGGAAAGGTAAGTTAGCACCTCGTTACATTGGGCCATTTGAAATTCTTGAGAGAATTAACCCCGTTGCCTACAGACTTGCTTTGCCGCCAGATTTGAGCCAAGTCCACAATGTGTTTCATGTTTCGATGTTGAGGAAGTACATCCGAGGTCCACTACATGTAATTGATCATTCCGAGATCACAGTTAATGAAGATTTGGGCTACGAGGAGAAGCCAATGAGGATTGTTGATCGACAAGTGAGGCAATTGAGGAACAGGTTGATACCGATGGTAAAAGTCGAATGGAAGGAGCATTATGGCACAGAGGCCACGTGGGAAAAGGAAGAGGACATGAGTGTCCGTTATCCGGAGTTGTTCTGGGAACAAGGTAATTCAAGTTTGGGGACCAAACTTCTTTAAGGGGGGTAAGATGTAACAACCCTCACCTTACTCTTGCCATATTTGTGTACATTCTTGCATGGTCTTGCTTGTTATGTTAATTTGAAGGTTTTATCTTGCCTTGGTTCGCTTAAGTTGTTTACACGATTTTGTTCCTTGCTTAGTGTGTGTGCATAGCCGAGGTCGTCTTGAGCTTAGTCCGCCTTTGACCCTTTGTACTTAGAACTATCTTGAGGTCTTGTTTAACCCCATCTTCACCTCGGGCATTCTTTGCCGAGATGTTTCGCACTTGAACCTTGTTCGCAGGCAGGTATGGCCTAGGCCGAGATGTGGCGCGCCCCGGCCAAGGTGTGGCACAGCTTAGTCAAGTGTCGTCCTCCCTAGCCGATGTTTTTCTATCCCGTTGCTGGATCCTTGTTTTGAGCCGATGTCATCTCTTTGCCGATGTGTCCTACCCGAGCTTGCTGCATACGATTTGTCAGAGACCTGTCTTGTCTATCAATCACCTTTTTGGAGCTGAACCAACCCGATAATGCCACGTGTCCGAGCTGTTTGTTAAGGCAGCCGACAGACCTTGAAACAAATCATTTCTTGTCTCAAATCTTCGTTTTAGAGAGAGAAACTCTAGAAAGGAGGAAGAAGGGTTCTTGAGTGAGAGTAATCTTCCAAGCTTGATCCTTGAGGCTTGAACCGTTAGATCCGAGTTTTGAGGTTAGAATCTTGATCCCCTTTGATTGTTCTTGCTGAATATCTAGCTGCATTGCATGATCGGATTTGTTTTGCATGTCATGCATCGTTTTGAAGATTGGCTTTGGAAAGAGAAAACGGCTTTCTGTGTTCTTGAAAAAGGTCTCTTTTGATCGAGGAGTTTGGAACGAAAACCATGTTTTGTGTTTGTTCTTGCATGCCTTTCTTTGATAGGTACCCAGGTCCATATATTTTGAACTCTTGGCATGAAAACTCAGATTTTTGTAACAAGTTGTGAACTTGCATCCATCTTTCAAATGATCATGTTCTTCATATTCTTCAAAGGAAAACCCAGATTTTTCCTGACCTTGTTTAGCGGGACCTCGGCTTAGCCCTGGATTGTACCCAGTGTGTTTTCGAGAAACGGGAGCAGTGGTTAAGCTCCCAGCTTGTTTTGTTTGTCTTTGACTTAGATCTGGCATGAATGCCGAGATCATTTGCATGTATAAATAGAGCTTGTTTTGAGGATGTGGTTTGCCATGTGATTTGTAGGACCTTGATCTTTGCTTTGAGCCTACACCTGAAGAACTAGGTGAGTGGTATTTCTAATAAAGCTATGTTACACTTGTTCTTGATAAATCTTGTTTTGTTTGTTTTGACGTGGTATTTGCTAAGCATGAATAAATGGCCTTGTTTGATTGTTAACCTCGGAAAGTCCCTTGTGCTGGAGGACTCTAAACTTTCGCAGTACCAGTGTAAAAGGATACGGTCCTTGTTAAATCGGGCTACGGGCCTAAGTAACACAAGTCCCTTGTGCTGGAGGACTCTAAACTTTCGCAGTACCAAGTGTAAAAGGATACGGTCCTTGTTAAATCGGGCTACGGGCCTAAGTAACACAAGTCCCTTGTGCTGGAGGACTCTAAACTTTCGCAGTACCAGTGTAAAAGGATACGGTCCTTGTTAAATCGGGCTACGGGCCTAAGTAACACAAGTCCCTTGTATTGGAGGACTCTAAACTTTTGCAATACTTTTGACCGAACGATTACGGATCGTACAGCTTTTGATACTTGAATGATGAATACGGTTCATCCCTTGCTTCGCCGATGTTTTGATACTTGACTGATGAATACGGTTCATCCCTTGCTTCGCCGATGTTTTGATACTTGACTGATGAATACGGTTCATCCCTTGCTTCGCCGATGTTTTGATACTTGAATGATGAATACGGTTCATCCCTTGCTTCGCCGATGTTTTGATACTTGACTGATGAATACGGTTCATCCCTTGCTTCGCCGATGTTTTGATACTTGAATGATGAATACGGTTCATCACTTGCCTTGTTAAAGTTTTGGTGTGTTTCGTTTTGAAGGACCTCGGCTTTATTCATGTAAAACCTTTATTTTTAGTACCATTCACTGAGTTTTGTACTCACCCCTCTATATATATGTAGGTGATGAGCAGGACGGCGGCGACGCCTAGATCATTTTGGATGCTTGTTTTGGATTCATGCTTATGTCGGCTTCACTTTGTATTTACGTCGGCAATGCCTGCTTTGCATGTCGGCAAATCTTGAAAATCATGCTTCTTGACTTGTATTAGCTGTATTTTGTATATGTCGGCTCGAGAAGCCTTTTGATCAAGATGTAACATGTAATTTTACCTTATTGTATTTAAGTTGTGAAGTTAATTGGAATGTTTGGCATTGCTTGGATCTACGCACAGCTCTTACGGACCACTTGTGTTTGATTTATTGCTTCCGCATTTGTGAGCCCCCTATATCCATACTCTGATTGTGTTAAGTTTTGAAAAGTTGGCCTTCGGTAATTACGGATTACTGGCCATCACGGCACCAAACTACTAGGGGCGGTTTGGGGTCGTGACAGAATGGTATCAGAGCACAAGTTCCTCGGTATACGTTATTCACACACTTTGAGTCCTGAAGAGCATAGGATTTTCCTTAGAAAAATGTTAGGGTTGCATCATGGTATTTGTTGTTTGAGTGAAGTGTGCATTGTCTTGATATGCTTATTTGCTATTTGCCTATGTGGTTATTTGCTTAATTGTTTTAAAGTCATACTTTGCACGCTCATAGCATCATGAGGAGAGGTAGACCACCGCTTGGCCGAGATCAGCCCGAAGACAGAATGGACAAATTAGAAAGATTAGTGGAGGGTTTGGCCCGCGAGTTGAGGCAAACCAGGCAGCAGTTCGCTAGTGCTACGTCGACTCAGGCCGAGCAGACCAGCGGCCGAAATGTAGCTCCACCTCCACCTCCTCCCGTGCCGCAGGTTCCCCCGCAACCAGCCTTGTATGGGGATGGGACGATAGCTTTGATCAGGGAATTCAAGAAAATGAGACCACCAAGGTTCTCCGGGGGTATAGAGCCGATGAAGGCTGAAGCATGGGTGTTGGAAATGGAAAAGTTATTCGAGATCTTCCCTAGCACCGACGCACAGAAAGTGACGTTGGCAGCATTCACATTAGATGATGACGCCCGTAGGTGGTGGATGATGGTTAGGGGGAGCAATCCGGATTTGACCTGGACCCGATTCTTAGAGTTGTTCTACAAGAAACATTTTCCCCTAAGTGTTCGAAACCGCAAGGCTACCGAATTTCATACTCTAACGCAAGGCAACAGAACAGTGGCGGAATATGACCGCGCTTTCACTGAACTGGTAAGGTTTGTACCTCACATGACCAACGATGAATATATGAAGGCCAGGAAGTTCGAGTGTGGGCTTCGTGGACCGATTCAAGACCGGGTGAGTTTACTCGATATGCCGACTTATGCCGAAGTATTGGACAAAGCCATTCACGCCGAAGCTAATTTGAACCGATACCAGAGCTCGGGAGAAAACCAGCGAAAGAGGCAGAACTATGACAATCGCCGAGGACAGCTGAACACCAAGAAGAGAACGAACATGGACAGTACTGGTAACCTAAGGCAGGAAGGGAGTGTTAAACCGACGTGTTCGGATTGTGGGAAACAGCATTTTGGGATCTGCCGACGAACGTCTGGAGCCTGTTATGAGTGTGGCGAGATGGGCCATTATGTGAGAGATTGCCCCAAAGCAAAGGCTGATGACAACAAGAAAGGAGAAAATACCTCGGGTTCCGTTCAGAAGGGAAATGCTGGGAGAGGACAGATGAGACAGGGCAGAGTGTTTGCATTAATACCAGGAGACACTCAGAATGCTGAGGCAGTGGTGTCAGGTATTTTACTAATTTGCTCCCAAGATGCTTATGTGTTGATTGATTCGGGTTCTACTCATTCGTTTATATCTACTAAGTTTGCCGAGAAAATTAATAGAGAACTAGAGCCCCTTGACTATGTGTTGTTTGTATCTACTCCATCTGGGGAATCTATGATTGTTGCATCCATTTACAGAGCATGTATTATTGTGATTGAAAATGTTGAACTGTTAGTAGATTTGATGCCTCTAGACATAGCTCATTTTGATATTATACTGGGAATGGATTGGTTAGTCGCGAACAATGCATCTATTAATTGTGTTTCGAAAAGTGTCACCTTGAGACCCCCAAACCTAGCCGAGGTTATTTTCCAGGGAAAAGGGATAGTGCCCCCACCATACTTGATTTCGTCCATTAAGGCCTGTAAGTTAATTCAGAAAGGGTGTCGAGGTTACTTGTGCAGTATACTGAGTGATCAGAATGGAAATGTTAACTTAGCCGACATCCCGATTGTTAGTGATTTTCCCGACGTCTTTCCGGATGAATTGCCTGGCCACTTGACTGATAGAGAAATAGAGTTTACGGTCGATATTGTATCGGGAACGCAGCCGATCTCCAAACCACCTTATAGGATGGCCCCCGCTGAACTTAGAGAATTGAAACTGCAATTGCAAGAGTTGTTAGATAAGGGATTTATTAGGCCGAGCACTTCACCATGGGGAGCACCTGTTTTATTTGTTAAGAAGAAGGATGGCACACTCCGTCTTTGTATTGACTATAGAGAACTCAATAAAGTCACCATTAAGAACAAGTACCCGTTACCTAGAATTGATGATTTGCTTGATCAGTTACAAGGAGCACGAGTCTTTTCTAAGATCGACCTTCGGTCTGGTTACCATCAGCTTAAAGTTAAAGCCGAAGATGTTGAGAAGACTGCTTTTCGAACAAGATATGGCCACTACGAGTTTTTAGTAATGCCTTTTGGAGTGACTAATGCCCCTGCTGCATTTATGGATTTAATGAACAGAATCTTCAAACCGTATTTAGATGAATTTGTAGTTGTTTTCATTGATGATATATTGATCTATTCCAAGAGTAATGATGAACATGAAAACCATTTGAGACTTGCCTTACAGATTTTGAGAGAACGGAAAATTGTATGCGAAGTTTAACAAGTGTGAGTTTTGGCTTTCTACCATCTCATTTTTGGGTCATGTGATTAATGAGGAGGGTATCTCAGTAGATCCTAGCAAAGTTGAAGCCGTAGTAAATTGGCCGAGGCCGACTAACGTGTCCGAGATTCGTAGTTTTCTGGGTCTAGCAGGTTATTACAAAAAGTTTGTGAAAGATTTCTCCAGGATTGCAATTCCATTGACGCAACTGACTAAGAAGGGGACACTGTATGAATGGACTAAAGATTGGGAGTCAGCCTTCCAGGAACTGAAGACGAGGTTAGTTACAGCACCAGTACTTGTACTACCATCAGGTAACGAAGAATTTCATGTCTATAGTGATGCATCGCATAAGGGTTTGGGTTGTGTATTAATGCAAAAGGGTAAGGTTATAGCTTATGCATCTCGTCAGTTGAAACCTCATGAGAAAAACTACCCTACCCATGACTTAGAATTGGCGGCCGTAGTATTTGCTTTAAAGATTTGGCGTCACTACTTGTATGGAGCTATTTGTCAGGTTTTTACAGATCATAAGAGCTTAAAGTATCTATTCACTCAGAAGGAATTGAATCTGAGACAGAGACGGTGGCTTGAATTGTTGAAGGACTATGATATGCAAATTCAATATCACCCCGGGAAAGCTAACAGTGTAGCCGACGCTTTGAGCAGGAAGTCAGATGGAAATTTGGCGTGTTTAACCGTGATGTCAGTGGAGCCGACTATCGTTAATGAAGTAAAGACAAGACAGATGGAGGATAACTTCCTCAAGAAAATAGCCGAGGAAATTGGCACAAGGCCGAGACCAGGGTATACCATCGAAAACCAAGTACTCAAGTTTGAAGGAAGGTTATGTGTGGCCGACATCCCAGAGCTGAAGAAAAAGATTTTGCAGGAAGCTCATAGCACTAAGTTTGCTGTCCATCCAGGGAACACCAAGATGTATCAAGATGTGAAGCAGACCTTCTGGTGGCCAAATATGAGGAGAGAAATAGCCGAATTCGTGTCCCAGTGTTTACATTGTCAGCAAGTGAAAGCAGAACATCAAAGACCAGCAGGACTTCTTCAACCTTTGCCGATTCCTGAGTGGAAATGGGAGCACATCTCCATGGATTTTGTGATTGGGTTGCCGAAGACACCAAAGGGTATGGATTCAGTTTGGGTTGTTGTGGATAGGTTAACTAAGTCAGCACACTTTCTACCCGTTAAGACTACCTTCAACGCCAATCAACTTGCCTTGCTATATGTGAACGAGATTGTCAGACTTCATGGAGTGCCGATGTCAATTGTTTCAGACCGAGATCCCAAATTTATTTCTAGATTTTGGCAGAGTCTACAGAGGGCTTTTGGAGCCGAGCTGAGATTTAGTACAGCTTTTCATCCTCAGACAGATGGGCAGACTGAGAGGACAATTCAGATGCTTGAAGATATGCTTAGACTTTGTGTGTTGGACTTCCAAGGAAGTTGGGGAACACATCTACCCTTAGTGGAATTCGCTTACAATAACAGTTATCAAGCTAGCATTGGCATGGCGCCGTATGAAGCCTTGTACGGAAGGAAATGTAGATCGCCGATATGTTGGACCGAAGTCGGAGACAGAGCTCTGCTTGGTCCCGAATTGATTCAGGTGACAACAGAAAAGATTAAACTTGTCCAACAGAGGATTAGAACTGCCCAGAGCCGACAAAAGAGCTACGCCGATCAGAGGAGAAATGAGTTAGAGTTCGAAGTTGGGAATCATGTATTCCTGAAGGTTTCACCAATGAAAGGAGTTTCCAGATTTGGAAGGAAAGGTAAGTTAGCACCTCGTTACATTGGGCCATTTGAAATTCTTGAGAGAATTAACCCCGTTGCCTACAGACTTGCTTTGCCGCCAGATTTGAGCCAAGTCCACAATGTGTTTCATGTTTCGATGTTGAGGAAGTACATCCGAGGTCCACTACATGTAATTGATCATTCCGAGATCACAGTTAATGAAGATTTGGGCTACGAGGAGAAGCCAATGAGGATTGTTGATCGACAAGTGAGGCAATTGAGGAACAGGTTGATACCGATGGTAAAAGTCGAATGGAAGGAGCATTATGGCACAGAGGCCACGTGGGAAAAGGAAGAGGACATGAGGGTCCGTTATCCGGAGTTGTTCTGGGAACAAGGTAATTCAAGTTTGGGGACCAAACTTCTTTAAGGGGGGTAAGATGTAACAACCCTCACCTTACTCTTGCCATATTTGTGTACATTCTTGCATGGTCTTGCTTGTTATGTTAATTTGAAGGTTTTATCTTGCCTTGGTTCGCTTAAGTTGTTTACACGATTTTGTTCCTTGCTTAGTGTGTGTGCATAGCCGAGGTCGTCTTGAGCTTAGTCCACCTTTGACCCTTTGTACTTAGAACTATCTTGAGGTCTTGTTTAACCCCATCTTCACCTCGGGCATTCTTTGCCGAGATGTTTCGCACTTGAACCTTGTTCGTAGGCAGGTATGGCCTAGGCCGAGATGTGGCGCGCCCCGGCCAAGGTGTGGCACAGCTTAGTCAAGTGTCGTCCTCCCTAGCCGATGTTTTTCTATCCCGTTGCTGGATCCTTGTTTTGAGCCGATGTCATCTCTTTGCCGATGTGTCCTACCCGAGCTTGCTGCATACGATTTGTCAGAGACCTGTCTTGTCTATCAATCACCTTTTTGGAGCTGAACCAACCCGATAATGCCACGTGTCCGAGCTGTTTGTTAAGGCAGCCGACAGACCTTGAAACAAATCATTTCTTGTCTCAAATCTTCGTTTTAGAGAGAGAAACTCTAGAAAGGAGGAAGAAGGGTTCTTGAGTGAGAGTAATCTTCCAAGCTTGATCCTTGAGGCTTGAACCGTTAGATCCGAGTTTTGAGGTTAGAATCTTGATCCCCTTTGATTGTTCTTGCTGAATATCTAGCTGCATTGCATGATCGGATTTGTTTTGCATGTCATGCATCGTTTTGAAGATTGGCTTTGGAAAGAGAAAACGGCTTTCTGTGTTCTTGAAAAAGGTCTCTTTTGATCGAGGAGTTTGGAACGAAAACCATGTTTTGTGTTTGTTCTTGCATGCCTTTCTTTGATAGGTACCCAGGTCCATATATTTTGAACTCTTGGCATGAAAACTCAGATTTTTGTAACAAGTTGTGAACTTGCATCCATCTTTCAAATGATCATGTTCTTCATATTCTTCAAAGGAAAACCCAGATTTTTCCTGACCTTGTTTAGCGGGACCTCGGCTTAGCCCTGGATTGTACCCAGTGTGTTTTCGAGAAACGGGAGCAGTGGTTAAGCTCCCAGCTTGTTTTGTTTGTCTTTGACTTAGATCTGGCATGAATGCCGAGATCATTTGCATGTATAAATAGAGCTTGTTTTGAGGATGTGGTTTGCCATGTGATTTGTAGGACCTTGATCTTTGCTTTGAGCCTACACCTGAAGAACTAGGTGAGTGGTATTTCTAATAAAGCTATGTTACACTTGTTCTTGATAAATCTTGTTTTGTTTGTTTTGACGTGGTATTTGCTAAGCATGAATAAATGGCCTTGTTTGATTGTTAACCTCGGAAAGTCCCTTGTGCTGGAGGACTCTAAACTTTCGCAGTACCAGTGTAAAAGGATACGGTCCTTGTTAAATCGGGCTACGGGCCTAAGTAACACAAGTCCCTTGTGCTGGAGGACTCTAAACTTTCGCAGTACCAAGTGTAAAAGGATACGGTCCTTGTTAAATCGGGCTACGGGCCTAAGTAACACAAGTCCCTTGTGCTGGAGGACTCTAAACTTTCGCAGTACCAGTGTAAAAGGATACGGTCCTTGTTAAATCGGGCTACGGGCCTAAGTAACACAAGTCCCTTGTATTGGAGGACTCTAAACTTTTGCAATACTTTTGACCGAACGATTACGGATCGTACAGCTTTTGATACTTGAATGATGAATACGGTTCATCCCTTGCTTCGCCGATGTTTTGATACTTGACTGATGAATACGGTTCATCCCTTGCTTCGCCGATGTTTTGATACTTGACTGATGAATACGGTTCATCCCTTGCTTCGCCGATGTTTTGATACTTGAATGATGAATACGGTTCATCCCTTGCTTCGCCGATGTTTTGATACTTGACTGATGAATACGGTTCATCCCTTGCTTCGCCGATGTTTTGATACTTGAATGATGAATACGGTTCATCACTTGCCTTGTTAAAGTTTTGGTGTGTTTCGTTTTGAAGGACCTCGGCTTTATTCATGTAAAACCTTTATTTTTAGTACCATTCACTGAGTTTTGTACTCACCCCTCTATATATATGTAGGTGATGAGCAGGACGGCGGCGACGCCTAGATCGTTTTGGATGCTTGTTTTGGATTCATGCTTATGTCGGCTTCACTTTGTATTTACGTCGGCAATGCCTGCTTTGCATGTCGGCAAATCTTGAAAATCATGCTTCTTGACTTGTATTAGCTGTATTTTGTATATGTCGGCTCGAGAAGCCTTTTGATCAAGATGTAACATGTAATTTTACCTTATTGTATTTAAGTTGTGAAGTTAATTGGAATGTTTGGCATTGCTTGGATCTACGCACAGCTCTTACGGACCACTTGTGTTTGATTTATTACTTCCGCATTTGTGAGCCCCCTATATCCATACTCTGATTGTGTTAAGTTTTGAAAAGTTGGCCTTCGGTAATTACGGATTACTGGCCATCACGGCACCAAACTACTAGGGGCGGTTTGGGGTCGTGACAATGTGAGTTAGATATGTGATAGACATGTGAGTTTTATTGATTTAAAGTTTATTTAGATAAATTTTAAAGATTTTTTTTTTTAGTTTTATAGTTTTTTTTTGTTATGTTATAATATAATATATAAAATAAAGGTAGATATCTACAACTTTAATAAAAAATATTATCTGATTTTTTTGGGGAAGAGAAAATGAATGCAAGTTTTAGTATTTTTTTTTGAAAATTTGTGAGAGAGATTAGGAGGGAGTGATTATGAAATATTTTTGTTATTAAATAAATAAATCAGTCAATAGTTTTGTTTTAATCTATTTTGTAAATTAAAAATCAATAATTTTGAAAAATTGATTAATTTGTCTCATTAAGTGATTTAAAATTTTGATAGATATACATAAAAAAATACATAATTATATTATTAAATCATAATTCAAATTTAGATGTTATATCTTTTTGAGATCTATAGCTAAATTTTTATTTTTATTTTTTATTTTTGTGTGTAACCATAGTGTATGAGAGAAATTGAAAAGGGTATTGCAATAATTATGAGAGAAGTCAAAAGAGATTATGGGTTGGGAGAAGTCAATAAATGCTGAGGTTGGGTTGGGAGAAGTCAATAAATGCTGAGGTTTTTTTTTTTTTTTAAATCAAAAAATTAGAAAATTAGGATTAGGAGATTGGAGCTCCCACAAGCTTTGGGGTTAAAAACCCCCTTTTGCTTAATATATAGTATAGATACTAGCATATCAGCCGTGCTATGCACGGATTGTGTTCACTATTATCTATATACGTGAATTGCGATTTTTAAATGTCTTCTTCTTTTTTTTTAAATGTCTTTTTTTTTCCTTTTTTTATATTATATTAAAGTTTAATATTTTGATAATAATCGTATGTGTTAGACTTTTCAAGGAATTAAATGTCTTTTTTTATTATTATATTATATTAAATTTTAATATTTTGATAATAATCATATGTGTTAGACTTTTCAAAGAATTAAATGTCTTTTTTTATTATTATATTATATTAAATTTTAATATTTTGATAATAATCATATGTGTTGGACTTTTCAAAATTTTTTTTTATGCTTGTTCTTAACGCATTAAAGTATTATTATGAGGGATAATAATCATATGTGTTGGGACTTTTCAAGGAATTCATATGTGTTGGATTTCAAAGAATTTTTTTTATACTTGTTCTTAATGAATTAAAGTGTTATTATGAGGGTAAGACTTGGGAGTTGGGAGAAGTTAATAAATGCTAAGGTTTTTTTTTTTTAAAATAAAAAAATCAGAAAATTTAGATTAGGAGATTGAAGCTCTCACAAGGCTTGGGGTTAAAAACCCCATTTTGCTTAATATATAGTATAGATACTAGCCTATCACCCGTGCTATGCACGAGATAATTATAGATATTTATATTTGTGTTAGATTTTTTTAATATATAAATTATGTTTTTTAAGATTTTTTATAAAAATAATTTAACAATCTTATCACTAACTATAGTGTACGGCAAAAGTTGAAAATGATATTACAGTAACTATGCACGGATTGTATCTATAATTATTTATATGAGGGGATTTTAAATGCTGATCAGGAGATTTTGACCAAATCAATAAATGCAAGCATGTGGAAAGACATGTGGATTGAAAAAAATTAATAAATGCTGATCGGGGGATTTAGACCAAATCAATAAATACTGAGTTTTTTTTTTTTTTTTAAATGTTGATCAGGAGATTTTGACCAAATCAATAAATGCTAAGTTTTTTTTTTAAAATCAAAAAATCAAGAAATTTAGATTGGGATATTGAAGCTCCCACAAGGCTTGGGGGTTAGAAATCCCATTTTCCTTAATATATAGACTAGCCTATCACCCGTGCTATGTACGGGATAATTATAAATATTTATATTTGTTTTAATTTTTTTTAATATATAAATTATGTGTATTAAGATTTTTTATTAAAATAATTTAACAATCTTATCACTAACCATAGTGTATAGGAGAAATTAAAAAGGCTACTGCAGTAACTATGTACGAGTTATATCTATAATTATTTATATGAGGGGATTTTAAATACTAATTAGGAATTTTGACTAAAACGGCCTTTTCCTTTGATTATTATATTCCGAACTTGGTTCCGTAGTTATGTAGTTGTCTTATTCTCATTTACGTCATTTACTCTTTGTATTTGAGTCTTGGTTTGTGTTGGGCAGGTTTGAAACAGGTTGGTTATGTTTAGAAACCTAAAGTTGATGCCTAGATTTTGGCCTCACGCTCGAGCGGGGCTTTTGACGCTCGAGCGGGCCCTTCGTTTTTGCTTCTCCGCTCGAGCGAGAGTTTTGACGCTTGAGTGGGTCCTTTGATTTTGTTCCTCCGCTCGAGCGGGGACCATGGTTTGCAAAACTTTTGGAAGTGTACATTCGGCGCTCGAGCGGCACTTTTGACACTCGAGCGTGAGTTTGTGTCTAACACTTGAGTGGGGAGTTCCACGCTCGAGCGGGGCGACTGCTATTTCAATCTGAAAAGTGACATTTCAGATCACTTTTTGATTTTCTTTCTCTCTCCTACTTTTTCAAAACCTCCATTGGAGAGCACCTCTCTAAAATTCCAACTTCTCTCTAGGGTTTGATCTAGTAGGAGTGATCCTCTATCTTTGGGCCTTTGTAAAAAGTGTTGATCTGTTGTGGGCTACGTTTTGATCCGAAAATCTTGGGATTTGAAGCATCTCGAAATTCTTCATGTTCTCCCTTTGAGATCCAAATTTGAGGTAGAGATAACTACTCATTTTTATGGTCTTTGACATAAACTATTGGTCATTTTGATGTAATGTCGAAGTTGGGTAATTTTGGGTGTTAGGGTTTCAAAATGAATAAAGAGGGGTTTGGTTATTTTGACTCATAATGTGTATCTTGGGTCTTAAAATGATGGTGTTGTTGTTGTTGAGGAAATATGGGACCTTTGGGTCATTGTAGGGAAAAAGGAGGAGAAAGCCCGAATTTTTGTTATAGATTAATTTATATAATTAATTTGAGAATGCTATGGAATTATGAAATTGAGTTGGGAATAATGAAATTGGCTCATTATGAGGTAGAATGGTGGAGTTGGATACATTAATCACTCACCTTTGAAAATGTTGATAATTTACCTGTTGGTGTATTTATTATCTGTTTAGAAATAACAGCTTTGGGCTATCGGTGGAGGATAGTCTTGATTGTTGTAGACACTGCATGATGATTAGGCGAATTAAAACTAATCAAGTTGAGTATTTGAATACATGGGTGCCGAATTCCGCAGATGAAATTTCCGTAAAATGGCCATTCGAAAATAATTACACATGGATGCCGAATACTGCGGACACAATTTCCGTAAAATGGCAATTCAAAAATATCTATACATGGGTGCCGAATCCCACGGATGAAATTTCTGTAAAATGGCTATGAGAAAATAATTACACATGGGTGCTGAATCCCGCGGACGCAATTTTCGTGAAATGGCAGTTTGAAGTATTGTTGGCTTGAGATGTAGTCTCGTTTAAGTTGTTTGGCCAGGTTCTGAGCCGTGTTTATAAGTTGAGTTTTGTTAAGTGAAGGATTATGGAACTGGATTGTACTGTATGTTGGTTTATGTGAGTTAAACATTTATCAAGTGCTAATGTTCTAGTTATTGCTCATATTATGTTTAACATATCTCTACTGGGCGTTGGCTCACTCTATATGGGACATCATTTTCAGGTACAAGTGTTATGCCACCTCTAAGGACGTAGCTTGGGAGGCTTGAGGCTGTCAGACTCTTTTTTGTTGTTTTTGTCGTATTACATGTATATCAAGCCAAGGGCTTATTTTGTGTAGAGTTAGTACTCTCCTTTTTGTAACCAAGTGTTGACTTGGAAAGTTGTAAGCCTATAGGGCATTCACTTTTGTTGTCAACATGTAATACCTTTTGTAAGAATACTCTGATGATTGCAATATGAAATCTCTTCTATTTATCGTGAATGTATGTTATGATGGGTTTATTTTTGAGGGCGTTACAACTTGGTATCAGAGCGTACCGGGTTCGAATACTTTGGGTACGCTGGAAGTGGTTAGTACTACAATGGGTTCGTCTCGCTTGATAGAGACTTAGATGTAGTGTTATATGCTTATGTGATAACATGTTTATGTGACTATCTGGGTATGAGATTTAGTTTCTAGGATGTTGATTGGATCCTTGGGTTTGTGTGAGTCTTGTTGGAAAAGCACTTGATCAGTGCTGTTTCTAACCGGAACTCTAGTAACGCCTCGGGACTATCATTATCCAGAAATGAAATTCGTAAGTGCTTATGTGATTATGTGCTTACGTGGAGTGAATTACAGTTGTCCATTGCATTAGGACGCGAGTGTTATAGCTTCAGCACCTTTGTGAATGTACTAATGTTCTTCGTTACCTTTATTAGGATGTTAGAATGAGGACGTGGTGGTAAGCGAGGTAGGCCTAGGAGGCAGGAGGTGCCTATACCGGATGAAGTTCCGGCGTAGCAAGAGGGTGTTGGTCAGGCCAATGTGACCGAGCCAGTAGGGCAGCAGGCCATGAGTGCCTTAGCTTGCGAGATAGCAGGAGCTATGAGGGAATCCATAAGCATTCTCAGAGCTGAGAATCCAGTTCAAGCCCAAGTTGTTGATGCATGGCCTTCATTTCTGAAGAGGGAATTCTTCCGGTCTAATCCAGATGAGTTTGTTGGGGATTCTAAGGAGCCACTTAAGGCTGATGAGTGGTTAAAACAAATGACTAAGACGTTTGAGATGATTGGCATCGAAGACGGGGCATTGAAAGTGACCTTGGCATCTTTCCAGCTCGAGGGGGATGCGGGTCAGTGGTGGAAGTTCATGAGGGGTCGTATTGGTGGCACATGGGAGGCCTTTGTAGATGCTTTCCAGGAAAAGTTCTTAGCCCCGGCTGTCAGGGAGAAGCTGAGGGACCAGTTTTGTCAGCTTAAGCAGCTGAGTTTATCAGTGGCCGAGTTTGAGGCCGCATTTACTAGCTTATCCAGGTTCGCACCTGACCTTGTGGTGTCTGAGAAATGACGTTGCATCAAGTTTGAGAGGAAGTTAAGGCATGGCCTCAAGATGAGAGTTGGGGGATCTATGATCCGGGAGTATGGGCGTCTTGTGGATGCCACGACCCATATGGAGACTATGATGGAGGAGGAGGAGAGGATGAGGGGCTCCAAGAGGAGTCAGGATGGCTAGGGGGATGATAGGAGGCAGAGGAGTTCTAACCCTCAGTAGTCCTAGAGTGCCTTGGTGAGATCTACCTTTTCAGTACCGAGTTCGAGTTCTGAGAGAGGTAGCCAGGGAGACTTTACCTGTTTCAAGTGTGGTCAGCTGGGCCACAAGTCTCCAGCTTGCCCGCAGAGGGAAGGAGGTTAGGGAGCAGCTTCATCTTTGGCTCGACCTCAGAGCCAGAGTCAGGGTAGAGGTCGGTCGTCCTCTTGTTACCAGTGTGGTCAAGCAGGGCACCTGAAGAGGTTCTGGCCACAGTTGGGTGGTACACCCAGTGCGTCTGGTTTGAGACAGACGCAGAGTTCGCAGCCAGCACAGTCTGTTCAGGCCTCGAGGGCTAATCAGGGGGCTTCATCGTCTCAGTCTGTGCACCAGCCTTTTGCACCGAGAGGTGAGCAGGTAGATCACGGGCCTACAAGGCGTGTGTATGCTGTTACCACGTAGGATCTAGCACCGGCTCCATCTGTTGTGAGAGGTACCTTTTTGTTTTGCAACTCGGTTGCCAACGTGTTGATTGATACGGGTGCATCTCATTCCTTTATATCTGCTGCATTTGCATCTGTTTTGGGGTTGGAGTTGGCACAGTTAGCATTTCCTATATGTGTTGTATCGCCTGTTGGGGGCGAATTGATTTTGAAACACGGATGTAGATGCTGTGACATAGAGGTCGCTGACCGCCGACTTCTATTTCCATTTGTAGTTATGGCTATGTTGGGTTTTGATATTATTTTGGGTATGGATTGGTTATCGTCATACTGGGCAGTTATTGATTGTTACCGCTAGAGGGTCACTATTTGTACCTTGAGCGGGGATTGTTTCCATTTCTTGGGGGATCGGGTTGGCAGTGTGTTACCACCAGTATATGATCCACGAGGGCGGAGTGAGCTTAGTGGTCTCCTCGCTAGCTTTATGAGTGGTGAGTGTGATGAGACCCAGACTGTATTGCCGAGAGTGGTTCGCGAGTATTCAGATGTTTTTCCTGAGGACCTTGTTAGTTTACCACCTCATCGAGAGATCGAGTTCTCTATTAACTTATCGCCCGGCACGACACCGATTTCCATGACACCTTATCGTTTTGCCCCAGCCGAGTTGAGTGAGTTGAAGATCCAACTCCAGGAGTTGCTAGATAAGGGCTTTATTCGCCCTAGTGTTTTGCCGTGGGGAGCATCGGCCCTCTTTGCTAAAAAGAAAGATGGTGCCTTGAGACTTTGTATCGATTATCGAAAATTAAATCGGGCTACGGTTTAGAATAAATACCCTATGCCCCGTATAGATAATCTGTTTGACCAGTTGAAAGGGTCCTGTTGTTTCTCTAAGATAGATCTAAGATCGAGTTACCACCAGTTGAGGGTCATGGAGGAGGATATTCCGAAGACGACATTCCGTACGTGGTATGGCCACTATGAGTTTCTGGTGATGCCTTTTGGGCTCACCAATGCACCGGCAGTGTTTATGGACTTGATGAACCGGATATTCTGGGAATTCTTAGATCGTTTTGTAGTTGTCTTCGTGGATGACATTCTGATTTATTCACCTTAGAGCCTATAGGCTGTATGCCAAGTTTGGGAAGTGTGAGTTCTAGCTAGGAGAGGTCAAGTTCTTAGGCCATATGGTTTCTGGGGATGGGATGTCTGTTGATACATCCAAGATTGAGGCAGTGCAAGACTGGACATAGCCTAAGAGTGTTTTTGAGATCCGCAGTTTTCTGGGATTAGTGGGGTATTACCGCCGGTTTATGAAAGATTTCTCTAGACTAGCTTCGCCGTTGACTAGATTGACGTGGAAAGGGGTCAAATTTGTATGGAGTGAGACTTGTGAAAAGTCGTTCCAAGAGTTGAAAGTTAGATTGACCACCGCTCCGGTGTTGATTATTCCGGAGAAAGGTTTGGGTTATGCGGTTTATTGTGATGCCTCACGAGAGGGTTTGGGTTGTGTGTTGATGCAAGAGGGGAAAGTGGTAGTGTAGACACCCCATTTTTGACCGACCTTAAGACTCAGACGTCACTGATTGAATGCTTGGTGATATTGCATATTGCGCTCGTTCAGAAGTTTCAGAGTCCCGGTTGCAAGCCTTGCCTCCGGACTTTCGGACTCTTTCGTGCTTTACCTCGGTTTGCGAACCAGGCTCTGTTTTCTCTATTTTCTCTTCCCGAAGGGAGGGAGAGGTCTCGTAGACCATCTCTCAGTGGCCGTAGGCTACGTTTCGCGGTCGTAGGCCATTTTTTCCATTTGGAGCCCGGTTTCAAGTTTTTCGGAGCCGTCGGCCGTGTGCCTCGGTTCGGGACCGCTTAACCACCTTCGTTTGCTCCAGTTTTTGGCATACATCTTATTTCCTCCCTTTTGAGGGACACTGGGGTCTGAGAGACCAACTTCGTGGTCAAACGCCACCTCCGGTGCTTAACAGTCAGTTTTCGGGCGTCCGGACCGCTTGTTTTGGCCCCCGAACCTTCGTTTTGCATCGGTTTGGGTTCATTTTTGGTGGAGACCTTATTTTCGTTGTTAGAAAGGTTGTAGGAGAGTGGGAGGCCAGAAATTTTTCTAAAAAACCAGCTTTTTTTGGTAAAAAGTGATCTAGCATGAATCCGGGAAGGAGGAAAACACTGCGCGGTTTCACCGAAACGAGCATAACTCTTTGCATACTTGGATTTAAGATATGAGGTTACCACCATTGAAAAGCTTACTTCCAGGGCTTCATTTTTCGCTCAAGAATCTCCTAAGGAAAAGTTCGGGTGGGGGAGATATGGTTGGTTAAAGTCCGTTTGGACCGAATCTGCGCGGCTTCACCAAAACTGGTATAACTTTTTGCACAAAAGGAATTTTGATGCAAGGTTTGCGGCATTGGAAAGCTAAATTCTGGGGCTTCATCCCAAGGGGTGGCCGGCCACTTGACCCTTTTGACCTGGTCGGCTGGCCACCTAAACTAGTCGGCCGGCCACCTTGCCTGGCCGGCCGGCCGGCCACCTGAACCTTTTGAACCTGGTCGGCCATTTTTTCCCTCCTGAGTGTGTTCCAGCTGTGCCAGCTATTCTGCATTTGACCCACTGTCCGAAGGTCTTCCCTTTTGGGGGGAAATTTGAATTAGTTTTTCCCCCCTTTTCTCCACCCCTCTCCCTCTATATAACCAGCCTCTCCCCTTCATTTCAAAAGGGTTACAAAAATTGGTTTTGAGCTCTTGCATTCAATCTCTCTCTCTCTCTCTACCCCAAGCATCAAAACCCCTTAAGTCCTACACCATTTACCCTACACCTCATAGCACAAGGCCTCCATCCTTCATTCCGGCACTTTGGGACTGTTTTGGAGAGGCTAAAGGCTCAGAAATTTGGTCTAAGAGCTGCTGGTTCATTGGTTTTCAAGGGTAAGTCTTCTTCTCCTCTTTTGTTGCCTTATTTTTATTTGTATCTAAGCCATACTTGCTAGCATTTTTGGGCTCCGATCCAAACTATAAATAGTCATATTTTGAGCTCCTCTTCATGTTTGATCAAGGGTCTTACTCTGTTTGAGGTCTCCTCTCCACCCTTTGTGTTTAAACTCTCTTTTAGGCCTATTTTTGCATGATATTTTAGGCTTATTTGTGAGCTGTTTTGGACTTGGTCATAAACTTTGAAATGTCTTGTTTTGAGCCCCTCTTCAACTTTGTTGAAGGGATCTCCTCTGTTTGAGGCCAGCAGCTATCACTTGCTTCTTTATCCCTCTTTTAGGCCTTTTTCTTGCATGATATTTTAGGCCTACTTGTGATTATTTTTGAAGCTTGACATAAACTGTAAAGTGCCTTTTTTTTAGCCTCTCTTCAACTTTGTTGAAGGGCTATTCACTGTTTGAGGCCAGCTTCTGTCCCTTGTCTCTATTCTCTCTTTTAGGGCCATTTTTGCATGATAGATTAGCCCTACTTGTGTTTGTTTTTGAGAGTTTTCATAAACTGAAAAATATCTTGTTTTAATCTCATCTTCAAGTTTTCTTAAGGTTCAATTTTTGTTTGAGGTCATATGCTTCCTTGTATGCTTGATTGTTTCATATTTTGAGCCTTACACCTAAGCCCTTGTTGCATGCTTTGTTTGGCCTTCTAGCCACTGAAATCCAATGGATTTTTAGTGGCTAAGACACTATTTTGAGCTTCCGAATCAGAGGGGGGTGACCCCCTCTCACCTTGACTTGTTTGGTGGCCTTGTTGGCCTTCCAAGGAGACCCTATCTTGCAAGCTTTGAAGTCACTTTATAGGGTCAATTCGGTGAGTTTTGGGACTATCATATTTGATTTTCAGAGTTTTTTATGCCATGCTTCATGTCTATCTTGTATGTGCTTAATGACTCCTTGCATGGCCCTCTAAAGTAAGTCATCATTTTTGCATGCCATGGTTGCATATCAGTGGTTATTTGGGCCTATTTTCACATGTTTTATTCACTGATTTTTGCTGGTTTGGTGAGATTCCATGTGCATCCTATACTTTCCATGTAAACCATGTTTGCTAGTCAAACTTGCATGCTATGTTAGGCCATCTTGATAACATCTTTTGGCCATGCTTTGAACTGGAAATATGCATGTTTTGGGACTGCCTTGGCTTTGTCTTCATGCTTCATATTCAAAAAATGCATGCTTTGTATAGCTATAAGTCATTCCATGTGCCTAGTTTCGAGTTCCGGGGTTCATCTCATGCATCGGGTGCCATGTTTCTATGTTTCGGGGCTGTTTTGTATCATATTTCAGCACTGAAATTTGCATGTTTGCATACATGTTTCATGTCTTGCCATGCTTTGGTAGAGTGGCATTTGTTGCCTTAGGTTCGGTCCTCGGTTTGCGTGCATGTGTGTACGCATTTCGATAGTCTCATTTTCATCTAATGGATACTGATGTGAGTGTGGCTGAGGTCTATTCATGTTAGTGTAAGTCCATTATGCATTGTGTATGCCATTTCATTTCATAGCATTGCGTATGCAAGGTTGTATGTTAGAGCATTGTGTATGCCTCATTACATTGTGCATTGTGTGTGCCATTTCATAGCATTGCGTATGCTAGGTTGCATGTTAGGATTGCATTCATGCATGTCATGCATATTGCATTGTGCTTGGGATAGGAGTTAGCCCAAGCACGGGAAACGAGGGACGTTTCGTACTCCGAGTGACGGAACGTGTCTCAATTCCCGGTCGCCGACACTCCGGATTATCCATGATGGAGTCTAGGCCTTGTTGTGTCCATATGTGCATTCATTTCATATTGAGTCATGCAATTCGACTTCTCGGCCATCATGCATCGAGATGCGTGATTGGTGACACGAGGATCGAGGACTACACTCCCCGAAGAGTAGTCATGCATACATATGTGAAAATACTTTGCCATGCCCCTTTGTTGCTCTCTGTTGCAGCAAATCAGAAATCAGTAGCCTTCCGGAGCTTGGCACGCATTCCAAGAAAAATTACAAACAGAGGCAAACCGGGGCATCGCAAGGGATTTCTGCGCAAGGCAAATTCAAGCATGCATCATTCATCATCCGGAACAGAGCTGAGGCGGTCCACAGATTTGCGTGCAATTTATTGCTTTCCTAGATTAATGTGTTAATTAATTAGGATTTTATATTTATTCAGGACTGTATTATTTATTCATTTGGGACTGTATTATTCTTTCGGACCCTCTGCGTGAGGGCACAACTGTAATAAGTGTGCGTGTGTGTGATGTATGTCTTCCAACCCCACGTCTTTCTCCATTTTATTTACCCGCTTATGATGGTTAGATTAGGGCATGTTTCAATTAGCATACAGTATGATAGCATGTTTGCATTCATTCATCTGTCTTGCATGCACCGGGCTCGACGCATCATACTAACTGCATTGTATTTTCAATTCCAAATTGAATACATGTTAGCTGTAGCATTTCATATGCCATGTTTAGAATAGCCGAGCCCATCTTAGTTGCATCTTGCATGTGTTGCATTAGGCATTTCTGTATAGTTAGGATCATTCATGGATTTCTAATTAGCTTCTGTTTTGGCTTGGAGTACTCGGTAAGTTTTATGCTTTAGCATCCTTGCATGCGTGTGAGTGACTGCCATGATAGCATGGTTACCATGAGGCTATATGCTTACGTGATATAACTGCCTGAATGCCTGTGGGTGAAGGTTGGATTATTTGAATTGGAATAAACGCATTGACTGTGAGTTTTACGCCCACTAGATAGTGGCAAAATCATGTTTTTTTTCTAAGCCCACCCGAGGGTGACAAAATCTGCATTTTAAGCCTACTTGCGAGTAGCAAATCACTTTCAAATAAACAAACATGAGATGTTTTGTTCCGATTCAGACGATCCAGTTTATACTTGTATGCTGTGCGCATCACATAGTAAATCTAGGCTAATAACCGGAATAAGAACGCATAATGTTTTCAAAAATAGATATCATGGTTAGTAGAGGCCGATCTTTGATCGGGCGAACGGGAGTGCTCACGAAGTGACCTTCCCCAATCGTACCCAAGTTCCCGAGCCGAGGCAACTTTGGTGATGACGGACACGTGGCCTTAGGCAAACGAGTCAGGGTTTCCTAAATTTCCCCAAAATAAAACATTTAGGTGGCGACTCTGTATCTGGAAAAGCAGTCCATGTTTGGCACTTCTTTCAAAATCTGTTTTCTCAAAACGATTTGCCGGATTTGGACTCTTTGGTTCAGATTTAGAACCGTGACAATTTGAGAGTCCGAATTGTAGTGAGCCCAAAATGAACAGAACGGGACCCATCCTCCCGGGGCGTTCGGGGACGTCTACAGGTAGCCTATGGCTCACGTCAGTTGAAGATTCACAAGAGAAATTACCCTACTCACGACCTAGAACTAGCTGCAGTAATTTTTGCCTTGAAGATTTGGAGGCACTACCTTTATGGTGAGAGATTCGAGGTATTCTTGGATCATAAGAGTTTGAAGTATCTGTTTATATAGAGAGACTTGAATTTGAGGCAGAGGAGGTGGATGGAGTTCATTGAGGACTATGACTTCGAGTTACACTATCACTCGGGAAAGGCTAATGTTGTGGCTGATGCCCTTAGTAGGAAATCCATTAGTGATGTAGCTTGTATAGCCATCCGGGAGTGGGAGATGTTGGGTGTACTTGGCGAGTTCGATTTGCTTCTGGGCAAATCCGTTGAGGCTGCGGCCTTGTTTTCTGTAGTTGCGCAACCCACACTTATGAATCGAGTGTTAGAGGCACAAGGAGGCGACCTTGAGGTAGAATCCCTCTGAAAGAAGATCTCCAGCGGGAAGGCTGAGAAGGGTTTGACGGTATATCCTGACCTAAGTGTGAGATACCGAGACCGTTTGTTTGTGCCGGAGTCTTGCCTAGAGGAGGTACTCCGAGAGTTTCATCATTTACACCTTGCGGTGCATCTGGGAGGCACCAAGATGTATCGTGATTTGGGTCACCAGTTTTGGTGGCGGGGTATGAAGAAGGATGTGGCTGTGTTTGTGTGTAAGTACCTTACTTGTCAGCAAGTGAAGGCCGAACATCAGAGGCCAACGGGTTTGTTACAACCCTTGCCTATTGCCGAGTGAAAGTGGGAGCGTGTCACTATGGACTTCGTTGTAGGTCTTCCGAGGACTCAGCGGGGTAGTGATGCTATTTGGGTGGTTGTAGACTGGTTGACTAAGTCGGCGCACTTCATTCCTATGCGTGCGAAGGACTCGGTAGATCATCTTGCCAACTTGTATATTCGGGATGTAGTGAGATTGCACGGAGTCCCAGTGTCGATCGTCTCAGATAGAGATCCACGTTTTACTGCTAGGTTGTGACAGAGTTTGCAGAGTTCCTTGGGCACTAGACTGACCTTTAGCACAACTTATCATCCTCAGACTGGCGGGCAGTCCGAGCGCACTATTTAGATCCTTAAGGATATGCTTCGAGGTTGTGTCCTTGACTTTAGTGGGTCGTGGGAGAGGCACTTGCCCTTGGTAGAGTTTGCCTACAACAACAGTTTTCAATCCAGTATCGGTATGGCACCGTTTGAGGCCATGTATGGCTGACCGTGTAGGTCTCCAGTTTGTTGGGCCGAGGTGGGTGATGCACCTTTGTTAGGCTCGGAGTTCGTGAGGGAAACAACGGAGAAAGTTGAGCTTATCCGTATGAGGCTTGTCACAACCCAGAGTCGCCAAAAGAGTTATGCTGACCGTAAGAGGGGACCTTTGGCATTTGAGACGGGTGATCATGTTTTTTCTGAAAATATCACCTAGGCGGGGATTGATGAGATTTGGGAAGAGTGGGAAGTTGTCCCCTCAGTTTATAGGCCCTTTCGAGATCCTTGAGAGGATTGGTGAGGTTGCCTACCGTTTAGCTTTGCCGCCGTAGTTGTCCGGGGTGCATGACGTGTTTCATGTCAGTATGCTTCGGAAGTACGAGCCGAATCCATCACATGTATTGGATTGGACCGACTTAGAGGTAAATGAGGATGCCTCGTATGAGGAGAGACCGGTTCGGGTCTTGGATAGGCGAGAGCAAGTCTTGCGAGGTAAGACCATTCCCTTGGTAAAGGTTTTGTGGAAACATCACGGAGTGGAAGAAGCCACTTGGGAACGTGAGTTGGAGGTCCGTGAAAAATATCTGGATATGTTTATTGATGTGTAATCATGTATCAGTAATTTGGTAATGTTGATGAACTTTGAGAGCATGGAACATATCTTAAGTTGTCAAATATTGTATATGTTTTGATTTATGGAAATATTTTGGAACTTGCCTTGAAATGAAAGTTTATTTTAACATTGAATATGTTAATTCTGTTTTAGAAATGTAATTATAATATTGGCATTGAATATGCTTTGTAATGCATGTTGATAATGCATGTTGGAGATTATATTGTGATTTGCCTCTTGAAAAGAGATGGGCTGACCGATAATGGGTCAAGTTGTGGAATGTTGGTTGGTAATGTTATTGAGAATTAAGGAAAACTTGTACTTAATTTCGGGGACGAAATTCCTTAAGGGGGGAGGTTATAACGGTCCCGGTTTTCTTTTCCTTTGATTATTACATTCCGGACTTGGTTCCATGGTTATGTAGTTGTCTTATTCTCATTTACATCCTTTACTTTTTGTATTTGAGTCTTGGGTTGTGTTGGGCAGGTTTGAAACAGGTTGGTTGTGTTTAGAAACCTAGAGTTGATGCCCAGATTTTGGCCTTCATGCTCGAGCGGGGCTTTTGACGCTCGAGCGGGCCCTTCGTTTTTGCTTCTCTGCTCGAGCGGGAGTTTTGACGCTTGAGCGGGTCCTTTGATTTTGTTCCTCTGCTCAAGCGGGGAGTTTGACGCTCGAGCGGGGACCATGGTCTGCAAAACTTCTGGAAGTGTGCATCCGGCTCGAGCGTGAGTCTGTGTCTGACGCTCGAGTGGGGAGTTCCACGCTCGAGCGGGGCAACTGCTATTTCAATCCGAAAAGTGACATTTCAAATCACTTTTTGATTGTCTTTCTCTCTTCTACTTTTTCAAAACCTTCATTGGAGAGCATCTCTCTCTAAAATTCTAACTTCTCTCTAGGGTTTGATCTAGTAGCAGTGATCCCCTATCCTTGGGCCTTTATAAAAAGTGTTGATCTCGTTGTGGGCTACGTTTTGATCCGAAAATCTTGGGATTTGGAGCATCTCAAAATTCTTCATCTTCTCCCTTTGAGCTTCGAATTTGAGGTAGGGATAACTACTCATTTTTATGGTCTTTGACATAAACTATTGGTCATTTTGATGTAATGTCGAAGTTGGGTAATTTTGGGTGTTAGGGTTTCAAAATGAATAAAGAGGGGTCTAGCTATTTTGACTCATAATGTGTATCTTGGGTCTTAAAATGATGGTGTTGTTGTTGTTGAGGATATATGGGACCTTTGAGTCATTGTAGAGAAAAAGGGGGAGAAAGCCCTAGGGCTTGTTTGGTTTGTTTTTGGGAGAGTTGTTTTTGAAATTTTTTTTTAAAATTTTGTTTGGTTTGTGGCTTTTGTGAAAAAATTTCCAAACTCACTTTCTCTTTCTCTTTCTCTTTCTTACGCATCAATCAATTACTTTTTCTCTCTCCTCTCCTTCTTAATCACTTTTTCTCTTACACACCTCTACTCAATTACAACAAAATATCAAATCATCCCAAACTCCCAAACTCCAAAACTACTTTCAAAATATACAACCAAACAAACTAAAAAAATTTCTAAACTCTCTTCCCAAATTTTTTTTCAAAAACAACTCTCCCAAAAACAAACCAAACAAGCCCCTAATTTTTGTTACGGATTAATTTATATAATTAATTTGGGAATGCTATGGAATTATGAAGTTGGGTTAGGAATAATGAAATTGGCTCATTATGAGGTAGAATGGTGGAGTTGGATACATTAATCACTCACCTTTGAAAATGTTGATAATTTACGTGCTGGTGTATTTATTATCTGTTTAGAAATAACTGCTTTGGGCTATCGGTGGAGGATAGTCTTGATTGTTGTAGACACTGCATGATAATTAGGTGAATTAAAACTAATCAAGTTGAGTATTTGAATACATGGGTGCCGAATCCCGCAGATGAAATTTTCGTAAAATGGCCATTCGAAAATAATTACACATGGGTGCCAAATCCTGCGGATGCAATTTCCGTAAAATGACAATTCAAAAATATCTATACATGGGTGCCGAATCCTGCGGATGAAATTTCCGTAAAATGGCAATCCAAAAACATCTATACATGGGTGCCGAATCCTGCAGATGAAATTTTCGTAAAATGGCCATGAGAAAATAATTACACATGGGTGCCGAATCCCGCGGACGTAATTTTCGTGAAATGGCAGTTTGAAGTATTGTTGGTTTGAGATGTAGTCTCGCTTAAGTTGTTTGGCCAGCTTCTGAGCTGTGTTTATAAGTTGAGTTTTGTTAAGTGAAGGATTATGGAACTGGATTGTACTGTATGTTGGTTTATGTGAGTTAAACATTTATCAAGTGCTAATGTTTTAGTTATTGCTCATATTATATTTAGCATATCTCTACTAGGCGTTGGCTCACCCTATATGGGATATCATTTTCAGGTACAGGTGTTATGCCACCTCCAAGGACGTAACTTGGGAGGCTTGAGGCTGTCAGACTCCTTTTTGTTGTTTTTATCGTATTACATGTATATCAAGCCAAGGGCTTATTTTGTGTAAAGTTAGTACTCTCCTTTTTGTAACCAAGTGTTGACTTGGAAAGTTGTAAACCTATAGGGTATTCACTTTTGTTGTCAACATGTAATGCCTTTTTTAAGAATATTCTGATGATTCTAAAATGAAATCTCTTCTATTTATCGTGAATGTATGTTATGATGGGTTTATTTTTAAGGGCGTTACAACTTGGTATCAGAGCGTACCGAGTTCGAATACTTTGGGTACGTGGGAAGTGGTTGTATTTTGTGTTTTGAGTTTTTGAATCATGATTTGAAAAGAAAAATTTATTTGGTTATGAGTTTTGAAAATAATTTTAGGATGATTTATAATTATTTTTTTAATTTTTTGGTTGATTGATGTATAAAATATGAGAAAATGTGAGAGGAGAGAGGAGAAATGAGAGAGAAAAAGTGATTGATTGATTGATTGATTAATAATAATTATAAAAAAAAAAAGAAGAAAGCAGTTTTGAAAATAATTTTGAGTTGTATTTCAAAAATATATTTGGTTAAATTGTTTCATCCAAATCATGATTTATAAACAAAATCATGATTTGAAGAATAAACCAAACACTACCTAAGGTATGTTTGGTTCTCTTTTGGAATTGTAATTATAATTAAAAAATTATAATTTTTTTTTTCAAAACTCATAACTAAACACACAATTCAAAATTCAATTCAAAACATTTTTCAAAATTTATAATCAATTTTTTTTATTTTGTTTTTTAAAATTATTTTTAAAACCATGATTTAAGTGTAGAGTTATGTTTTGAGTTGAGTTTTGAAAAACGAAAATTTGTTTGGTTATGAGTTTTGAAAATAGTTTTGAGTTATATTTTTTAATGTGCACTGTATTTCATAAAATTGTGATCTATATTTTTTAAAAAAATATTTGAGTTGTATTTTTTAAAAATTTTATTTTTTTTTATTTTAAATATATAATTTCTATTTTAAATAATTTTTTTATTTTTTATTTTAAATATTTTAAATATTTTATTTTATAAATATTTTTTAATTTTTTAAAATATTTATTTATTTTTTTAATTTGAAACAAATTTGGATCGCCTTATGAGAGGGAAATTTATAAGAAAAGTGGGCCGAGCAGGGTAATGGGCCGTTATGGACCACAATACGGAGGGCAGAGTAAAAAGGCCTTGAAGATTAGTCCGGTCCCAGAGCCTTGAAGTTAGTCTGGTTCTAGACGGCCCTAAAGTTAATTCGGACCCAGAGAACCTAGTTTTATCTCGGTCCCGGAGAGTACTACGGGTAGCTTGTTCGCCAAGATGCCGCGCACAGAGTTAGTCCGGTCACGGTATGGCACAGCTAGCTCTATCGGACCTAGCTAATGGTTAGCACGGTCTAAGCAATACTAAGGTCAACGCTGGGAAAACCGTGGTAAGAGCAGTGCATGGAAGAACCGAGGTAGAGTTATCTCGGTCTAGTCTGCGGCTTAGCATAGCCATGCTTACCTCGGTCATGTTGGAGTCTGGCCATGGTAAAACCATCTCACTTGGTTTAAGCAGTGAGGGGGGTGCTGAAGAATAAGCATTATCTTTCAGGAGTATGAATCCTAGGAGGACTCTACATGGAGGAGTAAGAGTCCTATTAGGATTGTGCCATGCGGAACCTATAAAAGCTCATAACATCACCTATGGAGAGGTAACACACAACTTTGATTCTCGAATGCACAGAGCTTTTTGTCTTTGTCTATTTTACTGACTTAGGCATCGGAGAGGTATCCGACACACACCCGCCGGCTAGCTCACGTTTGTGTTTTCAGGGAGTAAAGCGACGACGTACGGAGGAGCGCAGACTTGATCAACAGGATTATACGAGAAGGTTTATTTCTTTCCCGTACAATTGGCGCCGTCTGTGGGAAATTCAGACAAGAACAAAACTTCTTGATCAAGCTTTTCCTCTTTAGAATCAATGGCGCACAACGAAGATTTACCACAGTCCGCCATTGATGGACAAACACCAGAAGGAGGTGGGAGACGCGAAGGTTTGCCTCCTGTCCCTCTCATGGCAAACTTGGAGCCCCAACGACATAACCCTAGGAGGGATGCTAGGGGGAGGCGGAATAACAGCCCCCGTCACTCTCATTCACAAAGTCCTGACAGACAAAGGCGGAGGATTGATCCTCAAGTTTTGGAGGACTGTGTAAAGGAGCAGGACGAATTAATACAACGGATGACAACAGACATAGAGATTATGAAACGCCAGATAAAGGGAAAAGGAGTGGCGACAGGAGAGGGGCGCAAAAGCAAGACGCCCCCTCGCCGCTCAGAATACCGTAGAAGGCATTCCACACCATCACAAGCAGAGAGTAGAAGCCTCAGGACAGGCGATACTCAATCCAAAACCTCCAGAACTCGTTACTCCAAGTCTGAGAGAACGAGATCATTGAGGTCTTATACTGAGGGAAGTACCTATCGACCCTCACGCTCGCACCAGACATCATCCAGGCAGACGGAGTTGCCCAGATCATCCGATTTACGAATCATGCTGGAAGAAAAGGCACAATGAAAGGAGGATACTAGGGCGCGCAACCCTCGCAGGGTATCTGCCTTTCAGCAGTTGGCTCCTCGGACGCATGGAAGCGTCGAGGTCGGAATGCCGTTACCACGCCCTGCCTACGAACCAACAGACAAAATATTAGGAAAGCTGCAGACCTCGCCGTTCGTTTCGGCAATTGAAAACGTGCCCCTACCTTTAGGCTTCCTTCAGCCCAAATTCACTACGTACGAGGGGAAGACGGACCTCTACATACACCTAAGCCACTTCCGCCAGGTTATGGCGGTATATCGACGAAATGAGGCTTTGATGTGCATCCTCTTCCCATCAAGCCTTGGTGACCTAGGCTTGACTTGGTTTGAAAAACTTCCAGAAGGCAGCACAGCCTCCTGGGCACAATTAGCGGAGGCGTTCGTCACAAGGTTCAGAACGAACACCAAAACCCCGGTGGAGATTGACCAGTTACTGTCCATCGACATGGGCGAAAAGGAGACACTAAGATCCTACAATAGTTGCTATTGGGAGACATTCAGCCAGATTGGGGACTGCCTCACCAATCTCGCCATTGCACAGTACAAAACAGGCCTTCCAGTTGGGAACAGACAAAGGGACTCAATCACCATGACACCGCCCTTCACCATGGAGGCCTTGATGGAAAGAGTGCATCAGCATATCAGGGTGGAAGAGGATAGCGCCCGTGCCAAAACAAAATTTGGCACGACCGCAATACCAGAGAAAAAGGCCTCAGCAAAGGTCAACGCGGTAGACCGTCCAAGTAGAAACAGACGCGGCAGGCGAGACAACGGAGAGGACCAGGATAAAAGATGGTTGAGAGTCCGCACTGCCATAACCACGGTATTCAAGAAACCAATCTACCGGATTCTGAGCAAAATACGCGATGAGCCTTTCGTCAGATGGCCAGCTAAGCTAGGAGAAGCACAGAAAGACTACGACGAAAGATAGCGATGCACTTTCCACAAAGAAAAGGGGCACCGCACTGAAAATTGTATGCCATTGAGACAGCATCTAAAGGAGTTGGTGGCAGCCGGTCACCTGGATAAATACATTGAAGGAGGGACGCAACCAGCCCCCCAGGACCACAATAACCCCAATGAAATGCCAATTGACGCCCCACCTCAAGGTGTGATCAATGTGATACATGGAGTATTCGAACCTGAGCGTGTATGCGAGCTCAGAGGGTCGATCAAGAAGGCTTAGTACTTAAGGGAGGTACTAAGTGCCCAACCTACCATCAAAAAGGGGAGAACATAGGCCACGAACGTCATGTCTTTTTCAGACAAGGACTTGGAAAGAATATATTGCCCTCACAATGATGCACTGGTCGTCACCCTCCGCATCAAGGACTACGACATCAAGCGAATTCTGATAGACCAAGGTAGCTCGTGTGAGATAATGTACTACGACACCTTCAAACAACTAAAATTGGAGGACAAAGACCTGGCACCAGTTGTATCCCCCCTAATCGGATTCAACTTAATGCCAGAATGGCCAGTCTGCAAAATTATCCTGCCAGTCAGGGCAGGAAACGTGACAAAACAAGTGGAATTTTGGGTGTTGAAGGTCCCTTCCACTTACAACATAATCTTGGGAAGAACATGGCTCCATGCCATGAAATCAGTAGCATTATCCTACCATCAAGTAATGCGGTTCCCTAACGAAGCCGGAGTAATTGAAGAAGTCTTTGGAGATCAAATTATGTCCAAGCAATGCTTCGTCACGGTTAATGGCAGCCGCGTTGCCAAGGGATAAGTTTACTTAGTGGAAGAACCTGAGAGCAATGAACTATTCACAGATGTCGACAAAGCAGCTGATCAAAAAGCGGTAGAAGACTTGGTGGAGGTAAGAATAGATGAACAGAACCCGGATAAGTTCTTTTTGCTCGGTTCGTCGTTGTCCAGCACCGAAAGATTAGAGGTCTTGGAATTCTTAACCTCTAACATCGAAGTGTTCGCCTGGACACCCTACGACATGCCAGGCATTGTTCCAAACTTCATCTGTCACCAACTCAATGTCCACCCATCCGCCAGACCAATCATTTAGCACACTCGCAGATCGGCACTCCACCACGCCAAAATAGTGGCGGAAGAAGTGGGAAATCTACTAGAGGCAAGAGCTATCAGAGAGGTGCACTACCCCAGATGGATTTCCATCACAGTCATGGTGCCAAAGAAGAATGGCAAATGGCGTGTCTGCGTCAACTATAAAACAGTCAACAAAGCATGCCCAAAGGACAGCTTCCCCCTACCACGGATAGATTAATTGGTAGACCTAACGGCGGGACACAACCGACTTAGCTTTCTTGATGCGTACAGAGGCTACCATCAGATCGCCATGCACGAACAAGACCAAGAGGTCACGTCCTTCACAACTCCAAGAGGACTGTATTGCTATAAGGTCATGCCCTTTGGCCTAAAGAACGCAGGAGAAACATTCTAGAGAATGGTCACCAAGATGTTTGAGCCGTTGTTAGGAAAAACAACGGAGGTTTACATCAACGACATGGTGGTCAAGAGCAAGGATGAGAACGACCATCTAAGGGACCTAGATGAGATGTTCCAGATTCTAAAAAGGCACAAGTTGCGCCTTAATGCATCTAAGTGCGTGTTCGGAGTAGGATCTGGCAAATTCTTGGGCTTCTTGGTGACCAACCGGGGTATAGAGGCAGACCCCTCCTGTAGACGCGCCTGTGGGCCTCGCTACAGTTCGGACTCAATTTGTGTCACGGTTCTTAATCTGAACCAAAGAGTCCAAATCCGGTAAATCGTTTTGAGAAAACAGATTTTTAGAAAAGAAGTGCCAAACATGGACTGCTTTGCCAGATACAGAGTCACCACCTAAATATTTTTTTTATGGGGGAATTTAGGAAACCCTGACTCGGTGCCAAAGGCCACGTGTCCGTCATCACCAAAGTTGCCTTGGCTCGGGAGCTTGGGTACGATTGGGGAAGGTCAGCTATGAGCACCTCCTCTCGCCCGATCCGAAGATCGGCCTCTACTAACCGTGATATCCGTTTTTGAAAACATTATGTGTTCTTATTCCGGTTATTAGCCAAGATTTACTATGTTATGCGCACAGCAAACAAATATAGACCAGATCGCCTAAATTGGAACAAAACATTGCATATCCGTTTGTTTGGAAAATGTTTTGAAATTTGCTACTCGCGAGTAAGCTAAAACACGGATTTTGATGAGTTGTTCCAACTCAAACAATCCAACCTTCACCCACAGGCATTCAGGCAGTTCATATCACATAAGCACATAGCCACATGGCAAGCATGCTGTCATGTTAATATTCACATACATGCAAGATGCTAAAGCATAAACACTCACAGTGTACTCTGAGCCAAAACAAGAAACTAGTTAGTAATCATGCATGATCCTAGTTCATGTTAAAATGGCTAATGCATCACATACAGAATGTCACTAGAATAAGCTCGGCTAATCTATGGATGGCATGTGAAATGCACAGATAACATGTATTCAAGTTAGATTTGAGATGCTATGCAATTAGTATGATGCGCCGAGCCCGGTACATGCAATACAAATGAATGGATGCATGCATGCATAGCATAAGGTATGCTAATTTAAATATGACCTAATACTAACCATCAAAAGCGGGTAAGTAAAAGGGAGAAAGAAGTGGGGGCTGGAAGACATGCACACACGCACCCACACTTATTACAAATTCACCGTCGCTCGGAGGGACCAAAAGAATAATACAAATTAATTAACCTACAAGCTAATTAATTATTACAGACCAATTAATTAATTAACAAATTAACTAATCTAATGAAAGCAGTAAACGGCCTCGGGAAGAGGGTCCAATGCAATGCGCGCTCGGCTCCGCTCGGAAAGTCACTGCCATACACAAGTTTGCCTTTGCTTTGACTGTTCTGCTTCTCCGAAAATTGCACAACTCCAAAGGTTGCTTCTCTGAGTGTTGTGGGACACTACCGACTGAGTGAGATCATCACCGGCCATTTAGAATGGTCATTGGCTAAACATTATGCTCTCGGCCAAACCTGTTTTGCCGGTCGGCACCCAACACTGCCGGCCGGCCAATTCTTCCTGCTGAAACCTGTTTGACAGCAGCAGAGGGCAGACAAGGCATGACAATGTATTTCAAGCAAATATGTGCACCAACACACCCCTTATCATGTTTATGACTCAAGGGGGATGGTACTCGATTCTCGGACCACCAATCACGCATTTCAATGCATGATGGGCCAAAAAAACCAAGTTGTGCATTTTGATTTCAAATGACATGCAAACCAAATAAACACATAAAGCCCTACCTCTATCATGGTGATTCAAGAGGCAAGGCATGCATGCAAAATGCTATGCAACCTAGGCATGGAAGCTAAGAATGCAACATGAACATGTGAATATGTATAGCATGCAACAATCATGCAAAATGGAGCAAGGATGTGACAATATGTAAGACAAGCACGCAACATCATGCAAAAATGGACTTAAACCAATATAGGTAGCTCTCAAGCATGCCAAAATCATCAGCCAAAATGATGCAACAAAGGCATGAAAACACACACACAAGCATGCATGCACAAAGGCCTAAACATGGAGCATAAGCCATCAACTCTCCAAAGCATGAAAGGTATGGGAAATGCAAGTATGCAAGCATGGAACATGGACTGAAATATGGTCTCCAATGATGCCAAATCATGAGAACAAGCCAAGTAAAGCATGTTAGTGACCCACACACCCAAGGCTAACAAGCTAGAATGCAAAGAGGCTATACAAAGCATGGCAAGCATGACCAAAACGATACCAAACAGAACTTAAACATGTTAAAACATGACTAAAAACTTCACAAAGCTAAGCCAAAACATGCAAGCATGGTGGTCTAAATGCTAGGCACATGTTAAGGCAATTCATGGCATTACAAGACAAGTATGCAAGGCAAGCATGGTGTGTCTAAACCAAGTAAAAAAAGTGCTATATCATGGCAAAATAAGCAAAAATAACACTTAAGACATGGCCAACATGAACTTAAAAATGGTGCTCACACATGAGGCTAAAATGGCACTTTTTGAAGACAACAAGGAGAGGGGATGGCCCTCTCCTTCTTAGGACCTTAAACCACCATCTTCACCACTGAAATCCCTCAAGATTTCAGTGGTGAGGAGGCCCAAACAAGGTGGTCCCGAAGCTCACCAAAAATAGCACAAAATAGGGCCAAACAAGGCCTAAGATGGGGTAAACAACCCCAAACACAAAAGTGACCTTAATGAAGTATCTTAAACACAAAAAAAGAAATTTTTTATGTTATACACAAAGCCCAAATCCGCAAGCAAGACAGGCTAAAAGGGTGTGCAAAAACGGAGAATAAAGAGGGAAAAGGGGTTACCTTTGAAGTCCAGCAAGAACCAGCAGCCTTTAGACCCAAAAATGCAACCCTCAACCTTTGAAAACAAGCTCCAAGAACCTCCAAGTGATGATGGAAGTGTGTGGCTATGAAGTGGTGTGCAATAGGCCAAGAACAAGACCCTTTTGGACCCTCTAACCCACACAAATGTAGAGAGAGAGGGAGATATAGAGAGGGAGTGATATATATATCATATATATCTGATTTTTCTAACCCCCTAAAGGGGAGGAGAGGCTCTCTTTTTATAGAGAAACCAAGGGGGCAAAGCTTCTCTTAGAAGCTTTGAGCAAAAAGGCCAAGCTTCTCTTAGAAGCTTGGAGCAAAAGGGCCAAGCTTCTTGGAGAAGCTAGGCAAAGGGGTCAAGAGGTTTAAGCTTCTTGGAGAAGCTAAAAAAAGGGTCAAGCTTCTTGGAGAAGCTAAAAAGGTTCAAGCTTCCTCAAGAAGCTAAAAAAAGGTTCAAAAGGGTCAAGCTTCTTGGAGAAGCTAAAAAAGGGTCAAGCTTCTTGGAGAAGCTAAAAAGGTTCAAGCTTCCTCAAGAAGCTAAAAAAGGGTTCAAAAGGGTCAAGCTCCCTCAAGAAAAGGTCTCGGCCACGAAAAGTGGCCGATTGATCAGAAACAGTGGCCGGCCGACCAAACACAATGCCGACTGACCATCAATAGTGTCGACCGGCCATCACCAATGGCCGGTGGCAAGGAAACAAGGCCGGTGGCCTCAAGCCATGGCCGGTGAGGTGTGGGGATGGCCTACAAGCTACTTCCCACCCTCAGAAGCAAAACCACAAGTGTTTGATATAAAACCAAACACAAAACAAACAAGTCGAGAGGTCTTAAGGTAAGGCGCATAGCCGAAACCTCCGAGAACTCAAGACGAACACAAACAAGGGTAATCATCGAGTGTTCAAACGATGACGTCCAAGTCTTAAGGACGGTCAAAAATGGGGTGTCTACAGTTGCCCCTCTTTGACAGAACTCAAAAGTCATAAAAATGACGAGAGTGAATGTCAAAGCCCAGAGACGACCCATTTTTGACAAGGCCGAAGACTTAGACAAAAGCATACAAGCTACAAATAAAGGTATGCGCCCGAGGGCAGGGGCAAAATGCAAGACAATGCACAAAGCCGAGCATAACATATAATCATGCAAGAAACATAGGGACGTATCCCGGTGTTTCGGAAATGTATAAGCATTGGAACGTATTCCAAATGCTCTTAACCAAAGAGGGAGAAACATAGGGATATATCCCGGTGTTTCAGAATGGTTCAAGCATTGGAACGTATTCCGAATGCTCTTAACCAAAGAGGGAGAAACATAGGGACATATCCCGGTGTTTCAGAGAGGAGAAGAAACATAGGGACATATCCCAGTGTTTCAGAGTGGTTCAAGCACCGGAATGTATTCCAAATGCTCTTAACCAAAGAAGGAGAAACATAGGGACGTATCCCGGTGTTTCGAAACGAGTGAGAAACATAGGGACGTATCCCAGTGTTTCGGAATGAAGAAGAAACTTAGGGACGTATCCCGGTGTTTCGAAAAGAGAGCGAAACGTAGGGACGTATCCCCGGGTTTCGGAAAGAGAGCGAAACGTAGGGACGTATCCCGGGGTTTCGAAAAGAAGGAGAAGAAACATAGAGACGTATCCCGGTGTTTCGGAATGGTGTGAGCATTGGAACGTATTCCAAACGCTTTTAACCAAAAAGGGAGAAACATAGGGATGTATCCCGGTGTTTCGAAACGAAGGAGAAACATAGGGACGTATCCCAGTGTTTCAGAGAGGTAGAGAAACATAGGGACATATCCCGGAGTTTCGGAAAGAAGAGAGTAACGTAGGGACGTATCCCAGTGTTTCAGAACAAGGAGGGGAAACATAAGGACGTATCCCAGTGTTTCCGAAAGGAATGAGAAACATAGGGACGTATCCCGATGTTTCGAAAAAAGAGAAAAAACATAGGGACGTATCCCGGTGTTTCAGAATAATGAGGGGAAACATAAGGACATATCCCAGTGTTTCCGAAAAGAATGAGAAACATAGGGACGTATCCCGGTGTTTCAAAAAAAGAGAAGGAACATAGGGACGTATCCCGGTGTTTCGAAAAGAGAGAAGAAACGTAGGGACGTATCCCGGTGTTTCGAAAAGAGAGAAGAAATGTAGGGACGTATCCCGGTGTTCCGAAAAAAGAGAAGAAATGTAGGGACATATCCCGGTGTTTCGAAAAGAGAGAAGAAACGTAGGGACGTATCCCGGTGTTTCGAAAAGGGAGAAGAAACGTAGGGACGTATCCCGGTGTTTCGACAAAGAAGAAGAAACGTAGGGACGTATCCCGGTGTTTCGAAAAGAGAGAAGAAACGTAGGGACGTATCCTGGTGTTTCGAAAAAGAAGAAGAAACATAGGGACGTATCCCGGTGTTTCAAAATAAGGAGAAGAAACATAGGGACGTATCCCGGTGTTTCGGAATAAGGAGAAGAAACATAGGGACGTATCCCGGTGTTTCGGAATAAGGGAGCGTGCATAACATTGCAAGTGGAAAGTGCGTGACAACGCAAGTGAAAAGGTGCATAACAATACAATTGGAATGTGCATCACAATGCAAGTGGAACGTGCGTGACAACGCATATTTGAAACAAAATGCCGAATAAGGGAACACAAGCCTTAACAAGATCAATTCAAACACGACCTCCGATTTACCTCTCGGAGGGGTTTGTAACACACTCCGCTTGAAAAGGGTACACCCTGTTTATATTGGCGAGAGATAACATTTGCAACTGCTTTAATTGCCATTCTGACTTGAAGCCATCTTAAGCTTGGAGTAGAGGCACACTCATTCTTCGGAGCACCGACAAGGCCTGAAGAGGTACATCCGGACTACAATCACGGAATTTGCTGAAGGTGAAACACACTCAGATGCTTTGGTTTTCCCTCTTTTCTTTTGCTTTGCAGTCCGGAACCTATATAGCTTTAGATAGATCCTGATTTTACTGTTCTCACATGACCTGGGTTGAACCCTGCAGTTTTCGAAAGAACAAATTCCCTTTTTTGCACAAATGTGGAGAATGGCACAGCACTCTAAGCACACAACAAATCATTTTTTGAAATTGAGAAAATGAGTTCTTGACCAGGTATTGAGCCTACGACTGAACACAGCGAAAAAGACTCAACAACGAAAAACAAAAGGTAAACAACCTAAACACATCGAGACATGCTCGGAACGACTCAAATCCAGAATCAAGACAAACAAAACAAGAGACACGACACACAGACGTGTTACAAAGACGAGAGACCTCTCAGCGCACGAGGAGCCCGTTTCTCTGGGTATTGTTTCCCACCCTTTTCTCATTTGTGATTCTCACGTCACTCTGGCACTCAATCTCTGTTTTTCTGAAAAAGCCCTTTTTTCACTTTTTCTCTCATCGCACATCTCTCTATTCTTCAATCTCTCTTTTTTCAATCCCTCCCCTGGGTGGTTGATGGATAAACAGGAAGTCGTGGGCCCTTGCCCCTGGTATTCTACCAGCTTTTGATTCTTGTTCACAACAGTGAATTCCTCCCACAGAGGGGTTGCGCTACAACTGGGTATGTAGTAAATCTGTAGCTGACATCAGTTGATGATGTTCTGCTGGGAAGTTCGGACATGATCAGATCTGTCCAGATGAGGGAGTGGAATATCTCGCCCCATTCCAGTTCGTGCTTCTCACTTGTCTTGATACCTCGTTGCTTGGAGGAAGAGAGAGCTTTCAGCCCTTTGTTGTTGACTTCAGTTGTGCCCTTTCTGGCAAATAGAGTGCCCTTTCTGGCAAATGCATTGACAATAGGGAAAATACAGGAAGCCTGACTCAACTGTGCCCCTAGTTCATTATTTTGACCATTTTTTGTTTTGGTTTTCTACTAAAACA
This sequence comes from Camellia sinensis, assembly GCF_055761805.1. NCBI lineage: Eukaryota > Viridiplantae > Streptophyta > Magnoliopsida > Ericales > Theaceae > Camellia > Camellia sinensis. The sequence goes on along the minus strand of NC_138969.1, from coordinate 41,941,609 downwards.
ATTTTGACTAACATGAGAGTTAGATTAACACACTTGTTCGATTTTTGATTTGAAATCATGCAAGTCAGGCTATGAGCACTGAAAATTTTCCTTTTTTGAGTCCAAGAAATGGTCCAGTTTTTAGAAAAGATGGAACAATTTTCGAGAAAATCAGTCAACCTCAGTAAAAATTCTCAAAAATTATTTTTGCAAACGGCCGATGCTTAACAAGCGCGGAACTTACTCTTGAGACGTACAACCTCGGATCTAGACGAAAATTGCCCCCTTGCTCGAAGAGAGCTGCATGGCAACGGAAAGTTGCCCCTTATTTGAACGGCACCGCAGTGCATTGAATGGCAACAGAAAGTTGCCCCTTGTGTGAATGGCACTGCAGCGCATTATAATCAGTCCTCGAAGCGATGATTGCAACCGAACTCTCGGATACAGAGAAGGCAAAGATTATCAGAACCATTACATGGACATGATTGAATTTGAAGTGTTTTAGGGCTGGACTTCAGAATGAAGTTGCCTACGTATCCCAAGGATGGGAATCAAGCCTTACGTAGTTCCGGGTTAAGGTACACTCGGGTATTAACCTCTCCTTTTTAGGCTCTAACTTTTGCCAAGGCGCCCGTTGCGGGTTTCGAACTTGCGAGCTTTGTTCTTCTTTTTTTCCAATTTTTGTATCTTTTCATTCTTTTTTCTTTTTTTTTTTTCATTTTTTTCTTTTCCCTTTTTTTTCTTTTATTCTTGTTGTTATTTTCTTTTCTTTTTTTTTTTGTTCTTTTCTCTTGCTCTAACTTTTGCCTGGGTCGCCCTTCCAGGTTTTCGGCCCAGCGAGCCTCTCAAAGGGTAAAAGTGTAACAAGTCCATGCCAAATGGTTTTAGGGTTTTGCAGCCATCCGTATCCAGGAGAGTGGCCGTTGCATTGATTTACTGAAGGATCCATCTTCGGCTCTTCGAGCATATCAGACATTTTTGCCCCTAGCTCGAGGGGTGCTTTTGTTCTAGCTTCGCAAGCCTCTTTTGATGAAATCTGATCTTCTTGATCTGACTTTCTTGCCTCTTGTTCGAGGGCTGCTTCGAATCTGGCCACACAGGCCTCACATGGCGGTTGACCGTTGAACGTTCTGAATGGGTTCAAGGTTCGAAAACAAATGGATTGAATCTTGAGGCTGAGAGTGATCCTAGGCTGCACAATCTCGAAAGTGATTCCACACAAGTCTTCACAGGACTGCGCAAAACAGTTTTTGAAATCTTTTAAGAAAGCGACAAATCGCTCGCGCTGAAGACAGTGTAGGACCAATCTGGATCAAGCCAGGATCCTTCTCAGTACTCATACTGACAAGCATGATCTCGATCATTAAGGGCTTAACATGCCTCTCTTTCTCTCAATTGATCAAATTTTGCAAAACCCGAGGAATTCCTTCCTCTTTGTTTTTCTCATAATGTTTCGAAAAAAGTTTTGAAAAACTTAGGTCGATGCAATGAATTCAAGGCACAGAAAAGACACAGCTTCTAGTCAAATATTGCCTTCTCATTTAGAATTTCTGGCACAACTGGCACACGGCAGAAGCAAACACAAGAGTGTGAAAATCACTGCTGTTCCATTCAAAACTGTTAGCACAACTGGCTCCCCGGCAGAAACAGACTCAAAGGAAAGCAAAAGGACAAACGCAAAACAAGCAAGTGATATCCAAGGTAACACCCCCGAAATCACCTGACTCTAACAAAACAGGACTGACTCGATACAATAAGACAGACCCGACTGACTCAGTATGAAAGGACTGACTCAAAACAAAGAGACAGACTCAAAACAACACAACAAGACTGACCTAATACCCAAGTCAGAATGTACAAAACTAGCATTCACAAATGCTCAAAACAGTGCGTGCCATACGCCACATCTGGAGTAAACTGAGTGCCGCCCGCAGGTGGTCCAACCTCTGATCACATCACATTATCCCCCACAAGTTCACTGATCAAGTGCCGATAGACTTTGCAGAGCTTAGTGCGACGATGACCTCATTGTCAATCAGATTTTATATCTCGTGGCGGAGACGGACGCATCTGTCGGTGTCATGACCGGTTTGTTGATGGAAAGCACAGTACTTAGTCGGGTCATGCTTCGCAGGGAGAGGATCAGGTAGGGGCCGTTGTTCTAACGGTTTCAGATGCCCTTTCCTGAGTAGGACCCCTAGAGCTTTAAACAAAGGCATAAAGAGCGGAGTGAAAACCCTCTTGCCTCGGGGTAGATAGTCCGAAGTTCGGGGGTTTGAAGTGGATGCACCAACAAAGGGGGTGGTTGCTCTCGGTGTGGTGGTGGTGACCATGCCCACGTCTGAAGTCCTAGCAGCTGCATCACCGCTGGTGGTCGCATTCGAACTGCGGGTGAACGCCCTCCTGGGCTGCTCCTTCTCCTGGTCAATGAGGCCCTGCTTCATGGCATCCTCGATCTGTACTCCCATTTCATGCAAATCTGAAAAGGTAGGGAAGGGGAGCACGATCATTTTCTACATTAGCTTAGGCTGGAGATTGCGCACAATCATCCGGATTTGATCCTTATCAGTAGGCCTTAGAGTCATCATCGAGGCCTTTGCCCTCCACCGGGCCACGAATTCCGAGAAGCTCTCCGTAGGCTCCTGCCTTGTCGTCTCAAGATCACGGGTCGTAATCTCGATTTGAGTGTTATAGGAGTACTGTGCAATGAACGCCTCAGCCATCTCATCCCAGTTTCTCTTGACATCATCTTCCAGTTTTGCATACCAGATGGCCGCTACACCTGACAGGGTCCGGCCAAACAGTGAAAGCTTCTGGAGTCTGGTGAGGCCCATCGGCCTTAGAATATCTGAAAACAGTCGCAGGTGCACCATGGGATCCCCGGATCCGTCAAAACGATCAATTTATGGCATCTTAAACCGATCTGGCAGCGTCACGGCTGCGTCGGTATACCCGTCCTCAATGTCCGGAATGGACTTCACACCTTGAGATTTCTTGAACAGCTTTTCAAGCTTGCTCACTTTTAATGCCATGGGGTCCACCTCGGACTCGAAGGGAGAATCCGGTAGATTGATAAGAGTGGGTGCCTTGGATAGTTGAGGTAGAATCGGGGGCGGAGCCGGCCCCGTTGGGATGTCTGTATCCTCCTGAACGTTCTGAACATTCGCCGTCTCCCCGGGTATTGGGACTCTTGGTGGGGGAGGGACCTGGTGTGGAGCAGATGCTCCGGTTTGCTGTTGTAACCGGGCAATTAACTCTGCCTGTTGAGCCATGACCTCGGCCTGTTGTTTGGCAAATTCGGCTTGACGAACAGCATCCTGCTGCATGGCTTTCATACTATCCTGGAGTTGCGCACCATCTCTTCCAGACTCGACATATTGTCCTGGTCTAACCGAGCGACCGGTATATCTCCCTGAGGTAAAAGCAGATATCTCAACCCAACTGTGCACAGGTAAGGTGGACAATGACCGCTGATCCGAAGACTGTTGAACTGATGATCTGTGCCCGACTGGCGTTTTTACCCTGCCTCCGGCAAAGGAACACTGATTGCCCTTGAACTGAATCTCTGACCTGACAAAGTCTATCAGCATAAGTCCAATGTACTTGGGGATAGTGGAGCCTTCTGAAGCTATAGTTCCAGGGCTACCTTGCAAAAGAGAAAACAGACAGCATCTCAGCTCAATTTCACTGGAACGGATAGCAGAACGATTGTACTCAATACTGATAACTGTTCCCCAAATATCTGTCCCAAAATTGATACCCTCGGGTAAAACAGATTCCCCAAATACTGATGCTGATGCCCACAAGCCTGATACTCAAACTTGCAAACTGATACATGCATTCCCTGTAGAGACGCACTCTAAAGCACATAACAGATAAGTGAGAGCCAAAACACCCCTATGTTGGGGTAGGGTTTCTCTGTCCTATTTTGTCAGGAGCTAGGGTTTCACTATGCACGCAGCAGTTTTCAAACAACCTAACATCGGGTAAGCAACCTGTCCTAGTTTGGAATAGTCACTATGGATTTCGATATGCACTAGGTCGGATGGTCGAAAAGGGTGCCCTGGTAAAACCGGGGTTTGTGTTCCCATACTGTCAGAGCCCACAACCGGTCAGCCTTATGGTCATGCCTTGACAAGACAAGCCTCCGGCAAACCGTTCAGGAATGGTAGATGGCAAACACGCTGTCCTAGGTGCACCAATGCACATGCAATGCAAAGAAACACATAAGTGAAATCAAAACAGGACATCACGAGTTCGAGTCAAGCTCTCTAAATCCCTAGCAGAGTCGCCAGAAACTGTAGACGCGCCCGTGGGCCTTGCTACAGTTTGGACTCAATTTGTGTCACGGTTCTTAATCTGAACCAAAGAGTCCAAATCCGGCAAATCGTTTTTAGAAAACAGATTTTTAGAAAAGAAGTGCCAAACATGGACTGCTTTGCCAGATACAGAGTCGCCACCTAAATATTTTTTTTATAGGGGAATTTAGGAAACCCTGACTCGGTGCCAAAGGCCACGTGTCCGTCATCACCAAAGTTGCCTTGGCTCGGGAGCTTGGGTACGATTGGGGAAGGTCAGCTATGAGCACCCCCTCTCGCCCAATCCGAAGATCGGCCTCTACTAACCGTGATATCCGTTTTTGAAAACATTATGTGTTCTTATTCCGATTATTAGCCTAGATTTACTATGTTATGCGCACAGCAAACAAGTATAGACCAGATCGCCTAAATTGGAACAAAACATTGCATATCCGTTTGTTTGGAAAATGTTTTGAAATTTGCTACTTGCGAGTAGGCTAAAACACGGATTTTGATGGGTTGTTCCAACTCAAACAATCCAACCTTCACCCATAGGCATTCAGGCAGTTCATATCACATAAGCACATAGCCACATGGCAAGCATGCTGTCATGTTAATATTCACATACATGCAAGATGCTAAAGCATAAACACTCACAGTGTACTCCGAGCCAAAACAAGAAACTAGTTAGTAATCATGCATGATCCTAGTTCATGTTAAAATGGCTAATGCATCACATACAGAATGTCACTAGAATAGGCTCGGCTAATCTATGGATGGCATGTGAAATGCACAGATAACATGTATTCAAGTTAGATTTGAGATACTATGCAATTAGCATGATGCGCCGAGCCCGTACATGCAATACAAATGAATGGATGCACGCATGCATAGCATAAGGTATGCTAATTTAAATATGACCTAATACTAACCATAAAAAATGGGTAAGTAAAAGGGAGAAAGAAGTGGGGGCTGGAAGACATGCACACACGCACCCACACTAATTACAAATTCACCCTCGCTCGGAGGGACCAAAAGAATAATACAAATTAATTAACCTACAAGCTAATTAATTATTACAGACCAATTAATTAATTAAAAAATTAACCAATCTAATGAAAGTAGTAAACGGCCTCGGGAAGAGGGTCCAATGCAATGCGCGCTCGGCTCCGCTCGGAAAGTCACTGCTGTACACAAGTTTGCCTCTGCTTTGACTGTTCTGCTTCTCCGAAAATTGCATAACTCCCAAGGTTGCTTCTCTGAGTGTTGTGGGACACTACCGACTGAGTGAGATCATCACCGGCCATTTAGAATGGTCATCGGCTAAACATTATGCTCTCGGCCAAACCTGTTTTGCCGGTCGGCACCCAACACTGCCAGCCGGCCAATTCTTCCTGCTGAAACCTGTTTGACAGCAGCAGAGGGCAGACAAGGCATGGCAATGCATTTCAAGCAAATATGTGCACCAACACACCCCTTATCATGTTTATGACTCAAAGGGGGATGGTACTCGATTCTCGGACCACCAATCGCGCATTTTAATGCGTGATGTGACAAAAAAACCAAGTTGTGCATTTTGATTTCAAATGACATGAAAACCAAATAAACACATAAAGCCCTACCTCTATCATGGTGATTCAAGAGGCAAGGCATGCATGCAAAATGCTATGCAACCTAGGCATGGAAGCTAAGAATGCAACATGAACATGTGAATATGTATAGCATGCAACAATCATGCAAAATGGAGCAAGGATGTGACAATATGCAAGACAAGCACGCAACATCATGCAAAAATGGACTTAAACCAATATAGGTAGCTCTCAAGCATGCCAAAATCATCAGCCAAAATGATGCAACAAAGGCATGAAAACACACACACAAGCATGCATGCACAAAGGCCTAAACATGGAGCATAAGCCATCAACTCTCCAAAGCATGAAAGGTATGGGAAATGCAAGTATGCAAGCATGGAACATGGATTGAAATATGGTCTCCAATGATGCCAAATCATGAGAACAAGCCAAGTAAAGCATGTTAGTGACCCACACACCCAAGGCTAACAAGCTAGAATGCAAAGAGGCTATACAAAGCATGGCAAGCATGACCAAAACGATACCAAAAAGAACTTAAACATGTTAAAACATGACTAAAAACTTCACAAAGCTAAGCCAAAACATGCAAGCATGGTGGTCTAAATGCTAGGCACATGTTAAGGCAATTCATGGCATTACAAGACAAGTATGCAAGGCAAGCATGGTGTGTCTAAACCAAGTAAAAACAGTGTTATATCATGGCAAAATAAGCAAAAATAACACTTAATACATGGACAACATGAACTTAAAAATGGTGCTCACACATGAGGCTAAAATGGCACTTTTTGAAGACAACAAAGAGAGGGGATGGCCCTCTCCTTCTTAGGACCTTAAACCACCATCCTCACCACTGAAATCCCTCAAGATTTCAGTGGTGAGGAGGCCCAAACAAGGTGGTCCCGAAGCTCACCAAAAATAGCACAAAATGGGGCCAAACAAGGCCTAAGATGGGGTAAACGACCCCAAACACAAAAGTGACCTTAATGAAATATCTTAAACACAAAAAAGAGAACTTTTTTATGTTATACACAAAGCTCAAAGCCGCAAGCAAGATAGGCTAAAAGGGTGTGCAAAAACGGGGAATAAAGAGGGAAAAGGGGTTACCTTTGAAGTCCAGCAAGAACCAACAGCCTTTAGACCCAAAAATGCAACCCTCAACCTCTAAAAACAAGCTCCAAGAACCTCCAAGTAATGATGGAAGTGTGTGGCTATGAAGTGGTGTGCAATAGGCCAAGAACAAGACCCTTTTGGACCCTCTAACCCACACAAATGTAGAGAGAGAGAGGGAGATATAGAGAGGGAGTGATATATGTATCATATATATCTGATTTTTCTAACCCCCTAAAGGGGAGGAGAGGCTCTCTTTTTATAGAGAAACCAAGGGGGCAAAGCTTCTCTTAGAAGCTTTGAGCAAAAAGGCCAAGCTTTTCTTAGAAGCTTGGAGCAAAAGGGCCAAGCTTCTTGGACAAGCTAGGCAAAGGGGTCAAGAGGTTCAAGCTTCTTGGAGAAGCTAAAAAAAGGGTCAAGCTTCTTGGAGAAGCTAAAAAGGTTCAAGCTTCCTCAAGAAGCTAAAAAAAGGTTCAAAAGGGTCAAGCTTCTTGGAGAAGCTAAAAAAGGGTCAAGCTTCTTGGTGAAGCTAAAAAGGTTCAAGCTTCCTCAAGAAGCTAAAAAGGGGTTCAAAAGGGTCAAGCTCCCTCAAGAAAAGGTCTCGGCCACGAAAAGTGGCCGATTGATCAGAAACAGTGGCTGGCCGACCAAACACAATGCCGACCGACCATCAATAGTGCCGACCGGCCATCACCAATGGTCGATGGCAAGGAAACAAGGCTGATGGCCTCAAGCCATGGCCGGTGAGGTGTGGGGATGGCCTACAAGTTACTTCCCACCCTCAGAAGCAAAACCACAAGTGTTTGATACAAAACCAAACACAAAACAAACAAGTCGAGAGGTCTTGAGGTAAGGCGCATAGCCGAAACCTCCGAGAACTCAAGACGAACACAAACAAGGGTAATCATCAAGTGTTCAAACGATGACGCCCAAGTCTGAAGGACGGTCAAAAATGGGGTGTCTACACCTCCCAGATCAAAGCTATTCAAGATCTGGAGAGGCCTAACTCAGTAAGAGAAGTGCAGCATCTCACCGGCATGGCAGCTGCACTCAACCGCTTTATTAGCCGGTCGTCAGACAGACTACGACCATTTTTTCAAGCATTAAAAGCCTAGTTCGAGTGGGACGAAGAATGCGACCGCGCACTGGAAAACTTGAAAGAATACATGTCTTCTCCACCACTGCTTGTCACCCCAATACCTGGAGAAGAACTCTTCCTGTACCTGGTAATCTCTCAGCATGCAATTAGCGCAGTGTTGGTCCGTGCGGAGGGAATCCAACATCTGTCCATCTATTATGTCAGCAAGACATTGCTGGGTGCCGAAACAAGGTATTTACCACTAGAAAAACTAGCCTTAGCCTTAATGATGGCATCAAGGAAGTTGTCGCACTACTTTCACGCCCACACCATAGTTGTCCTCACAGCTTTCCCATTAAAAGCTCTGTTTGAAAGAGCGAACTTTTCTAGGAGAATCTTGAAGTGGGCAGTAGAGTTGGGACAATTCGACATCAAGTTTCAACCCAGAACCGCGATAAAGGCCCAAGCTTTGGCAGACTTTGTCACAGAATTTACCCTAGGAAGTCATCATATCTGCCCAGTCAACCTGACTGACACAACCAAACTAGGGATAGAAGTTGACGCCAGAATAGCACAACCCCTGGTGCAAGATACTCAGTCAGACCCCATGGCAGACCAGAGTAAAGACAGCAAGGAAGAAGCGAACCAAGCTACACCGAGCCAAGACTCACCAACAAATAAAGACTTGGTACAATCAGATAGCGAGGGGCAGACAGCAAGCATGGACCTTGAAGAAAACACCAACAACATTCTTGACCCCACAACATCATTTGACCCCTCCACTTGCTGGAAGCTATTCGTTGGAGAGATGTGGAAGCTCTTTGTGGATGGAGCATCCAACCGGCATGGTGTAGGACTTGGCATAGTCCTCATCTCACCAGACGGCCTGGTTGTGGAGCAAGCAATCAACCTTGGCTTCCCAGCATCAAACAATGAAGCGGAGTATGAAGCGCTTCTTGCAGGTCTTAAATCAGCATTCTACATGAAGGCCACCGAACTAATGGTCTACAGCGACTCACAGCTGATGGTAAACCAAATTTTTGACGACTATGAAGCAAAGGATGACAAGATGGCCAAGTACCAAGAATTGGTCAGAACAGAGATCAAGAAATTTGAAGTAGTAAGAATAGAACAGATTGGCAGGGAGGAAAATAGCAGAGCAGACGAACTAGTAGGCTTTGCGTCAATGGCAGATACATCCATCCCTCACCCATTACTAATTGACTACCTACCGAGACCAAGCATTGAGGACCCCGAAGTAGAAGAGGTGTGTTGCGCCGAATTAGGCCCCTCATGGATGGATCCCATCATACTATTCTTAAAAGACGGCGTCTTACCGGAAGAAAAGAAAGAAGCCAACAAAATTAGAGCAAAGTCGCAGCGATTTTGGCTCTCCCCACCTATGGCATTGTACAAAAAGTCATTCTCAGGACCTTATCTAAAGTGTGTTCACCCCAGCAAAGTAGAAGCATTCTTGTTTGAAATACACGAAGGGGTGTGCGGAAGCCACCAAGGAGGAAGATCGTTAACTTACAGAGTCATTTCACAAGGATACTGGTGGCCATACATGCAGGCAGACTCGGAGAAGTATGTGAAGAAGTGCGAGAAATGTCAGAAGTTCGCACACCAAATACATCAGCCGGCCAGAGAACTCCTACCATTGACTAGCCCATGGCCCTTTGCCATGTGGGGTTTGGACATAGTAGGACCACTTCCAACAGCACCCGGAAACAGGAAGTTCTTTCTCGCAGTAACAGACTATTTCACAAAATGGGTGAAAGCAGAAGCATTGGTATCAATCAAGAAAAAAGATGTGAAGAAGTTCGTCTGGCAGAATATCATTACTCGATTCGGCATACCTAAAGCCCTATTATCAGACAATGGCACCCAGCTTGATGGCAGAATCTTTAGAGGCTTTTGTGAAGAATACAAAATAAAGTTCTACAATTCTACACCGGCATATCCCCAAGCTAACGGCCGGGCGAAAGTGTCAAACAAGGTCATCTTGGATGGACTGAAGAAAAGGTTAGAAAGAGCAAAAGGCAAATGGACTGACGAGCTTCCTCATGTTTTATGGGCTTACCACACCACACCTCGACGATCAACAGGAGAAACACCATTCTCCTTAGCCTATGGCATGGAAGCAGTTATCTCGCTGGAAGTTGGCCTCCCCATAATTAGAAACGAAAATTTTGATTCAGACTTAAATGGATAAGCCATAGCATTGGAGCTCGACCTCGCCGAAGAACGAAGAGAAAAAGCACTGGTTCACATTACCTCATACCAACAAGAGTTATCCAGGAAATACAACAAAACAGTGCATCCAAGGCAATTCAAGATCGGAAATTGGGTACTGCGCAAAGTGATGGGAAACACCATGGTTCCGGGAGATGGCAAGTTAGGGCCCAATTGGGAAGGACCTTACAAAGTGGTTAGATTAGCAAGCAAGGAGGCATACCACTTAGAAGATGAGGACGGCAAAGCAATTCTCAGGCCATGGAATACTGCCAATCTCAAACTATTTTATTTTTAGCTTTTCATTCAAAATACTTGTAATTTTTCTTTTCCCTAATAAAACAAGTAGTTTTTTCAGCATAAGTGTTTTATTCTGTAAAAATTGTTTTAGTAAGTTAGGGGCATTGAAAACATGGTTGGCTGGAAAAACCAACACCCCTCCTAAGGCCAGGATAAGGATCCAGGCTGCAGGACGTTTGGTCGGAATAACCAAACACTTTACTCTAGGTTGGCTGGAAAAAACCAACTTAGAGGTTGGCCGGAAAAACCAACACCCTTCCTAAGGCCAGGATAAGGATCCAGGCTGCAGGACGTTTGGTCGGAATACCCAAACACTTTACTCTAGGTTGGTTGGAAAAAATAAACTTAGAGGTTGGCTGGATTAAACCAACACCCCTCCTAAGCCCAGGATAAGGATTTAGGCTGCAGGACGTTTGGTCGGAATAACCAAACACGTTACTCTAGGTTGGCTGGAAAAAACCAACTTAGAGGTTGGCCGGAAAAATCAACACCCTTACTAAGCCCAGGATAAGGATCCAGGCTGCAGGACGTTTGGTCGGAATACCCAAACATTTTACTCTAGGTTGGCTGGAAAAAACAAACTTAGAGGTTGGCTGGATTAAACCAACACCCCTCATAAGCCCAGGATAAGGATCCAGGCTGCAGGACGTTTGGTTGGAATAACCAAACATTTTTCTAAATTGGCAAGAATAACCAATTTAGAGGTTGGCTGGATTAAACCAACTCTTTGTACTCTTCAGTCGAAGTAAGGATATCGGCTAAAGAGTGGTTGGCTGGATTAAACCAACTCTTAGTACTCTTCAACCGATGTCAGGATATTGGCTAAAGAGTGGTTGGCTGGATTAAACCAACTCTTAGTACTCTTCAACCGATGTCAGGATATCGGCTAAAGAGTGGTTGGCTAGATTAAACCAACTCTTAGTACTCTTCAACCGATGTAAGGATATCGGCTAAAAAGTGGTTGGCTGGATTAAACCAACTCTTAGTACTCTTCAACCGATGTAGGGATGTCGGCTAAAGAGTGGTTGGCTGGATTAAACCAACTCTTAGTACTCTTCAGCCGAGGTAAGTATCTCGGCTGAAGAGTGGTTGGCAACTATAATTAGATTGCAAGATCAAGACCGAGATAAAGTATCTTGGCAAGAGAATGCTGTACCTCATGCAAGACATCAGTTAGAAAGTAATGGTATAAGCATAAAGATCAACCGAAATAAGAGTTTGAACAAAAAAGAAGCATTTATTCAAAGTTCACAAGTACAGAAGGATGTTACTTCAGCTGAGTTACAATTGTCCAAAAGTAGAAAAGAATAGAAAATACAAAGTCAGTTAAACAGATCATCTATTTCGGCGTCTAGATTGACGTTAAGATCAACTCTAAGACCGGTTTCAGCTGGTAGCACAGTCCCGGTTACGAGCACGGTTTCAGTAGGCAGCTCGTCAGTCAGGTCTTCCACCACTGGCTCCAGCCGAGCTAACTGATCGGCAGGGTCATTAATGACCGAGGTATCGTTGGGCACGGTTTCTTCTTCCTTATCTAATTCTTCAAGAAATTGTTGTTGAACAGTCGTAGCATACTCCGCCATTGAGCCCGGTATGAAATATGGTGGAGGATCGTAGACCTCGGTCTCTGGTTGACGACCGAGCTGAGTCTCGACCGCCCTCCAACTACATTTGAAGAAAAGGTCTTTCGCTGCTTCACATTGCTTAATATAAAGGGCTTCACCTTCCCTAAAACCGCGGGTCTCAGCACCCTCCAGCTTCTTCTTCATCTCCTCAATTTCGGCTTTCTTCTTTCCTTCTAGTTTAGCAAGTTCACTCAAATATTTGTCTTTGATCACGGCTGCAGCTTTTTATTTTTCCGCATCAGCCGAGTTAACAAGGCTGGCCAGACGACCGTTCTCGGATTTTACCTCGGCTAGCTGCTTTCTAGCCTCTTCTAGCTCGGCAGTTTTTTCAATTACTTCGGCCATGGCTTGCCTTGCTGTTTTTCGGAGCTCCAACACACGCTTGTGAGCAATTTGACTATTTTGCATGGCCTGAAGAAGAATGGAAAGAAACTAATGACAAAACTGAGCAAAAAGTTAGAAAAATTAGAGAGACCAGAGGGGCAGCTTACCAGAATCATTGATTTCGTTGCAGACCGGATGGCCTTGAGCTCGGTCAACTGGTTGTGATGCTCCATATCGGGGGGCAGACATACACTCTTAGCCAGATTGAAGGCTAGCATATGGTCTTTGTCAGCCACCACTGAGTCAGTATCACGAATAGCGCGGTTTTGGAAAGACAGTTTTGGAGCCCACTTGGAGGAGCTAGCCCGGTCAGAACGCTCCGGCTGAGTGATCGGTGGAGGGCTCGGTGGAAGAGTGGTTTCATCTTCATCAACAAGGCGTTGCTCAGTTTGGGTAGTCCGGGCACGCTTGCTGGGGCGAAATGAGGAGGGTTGTTAAGATGGAAGAGCCACCACGGTCTCTTTAGTCTGGGTGGTTGGTGGTACGTCGGCTGAGTGTGTTTCGGTTAGGAAGGCTCTCACTCTGTTCCTTTTCTCCATTTCTTCTTCAGCAGTAGTACGGACTAGGTTGATTTGTGGCAAGGTCGAGTCCGGTTCAAGAGAGGCCTCTAGCAAAAAATCTGTTACTCTGGCTTTTCGTCGGCTGCTATATCTATACATCGGCTCAAAAATCAGTAGTTTGGCCCAACTTCTGCCAGGGTATCGTAGTGCGGCGCGAAGTGTGTCTAGGTTGGGGTAACTGTATTGTGGTTGAAGATGGGCTGAATCTGCATAAAGAAGACAACTGTTAGATCGATTAAGGAATAGAAAACCGAAATAAAGCAGAAGCATGCAAAGAAACCGAAGTAATTATACCAGGGGTTCCTTTATTCCAGTTTATACTGCGGCCTGGGATCTAGGCTTGGTGGTCTTCGAAATTGCCAAATACCCAGAAAAAATCGTCATCGTTTAAGTCTTTGTCCGGTGTGTCCTTTATTATTTTCTCACGTCAGCGTCGTATTCTTAAATAATAAACCCACCCATCTTCTTTTGAGCCTATAGAATATTGGTGAAAGAGTTCGGCTAAGCCGAGGTTAATACCAGCACGGCGGTTTAGCTCGGCTATACCATTTATTATGTGGTATGAGTTTGTGGAAAGCTGAGTTAGAAATATCCTAGTTTGCCTAAGGAATTCACAAAGTAAAGGTTGTACAAGGAATCTTAGGCCGGTTTCTATAATGGAAAGGAGGGTGAAGGGAACAAAACCAGGGTTTCCCCAAGGTATGATATCTTGTTCGGCTAAGGTGAGATGGACGTCGTCAGGAATGTTATACTCCCTTCGGAATTCGGCCAGGCCACCAAGTGTTTCTACTAAAAACCTATATTTACCCATTTTGTCTTAAGTTATGAATAAATTATGCTTGTGATTAAGCTCGATCACAGAAGTGGGCTGAATAGCTCGGTTGAACGCTCAAAGGAGTGCTTGGGCAACCTAAAGTCTGCAAAGTGAAAAAGCAAAGGTGTTAAGCACAGACTGTTGGACCGTGCTAAACAGAAATAAAGGCAAGATATATCAAATCTTAGCTCGGCTATGTGAAATGCTACGTGTCTTAGCCCGTTTTGTGCAAAGGTTAGTGTTAGCCCGGTTGAACCTCTAGGGGCAGCGCTCTTAGTTCGGTTTTAACTACGAAGGTTGGGTTAGCCCCAAGTTATAGCTCGGCCGTGGTTGAGACTAACAGACGCACTATTACGTAGACTTAGTGCGGTTGGCTAGCTCGGTTGAGTTAAAACAAAATGTGGTTTGACTTGTTGAAACTATTGTTATAACGTGAAGTGTTAGTTCGGTTGAATGGCCTGGCTAGAGTGACATTAACTACAAACAACTTTTTAGTTCGGTTATACAGTAATTTTGGATCAAAATCAGTGTTTCAGTTTATTCATGAAAAGCCAGAGGTTCTATTACACGAAAGGAAGGTTTGTGTTTTGAAAAAACACACAAAATACATGTATTGTAAAAGCAAATGCGAAAACAACAAAAACAAGGCAGATTTGAGTAAACTTACCAGGTGAAGAGGAAGAAATCAGAGATGGAAGCAACGGCAATAAAGAACACGAACTCAGCAAGTTCAGGGTTGAAGAAGCTCAGGAAAGAGAGAGAGAGATGAGGAAATGAATAGTGTGGTGAGTGATTCAAAAAACAAAGAGTTTTGTTTTGATGCAAGGACCAGAGGCGGGAACTGTTCAAAATTCACAGAGTACGAAGACGGCGTGACAGCTGCGTTGGGCCAATCAGAAGGGGTCACGTGTCATAGAAATGAGAAACGATTCAGTTGCTGTGATTAAAGAGACGTTTTGTCTGGGCGACTACAGCCCAGAATGAGTTTAGCTCGACTGGAAAAGCTTAAAAGCTTAGCTCAGTAGTAAGATTAAAGTTTTTAGCCCGGCTCGTAGAACAAGGTAATCCCTATCATGCTGCGCAGATGGAATTAAGGGGCAATTGAGAGGGAAATTTATATGAAAAGTGGGCCGAGTTGGGTAATGGGCCGTTATGGACCATAATACGGAGGGCAGAGTAAAAAGGCCTTGAAGATTAGTCCGGTCCCAGAGCCTTGAAGTTAGTCCGGTTCCAGACGGCCCTAAACTTAATCCGAACCCAGAGAACCTAGTGTTATCTCGGTCCCGGAGAGTACTACGGGTAGCTCGGTCGCCAGGATGCCGCACACAGAGTTAGTTCGGTCACGGTATGGCACAGCTAGCTCTATCGGACCTAGCTAATGGTTATCACGGTCTAAGCAATACTAAGGTCAACGCTGGGAAAACCGTGGTAGGAGCAGTGAATGGAAGAACCGAGGTAGAGTTATCTCGGTCTAGCCTGTGGCTTAGCATAGCCATGCTTACCTCGGTTATGTTGGAGTCTGACCATGGTAAAACCATCTCACTTGGTTTAAGCAGTGAGGGGGGTGCTGAAGGATAAGTATTATCTTTCAGGAGTATAAATCCTAAGAGGACTCTACATGGAGGAGTAAGAGTCCTACTAAGATTGTGCCACGCAGAACCTATAAAAGCTCATAACATCACCTATGGAGAGGTAACACACAACTTTGATTCTCAAATACACAAAGCTTTTTGTCTTTGTCTATTTTGCTGACTTAGGCATCAGAGAGGTATCTGACACACACTCGCCGGCTAGCTCACGTTTTTATTTTCAGGGAGTAAAGCAACGACGTACGGAGGAGCGCAGACTTGATCAACAGGATTATACGAGAAGGTTTATTTTTTTCCCGTACACCTTATATATCTAAATCATAGCAAATTATTTGGTCAATACTTAAAAAAATATCAAAAATTATTTGTCAAAAAAAATAATAAAAAAAATAATTTTAAAGAACAAAAAAAAAATTGAATTTTTTTAATAGAATTTTGAATTTTTTTTTTAAAAGAGTTTGGTTATATGTTTTAAAAAGAGTTTTTGAATTGATGCTTCATTTGGGAAGTTAGGTTGGCTTTTTGGCTATTTTAGCATTGGCTAAAAAGTTTGTTTGAGTTGACTTTTTTGGCTCTTTTGACTTTTATGAGAGAAAAAGTTAAATGATTATGATTTGAATGCGACATTTTGTCTTATTGATTTTTTAGCATATTTTGTATTTTTTTTTGGCTAATTTAGCCAAAAAGCCAACCCAACTTATATCCCAAACGACACTTGAGTTTTGAGTTATGTGTTTGCTTTTGAGTTTTAAAAATAATTTTCAAATTAAGTTTTGAATTATATGTTTGGTTATGATTTGAATGTTTATTTGTATTTTGAGTTTAAAATATTAAAAAAATAATAAAATATTTAAAATAAAAAAATAAAATTTTCTTAAACATTTTTAAATATTAAAAAAATTCTAAAAATTTTCAAAATACAACTTAAAATTCAAAAATTCAAAACTCAAAATCTAACTCAAAATTCAACATTCAAAAACTCAACTCTTTCAAAACTCATAACCAAACAAATTTTCTTATTTGACATGATCTAAAAAAGTTAAAAAAATCACTATCCTATTTAAGTCATATCATCTTATTTAAATCACACCTCTCTAACACATCACTTTAAACCCAACCCATATTTCATAAAAAGTCAAAAAGTGCACTTATTTAGATCATCTCAAACCATCCCCCTTTGTTTGGGATATGAGTTTGCTTTTTGGCTTGTTGGTTATTTTACCATGGGGTTAAAAAGTCTCGTTTGGGACTTTTTAATTTTTTAGCATGGGACTTTTTAATTTTTTTTTTTTGATTTTTTGTGAGAGAAAAAATGAAATGATTATGGTTTAGATGTAATATTTTGGAGTGTTTTGAAAAAATGGTGTAACAACCCTAATTTCTTGTAAGTCATTATTTATTATTATTTCTTTATTTTATTTTTGATTTTATTAAATGCATGACTACATGAGAATTTAATGTGATATTTAATTAATTTAATGTGTTATTTAATTATATGTAATTAATCTGAATATTGATATATTTATATTGTTTATAAAAAAAATGTTTATATATTGATAAAATATATATCATATCTATATTTATATATATTGTATTTATGTTGCATTTGTAAAATAAAAATTTGTAACCTTTTTATTTATATATATATATATATATATAGGCCTCTAGGTTTCCTATACAATTTAGAGAGTAGCAACCACGGGGTGAGAGGAGAGATTGAGGAAGAGAGGGAGAGAGAGAGAGAGATTAATCAAAACCAAGTGCAAACTGTGAGGGAGAGAACATAGAGACGGCAAAGAAGAGTGGAGGAAAAAAAAAATTAGGGTTTTGTTTTAGTGGTTTTATTAATTTTTTAAATATTTTTTGATCTTTAAAAAATAATTGTGAGTGTAAAATCTACTTCCTTCGATTTATGTTTAATTGTTATTTTTATTTATTTATTTTTATTTATTCGATGTTGAATTGATTTCGTATTTGTATGTAGATGATTGATCGATTTTAATTATTTGAATTAGTTGTGTATGCAAGGTTTAGGGTTTTTAGATGATTGATTGATTTTAATTATTTTGATTAGTTGGGTATGTCATGGTTAGGATTTTTATATGGATTTATTTTATGGTTGTAATCACACTCATAAATATATGAAATTAAAATTAATTAGGAACCCATAGATAAATTCCTTATATTTCACCCTGACTCCATAACTTGCACAAGGATTTATTATTATGTTGGAGTCATGATGGAGTATAAATTCCTTATAAATATGAGTTTATTGTTATATGAATTTATAAGGAGTTTATTGTTATAACATATTTTAGCAATGCAGGTTTTAGATATTGTTTTAATTTACGAAACGAGCTCATTTTTATTAGTTTCGCATAAACTGAAGTAAAATATTATTCTGCATATTTTTTGTGTTTTGAACTTTTTCCAAAAAAAATTATGTTAGGGCAGTTTCTATTCGTTTTTAGCTTCAGATTTTTCGGTTGAATTTTGTCTAGGTTCTTCTATCCAGTTTTTCTCTCAACCTGTTTAGTTTCTACTAAATTCGTTCGCTTTGTCTTTAGGAAATTTGATTTTGTACAATTTTTGTTCTTTGAGTTTTGGTCAATTCGAATTATTTAAGTATGAAACGGTATATTTTGATTCTCTTTAGCAAATTACTTATGATTAAATTATACTAACTTTATTTTTTTTGTAGGATGGTGGGTCTTACTAACTTTTTATGCAGGGCTGACATACCATATTTTTATTTCTATTTTGTTTATTTTATACTCAATTTATATTTCGTTGTGTACGGGCAAGAAACTAAATGTCACCGTATCTCGGAAAACTACCCATTTGTCTCGGTGCAGATGAAACTACTTGTCTTGTCCCGTAACAAGAATTAAATGTATTTTTGTTTGTGTTTAATGGACACGTTGGTGTTAAATCTTGTACTCATACCAGTATACCTGTATACTAACCTGTTTTGTCTCTTAGCAACTAGGGTGCGTTCTGTTTGAGCGCAGCCGAGCTTTCTTTGTAGGATTAGTTAGGATTACGGTGGTGAAGAGAAATAACTATAGTTGTTGAACATATCGTTTAGACTTCTTTTGTTTTTTTGAGCTAACGATTGATATTAGTTTATGTATTTATTATTTTTTTTATGACTTTAGTATTTGGATAATTTGACATGGTTTGTAACCTTACATTATTTAAGTTATTTTGACTATTTATTGTTACTTTAATGTTTGAGGTATTGGATAGTTATGAAATTTTATGGTGGATGGTTTGATTGGAGTTTTGTTAGTTTTTTTTTAATCCTTTGTAAGCTTTTGAGCATGGAAATTTATTTAAACCTTATAGAGATGTGAACGTTTAGATTTTGTTTCACCCTACGATTTGAATGATGGAATATTGATTGGGGTTTACTCCTGATTTAATATTTAATTGTCTAAATTTTGGGGCGTGACAAATGGTTGAAAGCTAACTTTTTTGGTTTTTTTTTTTTAAAGTGTAAAAAATGTGAGAGATGATGTGATCCAAAATGGGTTAAAAGTTGGAAAGTGACTTTTAACCCACTTTCCAAAAGAGGCCTTTGTCTTATTGATTTTTGAGCCTATTTTATTTATTTGTAGCTAAAATAACCAAAAAATCTTATGCCAAACGAAGTCTTAAATCACAAATCTACTCTCAAATCATAATTTTAAAACTAAACCAATCATAGACTAGTTCACATTGGCCTCGTTTGGAGAGTTACTACTTTTTTGACTTTTAAATTATTTGACTATTTTAGTAGGCTATTTTAATTTTCGTGTTTAGGAAGATGGGTTAGATATTTTATTTGCAACCCCGCTACAAACCCCCAGTGGCTTGCGACCCCCAGTGACATGGCAGCTGATGTGTAAACATAGCTGGAAAATAAAAATAAAAAATAAAAAATAAAAACAACATCTGGAAAAAGCGGGAACTCGTCTATCTTCACCTCTCGTCGCCATCCTCCTCTTTCACCGACGACGGCCATAGCTCGCCGGAATTTCTGCAATCTTCGTCGCTCTCATCAATCTGGTAATATCTCCATAGCTCGCTCTCATCTATCCTCAATCTTCGTACCTCTCATCAAACTGAGTTTCAAACTGAATGGGTTTAAGGTTCCTCTCATCAAACAAAGATTGAGAGGAAGATTGAGAGGAACCTACAGGGGCATAGAACTATAAATTTACGGTTCCTCTCAGAAAATGGGTTTAAGGTTCCTCCTCAGAAAATGGGTTTAAGGTTCCTCTCAATCTTCGTACCTCTCATCAAACAAAGTTTTCACCCATTTTCTCATTAAAGGAAAATTTATAGTTCTGTGCCCCTGTAGGTAGTAAACTGAATGGAGATAATTAATTGTTGCTGTTCACAATTTTCAGGAACTACTTTCAGTTGAAACAAACAGGGGAAAACAAGTGTTGGGTGTAAAGAGATATCTTTTTCTTTTTGTTTAGCTCACTGCAGAGGCATTATAAATTTTCTACCAAAGTATATGTTGAGATATGACAGTAGATGTGCTAGTTTAAGCAAATGGAATGGAACCTAAGGCATTATGTCATATCCAAATCCATTGGGTTTTGGTTTTACTACCCTATTGCCTTTGTAGTATAACTTCATTGATGATCTGGATTGGAGTCTGTTATGTGATTAAAACATCTTAATTGTGTCAGGCAATTCAGATGTTGTAATGAGCTTTTCGCAGTTCACAGGTAAATTTATCCGAAAAATGTTGAGGACTTACTTATAGACTCTGTAGGTACTAATACTAGTTCACAGATTGAATTATTGGATCCTCTTCGCCTGTTAATTGGTGGTGACTCCTCTGAAATTCAAATTGTTAGGTGCTTTAGATCATTCTGTAATGGCAGTGGGGATGTTTCTCATTATGGTGCACCATTAGTTTTGAAGCCTTATATACAATTATTGCCTCTTTTACAGTTTATTCACTTCAATCAAGTTTATTTTCTCTGTGCTGCAAGTTAATTGTTCTAATAGCTGTATTTGTTTAATTGTTATTTCAGTACGCAAAGTGGAAGAATGGAGGTTGATTCAAATGTTGGTGAGAATCCTTTAATACATGAGGGCGAAGATGTTGAAGAACCTAAAAAGGGTATGTGTTTTAGCTCAAGGGAAGAGGTGTACACATTTTATGGCAAATATGCTAAGCATGTTGGATTTTCTATAGCTCATAGAGCACAACATTTTGGAGATGATGGGCAATTGCTAAACTTTGCAAATGAATGTTCTTGAACGGGGCAGAGAAAAAAAAAATCAGAAGTCAACCCTCTGAAGCCATGTTTGTCCACAAAGATTGGTTGCACAACAAGGGTACGAGGTAGTGTACAAAAGGATGGGAGATATAAACTAACCACAGTTAACCTCGAGCATAATCATGATTTGATTCCCACCGACTCACGTCATTTTACAATGAATAAGAAAATTCTTACTCTTGTGAAGAGAAGATTAGAAATTAATGATGAAGCAGGGATTGGGGTGTCTAGGAACTTTCATTCAATGGTTGTTGAAGCGGGGGGATACGAGTCATTGACATTTGATGACCGAGATGCAAGAAATTACATTGAGATAGCTAGAAGGTTGAGGCTTGGGGAAGGTGATGCCGAATCACTTCAAAGTTATTTTATGAGGATGCAAGCACATAGTGAGAGATTCTTTTATGTGATTGATGTTGATGAGGAGTTTCGCATTAGAAACTTATTTTGGGCTGATGCTAGGAGTCGGGCGACTTATGAAGCGTTTAGAGATGTCGTTTCATTTGACACAACGTATTTGACGAACAAATATGACATGCCATTTGCTCCATTTGTCGGAGTTAATCACCATGGACAGTCCATTTTGCTTGGTTGTGGATTGTTGTCTAGTGAAGACACTAACACATTTGTTTGGCTATTCAAGTCATGGTTAAGTTGCATGTCAAATCATCCGCCAAAAGCTATCATAACTGATCAGTGTAGAGCTATGCAAAATGCTATAGAAATTGTGTTTCCGCAAGCTCAACATCGGTGGTGCTTATGGCATATCATGAAGAAAATTCCGGAGAAGTTGAAAGGATATGCTCAGTATGAAGCCATAAAGTTGGCTATGCAAAATGCACTTTATGACTGTTTGACAAGAGCTGAATTTGAGAGTAAATGGGAAGAGATGCTTGCAATATTCAATCTTTATGATAATGAGTGGTTGGGGGTACTATATGATGAGTAGAATCGATGGATACCTGTCTATGTTAAAGACATTTTTTGGGCTGGCATGTCAACTACACAACAAAGTGAAAGTATGAATGCGTTTTTTGATGGATATGTAAATCCAAAAACTACATTGAAGCAATTCGTTGAACAATATGGCAATGCCTTGAGAAATAAGGTAGAGAAAGAGAAGAAAGCAGACTTTAAGTCTCGACACAAATTATTTGATTGCCTAACTATATATGGTTTTGAGAAGCAATTTCAGCAAGCCTACACCAATGTGAAATTCAAAGAAGTTCAAGGAGAGTTGAAGAGAATAGTTTACTGTCAGGCGGTGATTGTGAAAGAGGAGAGATCAATTTCTACATATAATGTCCAAGAAGCAATGGTAGTTTGTGAGAAGATGAAGCATGTGGACTTTGTTGTCTATTTTAATTCAACTGAATGTAAAGTTCAATGCATTTGTCGATTGTTTGAGTTTAGAGGCATTATGTGTGCTCACTCACTCGCTGTGCTTGTTAGAAGATGCATAAATGAGGTGCCAAGTAAATACATTTTGCCCCGGTGGAGAAAAGATGTGGATAGAGAATACGCATGCATCAAAACCACATACACCGGCTTTGGGAATGATTTCAATGCAAGTACCTATGAGAGGATGAACAAAAAATTGATTGCCATTGTACAACTTGCTGGTAACTCTGAAGGCAAAACTAGAATTGTAGACCTTGGGTTGGATGAAATCAAGGAGAGAGTCATGAAAGAAGAATCCGGTGATGGGAGTAATTTACCATGTTCAACAAAAAGTCCGATTCACACCGGTTCTACACAAGGAGGTACTAGTAGGAAGGTGATTAGTCCTTTGGTTGCTCGGCGAAGAGGTCGTCCAGTTACGAAACGGAAGGTTGCCAAAGTAGATCAAATTGTTAATCGGTTCAAGGCAACGGCAAAAAAACAAACAAAAGCAAAGGTAAAATGTCTATTCAATTTTTTTTTTTTTTACAAACTCTATTCAAGTATGTAAAAGCAATTCATAAATTTCAATCTTTAATTATTCTTCAAAACATACAGGCTACTAAGTTGCTTCGATTTGAAGCTCAAGCTCAAGCATATACACCGTATTATCCTTATATGGTTGGTACATAAAATAGTATGTATATACCGATACGTGTTCCAAAGAGGCCTTCATGTACTTTTACAAAGTGTATTCCAAAGAGGACTTCATGTACTTTTACAAAGTGTATTATTCTAACATGTACTTTTTGCAATGAATTGTCACAGGTGGCCCATGGTATTGGAGGCACGTCTCTTACTCCATCGGACTTCATAAGTGGCATACAGGGAAGTTTGATGAGTGCTCCAACTCAGATTTATGGTTCTGCATCTCTAACCCCGTCAGCTTCTCATGCATGCACACCAGGAAGCTTAGATATTACAGACTTGTTTGACTAGTTTTTATGTATTCGAACTGTTTGTTTTTTAGGTTAGAAATTATGTAGTCTATTAATCTGAGTTTCAAACTTTTTTTTTGAGATTGTAGTTTATGTTACATGTGGATTTGTAAAACATGTGGTATACTAATTATTAATGAAGTTATGTTATTATTATTATTTGTTATGTAATGAAGATGTTGCAATATTTAGTAATGAATAATGTTTATTTAGCAGTTCTTTGTATTGAACAATGTTTATTGAACAGTTTTCATGTATTCAACCATGTGTATTCAAGAGTTTTTCTATGATGAACAATGTATATTCAGTAATTTCCCTGTATTTAACAATGTATATTCAATCGTTTCCCTGTATTCAACAATGTATATTAAATAGTTTCGCTGTATTCAATCATGTATATTTAATAGTTTACCTGTATTCAACAATAGTTACCTTGCATTCAACAGTTTCCTGTATTTAACAAAGTCGATTCAATGAGTATTGAATAAAGTATACAAGTTTGAACAAGTCATTTTCCATTCCATTCACCACAAAAGAGATACAATAATTAGATTTCAATACACAACAAAACATAACTTCCTCGAAAACATCACAAAAGTATTCAGTCTACTTGAACTTGTACATTGACATCTACTTCTACTTGTAACTTACATATATGTATATATATGTTATTACATATTCACAAGTTTAAAGACACCAATTACAAGCAACATGGACAATATACATATCAACTTTTGCATCTTTGCGTTCTGAATTCGAAGTTGTTCCGTCATCTGTATTTGTTGTTCGGTCATAGCTCGAAGTTGTTCGGTCATAACTTGTTCGCCGACAGTTGGCACTTCGTCTCTTGGAATTTGATGACCTCTATATTCTGGATTCGTAGGTAAACACCATCCGATAAAACCATAATTATTACAAGAGTAGAATAACTTGTTTTTGTTTTGATCGGTTTGTGATATTAAAATGGTGGCCTTTTTATTACATGTACAACAATTTCTATTGACGTATGTCAACCAATCGGAGCTACTGCCACTGACACTTGAACTTGACATCTGCAAAAATGGACAAATATTAACATTACAGCACTTGCATATATTCATTATGAAACACATTAAAAATACAGGTTTCTCAGTCTACAAAAAAGCTGTTATAAGCTTTATGACAGCCCTTGGAGGTGATTCTGAAAATCAGCTTATTTACCCTCCAAAAAAGCTGTTATAAGTTGTAGTTAGTGTCATAAAGTTGTAACAAACAGTTAGATTCTGTAACAAAGCTGTTATTTTTGCACTTCATTCAATCATTGGATGCTACTAGCACTCATTCAAATAAAGGTGTTATTTCTCAGTCTACATTGACCAACTGTCATGACACTAGCCCCTCAAGTAGTGACTTAGTTGAGGATGGGGATTTCAACCAACAAGGGATAAGGTGTTCATAAAAATGATCAAGTAAAACCTGTAAAACCTGTTTCATAAAAAATCTGGACAGGTTTCAAGTAAAATCTGGACCTGTCAAACCTGTTTCATAAAAAATCTGGACAAGGGACAGGGACAGGGTGTTCATAAAAAATCTGGACACATTAGTCTTCAAAATGATCAAGTAAAACCTGTTTCATTTTAGAAGATAGATAGATAGATACAGGTTTTCATTATTTACCTTTTCATTTAGTGGGAAAACCTGTTTCATAGATAATGGGAAAACCTGTTTCATAGATACAGGTTTCATAGATTATGAACAGGTTCACTGTGTCCTTTCCAGAAATTATATAAGATGATGATTAACACAAAGATATAAATATTGACTCTGAGGACTCACAGTATTCATATGTTATGTGCTTGGGTGTTTAATATGAATGTCAAACATTGAATTAATGTACATATATGGATGTAAAGATGTTTACATGTTAGGTTTCTAGTTAGATGTGGCATCTAAAGACATGCTTGTGATTAAATAAAAGCTACCATTCAAAGTCTTGAATCCTGAGGCAAAATGCATGTATGATTAGCTCTAATGAACATGTCAAAAAAACAAAAAACATAAATTTGCATCGAGGAACTAATTGTGTATGCTTATAAATGAACAATCTCATTAACTTTATTTTGTTTTTTTAGTCCACAATCCAGAAAAACACCTGCTACCTAAACACCTTAGGACTTTCAACTACGAAAAATACCATACAAACTAAAAAAATTTACAACTTTTTTTTTACTCATTGATGTGGTATGTGAATTTCATCGTGAAGCAACCCAATACTGCGTAAATCAGCTTTATAAAGTATTCAGTATTTTGTAATCCAAATTTAGCTTATGAACAGGTAACCTGCGTAAATCACAGATATACATCACTGTCATAAAGCTGGTTTATAAATCACTGTCATAAAGCTTTGTAAAGCTGATTATGAACAGGTTTAACATTTCGTTGAGGAATTTCATCGAACAAGTTTATGGCAATGTAAGACTCCAAATGCAAAATGCCACAATTCCCAAATGAAAAGGCCAAATTCAATCCCCAAGATCAGATAGCATGACAGAGAAAATCAAAAGGCCAAATGAAATCATTTTACAAATAGATATATATACATATATATATATATATATATATATATACCCAGATAAAATTACCCCTTAATCGGAGATTCGGGAGAAGCGGGAACGAGCTGTGTCGGAGTGAAGGGAAGTAGTGGTCGCCGGCGTCGGAGTGGGGGTCAGGCATCGAAGTGGTTACCGTTAGAGCTGGAGCTGGAGTGGTTACCGTTGGAGATTTCAAAATGAAATGTGAAGATGTGTTTGGGTCTTAACGTCACGTGACAATCACGTGACGTGCCACCTCAGCTGGGGGTCACTGGGAGTCTCCAATACTGGGGTGCGAAGCATTTTTGTTTTATTTGATTGTTATATTGAAAAATGTGTTTGAAATAAAGTTAGGATGTAAAATGACAAAATTGTCTCGAATAATAAAATATCCTTTTTCCAACAAAGAAGTATTTGCTGACGTGGTATGCACAATTCAAAGGGTAAAATGGACATTTACTCACCTACGTTGATGGTGCTGTGAAGCACGTGATCTGTCATGCCACAGTAGACTTTTGGGCTATTTTCTTCCACGAGGCTAAAATAGCCCCTTACCCCACTTCCCAAATGGTGACAATTTTGTGGATATTATTACCTAGGTATTTGTTTTTTGAATTAAATATTTGACGCCTGTAAAAATTTCTTCCAACTAGATTAATATGGTATGATAAGTGTTAATTTTTAATTTGTTACCTACTCAATTATAAAACCAATTCATATGTCATATGTTGGCCTAAAATTATGAATATCTAGTATTTTCCTTAGTTTTTAACCATAGAACAAAGTGAACAAGGAATAGTCTATGTCTATAACACATTCTCCCAATATATACTATTTATTTGAATTTTACATATAATTTTTCGATTCATACAATTATTTTTTTTCGATTCATACAATTATTTTCTAAACAACGTCAAGATACTCTCATCTTCTCCAATCACAAATCCTAACCCCAACTCAAACCTTGGCCCCTAGCCCCCTTCCTCTGCTGAAGCCGCGATCCCCCAGCTCTTAATTGCATTATCTTCCCTAGCCACCATTGCAAATTATAACGTTGAGAAATGTAATTAACCTTTTAGGTTTTTTGAGATTGAAATATTTAATTTAATACATGTTCTTTAAAAATCTAATATAAATTTCAAAGTCGAGTGAATTGCACCATTGCAAATCTAATATATTAATCAACTCAGTTGGAGCAAATTAACTCAAAATTTAAAATTAAGAGTTAAAATTAAGTGAATTTAAAGTGTAGAGATGAAAAAGACATAATGGGCAAAATAGAGAAACTACTAGTGTAATTTGCTCTAAATCTTAATAAGTTGAACAAAAATTTAAAATATGTTATTTTTTACCTGTTTAGCTTAATAGTTATATAGTATTATTTTATAATGCGAAATTGTGGGTTTAACTCTCACAAAGAGGATTTTGAATTCTTTGTGAATTTAGAAGTCATGAATTCCAACTTTAAGATTTTTTTAGGTTGCTCTAAGATTTCTGTTCCGTAGTTATATACTTGGGATGTATATATTGGAGCAAAACTTTGGGAGAAAAACTAAGGTGCACACCTTTTAAAAAGTGTGTATAATGTGCACTTTATAATTAAAGAAGAAAATTACATCATTTTATACTTTTTGAGGCCTAAAAAAAATATCATAATTAAATACAATATGAGATATAACTAAAGAATTTATGAGTCATAACTAAAAAAAAAAACTAATAAAAATTAAAGAAGAAAATAGTATAACCACTACAAGAATTTACACATTTGCCGACCACTTTTGCCAACCAAAAAAATTTTGGTCGCAAAAAAATGACATTTGCCGACCAAATATTAATTAGTCGCGAATGATCAATATTTTTGGCGACCAAATATGAGTTGGTCGCAGAAGGTCACATTTTGGCGACCAAAAATGAGTTAGTCGCAGAAATTAGTATGCTTTTGGCGACCAACTACAAATTTGGTCGCGGAACGTCACATTTTGCCGACCAAAAATAAATTAGTCGCGAAATGAGTATTTTTAGCAACAAATATTTTAGTCGCCGTTGATTAAGATTTGGTGACTAAAGAAGTTTGTCGGCGAAGGTACCTTTTCTGCGACTAATCTGGTATTTTGGTCGCCAAAAGTTTGGGAGGCAAATTTGAAAGTCTGTCTAGGCGGGAATTGAATTTTTTTTGCGACAAAAAAATTTGGTCGCCATTTTAAAAACGACGTCGTTTTGTACCCAGGAAAATATAAAAAAAAAAAGAAAAAAGAAAAAAAAGCCCTAATCTCTTATGTATCTAGCCCGCTCTCTGTGTCTATGTTGGTCTGCCCTCTCAGATTGCTTGCCCAAAACTTGGCGTCTCAAACGGTTTCGAAACAGAGATCCATAAAGACGACGACACAACTTCGATTGCCCCTCTTTGACAGAACTCGGAAGTCACAAGTGACGGGAGTGAATGTCAAAGCCTAGAGACGACCCATTTTTGACAAGGCCGAAGACTCAGACAAACATACAAGATAGAAAAAGATGTGCCCGCAGGCATGCCCGCAGGCAGGGGGCAAAATGCAAATGATATGCAAGAAGCCGAAGGTAGCCCGATGATCGTGCAAATGCAGCTAGCTGTAATGAGGCAAGTATTCGCAAATAGATGCAACAATTTTAAGCAAGAATGCAAAGCGACAACTACATTTCATGCAGTTAAGAACGCGGGGGATTATTCAATCCCCGCCATGTCTCACACGGAGAAGATACAATACCTGCGTGATTCGTCTGGTCGCACCAACCTCAATTGAACCGTACATACAATATCGTGCCTGCAAGAGAGAGAAATTGCAACAAGCACAATATGCTAACAGCATATATTCAATGTGATTTCGAAAGTTTGACACACGCAGTGTTGGTGAGTGGATGCATCGTAATGCAAGAATGAGATATGTGTGACGACGCATGCTCAAACACAGAGGTATACAAATATCGAGAAATGTACATGACAATGCGAGTATGTCTATGAGGATGCAAGATAGTACAAAACGAGCATGAAACAGGGTGTTCATTTGTCATGAAACAACGAGTACGGAAACGCGTGTTTCGGCGAAAGTAACTTGATCACGACCTCTGATCCACTTCTCTGAAAGGTTATAACCCATTCAAAAAAAGATACACGTTGATTTCAATGGATGACGATGAGACACACATCAGAACTTGAAACCGAAGTCCGGACGGAGCAATTTTGCGGCCGGAAGTGTACGTTTCTTGAACTTTTTCAGGTCCCGGGAACTCCGATCTTCCTCAAAATTTGCAGAGAGCTAGGTGAGTATGTGGGGAGCATGGCCGGCCGTTTATCTTCCCAAGGGGGGGTGTCCAACCGTTTTCTAAAAAAGCTAATGGCTGGCCGGCCATTTCTGCAAAAAGCAGATGGCTGGCCAGCTATTTTTAGAGGCCGGCCGGCCGTGCCCTTTTCCAGGGGCATTTTCGTCTTTTTGCCTCCTTTTTGCATGCATTTCATCCAAGGCTTGAAGCCTATAAATAGCAGCCGAACCCCATTTCATTCCTTGCCTCTTTCAACGCTTTTCTCTCCAGTTTTGAGTTTTACGCGCGTTTTCCAACGCCTCGCGCAAATTGTTTTTGTAAAAACACTTAGTTTTAAACACTTTGGAGCGATTAAATTCCGGCTTCGGAGCTTCTTTTTGCATTTTCAACACTTGAGGTAAGTTCATCTTAATATTTAGAATATTTTCTCGGGAGTTGACTTTTGTTGACTTTTTATTTTTCGAGAGTTGACTTTTGTTGACTTTTCCAATTTTTGCGCATTTTGCTCATTTTTGCTTCCCTTTTGCAGATTCTTGAACATGGCGGGCAATTCTCCCCACGGTGGAGGCTTTTCAGGTGCCGGTGATGACTTCGATCCCATGACCCTACCTCCGAGGACTCGCCCTTTTATTCCCGGGAGGTATCGTCCACCAGTACACGTTCTTCCACGTGCCGTTTTCCGTCATTTTACCAGTTTCGACGAGAGAGCACCTGCGGACCTGCTTCTCAGAGAGCCAGAGCAGCATCTCTCTCATGAGGCTCGAGAGGTATTTACCTCATCTTCTGTATTTTACATTTTGCGTCCTTGCCATGTTTAAACAATTAGCTTGTGACATAGTACTTTCCTTACATCTTTGAACATGTAGTTTCAACACTTGAAATTTCTGAACACTCGGCTCATTAGTTAATTGCGAACACACAGCCCACACTTTAGAATACACGGCTCAAACACTGATTTGTCGAACACACAGCCCGAATTCGAAAGTGAACACACAGCCCACACTTTAAATTTTCTGAACACGCAGCCCAGATAGATAGTGAACACGCAGCCCACAAATTAAACCGAAAATTGAACACGCAGCCCAAAATTCAAATTCTCTGAACACGCAGCCCAGGTAGATAGTGAACACGCAGCCCACAAATAAACCGAAAATTGAACACGCAGCCCAAAATTCAAATTCTCTGAACACGCAGCCCAGGTAGATAGTGAACACGCAGCCCACAAATTAACTGAAAGTTGAACACGCAGCCCAAAATTCAAATTCTCTGAACACGCAGCCCAGGTAGATAGTGAACACGCAGCCCACAATTTAACTGAAAGTTGAACACGCAGCCCAAAATTCAAATTCTCTGAACACGCAGCCCAGGTAGATAGTGAACACGCAGCCCACAATTTAACTGAAAGTTGAACACGCAGCCCAAAATTCAAATTCTCTGAACACGCAGCCCAGGTAGATAGTGAACACGCAGCCCACAATTTAACTGAAAGTTGAACACGCAACCCAAAATTCAAATTCTCTGAACACGCAGCCCAGGTAGATAGTGAACACGCAGCCCACAATTTAACTGAAAGTTGAACACGCAACCCAAAATTCAAATTCTCTGAACACGCAGCCCAGGTAGATAGTGAACACGCAGCCCACAATTTAACTGAAAGTTGAACACGCAGCCCAAAATTCAAATTCTCTGAACACGCAGCCCAGGTAGATAGTGAACACGCAGCCCACAATTTAACTGAAAGTTGAACACGCAGCCCATTTGTTTTATTGGCACATAGCCCAAATTTCTGTTGGCACACAACTCATTCATCTCATCGGCACACAGCCCATTCATTTTATACTGACACATGTATTCATTCTGAATGCAGGGTGGCTCCCGCAGTGTGCGAGGATATGGTTCTACCATGGCGCGGGATTGGTATGCTGAGCTCCCGGAGGGCGTCAGGGATTTGGTAGATTTGGCGGGGTTTGGGCCCTTCTGCAACGGGTTGTCACGCTGTCCTGCCCGGAGGACCTTGATGGCAGCTTTGGTAGAGAGATGGTGGGACACCACTAATTCCTTCCATTTCTCTGCTACCGGGGACATGACTATGACCCCTTTTGATTTTGCTGTATTGACCGGCCTTGATGTCGGAGGTTGGGCCATCCCATACGATGAGGATATGGGCGAGTGGGAGGCCGCCTGGATGTATTTGTTGGGGGCTCGCCCACCTGTTGACAGGGTCTCTGGGAGAGTCCGCTATACTTGGTTTTCCTCCCATTTTCGGCGGGCTGAGATGATGCCCGAGACTCCTGAGGAGACAGAGCAGTATGCTCGTGGCTTCCTGATGTTCCTCTTCGGGACTACTCTGTTTGCCGACAGAGGGAACACCATTGGGTTATACCTGTTGAGCGCTCTGGTTGACCTATCACAGGTCAGTAGATATGATTGGGGTGGCGCTGGCCTGGCCACCCTCTACTTTTACATGAGCGCGACCTCCCGCGGGCGGGGCGATTTGCTTGGCGGCTACTGGAGAGCTTGGGAGGTACTTTCTGTCCCCTCGATTTACATTTCTGCTTTTCATTACTTGTACATTGCACACACATCGTACTTTTGCAGTCTGCATTTTGCTCTCAGCATTTCGTATTTACATTCTGCACTGCTCTTCTCAGTTATGGGCTTATGTATATTTCCCATCGTTAGCCCCAGTGCTGGAGGTGGTGGGGATTCCCGTGACCCCATATTCATTGATTTTTGAGGGCCCGCACCGGGCGAGGCCTCGAGAGACCCTGGTTCGCCTGCGACAGTACTTCGACACTGTGCGACACTCAGAGGTATTTCAGAACTTTCAGTTCTTTTCATTTTCATCTTTGATTTGCTCTGTATATTCTCGTTTTCTGATTGGTTTATACATTTATCATCCGCAGATTACTTGGCAGCCTTGGGCACCTCTGGGTGATGATCTCTTACTTCAGTATACCGGAGCCTCAGGCATCTCCCGGTATAGGGTCCTGCTCGAAGGGCCAGTCGGCAGAGTCTGGTTCCTGGGGGAGCGCTTTCTGTGCCAGGTACGGGGGTATCTTTCCCAGGATGTTCCCGCGGTACCTCCGGCTAGTATGCGGACCGCTGACGGGCTCTCTTACTCAGAGGTAGTCGGCGCCATGCTAGGCAGCGATGCTTTGTTATATGTTGCGGAGGGGGACTACGCCACCTATCGTCACATATATTTGATGCCTCCATTGACAGAGGCTCGTATTCCGATGATGAGACCTGCCGGTATGTCATCCTCGGATCAGGCTCAGGCTCGGGCTACAGACATCCCTTCTTCTAGCAGGGCTGGCGCATCTAGAGGTGGGAGTAGACCGTTTCCTCCGAACCCGTCGATTCATCCTCATCTGGGATGGCCAGATATGCCTACTGAGTTGATGGCGTGGCAGTATGGGACTAGCTCTCCGATTCCAGTTCCACTAGAGCCTCGGATGCCCAGTGATCGATATGCCATTGATCCGGACTCACCGCCGGTATGCTCCACTTTCGTCATTCATCATTTCAGATGTTTAGATACTCATTTGTTCACTGATGAGTATGAACTCATTTTTGCAGCCATCGCGAGGGTACATGGAGGAGATGGTTGAGCTGGTGGCCACACTCGAGGGCATGGTCCTACGCAGGGAGGCACAGTTGTCTGTTGCGGGCATTCAGGTACCCTTCAGTTTTTGGCATTGATCATACTTCTGATGACATGCTGATTTCTACTGCATCGATAGACTACTTGTGTAGAGCACATCT
Organism: Camellia sinensis; assembly: GCF_055761805.1. Classification (NCBI taxonomy): domain Eukaryota; kingdom Viridiplantae; phylum Streptophyta; class Magnoliopsida; order Ericales; family Theaceae; genus Camellia; species Camellia sinensis. Next base: position 41,908,753 of record NC_138969.1, on the reverse strand, counting down.
GACACACACCTCACTTGTACACTGTATTTACATGCACCCACTTTATGTAGCTTTTGCTTGTATCTGCATCTGATGTATATATTCGGACTGATGTATTTGAATTGAACTCTTTGTTTTCAGATGCCTTCATGGTCCGGTCAGCCACAGACCAGGCCACCTGGGCCTCATTGGGGAGCTGGGCCATCTGGGCCTTATCAGGGAGCTGGGCCATCCGGGCCTTATCAGGGGGAGGGGTCATCTCGGCCTTCCCGAGGAGCCGGGCCATCTAGGCCATTTCGAGGAGCTCGAGGGGGACCTGTCCGCAGACGCAGGGCTCATGTTGTGGAGGTGGAGTCTGATGAGGAGGAGGAGGAGGAGGCTACCGACCGTCAGTTCGAGACATCTGTCGAGGAGGGAGGCTCCGGTTTTGGCTCGGGGAACAGAGGCGAGGCTGAGGAGGATCCTGAGGACGACAGCTCCGACTCTGATGATGGTGTGGAGGTTGTTCCACAAAAGAGGACCAGGCGGGCTTCTCGTTCCCGTTCCCGAGGATTTTGATGTTGTTATTTCCATGCTTTATTTTTCTTTTTACTAGTAGTTTGTAGCACTTTGCACATTGTTAGGCAGTTTTGTTTTTGTAAAACCTGTACCTTTTGTTCGTTGTAAAGCATGATGAAATGAAATAGCTTTTGAAAAGGTGTTTGTATTTTGAACTTTTAGTATCGTATCGCATCAATTTGTTTTGCACAAGAAATGAATTTGAATGGTAATGCGCATTGTAATCACCAAATCAGGTAGTGAACCGACGCAACAAACTAAACAACCCAACTTACTAAGATATAACAGAATCTTTAGCAAGTTTACAACTCGATAAGCAAAAAGCAACAATGCAAACAAACAAGACTTTAACAAAATTTGCTTAAACAGAGAGCAAGGACTCAAAACACAAAACACGTCCGCTCGACAAACAACTCGATAAACAAAGTACAACAACTCGATAAGCAAAAAGCTCAAAAACAAAAGGTGTACTTCTGACGATCTGGGCATCGGAACGCGTCTGAAATGAAGGCCTTCGGCTCTCCTGTTGTATGGTAATGCTTGGAGTTCTCCTTCGAAGAGCAAGACAAGGCCGAGGGGACACACTGCAACATTGCCAGTCATCCATGGGAGCTGGCCGGCCAGAGATATGCCACGGCATGGAGGACTAGAGAGTTTCTGGCCCCTGTTTCAACCTTCAGTTGCGCTTTGTTAGATGAATATGTGGATTGGCTCAAAAAAGGAGGTACAAGTTGGGCCCAGCTTGGCATCAGATATCCCGTCCAACTCTGGAGTGGGACACAGAGATACTTGATTCAACTATGCCCCAAATTTATTGCTTATTAGTATTTTCAAGTTTTCTTTATGATTGTACTAAAAAGCAACCTCGATTGTAATGCAAGAGCAGGAGAACTCCATTTTGAAATCAATGAAATTGAAAGTTATGGTACTGAAAATTTTCCACTTTTGGTCCAAAAATGGTCTTAGTCGTGAAAAGATTGATTTGAACAAAGTCAACTTTTATTAAAACTTTTCAAAACTATTTTCGATGTGGATCAGAATTGGACACGCCGAAAATCTGTCACTGAAATGCACAACCCCAGATCCCTGCAACTGGAAAGTTGCCCCCTAGTTTGAAGAACAATGCGGCACTCCAAAGCAACGGAAAGTTGCCCCTTGTCTGAGTAACTTTGCACCGTCATGGCAACGGAAAGTTGCCCCTAGTTTGAACAGCACTGTACCGGAGATCATGATAAATGCTGATGGATAAAGATGACTGAGATGATTAATATGGACAGAGTTGATCGGGGAAAAGTTTATGACTGAACTTCAGGACGAAGCTGCCTACGTATCCCAAAGATGGGAATCAAGTCTTACGTAGTTCAGGCTTAGGTTCGCTCGAGTATTTTCACTCTCCTTTTGCGCTCTAACTTTTGCCAAGGCCGCCCTTTGCGGGTTTTCAACCTTGCGAGCTCAGTTTTTATGTTTTCTAATTTTTTGTGCCCTGAATCTTGCCTAGGTCGCCCTTTCGGGTTTTCGGCCTAGCGAGCCTCTCAAGGATAGTATTTCTTCAACTTGTCCATATTGATCGGTTGTGAGAACTCCAAGCCATCTAGATCCATCAGAACCACAGCCCCACCTGACCAGATAGCTTTGATGATATAAGGACCAGTCCAATTGGGTTTGAACTTGCCCCTTGGGTCGTGGATGGGAGCTCGGTTGTCTTTGAGTACCAAATCTCCCTCTTTCAGATTCCTGGACTTAACCTTCTTGTTGAAAGCCCGGGCAATTCTGCGTTGATAGCCTTGGATGTGGTACAGTGCTTTCAGTCTTCTTTCATCAAAAAGCATGAGTTCTTCGAATCTGCTTTGCTGCCAATCTGCTTCGGCTATTTGGCATTCAGCCAATACTCGTAATGATGGGACCTCAATTTCAATGGGTAGAACAGCCTCCATTCCATAGACCAATGAATATGGAGTTGCTCCAGTAGAAGTTCTGATTGAAGTCCTGTAGCCCCACAGAGCAAATGGCAGCTTGTCTGGCCAATCTCGATAGGTTTCCACCATCTTCTGTAGTATATGCTTGATATTCTTGTTGGCGGCCTCAACCGCTCCGTTGGTCTGCGGCCTGTATGTAGAGGACTTATGGAAAGCCACATTGTATTTCTCCAACAAGTCTATCACTTCTTTCTTGAAGTGGGAACCATTGTCTGAAATTATTTCGTTTGGCACCCCGTAGCGACAGATGATGTTGTTCCTGATGAACTTTGCGACATGCGACGCCTTCAACACTGCGTATGATTGGGCCTCGACCCACTTTGTGAAATAATCTATCGCTACTAGGATAAACTCATGCCCGTTGGACCCCTTCGGGGTAACAGCTCCGATCACATCAATTCCCCAGACTGAAAAAGGCCACGGCGAAGTCATGTTGTCTAGTTTTGACGGTGGGATGTTCATGCGATTTGCATGAATTTGACATTTGTGGCATCGCCGAACAAAACCAATGCAATCCTCCTCCATGGTTGACCAGTAGTAGCCCTGTCTGAGGATCTTTCTGGCCAGCATTACTCCATTCATGTGTGCACCGCACTCCCCCCCATGGATGGCTTCCATCAGGCGTTTTGACTCTTCAGCTTCTACGCAGAGCTTATGCATTCCCAGATGACCCCTTTTGTACAGCTTTCCCCCGCAGATAACGAACTGAGCAGCCATTCTTCTGACAGCCCTCTTATCCTTGGCATTTGCCCCTAGCGGATATATCTCCTTTTCCAAGAAGTTCCAGATGTCGTAGTACCAGGGGTTGCCGTCTTGAACCTCTTCTATGGCGGAAATCGACTCGTACGCTGGCGCAAACTTCTGATCAATAATGACTGGACGCATCCGGACTCCGGACGGGATGTCTATCATAGAAGATAGAGTTGCTAATGAATCTGCAAACCTGTTGTTCTCTCTTACGAGGTGGGTGAAATTTAGCTTCTCAAACCGAGGAATTAACAAATCCAAGGTTTGGTGGTAGGTTATCATCCTTTCCTCTTTGACCTTCCAATCTCCTTTTGCTTGAGACACAACGAGGTTCGAGTCCCCAATGACGTCCACTCGTCTCGCCCCTAGTTCTAGGGCTGCTTCTAGGCCAGCAATACATGCCTCATACTCTGCTTCATTGTTGGAAACTTTGAACCGGAGCTTGAATGCTAAAGGAATACGGGAATCATCAGGCGCTATCAGCAACACCCCTATCCCATACCCATACTGGTTTGACGCTCCGTCAAAGTACATTGTCCAAGTTTCATCTTCGACGTGCAGAATGGCTTCATCTGGGAATAGATACTCAACCGCTTCATCCCCCTCAACCGGGTGGTCGGCAAGGAACTCCGCTACCGCTCTGCCTTTTACTGACTTGCGCGTCACATACTTCAAATCAAATTCGGAGAGCAACAGCAACCAACGAGCTAGCCTACCTGTAAGTGCTGGTTTCTCGAAAAGATATTTGATGGGATCCAAACGCGAAACCAACATTACAGAGTGGGCTAACAGGTAGTGCCGCAGCTTCCTGGTTGCCCATACCAAGGCCAAACAAGCCTTCTCTAGCGGTGTATAGCGGATCTCGTAATCTAACATCTTTTTGCTCAGATAGTAGATGGCTCTTTCTACTTTGTCTTCTGATTCCTGCGCAAGCATGCAACCCATGGTGGTCTCAGTTACTGAAAGGTATAGTATCAACGGTCTCCCCGGCTCTGGCGGTGACAACACGGGTGGGTTCTGTAGGTACTCTTTGATCTGCTCAAAAGCTGCTTGACATCGGCCGTCCCATTGGAATTTCTTTCCTTTCTTCAGGAGACCAAAAAGTGGTTCACAAGTCAAGGTTAGTTTAGAAATAAACCGCCTTATGAATTGCACTTTACCTAGAAAGCCTCGCACCTCCTTTTCAGTCCTTGGTGGTGGCATTTCTAAGATGGCCTTGATTTTGGAAGGGTCGACCTCGATGCCCCTTTGTGTGATCAGAAACCCTAACATCTTCCCTGCTGTAACACCAAACGTGCATTTCTGGGGGTTCAGTCGCAGCCGAAACTCTTTGATCCTTTGAAAGAATTTTTGTAAGGCGGTGTAGTGGCCCTCTCTATCTTTGGACTTGACAATCATGTCGTCCACGTACACTTCGACCTCCTTATGGATCATATCATGTAATATTGTAGTTGCTGCCCGTTGATACGTAGCTCCGGCATTTTTCAAACCGAATGGCATCACTCGATAACAATATGTCCCCCACGGGGTAGTGAACGCAGTTTTCTCTCGGTCTTCGGGTGCCATTACTATCTGGTTATAGCCTGAGAAACCATCCATAAACGAAAGCAAGGCGTGTCCTGCCGTGAAATCCACCAATTCATCGATGTGCGGCAAGGGGAAGTCGTCCTTCGGACTGGCCTTGTTCAAATCCCTGAAGTCTACACAGACCCGAATTCTGCCGTCCTTCTTTGGCACCGGGACTATGTTGGCCAACCAAGTTGGATATTCAGACACCAACAGGAACCCTGCGTCAATTTGTTTGGTGACCTCTTCCTTAATCTTGAGGGCCCAGTCCGGGCGAATCCTTCTGAGTTTCTGTTTGACAGGGCGGGCCTCTGGATCAAGAGGGATCCGGTGCTGTACAATCTCAGGATCGATTCCAGGCATGTCTTCATAGGACCACGCGAAAACATCTTTAAAATCTTTTAATAAAGCGACTAAGCGCTCGCGCTCCTCTGAAGACAACGTGGACCCGACCTGGACCAGCCGCGGGTCCTTCTCAGTACCAACATTCACAGTAGTGATTTCATCCATTAATGGTTTAACAAATCTTTCTTGCTCTTGATCAATTAATCGTTGCAAAACTGGGGGAATTTCTTCCTCGCTGTTTTCATCAAAGTTTTGAAAATCCTGATTTAAGCAATAAATCAAAGGCACAGAAAAATACTCGGAAACCACATCCACATCATTCTCATTAAATACTTCCAAGCCGTCAGATTCCTCTGTTACAACAGACTCAAAAGAAAATGAAAAAGACGACCTAGACAGGACTGTGGTATCCGGGTTATCACCCCCAGGAATACCGGACTCAGACTCAGTCGAGCTGGAATCTGATTCCGACGCAGAAGATTCGGTAGAATCAGATTCCGGCTCACTACCTGACCCGGAACTGCTAGATAAAAAGCCTTCTTCATATTGCCAGATGAGAGAAGGTGCGATAGATGCATCCAAGATCGACGCTGGAAAGCCCGCAGCTATTTCATCTCCAATCACAGAAACCGAAGAGTTATCCCCCAAGCACTCTTGGCCGATCGGAGGATCTGATAGTAGACTCGCCAGTGCTACCCCCATTTCCATCTCTGTACTCTCAGGATCCACTGCTTCACACTGCTCAGTCTCAGTTGGTGGGTCTGTCTGCGCTTCGGCAACGTCATCCCCAGATAGTTGTATGTCGAAGAAGATTTCAAAACCAGGCACGCGCTCCCCCTTCGCGTTTAGCCATGGCTCCGGGAAGCCGCAAAATGGAAAATCTTCCCCCTCCCGGACGAAACGTCCGTTTAGGGTACCCCAGATGGGCCTGTGTATTAAATCAAATGGCTTCCCGGCCTTCTTTGCCCTGGCCCTTCCGGCCATTTCTTTTCCTTTCCTCACCCAATCCCCCTTGGTGGGCAGATAACCCAGTCCAAAGGCGTGAGGATTGTGCGGCACTTCGGCCAATCACTGAGACGCCTTTTCGGCCACTTCTCCCTAATCCCATTCCAGGGGTATGTTTTAGCTTGTTCATGAGGTAGATAGATTGTGCACTGACATACATGCCCTCATTTGCAGCCATGACATTCTGCACCACTTGAGCCTCGGCCAAAGTGAACCCCGACAAAAACACATCCTCCGTGCCGTGCTCGATTTCTAAGACGGGTGTAGACACTTCCGGCGGCGGATGGATTGATGAATTTCCAAAAACGATTGCTACCCCTTTCCCGTGAGGGTATTTCAGCATTTGATGAAGGGTGGAAGAGACTGCTTTGACCTGGTGCAACCACGGTCGCCCCAAAAGTAAGTTAAAGGTTGCGGGAACGTCCAAAATATGAAATTCGATACTGTGTTGTCCTGGACCAACCTTAGTTTGAATTTTAACAGTCCCCATCACCTCTCTGCTGGTATTGTCATATGCCCTGATCACTTGGGTGGTTGGGACGAAATCTACAGGCTTCAACCCGATTGCATATGCCGTTCTGGTTGGGCAGACATTAATCGCAGACCCGGTATCAACAAGTACCACCGGTATCCACTTATCTCTACATTCCACAGAGATGTAGAGAGGCTTGTTATGATTTGCGCCCTCAGGCGGTAGCTCCTTGTCTGAAAAAGTTAATGCCGGGGAACCTCCTCCCGGAAAAACCAGCCCAACCAGCTGTTCAGGCGTGGTGTCTATAGAAAGTTTCGACTTGTCCATGGCAGATAGGACAGCTTCCCTGTGCACTCGTGATGCCATTAGCAGTCCCCAGATGGAGATGTCTGCTTGTATTTTCTTTAATTGTTTCAACACAGCCTCGTCTTCAATCTGCTTCTCCTTCTGTCTCTCTACTTCTCTGTCTTTCCCGGATGCTTCGGGTTGGTCTAAGTGTGGGGGCTTGAAGTACCGCCCACTTCTTGTCATGTGGTCCACTTCATCAAGATACCAAGTATCATCTGGTTGGCCATTTCCCCAGTCTTCATCGGTGTGGGCAAGACACAAATCGTCATCTTCCCACCACATTCCGCTGGCAGCCAACAGACATCTGTCCGGCTCCAGTCTACTCGCACTTTCAGTGCTCTCTGTCCAAATGCTCGCAGCGTTGTCTGTCTTTGTGCACACAGCACTTCCGGTCCCCTCAGGGCCCTTCGCCTTTCTGGCTCTCTCAGTTTCCTCAAACTTTCCCTGTTCCAACTGTGTCAGTACAGCTGTTTGTTCAATGGTTCCCACATCCGTAATGCCCATGTCCTGAGCGGAATTCTTAACACCGGCGCTCTCCGGCGGTACAACTTGATTTTCGGCCGTTCCGGCCACAAGTGATGTTTCTGCCCCTGCCGGGCTCTGTTCTGGTTGGGCTTCCCCCACTGCATCCGGTTGATCTTCAAGCCATCCAGTGGCCTCCTCTGATCCCTCATAATCATTCCAGTTAATGGACGCGTCCTCCAACTCCTGATCATCGCGAAATTGCAAGTTAGCAAAGTCCTCTTCTATGGTTGTCGGCTCATCTGCCCATAGCCTAGATCCATCCTCTCGGATCATGCACAATTCTCCTGTCTCGGGAAATTCTACAATTAGCCCACTTCGGCTCGTTGATAGGATGTGCCTGCTCGGATCATAAGCTCTCTCAGCGAAACTCTGCCCAGTCCCAGATTCAACAAACTCGGTCTCTCCCAAAATCTGCCCTGCCCTGCCTTCAACGGTCACCACCATCGGTTCTGGTTGGGTTTTGGAGGTGTCCACCATGCACAAGAAGTCAGTGTAATCGGGGAGGAGCACCTCTGGCTTGGGTAGGTGGGTGGGAGTAATGTAGATGCTAGGATCGTAAGATGCGACCCCAGTCTGGATAAAGTTAATTCTTTTGGGAGGAGGAGCTTGGTTATGTGATGGGAGAGGGTTGGTCGTAACATTGGGTTGGTCGGGAGGTGCGATCACCTGTTTGTCAATAAGATCTTGGACCTCATGACGTAATCTGAAACAACGGTCGGTGTCGTGACCGTGTTGTTGGTGATAAGCGCAGTATTTCGATGAGTCAAAGGAGGGAGGGAGTGGATTTGGTAATGGCTTGGGTTCCAGGGGTTTCAAATGGTTCTTTCTGATCAGTATTCCTAGAACTTTGGTCAGAGGCATATATAGTGGAGTAAAGGTTCTTTGGCCTCGGGGTTGGAATCGGCTGTTTTGTGAGTTGCTTCCGGACGCGCCGGAGAATGGTGTGGCAGTCGTGGGTCTTGGAGGGGGAGGGGGAGTGGTGGTGACCATACCAACTTCCGAGGCTCTCGTATTTGCAGCGCCGCTCGGGCCTGCGTTGTTGTTGCGATTGAAGGTCCTCCTCGGTTGTTCTCTGTCCTGGTCAAGCAGTCCTTGCCTCATAGCATCTTCTATTTGCACCCCCATATCATGTAAATCTGCGAAAGTAGGGAAGGGGACCACAATCATTCTTTGCATCAGCTTCGGGTGGAGATTGCGCACAATCATCCGGATTTGATCTCTGTCTGTGGGTCTTAGAGTCATCGTCGACGCCTTCGCCCTCCATCGGATCACAAAGTCTGAGAAAGATTCCTTAGGCTCTTGCCTCGTCGTTTCAAGATCACGAGTTGTGATCTCGATCTGAGTATTATAGGAATATTGTGTGACAAAGGCCTCGACCATCTCATCCCAGTTCTTCTTTACCTCATCCGATAATCTTGCGTACCAATGGGAGGCCACACCCGACAGGGTTCGGCCGAATAATGAGAGCTTCTGTTGTCGTGTGAGACCCATTGGCCGCAAGACATCCGCAAACAGTCGGATATGAACCATGGGGTCACCAGTCCCGTCAAAACGGTCTATTTGTGGCATTTTGAATCTATCGGGGAGCGTCACGGCCTCCTCGGTATATCCATCTCCGATATCCGGCATAGCCTTAGCCCCTTGGGATTTCTTAAAGAGTTTCTCCAATTTGCTCAATTTCAGAGCCGTTGGATCAACCTCGTCCTCGGATGGAGAGTCCGGGTGATTGGATGTATGAGCCTTGGACAGTTGTGGTGGAATTGGGGGCGGAACAGGCCCCGTTGGAAGACTTGTGTCCTCTTGCAAAATTTGGACAGCCGGTACAGTATTCGGGGTGTTGGGAGGGACGTCTTGAATAACAGGAGCCTTCTCGGGTAATGGGGCCCTTGCCGGGGGAGGGACTTGTTGCGAAGCAGATGCCTCATTCTGCTGTTGCAGTCTGGTAATCAGCTCAGCCTGATGGGTCATAATTTCAGACTGTTGCTTAGCAAGTTCATCCCGGCGAACGGCATCTTGCTGCATGGCCTGCATAGTTTCTTGCATTTGGCGCATCATCTCCTCAATTCCTGTTGGTGCCGTCATACTGTCTTGGTTTGTCTGAACTACTGACAGATTTGTCTCAAGGGGGATCTCAGTCCAACTGTCCACTGGTGGGGGATACCACTGTTCTGGTGCTCTCAATTCAGATGTACTGCGCTTCCTTTGTTTCCTTCTTGTAACAGGGGGTAAAGAATGGAACACTGGCTGTCCGTCGATTAGATCCTCAGATCGGTGGAGCCGACGACCGCGCGTCCAAGGTGCTTGGGGAATGCCTGTTGGGTCGGAAGCAATCGTGCTAAAACTGACCTAGCAAAAGATAAATAAAGCGAAAAAGAAATAAATAAACAGATAAACGGGCAGCATAACAGCTTAAAATAAAATGCAAGACACATAGTCGGGCATAATCAACACACAGTCAATAAGCTGAAGTATACACTGTCCTCAAACACTGATTATCATCCCTGTATCATTGTTCCCTAAAACAGAATCTGATATCCGTAGATAAATATTCCTCAAATACTGGCTGACGCCCGCAGGCCTGATACCCGTAATAGAAAACTGATGCCCGCAGGCCTGATGTTGACAATGCTGAACTGATGCCCGTAGGCCTGATACTGTCAATACTGAACTGATGCCCGCAGGCTCGATACTCAAACTCATATACTGATCTGATGCCCGCAGGCCTGATACTGCCGATACTTGAACTGAAGCTCGCAGGCCTGATGCCCAAACTCATATACCGATACATGCATTCCTATAGAGACGCACTCTAAAGCACATAACAGATAAGTGAGAGCCAAAACACCCCTATGTTGGGGTAAGGTTTCCCTGTCCTATTTTGTCAGGAGCTAAGGTTTCACTATGCACATAGCGTTTTCAAAACAACCTATAAACGGGTAAGCAACCTGTCCTAATTTGGAATGGTCACTATGGATCCGAATATGCACTAGGTCGAATGGTCAAAGAGGGTGCCCCGGTAAAACCGGGGTTTGTGTTCCCATACTGGCAGAGCCCACAACCGGTCAGCCTTATGGTCATGCCTTGACAAGACAAGCCTCCGGCAAACCGTTCAGGAATAGCAGATGGCAAACACGGTGTCCTAGGCGCACCAATGCAAATGCAATGCAAAGAAACACACAAGTGTAGTCAAAAACAGATATCATGAGTTCGAGTCAAGTTCTCTAAATCCCCAGCAGAGTCGCCAGAAACTGTAACAAGCCCGCGGGGGACCTCGCTACAGCTCGGACTCGACTTTTGTCAGTCACGGTTCTAAGTCTGAACCAAAGAGTCCAAATCCGGCAAATCGTTTTGAGAAAACAGATTTTTGAAAGAAGTGCCAAACATGGACTGCTTTGCCAGATACAGAGTCGCCACCTAAATATTTTAATTTGGGAAATTTAGGAAACCCTGACTCGGTGCCAAAAGGCCACGTGTCCGTCATTACCAAAGTTGCCTCGGCTCGGGAACTTGGGTACGATTGGGGAAGGTCACTTCGTGAGCACCCCCGCTCGCCCGGTCATAGACCGGCCTCTACTAATCATGATATCAATTTTTGAAAACATTGTGAATTCTTATTCCGGTTTATTAGCCTAGGTTACTATGTGATGCGCACAGCATATAAATATAGACCAGGTCGCCTGGATTGGAATAAAACACTTCTTGTTTGTTTTTGAAAACGATTTGCTACCCGCAGGTAGGCTTGAAACATTTGATGATTTATTCCAATTCAGATAACCCAACCTTCACCCACAGGCATTCAGGCAGTTATATCAGATAAGCACATAGCCTCATGGTGAGCATGCTATTCATGGCGACACTCACACGCATGCAAGGATGCTAAAGCATAAAGCTTACCGAGTACTCCAAGCCAAAAACAGAAACTACATTAGAAATCATGCATGATCCTAAGTATACAAAAATGCCTAATGCAACACATGCAAAATGCAACTATAGTAGGCTCGGCTATTCTAAGATGGCATATGAAATGCTACAACTAACATGTATTCAACTTGGTATTGAAAGTACAATGCAGTTAGTATGATGCGCCGAGCCCGATGCATGCAATATAGATGAATGATGTAAACATGCTGTCATACTGTATGCTAATTAAAATATGCCCTAATCTAACCATCAAAAGCGGATAAATAAAAGGGAGAAAGACGTGGGGTTGGAAGACATACATCACACTCACCCACACTTATTACAGTTGTGCCCTCGCTCGGAGGGTCCGAATAAATATACAGTCCGAATATTACAGTCCCGAATAAAAGAATATTACAGAATTCTAATTAATGAATTAACTAGAAAGCAAATAAACTGGCGTGCAAGCCAGGGACTGCCTTGCTTCTGATGGATGATGCATGTCCGGATTGTCTTGCGCGGAAATCCACCGGAATGCCCCAATTAGCCTCTGTTTACACCCGTTCTTGAAATGCGCGCCAAGTCCCGAAAAGTTGTTGATTCCTGATTTTGCTGCAACAGAGAGCAGGAAAGGGGCATAGCAATGTATTTGCACAGATATATGCATGTCTCGATCCTCGTGCCACCAATCGCACGAACCGAGGCATGATGGCCGAGTAATCGAAATGCACAACTCAATATAGGATAAATGCACATGAAACTACAGCTAAAACCTAACTCCATCATGGATAATCCGGAGTGTCGGTGACTGGGGAATTGAGACACATTCCGTCACTCGGAGTACGAAATGTACCTCGATTCCCGTGCCCGGACTAACTCCTATCCCGGACACGATGCAATATGCATGATATGCATGAAATGTAACTAAGATGTGATCCTAACATACACAGTGCTAAAAATGAGGTACCTCGAAATGCATGCACACGGGCACGCAAACCGAGGCGATGGCAGATACAATGAAAATGAGATGCCTCGAAGTACGTGCATACGGGCACGCAAATCGAGGCGATGATAAATGCAATGAAAACGAGATGCCTCGAAGTACGTGCACACGGGCACGCAAATCGAGGCGATGATAAATGCAATGAAAATGAGATGCCTCAAAGTACGTGCACACGGGCACGCAAATCGAGGCGATGATAAATGCAATGAAAATGAGATGCCTCGAAGTACGTGCACACGGGCACGCAAATCGAGGCGATGATAAATGCAATGAAAATGAGATGCCTCGAAGTACGTGCACACGGGCACGCAAATCGAGGCGATGATAAATGCAATGGAAAATGGCATGGAAAATGACAAATGGGCTTATACCAACACAAGTGAGCCTCAGCCACACTCACATCGGATGCCGATGGCAGAAAATGAAGTGCCTCGAAATGCGTGCACACGGGCACGCAAACCGAGGCAATGCATACGCAATGCAAATGACATGGAAAATGACAAATGGGCTTATACCAACACAAGTGAGCCTCAGCCACACTCACATCGGATGCCGATGGCAGAAAATGAAGTGCCTCGAAATGCGTGCACACGGGCACGCAAACCGAGGCAATGCATACGCAATGCAAATGACATGGAAAATGACAAATGGGCTTATACCAACACAAGTGAGCCTCAGCCACACTCACATCGGATGCCGATGGCAGAAAATGAAGTGCCTCGAAATGCGTGCACACGGGCACGCAAACCGAGGCAATGCATACGCGATGCGAATGACATGGAAAATGATATGTAAGCATGCTAATGGAATTTCAGCAACAAAATATGGGGGAAAACAGTCCCGAAATGAAGTGAAATGACATGAAATGTAAGGAAATGACCCGAAATGCAACATTAGGCATCCGAAATGGCCTATAGCCATACTAAATATGCACAGCATGGACATGCAATGCAAAGACAGAAGCTAGACAGTCCCAAAAGATGCACTTTCGCAGTTATGAACATGGCCAAACAGCAAGCATAGGTAAGGGAAGCATAGCATGCAAGAATGGGGGCCAAAAGAGGGGTAAAGAAGCAAGTGGTGTAAGCAAAACTCAAACTGAAAAATTTCCTTCTACAACACTGAAGATGGACCAAAAATATGAACATTTACAGTATATGGCAGCCTCAAAATCAGTATACAAACACGCTAAAAATATGATGCAAAATAAGGCTCAAAAGGTGCTAAAACATGAAGTGTATAAACTAATCACCAAACAGGAAAAAAGTGTGAATGAAACATGAAGTATAGGCCAAAATAAGACCTCTTTCAGTTCGGACCAAGGTCCAAAAACAGAAGCAAAGAGAGCTATTAATTTATGCAAAAATGGGGCTAAATAGGGGATATAACTACAAGTGACATATGGAAACACCAAACAATGTTGAGCCCTTCTCCAATGTTGAAGAGGGGCTCAAAATATGCCTCATATCAGTTTACAACATGCTCGAAAATAAATTGCTCATAGGTCAAAAAAGGCATACAAAATCATGACATACAACATGGTCAATGAAGCAAGTATATTATGGAGAGCTCAAACAAGGTTGAGCCCTTAATGAGAAGTGATGATGAGCTCAAAATATGGTCCTTTTCAGTTAGGACCGAAGCTTGAAACCAAAAAGAAATGAGGCTTAGAAATAGATCAAAGGAAAGGGTCAAAAGGATCAAAGTGGAACTTACCCTTGAAGATCTAGACTTTGGTTGCTTCTTGGATGGATTTGCTGCTCCTTTGGCCTTCAAGAACCCTTCCTAGCTGCTGGAAATGAGATAGTGGTGGTAGAGTTTGGTGGTATAGAAGGAATGGAGGTTAATGGACTTAGGGTTTTTGAAGAATTGAAGAAGATGAAGATGGAGTTGGCTATGGAGTTCTTAAGATCAAATTTTCTAACCCCCTAGAAGAAGGTCCTCAGCTGGTTATAAGGTCAAGAAAGGGGGTGTAAAAGGGGGGTCAAATGGAGAGGAAAACTCTCTCCCAAAATATCCCCCGGATACAGAAAATATCTGGGGGATATTGCCTCACAGCTGGAAGGGGCACAGTGAGGAGAGCACGGCCGGCCGCTCACTTTGGCCGGAGGTGGCCGGCCGGCCACACCCCCTAGCCGGCCGGCTAGGGGTCAAAAGGGTCAACCATCTTTTCTGGCCAGCCAGGTATTGGGGAGGTAGGCCTTTGTGTGTACAACACAACCATGTAATTGAAATTCCAAGAAAGTGGGCCCAAGGGGTTCAACAGTGGCTCGGAAAGAGGGGTTCAAAAGGGTCAAGTGACCTTAATGGCCGGCCATGAACTTTTAGGGGCCTCTCAGATGTGTAGATCACAGATATGTGGTTGAAAGTTCGAGAAAAAGGGTCCAAGGGGTTCAACATTAGCCCGGAAGAAAGGGGTCAAAAGGGTCAGGTGACCTTAATGGCCGGCCATGAACTTTTAGGGGCCTCTCAGATGTGTAGATCACAGATATGTGGTTGAAAGTTGGCAACGCTGGCTCTAAGGTATTCAACATTAGCCCGGAAGTTGGAAAAACGGGCGCCGGGAGGCTCCGGAGGAGAGATAACTGGTTGCTGCAACAATTGCTGGCCTCCCACCCTTCAGTGACCTTCCCTGTGATAAAACAGAGGTACCTGCCAAAAATGGACGAAAACCATTGCAAAACGAATGTTCCGGGGCCAAAACACGCATTTCGAGGTCCCGGAAATGGGCTGTTAAGCACCGAAAATTGTATTTGACCTCGAAGTGGGTTTCTCAGCCCTCAGTGTCCCTCAAAATGGATGAAATAGGATGTATGCCAAAAATCAAAGCAAACGGAGATGGTTAGGTGGTCCCGAACCGAGGCACACGGCCTGACGGCTCCGAAAACCGGGAACCGGACTCCGAAATGGGCAAAATGGCCTACGGCCACCAAATGTAGCCTACGGACATTGAGAGATGGTCTACGGGACCTCTCCCTCCCCTCAGGAAAAGAAACGGAGAAAACCGAGTCTGGCTCGCAAACCGAGACAAGGCACAGAAAAGGGTTTGGAAGTCCGGAGGCAGGGCTCACAGCCGCGACTCTGAAACTTCTGAACAAGCACATTATGCAACATCACCAAGCGCTTAATCGGTGACGTCTGAGTCTTAAGGTCGGTCAAAAATGGGGTGTCTACAGATACCCTTCTTGATTGCTGTTCATCTCTCCCAGATTCAAACAAACCCATCTCCAAAATGCCCATTTCTCAATAGTGTAGACAATTTTCTAGGTTTTCTTGGTCTCAAATTCATATTGATTTCGTTTTTTGTTTTTCATATAAAAATTGATTTGATTGATTGTAGTTCTGAACTGGGTTTTTGGGTTCTCGGAGTGTTGTTGTGCGTAGTAGCAACTATGGCGGCTTCTTCCGTGGTGTGTACATGGCTCGCCGCCGCTTGCATGTCCGTTGCTTGTGAAAAGACCAACAACAACAACCCATGATGATGATGATGAATCAATCTTCGTCGAAGCGATTTAGCAGATGGGCTCGGAAGAGGAGGGTTTTATCTAAATCCAGAGCTGGTTGTTTTGAAATCCCCAAGGGTCGCCTAATCTCATCGGGCATTCAGGGTTTGATGTCCTCTTACTTGCCTTTCGAGCCCTGCGATGAGTATTACAGTTCCAAAGGCCTTTGCTCTTCTGATTTCTTTGGCGACAATGGTTTCTCTTCTCTCTTTGGATCCACCAATGTTTCCCTCTCTCGCAGACAGAGACGCTTCAATCCAGCTGTCCATTCCGGAATCTGAGAGGGCAGACCAACAAGCCCAAGTTTTGGATTCAATTTTAGAAGGTAACTTCTCTTCCATTTTTGACTTGGAAAAGTTGTAAATCTTCCTCCTGTATTCATGTTTACGAGGTTCAATTCACTAAAATTTATTGCATAATGTGATCAGATGCTTTGGACAACGATACATAGCCCCAGTCTTTAGACTGATTTTGGAGGAGAATTACTTATCATCGTCAATGCAACCCTTAGAAGATACAAAAAAGAACAGGTCATTGTGGTGGATGCAGAGAAAGAGTCTTGATCAGCGCCTTGGCAAATTTTTGAGGTTGGTCTTTCCTTCAATACGATGCATATTGGATTGATCTCTCCTGCTATTTTACTGTTCTCCATTTTAATATCTACACAAAATTGTACATTATGTGTCACATTTATCAAAGGTAATCAGTAGCTAGTGACAGATTGTCTTATTGACAGCAATTTGAAGGCAACCAGATCATAACAAGGTCTTTACTGTCATGTAATACTAGTTGTGTGGTTCTTTTTCCAAAATAATATATTATCGGCCTTGTTACTAGGAAGTAAGAAACAATCTTAACTGCTAATTTTGACACATTTTTTAGTACACTTGCTAATTGTGATTTGAATTTTACCACCTGAATTGATTTACACTTCAATTACATTTTTATTTCTTTTGGTTTGGCTTCAGTCAACATTCATTCTGATTTGTTGTGTTTTTCAGGTTTATTTTGCTGGTTTGGGATGCTTAAAAAATGTTAGGGCAGCTCTTTGCAAAGGAAGAGTATTGAAATGCACCCGCTGTGGAAGGCGAGGGGCAACAATTGGATGCCGTGTTGATCGTTGTACAAAAACATACCACTTGGTTGGTTACCGACATCTTTTTATTTATAAAGCATTCTTTATTCTTGTTCTTTGTATTCTTTCCTTTCTTTTGTGGTCATCTTTGTAGCATGGAGTTTCAAGTCAACTTTCTCAAACTTATGGGTTTTGATATCCTCATTTTCTGGCTTGTGCCCTCTTTGCAGCCTTGTGCACGAGCTAATGGTTGCATTTTTTATCATCGCAAATTTCTCATAGCCTGCACAGATCATCAGTATCTCTTCCAACCTCAGGGAAGTCATTATTTTTACAAGGTACAGAAAATGAAAACTAAGAAAATGAAATTGGAAATGAGAAAGCTGTCAAATGATGCTTGGCGGAAGGATGTTGAAGCAGAAGAAAAATGGCTAGAGAATTGTGGTGAGGATGAAGAATTTTTGAAACGTGAGAGCAAGAGGCTACATCGTGATTTGTTGAGAATTGCACCCGTGTACATTGGAGGCTCAAACTCTGAAAATGAAAAACAATTTCAGGGCTGGGAATCTGTTGCTGGGCTTCAAGATGTCATCTGATGCATGAAGGAGGTCGTTATTTTACCATTGTTATATCCTGAGTTCTTTAGTAATATGGGACTTACACCACCTAGGGGTGTTCTTTTACATGGCTATCCTGGAACAGGTAAAACGTTAGTAGTGCGTGCGCTAATTGGTTCTTGTGCTCGTGGTGATAAACGAATAGCCTATTTTGCTCGCAAAGGAGCAGATTGTTTAGGAAAATATGTCGGTGATGCTGAGCACCAGCTAAGACTTTTGTTTCAGGTTGCTAAGAAATCTCAACCATCTATAATTTTTTTTTATGAGATTGATGGGTTGGCACCTTGCCGCACTAGGCAGCAAGATCAGACACATAATTCAGTTGTTTCCACCTTGCTTGCTCTATTAGATGGTTTAAAATCTGGAGGCTCAGTTGTAGTTATAGGTGCAACAAATTGTCCTGATGCTGTTGATCCAGCTTTAAGACGACCTGGTAGATTTGATAGGGAGATTTATTTCCCACTTCCATCAGTTGAGGACAGAGCAGCTATTCTCTTGCTTCACACACAAAATTGGCCAAAGCCAGTCACTGGATCAGTGCTCAATTGGATTGCTAGAAGAACTGTAGGTTTTGCTGGTGCTGATCTGCAGGCTCTTTGTACCCATGCAGCCATTATTGTCCTGAGGAGGAACTGCCCCTTGCAAGAAATATTGTCTGCAGCTGAAAAGAAAGCTTCTCATGGTAAACGTCCTCCTCTTTCCACCTTTGCGGTGGAGGAGAGGGATTGGTTGGAGTCTCTTGCATGTGCACCACCTCCATCCTCTCAACGGGGAGCAGGAATGGCTGCAAATGATGTGGTATCCTCACCTCTTCGCAGCCATCTTATTCCTTGTCTGCAGCAACCGCTGTCCAGATTGCTTGTTTCCCTTTATCTTGATGAATGTCTCTTGTTTTTGCCTCCTCATCTTTATAAAGATGCCACACTCGTCAAAAGTTTAGTAAGTGTGAAATCTGGTATTTTAAGTTTTAGAGTTTTGTACCTTTATTTTATTGTTTTTACTATGTTGTGCTCTATTTATGTCTTGGTTTCCTGATATCCAAATTTTTGCTGTTCCCTTAAGTAAATGTTGTTAGGCCTCTTTGGCACCTTCTCTTTCTCTGGATGCTGATCACTTGTTATTGGAACACGTGTATGACTTGCGTCATTTGTCAACACAAAATCCTCATTTCCCCAAGTAACTGAACTGAAGTCACCAGTTTTTTGACATACATGAGGCATGAAAAGCTGATATCTTGACCTTGAGGTGGATTGGTGGTAATTTAACAAAAAGGATGGGTTAATGATGTTGTCAAAAGCTTAGTTGTGGGTTTGGATAATTTAGTATAGAATACTTAAATTTTTATAATAGAAATTATAAATTTACTTTAAGTGGACTTTGTTAATAAAAGAACTCTATATATTCTTATTGTTGATATTAGTAGAATTCAATGCATAAGCTACACGTTTTTACAATACATCAAAGATTTGGATGTGGAGTAACTTGTAGAACTTGTCCTCAGCTTCTTCGTAAATTCCTTGTTCTAACTGATTTTTAGATGCTATGCTTATCAAAAAAAGGGGGCTCCAGTTTTTGAATGATAGGGTCCTTGTGGCCATTGCTTGTGGTAGTTGTAAGATCCGGGGTTGCTAGGCGTAAGTGAGAACACATGTCTGAATATGAGGGTAGCCACTTTGTGCAAAAAATACCAGTATACCCTTTTGAGCAGCTGGTTTTGTGGGAACAACATAGGGTTATTTATTTAGGTTGCCATATGCCTTATGTTATCGTAAATTTAGCTTCCACTTTCCATCCACTCCCCATTAGAAGGAGATTTTGTAAACCTAAAGCTTTGTCTTTTTTCCTGATTATTTTACATATTGGTTATATAAGAACGTAGATTTACATACATCAAATTTGGTGAACATATCTTAAGTCCAAATTTTTCTGTGTTTCCAAATTTATGGCCAGATTTGAAAAGTTTGAATGTTTAATATTTTGACCAAATTTTGTTGAATGCAATCAGGTTTCTAGAAATTCGTCAATTTAATGTAAAATACTAAAAATCCATATTTTCCAGAAATCTGAATTCCAAATTTTCTAATTTTTGCTAAATATTTCAACTTTATGGTCGAATTTTGACCAATTTGGATAGGTCAGTTGGTCTAATCTGACTTTTCATGAACTTTCATGTTAAACACCCAATTTATAACCACATTTTATCATTCTATTTGTGATAATGCATAAATGCATCTAAGTTTATTATTTATTGATGGCAGCATAACCCAAAAACTCAGGATGTTAGGTAATGACCTGACTGTGTATATCAAGCTCTCACACCTCCCCTCATCCCCATGTGTGATCCTTTCTTGCATGTGACTAAAACATAAATTCAATTGAACCAGGAGCACAAATAGACAGGAAACAAAGTGCACAAACAAATGTAGTGGCAATTACACAAGCAAGGTTTAAAGTGATGTCTCATGCAACCAAAACTTTGGTATCGTGTTTTTTTGGGTGAAACTTTGATATCATGTTAGGTAATCAATTGTCCCAAAAGCTTAAGCTATTAGAGGATGTCCCAAAAGCTTAAGCTATTAGAGGATGTCCCAAGAAAGTATATTAAACTCTTGCTTGCTTCCTGTTTATTGTGCAGCTACCATAATTATTTCTTAATAATTATGTCAATGGCAAAATGCTCAATAGATAGGAACACTACTAGGAATGGTCTTCTTAACTCATGCACTAGCCAATCCTGTTGGCTCTTTGTCTTAATTATGAACTGATAAAAAAAATTCCTGACTAAGTCTTCCTTGCAATTGATGGATGTAGGGTTTTGTGATTTAATTTCTTAAACTTGATTTGCAAGACCATGGACTTTCTTAAGTTTTGTCCACCGCTAATATATATATATATATATTTGGGAGTCATTACCTATTGAATTGTATTCTTGGTCCTTTCAACAACTCTCTTCATATATCTTTTTAAAGGATGGTGCTTACCATGGACAGTATTGCTTACAGCATATGTTTTTGAATTTGTGTATGTCAAGGTTACTTTTTGTCTTTATTCTTTTGTTTTTGATGTTGTATAAAATTTAATTGTTGATTTTGAAATTGGCTTAGTACATGTTCTAGTGTTTCTCTTTATGGTTTATTTTCCTTTCATGTGGCATCTACATTTTCTTTAGTTTTAATGGTCTGTACTATTTGCTTTACATAGGCTCTTTTATATTTTATTTCCTCGACCCTCTTTATTAATCTCCATTTTTAATCAATTTTCTTATCATTGGTTTTATATGCAGCATTTGCATACAGGTTGTGTTTATCGCAATGTTGTTTTGTAGGTGATTTTTTGAGTTGATTTGAAGTTGAGAAAAAATATTTTTAGAATATATCTCTTGCTGTTATTTTTTTCATTTTATGATTTTTTTCCGAGGTTGATGATTATTACAATGCTATTGATTTTTTTTTACCATTTCTGTTGATCTCTCAAGTAATACCTAATTTGTTTGAACGAAATATTTGCATGAATTTGTAATTATGATTTCATGATATATTTACGAGGATACTCAAAAATATCCATTTATTAATTTGTGATAGTGAGATGTGCTAGTCTAGGTTCCTGCATGATATTCATGCCGAAAATTGATTTGTGGGCCATAGAGAGATGTAAACAAGTTGATGGAGAGGAAAGTGATTCCTCTTTAACAGACCCTGAATTGTCTGAGGACATGTCTTCTGTGAAGCACAGTCAAGTTGTTGAAAAGGAAAACCATTCCTGTTAGCAGTTATGTGAATTATCAGAGACAGAAGCCTCTCAAGATGCTTCCAAGAAAACGTCACATATCTGGAGCTCATTTGTTGAGCAGGTGGAGTCCATGTGTGTGTCTACATCTTTGATGATTCTGGTAAGGCTACCTACCTTTCCTTGTTTTCCAATTTATTTTACTAAGCTCAAATTTTTTAACACAGTATACAACTTATAATGTCTTGTGATTTCTTCTACTTATGTGTTGTATTGATGCTGGTATAGGTCATCACATATCTCTCTACAAACATGTGTCTATATGGATGAATATTTGTGTAAAAATTTTGTATTTACATTATGGAGTCAGGTTTTTTATAAAATGGGGGTCAAAGCAAGAACTAATTATCCATAAGTTATTCCTTTAATAAAATGTAGAAGTTCACACTATCTTAGCATTTTAATTTCATATGAAATTGGAAAAATGGTTGTATGTAAATTAAATTTGCAACAAATTATCATTTTTCACAAATTTATGACAACATTGTGAGATAATAACTATGATACATGGACTCGGGTACGGGTGACGGGTGCGGGTATGTATCTACAGGTCGGACTCATTAAATCTTAAATTTAAGGGTACACGGACTCGGGAAAAAAATGTCATATTTTTATATTTTTAATCTAATATGTGAGATAAAATGGTACTATACGTAACTTACAGTATCAAAATGACATTTATAGTAATTATACAATAATATGCACATATAATAATTGTGTTATATACAATTATATAACAAGTATCCGTTGAAAAGTATTCGACATATATCCCATACCCTTGTCCGAGTGTCGGGTGTCCGACACGAGTATTTGATCTATTTTAAAGAGTCCGTGTAACATAGGATAATAATATTGTCATATTTACTCTGCTTGAGACAGGAAGCATAGACTTTATGTTGTGACTGGGTCTTGGATTTGCAGAGGGAAAATAAAATAAAAGAGAAGATAGGAAAAGGAAATGAAGTAAAAGAAGCTAATTTTTTTTCTCTTTTTTGGTTGGTGGAAAAATGATAAGAAAATATATTAGTGAGAAACTATATCTATAAAAATATATATTTTATTTAATTATTCAAACATATCCTTAACATGTGTAAGAAAATATATAAGTTAAAAATCACTAATGTCATATACTCATACTTGGAGAAAATTCAAATGATTTGTAATGGGTGGGGGTGGGTACCTTGCAAGTGTCCTAAGTTCAAGAAACTACCTGATTCTATGAAAGTGATTTTCTTCAAATAATTAAACTGAGACAAAATTGTACCTTGCAAGTGTCTTGGTATGTATTAACTAATGAAGATGACAATTGCATTAATGAATCTCCTCTCTCTCTCTCTCTCTCTCTCACACACACACACACACACGCGCGCGCGCACGCGCGCACACCCACCCACCCACAGTGACCATGACAGAATTATGTGTAGGCTTTAAAATGGGTAACATTATCTTAGGATAGTAGTTTGAAAAAAAAGGTTGTATTTTATGAAACTATTATGCCACTTTTGGATTGTCCCCATACCTTGATTTTCAATAAATCTTAGTGGGGTTTTTTTTACAACATCTGAAACTTGTGGAAAATATTGAATTACCCTAAACATTGTCAAATTTGAGTGGGATCAAGTAACCATACTCTAAGGCAACTCTGCTTCCTGCAGTACGCCTATAACAGAAAAGTCAGTACTTCGTGATCATCGGCCTCTCCCATTGGGTGAGGATGATTATTTGCGAGTTTGTCAAATTCCACGAAGAAAGGTAGTTTACGTAAGTATGACAGTTTTTTTGGTTTCTTGATATTTATCATGTCCTAAGATGTATTTTCCATAGGGAGCAATTTCAGAGATCTCCCTGGCATTATTGTTGGAGCTGACAATGTTGTTCAAAGGGATTTGACAGTGGAGCCAATACTGATGCCATCTGGAAAGCCATTGGTAATACTAATGGAAAACTTTCTATTACACCTTCATCATATGGAAATGCAATTTCAGCTACTAGGAATCTGAAATTGATATAGCATGCCAAAGGGACATAACAATCTCTCTTTAGAATAGCTTGACAGCATACATAATACTAAAATATGAACAAAACACCTACTTGCTTAAACACAAGGGTTGGGTCTATGATTGGTATTTTTTCCTACTTGTACCAAGAATGTAAAAGATTAAAGTATAAAAGGAAAGAGAATTAGAAATGGATATATTCATGAAATGGTAACCAAAGGGAGGGAAAAAGTGAAAAAGATGAATTTGTTTAGTTTAAGCAAGCATATAGCCATTGACAAAGAGGAATGATGAAAATGGATAGTTTAAGCAAGCATCTTTTTCTTTTTTTCCCTGAGTGTTTGATGTATTACCAAAATGCAAACCGTTTTCACGATTATGGTGGGATGAAACAGTGCCAACTCTTCTGTGCCAACCAGATTTTCACAGACAGGTATGAGCTAGCCTTGATTACAGCTAATAGTGTAAGCAAGATTTTATTCTAATGTGAACACATGCTTCTGTTTGAAATGCATGTGCTTTATTATGCTCTTTGATTTTTATTTTTTCGTTGCTAAGGGTTGCTGGCAAGATTATTAAAGTAATGTATGAAATGATGTGTCGGGGACTTTCCATAAATGTGACTATTAACTAGTTATGAACATTGCATAGGTGTCTTGCAAATTATGCTTTATCGTAGAAGTTCTTGTGATTATTGGACCAGATTTTGGGCTATTTCTGGGCTGAATTGGTGTCCTGAGGTCTCTGCTGGTATGCTGAGGCTGTTGAGCAGATCTGTTATGCTGATTGATCTGAGCTGAAAAGGGAGGTTGATTCTGGGTTGATCTGGTGCCCTGAAGCCATGGTTTGCATAGGTCTGCTCTGCTGCCTATTGAACAGAGTTGCTATGCTGTTGATTGCTGATATGTTCAAATACAGTCTTGGTTTCTGCTGTGTTGTAATAATTGCTCAGATATGTTTAGGCTATTCTTGGCATTAGGATTGAGATGCAGGTAAATCTGTCACCAATATTTGGAAGGTGGAAGCTGGGCTTTGCAGATTGGTAGTCTCACTGAGGTAGGCAGCTGGTCTGTTCTGTCTATGAAGGTAATTTGGCTCCATTGTTGCTCCTTGGAATGATCTGTCTGCTCTGTTGGAAGTTGGAAGCTGGTCTGGCTCCACTGTTGCCCCCTTGGAATATATGTTGCAGATTGTAATAGCCTCATACCTTGTTATTTTTTTTGATTTTTTTGTTCTTTTAATTTTTGGTGAGAGCAAAGTGTAGTTTGAGATTGAATTTTTAGTGATTGTTTTTGCCAAATCACAGATTGTACGTACTATTGCTCTTGTATATATGTTAAATTCTCAAGTTTTCTTCTTAGTTAAATTCTTTGGCTGTGTTGAATGAATTTTGTTCCTTAATTGTGGTACCGAAACAGTGAGCAATTTTTAATTTTTTAAATGTTATTGTTCCTTAATTGTGGTTGGGTTGAATGAATTTTGTTCGATATTGGATTGAATGTTTAAAAACAAAAATTGAATGTTCTGGGAAAAAAAAATAGAGAGATTTGGTGACTAAAATCATTGGTCGGCGATTCCTTACCTTTTGGCGACTAAATTGTTAGTCGGCGATTCCTTGACTTTTGGCGGCCAAACTTTTTGGCCGTGGAATATCACGATTGGCGACCAAAATTTTTTGGTCGCGGAATGCCACAATTGGCGACCAAAATTTTTGGTCGTGGAATGTCACAATTGGCAACCAAAATTTTTTGGTTGTGAAATGTCACAATTGGCGACCAAACTTTTTGGTCGTTGAATGTGATAATTGGCGACCAAACTTTTTGGTCGCGAAATGTGTCAATTGGCGACTAAGATATTTGGTCGGGAAAATATCACTTTTCGCGACCAAAGTGTTTTAGCGACTAAATGAATTCGTCGCGGTAATGATATATTTAGCGACCAAAAATTTAGTCGGCAAATCCGACTTTTCCCGACCAACCAAAATTTTGGTCGCGAATTACTTTTGCCGACCCTCAATTGGCGACCAAAGTAGCGACCAAAAAAATTGGTCGCAGATAACTTTTGCCGACCAAAAATGGACTTTTAGCGACCAATTTTTTGGTCGGCAAATGTGTTATTTCTTGTAGTGAACTAAGGGTGCATATAATACACCATTTTTAAGGGTGTTTAAATTAAAATTTACCAAACTTTAGACACCCAATTAGTTATGGGTTTTCTTTTTTTTTTTCCCTTTATTTTTTTTATTTTAACAAATGTCCTATTGTCCATTACAAATTTGGGGTACTTACGTGTATATCCTAATAAGTGGACTTATTGTTTAGTAGGTCCTATGGAAAAAAAATTGTCATAAAAAAGTCATTAATTACAAGTTTTAGTAGCAATTTATAAAAATCATGACTAAAAAAAGTCGCTAATAGTCAATTTTTAGCGACGTATGTAAAAAATTGTCACAAAAAAATTACTTTTAGAGATAATTTTACTAAAGCTTATTTTTAATAGAACTTGATGGGAATTAGCCTCGTTTGGCAAGAGGCTATTTTAGCCAATTAGCCAAAAAGTTACTAAATTAGCCAAAAAGCCAACAACCCATACCAAAAAGTCAAAAATTCTCTTTTCTCTCTACTTTTTGCACATCTTTTCGTAATTAGCCAAAAAGTCATCCCAAACATACAAGTTTTTTTTACCTACCTTTTTAGCCAAATAGCCAAAAAGTTACTAAATTAGCCTGTTCCCAAACGAAGGTTCAACTATTATAACTTATTTGTAATTTACCCTACAAATTTTAACCAATAACATTTAAATAAGGGCATCACATACGGCAAATGCTTCGGTGTACAATGTAAATCATATACAATTTTATTATAAGATTACGTAAGTTGAACACATTTGCATAAGTTCATAAAAACTCAAGACTTACACGAATTTGTATTTAACTTAATTATTTTTGTAAGATAAGTAATATAAATTCGTGAAAATTTACGTAATATTGTAGTAAGATTGCATACGATATGAATTAACCAACAAATAATTTTCCATTACATACATTCACTTTAGAAAATTGTATAGTGTGAATAATTTTATTTTCATAATAATGCAATTTATGTATAGTGCAATTTTTTTTTTAAAAATTTATGGTTCAAACTTTTCTTATATGTTAGATTTATATAAATTTTGAAGTTAGGGAAAATCACTATACCATGAATGTAGCAAAAAAATTACAAAAATATAAAAAAGTATAATATTTCAATTATTAAAAAATATAAAATTTTCAATATTTTTGTAATTATTTTTGCAGCACCCACTGTGTAATTATTTCCCTTTAAAATTATTCCACCTAATTGTAATTGTGCATTATAATTTAGGAGGAGTGATATGCAGGTGAGAAATAGAAAAATAAAAAAATTATAAAAACATGAGAATACAAGTATGTCTTTGGTAGATTGTAACATAAATAAGAATTAATGAGATACAAGTGTCACTTGCATTTTTTAGAGGGTCATAATTTTTGTGGCTCAAATGGTTCAAAACTGTCAAAACGACCTCGTTTTGACAGTTTTGAGCCATTTGAGGCACAAAAATTGTGGCCCTCAAACATTATTCCATTTTTTAATGGGTTGGATAATTTTTTTTTTTTCTTTTCTCAGATACATGTAATTCTCTTTATAATTTATCATTCTCCAGCCGCGTTGGAAAATCAATCACCTGTCCATCAACTTCATCCCCCAAAAGAGAGAGAGTATCTGGGGGTGGTGGGGGATGGATGGTTGTTGTAGTAATGATTATGCATACGTGACGGACCTGACTGTTCAATGGTTCATGCAAACACAGTATGACTCAGAGAGATTGAAACAGAGAGACAGAGAGAGATATAAGGAATTTTGCAGATCGATATGTCCAAATCACTCACTCTCACACTCACTCACTCACTCACTCAAATCAATCAAAAACTATATACATAACACAACATACATCATATGAAACTGTTGGCAACGCAGTGCACGTAATTCATCTGCACACACTCAACCCTAAACCTCTCTCTCTCTCTCTCTCTCTCTCTCTCTCTCTCTCTCTCTCGCTAGTCTCTGTAAATGTATAAATAGGCCATTTTAGCTTTGGATTGGGAAAAAAAATTAGAGATTGAGAAAGGCCAGTGTCATGCAGTTATGGGAACAAAATGGTTAATTAAAGAGAGACAAGTGGCTCCTGATATTCTGTGAAGCATTAACTCCATATCCGTTTATGGGGCACACCCTTCTTATTCCTGCTAAAATGGAAGATACGCTTTCAAACTACACCACTACCTATCACACAGACATACATTACATACAGTCAAATACAGAGTACAGATTATTCGCTGATCCATACTTGATGCTCAGTGGTGTTTGGAAAGAGTTTTGTTTTGTTTTTTTTGTTAGTTTTTTTTGCTAAAAGACAAAATAGGTTAAAAAAATTCAAAAAAAAAACAAATTTAGATAAAATATCACATAAAACCCATAATCATTTCACTTTTTTTCTTACAAATATTACATCTAAATACAAAAAAAATCCACTTATCTCTCCAAACACAAAAAAAATTTCCTCTAAAAATAATCAAAAACCAAAAAAAACTATGAAAATAACAACTTCTCAAACACTCATCCTATATCATTTAACACATGGCCCTTATTATGTTACCTCTCATAAATCAAACGCAAAGTATTGGTGGTGTTTGGGAACTTAGGTTCCGATTTTTTTTCTCATTTTTTTTACTAAAAGACAAATTTTTTACAAAACTAAAAAAATCACATTCAAACAAAATATCACATCCAATTCTATAATCATTTCACTTTTTCTCTCACAAACATCACATCCAACCACATAAAAGCCCAACTATCTTTCCAAACACTAAAAAAATTTTATCCAATAAAAACCTACAACTAAAAAAACCTACATAAAAATTCACTTCCCAAACACCATCATTGTCACTCTGTCATTTACAATGCGGCATGACAATGTCAAAAGTTGGGCGTTGTTATGTATAAAAGCTCCGTGATATAATTTTGATTGGAAAATAATATAAAAATTTATTTTTAGACCTGTTTTCTAATGACATATAAGTAAGATGATTAGTTGATAATTAGTAAAAATATGTTATATAGAGTTATCTTGAATATTTTAATTGATTATCAAATCATTAAATTTGAAAAGTGATTATAATTTTTAGATTTGAATAGGAATGTCCATTTGCGTATGTATGATGCAATTACTGAGTAAATTATTAATGTGGGATATAATGATATTTTCAACTCCAATCTCACGGAATTACTAATATCTCGGAGGGAATTTGAAACCTTTTTGTTTTCAAAGTTACGTTGGGTGGAATTATTAATATGGAAACTATTAGGGGGGAGATTATTAGTGAGGGTAAAAATTGTATTTGTTTGTGATATATTTTAGTGAGGGGATTAACTATATGAAATAACGTAAATATCTTTTGGTGTTTTTGATATATTTTAATATATATAATGACATAATACTAAAAAAAAAAACACACACACACACACAAATACACAAAACACAATATGGGTAAAAAAGTCTTTTTCCAAGCTAGCTAATCCCTTCACTAGTTTTGAAACCCAACCCTTGGAGGTTGGGAAATTCTATTTCCACACATCACATTGTCTTTGTTTATATTATTCCCCACTCCACACACTAAGGCTTTTTAGTAATTTGATTATTAGGTATTTATCTCAGTCCACATACTTCACATTCCATATATACCCATTTAATAAAAAAATGTGTTTGCTTAATGCACACTATCAATTTTCAAAAATTCCTAAAATATCCCCATATTCCTCAACTCAAACCATCCCAACTCTAACCTTACCTCTAATATCTCCCTACCGTTGGCGTCGCCCCTGCAAACACCATTTCACCGCTGCCTCTCTCTAGTTGAGGTCATCCCCCTCCTTATCTTCCTAACTACAGTTATAGCCACATTCAAATCTCCACATGTCCGAGCATTAGGACACCAATTCTCACACCAAGTTACATTCTTTAAGCTCCTATTGTTACCACAGAAGAACACTGATACCCAGAGGGAGAGAGAGAGTAAATTGATACCCACCCAGAGACAAAAACACTAGTCCCAAGGCAAAAAAACAGAGCAAGAACAGCTCCCAAGATGTCAACAATTTTATCAGGTCTAATTGAGAAGGGCTTCGACTGCGGAGGCTTGAAGTTGAGTGGCGACGAAAACCCTAAATTGGGTGCTTTTTTGGTGCTCACTGAAGCGGAATTCGGAGGCGTTTCGGAGAATTCTGTCGATAACCTGATTGAAACTTTGGTCTTGGGTATTCTTCGAGTCAGAAATTGCTGGAAAATCGGAGATGGAGCGAAGTTCAAAACTTTAGCCATAGGGTTCCGGCGAGAGGGAGGCGACAGAGGCTGTGGCTATGCCGATGGTGATGGTGGTAGTTAGTGTGGTGTGTGAATTGAGAGTAAGATTTTGGGTTTTGTCTAAAAGGGTAATTTAGTTGAGGGATAGAATAAATGGTGTACACTGAGAGACTGTGTGGTGTGTAAATAGAATTTCCCTTGGAGGTTTTTACTAATTCTCTCCTCCAAGACCTATCAAGGATTATGAATACCCTTCCTTATTTTGTAAACAAACACTATTATAGTGGATCCCGCATCTATCCTAGTCCAATTTCCTCCTCTATCACCTAAAACAAATGGGTCCACTATAATTACTCGAAAACAACATAATTTATGTAGAATCCACCGAATTGTTAATCCAATTCAACCATATTTGGAGTAAAACAAACAGGGTTTAACCATCATAACTACTTGTTCTATTAAAATAAGAAAAAATGATACACAAGTCCACTTTTTACTCATTTTCTAGACTCAATGTTGTATAAGTGAGATGATTAATTAAACAATTTAAGATGAATCGAGCCAGCCTCATAGAAACTTTCTCTCTCTAAAAAAAAAAACCTCTCTTTTTTCTCTCTTTAAACCTCCTTCTCCGGCCTCTTTTTGGGCTGGCCGGCCGCCGCCTTTGGCTATGGCGGTCGGCTGGCCTAGCTCGTTTCAGCGGTAGCCTTGTTAGTTTTCTTTCTTTCAATAAACTTGAGTCCCCCATTCTTCCCACCTAGGTGTGTTGCTGCGGATGAGTTGTTGCTTTAGGAGTTGCTTTGGTTGGTCATCAGTTTGTCCTCTTGTGTTTCAACATTGCCATAATAGCCGATTCTTCAGGGGCAACCAGGGATTTCATTCGAACGCTTTTGGCGAGTAGGAGTTTGAGGGGTGCGTTTTTGGGCGGAAACAAGGGTATTGTAGGTGATACAGTTCTGTCCGGTTGGCACTCGTGCGCTCTTCCTCGAGGGAGAGTTTGAGGGATGAAGTTGGGTGTTGTTTTTGTGGAGTTTGGCAGTGGGTGTTGGTCTGTGGAGTTTGGCAGCAGAGGCATAGGTGTGGGTTTTGGGTGTGAGCGAGAAGAAGGCCTGGGGGGGGTTTCGGCAGTGGGTGTTCTCGGGCAGTGGGTGTTGCAGCAGGGGTGTTTTTCTGTCTGCAGTGGGTGTATTCGGCAGTGAGTGGTGTTCCCGACGGTGGGTGTTGCAGCAAGGGTGTTTTCTGTCGGTGTATTTGGCAGTGGGTGGTGTTCTCGGCGGTGGCTATGGTGTCTCCTCGGCAGAGGCGTGCCTAGAGGTGGCATGGACAGCAACTTCGAGTGGGTGGCTAAAGTGCAGAGGCGTGTATTGTTTCTTGCAGCAGAGGCGTGCTGGGTCAGGTCACGCAGTAGAGGCGTGTTGGGAGTTGTAGTTGCAGAGGAGTGGTTTAGTGTTGTTAGCTTATTTTGGGTGATGGGTTAGTTCATTTAGTTAGTCGTGGGTGTTTTTGGTGGGTTGAGTATGTGGGGATTCTTGTATTTTAAATTCTCTAGTTAAGTTCTTCTTAGCTTTTTTGGTTAAAAAAATCGAGAGGCTTAGGGGTTGGTTGTATGGATGTGAGTAGCAGTAGTAGGGATATTTTTATACTTCCGAATCTCTCTCAATGCATGTCATCTTCCTGTACTTTTAATTTCATGCTGTTTAATGAAATTTTTCTTTGCTGATCAAAAAAAAAAAAGTGAGATGATTAATTGATAATTAAAAAATATATAAGAAAGAGAAATAACATATTAAAGTGACTGGTTGATTGATCCTTGAATTTAAAAATTATGTCTAGTTTTTATGTTTGAATAACAATACTCTTAAGACAATACATTACTGAGATGACAAACAAATAATAATCATACATTAATTGAGAAATGAAGAATTGTTTTTAGCGTTATGCATTTTTTTTAAGAGAACATGAAAAACATTTATATTAAAAAATAACAACATACAGAATAAGACTCCAAAGGGCTATAAAAACCATACAATAAGAAAGAAAAAAAAACAATAAATCCTCCAAAAAAATCAATTACAATTTAGAGAAAACCTTCTGAAAAGTAAAATTTATATCAAACTAAGCAAGATCTACTTGAAAGCGTGCTCCTTCCCCGTCGACTATTGTAATCTTATTTTAATGTTCACCTTCCAACAGAACTCTTCCAAACTAGTGTCATACTTCGACCATTTTAGTAGGCTCTTATAAATAATGTGTGAACAAATAATAAAATAAATAGTACAATTTTTATAATTTAATTAGTAAAAAACCGACTAGATAAATAAATGTACAATTTTTATACTTTAATTAGTATAAAATGATAAGTAAAATTGGAATTGCTCTAATAATTTTAAGAGCAGTTATTAAATGTGAAGGAGATCATAATGAAGGAATAGATATTCCCAAAGGCAAAATTTCAAAATACTAAAACAAGGCCAACAGTGACATACACCAATTAATGTACATATTAGTGTACTAACTAGTATTATATTATTATTACTGACCCCAACTATCATGTAAATTACAAATACTTAAAACTTTTAAAATTATAATACATCATTTGTTAATATATTAGTTAGCATATTAATTAGTACATGTAACACTATTCTGGTAGAAGCCCAAGGTGGCAACAAGACCTTAATTGCGAGAAAAGTATAATAAAGGCTTTTTCCAGTTACTACCACCTAAAATTTTCCTAGAAGAAAAAGCAATATGCAAAACACACAAAAGTAGGCAGAAATTATGAAGAACGTGATATCACCATTCTCAACTATTATGCACACTATTCTCCAAGAAAAAAAAAAAAAAAAAAAAAACTATTTTGTGCACATCACATGCATGCATTAACACCTATTTTGGTTTATCAACAACCTTAAATATATTGCATTAATGATCCTCCACCTGTTTGTGATTTGCTTCATATAACTCCACTACATAGCAAGCCCGAAAGCCTATATATATTGCTTTAACATGAAACAGAATACATTAATTAGTCCATGGAACTTTTACATTATAGTCCTTGAATTAGAGAGAGAGAGAGAGAGAGAGAGAGAATCCTAGTGAAGAACAGCTAGCCTCTATCTCTTGAACTTCCACACATCTTCTAAATCTGATATCCAAGGAAAGACAAATAAATGAACTAGGAAATGCAAAGGTTTACAGTTAGATTTCATGTGTTTTATTAAAAAACAATTAATTAAATTATTATTTATAACTTTGGAGAGAGAAGAAATACTATTGAGATCAAAGTTCTAAATTATCTGCAACACATGCTTCAAAAAGAAGAAATGACTGAAACTATGCAGATTTGCTATGAACAAAACATCAATAATTAAACAATGAATGAATGGTCAAAATTTTATAAAATTTAATTGATGGAATTAACTTTTAAATTTAATTCATCTATATACATGATTTTTTGTTAGCCTTTTGTATCACTGTCTATGAAGTTATAATTAGTTTTCTTATTTGAAATAATTACTATGATATTAATAAAAAATAAATAATATATTGCCAAATACTATGCTAATACAAAACGGTAAAAGAAGAGATGTGATATACAGCAATTCTCATTAAAAAATAAATAAATTATAAATACATTCCTTGAGATTTGCTTAAAATATTTGTGATTTGAAAAATTACAAATACGCCCTTATTAGAATTTTTTATTTAACAAAATTAACTAAAAAAATAAAATTCATAATTGCTCTCCTATACAATAATAAAATTATCTAAATTATTAATTAAAACATATTGTTAATATTATTAAAAACTGTTAATTGACTTGATGATTTATTACTAAAAAGAATGATTTGTTATGAAATTAAAAATCTTAAGGGTAAATATAATTTTAAAACCGCAAAAAATTATTCGTATTTTCATCAAATCTAAAAAAATATATTTATAATTTACTTTTAAAAAATATATTATCAATGTATTAATAAAAGAGACCTTATCTTCCTATAATGTACTACAATATGACTCTACCTATTAATAAGCCACATGACCGTCTTGTTTCATCTTTTCCAAAGAAATTAATATACAGAATTCAATCATAAAATTTTATGATCAATGCTGTACATATAAAAAAATTTATAAATTAGATGTATTTAGTAAAAGTGATAGAGGTTAACGTGCGCACCACGTAGTAGAACCCCCCATGCTGGAGTGAGTGAAGGGTGACACCCCACTCATTGGTGAGCACAGGCTGACCAGAGGAGTGTATGAGCACTGCATCACCACCAAATGCTTCCCGAACATTGAAGGGCCCCACACCCACTTCAAATGCCACATCATTGATGAACACCGTTGATCTGGTCTGAGTAGCAGAACATGATTCGCCAACACCTGGACCTGCACACAGAGAATCACATCCTCCTCACCAATGTAATAATAAGAAACCAAAGCAGTAGTCAAAAATGAAGCAGAGGGGGAAACTTTCGGCCCAGCCATGCACACGTCCACTCATCTAGACATGAGATCGGGAATTCAGGACAAAAAGACAAATTTACCCTCGTCCTTTTGCAAGTATGAAACGCATACCACCCCTTGTTTTTCTACTACATTCCAAAAATTGTGTGCATCTATCAATCATGTCCATGGAATCCCAGTGAAGCTGTGCTCACATATATGCTTGTAATCTTCTTGTAAACAAGACTAAACATATATTGTAGTAAAGATGTATTTTCGAATACAGAAATCAATCATAGAGCATTGCACAAAAAATACATAGACAAATAAATTTTTTAAAAGTAGATTCATTGAACAAATTTTGTAAAATGTTAATACATTTGTAAGTATTCTCTATTTAATTTCAATTTCAGAATCAAGTTTTTGAAATTTTTCTAAAAAAATAGAAATTAGTTTGATAAAAATAAACACACCAAAAAAAATAAAAATAAAAATTATATCCACCCCCCAAAAAATAAAATCATATGAAAATAATTAGTATTTTTTATTTTTTTTTCACTAAATTAGTATTTAGTTTTAATTTTGTTTTTTAGAAAATAGATTTTAAAAACTAAACAAAACAAAGATTAACACTATGTTTCGGAACCTAAGAGAGAAAAGAAAAAAAAATGATTACTTTAAGTTATAAGAGAAAAGAAAAGATTATGATTTCTCTCTTTTTTATTTGGTTAGATTTCATAAGAGAAAAGAAAAGAAACAGTTTTATGTTATACTACAAAAATAACCTTTTTAATATGAAGAGCCCTGGAAGACATGAGTGTCAATCATTTTATTTCTTTTATTCTTACAGGGATAAAATTAGTATTATAAAAATATAATAATCTGTTGGTTTCTTTTCTCTTCTAATCTCTCCATTTTTAGAAAGATTAAAAATGAGGATTATAAAAGAAATAGGTTTCTCTTTGTTTCTCTTCATTTTTTTTCCACTTAAGTTATCCAAACAAGTAAGAGAAATACATATATCTCAATTTATTTTATTTTTTCTCTAAATCACTCCATCCAAACATAGTGTAAATTCTATGAACAGTTTATATGTTCTAGTACTGCATTCTTTCATATCCATGTGTTATCAACTTATCACAAACACAAATGGTTAAAAAAAATAAAAATAAATAAATAACTCCAAACAAAATAAAAGTTCAGGAAAGATAAGACCTACCCTCATTTAGAAAAATTGTCACACCAATAACAAACATCAAACTTCTTGAATAGAAATGTACACATAAAATTAATAAAGAATGATTTTATAAGTTTTAATTTTATTACGTTAACAAGAGCCAAAAGACCCAAGAACTAGTCTATACTTTAAAAATAAATCACCATCACAACATTTTGATCATGAACCATATATACCGAATAATAGTATGTACTATATATAGTGTAATGCTATTATAGTAATGCTTTTTAAAAAATAAAAAATAAAAAAATAAATATTTCTTTAGCAATAGTATCATTCTTGTATATAGCCTAGTTTTAGACAAGATAATGAATCGTGTGCTGTTGAAGATTTAAAGAATTTACCCAGAGTGTGACTGATAGTAGATGGAACGGTGACACTAGTACCGGTATGAGAAACAATGCAGTGAGGAATACTAGTAATGGGAGCAGTAGTAGTAGTAGCAACACTGTAATTCATCTTCTCATCCTCAACCTTCTTCCCATATCCACATCCACCTCCACCACCATGATTCATCATCAATTCACTCAGCAAAAACCCAGAACAATTCCCCACCGTCTGATCCACCGGAACATGGTGAACAACCCCATGCCCCATCTCCGGGAAACAAAACCCTTGCGTAAAAACAGAAGCAGCTGCAGCCGGAAAAAACAAGGGTTCCGGCAAGAACTCTCCCGGAGGAGGAGGAGTGCTCTGAAAGTAAGTCTGGTTCACCGACGCCGTCGGAGAAACCGGAAAACCCGCCTTATCGGCAATCTTCGGAGACGATTTCTCCGACGATGAGGATGAGGAGGACGGAGCGGTGGCGGTGGACGGTTGTTTGGGGTTCTGGAGGTGGCGGTTTTTGTGTTTGCTTCTTGATTTTCGATTTTGGAACCAGTAGAAGACATTGGCATCGCCGACTTGGCCGTACTCTTGAAGTTGAGCTCTGATCTTTCTTATCTCGTCTCTTGGTGGATTAACCATGCCAGAGTTGAAGATAGCTTCGAGTATGCGAATTTGCTCTGGTTTTGGATTCCACCTTGGTTTGGGCTCTGGAGTTCTTTCTTCACTTCCAGGGACTGTTTGAGACTCACAACAACGTAACACATAGATTGATTACATGTCAAAGCAAAGCACTTTGTAAAATGTGTGTTTGTTTCTAAACATAAAACAAGTTCATGTGTAGAAAATGAGTTGAAAAGAACAGATTAAAATAATTTGTGTCTTTCAGGGATGGTCTCTAGAACCTGAAATGAAGAATTCGATTTTGTAAAGTCTTTTTTCATGTACCAAAAATTAAAAGAAAATTGTATAGCCTATTTCTATGCAAATTACCCCAAGAACACAAGTATATATGGATATAAAAGATTTAAAAATATATATATATATAAATATTATCTACTAAGAAACTTTTTAAAATCATATCAATTTATATATATATATATATATATATATATATATTGCGTTTGATTATGTGAGCGGTTTCTCTGTTGATAGTAAATTTGTTTTTTGCAGCTTGGAAAGTGTTAGAGGGGGTCAGTGACAACAGAATACAGCATTAACAACTGAGAGAGAGAGATAGAAAGAAACTTGAATGACCAAAAATGATGAGAATGTAAGTGAGACTGCAAGACTTGGAGAGAGTATAACCTGAAGTGAAGGGGGCTCTGTGGCAACCACTTGAGATGAGAGAAGGGTTGATGTCATGCTGCCATTGGTGATGGTGGTGGGTGTTGCAGGGCTTGGACTTAAACATACTAGGCCAGTGTCTGTTTGATGAAGCCATGATGGTGTTTGTTCTTGATGATGTGAAGTGTGAAGTAGGCCCAAAATCAAGCAGAATTATAGCTATCTATTAACCAACCAGCCAACCAAAAAGAGCTATATTAACTTACAAACAACAAGAAACAACCCTTTGTATGCTCTTTTATTTTTAGGAACACTTGATGATGAATAATGAAACCACTAGCCAAACATAACATCTCTTCTTATAGAGCCAGCCTCCTCACCTACCTACCCCTGTGTTCAGTTCAATTTCAATTAATTAATTAACTCATCTCCCAAAGGACAAAAAAAAATAAAATAAAATAAAAAAAAAATAAAGAAAAAGTGGAGCAGAAGTAAGATAGAGAAAACCCACAACAGGAAACGCCTGTGAAGCCATATTAAAGAGGAATAGAAAGCAAAATAAATAAAAAAGGAAGATAGGAGTGATGTCCCATACCCTTCTTCCTTTACAAATTTTGCATTAAAATTGAAGTACTTGTAGACTACTCAAAGTACAAGCCAATTCCCCCGGAAGAGATGCAAAAAGAGCATTGAAAGGTGTACATGCTGGGCCTCATATTAGAATTTTCATCAGAGAAGGCAGAGAGAGCTCTTAATGCAAAAGGGTACTAGGAGAGAGAGAGAGAGAGAGAAGGTGGGGGGGGGGGGGGGGGGGGTTTTGTGGTATTGTGTTTGTTTCTGATCAGTTTGTCTATTTGTTTCTCATTTGTATTTAGTTTGCAGAGAGTATTAATGGGGAGAGAGTTGTAGAAGGAGAGATATATGTAATATGTAAGTATTGGATTATAGTAATAGGGAAGAGGTTGGTGATGGAATAAATAGGGGGGGTGGGGGGTGGAGGGGGGTGTTTGAAAGTCAAGAAGGGATGTGGGGTTTGATTGGAAAACAGTGGTGGGAGAGTAATTGCTAGTTTGGCTTACTTGGGTAAAGTAAGGTGGGTTTTGGATTGACTCGAGGGCAATTTGATTGGTTCTGTTTTTCTTATTATTTTTTTAAAAAAACTTTTTTTATTGAAAAAAAAGGAAAAAGAATTTAATAGATGACAAAAAATGCTCAGACATTAACAAGTCAAGTG
This sequence comes from Camellia sinensis, assembly GCF_055761805.1. Taxonomy (NCBI): domain Eukaryota; kingdom Viridiplantae; phylum Streptophyta; class Magnoliopsida; order Ericales; family Theaceae; genus Camellia; species Camellia sinensis. The sequence continues at coordinate 41,870,445 of NC_138969.1, read as the reverse complement.
GAATTGAGTTCCTTAAGTTGAGCTAAGCTTAGCTTAAGTCAAACGTAAAGATTCGAGTTCAAGTTTAACTTGTTCAATATTTTAAAGAGTAATGCTAGGTGGTTCGAAAAGGAAGTTGGCTCAAATGACTTAAATTTCACCTTACCGGTTGTTTGGACAGATGTCTGGCCGATCGTCTGGCGAGAAAGCTGATAGCCACATTCGACAAAAGTAATAACCGCGGTAGACAAGTTTTTATCCGGTCGTTCGAACGGATGTCCAGCCGGTCATTTGGGCAGACGACCGGCCAACACCCATTCGGGCCATTTGAGCCGTTCTTTTTCGGGCTACCAAACATTTTTGTATTTCAAATACTCAAACTTAAATTAATTTGATTATATAAAAGAATCAAGTTTAAACTCGAATGTGAAAAGAAAATTAAACCTAAATACATAAACACATGCACATTATGAAAAAAAAAAGAAGATAATAAACAAAATATAAAAGAACATTTATATTATTAATAAATTTCATTAATTAAATATGTAAATTTATATAAATACCAAACATAAATAAAAAAATAATAAATTAATGAAGTTAGATTTGATATTTCATTAAATACGAAATTTAATTTATATATCACTGTTTGACGACTCTATGCAAACTAACCTTGGATCTATTTGAACTGATGTGGTTTAACCATTTTTTTTTGGCCTAAGACACAAATAAATAAATAAATAAATGAGGCCCTTTTCTATATTTTCAATTACTATCAAATTAGAGAAGTGTTATTTATTATCCGTTTTATTTTATCACTTTATTTCACCAATTAAGTGTATTGATGCAATGAATATAATATATATGTGTATGACTTACCCCTGTTTAAGAATAGTGAAACTTACATGCAACATAATAATCTACTTAGGATGTGAAGAATTTTGACGAATGAATTGGAGAGGTCCAATCCGGTCTTGTGGGCCCATCATAGTTCTGTTTGAACGATCCAAATCATTTATCTTCATGATTGATCAATTTGATTTTTTTGTATGAATAATATGTTTAATAAATTTTACAAAAAGAACAGATTAAATTATCAAGAAGAATCAATGATAAGCCCATAGTGGGCAAACCCCTCCAGTCTGATGGGAAACTAGAGAGGAGTTACTCGCCTAGTGATATATAGCAACCCTCGTCAAATTAAAGCAGTGAATAATTTTTTGATGGATGGCTTCTTGCTAATTTTGAATTAGACTGGAGAGGTATTATTTGGACTTGCAGAGCTTATTAGGAGTCTCATTTTGATAATTTAAGTCATTCATTTTTTACACTCTTTATGTATACAATCAATCTAATAATCGTAATTATTTTTATTCTATTACATTTATTTTAAAACAAACTTACCGTATACTTATGATCTATATTACATCTACTTATGATCTTACTAAAAGTAACCATATCCAAATATTATTGGAGGTTTGAATATTATCATTTTTTTGACAACCAATCACATTTGACTTTTTGTATAATTGTTAGTACAGTAATGATAATCTCCTAATTTTGGAGCTCAAATTGAGCTCTAATGATATGGCAGAAAATTTTTAAAAAAAAAACAAACAAACAAAAATAAGTCAAAACATCACCATCACTGTGGGACCCACGCACTTAAAGTTCCTTTAGAGTTCTCAATTTAGAGCTCTCATACATTTTTCTTGTTAGTATTTGTAGAATTATTTCCCAGATAATACCTTTTTAGGCCAAGTTTGGAAAGTCTCAAAAAAGTCAAAAAAGTCAAAAAGTTACTAAAAAAATTAAAAAGTTATCACTATTCACCAAAAGTAAACCATTACGGCTACACAACTCCCAATACTAATTTTCTCCTACACATTAATTTATACAATTTTTTAATACACATTTTTTCATAAAAAAGTTAAAAAATTAACCCAAACATTCATATTTTCAATCTCAACTTTTTAGTCTAAAAAAATAAAAAGTACACTTATTTAGGACACCCCAAACAACCCCTTAATTCCAATCAGGAGTAGAGAGCAATCCATCCCATTTTTCAATTATCAACTACTAGCCTATCACCCGTGCTATGCACAAGATAATTATAGATATTTATATTATGAGAGAAATCAAAAAGTCTTGTGGGTTGAGAGAAGTTAGTAAATGCTGAAGTTAATTTTTTTTTTAAAAAAAAATAAAAAATTAGAAAATTAGGATTGGCATATTGAAACTCCCACAGGCCTTGGGGATTAGAAACCCCCTTTTGTTTAATATATAATATAGATATTGAGTGAGGAACTTCAAAAGGTTGGTTTAGTGGGTACAACGTGAGGCCTAGAGATGTATTCCATTCAAGTTTTAAGTTTAATACTCACCGGTTATAATAAATTTGTCGAGATCAATTCTTACAAGACATTTACTCTGACTTTAAATAAGACTCTCATTAATGAACGGTGAAATTGATTTTCCAAATATAGTTGATCGGTGTGTAACTCGATTATCAAAATAAAAAATCTATGTGGGTGTTTGGAAAGTGAGTTTTTTTGTAGATTTTTTTAGTTGTAAGATATTATTGAAGAAAAATTTTATTGTGATTGAATGTGATGTTTGTGAGAGAAAAAGTGAAATGATTATAGAATTTGATATAATATTTTGTTTGAATTGTGTAAAATATTTGTCTTGTAGTGAAGAGAAAAAAAAAAAAAAAACTATGTGCGGTAAGGATGAGGCAACAAAGCAAAAGAAAGTTGGACGGCCGTTTTGTGTATCAATTGGGCATGTGGTGGGAACAATAATGACGAAAGCAAGAGCGCTTTCTCTTTCACACACACAATGTGAGTAATGTAAAAGAAAAAAATATTAGAGATTTTATTAAATATTTTATCAATATTTTTATTAAAGATCTTATGTGAATGTGAGATTCATTTCGTATCGATTTCATTTCATATGAAATATTTGATACAAATATTTAAAATCCTAATATTTCTCAATGTAAAAGTGAATGTGATTTGGTCTTATTTGGTTTGTTTTTAAGAAATAAATTTTGAATTTTTTTTTTTTTAATTTTGTTTGGTTTAGTGATTTTAGAAAAAAAAAACTCAAAATTACTTTCTATCTCTTATATATTAATCAATCATTTTTTTTCTCATTTCTCATTCTAAATCACTTTTTCTCTTACACACGTCTACTTAACTATAACAAAATATTAAATTATTTCAAATTTTCATACTTTAAAACTATTTTCAAAATATATAACCAAACAAATTAAAAAAAAAAATTATCTCCTAAGATCAAACCAAACACACCGATTTATTTGTAGCCTAAACTCAACTTCCCATGCAAAAAAGAGAGTTAAAAATAGCGGTAATGCTACGTAGCTCGAAAGGTGGAGCTCGAAATTGGCTCGAATCAGAAGCAGAGAAGGAGAAGAGAAGGAAGGAGGAGGAGGAGGAGGAGGAGGAGGAGGAGAAGGAGGGACTGGAGGGACTGGAGGAGGAGGAGGAGGGACTGGAGGGGGCCCAACAAATGGGGCTGGAGGCGGGGGGCGGGGGCGGAGGTGAGGCAGAGCCGACGAGCAGCGACAGCGGGCGACGAGGCGACGAGCAGCGACGGCCGGCGACGAGCAGCGACGATCCTTGGCGGCGGCGGTGGTGCTGGCTCTTCTCCTCTTTCTCTTCTCCTCTCTTCTCTCCCTCTTTCTCCTCTGTCTCTTTCTCCTCTCTTCTTTCTGTCTTCTCTTCCTCTTTCGAGCCAATTCGAGCCAACCAATTCGAGCTACGGCTCATTTCCGTAAAAATAGGGAGAGGAGACTGGACTAGAGACTGGATAATTAATGGTTTGGTTGACATGGTGTCGGTGTGATTCCGACAAAGCAGAGCTCACTCACTCCTCCCTTCCATCTCATCAACCTCTTCTTTGCTAGCAACATAGTTAAAACGACAATGGTATGTACCACTACGGCCAAGTTTGGCATATGTAAAAATAAAAAATAAAAAGTCAAAAAATTATTTAAAAAGTTATCATTATTTATCGTAATAAAATTTAAAAAATTAATTTTACACACAAAATTACAAGTCAATCTGACCGGTTCAGATCTATGGCTGCGTTTTTTAAGAAAAATTGCACAGTTGGGATGCAATTTTAACACTCAGTTGTTCGGCCCGTGGAAACCCATCACGGGTCTCATTTTGATAATTTGAACTATACGATGTGTAAAACTCGTCGAGTACTATATGTCTGTAAAAAATTACATTGATCGGATATCGCTAACTACATGATCAAATTAGTTTTGTATAAAAAAATGGATGGTGTTATAGTTAACGGTTGAGAAAAAATTAATCTGATTAGATAGCTATCGATATCCGATCAATGTGATTTTTTATAGGCATATAGTACTCAACTAGTTTTACACATTCAACGGTTCAGATTATCAAAACGGGACCCGTGATGGCCCACACGGGCTAAACAGCACCGTCCAGTGCAATGCCCGAAAAATAACCAATCATTTCTTAGCATTAATTCAGCTGTGCAGATAGTATGGCCGTACAACTCACACTCCTAATCTTCTCCTACACACTAATTTATACAATTTTTAATATATATATTTTTTATAAAAAGTCAAAAAGTTAACCCAAACAACAATCACTGTTTTTGGTTTGAGTTTTTTGGATTAAGTTTTTTGAAAATTGATTTTTTTGGTTTTTGTGTTTTTTTTTTTGTTTTTAATGAATATTTTTAAAATTTTAAACATTTTTTTTTACTTTTTTAGATGCACCTTACTTAGATGTATCTAAAAAGTAAAAAATTTGTGCAAAATATTTTAAAAAATTTATAAATACATAAAAATACAAAAAATGTACTGAATTCTTGTATTTTTTTTTTTTTGTATTTTTGGTATTTAGTAAATTTTTAAAAGATTTTTTTTATAATTTTTTTTACTTTTTATGTGTATTTATGTTAGGTGTGTCTAAAAAGTAAAAAAAATTGCTTAAAATATTAAAAAAAATTCAGTAAAAACAAAAAAATACGAAAAATAAGAAAGTAGAATTTTCTTAAAAGTATTTTGGAAAACTGGAAACTAAGCAAGGTGAATATTTTTTTCCTCAACTTTTTAGTCTAAAAAGTCAAAAAGTGTACTTATTTGGGACACCCCAAACAATCCCTAAAAGTGGTGCTCTAAAACATCACTAGTAAGTTGGTACACATTTTTGAAAAAAAAAAAAAGACACAGTAACACTGTGGCAGTGGGTGGGGCTCACTACCACATCATTAGTGCTACCACTAATTAGTGATCTCAACCATTTTCCTAATTAAAAATACATTATTTTACTTGAAGAGGAGAATTTCTTTCGATCTGAAATTTAAATTGGATGAGGTTGTTTAGATCCGTAGGATTTACCATGTTCTCGTTTTAATAATTTGAATTACTCATTTTGTATACTTCATATATTTCATCTATAAAAAAATTAAATTAATTCGATAACTGAAACTTATTCAATTTATTATTTTTGTCATCAAATAAATGTGTGATTTATTTTTTGAAAACACAATTATCGTTATTTTTTTTAGTGAAAAACATGGAAAATTGAACAAGTTATAATTATCTGATCAACTTAATTTTTTTGAGATTAAATGCACGAAGTACTCAATAAAATAAACAGTTTAAATTATCAAAACAAAACCCGTTGCAGGTTTCACGAACCCAAACAGTTCTCTTTAATCCAGATTTTAGACAGGAGAGAATCCTTCCTCATTGATTAATATATTTTAGAAATTCATTATTAATCAGTTTCTTTTGATTTGAATGCAATAACATGATGATATTAGAACTGGATCTGTAAAGATCTCTTTCTTTTAAGTTTTTTCACATGAAAAAACTCCAAAATTGCACAAATATCCAAAAACATATTTAGAAAAATCGTTTATGATTAAGAATAAATTTTGGAACTAGTTAGCTTGAGAAGTTCAGTGTGGTGGTATAAACATGTAGGAGGGAAGATTATAACCAACAATACAATTTTATTTAGGGCAATTATACTTTAGTGAATTTTTTTAAAAAAATAATAATATATTTATGAAAAAATTTATAATTTTAATTATTAATATTTATAAAATTTATTACTAATTTGTAATTATTTTTTAAAAATACACTGATTTGGTAGTCTGCTTTTATTTACCCTATGCTAAGTTATGTATTAATTTTTAATTTTTTAAGAACTAAACTATGTAATACTAGACTTTCTTGCCATGTCATTGTAAATAAATTATGATATTTAAATTGTAAATTTCTAACACTTTTCAAACATGTATCTAAAAATTATAGACTTTTTATTTTTTATTTTTTTTATCTTACATTTGTATTTTATTTTATAAAAAAAAGTTACGAAAACAATTCATTCACATAATTTTTTGCCTCCTAATCTCCCTCAATATGTTTATAGAAAAATGATTATGACCAATAAAAAATAAAATTGTGTAAATATTATTTTGAGAAGTTAATTAAAAATTGACTTTTTAATTTTTTTTAAAAAAATATATAAAAATATAGAAAATTAATATAATTCAAAAGAAGTTAAAAATTAAAATTTAACTTTTAACTAAAATTTCCAAATTAAGCCGTCATTGAAATTTTTTCAAGAGTTAATTGAAATTTTTTAGGGGTTGTCAGTTTTTACTTTTAGGGTTTCACTTATTGTAGAGAGACAGGACGTATACAAAAGTCTGTATCAGAACTGTGGGATAATAAGACCCATGATGATGAGTACTGGATATGGTAATACCCTACTCCCATATGGCTTTTATTCAGTCTACTTCCCCCCAAACGTGTGCAATGCAGTCAATGTATCTCCCTTTTTCTCTCTCTCTCTCCCTTTTTCTCTCTCTCTCCACAGTACTCAAATCAAACACCCCCACTTCTGTACAAAAATGCTTGGACTTATAATTTAAAGAAAAATGGCTAAGACCCCCACTGGGGTCGTGCGTGTAGAGATATCATTGGTTTAAAAAAAAAATTGTTATTTTATTTTTATTTTTTTCCAGCAAATGAGAGTCCGTCACGTCACTGGAGGTTGACCCCCACTGAGGGTATTTAGCAGCGCTGTAATTTAAAATAAAAAAGACTTAGACTGCCTTTTGGAAGCAACTCCCATGACCCTCTCTGCCTTTTATTGGTCAAAAAAATTATTTTTTTTTTTCTTCTCCTCCACTCACCAACCCTCACGTGTGTGTGGGGGTGGTGGGAGTGAAAATCTGAAGGGGTCTGTATCGCCACTGAATTTAAAATGATGTAGATTAATCATATGTTTCTATTTTTTATTTTCTTTTCTTTTTTAAATCAATCATAAGTGAGTGGGGTTAGTTAAAATGATGTAATTCAATCATATATATATATATATATATATATTTTTCCTTTCTAAATCAATCATGAGTGAGTGGAGTTGGTGAGAGTTTTTGAGGGTCCGTAACATTATTGTGTTGACTTCTGAATTGTTCTCCATTACTTCTCAGACTTCTGAATTCTTCTTCACTACTTCTCATAGATATCTAATGCAGTACTTGGGTTGGTGATTCTCAGACTTTTGAATTCTTCTTCGCTACTTCTCATAGATATCAAATGCAGTACTTGGGTTGGTGATCCTCTAGTACAACAGTACAATGTTATATTTATTGTTCAAATTACCAAATCCGTGTCAATTTTTTCCTTTTCTCATTAGCCTTGCTTTTTCTGTTTCCACCATTTTGTCTGGAACAAAAATGTCCACATGGGTTTTAATTGGGCTATTCTACTTTTAAACAACAAAACTATTTATATCTCATTATTATTCCCTTTAAATTTTCATTTTTTCATTGTAATTTAATTTTTTTACATCATATTACCAAAAAGATACAAACCTTAAAAATTTTATTACTCTTAGGGAGTGCTTGTTTTGAAGGATTAGACCATATGATTAGACTATTAATTCGGATGAACTAATAATCTATTGTTTGATATTAAATTTTTATTCCGGACTATTAATCCTATATCTGTTGGCTTATTGTATCTCAGGCGGGTTGGGACAGAATTCGTGGGAAGAGTTATCCCATAGAATTAGCTAAAGAATTACATGTTAGACCAGCAGTAGCTTTATCTTTTGTTTTCACAGCAGCTTCATCTTTTGCCCAAGGAAACTTCTTGCATCTGTGTTCTATTTTTATTTTTATTTAATACTTTCTTCCCATGTGATAGATAAAACAAATTTACTTTACTCTCATCTAGAAGATCTGAAAAATTATTCAGTAGTGCTGGGAAATTATTTAGGTGCCGTTTGGTAACACTTACATTTTCAGTTTTCTGTTTATATTTACAAAAATTTAAAAAACTCAAATAAAAACTTGTTTAGTAAAATTTTTGATTTATAAATCAGTGGTCTCAGTTTATAAATTTGGCCAAAAAATAAAAACACAAAAAATGTGTTTTCGTTTTCAGTTTTCAATTTTTTTTTTTTTTTTTTACCACTCACCACTAGCCACCACCTGTCACCATTTTCCACCACCGTCTTCCGCCCCCACCACTTACCAACCACCACCCCACCACCACCTGCCACCACCACTCACCACCCACTTGCCACCACCACCCACCCACTCGCCACCAGCCATCTGCCACCCATTCGCCGCCACCACCACCACCACCACCACCACCACCCACCTGCCATCCACCCGCCACCACCACCACCCACCGCCTACTTGCCGCCACCACTCACCACCCGCCACCTACTTACCATCACCTGCAACCCACCGCCACTAGCCACCTACCACCCATACGCCACCACCACCACCACTGTCGCCGCCACCACCATTACCCACCACCCACCCACCTACCACCACCACCCACCACCACCATCACCACCCACTCGCTACCATCTACCACCCGCCACCGTCACCCACCCACCCACCACCACCACCACCCGTCACCTACCCGTCATCCGCCACCCACTTGTCACCACCACCCACACCCGCCACCACTACCACCACCACCACCACTACCCACCACCTGCCACCGTCACCCACCCACCCACCACCCGCCGGCCACCACCCGCCATCCGCCACCCACCTGCCACTACCATCCACCACCCGCCACCACCACCACCACCACCACCACCCACTCGCTACCATCCACCACCCGCCACCGTCACCCACCCACCCACCACCATCACCTGCCATCCGCCACCCACCTACCGCCACCCACCTACCACCACTACCCACCACCCGCCACCACTACCACCACCACCACCCACTCGCTACCACCCGCCACAGTCACCCACCCACCCACCCACCATCACCACTTTCTACCACCGTCTTCCGCCACCACTTGTCATTTCTCATTCTTTTTTATATTTTTAAATTTTTTTAAATATTTTTTCAATTACCAAACGCGTTTGTAGTTTATGTTTTTCTAAAAATAAACAAAAACCAGTTTATAAAATTTTTGTAAATATAAACTGAAACCGTAAACGTTACCAAACACATTAGTAGTCATAAAATTTAAAAATCTCAATTACAAATTAAAATAAATTTATGTAATATTTATTAATATTCTATTTATTTAATTTTTTAAAAGTTCTAGTGAAAAAATTAAATAAAATTTATAATTCACATTTAATATTTTTATTATTAGTAAATAATTCAAAAGGGCAAAATAGTCTTTTGAGTATTTATCATTCTCTATAATATCTCAAACAAACATGAGATTCAATAGAATAGTCCAATCCAGACCTCTAATCCCATGACTAAACAAACATAGGATACAAATCTACTCCAACCAAATAATTTAAGGATAATGTATCCCAAACTAACAATCCGACAGATTACAATCGTCCATTTTCCAATCCGTCCAAACAAATATGCTCTTATTTCATTAACACCCATCTCCTTTCATAACCTCTGTTACGTATTTGACGCCATGTCCCTTTCATCGCTATCCCCAACATTTTTCAGTAGCTGAGTTAGAATTTGGCTTAGAGAAAACAATAGTAAAATAAAAGTTATATCTACAATAGTATTCCGACCCCGCCATGCTTCGACCATAACAAACTTAACCTTCATTTCTCACCATAACATTGACTTAAGGATTGTTTGGAATGTGCTATATAAGTGTACTTTTTGACTTTTTAATTAAAAAATAGAAGACAAAAAGATGTATATTTGGGATAATTTTTTAACATTTTATAAAAATGTGTAATAAAATATTGTAGTAAAATAAAAAGACCATTCTACCCTTGTTGACTTTTTGACTTTCAACTTTTTGAATTCAAATGGCAAAATAATAATTTTGTCCTCTTGGCTTCTCTTACAAGCTTCCCTCACATAGTATGGACTTTTTGACTTTTTTAATAACTTTTTGACTTTTGAGAGTTTTTTTGATAAATTCTCTTTCTAAAAGTTTTATTTCATCAAACTCATATTTTTTTTGACTATTCCATTAGGTCCTATTTGAGGTAAGAAGACCAAAACACTTTTAATCTCACATGCCCCTATTAATGTTGATATTTAATGTAGATTGTAATTATATTTTGGTAGTTCCATACATTAAGATGTTTTCATTATATTCATATTAATTTGAAATGAATTTTTGTCATTGTGTTGTCAATTACATGATGTGAATATTCATATCATGTAATTGAAATGAATATTCACATCATTATATTCACATTAATTTGAAATGAATTTTTGTCATTATATTGTCAATTACATGATATGAATATTCATACTAAAACATACGAATGTGAATGTTCACATCACTACATTAGATGATAGAGAACGTTCACATGTTGTGAACGTCCACATCACTACATATTGTGAATAAGAATGTGTTGTCAATAAAAAAATATAATGAACGTTATTTTTAATGTGTTGTCAATTAAAAATAAGAAGATTCACATGTTGTGAACTTTCACATCACTACATTAGATGAAAGATAATTTTTCGGAAAGGTGTTGTGAACTTTCACATCAAATGAGAGAGAATGTCCACATTATTTTTAATGTGTTGTCAATTAAAAATATATTCACATCAGATGAGAGAGAATGTTCATATTATTTTTAATATGTTGTCAATTAAAAATATATTCACATTATATAATAATATAAAATAATAACATCAATGTTATGCCTTGGTCCTTTTCCTTCTATCTTCTTCTAATAACATTAAATATCAATATTAAATATAAAGACATAAGAGTCTAAGAAAATAATGTAAATCAAGAAAAAAGACTTTATAGAATAAAAGCATAAATACATGGGACTAAGTGGGTTAAAAAATTCCTTCATGAACTTCTTGGGTTAGAACACTTCTAAATGAGATTTATCAATAAAAATCCCTTGACTTTTTAGCTTTTGTAGTAGATCCCAAACACCTACTTAGACTATAATAATTGTCTCCAAAGAAAATAAAGTATTTTATTGAGAGATTTTATCAAACAACTATTGGAAAAAATAATTTTATAGTGACTTTAATGTGAAATTAAAGTAGGTCCCAACTATTGGTTGATGTGGGATTAAATGGGTTTAGATTTTTTGTAACAAGATCTTTACACCACAAAAAGAATGACCAAAAACCATTAAGAATTGAATGAGAAATTGTCTCATAAAGATAGCCTTATGAATGAGGTATTGGGAATTGTGTATAACTATCAATCTCACATTGATTGTAGAGGAAAACTTTGATGGATATTTTAACCTCAAGATTTTGATAAGAGCATGAGCTTTTTGGGGCATCCAAATTTTCCTAAAGAAGGGAGTTATAGATGATTCAAGTATGGGCTTGGCCAAGACTATGGTACAAGTTGGTTATGCAAAAATTGTCACATGCGCGCGCACCGCCCGCCCACCAGGTCCAAGTCCGGGTCTGTGGATCTTGAGGCTTGGTGGTCCATGAACCTAATCTTTTTGGACTAAGTCTGTTTAGAAATGTATATAACACATTGAATCCCTATCAATTGTGTGCATTACTACAGCAGTTTTGCAAAAGTAATGGGCATTGGTTGCTAGCCTTCAGGGCTGGAGGCTCTTCCTCTCCCCCTCATGGTGTATAAATAGAGACTAACCCCTTTGGTCATCAACACATATTTTACCTTCCAAAATTATACAATCAGGTTGTCAACAAAGCTAACAGAAGGTGCTTCTGCGTTGGCCAATCTACATCGTCGTATTTTGGAAGACAGAAGTTGACGTACCTTTAGCACTCACAGTGAGGTGGTTAATCTGTTTTAAGAAAACTGTGGTACCACACATGTTACGATTTGATTCCTCCTCTTTTAATATATTATGTGATATGTATTTTTGTTTCATGTTCTATAATGTAATTTATCAAATATGAATTTATTTGATGTTCTATAATTTAATTTATCAAATATGAATTTATTTGTTTTGTTTAATCACGAAATTTGTGCAACAATAACAAGTAATCATTCTACATATTTGTAGATGTATTTGTTAGAAAAGGAAAAAAAAATACCAATAAAAACAAATTAGCAAGCATTATGAAAAAAAATATAAAATAAACATTTAAAAGTAGACTTTATAACATCATAGAGGCGATTTCATAATAAACATTTGAATAATGCAAATTATAGAAAACATCTAAAATAAAGAAAAGAATAATAATATATATATATATATTTAAATTTAAAAAGGGCAAATTGAAAAATTATTTATAAACTTATACTAAAACATAAATTATCTGAGAAGGGGCATGTGTCCCTCATGGCCCATGCTCCATCTATCTTTGCCCTTTTTCTGTTACCGTTGTTGTCTCTTGATAAGCATACTACGCCTACAGTTACAAATACATCTCCAGTTGTTCCAGTTAGTTAGCTGAAGTTACATAGTTAGTTAGTTAGTTAGATTAGTTAGTTAGTTTGTTATATCTGTTGTAACTCTGAGTGTATAAATATCTGTAATTGTTGATTGAATGAAATAAGAAAGATGAGTTCATATTCTTGTTATGGTATCAGAGCCCTTTAAGCTCTCACGAGCAAACACAAGAAAACAATGGCAGATTCATCTTCATCATCTTCATCACTGTCTTTACCACCAAGTCTTACTCTCTTAATCTCAAACTTCAGTACATTGGTTACAGTGAAGCTTGATTATACTCATCTGGAAAAACCAGACGCAAAATGTTCTTCGAGCAACTAATTTTCTTAGTTTTGTGACTGGATCTATTCCATGTCCATTTCCAGATGTTCTTGATTCATCTAGTAAAACTGTCATGACCCGAACCCGCCCCTATGGGTTAAGGACATAACCGGCCAGTAATCCTGAGATCACCTACGGCCTCAAAACAAAACATGATGATTTGTCAGAGTAAAGGGGCCAAACGGAAGCAATAATTAAAAACTTTGTCCATAGAGCCGTGCTTATATGCACATCAAACAAACCATATTCAGATACGTTAATAACCCACATCAAAGGTACAGTTTCACAAAATTCATTACAGACAGGATCATTCAAAACGAGCCATCCTATAACAGACTATTTACAGATATACACTAGGCCCTTGCCAACAAGACAAAACATAAGTACATAGCAAAAAGGCAAGGTAGGTCTCAAGAGTGAGACACAAGGCTGACTTCCTCAAAACTCGGATTTTCCTAGCAGACTTCACTGGGGCTGGGTTTGGACTTCCCTTGGCTCACCTACAAACACATGAATGAGCGTGAGCGATAGCCCAGTGAATAATATCAAACATGACAGTTACATAACAATTTGTAGAACAACATGCTCCAAACGGCCTTGGGCCCAATTTATACTTCTATTTAACAAAGATATATGACTATACGAAATGCAAATTAAGTAACTCTAAACATTCTGGCCTTTGGCCCATTCGGGTTTCCATTCATGGCAAAACGGCCTTCGGCCCATTCACTTATATTGAAACGGCCTTCGGCCCATTCATTCATGTCAAAACGGCCTTTGGCCCACTCTTTCATGTCAAAACGGCCTTCGGCCCACTCATTCATGTTAAAACGACCTTTGGTCCATTCATTTATATCAAAATGACCTTTGGTCCATTCATTCTTATCAAAACGATCTTTGGTCCATTCATTTACATCAAAACGACCTTTGGTCCATTCATCCTTATCAAAACGACCTTTGGTCCATTCATTTACATCAAAACGGCTTTTAGCCTATTCATTCATATCAAAGCGGCTTTGAGCCTATTCATTCATATCAAAACGGCTTTTAGCCTATTCATTCATATCAAAACGGCTTTTCGCCTATTCATTCATATCAAAACGGCTTTTAGCCTATTCATTCACATCAAACGGCTTTTAGCCACAATCCCAATTAACAACTCATAAGGTTTATAAGGGAATAAACAGTTAGACATTGATGAGCTTTCGAATGTTGATATTACTCACAGTGATCGGCTTGTTGATTTGCCCTGGAGCTTGACCCTACACGTTTCATGAACACAAAAGGGTCATTAACAGTTCAATCCGTTCCTTAATTCACATATTCCTCTTTAGGCTTTATTCTTATCTTATCAACTCATTTACAATGCTTAACATATGCCTAAGAGTGCTTATAAGTGAAAGAGAATGGAAAACGAAACACAGAACGCATGAACAAAATTTCAGGAAACAGGGTCCCCGCTCGAGCGTAGACTTCCCCGCTCGAGCGGACACTATTGGCCTGCAAAAGTACTGGTTGCCTGAAAATTACGCTCGAGCGTTAAATAGGTCGCTCGAGCGGAAGGCCCGTCAAAATAGCTCCCACGCTCGAGCGTTAACTTTCCCGCTCGAGCGGAAACCATGTCTGCAGGAAATGCTGGGAGCTCGATTTCTTCGCTCGAGCGTAACTTCACCCGCTCGAGCGGACATCGAAAATCTGGGTTTTCCAGATTGAGTTCTTGAGCTTCATCTTGACATTCAAAGGCTCTAAATGCATGATTTCGGTCCAAACTTCACAAAATTATATACTATCATGGTACAAACATAGGATTACAACATATTGAAGCTCAATTTCATAATTTATCTACATGCATGTCCCAAAATGTGTCAAACTCAATCATTAACATAACAAATTCATGCATTCAAGCTTATATCTTCTCAATTTGTGCATGCATGTCAATTCTTAACTCCATCAATGCAAATGGTGTTCATTCTCCTGGAACACAACAAAAACATGCTTGCATGTAGGATTTAACACTCATATTTCCATATTCATCCCAATACATGCTTGATTATGCAAAAACATGGTGATCCTATACATGCATGTGCATTTTAACTTCAAATTCATCAAGTAGAGTACAACTCTTGTTCTTGATCACCAATTAACCTTTAATTCACAAAATCACAAGTTCGAACTTATGAATTCATAAACAATCACTTACCTAGAAGCTCAATCTATGGTCAGTTCTTGAGTTGGACTTCAAATTCATAACCTTGGGCCAAAAATTACACAACTTTCTCCCTCACTCTCTCTCTAACAGCCGACCTCCTCCCTTTCTTAGAGTTTGTTCAGCCAAAAATGAAGGTATATGAGAGAATGAGGAGTGTAGTGCTCAAATACAAGAAGCCCCACTAGCCACATTTAAGATATTAAACAATTTGAGCACAATGCCATTAAATAATTCAATTTAATCTGGCCCGAATCAATTTTTTGATTAAATTTCACCGTAGGCTCTAAAAATTATGCCAATCACAATGGCGTAATCAATTTCGGGTTCTGTGGCCGATAAGGCCCTCAATTATATTTTCAAAGCTGATTATTCAAACAGATATTCCTACGGTGAACAGATAAAATTTCAAAATCACATATATTCACATAATGGCACATAAATTCATAGTAAACACGTAATCATACTCAATTTAAGGACCAATTGGCATACTACGGAACAGGGGTATTACAAAAACCATTCCAAATCTTGAATTTGAGAAATGACAGATTATCGATGCCCATCTCCTCAGTTGCATTACTACAACACTTTCTGCTTCTGTATTCTCTTTTGTTCTTCACCTTCACTATTGTTCTCAGGTTTGGACTGCAATTGAGAAGAGATTCACTTCTCTTTCTTGATCACACATTCATCAACTCAAATACAAACTTCAGAGCCTTACATAGAGAGGATTTACAATGGAGGAGTATCTTCAACAGATAAGAGAAATCTCAGATCAATTAAGTCTTATATCTTCGATTGTTGATGATGAAAATTTGGTTCTTCTTACTTTGAATGGTCTACTTGAGGAATATGATGCATTCAAAACCACCATTTGTGCTAGAGTTGAAGCCATTACAATGACAGATTTGTCTACTCTGTTGTGTTCCGAAGCTATACATATGGAAAACAAGGTCAAACAAGCTCTTGGAATTGATACAATTGCTGCCTATACTGCAACCAAGACATCTGAGTTTGGTCCTTCATCATCACATTTTTCTCCACATAGAGGTCACTCTGTATCCAATCGAGATCGACATCAGTTTCATGGTTCTCGATGTGGTAGATATCATGGTAGTAGTCGATCATATCGTAATGATAGAGGTAGAGGCAGATCTGGAAATTTCTCTTCTACTTGTTCAGGTTGTTAGATCTGTGGTGTTCTTGGTCATAGTCCCTTGACTGTTGGTACAAAATGGATCCAAATTATCAATCTTACCATCACACAACCTCTTCTCCGAATTCTGCTCCATATGTTCGAGCATATGCTGCACTGACACCTCCTACTTCTTCTTCCATTCCTACCACTCCTCCTTGGTATGTTGATTCGGCTACTACAAATCATATCACCAATAACTTAAGCAACCTTTAGGCCTACCAGCCTTCTCAAGGCACAGATCAGGTTACAGTAGGTAATGGTCAGACCCTACCTATTCATCACATTGGTAAGGGTCTCTTGCTTACATCTCAGTGCTCTCTTCATCTCAATGATATGCTTCATGTTCCTCACATTTCTTCCAATCTTTTATCTGTTCATAAGCTTACCAAGGACAATAATTGTTCAGTTACATTTGATGCTAACTCTTTTGTCATTCAGGACAAAATTTCGAACCAGGTTCTGCATAAAGGCTCTAATCATCATGGACTTTACCAGTTTGCATTCTCTTCTTCCTCTCATCATCCTCAAGCCTGCATTGCTCACTCTCCTTCTTAAGTCTCTATGTCCACTTGGAATCAAAGACTTGGCCATCATTCTTCTTTGAAAATGCAACATATTGTCAAATAGTTACCTGTTGTAATAAAAAAATAATAGTGCTAATTTTCATGTACTCCTTGTAATGTTGCTAAGATCCATAGACTACCTTTTAAACTTTCTACTAATATTGTTAATAGGCCCTTTTCTCTTGTTCATAGTGATGTATGGGGCCCCTTTCATGCTTCTATTTATGGATTCAAATGCTATCTCTTGTTTGTAGATGACTTTACTCGATTTACTTGGATTTACCCTTTGCATGTCGAAAGTGAAGTTTTTTTCCACTTTCCTTTCTTTTAAAGCTTATGCTAAAACTCAGTTTGCTACTCCTCTTCAAATCTTAAGAACTGATAATGGTATTGAGTTTGTTAACAAACAAATGGATGCCTATTTGACTCAACAAGGTGTCATTCATCAATTTAGCTGTCCTTACACTCCTGAGCAGAATGGCATAGCTGAAAGAAAACATCAACATATTATTGAGACTGCCATTGCACTATTATCTCAATCTTCTATGCCTGTTTCTTTTTGGTTTGAGGCTATTGCTACTGCTATTTTTTTTTATTAATAGACTGCTTAGCCTATCTCTTGGTCATAAGTCTTCTTTTGAACTTTGTTTCACACTGTGCTAGATTATTCTTTCCTCAAGGTGTTTGGGTGTCAATGTTTTTCCTGGCTTTGCCCCTATGCTTTTCACAAACTTCAACCTCAACCCACTCCTTGTGTGTTTATTGGTTACCATCCTACTACTAAAGGTTATAGATGCTTAGATCCATTGACAAGCAAAATTCATTTGTCTAGGCATGTTTTGTTCATTAAGTCTTGCTTCCTTTTTGCACATGTTTCTAACACACCATCTTCTTCTTCTTCCTCTGATCTGTCTTCTTTGTTTTGGCCATAGTCTGCTTCTTCTAAGCCTATTTCTCCTAATCCTCACTTGACTCCTACTTTTGTTGCTCCTATACCTTCCTCTATGCCTCATTCTGGTCCTCATACTTCTGCTTCTATACCCATTTCTTCTAGTCTGGAACCTGCTATCTCTGCTCCTGCAGTTTTCATACCTGCTATTTCTGCTCCTGCAGTTTCCATACCTGCTATCTCTGCTCCTGCAGTTTCCATACCTATTACTTCCATTTCTATTAATTTGCCTTTAGTTCCTCCTTCTATTTCTCATTCTTCTCTGCAGAATTTTTATCCTATGGTTACAAGATCTAAAGCAGCTCAAGCTCACTTTTCTCAGACTACTTCTCAGCCATTTCTCACTAATCTGTCTCTAACTGAGCCCTTAACTGCTATAGAGGCTTTAAAACCTCCCATTTGGGTTCAGGCCATGAATGAGGAATTTCAGGCTCTCCCATACATAGGGTACTTGGGATTTAGTTGCTTTACTTTCCTCTAAATTCTCTATTGGTTGCAAATGGGTTTTTCGCATTAAGAAAAACTTTGATGGCTCTATTGCTCGTTACAAGGCCAGGTTGGTGGCTAAGGGTTATCTTCAACAAAAGGGCATAGATTACCAAGAGACCTTTAGTCCAACGGCTAAGCAACCTACAATTCGAATTTTGCTTTGTTTGGTCCTTCAGAATAACTAGCCTCTTAAACAATTGGACATCTCTAATGTATTCCTTCATGGCCACTTGGAAAAAGAAGTTTATATGGATTAGCCTCAAGGATTCATTGGTCCTACTCATCCTACACATGTCTGCAAATTAAAGAAAGAACTTTATGGTTTGAAACAAGCTCTCCGAGCTTGGTGTTCTACATTTTCTTCATTCTTGCTCGTTCAAGGATTTGTTCTCATTCATGCTGATTCCTTTTTGTTTGTCAGAAAAATAGCTACCTCTATCACTATTCTCCTTATATATGTGGATGATATCTTGTTCACTGGGAGTGATTCTATTGTTCTTCATGATCTTGTTCATCAAATGCATCAAACATTCTCTATGAAAGAATTAAGAGATATCTTTTATTTCTTGGATATCTCAGTTCATGCTTATTCTTAGGGTTATTTTTTTATCTCAGCAGAAGTATGCCTCTGATTTGTTGCTCAAAGCTGGCATGGTTGACTGCAAGCCATGCTCTACTCCTATGGCTCTCAAACCTGCTCTTTCTGCTACAGATGACCATTCTTATTCTCAGCCTTCTTTCTATAGAAGCCTAGTTGGTGCACTTCAATATTTAACCATCACTAGACCTGATATTACATTGGTTGTCAACCAGGCTTGTTAACATATGCATGCCCCTACAGTTGGACACTTCTCTTTCCTCAAAAGGCTTCTTCGATATGTGAAAGGCATCCTTACTCAAGGGCTGCAGTTTAGCTCAGGTCCCTTTGTTCTTCATGTCTATTCTGACTCCAACTAAGCTGGCGACTGTGTGGATAGGAGGTCTGCCTCAGGGTTTTGTGTTTATCTTGGGCCTAACCTTATTTCTTAATCTGCTAAGAAGCAAGCCACTGTTTCTAACCCTGTTTTCCACTCTCGCTCCAAACATATCGAAATTGATTGTCATTTCATTCGTAAGCGTGTTGTGTCTAAACAACTTGCCCTCTACTATATTCCTACAGCTGATCAAATAGCCGATATATTTACCAAGCCCCATTCTTCAGCTCGATTTCACTATCTTAAAGACAAGTTGTTGGTGCTTCCCTACCCCATCAACTTGAGGGGGACTGATAAGCATACTACTCCTACAGTTACAAATACATCTCCAGTTGTTCCAGTTAGTTAGCTGCAGTTACATAGTTAGTTAGTTTATTAGATTAGTTAGTTAGTTTATTATATCTGTTATAACTTTCTGTTGTAACTCTGAGTGTATAAATATCTGTAATTGTTGATTGAATGAAATAAAAAAATGAGTTCATATTCTTGTTATCTCTCCATACTATCCTCGAAACCCCTTTCCTTATTTCCGGCCACTCGCCATAGCTCTTCTTTCTTTTCAACCCCATCAATATCCTTACCTCTTTCTCGACGGTTCCCACACACTCCTTTGTTTTGCCTCTCCAACCCTTCTACCCTTAAAACCCAGCCTACTCTCCAGATCTGCTTTCCCTCTAAACCCCCTTCTCTTGCTAATTGTCCAACCTTCCCGACTCCCTATGCACCATTTCATACCCTAGCTCCATACTAGTCATCCCACCACTCTTGCTAGAAAGTGAAAGAAAAGGATGAGAGAAGAATGTGGCAAGTGTAAAGAGATGAGTGAGATTAGGGTTGAATGTAAAGTTGGTATATTAGAGTTGTGAAGAACTAGAATTAATTTATAAAAATGGTGTAAATGAGACAGATTTGTGGGGTAAACAAAATCATTCATCTTAATTATGTCAAAGTTAAGTAATTGCTGATTTTTCACTTTTGAACTTGGGTGAATTGCCATCTTTGCCCTTCATACGTTTTGACTTATTACATGTTGATCCATTTTCGCTCTTAAAATTATGTTTAAATTCTTGGAGGGAAAAAAAAAAAAAAAAGGAAGAAAAAATACAAGAAAAAAATATATATATATATAAGCAAAATTTTCCATTACGTTTTTACTCAGGATATTTTTTTGGAGTATTATTATCAACACATAAATTAACCCTCTCAACATAGTGTTAAGAGGAATCAATGAGATTCATGTGAAAAACATGACTTATTTGATATTTATTTTTTTGCTTCTCTTTAATTTTTACTCTATAAAATCATTGTACAAATTTAAAATCCATACGCAATGGATGAGGTTAAAAGTTTGCATTGAAGTGTAATACCCTTCCACAAATAAAGTCATCCAAGGAAGTCAGTCTGCAAAAATATGAAAAAATTATTACATAGCAATAGGGCACCCTCCACCAATGATAAAGGAATATTCATGATGTTGTTTTCTAACACTAATAGATATTGACAGACCTTATTGTCTAAGTCAATTCCAAGAGACAATATGAAGCGATAGTAAAACTTATTCAAGGTGTGAATATATTCTGATTAAAATTCAAGCTTTAGGATTGAAATCACTTTTAGGAACGAAAATTTTTAATTGTTAAAAGTGTCATCCTTATATTTTAAGTAATGAAATTGGACATATAGTGGTGAATTATTATCCTTTTTGCACTGAAGTTAAAGTAAATATTTTTGGTACAAAATTATTTCCCTAAAAATATATTTATTAGCAACATTTTTTGAAATTGTTAATAATTTTTTTTTGTTTTGCTTTTTCGTTACGGTCTTTTTTGCACTGAAGTTAAAGTCAATATTTTTTGTACAAAACTATTTCCCCTAAAAATACATTTATTAGTGATATTTTTCGAAATTGTTAATAATTTTTTTTTTTTGACTTTTCAGGACGGTCTTTTAATTACAGCTTTCGTGATGATAGGAATTGACCTCCTAATATTTTTTGTGACAAAAATTTTCACTTTTGTGGAAGAAAAAAGTTTGATCTCTAAAATTTTTATATGTTATGTTTTGTTTATCATCATTTTATGTGTCAATACTGTAGTGAGATAATAGTACTTACCACTCATGTTCATTCCTAATATAGCGTTAAGAGAAATGCTATTTACCATACTACAAAATGTATAATTTTATTATAAAATTTTATAACATTAATTACAAAATACGTAATCTCGTCAGAAATTGGCGTAACAAAAAATATCGTAATTAAATCACAAACTTTTGCAACATCAATCACAAAATTTTAGACATTTTATTACGTCAATATGTAATGAGATTACATGTTTTATAATTAATGTTATAAAATTTTCTTATAAAATTATATATTTTTATGATAGTGTCACGACCCCAAACCGCCCCTAGTAGTTTGGTGCCGTGATGGCCAGTAATCCGTAATTACCGAAGGCCAACTTTCAAAAAGCTTAATACAATCAGAGTAATAATGAACGGGGCTCACAAATGCGGAAGAAGTAAATCAAAATACAAGTCGTCCATAAGAGCTGTGCATAGTCAAATGTAATGACATTCATCTTACAATTTTGAATACAGCCAAGCAAAATACATGTTACATCTTGATCAAAAGGCTTCTCGAGCCGACATATACAAAATACAATAAAATACAAGTCAAGAAGCATGATTTTCAAGATTTGCCGACATGCAATTAAGGGCATCGCCGACGTAAATACAAAAGCAAAGCCGACATAAGCACAAATCCAAAACAAGCATCCAAAACGATCTAGGCGTCGCCGCCGTCCTGGTCATCACCTACATATATATAGAGGGGTGAGTACAAACACTCAGTGAATGGTACTAATAATAAAGGTTTTGCATGAATATAGCCGAGGTCCTCCAAAACGAAACACATCAAACTTTAGCAAGACGAGGGATGAACCGTATTCATCAATCAAATATTATAAGTATCCAAAGATGTCTACTGACATTGGAAAAACAAGGGATGAACCGTATTCATCATTCAAATATTACAACATCGGCGAAGCAAGGGATGAACCGTATTCATCAATCAAGTATCAAGGGCTGTACAATCCGTAATCGTTTAGTCAAAGGTACTGCGAAAGTTTATAGTCCTCCAGCACAAGGGACTTATGCACTTGGTACCGCAAAAGTTTAGAGTCCTCCAGTACAAGGGACTTGTGTTACTTAGGCCCGTAGCCCGATTTTACAAGGACCGTATCCTTTTATACTTAGTGCTGCGAAAGTTTAGAGTCCTCCAGCACGAGGGACTTTCCAAGAGAGGACCGTATCCTTTTCAAAGATGGCATCGAAACAAGGAGTATACTTGACACATCAAAACAAGAGCTATTCATTCATGCTTAACAAAACACTTTTGTCAAAAACAAAGCAAGCAAGATTTATCAAAACAAGTATAACATAGCTTTATCAATAATACCACTCACATAGTTTTCCACGGGTGTAGGCTCAAAGCAAATATCAAGGACCTACAATCACATGGCAAATCACATTCTCAAAACAAGCTTTATGTGCATGCAGATGATCTCGGCATTCTCACCAGATCCAAGTCAAAAACAAAGCAAAACATGCTGGGAGTTTAAACACTGCTCCTGTCTCATGGAAACACACTGGGTATCAACCAGGTCCTTGCCGAGGTCCCACACATCCTAGCCGAGGTGTGGTCCTGCTGGTCTTAACCAAAAACAAAGTCGGGGAAACCTGGGTTCCCCTTGAAATAACATGAAGAACATGATGAACACGATCATGAGAAAGATGAATGCAAGATCATAACTTGTTACAAAAAAATCTAAGATTTCATGCCATGAGTTCAAAACATGGACCTGGGTACCCATACAAGAAGGTTATGCAAGAATAAACACAAAAACATGATTTCCGTTCCAAACTTTCGATCAAAACGAGACTTTCTTCAAGAACATATGGAAAACCATTTTCTCCTTTCAAAAACCAACTTCAAAACAGTGCATGACATGCAACACAAATTCGATCATGCAATGCAGCTAGATGATCAGCAAGAACAACCAAAGGAGATCAAGATTCTAACCTCAAAACTCGGATCCAACGGTTCAAACCACGAAGATCAAGCTTGGGAGACTTACTCTCACTCAAGAACTTCTCTTCCTCCTCTCTAGAGCTTCTCTCTCTAAAAACAAAGATTGAGACCAAAAATGATTTGTTTCAAGGTCTGCCGGCTGCCTTAACAATCAGCTCAGACACGTGGCGCTATCGGGTTGGTTCAGCTCAAAAAGGTGATTGATAGATAAGACAGGTCTCTGACAAAGCGTATGCAGCAAGCTCGGCAAGATATATCGGCAAGAAATGACATCGGCTCAAATCAAGGATCCGGCAACAGGATAACAAAACATCGGCTAGGGAGGACGACACTTGACTAAGCTGTGCCACACCTTGGCCGGGGCGTGCCACATCTCGGCCTAGGCCATACCTGCCTGCAGACAAGGTTCACTGAGTGCAAAACATCTCGGCAATAAATACCCGAGGTGAAGGTGGGGGTCGACCAAGGTCTCAAAACAGTTCTAAGTACAAGGGTTCAAAGGCGAACTAAGCTCAAGGCGACCTCGGCCACACACACACACACACACTAAGCAAAGAACAAAATCATGCAAGCAACTTTAAGCAAATCAAGGCAAGACAAAACCTTCAAATTAACATAACAAAGCAAGATCATGCAAGAATGTATGCAGGTATGACAAGAGTAAGGTGAGGGTTGTTACAGATAGAGTGCATATATAGGATTTCCCGTGTTAGTACATAGGATGTCAAAAAAATATAGTCATCATATTAAAATACAGTCTGTCTATCTAGTAGTTATTCTTGTAATGTTGTTTTGAGATTGTGCCAATGAACCCATGAATTCTTTTCACTTGTGTAATTTAAAACCGATTGCTTAACCCAAAATTCCCATGGAACAAGTTTCCAATTAAGTTAAGAAATTGTTTCTCTACCGTTAAGCTCATTGGAATAAAGGTTGATATAAAGTAGTTGAGCCGTGCCTCGGACCTCCAGTGGGGGTCGCACCCCCAGTGACGTGGCAGCATGGGGTTGGCGGAAAACATAAAAAAAAAAAAATAATAATTTTTTTTTAAACCAATCACACGCGACATCCAATACCCCCACTGGGATCCGAAGCTTTTTCCTAAAGTAGTTATCCTGTTAGAATAATCATTCTCATGTTTATTTCAGTAAAAATAAAATATATATATATATATATATATATTTTAAATAGAATAGTCAATTCGTCAATTTTAAAAAAATGGACAATTTATTGACTGCCTAAGAAATACTCATTTTAATCATGCACAAAAAGTCCAAGATTTAGTCACCATACCTATTCTTAAATAAAAGATGCCAAATTAGTTTGAACTAACCAAAGCCTTTTTTATATCACCAAAATGTTTCATAGGAACTTTCCACATCTTTAGGTCTCATTAATTTTTAAACATAATAAATTTTATCTGTACAAATCAAACTTAGAATAAATATCTCTTCAATGTTAATAAATATCATTTTTCAAAATATCTCTTCAATGTTGATTGTTTAGCCCTAGACAAATATACCTTAAAAGGGTATAATTATTGGTAACTAATAAGACCAAATCATGGTAGATTATGCACAAAATATTCAGCAAATCTGCGAAAAAAAATCTTAAAACTTCATTTTCTTGAATGTGTGAAGTCGGAGGTTCTTGATGATAAAGTCAATTTAAAAAAAAAGAGCAAATTACACTAATAGTCACTATAGTTTGGAATTTGTGTCACTTTAGTCCCTGGTTTTTCAATTGTGACAAATTTGACCCTGAATTTTGAATCTTGTTCCAAATAAGGACAATTAAAGATATCATTGCTTAATTTTAAGGGTAAAATCATCAATTTGATAAAATATAAACTAATTTGACAAAAATAAATGTCAAAAAAATATTTTTTAAATTTTTAAAATTATTTCTACACTCCAAAAATAAAATTATGTAAAATTGAAATGTAAATTTTTAAAAAAAATTTATTTATTTATTTATTTTACCAAATTAATTTTTATTATATGTTTAGATGATGATTATGTAATGGGTAGTTATTAAACTTTTAATATATAATCGATACATTTAATACATGAAATATTTTTAGTTTTGGATTTTTTTTTGATTTAATTGATTAGTTTAATAATAATATCAAAGTTGTCGCCATATTTGACTTTTGAAAAAATAGAAACTAATTTAATGAAAAAAAAACAACTATCCATTACATGATTATCATCCAAACACATAATAAAAATTAATTTGGTAAAATAAATAAATAAATAAATGTCTAAAAGATTTATCAATTTTACATAATTTTATCTTTAGTGGGTAGAAATAATTTTTAAAAACTCTAAAATATTTTTTTGACATTTATTTTTGTCAAATTAGTTATATTTTATCAAATTGAGGGTTTGACTTTGAAAAATCAAATGGTGTCTTCAATTGTCCTTATTTGGAACAAGATTCAAAATTCAAGATCAAATGTGTCACAATTGAAAAGTGAGGGATCAAAATTACATAAATTTTAAATTATAAGGACCGTTAGGGTAATTTATCAAAAAAAAAATATATATATTATTAAGAAGTAGTGAGCACATGATCTCAATGAATGTAGCTATTTTTCTAATGCATACGTCAAATGGGGGTATGTGTGTCTTGCCAAGCTAGAATTGCGCCAAACAGCATTCAATAATGTGAACGTGCATCGTAGTTAATACCCCAACATGCCATATTAATTGCTCAATTTTGGGGCACATGCAACTAAATTATTTAATTGCTTATTTATTGATACAACAATGATTCATTCCCCTTTTTTCTCCACCCCCTTTGACCCCCTCTTTCTCCCATTGGTTATATTTTTTTTTTCTTTTTCTTTTTTTTCCTACTCCTCCAATCACCACCCGCCACGTGACAAAGGGGGTGAGGGGGTGACCCCCAAAAAAGGGTCCCAAGCATTATTCTTATTGATATATTGAAGACCAATAATCTACATTAAATATCGGGTGAGCTTGGCTCGAGCTCGGATTGAATTGTGATTTTTTTAAAATAGTTTTTTAATTTTTTACAAAAAAAAATATTAAAAAAATAAAAATAATGACTTAATTTTTTGTATTGATTTTTTTATTAAAATCTTCACTTGCCACCAAACTAGGTCATGACAGCATTTTTTGTAAATTAATGGTTTAGATCTTGTCTGCATACTTACAAGGAACTTGGTTAAAAGTCAAAAATTAAATTTTAATGTATTTTGAGTCATATTATCTCTCTATTATTTTATATATTTTAAAAAAAATTAAAAAAAAATTAAAAAGTCAGTTTTCAACTGACTTCCCAAAACAACCCAAACTCTATATTAGATCCAAATAAAGAATCAGACCCAAAAATTAATAGGTAGAATGATAGATGCAAGGACGGAATTAGGAGAAAACTATAGGAGGCCATTGCCCCTATTTATGTGAAAAATAATGTTTGCGATAGTATTTTAAAAATATATATACCATTTCATACATAAAATAGTTGTCGAGTATAAAAAATATATTAATCATATAATTTAATTTTGATGATGTGTAAAGTATTATGAGATAAATTATAATTTTTTAATATACATATTTTATATTTCTTTGACGTAAAATATTATCTTTTAAAATATATATTTTATGATGTATTTCTTATATATATTACTTAAAAAGAATTTACTGTGCATGTTTAAATTATGGATAAATTAATGTTTTTAAATAGTAAAATTTATCATTCACGTTTTGAATTATGGATAAATTAATGTGCTTAAATAGTAAAATTTATTGTTTACGTTTTGAAAAATCCAATTAGTTACTATTCATCTTTTGACAAATATTGGGGAGTTGTTTTTTTTTGACAAATTTGATATACCCACGTGAGGTGGTAGATTATTTTTATTGGAGTGTATCCAAATTCTCTACAACATTTACAAAAGTTGTAAGTGAGGTATATATTTTTAGATATGATATAAATATTATTTTAAGAGATTTTACTATTCATTCAAATATTTTAATAGATAAGTCACTGTGCATTCAAATACTTTACAAGAAAAATTACTGTGTACCATTTGATTTTACGACAAATATTTTGAAAATATTAAAATTACTATTTATCGAAAGTGACCTTTTGGTCATTAATTTCAAACGGTTGCCTGGGGTGTATTTTCTCTGTGTGCTCGAGCTGACAAGTCAAAAAGAGCAGTGTGGGTTTTGTCTTTACATGACATGCAAGCCTGAAGAGGAGCGTCTCTTCTCTCTCAACCAGAAGAATTTTTTAGGTATAAATAGAAGTGTTTTGGTTGAAAAAAAAACAAAAAGTGAAGAAAAGAAAATTTTGTGATATTGAATTGTTCTCAAATATTGAATTGTGCTACATTGAATTGTATTTTCTATGAGAAAATTTGTTGAGAGTTTGAGCAAATTGTAAAGGGTTCTCTATCTCTTACTCTTATTATTTTTGTAAATAATAGTTTTTGTGATTGATTTTTTAAGATAAAATCACTAGAGTTAAGTGAGACTAAGCATCAGATTCAAAATTAGTCAGAATAACTCACTACAACAAAATCATATTTTAGTGACACCATACTAGTGTCATGTTCTTAAAAAATGTCACAAAAAAAAATATTTGGTGGTATTTTTTAGAAAAATGTCATAGAGCCACAAACATACAAGGCTTTAGTGGCATTACAATTAAAAAAAGTGTCACTTCGCTATAACAAAAATGTCACTACAACAAATTTACACTTTAGTGACACTACACTAGTGGCTTGTTTTTAGAAAATGCCACAAAAATAAAAATTGACATTAAATATTTTAGAAAATGCCACAGAACTACAAACATATAAGGCTCTAGTGGCATTTCAATAAAGAAATGTCACATTAATTTTATGGCATTTTATAAAATAATGACACAAAAAATGATGTTCGTGACATTTACCAAAAGATGCCACTAAACTTTAGTAGCAATGGCAATTTTAAAAAATGTCAGGACACTAAGTAGGTGCAAATTACTTTTTATGGCACTTAGGTGAAAAGTGTCATAAACAAATATTTTATAGTATTTTGAGAAATGTCACTAAGCCAAAAACTTTCCAAGCTTATAATGGCATTTTTGAAAAAACAAAAAATGCCAATATATTTTTAAAATTTTTAAAATGAAGTAAATGATTAAAAATAAATAAATTAAACTCAATATACACTACAGGAAAAAACACATTCGGCGACTAAATTTCCTGACCAAAAAAAATTTGGTCGCTGAAAGTATAGCTTTCAGCGACCAAAACAGCATTAGTAGCCAAAAGTAAAGCTTTTTGGCGACTAAACAATTTTAGTAGCCAAAAGTCTACAATTGGCGACTAAAACTAAGTTTGGTCGCTGATTATATGGGTTTTAGTGACTAAAAAATTTTTAGTAACCCAAAGTAAAGCTTTTTGGTGGCTAAAAAAATTTAGCAGCCAAAAGGCTACAATTGGCGACTAAAAATAAGTTTGATTGCTGATTATATGGGTTTTACCGACTAAAAAAGTTTTAGTAGCCAAAAGTAAAGCATTTTGGTGACTAAAAAAATTTTAGTAGCCAAAAGTCTATAATTGGTGACTAAAAAATAAGTTTAGTCACCAAAAATGGTCATTTTTAGCACAAGATAACTAAAATCCTAAGGCGGGAATTAAATTTTTTGGAGACTGAGAGGGAGATTTATGAGCTGGAATGAGCCATGGTAAAGGCCGGGCAAATTGAGGGCCGAGCGCGTTTGGGCCATGATAGCTTGGGCCTGTCCGGAGCTGGTTCTGCTCGGTTGAGGCCCAGGACCATGTTTAGACCGAGTTACTTGAGCTATTCGGCCGAGATGATCCTTGCCATTCGGGATTCCACGGTTCGCGCATTTAGCTCAACAGGAAGGGCTTCGGTTTACCAACTCGACTTGTCTTAAGCTCGGTTATGCCGGAATGCAACCGAGCACGGTCGTTATGGAGCTCGACGAGTGGAGCACTCGGACTCGTTATACAGCACGGTTGTGTGAGACCGAGGTGATGCCGCCGGGTTGTCGAGCTCCCACTAATGTAGTCTGCCGGTTTGGTTAGGTGGTGATTGCTGGATTTGTTCTGATAGATGGGAGAGCAACTCCACGTGTAAAGAGGCTAATGGGAGCAGATTTAAACGTAGAAAGTATATAAGCATGACTGCGCCCTCCATGCTAGGGATGGAACATTTTTTGGTGCGAAAAACCTAAACACTCAACTCTTCTCTCTCTCTCTCTCTCTCTCTCTCTCTCTCTCTATCTGAGTGTGTGTTAACTTGACCATCGGAGGGGTTTTCCGGCCACACACCGCCGGGTAGCTCACCGCCGTTGTGTTCGCAGATCGATCGGACAGACAAAGAGCTTGGTAGAAAGGAGTACGGGCTATGCGAAATATTTGCTCCCTGTACAATTGGCGCCGTCTATGGGAATCTGATAGACAAAACCTTGTCTTCCAAGCTCATCTGATCGCTTTCCACGGCGAACAACAATGAGATACCGTTGTTCGCCATCGACGGTGTTACCCCGGAGTTAACCAGACGGAGAGATGGACTCCCCGCCATTCCAAACATGACGGACCTGGAGACTTCCCCAGGAGGACATTCAAGAGACGCGGGGGATAAGCGCGGTAGAAGTTTTGGTAACTCTCGGAGCCCAGACGAGCACCGGCGGCAAAGAGAATCGCACACTAGTCGTCTGGAGCACAAGTTAAGGGACCAAGACGCCGTCATCCGAAGAATGGTGGCGGAGATGGAACATCTCAAACGGCATGTCAAAGGGAAGGGTGTTGTTAGAGTGGGAGACCACAGTGTGCAACCACGCCGTTCAGGCAGTCAGAGCCAACGGCACACTCCCTTCCTTTCTATCACCAGAAGCTATAGGGTTGGAGAATCCGATGCGCTTGTAGAGAAGTCTAGCGCGCAAGATAGTACCTATCAACCCTCACGTCGGCGACAATGTCGAGATATTCCTATTCCGCTCGCTCAGAGGACTTGCGGGTAGTCTTGAAGGAGCGGGCTCGCCGGCGAGAGACTCAAAGGGTGCCGGCGCTCCAGCGACTATCTTACGGGGGTCGTGCCAGTGAAGAGGTCATAATGCCACCACCCCGCCCAGCCGTGCCTCTCCTTCTAGACACAGATTTGGCGAGGCTAAACACCACCCCCTTCTCCCTTGAGATAGAAACCACACCGCTTCCCGCGAGCTTTCACCAGCCCAAGTTTACGCTCTACGACGGAAAGACCGATCCATACATGCATATAAGCCACTTCCAGCAGGTCATGGCCAGACATAGGCGCAATGACGCTCTTATGTGCCTTATCTTCCCGTCGAGTTTGGGCGAGCTAGGCTTGAAATGGTTTGAGAGGCTACCGGAGGGAAGCATCGAAAAGTGGCAGCAGTTGGCAGAAGCCTTTGTGACACGTTTCAAGACCAACACTAAAACGCCAAAGGAGGTATACCACCTTCTCAGTGTCAAAATGGAGTCAAGCGACACACTCAAGGCATACAACTCCAGATACTTGGAAACCTTCAATGAGATTTTAGATTACCCGACCAACCTGGCAATCACCCAATATAAGCACGGTCTCTCGGTCGGACATAGGCTGTGGGACTCGCTTACCATGAACCAGCCGACATCCATGGGCCAACTAATGCAGCGCATCAATGAACATATCTGAGTAGAGGATGATGCGGCGGCGTCCACCACGAAGACAACTCCGGTGGTAACAGACAAGAGGTCGGCTGGCAAGGTACACACGGTCGGACACGAGACTAACCGTCCAAATGATCGTGCTGAGGAATCTGACCGAGGGTCAAATCGCCGAAATCGGGGAAGGGGTCGTCGGAATGACCGAGATGAATACCCCCACGATGACGTAGCTGATGCCAACAAAAGGTTGAAAGCTCGGACGGGCATCACCACGGTCTTTAAGATTCCAATCTATCGCATACTTAGTGAAATCCGTGACGAGGATTACGTCCGGTTTCCTGCTAAGTTAGGCGATGTGCAAAAGGGCTTCAATCCGCAGTACCGCTGCACATATCACCGGGAGCGAGGACATCAGACGGGGGACTGTTTGCCTTTGAAGCAACACTTGGAGGAGTTAGTCACGGCCGGACACTTAGATCTTTACATCGATGGGGGTGTTAAGGCCGCGCATCTCGCCCCGGCTGATCCGCATAGACCGGCCGACTTGGAGGCGCCCCCTCAAGGAGTGGTTAATGTGATCCACGACATAGTGGAGCCGGCGTGTGTATGCGAGCTCCGTGGAATGATCAAAAGAATGGAACACATGAGGGAAGTTTTGTCAGTCTAGCCTACGATCAAAAGGGGGAAGACCGAGGAAAAATATGTGATTAGTTTCTCTACAAGGGACCTAGAGCGCATTCAAATGCCATACAACGACGCCCTAGTGGTCACCCTTCGCGTCAAAGAGTTCAATGTCAAACGCATCTTGATTGACCAGGGAAGCTTGGTTGAAATTATGTACTACGACGTGTTCAAACAACTCAAACTCCGAGATACAGACTTGGCTCCGACTACTTCACCACTGGTAGGTTTCAACTCGCAACCGGAGTGGCCTTTAGGGGAAATAATTTTGCCGGTCAAGGCTGGATCCGTGGTCAAGCAGGTGGAGTTCTGGGTATTGCAGGTGCCGTCTACGTACAATCTGATCCTCGGTGGAGGCTGGCTTCACGCTATGCAGGCTGTAGCGTCGACCTACCGCCAGGTTATGAGATTCCCCTCGGCTATGGGGGAAATTGAGGAAATTTGGGACGATCAAGTCATGTCAAAGCAATGCTTCGTGGCAGTGAACGGGAGCCGAGCTGTCAAAGGCTTCGTGCAAATGATTGAAGGCCCAGAAGACCAGAGTGTCCTTGATGACATGGGCACCAGGGCCGAGGACAAAGCTGTTTAAGAATCGGTAGAAGTACGGCTCGACACGGAAAATCCAAACAAGTTTTTTTTGCTCGGATCAAGCCTAACCGCTCAAGAAAGGACCGAGATGGTAGAGTTCTTGATGGCAAATATCGAAGTCTTCGCATGGTTGCCCTACGACATACCTGGCATCGACCTAAGTTTTATTTGCCGCCAACTCAATGTTTTCTCTGATACGCAACCAGTTATTCAGAGAACAAGGAGATCAGCTCTTCATCACGCCGAGGTAGTCGCGGAGGAGGTAAGGAACTTGCTTGAAGCACAAGCTATTCAGGAAGTGCACTACCCTCGGTGGATTTCAAACACGGTCGTAGTACCCAAGAAGAATGGGAAGTGGCGAGTTTGCATCAACTACAAGACCGTCAACCGAGCTTGCCCTAAAGATAGCTTTCCTCTGCCCAGAATAAACCAGCTGGTGGATTTAACGGCCGGACATGAAAGGCTCAGTTTCTTGAATGCCTACCGCAGTTATCATCAGATTTCCATGCATGGCCCCGACCGAGAGATAACCTCTTTCACCACTCCAAGGGGACTCTTCTGCTATCGAGTCATGCCTTTTAGCTTGAAGAACGTCGGGGCAACTTTCCAAATAATGGTGACCAAAATGTTCGCCCCTCTGCTAGGCCGGACGATGGAGGCTTACATTGACGACATGGTAGTAAAAAGCAGGCATCAGGCAGACCACTTGTCCGACCTAGCCGAGATGTTCGCCATTTTCAAACAGCACAAGTTACTCTTGAATGCGTCCAAGTGTGCCTTCGGCGTGAGATCCGGGAAATTCCTAGGCTTCCTCGTCACAAACTGAGGCATCGAGGCAGACCCCACACAAATCAAAGCCGTACAAGAATTAAAGCAGCCCAACTCAGTGAAGGACGTGCAGCATCTGGCCGGAATGGCCACCGCGCTTAATCGATTCATAAGCCGGTTGCCAGATCGCTGCCGCCCTTTCTTTCGAGCACTGAAATCCAAGTTTTCGTGGGATGAGGAATGTGACAGGGCTTTGGCCGAGCTAAAAGCGTATCTGTCTTCTGCTCCATTATTGGTAGCACCAAAGCCTGGCGAAGAACTCTAGCTTTACCTGGCCGTTTCTCAGCATGTAGTTAGCGCAGTGCTTGTCCGGTCAGAAGGCATCCAATATTTCCCCATCTTCTACGTGAGCAAAACCTTGCTACCGGCAGAGTCGAGATACTTGCCACTGGAAAAACTTGCCTTGGCACTGATGATGGCCTCCAAGAAATTGGCGTATTATTTTCACGCTCACAATTTCATCATTTTGACCGAGTTCCCACTCAAAGCCTTGTTTGAGCGGGCAGATTTCTCCGGTTGATTCCTCAAGTGGGCGGTAGAATTGGGACAATTCGATGTCAAGTTCCAATCCCGAACTGCCATAAAAGCACAGACATTGGCCGACTTTGTTGTTGAATTCTCACCTGGAATTCATCTAGTATGCCCGGTGGATCTTGCCGTGGCAGCCGAGGAGGTGAATGCTGGCTCGCTAGAAATTGCACAGCAGGGCGATGTTGGCGACGCGGAACTTGCGCGCCCCACCATAGAACCTCCAGCCGGCATAGTACTTCAGCCCGGCGATGCAACTCCGGACTTGAGCATGGCAGTTCAACAAGTTGGGTCCGGTGCTGCATCGCCGAGGGGGGATGAAATGAAACCAAACAGCAGTGAACCAGAAACCGAACAGCCGAGCGACCGCGATCTCATCAACCTTCAAGTGTCCCAGGACCCCTCAGAGTGTTGGAAGCTCTTTGTCGGCGAAATGTTGAAACTCTTTGTAGATGGAGCCTCGAACTGTCACTGTGCCGGGCTGGGCACAGTTCTGATTTCACCAGATGGTCTGACCATCGAACACTCCATCACCCTCGAGTTCCCTACATCAAACAACGAGGCTGAGGATGAGGCGCTGTTGGCCGGGCTCAAGAGCGCCCTTCAGGTGCACGCATCCGAGCTAATGGTTTACAGCGATTCCCAACTCGTTGTCAACCAAGTGTTTGGGGTTTACGAAGCTAAAGATGACAAAATGACGAAGTACCAAGCTCTAGTGAAAGAACACATCAAGCGATTCCAGGCAATCAGGGTCCAACAAATTGGCCGGGAAAACAACGGCCGTGCGGATGAGTTAGCCGGTCTGGCTTCCATGGTTGACAGAACATCTCCCGGTCCTCTCCTGATTGAGTTTCTTCTAAGGCCTAGTATTGAGGAAACCGAGCAGACAAAAGTACTCTGCACCGAGCTCGGCCCTTCTTGGATAGACCCTATTATCCTCTTCCTAAAAGAGCGGACCCTTCCGGCCGATAAAAAGGAAGCGCATAAAGTCCGGGTGAAGTCAGAACGGTTTTGGCTCTCTCCATCTGGCGCTTTGTACAAGAAGTCATTCACCGTTCCTTATCTCAAGTGTGTACACCCAAACAGCGTGGAAGCTTTCTTGTACGAAATTTACAAAGGCATATGCGGCAATCACATCGGGAGAAGATCTTTGGCCTACCGAGCTATTTCGCAAGGGTATTGGTGGCCATGCATGCAAGCTGACGCTCAAAAATATGTTCGCAAATGTGAGAAGTGCCAGAAGTTCGCCCACCAAATTCACCAGCCGGCCAAAGAACTTCTTCCTCTCACAAGCCCTTGGCCTTTTGCGATGTGGGGGCTGGAGATAGTGGGACCACTCCCAACGGCACCAGGCAACCGGAAGTTCTTCATCGCGGCTATGGACTACTTCACCAAATGGGTTGAAGTTGAGCCCTTAGCAACAATCAAGGAGAAAGACGTCAAACGGTTTGTCTAGCAGAACGTCGTAACACGGTTTGGCATCCCCAAGATTCTGATTTCTGACAATGGCACCCAATTTGACAAGCGCTTATTAGAGGATTTTGTGAAGAATTGAAAATCGAGTTCTACAACTCCACCCGGCTTACCCGTAGTCTAACGGCCAAGCCGAAGCATCAAACAAGACCATTCTTATTGGGTTGAAAAAAAGACTTAAGAAAGCCAAAGAAAAAAGGGCCGAGGAACTCCCAAGTGTCCTTTGGGCATACCGGACGACCCCGAGGCGATCTACCGGGAAAACTCCTTTTGCCTTAGCATATGGCATAGAGGCGGTCATCCCATTAGAAGTTGGCATGCCAACCCTCCGCAGTGAAGGTTTTGAGCCCGAGCTGAACTCTGAAGCCATCACCCTAGAATTGGACCTAGTGGAGGAGCGCCGAGACAAGGCCCTAATCCATGTGGCCACATACCAGCAAGAACTTTCCAAAAAATACAACAAAATGGTGCACCCTAGGCCATTCAAAGTTGGGGATTGAGTTTTAAGAAAGGTGATGGGCAACACACTAGTGCTGGGGGAAAGCAAGCTAGGGGCAAACTAGGAAGGGCCTTACAAGATAACCGGTCTAGCGGGCAAGGGGGCATACCACTTGGAAGATTTGGAAGGAAAAGGCATACCCCGGCCATGGAATGCGGCCAACCCCAAACTGTACTATTTTTAGCATTTTACGTTCTTAAGAATTTTTTGTAGAAAGACTTGCTCTCCCTACACTTTTGAATGTAACACCCTTTTTGTCAAATACAATAGAAGTGACTTGTCTTTGCCAGCATTCTGTTGTCTTCTATGCTTACTTTAAGATTTAAACCGAGATGTTTTATTCCGGTTAAGTGAGTTGATGATTTACTCAGCTTAAACCGAGATGTTTTATTCCGGTTAAACGAGTTGATGATTTACTCAGCTTAAACCGAGATGTTTTACTCCAGTTCAGTGAGTTGAAGATTTGCTCAACTCTATGATCTTAACCGAGATGTTTTGCTCCGGTTAAATGAGTTGATGATTCGCTCAACTCTGTGATCTCAACCGAGATGTTTTACTCCGGTTTAGTGAGTTGAAGATTTGCTCAGCTTTATGATCTTAACCGAGATGTTTTGCTCCCGTTAAATGAGTTGATGATTTGCTCAACTCTGTGATCTCAACTGAGATGTTTTATTCCGGTTAAGTGAGTTGAAGATTTGCTCAACTCCATGATCTCGACCGAGATGTTTTATTCCGGTTAAGATCTCGACCGAGATGTTTTATTCCGGTTAAGTGAGTTGATGATTTGCTCAACTCTATGATTTAGACCGAGATGATTTTGCTCTGGTTAAATGAGTTGATAATTTGCCCAAGGACGAGTTGATGATTTGCTAAGCCAAAGTGCTACACCCCGGCTGAAGTTGTTTAGTTTAAATACAGTGCAAACACTTAACGAAATCAGAACTTTTCATTGATGAGGAACAGAATTACATACGGTGGGGCTGGCAGCCCGGTTACATTCTTAAAAATGAAGAAGAAAAAGACAGAAAACTACACTAAGGGGGACAGGTCAGCAAATTTATCTCCGGTAGTAGTAGCCTCCAGGTCGACCGTGGTTGTTTTTTCCTGGACTTTGGTCTCCACCTGGCCGGTCTGCTTTGGGAGGTTATCTCCCTCGGCATTTTCCTCGGCTTCCTTCCCGTCGTCTTCCTCGGCTTCAGCCTGCAATGCGTTGAAGACATCGTTGGCGTATGGCACCAGATATGTCGGCAGGAAGGCAGCTGGGGGAGAACCAAAGACGTCGATTCCAGATCCTTGGCCGAGCTATTCATAAGCAGCCTTCCAGCTAGCCTTGAAGAAAATATCTTGGGTGGCATGGACTTGCTTCGTGTAGTTTTCTTCGGCCTCCTTGAAACCTGCATTGTTCGCCTCATCCAGCTCATCATTCTTTAACTGTTTCAACGCCTCCAGCTCGGCCCGGAAAGCGTCCCTCTCTTGCTCGGCGGCCCCAAGCTGGCCGAGCAATCTGGAGTTGCCGGAGTTTGCAATCTCCAGAGAAGCTTTGATCACCCCAGCTCAATTTGAAGGTGCTCAACCTGGCTGGCAGCATCGGTTGCCTTATGCCGGAGTCTATGAATCCGCTTCATGACTAGATGTTGTTTCTGGATGGCCTGCAAAGAAGAGTTTTGATTAAAGAAAGGAAATCAAGCAAACACTTGGAAAAATTGAATACAAAGTTCGAGATTCTTACCCGGGTCATAGACTTGACCGAAGACTTAACCAGCTGGGTGTCAAGCACGCGGTCGCTGCCGACCACGTCGCTCAGCAGTAGGAGGGCTTTTGTCAAGTCAAAGGCTAGGAGGTGTTCCTTGTCACCTTTGACCGAAGCGGTTACCGGGATCTCCTTACCCTGATGCTTCAACTGGGGCTTCCAGGGCGGTGTTAGCTCGGTTGTGACTGCTGGTTGCTCGGTGTTCTGCTTTGCAACCAGCTCGGCTAAAGGATTGGCGGTGCGGGGCCTTTTCCTAGCTCGGCGGCTTTCCTTGCTTGTTTGTACAGTTGCTAGTGACGCCAATGCAACCACGGTCCCGCTTATTTGACCGGCAGCAGCTGTGTGGGAAGGGATACACGGCAGCTCGGTGGATGTGGCGATGACGAGGTTTTTGATACGGCATCGTTTGGCCATCTCCTCTGCTTTGGTCAATCGGATTAGGGGCACGTCCGGTAGTGTTGGATCGGGAGGTGGAGAAGGCGCTCGAAGAAAGTCTGTTACTCTACTTTGGCGGGGAGCGAAGTATCTGTAGGTCGGTATGTAGCCGAGAAGCTCGTGACAATCCCGGTTAGGGTACCGAAGCACGGTTCTAATGGTTGCCTTTTTGGGATAATGGTAGTTGGCCTGCAAAGCTTCGATGGCTGCAAAGAAGAAGAGAAGAAAATGTATTAGTAAAGAATGGTGAAGGAAAAGAATTTGACAGAGCAGTTAGCACGGCTTACATGTTGAACCGAAGTTCTTGTTGATGTACTAGCTGGGCATGTCGGTTGTTTCGTAGTTTCCAGACACCCAGAAAAAGTCTTCGTCGTGCAAGTCTTTGTCCGGGGCACCAGCCACTATCTTCTCCTTGCCCGGTCTAATCTTTAAATAATAGGCGAGGCCGTCGCCTGTATGCCCGAGGGTATACTGGCGAAGTATCTCAACTAATCCTAGGTTGGTTCCTAGCCGGTTGTTTAGCTCGGCAATTCCGTTGATTATGCAGTAAGTGTTGGTTGAGACTTGGGTTGGTGCTAGCTCGGTGCGCCGCAAGAACTCGCACATTAGAGGGTTAACCGGGAAGCGGAGGCCACCTTCTATAATGGAAAGCACGGTGAAGTGGCACTAGTCTATTCTGCCCTAAAGGGTCGTGGCCGCGGCACCGAGCTCTAGATGAACGTCGGCCGGGATACCGTATTCTTCCCGGAACGCGGCTAGAGCGACCGGTGTGTCGACCAGGAATCGGTAGCGCCCCAT
This sequence comes from Camellia sinensis, assembly GCF_055761805.1. Lineage (NCBI taxonomy): Eukaryota > Viridiplantae > Streptophyta > Magnoliopsida > Ericales > Theaceae > Camellia > Camellia sinensis. The sequence goes on along the minus strand of NC_138969.1, from coordinate 41,831,582 downwards.
GTGTGTAGCTGGCTGGTTTTAGCACGGCTGTGTTGGTTTGGCACAAACTCTTATTTGATGGCTGCTCGGTCTTTAAGAGCCTCAATGTTGGTGCGTGGTCCCCTTGGACTCTGCAGGAAAAGGAGGGTAAGTGTAAGTCGGAGCGCGGTCGCACAAAAACGAGCTTGACTTTAGCTCGGTCGGATGGAGTGCCAAACCACCTCAGTCACGAAGGTAAATCCAGAATCTTCGCCACTCAAGAGGACCAATGTTAGCCCGGTCGAGCGATCAAGCCCCCTGCCTACCTTGGTTCCTATTGGAGTTTTTGCAAACTCGCAATGTGCTCGGTTTAGGTGTTTTTTGGGATCAAAAGAAGACCTGGAGCCCGGTCAGCCCCAGATCTGAGCGTGTTCATCACTAAGGGTGAAGAACAGTAAAGAGTGCAGGGGGAGATGAGGTTTTTGGGAGGATATATCCTAAAACCTATGGTTTTTGTGCCCTAGAATGTGAAATACCAAATAAAGAGGCCATGAAGGGGTTCGAAGAATTTACCAGAATGAGGGCGAGAGTCCAATCTTCGAGCACAAACGCAGTAGGAGGTAAGAATGGAGCTTGGGAGTCGAAGGCAACGATGGTGCTAGATCGTCTAGAACGAAAGAGAGGCAGTAAGAAGAGAATAAAAGGGTGAAGTGGTGTACTTATAGGAGAAAAAGGCCGCCAAAATTCGAATATGAAAAGGCGTCGGGGTTGGCTGCTCGAGGCCCATAAATGATCGACGCGTGTCCCTATTGACGGCGGCGTTGGTATTGAAGAGATAAGCAGGCGAGTTGAGGCGTCGACCGGGCAAGTCTGGAAACCGAGCATGTCGATTAGCGCGGTTTACAACTTGCGGAGGAAAGACCGGCGGGGAATATACCCCGGTTAGGTCACGTAATCCCAGTCACGCTTTTGCGTGGACGGAATTAAAGGGCAATTGAGAGGGAGATTTATGAGCTGGAATAGGCCATGGTAAAGGCCGGGCAAATTGAGGGCTGAGCGCGTTTGGGTTGTGATAGCTTGGGCCTGTTCGAAGATGGTTCTGCTCGGTTGAGGCCCAGGGCCATGTTGGGACCGAGCTACTTGAGCTATTCGGCCGAGATGATCCCTGCCATTCGAGATTCCACGATTCGCGCATTTAGCTCGGTAGGAAAGGCTTCGATTTGCCAGCTCAACCTGTCTTAAGCTTGGTTATGCTGGAATGCAACCGAGCACGGTCGTTATGGAGCTCGACGAGTGGAGCACTCGGGCTCGTTATACAGCACGGTTGTGTGAGGCCGAGGTGATACCGCCGGGCTACCGAGCTCCCACTAATGTAGTCTACCAGCTTGGTTAGGTGGTGATTGCTAAATTTGTGCTGACAGATGGGAGAGCAGCTCTACGTGTCAAGAGGCTAATGAGAGCAGATTTGAGCGCAGAAAGTATATAAGCATTATTGCGCCCTCCATGCTGGGGATGGAATATTTTTTGGTGAGGAAAACCTAAACACTCAACTCTCCTCTCTCTCTTTGTCTATCTGAGTGTGTGCTAACTTGACCGTCGGAGGGGTTTTCCGGCCACACACCGCCGAGTAGCTCACCGCCGTTGTGTTCGCAGGTCGATTGGACATACAAGGAGCTTAGTAGAAAGGAGTACGGGCTCTGCGGAATATTTTCTCCCCTACAGAGACCAAAATTTTGGTAGCTGAAAGTGCATCTTCGGCGACCAAATCCGATTTTGGTCGGCAAAAGTTCAGTTTTTTAGCAACTAAAAAATAATTAGTAGCCAAAAGTATAGAATTGGCGACTAATTTTTAGTCGCCAAAAGTGGTCTTTTTTTATTTTGCTAGTAAATAGTTTATTTTACATAAATTATGTTCAATAAAATAATTATGTTTATACATATACTTTTATATTAATATGGATGTATGTACTATATAAATAATATATGTTGCATATATAATCATATGGTGCTATAGAGGTGTAGTGGGAAGAATGTGGTGTATAAGATTTATGGTGCGGGAGGTTGGCGGTTCGAGCCTCCGCAAGAGTGGATCAAATTGTTCTACAACAAATTATCGTCACGAATGACACTTGATAGCGTCACGAATAGTGCCTACCATGACATTAAAGTGTCACTGAAAGGTTTCTTGATGGTGTAATGACACTTGGCACTAATGTCTACCGTGGCACGGATACAAATGGCACTTGTTCAAAATGCCACAAGACTAAAAAATGTCATTAAACCAATAGTTTTGTGGCACTTTTAAATGTCACTAAATTAAGAAAATGTTGTAGTGATTGGGTTCGATTACTTGTTGTAAAGGTTCATTAACACCCGTAAACCTAGTAGTTTAATTACTATTTGAAGAATAGTGAAAAAAAATTCGAGGAGGATACTTAGGGAGTGGACGTAGGTCCAGCATACTGAACCATTATAAATTGCTGAGTTTTCTTTCTCTTCCACTTACTCATTTTGATATTGTTGACCATATTTATTTATTTATTACTTGGTTTAAATTTTAATTTGACAATTTATTTACAAATTATTATTACTTTTTTATTTTATTTGTTAAACTTCAAATCTTTTGATTATTATGTTTAATATTATGAAATTATTTTTAATAATCTATTTCACTCCTTAAGTTGCCTATTTGGGATAACAAAATATATATATCATTCTACTCTCATGTTGCATTTTCTTTCTATTTTGTACCAATTTTTTTTTTCATCCTATATATATCATATTATACATACAACTATATTTGTGTATATGATGAAAATAAATTATTATTTTTTTAATCCCTTCAATAATAAAATCTTGTGAAAAATCTAGAAATCCCCTAGATGTTGATTTGTGATTATGTATCAATTTTAAGCAGAATATAACAATCCCAATCAAACAATCAAGACAAAGAGACACAACGATTTAACGTGGAAAAACCACAATTGGACACCTCCAACTGTGATAAAAAAACCACGGGCAACAGCCACAAAACAATCCACTAAGAAGAATTAAAGGAATTACACAGGTATACTCTCAATTACCTAGCGAATCCACAACGCCTAATTGAACCAACCTTTATGTGCCTCTTCCAACCCCATCTTCACCACGGAATTGTCTTTCTGATGAGCCACTCCGGATTCCACCAAAGCTTCAGGCTCGAATTCTTCAGAATCCACAACTGAAGAATAACTCTCTCTTTTGTGTATAACAAACAAACCTTTGATGTACTCTCTTTAAATCATGAGTTGAAGACTCAATAAAAACATCAAAGAAAACAAACAAAATATCCCCAGATATAAACTTTAAGAACCAAAAAGAAGATCTGGAGGACTTCAATCAATCACCTAGTTTTGGGAGAAAACCAAGTATTTATAGAGAACTAAAAGTAATCCTAGATTTGGAAGAAAACAAACTTCTTGAGAAATCCGGATTCTGAGGTTCGCTCGAGCGAAGCTTTTCTGGCTCGAGCGAGCAGTGTATTTTTCATGATTTCTACTAGTGCCTTGGCTCGAGCGACGGATCCTTGGCTCGAGCGAGGAATACACTTTTTCAGGTTTTTGTATGGACGCAATCCTTGGCTCGAGCGCGCATTCCTTGGCTCGAGCGAGCAAGCCCTAGCTCGAGCGAGAATTCCTTGGCTCGAGCGAGCAACGACGGACATGCAATTTTGAATGCAATTTTGCATTTTGCTTCGGCCGCGAGCTGACCGGGCAGCTCGACCCCCGTAATAATCAGCGAAGTGGCAATCTTGAAAGCATTAACATCACAAACTTCTCTGCATGGTTCGATTCGGGTTTGGATTCGCATCTAATAAACTCATAGCCTCACTGAAATAAAAGTGCGAAAATAAATACATCTGAAAGGAGTTTTGTCAAACGGGGTTGCCAAGAATAAAAACCTAACATCTTGTTTCCAACCTTGGACATATAAATTATAAACCTTTTATTTACCAAAATAAAAAATAAAAATGTTGAGGTGACAATTTGGGAGCTTGGACTGTTCAATCTAGTCGGCAAGTAATTATGACAAAATTTTGAACTTTTCTTACGATGTGAGCCTTGTCTATTAGTTTAATGGATCTCGTTTCACTTTTCAAACTATTATTATTTCATGTTGTGTATGGGAATAAATTTGTTTGTATGGCATTTTTTTAAAAAATATACATAATTAATAGGGTAAATTACATTTCAATTTGACAGTGAAAAAATAATTTTATTTTTATAGGGATGGAAAATATTTGATAGCTCAAATTTTTGTGGCTCAAATGGTTTAAATCTGTCAAAACGACGTCGTTTTACACTCAAAATCTGTCAAAACGACGTCGTTTTGACAGATTTGAGCCATTTGAGCCACAAAAATTTGAACTACCTATACGACAATACTACGTAGCTCAAATTTTGTGGCTCAAAAGTGGTTCAAATGGCCAAAACGACGTCATTTTGAATACAGAACAACATAAAAATGGTCGTTTTGGCCATTTGAGCCACTTTTAAGCCACAAAATTTGAGTTACGAGACATTTTCCCATCTATTGGTTTCCCTGCTCTCCCTTTCATTTGTTGGCATACGGATTCAACAATGGGGATTCAATGCCAATGTCAGTCTTTTTCTGGACGTGTCTCCTAAATTTTTGAAACTCCTTCAACAGAATATGATATTTAAGTTGTCTTTGATCAGAGCATTTAGAGAGAAAATTAAAAAAGAAAAAAAAAATGTATGTGAAATTAAGTAAAATATAAATATATTTTATTCATATTTTATTTATATTTTTTATTTTTTTTAAATCTCTCCACAAATCTTCTAACCAAACACAATATTAATACATGGGTTCACACTGAGATTCTTCCTCACCACTTTTCTAATTTATATATACAATCTGGGTTAATTTTATTATATATATATATATATATATTTATATGACTTGGGTTTTGGGTAACTCAATGTATTTGTCCACACTTGATCCAAATTCAATTCCATTTATAAAAAAATATAGCCAAATTACATTAATAATTCTTATAATTTGGGACTTGTGTCGCTTTAGGGTGATTCTATTTACACATCACAAATCCTCTTAGTACATACACGTCATTTACTCAGTAGACACCGAACACAATTTCGACTTTCTTGTTTTTGCTCAATGCACACCATCAATTTTCAAAAATTTCAAAAATATCTCCATCTTCCTCAACCCAACCTATCCCAACTCTAACCCTAACCCTGACATCTCCCTACACCCGGCGTCGCCCCTGCGAACCTCTTTTTGCCGCCGTCTCTCTCCTGTCGAGGTCATCTCCCTCCCTATCTTCCACTCCCAGCTTCTCCTCAATTCTTCACTCCACTGATTCCCCATTGCAGCCGCCCATAATCCTTACTCTCATCGCCCATCTTTTCCCCTCTATTTCCATACCTAGCCTTTTCTTTTTCTTCTTCTCTTCCTTAGATTTGGAAACCTAAATCAATCTTTATCTCTCTCTCTCCGATTGAAAGGTTGAGGAGTTGGGTCGCGTTATGGAGTAGATCTGGAGGATGGGTCGTAACGGAAGGTTGTAGTGTCAATGGTGGAGCGAGTTGCAGTGGTGGCTGGGGGGGTGCGGTGCCAAAACTGGAGAAGAAGTAGAAAAAGAAGAAGAGACAGAGATGGTGGTGCTTGCGGAGTGGTGGGTCGTCGAGGATGATCGCTGAAGTGATGAAGGTGACAGTTGAGTGACAGGTTGGAACGAAGACGACAACGGTAGCGGTGTGACGGGTTGGGAAGGTAACAATGGCGATGGTCTGGTTCACCGGCTACTGGAGAGGAAAGAGGTGGTTGATGTGTAGTAGATTTAGGGTTTTGTCTTAAATGGTAATTTACTTACAGGGTAAAATGGTAATAAAAAAAAAATTGAGGTAATGGTGTGAACTGAGAATATTAATGGTGTATAAATAGAATTACTCATTACTTTGGTACTTGATTTTTCAATTGCGACACATTTGACCCTACATTTTGAATCTTGTTTCAAATAAGGACAATTAAAGATACGATTGCCTAATTTCAAGGGCAAAATAGTCAATTTGATCAAATATAAACTAATTTGAAAAAAAAAAATCAAAAAAATATTTTTTAATTTTTAAAAAATTATTTTTATCCACCAAAGATAAAATTATATAAAATTAATAAATCTTTTAGATATTTATTTATTTTTTACCAAATTATGTCTTTGGATGATAATTATGTAATGGGTAGTTATTAAGATTTTAATGTGTAATCGATATATTTAATATATAAAATATTTTTAGTTTTGGATTTTTAATTTAATGGATTGGTTTAATAATGATATCAAAGTTGTCATTACATTTGACTTTTGGAAAAATAGAAACTAATTTAATGAAAATAAAAACAACCACCCATTATATGACCATTATCCAAGCACATAATAAAAATTAATTTAGAAAAATAAATAATAAATAAATGTCTAAAAGATTTATCATTTTTACATAATTTTATCTTTAATGGGTAGAAATAATTTTTAAAAATTCAAAAATATTTTTTTGACATTTAATTTATATTTTATTAAATTGATGATTTTGCCCTTAAAATTAAGCAATGATATCTTCAACTGTCCTTATTTGAAACAAAATTCAAAATTCATGGTCAAATCTATTACAATTGAAAAGTCAGTGATCAAAGTGACACAAGCCTAAACTACCGTTAGTGTAATTCGCCTAAAAAATAATCTTTTATATTTTATATGTAAAAATAAAATTATAAAAATTTCATAAAATTGAAGACTAGTCCTAATTGTGAAATTAACAAACTCTAAAAATCATAGTTTGTTTACTAACTGTACGGGGAACAAATATTCCGCAGAGCCCGTACTCCTTTCTACCAAGCTCCTTGTCTGTCCGATCGACCTGCGAACACAACGGCGGTGAGCTACCCGGCGGTGTGTGGCCGGAAAACCTCTTCGACGGTCAAGTTAGCACACACTCAGAGATAGAGAGAGAGAGAGAGAGAGAGAGGAGAGTTGAGTGTTTAGGTTTTTCTCACCAAATGATGTTCCATCTCCAGCATGGGAGGCGCAGTCATGTTTATATACTTTCTGCGCTCAAATCTGCTCCCATTAGCCTCTTGACACGTGGAGCTGCTCTCCCATCTGTCAGTACAAATCCAGCAATCACCACCTAACCAAACAGGCAGCTATATTAGTGGGAGCTCGGCAGTCTGACTGCATCGCCTCGGCCTCACACAACCGTGCTGCATAACGAGTCCGAGTGCTCCACTCGTCGAGCTCCATAACGACCGTGCTCGATTACATTTCGGCATAATCGAGCTCAAGACAGGTCGAGCTGGTAAACCGAAGCCCTTCCTGCCGAGCTAAATACACGAACCATGGAATCCCGAATGGCAGGGATCATCTCGGCCGAGTAGCTCAAGTAACTCGGTCCCAACACGGCCCCTGGGCCTCAACCGAGCAGAACCATCTCCAGACAGGCCCAAGCTATCACGGCCCAAACGCGCTCGACCCTCAATTTGCCCGGCCTTTACCATGGCCCATTCCAGCTCATAAATCTCCCTCTCAATTGCCCCCTAATTCCGTCCGCGCAAAAGCGTGATTGGGATTACGTGACCTAACCGGGTTATATTCCCTATCGGTCTTTCCTCCACAAGTCGTAAACCGCGCTAATTGACATGCTCAGTTTCTAGACTTGCCCGGTCGACGCCTCAATTCGCCTGCCTGTTTCTTCAATATCGACGCCACCGTTAATAGGGACACCCGTCGATCATTTATTGGCCTTGAGCAGCCAATCCCGACGTCTTGTCATATTCGAATTTTGGCGGCCTTTTTCGCCTATAAGTACGCCACTTCACCCTTCTCTTCTTACTGACTTTCTTTCATTCCAGACAATCTAGCACCATCGTTGCCCTCGACTCCCAAGTTCCCTTCTTACCTCCTACTGCGTTCGTGCCCAAGATTTGACTTCTGCCTCATTCTAGTAAGTTCTCCCAACTTCTTTATTGCTTCTTTATTTGGTATTTCACAAAAAACCATAGGTTTTAGGATATATCCTCCCAAAAACCTCCTCTCCCCCTGCACTCTTTACTGTTCTTCACCTTCAGTGATGAACATGCTCAGATCTGGGGCTGACCGGGCTCCAGGTCTTCTTTTGATCCCAAAAAACACTTAAACCGAGCAAATTTCGAGTTTGCGAAAACTCCTATAGGAACCGAGGTAGGCAGGGTGCTTGACTGCTCGACTGGGCTAACATTTGATCTGCTTAAGCAGCGGAGCTTCTGGATTTACCTTCGTGACTGAGGTGGTTTGGCACTCCATCTGACCGAGCTAAAGTCAAGCTCCTTTTTGCACGATCGCACTCCCACTTACGCTTACCCTCATTTTCCTGCAGAATCAGAGGGGACCATGCACAAACACTGAGGCTCTCAAAGTTCGAGCAGCCATCAAACAAGTGTTTGTACCAAACTAACACAGCCGTGCTAAAACAGTCGACTACACACATGGGGCGCTACCGGTTCCTGGTCGACACACCGGTCGCTCTAGTCGCGTTCCAGGAATAATACGGTATCCCGACCGGCGTTCATCTAGAGCTCAGTGTCGAGGACACGACCCCTTGAGGCAGATTAGACCAGTGCCCCTTCACCGTGCTATCCATTATAGAAGGTGACCTCCGCTTCCCGGTTAACCCTCTAATGTGCGAGTTCTTGCGGCACACCGGGCTAGCACCAACCCAAGTCTCAACCAACACTTACCGTATAATAAACGGAATTGCCGAGCTAGACAACCAGCTAGGAACCAACTTAGGTCTAGCCAAGATACTTCGTCAGTATACCCTCGGGCATACAGGCGATGGCCTTGCCTATTATTTAAAGATTAGACCAAGCAAAGAGAAGATAGTGACCGGTACCCCAGACAAAGACTTGTACGACGACTACTTTTTCTAGGTGTCCGGTAATTATGAAACAGCCGACGTGCCAGGCTGGTATATCAACAAAAATTTCGGCGAAACATGTAAGCCGTGCTAACTGCTCAGTCAAATTTCTTTCCTTCATCATTTTGTACTAATACGCTTTGTTCGTTTTCTCTTTGCAGCAATCGAAGCTTTGCAAGCCAACTATAATCCCAACGAAGCAGCCATCAGAACCGTGCTTTGCTACCGTAACCGGGATTGTCACGAACTCCTCGTTTACTTACCGACCTATAGATATTCCGCCCCACGCCGGAGTAGAGTGACAGACTTCCTTAGAGCGCCATCGCCACCTCTTGACCCCACATTACCGGACGTACCACTAATCTGGCTGACCGAATCAGAAGAGATAGCCAAATAAAGCTACATCAAAAATCTCATCACTGCCACAACCACCGAGCTATCGAGCATCCTCTCTGGCATAGCCGCTACCGATCAATCGAGCAGGACCGTGGTTACATTGGCTTCTCTCGCCGCTGGGCAAACAAGCATGGAAAGTCGCCGGGCTGGGAAAAGGCCTCGCACCACCGATCCCTAAACCGAGCTAGTTGCGGAGTTGAACACCGAGCAACCGGCGATCACAGCTGACCCAACACCACAATGGAAGCCCCAACTGAAGCACCAGGGAAAGGAGATCCCGGCAAGCGCATCGATCAAAGGGGACAAGGATCATCTACTCGCCTTCGACCTAACCAAAGCCTTGTTACTGCCGAGCGACGTAGTCGGTAGCGACCACGTACCTGACACTCGGCTGGTGAAGTCTTCGGTCAAGTCTATGACCCGGGTAAGAATCTTGAACTTTTTATTCAAATTTTTCCAAGTGTTTGCTCGGTTTTCTTTCTTTAATCAAAACTCTTCTTTGCAGGCCATCCAGAAACAACATCTGGCCATGAAGCAGATTCATAGACTCTGGCAGAAGGCAACCGATGCTGCCAACCAGGTTGAGCACCTCCAAACCGAGCTGGGGCGATCAAAAGCTTCTCTGGAGATCGCAAACTCTGACAACTCCAGATTGCTCGGCCAGCTTGGAACCGCCGAGCAAGAAAGAGACACTTTCTGGGCCGAGCTGGAGGCGTTAAAACAATCGAGGAAGGATGAGCTGGAAGAGGCGAACAACGAAGGCTTCAAGGAGGCCGAGGAAAACTACACGAAGCAAGTGCATGCCACTCAAGACATGTTCTTCAAGACCAGTTGGAAGGCTACTTGAGAACAGTTCGGCCAAGGATCTGGAACTGACGTGTTCGCCTCTCCCCCAGCTGCCTTTCTGCCGACGTACTTGGTGCCTTATGCCAATGATGTCTTCAGTGCATTGCACGCTGAGGTCGAGGAAGAAGGCGCAAAAGGAACCGAGGAAAATGCTGAGAGAGAAAACCATTCAAAGCAGCCCGACCATGTGGAGACCGGCGTCCAAGGCGAAACAACTACGGTCGACCTGAAAGCAACCACAACCGGGGATGACTTCGCTGACCTATCCCCCTTAGCTTAGTTTTCTGTTTTGTTTTGTTTTGTTTTTTTTTTTTTTTGAGAATGTAACCGGGCTACCTGCTCCACCTTTTGTAATGCTATTCCACATCAATGGAAAATTCTAATTTCGTTAAGTGTTTACACTGTTTAAGCTAAACAACTTCAGCCGGTATAAACCACTTCGGCTAAGCAAATCATCAACTCGTCTATGAGCAAATTATCAACCCACATGGCCGAGATAAACCATCTCGGTCGAATCCATTGTTGTGTAAAACATAAACTCATGCAACCGGAGTACAACTTCTTGGTTAAAAAAACAGTTGATTAAATCATCAACTCATTCAACCGGAATAAAACATTTCGGTTGATATCAAAGTTGAGTAAATCATCAACTTATTCAATCGGAATAAAACATCTCTGTTGAAATCACAAAGTTGAGTAAATCATCAACTCGTTCAACCGGAGTAAAATATCTCGGTTGAAATCACAGTTGAGTAAATCATTAACTCGTTCAACCGGAGTAAAACATCTTGGTTGAAATCACAAAGTTGAGTAAATCATCAACTCGTTCAATCGGAGTAAAACATCTCGGTTGAAATCACAAAATTGAGTAAATCATCAACTCGTTCAACTGGAGTAAGACATCTCGGTTGAAATCACAGTTGAGTAAATCATCAACTGATTCAACCGGAGTAAAACATCTCGGTTGAAATCACAAAGTTGAGTAAATCATCAACTCGTTCAACCGTAATAAAATATCTCGGATGAAATCACAGTTGAGTAAATCATCAACTCATTCAACCGGAGTAAAACATCTCGGTTGAAATCACAAAATAAGCATCGAAAACAACAGAATGCTTCAGTAAGAATAAGTCAGTTCTATTATATTGACAAAAAGGGTATTACATTCTGAAGTGTAAGGCAAATAGGTCCTGGCTCAAAAGAATAACATAAAAACTATGAAAAACTTAAAAATAGTACAGTTTGAAGTTGGCTGCATTCCATGGCCGGGGTATGCCTTTGCTATCCAAATCTTCCAAGTGGTATGCTATCACGACCCAAACCCGCCCCTATGGGTTTAGTACCGTAACCGGCCAGTAATCCGAGATTACCGAAGGCCTACTTAACAGTAGAACAGTAATACAGAGTACAGGGGCTGGCGGAAGCCAATACAGTAAGTAAACAATGTCCAATGAGCTGTGAGTCTGTATGCAAAAAGATTTTTCATACACATATACATGAACAGTATAGAACAGTATGTACATATATACAATCATTCAGTTCAGGGACCTAATCCCTATTAAACAGTACCATAACAGTCTATACAGTTATACAAAACAGATACAGAGACAGACGGGGAAATTAAAACACCCCTAAGCCATAACTTGACAGGCTCAGAACCTCGCAGTGGGGCACATAGGTTGGCTCGATAAAACTGGAGTTTACCCGACGCTTTTAGCCACGGTCTGGTGCCTATACACCTAAAGCCCAGTGAATAATGTAATGCGTAAAGAGGTTAATAATGAATGTCCTTACAGTAATGAAAACAGTTCGTTAATTCAGTGTATCAGTCATTCAGTCATATGTGGTACATCCATTAACATAACAGTACAGTAAACAGTAGGTCTTAAAAGACCGAACAGTAAATGATGGCCATCAATCAGTAAACAGTAGTGGTTCCAACAAGGGAACCGACAGAGATCTCTATAACAGTAATAGTAAACAGTAGTTGCTAAGGATGCCACAGTACAGTTCAGAATATAGGACATACATTCATTCAATTAACAGTATCAGTTTAGAAAGCAGTACAGCTCAATTGTTCAGAAGATAATTATTTTGAACATATCTTTACACAGTTGTTACTCACAGAGTTCTGGGCTACAGTAAAGCTAGAGCGCGTCCCTAGTCGCCAACCCTACACAGTTACAGATTGAACACACACTAAGCTACACAGTTGGGAAATATAATAACTTAATTCATAATTTGCCTCGGTGTGTTCTACATTTATATCCTCATTAAGATGTCTTAAACTAGGCCTAAGAATGCCTAGGATGGGATGAGAATGCAAAGATGCATTCAGAAAACATTTTCAGAATTTTCAGAAAACAGAGGTCCCGCTCGAGCGGACATGCAGACAAAGGTATCCGCTCGAGCGTAGACTTTCACACTCGAGCGTTCTGCAAAACAGTCAAAAGTACTAGATGTGTGAAAATCACGCTCGATGGGCGCTCGATAGTCACTCGAGCATGAGACACAAGATCCCGCTCGAGCGTCAATTATTCCGCTCGAGCGGACATCAAAACAGTGCAAAGTACTGGGAGCACGAATTTCCTGCTTGAGCGCCACTAACCCTACTCGAGCGTGAGTCCAAATTCTGGAAATTCCAGATTTGGACCTCCAAGCTCAAACCAAGTTCAAATGCATTAAAACCAATTCCTTTGGGCCCTTTTCCTGGAAAACATTTGTAAATACATAGAATAACATGATTCAAGGCTCAATTTGTAAAGTCAAGGCCCAAAAGGAAGATCAATTCAACTCAATTTGAAACCAATTTTCATGAACATAATTCAAACATAACATGCATGAATTTAAACCATTTCAAAGCTTCAATTTCATGCTCTAATGAGCCAATTATTTCAAAGACAAGGTGAAAACATGGTTTATGATCAAAACATGGACATGCATGTGAGGAATTATGGACTACAACCTCAAAACTTCAATACATATACATGCATGCAACAATTGAGCTCTAATTCAACACTATTGAACCAATTCTTGACTTAACTCTTTAAACTACCATGATTCATGCTAGAAGGAACTTAAATACACAATAAGAAAGATGAAATTCATACCTAGGTTCCTCAATTACAAGTCTAGAGGCTCAATATGCAAGAATCCTTCAATCTCTACAAGACTCTAAGCCAAATTGTGAAGAACTCAAGCTTTCTCTACCTCTCACTCTCTCAAGTCGGCAAGAACAAGATATGGACTGATGAAATGTTTTGTTAAAGTGTTGTGAGACTCAAATACAGTCTAGGCAGTGGGCCACTCATGCGGCAAAATGGTAATTACGCCAACTCTTGACATTAAGCTTATTTTAATCTAATTTAATCATACCAAATCACATTTTAGATAAATACACCATAAAATCATAATAATTCCAATGAACACAAATCATCAATCAATTTCAGATTCGGCCGCTGATAAGGCCTTCAATTCGCAATTTAAACATAAATACACAAATAGATAATTAAACAGTCGAACAGATAAATGTACAATTAAACAGACATACTCAGTCAATTCAGTTCCAGATTTCAGTCAGTCAGTTCAGTACTCCAATCAATTCAATTACTTATCATAATCAGTCTCAGTTTAGCAGTAATCAGTAGTTTATCGGTAAACAGTGGTGAGGGTTATTATATATGCCCCCTTGCCCGCCAGACCGGTTGTCCTGTAGGGTCCTTCCTAGTTTGCCCCTACCTTGCCTTCGCCTGGCACCAGGGTGTTACCCATAACCTTCCTTAAAACCCAGTCGCCTACTTTAAATGATTTGGGGTGCACAGTTTTGTTGTATTTCCTGGACAATTCTTGTTGGTACGCAGCCACGTGAATCAAAGCTTTTTCTCGGCACTCTTTAACAAGGTCCAATTCTAGGGCTACTGCTTCAAAGTTCAGCTCTGGCTCAAAATTTTCACTACGGATGATGGGCATGCCGATTTCCAACAGGATGACCACCTCCATAGCAAAAGGAGTTTCCCTGATAGATCGTCGCGGGGTCGTCCGGTATGCCCAAAGGACGCTTGGGAGTTCCTCGGCCCATTTTCCTTTGATTTTTTCAAGTCTTTTCTTCAACCCATCAAGAATGGTCTTGTTTGATGCTTCGGCTTGGCCATTGAACTGCGGGTAAGCCACGGTGGAGTTGTAGAATTCGATCTTCAATTCTTCACAAAATCCTCTGAATAGGTGCCGTCAAATTGGGTGCCATTGTCAGAGATCAGAATTTTAGGGATGCTAAACCGCGTTACCACATTCTGCTAGACAAACCGTTTGACGTCTTTTTCCTTGATAGTTGCTAAGGGCTCAGCTTCAACCCATTTGGTGAAGTAGTCCGTAGCTACGATGAAGAACTTCCGGTTGCCTGGTGCCGTTGGAAGTGGTCCTACTATGTCCAGCCCCCACATCGCAAAAGGCGAAGGGCTTGTGAGGGGAAGAAGTTCTCTGGCCGGCTGGTGAATTTGGTTGGCGAACTTCTGGCACTTCTCACATTTGAGAACATATTTCTGAGCATCCGCTTGCATGCACGACCACCAATACCCTTGTGAGATAGCTCGGTAAGCCAAAGATCTGCCCCCGATGTGACTGTCGCATATGTCTTCCTGAATTTCGTATAGGAAAGCTTCCATGCTGTTTGGGTGTACACACTTGAGATAAGGACCGGTGAATGACTTCTTGTACAAAGCGCCAAATGGAGAAAGCCAAAATCGCTCTGACTTCACCCGGACTTTATGCGCTTCTTTTTTATCGGCCGGAAGGGTTCGCTCCTTGAGGAAGAAGATAATAGGGTCCATCCAAGAAAGACCTAGCTTGGTGCAAAAGACCTCTATCTGCTCGGTTTCCTCGATGCTAGGCCGAGAAAGAAACTCAATCAATAGAGGGCTGGGAGATGTTTTATCGACCATGGAAGCTAAACCGGCTAACTCATCTGCACGACCGTTGTCTTCCCGGCCAATTTGTTGGACCCTGATTGCCTGGAATCGCTTGATGTGTTCTTTCACTAGAGCTTGGTACTTTGCCATTTTTTCATCTTTAGCTTCGTAAACCCCAGACACTTGGTTGACAATAAGTTGGGAATCGTTGTAAACCATTAGCTCGGATGCGTGCACCTGAAGGGCGCTCTTGAGCCCGGCCAACAGGGCCTCGTACTCAACCTCGTTGTTTGATGCGGGGAACCCGAGGGTGATAGAGTGTTCGATGGTCAGACCATCTGGTGAAATCAGAATTATGACCAGCCCGACACCGTGATGGTTCGAGGCTCCATCTACAAAGAGTTTTTACATTTCGCCGACAAAGAGCTTCCAACACTCTAAGGGGTCCTGGGAGGCTTGAAGGTTAATGGGATTGCGGTTGCTCGGCTGTTCGGCTTCAGGTTCAACGCTGATCGGTTCCACTTCCTTCCCACTCGGCGATGCGGTACCGGACCGAACAGGTTGGTTTGTTATGCCTAAGTCCGTCGCCACATCGCCGGGCTGCAGTATCATACCGGCTGGAGGTTCTACGACGGGGCGCGCAAGTTCCGTGTCGCCAACATCTCCCTACTGTGTAATTTCGATTGAGCCTGCATTTACCTTCTCAACTGCCGTGGCAAGATCCACCGGGTATACCGGATGAATGCCAGGTGAGAATTCAGCAACGAAATCAGCCAAGGTCTATGCTTTTATGGCAGTTTGTGGTTGGAACTTGACGTTAAATTGTCCCAACTCGACCGCCCACTTGAGGATTTGACCGGAGAAATCCGCCCGCTCGAACAAGGCTTTGAGGGGGAACTCGGTCAAAATGATGATTGTGTGAACATGAAAATAGTGTGCCAATTTCCTTGAGGCCATCATCAACGCCAAGGCAAGTTTTTCCAGCGCAAGTATCTCGACTCTGCCGGTAGTAAGGTTTTGCTGACGTAAAAAATAGGGAAATGTTGGATGCTTTTTAACTGAACAAGCACCACGCTAACTGCATGCTGAGAGACGACCAAATAAAGGTAGAGTTCTTCGCCGGACTTTGGTGTCACCAATAATGGAGTAGAAGACAGATACGCCTTTAGCTCGGCCAAAGCCTTGTCGCATTCCTCGTCCCATGAAAACTTGGATTTTAAGGCTCCGAAGAAAGGGCGGCAGTGATCTGATGACCGGTTTATGAATCTGTTAAGCGTGGCTGCCATACCGGCTAGATGCTGCACGTCCTTCGTCGAGTTTGGCTACTTTAACTCTTGTATGGCTCTGATTTGTGTGGGATCTGCCTCGATGCCTCGATTTGTGACTAGGAAGCCTAAGAATTTTCCGGATCCCACACCAAAGGCACACTTAGGCGCATTCAGGCGTAGCTTGTGCTATTTGAGAATGGCAAACATCTCGGCTAGGTTGGATAAGTGGTCTGCTTGATGCCGACTTTTGACCACCATGTCATCGATATAAGTCTCCATCGTCCGGCCTAGCAAAGGAGTGAACATTTTGGTGACCATCCTTTGGAAAGTTGCCCCGGCGTTCTTTAAACCAAAAGGCATGACCCAGTAGCAGAAGAGCCCCTTGGAGTAGTGAATGAGGTGATTTCACGGTCGGGGCCATGCATGGCAATCTGATGATAACTGCGGTAGGCATCCAAGAAACTGAGCCTGTTATGTCCGGCCATTAGATCCACCAGCTGGTCTATTCGGGGCAGGGGAAAGTTGTCATTAGGGCAAGCTCGGTTGACGGTCTTGTAGTTGACGCAAACTCGCCACTTCCCATTCTTCTTGGGCACTACGACCGTGTTTGAAATCCACCGAGGGTAGTGCACTTCCTGAATAGCCCGTGCCTCAAGCAAGTTCCTTACCTCCTCCGCGACTACCTCGGCGTGGTGCAACACCGATCTTCTCGTTCTTTGAATGACCGGCCGTGCACCAGGGAAAACATTGAGGTGATGACAAATAAAGCTTGGATCGATGCCGGGCATGTTGTAGGGCGACCATGCGAAGTCTTCGATATTTTCCATCAAGAACTCTACCATCTCGGTCATTTCTTGGCGGTAAGGCTTGATCTGAGCAAAAAGAACTTGTTCGAACTTTCCGTGTCAATCCGCACTTCTACCAACTCTTCAACAGCTTTGTCCTCAGCCTTGGCGCCCACATCTTCAAGGAATCACTGGTCCTCCGGTCCTTCGATCATTTGGACGAAGCCTTTGGCAGCCCGGCTCCCGTTCACTGCCACGAAGCATTGCTTCTACATGACTTGATCGCCCCAAATTTCCTCAATTTCCCCCATAGCCGAGGGAAATCTCATAACCTAGTGGTAAGTCGACGCTACAGCTTGCATGGCGTGAAGCCATCCCTTGCCGAGGATCAGATTGTACGTAGACGGTACCTGCAGTACCCAGAACTCTACTTGCTTGACCACGGTTCCGGCTTTGACCGGTAAAATTATTTTTTCCAAAGGCCATTCCGGTTGCGAGTTGAAACCTACCAACCATCACGGAGTTTGAGTTGCTTGAACGCATCGTAGTACATAATCTCAACCGAACTTCCCTGGTCAATTAAGATGCGCTTGACATTGAACTCTTTGACGCAAAGGGTGACCACTAGGGCGCCGCTGTGTGGCATTTGAATGCGCTCTAGGTCCTTGGTGGAGAAACTAATCACGTCTTTTTTCTTGGTCTTCCCCCTTTTGATCGTGAACTGGACTGACAAAACTTCCCTCATGTGTTCAGCCTTTTTGATCATTCCTCGAAGCTCGCATACACGCGCCGGCTCCACTATGCGGTGGATTACATTAACCACTCCTTGAGGGGGCGCCTCCAAGTCATTCGGTCCATGCGGATCAACCAGGGCGGGATGTGCGGCCTTAACAGCCTCATCAATGTAAAGATCCTAGTGTCTGGCTGCGACTAACTCCTCCAAGTGTTGCTTCAGAGGCAAACAGTCCTCTGTCCGGTGTCCTCGCTCCCGGTGGTATGTACAATGGTACCGCGGATTGAAGCCCTTTTGCGCATCGTCTAACTTAGACGGCGCCAAATGAAGCCCTTTCTGGATTGAAGCCCTTTCCTACAGACGGCGCGAAATGAAGCCCCCACCCCTTGCCTAGCACAATATTGTCCGCTTTGGCGTAAACCCGCCTCACGGTTTTGTTCCTCCCCAACTGGGGAAAAGGCCTTATGCTAGGTAGAGGAGGCAATCAGCTTATAAGGTGGAAAAGTAGTCCCTCACAAACCGATGTGAGATTTCTCCGCACATTAGCCCCCAGCTGACTGGCTCAAACACGGGATTTTTCCATCACGCGTGCCGGAGGGAGTTCCCACAGACAGCGCCAATTGTACGGGGAACAAATATTCCGCAGAGCCCGTACTCCTTTCTACCAAGCTCCTTGTCTGTCCGATCGACCTGCGAACACAACGGCGGTGAGCTACCCGGCGGTGTGTGGCCGGAAAACCCCTCCGACGGTCAAGTTAGCACATACTCAGAGATAGAGAGAGAGAGAGAGAGGAGAGTTGAGTGTTTAGGTTTTTCTCACCAAATGATGTTCCATCTCCAGCATGGGGGGTGCCGTCATGCTTATATACTTTCTGCGCTCAAATCTGCTCCCATTAGCCTCTTGACACGTGGAGCTGCTCTCCAATCTGTCAGCACAAATCCAGCAATCACCACCTAACCAAACCGGCAGACTACATTAGTGGGAGCTCGGCAGTCTGACTGCATCGCCTCGGCCTCACACAACCGTGCTGCATAACGAGTCCGAGTGCTCCACTCGTCGAGCTCCATAACGACCGTGCTCGATTACATTTCGGCATAATCGAGCTCAAGACAGGTCGAGCTGGTAAACCGAAGCCCTTCCCGCCGAGCTAAATGCACGAACCGTGGAATCCCGGCCGAGTAGCTCAAGTAGCTCGGTCCCCACATGGACAAGCCCAAGTAGCTTGGTCCCAACATGGCCCCTGGGTCTCAACCGAGCAGAACCATCTTCGGACAGGCCCAAGCTATCACGGCCCAAACGCGCTCGGCCCTCAATTTGCTCGGCCTTTACCATGGCCTATTCCAGCTCATAAATCTCCCTCTCACTAACATAAAAAATGTATACCATATTTACTGTTATAAAAAAAATTTAGAACCGTTGAATAAAACTGATTTTTATAGTTTGGTTCTGGTCCAATTTTATAGGTTTAGCGGTTCGGTTACAATTTTAACTTTTTTGAAACCATAAGAACCAGTTTACTCTAAAACCGGGTCAATCTAATCCGTGAACACTCTAGATGTAATCTGAAATATAAAAATATTTTTCTGGACAAGATTTTAATTGCTTGATGGATTTGTAGAGTTTATTTAAAGAAATTATGAAGAACTATATCTGGTCAAGAAATGACAAACTAGGAACTCAGGAAGTTCATTAAAAAAAAAAAAAACTAATAATATATATATTATTCATAGATGATAGTCTGTTCGGTATCATTTTTTTAAAAAAATATTTTTTATATTCATGTTTGTTCTTCATATTTTGGAAGCAAAAATAGTAAAAGTATGAAACTCGTACCTGTTTTCATATTTTGATTTTTAAACTCCATGTTTTTATTGAAACTTTCTTATAGTATAGAAAGTAATAAATTTTACAATTTTTTTAAACTCATACTGTGACAATTGAATTGTCCTTATCATATAATTCTAGTGATTTTTGTTATCATAAGGAAAATTTGGAAAACGTTTTCCAAATGAAAAAGGTATGACAATGAGATCAAGATGATAATGGTGTATTTTACTGTAAAAAAATTATGGAATCGAACATTGAAAATTGACTGAAAATTCTAATTTTCAATTGTTCTTTCATAACGAATGATCTCTTTTGATTTTGAAATTTTTTACATCGCCACTAATCAAAATATTATATTTAAATTCTTTTTATATTATAATTCTTCATCAATAAAATATTAGTGACCAATGCTACACGTTTTGCAATAAAAAGTTGGTGAAGGAAGCATTTGCAGGGCAACCTTTCCAATTTCTCTTCATTTATTCGCCATGTGGAATTTTAAAAGTTCTAATAAAATTTCTTAGTGCTCGTTTGAGAAGGGAGGATTTGGACCTTTTTTTTTGTTAAAATAGTTACAAAAAATAAAATAATTTTTTTAATTTAATAAGACAAAACATCACATTCAATCATAATTATTACATTATTTCTCTCACAAAAAAATTAAAAAAGGCAAAAGTCCTTCCCAAACGAGACTTTTTAGCTCCAAGTTAAAATAGTCAAAAAAATAAAAAAGATAACTCATTTCCCAAACGAACCCTCAAACCTCTCTTGAATCCATCATTTAAATTAAATAAAAAATAAAATAAAAATTGAATCATATGGTCGGTTGTAAATTCTTAACTAACAAAATCAAAGATTAGGTTTAGTGTTAA
The DNA here is from genome assembly GCF_055761805.1 of Camellia sinensis. NCBI lineage: Eukaryota > Viridiplantae > Streptophyta > Magnoliopsida > Ericales > Theaceae > Camellia > Camellia sinensis. The sequence continues at coordinate 41,811,026 of NC_138969.1, read as the reverse complement.
AATTTTGGTACTGGCTTCCCTTCAGTCTCATATCAAATTAGATTGGAGGATGCTATTGGACTCGTAGGGGTCCACCACGGGTCCCGTTTCGATAATTCGAACTATTAATATGTAGAACTCGTCGAGTACTGTATACTTGTAAAAAAATCACGTTAATCGAATATCGATAGCTATCTCATCGCTTCAGTTTTCTGTCAATCGTTTGTTTTTTCCCGTCCATTTTTTTTTATGCAAAACTATTTTGATTATGTAACTATCAATATCCGATTAACGTGATTTTTTATAGGCATATAGAATTCGACAAATTTTACATATTATTCGGTTCGAATTATCGAAACGGGTCTTATGGGGGGCCTTTACAAGCCTAACAACACCCTTCAATCCAATCTAAGACGGGAGGGAAGCAAGGCCCTAAATTTTCCTTCAACCCTGATTAAGCCGAATCGCTTACACCTAGGGGTGGGCAACAACTACTTTTAGGATTGGGATTGATAATTAAGCAAAGAGTAAACGTGCCCTGCTTTTAGAAATTACATCATATTCTTTATGTTTTCTAATTTCATAATAAGTAGATCATTTTATTAATAAATTATTAAATTAATTAACAGTTTTTAATAAAAATTTAAAATTTTATTTCAATTAATAGTGCAGATAATTTTATTATGGGTAAATTACATTGACACCCCTTGAGATTTATATTTATTACAGTTTCCCCAATCACCTTTTGAAAATTATATCCCCCTCCTTGATGTTTAAAGTTTCATTACAAATTGCTCCATCCAGCAATTTAATTTTTTTAAATACCAATTTTGCCCTTACTGAGTAAATTACATCAACACCCCTCACATTTTAGAAATCACAATTCCCTCCCCAAGGTTTAAAGTAGCATTACCAATTGCCCATTCGGTTAGTATTAGTTGAAAAAAAGAATTCATTGGAAAAAAAATTAATTGGAAAAAAAATTATTTGAAAAAAAAAATTAATAGAAACAAAATTTTGTTAGTCAAATTTTTAAATTTCTGTTTAAAAACCAACATAAGATAAAAATTACACTAACACCCCTTGAGGTTTATGTTTATTACACCCAAAAGATAAAAATTATATAAAAATGATAATTATTTTTCATTTTTTATTTCTTAACCAAATTAATTTTTAATTTTTTAAAAAAAAATTCTAAAAATCAAACTATACATAGCCTAAGAATCTTTAGATAAGTCATTTCTTACATTGGTAATTTATTTAATTATTTGTTAATTTTATGACATTTTTACCATTTGAGGCCTGTTTGGTAACCATTTCGTTTTCAGTTTTCAATTTATATTTACAAAAATTTTAAAAATTGTCATAAAAACTTGTTTGATAATTTTTTTGGTTTATAAATGGTTGTCTCAATTTGTAAATTTGAAGAAAAAAACGTACATTAAAAAAATTAATTTACGTTGGTTTTTAAACAGAAATTTAAAATTTTGACTAACAAAATTTTTTTTCAATTAATTTTTTTTTCAATGAATTTTTTTTCAACTAATACTAACTGAGGGGTAAATTGGTAATGCTACTTTAAACCTTAGGGAGGGGATTGTAATTTCTAAAATGTGAGGGGTGTCAATGTAATTTACCCAGTGAGGGAAAAATTGGTATTTAAAAAAATTAAATTGCTGGAGGAAACAATCTGTAATGAAACTTTAAATCTCAGAGAGGGGAATGTAATTTCTAAAAGTTGAGGGAGGAAACTATAATAAACAGAAACCTCAGGGGGTGTCAATGTAATTTACCCTTTTATTATTGTATAGGTGAACAATTAGAAATTTCACTTTTTCAATTAATTCTGTTAAATAAAAAATTCTGACAGGAAGATATTTGTAATTTTTCAAACCACAAGAAATAATTTGTATTTTAAGCAAACTTTAGGAAATGTATTTGTAATTTACCCTTAAGCAAATAGAGCCAGATTAAACTACTTTTAAGCCTAGCCTAGTCCGGCCTAGTTCATTCATTAATATATATATACATATACACTAGTATATGTCCGTACTTAAAGGTACAATGTGAATAAAAATAAATAAATAAAAAGGAAAAAATAAAAAAATAAACAAATAGAGAGAAAAATAAAAACAGAAGAGAATAAAATAATAAAGAAAATAGGAAGGAATGTGAGATTATGGGATCATAAAAAGATTGGTAAGAAAAGGAAAAAGTACGAGAGAGAAGCGAGAAAATAGAAAACGTATATATAGGATATTTAAAAAAATATATATTTTAACCATTGTTTTATAATTTGAACGGATCTGAGCCATTCAAATATTCTAGTAAGACAAAAATATGTTGAACATTCAAAAACCGTCCTACTTTATTATATAAATATTTATAAATTTATAAATTTATAAATTATATATAATTTAAATATGTATCTAAAATGGCAACTTAATTACAATGTTACTGATTTTTTTTATTTAATATATGGGTTTATTGAAACACATTTGGTATTAGAATGAAATTTTAGAGTCAGACCCCCCCCCCCCCGAATCCGGATCTTCGGTCGCCTTCCCCTGTCGCCCCCAAAACGACGTCGTTTTGGGGGCGAATTTTCAAAAAAAAAAAACGCAGAAGAGGGAGGAAGGAGAGGAAGAGGGAGGGAGGAGGGAGGAGGGAGGAGGAGGAGGAGGGCCGGCCGGACTGGAGGGGGCCATAAATATAGGGGAGGAGGAGGAGGAGGTGGAGACGGGTCGGAGGCGGAGCTCGACGGCGGTCGCAGGTGCTGCGACGAGGTGGAGCTGCTGCGACGGCGGCTGCGACGGCGATGAGGGACGACGGCGGCAGCCTCCTCCTCCCTCCTCCCTCCTTCCTCCCTCTCCCTCTTCCTCCCTCTCCCTCTTCCTCTCCTTCCTCCCTCTTCTCTGCGTCTCTTCTCTGCGTTTTTTTTTTTTGAAAATTCGCCCCCAAAACGACGTCGTTTTGGGGGCGACAGGGGAAGGCGACGGGTGATCCGGATTCCCCCCCCTCTTTATTTTTTATTTTTTTTTAGAGATAGAGTCAGTCTGGATACATCCTCGTGAGAAATTGTGGGTTGTGAGCTAAGGAAATGGCCTAAATTCCTTTGAATCATATTATGCGTTGCAGTAAAACTACTTGATGTGGCTTAAACATTTTTTTTTTTGGAAATTTATGGGGGTAAAAAAAAAAAAGGAAGAGAAAATAGCTGAGTTTGGTCTTTATATACAATACATTAAATTTCAAGTTCTTAATTTTTTCAAATTAGCCCCTAAATTCAATTACATATCAATCCCAACCCTTCGTTCACATATTTTTCTTATCCATCATTTTTTTTTTTTGCCTCGCATGTGACATTATTTCCGTCGTTCTTTCAACTTAAGATTAATCATAACTATAAACTTAATTACACCAGATCACTGCTATCATTTATCCAAATTAAAATGAATTATTATCAAGACTTTCTATGAACTTCTGTGGGGTGATTGTAGCAAGGGGTGATTGTAGTTAGGGATAGCAATTTGAAATCGGCCCGATGGGAACCCGACTCCCCGACTCTGAATTGAGCTGGTTTTTCCCGAAAAATACCCCCGACGAGACGGAGATGGTATTTAAAAATCAATCCCCGAACAGATTCGGGCCGGGGACGGGAATAAGTGTCCCAGCCCCGTACCCGGCCCGGCCCCGTCCCCGATCCTCGGCCCGGCTTATCCCCGATGTTAAATTACCATTTTAACCCTATATATATATATATATATATAAATAGAAAATAGCCTGCTCTCTCACTCCATTTCACTGATACAAGCCCCTTCTTCCTCTTTTTTTCTCTCTCTCTCTCCCCTCCCTACGACTCTCTCTCTCTTCTCCCTTACAAACCCATTTCTCTCTCTCTCTCTTCCCGCTACTCTCTCTTCCGACGCCGTTGCCTCTTCCGACGCCCCTACCTCCTTCGACGCCACTATCACCATATTACCCCTGGCCAGTGGAACTCGTCCCTCACTAGATCTTCGCCGTTGCAGATTAACTCTAGGGATTACAGATCGATCGAGCATGGTGCAGATTTACTCAAGATCTTCGCTGCTGCATGATCAATAGATTACAGATCTAGTTTTTCTCTCTCTCTCTCTCTCTCTCTCTCCCTCCTCCGTCTTTTTTTTTGTGTAGTTAATCTGTTAATGATTTGTTGTTGTTGATGTTGAAAATGTTAATGATTTGTTGTTAATCTGTTAAAGAGATCTGTGTTAATGATCTATGTTGTTGTTGATCTATTTGATGATATTGATGGTTTTGTGCGTGTCTCAGTCTTAGATCAGTGTTTTTGTTGTTGAAAATGTATGTGTAATGCTGTTATTGATGATGTTGAAACAAATTTAGGCCGGGGTGTTTTTGGGGTCGGGGAAACCCAATCCCCGATCGGGGGCGGGGACGGAGAGAGTAATAGGTTCCTCGTCAGGGATCGGGGCCGGGGACGAGGCAATGTTCACCATCAGGGATCGGGGACGGGGAGTGTGATCCCCGGCCTCGCCCCGCCCCATTGCCATTCCTAATTGTAGCAATGGGTAAATGGCTAGTGGTTGTCCGGGAAAAGGGTATGACGTGGTAGTGATAGTTAGTTTGGTGGAGAAGACCTTCCTTACCGATGTGATCCAAGGCAAAATTTTGGGTTTAGGATTCTCCTTACAATAGGTTGCCTGGTTGAGATCATTTGGGATGAAAGTGATATAAAGTGAAAAAAAGAGGGGAATAAAAAACAAATGGGGCCTATTTAGCATTAAAGTTATGAAAAATACAAGAAAGTTAATTTTATTGAACAACACATTAGCTTTGTAATTAAGTTTTTAATTTCTTGCAAAAAAACACAGAAAACCCCGAGAAAATTTAAATATGTCCATACAAGGCGGGCTACCTATAATTAAAATTTCAAAAATTTCTCTATCTTTTCTAGAAAATTTTCATCTTAATTAAATACTTACAAAATAATATATTTGTCTTTCTAATTCTTTTCTTTCACTCATTTTTTTTAATTTTTTTTTTATTGATTTGTTTATTTTTAGCATGAGGAAGCCCAAGCATTGGATATTGGGCTTAATATTCTTATCACGTTCTTGTCAAGCATATGGTGTCACCTAGAATAGTAACAAAACTCTTTGATTTTTATTGGGGACATTTTAGTTCAGTGGTATTTGGAAAAAGAATTATAGGTAAGTAGTAAATTTTATAAATATTAATAATTATAATTATAATTTTTTTCATGAATATGTAATAATTTCTTAGAATTATCACAAAATAGTAAATTCCTGATTCAAAACTTTTTTCTGAATTTTTCTAATATTATGAAGGGTGAAGTACACTAAGAATTCTCGTAGTTTGGAACTCATGTTACTTTGATTTTTGAATTTTTAATTGTGACACATTTGACCTTAAATTTTGAATTTTGTTCAAAATAAGGACAATTGTATGTACCATTGCCTAATTTCAAAAGAAAAATCGTCAATTTGATAAAATATAAACTAACTTGACAAAAATAAATGTGAAAAAAATATTTTTGAATTTTTAAAAATTATTTATACCCACCAATGATAAAATTATATAAAATTGATAAATATTTTAGACATTTATTTATTTATTTTACAAAATTAATTTTTATTATGTGTTTAGATGATGAACATGTAATGGGCGATTGTTAAGATTTTAACCTATAATCAGTATATTTAATATATGAAATGTTTTTAGTTTTAAATTTTTGGAGAAATTACCAAGAAGTCTTTTTTGAAAAATGCGTAGTTTATTTAGTCCCATAACCTTTTGTTGATACCTAAAAGTCCTATAACGTTATTCTTCTTCTTTGCCTCTCTTCTTCTCTACCTCTTTTGCTCTTTGTGATTTCCAGCAATCGTTGGCAGGTAATCATATCTTGCTTCTTCTCTTTCTCTTTACGATATATAGTCACCGGCGACTGACAACTAGCATCGATTGGGATTCACCGGCAACCACCGATCGCCGACTCCTTACTTCACCCTCACCGACGGTAAAGAAGATATGTTTCTGACGAAGAAGATGAGTAGATCTACTTAGATCTGATGTAGATCTACATCAGATTTGGCTAGATCTAAACAAAAAATAGTTGCCGGAATGCAATCCTCTCTCTATATCCGCCTTTCTCCTTCGATCTCTTATTTTTTTTACATTTTTTGTTCTAATGGAGAAAATTATTAAGTTCTGAACAAGTTGTTTTCGAGTTTTAGTTACAGGCAATGAAAACTATAAAATTTTATAGTTTCAAATTTTTTTGGTGCTGAAATGAATCATGGTTTAAAACTGTAACATTTTGCAGTTTCATAACATTCTTTAGAACTGTAAAATTTTACAGTTTCATAACATATTTTTTAGTTTGATTAATAAGGATAAATGCTTAATAGATTTTTTCTTTGAAACTGTAACATTTTACAGTTTCAAAACTTACTTTTTAATTTGATCAATATTGGAGATTATTTGCTTAAACCTTACAAAAATTAAAAAATAGCATATGTTTTTTCCATTGTTGTTGTTTTTTGTCGTTTCATTTTTTTTTCTTTTAGTTTATCAATATTTAGTACATTTTGTTATATTTTTTCGCTCTAATTTTTTCATTTATTCTTCTTTTTTTTTTCGGTAATATTCTAGACATTTCGGTAAGTCTCCAGTGATATTCTTAACGTGCAGTGAACGTTCTGAACATTCCGACAGCTTCTATTAACGTTTTTAACACTCTAGTGAACTTTCGGCGATACTCCGACGACTTCCCGCCGATACTCCGGCAACTTCCCGGTGATGCTGAACATTCCGACGAGGCTCTGGTGACCGTTTGACGGAAGTCCGACAGTAGTAAGATGTAACAGTGTCTGTAAATTAAAAAAAAAAATAAGATTTTTTGGTAACAATTAAAAATGTATAGGACTAATTGGTGCAAGTGTTTTGTTTGAGGATTAGATGGGTCTTGAACTTTGTATATGGGACTTATTGGTAAGTTCCCCTAAATTTTTTGATTTAATGGATTGGTTTAATAACGATATCAAAATTGTCGCTATATTTGACTTTTAAAAAAATAGAAATTAATTTAATGAAGATAAAAACAATCACTCATTACATGATCATCATTCAAACATATAATAAAAATTAATTTGGTAAAAAAAAAATGTCTAAAAGATTTATCAATTTTATATAATTTATCTTTAGTGGGTAGAATAATTTTTAAAAATTCAAAAATATTTTTTTTAACTTTTATTGTTCAAATTAGTTTATATTTTATCAAATTGATGATTTGGCCTTGAAATGAAGCAATGATATATTTTTATTCTCCTTATTTGAAATATGATTCAAAATTTAGAGTCAAATGTGTCACAATTGAAACGTCAGAGACTAAAGCGATACAATCTCCAAACTATATAAATCGTTAGTGTAATTGGTCCTATTATGAATAAGTCTCATATTTTATGAATTTCTTGAATAATTTAACATAATTATAGAATAACAACTTATGCTTTAAGTTTTCATATTTATTGCTTTTTAGTTAATTCGTGTGTTATTTTATTAAACTATTAATATATTTTTTTATTTTTTTTCAAATACCTCCCAAATTATGTATTATTTTGATACCAAATAATTTCCGAACCTCAAATCTAACAATATGGCAACAAAAAGTTTGAGCTTTGACCCGGCCCATTTTAAATTAGAATTACTTTACGCTTTGTTGTAAGATTTTTCGGGTACAAATGAGGGGGAAAAGGTAAAGAAAATAAAGTTGAGAAGCTATAACATTTTTTTTTCTTCGGTTGGGCTAAAAAAATGTGAAGAAAATGAAAAGTTATTTCTCAAAATATTTGTTTTTTTGTTTTTGTTTTTTTGATTACTTATAACAAAATGAAAAAGTAATTTTATTTTATTTTCCTTTCTTTCACTCAATTCTAGATTCAAACATAGCATTAGTGTCACGACCCGCTCCCCGTACTCAAGGATTAAGTATCGTGATGGCCAGTAACTGAGGTCACCTCCGGCCAATGCTTGAATAAATTAATAAACGCGAGCGGAAGTAATATTAAATGAGAGTACCAAAATAATCATCGGAACTTCTATTTTTATTACAAAATTTATTGACAGAAAAGGCCGATATTTACATATAAAAAATATCAATAAAAGTGCTGCGCGTGTGTCTATTCCGCAACCCCGCATCTAAAACTTTCCAAAAGTTATTTCTGAATTGCATTATTTCTTGAAAATTGATAAACAACTATAAGCACATGACAGAGTAAGAAATATTATACCAAGAGTATAACGGACACGAAATAACCATGGATAGTTAGTTAGGTAAAAACATTTAAGATAACTTAGTCGGAACAAATAATCCTTTAAGTAGCAAAACTGAGATTATGTAAATAAATAACCATAACCACGGTAATTTGGTAAACAAATCATTTAAGTGTCAGAAACTAAAATACAGAAATTATGTAAGTAAATAACCATAACCACGGTACAGAACATAACAAAACAGAGATCACTGAAGTGACAGTTAGGACAGAGATACGGATTCAAGAGGTGGTTCGTACGAATTCTAGAGGTGGCTCCCACAATAGTGTAGCACTTAGCTCCGCACAGCACTTTGCTCCGCACAGAACAGAGGTCAATAGATTCATAACAATACATAGGTACGGATTCAAGAGGTGGCTCGTACGAACTCTAGAGGTGACTCCCACAATAGTGTAGCACTTAGCTCCATACAACACTTTGCTCCGCACAGAACAGAGGTTAATGAATTCATGACAAACAGAGGGTCACAAAATGGTCAAATAGAGGTCAATGGTTATTTAAGTCCCCCAATGCGTGGGACTCCCGTGGTTGTACTTACAAAACATAATTGTTTATGAGGTTATAGTCAAATATTCTTTAAAATATAAACAAACGTATCCATGTGTTTCATTTAAACAAATAGGGTTCAGAAATTAAACCATGAAACTGAAATATTAATATAGTTTATAATAATTTATAAAACATAACTTGTACAAAATAAATATTGTAAGTTAAAACATGCGTAAAATATATAATAATAACTCAAGATATAATATAACTCACTTTAACTTTAATACCTTACTCTTTCTTTCCACTACCAAAAACCCTCTTAACTTCTACTATTTTTCCTTCATTTCTTTTCTTTCTTTCTCCCTTCCTTCTTTCCCTCTTTTCTTTCTTCTTTCTTTTCTTCTCCAGGTGAACGCCTCCCTATTTACAGGGAGGTGAGGCCATCCGTGGGCCAACACGTGGCCAGACGTCACTTTTTCAAAGATTTGATTCGTAATTATATAAATTTATTCTTATCCTTAATAGATATTTAAGATAATTATCCTTTGACTCAATATTTTAATATAATTATATAAGTAAATTAATTTCTAAGTAAATTATACTTTATCGTATACTAACAGAAAATTAATTATTTATTTTACTACCACACTCATTATAATAATAATAATAATAATAATAATAATAATAATAATAATTATTATTATTATTATTATAATAATAATTATTATTAATAAAATAATAATATTTTATTATTATTATTATTATTTATTATTATTATTATTTATATTTTGACCCCTAAACTTTTAATAATTATATTATTTTACAAAATTACACATAATAATATATTATAAATTTTATATTCTCTTAACTGTGATTAAATAATATTAGTATAAATTCTACAGAATAATTAAAAATCTGGGTTGTTACAATCTTTCCTCTTTTTAAAATTTCGTCCTCCAAATTTGTCATATGTGTAAGTTATCCGCTGCGCACTCTAATAAATATATATGAGATGATTAATCTGATAGAAAATATTACCTCAAAAAAAACGTTACTAAAAATAACTCATTGTCTAGTTGTCAAAAATTATTTTGGGCCAAAATAAGAAATAAGGAGCGACTTTAAAAACTTTTCACTCGTTTTGTTTACGATAAAAATAAATAAAAATAAAATAAAATGAGAGCACAATGACAGAATCATATGCAGGAGTTGAAAAAATTTGAGATGAACTTTTCATTGATGGGAAATAGTTTCAAAATTAGTATCTTTATAATTTGAATCCACTTTTAAAAAGTCGAAATAATTTTTTTTTTTTGAATACTGAACTGAAATTATATGTATTTAATTATATTATAATTTGGTGAGTGCTTGAGCCCGACATCCTCTGTTTCTTTTCTTTCTTTTACTATAACAAATATAAATTATATCTTTTATCCTTCACAAATTATGCACACAAAAAAATTTAATATATATATATATATATAAAATCATATAAAATTATAATATAATTAAATTGCCGAACAAAATATAATATTTAGGTACTAATTATCCGCTATCCTACTTCTTAATGTGCGTGTGTCCTATGCTCCAATGATGTCTTCTTCTATTTTTTTTTTTTTTTTTAAACTATTGCTCTGATATCACTTGTCACGACCCGTTCCCCGTACCCAAGGGTTAAGTATCGTGATGGCCAGTAACTGAGGTTACCTCCGGCCAATTCTTGAACAAATTAATAAACGCGAGCGGAAGTAATATTTAAATGAGGGTACCAAAATAATCATCGGAGCTTCAATTTTTATTACAAAATTTATTGACAAAAAAAGTCGATATTTACATATAAAAAATATCAATAAAAGTGCTGCGTGTGTGTCTATTCTGCAGCCCCGCATCTAAGACTTTCCAAAAGTTATTTCTGAATTACATTATTTCCTGAAAATTGGTAAACAACTATAAGCACATGGCAGAGTGAAAAATATTATACTAAGAGTATAAGGGACACAAAATAACCATTGATAGTTAGTTAGGTCAAAACATTTAAGATAACTTAGTCGGAACAAATAATCCTTTAAGTAGCAAAACTGAGATTATGTAAATAAATAACCATAACCACGGTAATTTGGTAAACAAATCAGTGGCAGAAACTGAAATACAGAAATTATGTAAGTAAATGACCATAACCACGGTACAGAACATAACAGAACAGAGGTCACTGAAGTGACAGTCAGAACAGAGGTACGGATTCAAGAGATGGCTCGTACGAATTCTAGAGGTGGCTCCCACAATAGTGTAGCACTTAGCTCTGCACAACACTTTGCTCCGCACAGAACAGAGGTCAATGAATTCATAACAATACATAGGTACGGATTCAAGAGGTGACTCGTACGAACTATAGAGGTGGCTCCCACAATAGTATAGCACTTAGTTCCGTACAACACTTTGCTCCGTATAGAATAGAAGCCAATGAATCCATGACAAACAAAAGGCCACAAAATGGTCAAACAAAGGCCAACGGTTATTTAAGTCTCCCAAGGCGTGGGACTCTTGTGTGGTACTTACAAAATATAATTATTTATAAGGTTATAGTCAAATATTCTTTAAAATATAAACAAACGTATCCATGGGTTTCATTTTAAACAAATAGGGTTCACAAATTAAACCATGTAACTGAAATATTAATATAGTTTATAATAATTTATAAAACATAACTTGTATAAAATAAATATGATAAGTTAAAACATACGTAAAACATATAATGGTAACTTAAGGTATAATATAACTCACCTTAACTTTAATATCTTACTTTTTCTTTCTACTACTAAAGACCCTCTTAGCTTCCACTATTTTTCCTTTATTTCTTTTCTTTCTTTCTCCCTTCCTTTCTTTCCCTATTTTCTTTCTTCTTTCTATCCTTCTCCAGGTGAACGCCTCCCAATTTATAGGGAGGTGAGGCCATCCGTGGGCCAACACGTGGCCAGGCAACACTTTCCCAAAGATTTGATTCATAATTATATAAATTCATTCTTACCTTTAATAGATATTTAAGATAATTACCCTTTAACCCAATATTTTAATATAATTATATAAGTAAACTAATTCCTAATTAAATTACACTTTATCGTATACTAACAGAAAATTAATTAATTATTTTACTACTACACTCATTATAATAATAATAATAATAATAATAATAATAATAATAATAATAATAATAATAATAATTATTATTATTATTTTAACCCCTAAACTTTTAATAATTATATTATTTTACAAAATTACACATAATAAAATATTATAAATTTTATATTTTCTTAACTGTGATTAAATAATATTAGTATAAATTCTACAGAATAATTAAAAATCTGAGTTGTTACAATTAGAGTGATAGAATTGAATATATAGGAAAAATTTCAGTGCAATGTGTGTTTTTGAAAAAAATTACAGATAAATGATAAATTTTATACATATTAATAATTAAAATTATAAATTTTTTCATCATTCTGTAATAAATTTTTGTTAGTGTCACCACTAAGTAATTTCTCCAATAATATATAGCTTTGTGCTTAATGTTTTTTTTTTAAAAATTTATTAAGAAAATTTACAAATAAACTCCAACTTTTTCCCTTGCAACAAAATAAATCCTAAATTTTTGATTTTGACAATTTAAATCATTATCTTTTAATTTGTTTTCAATTCAAGCCATCAACTTATTTCTGTTAAATAAAACTAATAGAAAAAGAATATTGTAATCATTAAATTCAATGTAAGTATACATAAAATATATAAAATACAATTTTTCGTTGAGTTTAATAAGTAAAATGCGATTTTTTTCATCAATTTTACTTAACAATAATAGACAAATGATGTAGATTAAAAATAAATTAAAAAATTAGAAACTCAAAATTTATTTTGTTATCAAGGTAAAGCCCTGGAGATGTATTGTGACAACCCTCACCTCTGATTAGTGCTAATCTATGATTAAGCATGATAAATAACTGATAAGAATAAAATTCTGAACTGATTGTATGAGTGTATTGTTTTGAATGCATTTCTATCTGTTTGATTTCTGAATGAATCTGTTCATGTTTTAACTTTGAACTGCGAATTGAAGATCTTATTGGCGATCGAACCAGAAATTGATTAGTGTTTTATACTAATTAGAATTTATGCGATTTTATGGTAAGTTTAATTAAAATTTGATTTGGAATGATTAAATTAAATTAAATAATGTTAAATTCCATTAGTTTGCAATTACTACCAAATTGCCATTGAGTGGATAATCCTAGGCTAACTCCTCCCCACTTCATACACATTTGACATATCACCTCTTCAGCCATTTTCTAGACCAAAAACGTGAGAGAGTAAGAGTGTTGGAAGAAAAATTGAGTTCATCTAGATTGGCTTGAAACTTAGAATAATTGAAGGGGGTTTGCAAAATTTAGCTTCCATACTTTAAATCCAAGGCCTAAGGTAGGAAAATCATCTTCTTAATTGTGAATTTAAGTTATCTCTTGCATGTTTCATGGAAATTTGGAGTTAAAGTCAAGAATTGGTTTAAAGTATAGAGTTGAGAGTGAATTCATGCATGCATGTACATATTCTTGAATTTTGAGGTTGTTCTTCATGAATTTCCACATGCATGTCCACATTTTGGTTGTAGTCCATGAATTCACCATAGTTTTGAGCTCAATCTTGCATTTGGTTATGTTTTGGAGCATTGGAATTCATTAGAACTCATGTATGTTAAGTTATTGTATTGTTCATGAAAGTTCCTTTGAAATTGTGTTCAATTGTCTCACCTTTGGGCTTGATTTTACAAAATTGATCTTCAAAACACGTTGTACTATGAGTCTTCAAGTGTTTTCTAGAAAATTAGCCCAAAAGAATCGAGTTTGAAGCTTTAGAAGTTGAATTTTGTGCTTGAGGATCAATCTGAAAATTCCAGATTTTGGATCCACGCTCGAGCAGAGGACTTCACGCTCGAGCGTACACTCTGAGTACATGCATGAGTGTAGAAAGTCACGCTCGAGCGTGAAATGCATATGCCCAGAAGTTCTTATGTTTTGCAGTCCGCTCGAGCGAGAGAATTCACGCTCGAGCGAGGATCTGAGTCTCACGCTCGAGCGGAGGTCGAGCGTCCGTCGAGCGTGAAAATCGTGCATCCAGTACTTTTTCATGAGTTTACAGCCCGCTCGAGCAAGGGAAGTCACGCTCGAGTGGAGCTCCTTTGTTTGCATGTCTGCTCGAGCGTAGAAAGCCACGCTCGAGCGAGACCCCTGTTTCAGCAAAAATTTGAAAAGTGTTTTAAAGTGCATTTTTGCATCCTCATTCCATCCTCGGCATTCCTAGGCCAAGTTTAAGGCATATTAATGAGGATAATGTCATAGAACCACACCATGTATAATTAGGGGCTAAGTTATTAATCCCGAGTGTGTGTTCGTTCTGCAACTGTAAGGTTGGCATTTGAGGACGCTCATTAGCCTATCCTTAACCTAGTGCTCTCTGAGTAATAATGTTGTAAAGATATGTTCAATTATGATTATTTTTTGAATGATCAACTATACTGCTTACTGAAATGCTATTGTTCAATGAATGAATGGTTGTCCTATTTGTAAACTATACTCGTGGCATCCATAGCAACCTACTGTTACTGTTACGGCTGCTGTTACAGAGATCTCTGTTAGTTCCCATGTTGGAACTACTGCTGTTTACCGTTATGATGGCCATCAACTGACTGTTCGGTCTGTTAAGACCTACTGTACTATTTGCTATGGGATGCACCACATATGACTGCTATGGTTTCTAAGTAACTGATATGACTGTTTAATTACTAAAAGGGCATTCATTCTTAACCCTTTTACATAACTGTTATTTACTGGGTTTTAGCTCACCGTTTATATATATATATATATATGTAGGTGTCCAGGCACCGGACCGGAGCTAGGAGCATCGGGTTAGCTCTTGTTTTGTCAAGACAACCTATGTGCCTCGCCTCGAGGTTCCAAGTTCGTCCAAGCCACGGCTGTTTTAGGGTGTTCAGATTCACCATTTTGTTTCTATTTTGTAATAGTTGAACAAGACTTGACTGTACAGTTATAGTTAGGGATTTGATCCCTGACATAGATGTTTGTGGATATGTCGCATGTATATATGTTTTGTTTATCAACGTGACTTATGCATAAAGTCTTTTTGCATTCAGACTGTCCTACCTCATTAGGGATCTTTTATTTACTGTTTTGGCTTCCGCCAGCCCCTTTACTCTGTATTACTATCATTATTGTTAAGCAGGCCTTTGGTAATCACGGATTACTGGTCGGTTACGGTGCTAAACCCATAGGGGTAGGTTTGGGTCGTGACATGTATTATCCCTATGTGATAATTTTCAAAAGAGCCAATCAAAAAATTCAAATAACTTGAATTCAAGGAATAAATACTGACCATTACTTGATAATTTGAATATGAACTTGGTTCCACTTTTTCTTTTTTATCGGCAAAAAAATAAACTTCATTGATGTAGAGCATAATACAAAGTATAAAGCAAAAAACATCAATAAAGAAAGGTAAGTGCAAAACATCACAATGAGCTAAATCATCCCAACTATGTTGGCACCAAAAAACACATCATATCATTTGCTAGCACCCCCAGAGTTAGTGAGCAACGAACCAAGGAAACAACAACAAGAACAATAAAAAAAACTGCACAACCACCTACAAATCAACACCAAACTAGAGCACCAGACAGACTCATATATGCAGCAATGCAGGCTCAACTACCAACACAGACTCAACAGCAAAATAGACTCAACATTAGTGCATCAGTGTAGATTCATCCTCCAAACCAGATACCAGAACATCACATACAAGCAGTGTAGACTCAACACCCATTGCATCAATTCAGATACCAGACACTAGTGCAGTAGCATTAGTGTAACAGTGTAGACTCAACCACCAACACAGATTCAACACGAAAATAGACTCAACATTTGTCTAGCTGTATAGATTCATCCTCCAAACCAAATACCAGAACATCAAAAACCAGAAGCATGTAACACTGCAGAACAATAGCCACCAAAAAACATATACTACAACATCACTACATCATAGTGCATCAATTCAACAATTAAGATACCAGAAGCAAGTATCACTGCAGAACATCAGCTACCAAAAACAGATACTGAAATGCCAGCAATACCAGGCTCCATCAGTAATACCAGGTCAGAAACCAAATCTTGCACAGACTCAATCATCATTGCTACTGCAGAACCAGGCTTTACACACTCAACCACCATGCCTGAGACAGAACTTAACCTGTTGCACATTGTAAACCAGATCATGCACAGAGGCTACCACAAGTAATGGTGAAGCCTTTACCCACAAAGCTACTCTCAATTTCACAATATCACATAAAACTTCAAAGTCTGGTTAAGATCCATTGAAAACACATTCATTTCTATGCCTCCATGTAGACCATAAAGTTGCAAAAGGGATGACCATCCAGATCTTCTTCTCCAATTTTGACATTTTGCATCCATACCACCACTGCAATAGCCCATCTACCGAACATGGCAATACCCACTGGAAGCCCCACCATCTTATAATGTTTGACCACAACCTCCAAACAAAAGGACAGAAGAGTAGAATATGCTCCACAGTTTCAATATCCTCATGACAGAAAACACATTCTAGATTAACACTCCTATCAAGTATACCAATTCGATGAAGAAAGTAGGAAGTTTTCACTTTACCAAGTCATGCCAGCCACCCAAAAAGTTGCACCTTGGAAGGAGCAAAATTATTCCAAATAGAGCTTGCCATTGGCTGAACAGGACCAAAAAGGGATTCACTCCATTTATAAGCTGATGCTACACTAAACAATACAGATAAATTTGTTACCCACTTCAATTCATCTGGTTTATCAATGCAAAGAGCTGGTGCACATCTAAGCAAACCGGCTAATCTATGGACCACCTCATCCTCTCAGACCAACAGATTTCTTCTAAACTAAAGGGTCCATACAGCATCTGCATTCCTTTCCTCAAAAAACACCCTGACCAGCCCATGTTTATCATTAGATAGACAGAAGAGTCTAGGAAATTCTTCCTTCAAACATACATTGCAATCCACTTATCCAACCAAAATTGAGCTCTATTCCCATCCTCCAAAACAATTTGAGAATTATGAAGATAGAAATTATGTAAGTCTGGATTCAACAAAACTGCATTAAGAATATCTTTCCAGATTTTAGATCCTCTACCTTCCAAAGTTAGAAACCATTTCCTATTCTGAACATTATATTTTGAGCAGATCTCTTCTTTCCAGAAAGTTTGATGTTCAGCACCAAAGCTCCACCACTATTTTAGCAACAGACATTCATTAAACGTTCTAATCCTTTTCAATCCCAAACCACCTAAATTCTTATTCTTGGCTATCTCCTCTCAACGGACCAAATACATTTTTCTTTTGAGGTCAGATCCACTCCACAGAAAAGCAAATTGCATTTTCTTAATCTCCTTAGCCATCCCTATCGGAATTTTGAACAATGATAAATAGTATACAGGCAGATTGGACATCACAGCCTTGATTAAGGTTAATCTCCCGGCAAAAGAAAGTAGCCTTCTCTTCCAGTTAGCTAATTTCTGCTTAAATTTCACTAGAACCGGTTTCCAAGTACTTCTCTTACCTGGGTTGACCCCTAATGGCAGCCTCAAATACATTATAGACAGCTTCTGATGAAGACAATTTAGATTAGAGGCCAACTCTTGCAATATTCCATCACCAACCCCAACTCCACAAATAACACTCTTATGATAATTATTTTCAGCCCCGATGCCATCTCATAGCATCTTAAAATTCTTTTAATATTACTGACTTCTTCCTTCTTAGCTTCACAAAACAAAATCGTGTCATCCGTAAACTGCAAATGAGTTACTCTTACGCCATTGGATCCCACTTCCGCCCCTTTGATTAAGTTTAACTCATTCGCCTTGCTCAGTAACATATTAAGTCCTTCTGCTACAATGTTGAATAAAAACAGTGACAATGGGTCAACTTGTCTAAGTCCCCTTTGTGGTCTAAATTCAGATGTTGGCGACCCATTAACCAAAATAGATATCTTAGTAGAGGTTACACAAGCTTTTATCCAACTAACCCATCTAGAGCCAAAACCAAAGTTTGATAGCATATTAAAGAGAAACTCCTAATTTATTGAGTCATATGCCTTTTCAAAATCCAATTTAAGTACCAAACCTTTCTTGTTGGATTTTTTTCATCCATCAACAATTTCATTAGCTATAAGAATTCTATCCAGAATATTCCTGTAGACACCCCATTTTGGACCGTCCTCAAGACTTAGACGTCACCGTTTGAACACTCGGTGATTATCCATGTTTGTGTTCGTTTGGAGTTCCCGGAGGCCTCGGCTCGCGCGCCTTGCCTCAGGGTCTCCGAACCCGACCGTTTAGTGTCTGGTTTTGCACCAAACACTGACATCTTGCCTTTGAGAGGCAGGGTAGGGCTTGTAGACCATCCCCACCCACCACCGGCAGTGGCTAGAGGCCACCGGCTGGTTTTTGCTGCCACCGACAATGTATTATGCCGGCACTATTTGTTGCCGGTCAGCACTATTTAGTGCCGGTCGGCACTCTTCTTGGCCAAGATGGCATTTTTGGCCGGCCGACTACTGTGCATCTGCTTTTGCAGATATTTTAAGACAACTGTCTTGCTTTTGCTCCCCTCCATACACGTGTATGGAGGGATCTCCCTCTTATGAAGCTTGTCTTGTAAGCTTTACAAGACAAGAAGTGCCATAAAGGGAGGGGTGGGTCTCTTGGCTTAAGGGGTTAGAGACTTGAGATATTTTGAGAGCTTAGACAGCCATTGTTAGGGTTTGAGTTCTAGGGTTAGGGTTAGATACACATCCTATCTCTCTTTCCCTCTCTTTTGTGCTCTTGTGTGTGTTTTAGTCCATACTATTGCACACAAGCACCTAGTGTTTCACCTTCCTCTTAGAACTGAGGTTCTAAAGGACTGATTTTGAAGTTTTGGTGTTGGATTCAAGCCAAGGAGGGTCATTGGAGCACCATTTGTAAAGGGGTCATCAAGGGTAAGAAACTAACATCTTTATTCCCCATTTTTGCACCTTATTTCTACCTGTCTTAAATTCATTTTTGAGCTTGGTGTATAATACAAAAAAGTTATGTTTTTAGACCCTCTTGATTGTTTATTAAGGGTGTTTTGTGATTTGAGGGTGTTTGACCCCTCTTAGGCCTTGAAAGGCCTTATTTTGTGCTATTTTGTGCTAGTTTCGGGACTTTGGTGTTTGGGCCTCTTCACCACTGAAATCTTGAGGGATTTCAGTGGTGGAGATGGTGCCTTGAAGTCTCTAGAAGGAGAAGGTCACCCCCTCTCCTTGTTGTCCTTGAAAAGGGCATGTTTTGGCCTCTTGAGAGAGCATTATGTTTGAGTGTGTGTTAAGCATGTATAAGCTGTTTTTCATGCTTATTTTTCCATAATATAACATGATTTTAGATTGGTTTTGGTACTCCATGCATGCTTAGCATAGTTGCCATGTAATGCCATGTTTATGCCTTAATGTGCCTTAGGTTGTTAGCCTTTGTTCAAGCATGTTTTAGGCTTAGTCTTGTGAAGCATTTGTGCCTATTTTGACATGTTTTAGGTCTGTCCATAGTCGTTTGGTTTGATCTTGGCATGCATCATATAGCCTCTTTGCATTTTGGCTTGTTGGCCTTAAGTATGTGCATGTATAGTATGACATCTTTGCATTGATTTGGTGATTTGGGGTCACCCTACATGTTATTTCAGTCCCATTTTCATGCCTATGTGTTTGCCTTGAATGCATCTTTAATGCCTCATAAGCTTGTGTAGCAATGCTCCTTGTTTTGGCACTTGTGCATGCCTCTAAATTTGAGCCACTTAGATGCCATCTAAGTAGTCCTTTAGCCTTGTTTTAACATGCTAAAAACCTGTTTTTAGTGGTTTAATGCATGCCATGATTGTTGTGATAAATGTGCTTCCAAGCTTCATAACTTGCCTCAAGTACTTGGACCATGCTTGCATGCATTTGCTTGTCTTGTTTAACATGATTTGGCATCATTTTATGACATGATTTTCAATGCTTACTATGCATGTTAATTGTCCATGATTCCCCCTTGCAAGTGTGCTTGAGAGTTGTTCAATTTGTGCCTAAGTGTTGGCCTTTCAACATATGTATGTGTGCATGTGTATTTGGTCCCTCATTGTAGCACTTTGGCCCTTGTTTTAGGCCTTATTAGAGCTGCCTAAACCATGCTTAAGACCACACTTTCATTGGTTAGCATTACCTCATTTTTGCTTGTATGCTTGCATAAGTGTATCGCCATGCCATGTTGCATCCTCAGCTTGCATGCCTAGGTTGCATTGCATTTTGCATGCATGCCTTGTTCCTTGACTTAATGATAGGAATTGGGCCTTGTTTGGTTGATTAGTTTGCATGCATTTGACATGAAAATTGCATACTTGATTCCTTGGGCCATCATGCATGGAAATGCGTGATTGGTGCTCCGAGAATCGAGGCACATGTCCGTTTGAGTCACAAACATGATAAGGGGCATGAGTGGTGCATACATGCTTTGAATTGTGCTGCCATGCTTTGCCTTGCCCTCTGTTGCTGTGAGTTGCAGGTTCTGCAGGCTTTATTTGCCGACCGGCATGGTAAAGTGCCGACCGGCAATACTTTATCTGCCGATAGCTTCATTTTGTGCCGGTGGCCACCACCACACTGCCGGTGGAAATTCCATTCAGCCGGTGATGTCTCCCAGAACCCAAGGAAGTAGTCCTGAAGTTTTGGCAGCCTCCAGAGGAGTAAAAGAAGGAAAACAGAGGCAGCCTATGCATGGCGGTGCATTTCCGAGCGGGACCGGGCATGCATTGCATTGAGCCCTCCTCCCGAGGCGGTTTACTGTTTTTTTTCTAGCCTTAGTTAGTTGCTTAGTCGATTAGGCAATTTGTAATATTAATTAGCTTGCGTAGTTAATTAATTTGTAATATTTATTTGGTCCCTCTGAGTGAGGGCAAATCTGTAATAAGTGTGTGTGGGTGGTGTGTATGTCTTCCAATCCCCACTTCTTTCTTCCCTTTTATTTACCTGCTTATGATGGTAGATTAGGGCATCTTTAGTTTAGCATACCTTATGCTATGCATGCGTGCATTCATGCATTTGTATTGCATGCATTAGGCTCGGTACATCACGCTAACTGCATCTGTACTTCAATTCACAAATTGAATATGTGGTGATTGATCGCATTTCATATGCCATGTTTAGGGTTAGCCGAGCCTGCCTAGATTGCATTTTTGCATGTGATGCATTAGCCATTTTCAACATGAACTAGGACATGCATGTTTGCTAACTAGTTTACTGTTTTGGCACGGAGTACGATATAAGTATTTATGCTTTAGCATCCCGCATGCGTGTGAGTGTTGCCATGACAGTATGCCTGCCATGCGGCTAAGTGCTTATGTGTTAAAATTGTTTGAATGCCTGTGGGTGGAGGTTGGATTGTTTGAGTTGGAAAAACTCGTTGAAATCCGTATTTTAGCCTACTTGCGAGTAGCAAATTCCAAAGCACTTTTCAAAACAAACGGATATGCAATGCTTATTTCCAAATTAGACAATCTAGTCTATACTTGTTTGCTGCGCGCATAACATAGTAATTCTAGGCTAATAAATGGAATAAGAACACGTAATGTTTTCAAAATCGGATATCATGATTAGTAGAGGCCGGTCTTCGGACCGGGCGAAAGGGGGTGCTCATAGCTGACCTTCCCCGATCGTACCCAAGCTCCCGAGCCGAGACAACTCCGGTGATGACGGACATGTGGCCTTCGGCACCGAGTCAGGGTTTCCTAAATTTCCCCATTTTAAAAATATTTAGGTGGCGACTCTGTATCTGGCAAAGCAGTCCATGTTTGGCACTACTTTTTCAAAAATCTGTTTCTCAAAACGATTTGCCAGATTTGGACTCTTTGGTTCAGATTAAGAACCGCGACAACAAAAATCGCGAGTCCGAACTGTAGTAGCATAAGGCCCCCCTCCGCGGGCGCGTCTACAATTCCTACCACCCAAAAAAGCTGACTGGACCTCACTAATAATCCTAGGAATCACCTGCTTCATCCTATTTGATAACACTTTTGCTAGAATTTTATACATGGAACCAATCAAACTGATAGGCCTATATTTATCCAAACAAGTGGGGCTATCAGTTTTAGGAATTAGAGCAATGAATGAGCTAGTAATCCCACCCACCAAGCTTGCATTCTGATGAAATTTCCTCATAAATTGTAACACATCATATTTCACAATGTTCCAACATTTCTTGAAAAAAGCCATGTTGAATCCATCAGGTCCAGGTGCCTTATTCCCTTCACATTGTTTGATTACAGTACTAATTTCCTCTTCAGTAAACTCTGCCTCTAATTGTTCAACAACTTGCGGTCCTCCTATGTTCTTAAAATGACCAGATAATTTAGGTCTAACCTTCCAATCGTCGGAGAAATGCTTTAGAAAATAAGGCTTCACCTCAGCTTTAATTTCCATAAGGTCCTCAATCATTAAGCCATTCATGACAATGGAGCACAAAGAATTCCTACTATTTCTGCTACAAGCCATAACATGAAAATATCTTGTATTTTTATCCCCTTTAAGTGCCCAATTCACTCTGGATTTCTGCAACCAGATCCACTCCAACATTTTACTTAGCCTCCAAACTTCTCCCCTCGCTTCCTTTCTTCTACTCAATTCTGAAGGAAGCAAAGCTCTGGTCTCAGCAAGCAAATCAATAGCATGAGCTTCTTCTTCAACACTTTTAAGCTAATTGTCTACCTTTCCAAAGTCCTCCACATTCCATTGTTTTAAAGCTTCACTACAAGAATTAACACTTTTGGCAACAAAAAAAGTGGTCGCTAAAAGTCTATTTTTGGTCGGCAAAAGTTATCCGCGACCAATTTTTTTGGTCGCTACTTTGGTCGCCAATTGAGGGTCGGCAAAAGTAATTCGCGACCAAAATTTTGGTTGGTCGGCAAAAGTTAGATTTGCCGACTAAATTTTTGGTCGCTAAATATTCAATTACCGCGACTAATTCATTTTGTCGCTAAAACACTTTGGTCGCGAAAAGTGATATTTTCCCGACCAAATATCTTAGTCGCCAATTGACACATTTCGCGACCAAAAAGTTTGGTCGCCAATTATTACATTCAACGACCAAAAAGTTTGGTCGCCAATTGTGACATTCCACGACCAAAAAATTTGGTCGCCATTTGTTACGAATTCGCGACCAAAACTTTTGGTCGGCAAAAGTGAGATTCCACAACCAAGAGCTGTTTGGTCGGCAATAGATGTATTTTTTGCGACCAAAGCTATTGGTCGGCAATTGTCATTTTTTGTGAAAAAAAATTATATATTTGTCGCGACTAATAAATTGATCGCCAAAGCAGGAAAACAATACACCTATAATTCCTAATAATTCATTCAATCCATAATAAACCTATAATTTTAAAGTATCATTCAAATTAACTAAATCATTAACATTCGACACAATACATAATTTCAAAGCATCATTCAAATTAACTGAATCATTAAATATTTTCTTACTTTCTAATTTCCCAATAGGCAATAACATAGCACATAAATTCAAGGAATGGCACAAGTGACGTTCCATACAGTGGTAAACCCAACAACTACTGATTCAATTCCTCAGGCGAGTCAAATGAGATTAAAACAATTAGCCACAGTTCTTGCTTGCTATGCAGCCACCAATGTTTCTTTTCCTAAAACACAAACAAAACTAAAAGCTACAAATAAACTAAGCAAGAAAAAAATTCAGAGATCTCGAGAGAGTGAATTGTCAGCAGAAAACCACAACGGTGCTCTCCCTCCCTACAACTCATCCTGCAAATACAAAGCAACAAACAAGATATATCAAAGTGGATCCTTTGTGGAATTGATATTTTTAAACAATTAAAAGTACAAAGAAATCCTACATGTGCACTCTCTTCTGTAATATCAGCATCTTTGTCAGTTTCATCATCATCAGCCTCGGCATCATCATCATCACCTTCAGCCTGCAAAAGATTTGGCCAATTTATGGAAAATGTCTTCAATAGTTCACACATGATAGCAGCTAAAGAAAAACACAAAAGAGACCACTTACAGTCTAATGGTTTTACATGTTTAGTATGTTTGGAAAAGCACATTCAACTCACAAAGCATTGTCTCAACTGTTTAGAACTGAGTTAATTACTGTCTTGTACTGAAAGATTATTTAGAACAATGTCTTATATTAAAAATGTGCAACAAGTGAATTCTTTTCCTGACCCATAGAACAGAGTCAATTACTGTAGTCTCTCAACAGCCAAATCTAATGTAAACATGTATTTATGTTCTTCTTAACAAACAAGTTGTTTGGTTTGGTGCCCTAAACTCTAAAGTAATTAATCAACTCTACAGAAGTGAACAAACCTCCATGAATCTCCTCTAGTCTTCACAGTAGTACTGACTGGCAGTCACCAAATCATTTAGTGTTCCACAGGATAGCAGCACAGCCCAGAGGACTTAAAAGCCCAATTCTACTCCTGAACTACACATCAGAGCAGAAACCACAACTTCACAGCAGCAACTCAGATCATCACCAATTTAGATAGTTAAGGTTGCTTAACTATCTAACAAATTGACTTCTAAGTTAAACCAATTCAAACCCTGACCATAATGAAGTTCCACCCAGCAAGCAAGGACACAATCACTATCAACAGATCCAGCAGCAGCATAAATATCAAAAACCCAATTCTACTACTGAACTACACATCAGCACAGAAACCATAGCTACAACAGCAATATCACAAGCAACAACAAAAACTTCACAGCAGCAACTCAGATCATCACCAATTCAGAAAATAAAAAATTGAAACATAAATTAAGGTAGCTTAACTATCAAACAAAATGACTACTAAATTAACCCAATTCAATCCCTGTCCATAATGAAATTCCACCCAGCAAGCAAGGACACAATCACCTACCCCCCACACACCTATGAACCTGATCCAGATTCTCAACCATATCATGGACTGAATAATGCAACAACCTAGAATTATATTTAATCCACAAAGCAATTCTGGTTTTGATCAGATCGCAGACTTCCTCTAAGGTGCAAAATTTATTCAATCCGTTACTTCTGGTTTTGAACTACAAAGAACATTACTTCATAAACCTTTTCCAGCTTACCCTTTTTTGTTTTTTCAATTATAACAAAAAACATCTAATCATATCTCTTTACCTTTTTTATCTTTACCTTAATCTAATCTAGACCTTGACCTAGTCAAGGTCTTCATATCTGCTGAAGACCTTGACTAGATTAATATCTAATCATATCTCTTTACCTTAATCTAATCATATCTGCTTTTTACCTTAATCTAGTTAAGGCCTTCTAATCTAATCATATCATTACCTTAATCTAATCAGAATAAATGAATAAATGTAACAAGAATAAATGCATAAACTCTAAGGTTATAACAACTATTGATGCAATGGGAAAAACTTCCTGATCAACACAATTATGACACATTTTCTTCAAGTATCTTGATCGATCAAGAATAGCACAAGGCGAGCTAGTGAATGGACTCATCTGAAAGTTTAACGAGATAAATGTCACAATCTGAAGTCAAAAATCAGTACATGTAGTTTGCATCTTCAAAAAACATAAATACGTATCAAAAACTTGCCCTTTCAAGATCACAAATGTAGTGAACTTCAATATTAACTAGTTTTCATTTTGAAATAAGATATTTCCAAATTTCACAAGATACATATATTAAAACAAATATTCCAAAATAAATAAATTTGGCACCACTCATTTATGCGCAAACTCCATCATAAACAAACAAGCCGGTTCTGATTAAAAAATGATTCCAGCAATTTTAATTTTACATGAATATAGCAAATTAATGTTACCAGCAATTTTATAGTTGATAGTATTGGACAACTATGAGCAAAAAGAAACTCGTAGAACTTTAATTAGCATGACTCATCACTTCTACCAAAGAAATCTAACTATATAGCAATGGATAAAATATAACAAGTAATGCATGAATATTGGGATTAAATATTAGTAAAAAGGGGGATAGTCAAATGTTAATTATCGATCTTGTATTGATCATTTAGAAATCATCAAAACAAGGTTTATAATTGACTTAGAAGAAATAATACCAAATGAATCAAAGTATAAATGAAGGTATCTGCTTTATATAATCAGGGCATCAAGTTTTCCCATTTCTGTGAGTAGCTTGTGCAACAATAAATACCAGTTATTCTTTTATTCAGTTGCATCAAGATCCTCCTTACAGAATGCTCCACTTCATAGATAATATATAATACCAACTGTCATAGACATAAGAAGAAGAATAAGAAGAAAAAGGTGCTGATAGAGGTCTAAGCACATTCTTGTGACTATTAAGGAAGGGAGGCTGCAACAGATTCAAATAACCAGAAAGCATCTGATCCTTTCAAGTGGGCTCAATGTTTCATAAATCAAAACAAATTGGCTCACAGGAAGTTCACAAATTGACATCAATAAAATTTTAGCTGTCGTCTTTTGGCAATTAAGATTTGATAAAATAAAAAAAAATAATAATAATAATAATTAGCTATCCATTTTTGATTGGGCATTATTACTTCGTAACAAACAGCATTAATCTGGGATTACAATTATGATTGGAGTTGGATTCCATACCATACCCTTTACTTCTTTCCTATTCTTCTCCGAGTAACTACAAGAGCTTCACAGACAATACCCCTTATTATTAACAGAGTGCAATCATAGAACTAACTATAGGATCTGGAAGAACTTACATAGAAAGGAATATAAGTTTGTCTGCCATTAACAAGCCCACTTGTGTAGCCTGTGTACCCGGCCATAGCTCCATGAACAGCACTCTGAGCAATGAGTGTACAATACACATTGTCAGCTGCATTGCTTCGAATAGCCCAGATCATGTATGTAGGATCTGTCAGAAAAATTGATCAGGTCCAAATCTTGTTATTTCCCTTCGCAGCACTCTGTTTGATAATTTCTCCAAGTTCAGTTCAAGAAGAAACATAAGACAAACAAGAACGGGAAGTGAGAGGTTACTGACCTATATATTTAAGAGTAAGAACCATCTTATTTCGTTTTGCAAAATGTTCCTACAAAACAGGAAAGAACCAGTAAGCGACAACACGAACCTGTTATATTATCACTTGGGAATGCTCATCTTATAGAAAACAAAGACATCACAAAATATCATAAAACTAAATTCATCAATGAATTATCCATTTCCATTAGATAGCCATGTAATTTTACACTTGTGGTCATGAAGAACATCTGCATGTTTACAAACTGAGAACGTAAATTGAGAGGTATAAATTATAGTAAGATGCGAAGTTTAGGAAAAATAAAACAGGGGAATAGCTTTTTCCCCCCTCTTTTTGACTAGAAAGATTCTCAGTCAAAGGATTAAAACTAGGAAAATTAAAGATCAACAAGTAGCATCACTAGTCTAGAAGAAGAAACTGGAGTCTAGAAAAAGATAATGCATTAATATACTTCCAAATAGCCTCTGCATAAAAGAAGACAGTTCCAAAAGAATACGTAATGAACTTAAAAAAGTTGCTTAAATTATGCGGCCCAATAATGGTGCCTGTCCATGAACGCATGTAAATGTCATCTCCATCATCCATTCCATAACTCGCAGTACCATCTCCAATACCCTTTTCTCCACGTTCAAGTTCCTCAAGCAATCTAAAGTTTCGAGGGACTGAAAAGAAACATAAATATACTATGCTTATGTTAAGATTTAACTGGTAGTGTACCAAAGACATTTATCATGTTCAATACAACTCAATAAAATATACGTATATATATTCCTTACAATAAATTTATATATAAAATACGTAAATACTCCCCTAGATGCATCCCCAACCTTAGACTCTTCCATGTGCCCTTGCTCCCCCACCCCCACATTGAGCAGCTAAGATCCTTCTAGCACAGGGCAATAGATTGAGCAGCTATTCTCTGATAGATTAACATCATAAAAACATCAAAATTACCTGATGACTAATAGGTTTAGTATTATGAAGTATAAAAGAGAGAGGATAACATAGAGTCTTCTTCTCTTCAAGTGTTTGCAAGATCTTAATTTGTAAAATTCCTCCACCTATACTTTTATGTGTCAATAGATGTTCACAGGCGCTTGAATCATCCACTGCTTTCCTCCAATCATTATTAATTAAACTGCGTATCAGATAGGAAAATAAAATCAATCTATTATGCCATTCCATCTAATTGGTTCTAGAGGAACTATTTAACCAAATGGACAAATAAATGAGAAAATCACATGCAAATTACCATGACTGTTGCTCATCTAATGAAGTTACATTTGGCTCTTCAACTGATGATTGTGTACTTTCATCTTCAACAGCATGTACAGTGAGTCCAAACTGGCGATAACCACAAGCAATGGGCTGAAAGCAAGCCAGATCAACATGTACACCATAGGGACTTAAAGTAGGATTTGCATGTGTTTCAAGCCAGTTCATTATTAAACAAAAACTTGTTCTTAAATGTCCACGACGAACTAAACGTAACTGAGCATTTAGACCAGCCACTAATCGATACCAGATAGTAGGAGGGACAGATTGCAATATGCAAAAATAACAGTCAACATCACTTTACTAGAAGAGATTGGAATGAGATGTTATGCTGGTAAAATAATTCATATGAAAAAAAATAATCTTGAACACTCCATTATATTTATCAATAACAAATAGCAGACTTGACTCATGAGGCTAGTGAGGATATTGTCACTGTGAAGAGAGAAAGGAGCCATGTAACTTCCATCTCCTCCAAACAACAAAGACATTGGAAATCTTTGCTGAAGGCGAGGAGGAAGGTCAGCTCTTTTTTCATCTCCACCGAGGAAAAAATCCACATATCCAAGCATTAGATCAGAAGTTGTAGCTACCTGCAGTAAACAGAATAGATGTTATTAATTCTAAATGTGGTTAACCACAATTGATATCAAACACATTGTAACAATACGTTAGGTAAATATACAATGTCAGTGAAAAAATGTCATCATTGATTAACCAAGCATGTGTCATTGCAGCATTCTGGGAACAGGAAAACGAATCATTGATTAACCAAGCATGTTTTCAATAAGGTGAAATGAGCACCGTGAAACAGGAAATGTCCCATTATCTGGGCACAATTGTCCTATTTTGCTCACCATGAAATGGGAAACGGATTGTGTTTCCCACAGAACTTGTTTCCAACTATCTGAGCACTGTAATACAAATGTTACTCCATAACACAGCTTTCACAAGATATTTAAACAAATGCTACCCTTGAGTAAATGGCATCAACCCTGTTGCCAAGAACTTTTTTTGTCCATGCAACCCAACACTTTCAATCTTCACGTCTCTCACACACAAGCTCTAAATCTTCTAATCTTTTTCGATGCAAGTTCCAATTTTTCTCTATCTGTTTATAAGATGCCTATATATATTGATATATTGTCTCAAGAAACATGTTAATGTATATATTTAATGTCGCAATTCATGCATTGGGGTTGATTGAATTTCTGTATTTTTCACTCAGTTTCTTTTTTGTTTTAATGTTCATTGACCTTATTACTAGTTTTGCTTTATGGTGATTTCTTTTTGGCTCAATAAGACACCAAGTAATTTATTATCACTTCAATATACTGCAAATACCAGTGACATCTCAACTTTTGATCAAATTAGAAAATCCAAAACTATAAATAATCCTCAATGCAACATTAACATTAATGATAATGCATTTTTTACAAATATTCCACATTAACATCCCACAGAAATAAGAAAGTCAAATAACAAAGTGCCATTCATTGACTTTGGCATTTGTACGAGATTTTCTAATGGAAAGACTCCTTCAGAAAAGCTAAGGGTAGAAAAAAAAAAAAAAAAATACTCCAACAAAAGTATATGTACCTCTTACACCAATTATTCCAACAAAATACTCCAAAAAAACAATACTCCAACAAAAGTATATGTCTTGTCTGTGCTTATTAATCATAGTGAAGATTATCCAATGAACATATACACAAGATACTTAAAATCACAAAACTTAAAGAGTAACTCTTTTATCACACTAACCAATGAACAAATGTAACTCTTTTATCACACTAACCAGTGCCAAGTTGCTGAAAAAATTCCGCAGCAGCGGTAGTAAGGGGATCAATGTCTGGACATACAACATAGTAAGTCATCTGCAACATTTAATGAAGAATTAGAAAAAATAAAACATTGTAGAATCACTTGGGAAATAAAAAATGTTCAACACCACTTAGTAGGATCTCTTGAGTGGTGAATATAAAGAAATCATAATGAAAATGTGTTAAAAAATTGCGACTAACAACTGGTTTTATATAACTTACAGGTTTTTGCAGAGTATATGGTTCAAGAGGAGCCTTTTCCCAGAGTTGCAGAGAGCTTGCTGACGTCTTGAGCCAATCATCCTGGTACCTATTGCACAAACCACTATTTTTCCTTATCCCATGTGCAATTACAGTAAACTCTTACAGAAAGAAGGCCACGTTACCAAACCATCAACATACACAACAAGAGATATGCAAGAGAAGGCCACGTTACCAAACCATCAACTAGACAACCGTGAATGCTACAAAATAGAATCAATATTATGCATGCAATTAACATTTCAGATTCCAAAATAAATAGGCTTGGTTGACCTAACTCAATGCTAAAAACACCAAAATCTCAACATGCACCAATAATTCTTCCATTATACTCATCAGACAAGGTCAATCAATTACTAGGGTCTTTATCAGTTTACAGATATCAAACTCAGTATAAAGTGGCAATTTATAGGATAGAGAAAGGTGAGCTCCAAGAGCATGCTGCTATCAGGCTGCTGAAGCAATATAGCAGATAAATGAGTACAAATATCGAGGATTGAAAATCAAATACAAAATGTTTAAGCAAGCACTCTTAAGGATCAAGTTGAAGATCAAACAACTACAATGTCATCTTACTGGGTGACAAAAACAATGTGAGGCCGATTTACCAGCAACATGTACCCAAAAGAAATGTGCAATCAAAATCATTCATCTCTTCAACGCCAACATTCCACATATAAACTTTTTCAACAATTAGCACTTAGATATATGGACAAGACAGAGTTCAAAATGGCACCCAGATCACTCAAAATTCATGAATGAATCAAAGCAGGCCTATTCCTACGGCTTAATTTGCAGCAACAAATAACAATCATTAAATTCCATGAGAAGCACACAACAATCCGAGTAATATATTCGCCTTATAAGAAAAGATCTTAAGGATTCAGACAACGACTTAGTTCAAACGAAGTCCAACAAGTTGTCTATCTGAAAGTTGAAGTTAATTATTGCCTTTTGCGCTAAAAATATCAAGGATAACCTTCAAGTCATGGCGATGTTTCTTCTAATTGTGTAAAGGTCAAAAATATCTGACATCTCGTCGAAATGCTCCTTATAATTCCATTAAGTAGGCTGTGTGATAGTCTAATAATCAGCATTTCATTGCAATTGAAATTACAAACTAGCACAAAGATCCACACGTTTTGCAGTTTCCAACAATCATGACCTCTCAAGTAGTCTGCCCACAAATGTTAAATTCATAATCTACACCCTTTACTATAAAATCAAAAAGCATTAAAATGACGGGAAAGGGGAAGAAAAAAAAAAAAAAATCAATACTCACGACACCTCACCCCCAAGTGACCATCACTTGGATCACAGAAAATAAAATAAGATAAAACAATTCGGGCTTTCTTTCTTGTCCATAGATAAGTATTTATTTCCCTCCCATGCATGTCAGTAACCCCAGCAGTCCAAGATCCACAAAACCCTCGACTTCAAAATTGAATTTTTTTATTAAACCCATGTAAATCAATTATTACTCTTTACAGATTAGCAAATATTATAAAATTTTCTATATCCAAGTTTCAATACATAACTCAGCAGCAGCAACATTGATTCCAAAAACAAGGAACAATTCACAAAACCCTATTCTAAACCCCAAAAAAATTCAAGGAAAAAATATTCAGGATTTATGAAATGCTCTTCATTCACTATAGCAAATACAAATATTTTGCTGTGCATTTGAAAATTAACATTTTTTAAAATTGATAATTTATTTTGGAGATATTTGCTTTCATGGAAAAAGATCCTCTCTTAATAGTTCATGCATATAAAAGGATGTCATCAGGTCAGGACTCAGAAGCGAAAGGTTGTAATACAAACAATTTGGCATATAAACTGACACAAAACCAACGACCATATATATTAACAGGAACACCAAATATGGCTTATTCTAATCCTTGTTTCAACAAATACCACATTGAGCACAATTAAGATGCCATTTTTCAAATATTGTTTGCTTAACTTTGCCCATGTATAATGCGCAAAATACTTTATCCAGTGGCTTAGTCCTATTGAACTGCAATATCTAAGCAAGTGATTTATATTGCTAAGTAATTCAATCTGACGATCATTAATAAGAATAGCTAGTAAGTTAAAGTGTCAATATAAAAACTTCTACTTACAGATTTTCCACCATAGGGTGTAATAAAATCCCACTGGGACCAATCAGCCTGAAACCAATGAAACCATGGCTACCAAAGCATGGAACTTTTGCAGACTACAAGATGAACAACCTTGTAGTGGAAAATGCATTTATATCGATATTACCCTCTCCAGTTTATATAAGCGAGCCTTCCGATTAATTGCCCTGATAGCAGCATCATAGGCATACCGAGAAGGAAACTGAATCATCCTGTTCACAACAACCAAATAAAATATCAGCAAATTAATCATTTAAACAATACCCTCCTCAATCCACTTATGTGCAGACAAAAAATACCAATTCAAATATACAATCAAGTAACAAATGAAACTAATATATTTCAATAATTCAACAAAGGTCAACCAAATGATAAGAACATTTACATTCCAGTTGGCATATAGGTTCTATTGTAGTCAACTTTCATATCATCCAAATTCACGCTACACCCTTCTAGCAAACTGATAATATCACTCTTTGTTGTATGTTTTGTAATGCCAAACAACTTCCCATAAACCAAACCTGACACAAACAAGAGAGATAGCACAAACACATGTTAGAATGTAAATTACTTCATATCTGATTCATCTAACATTTTAAATTCTGATTGTCTTTCTCAATATAAATCAATATATGTTTTCAATCTATCATGCTGCAAATTTCTTTTTAAAATTTTCAAATCATATCATGAATTTGTCCATTAAATACAGAAACAACACTCTACCTACTGTTTCTAAACAATTCACGAAGTGAAAGAAGTTGTTCACCAGCAACAATAATAAAATAAAACAACATAAACAATTGATAAATCAAGAATTTCCCAAGAACCTTAAGACAATATAAACCTCTGTTTGGTTGCTGAGGAAAATCAAAAAAACAAAATGAAAATTTGAGGAAAAACAAAACAAATTGAAAATAAGTCATGCCGTAACAACTGATAAGAAGATTAAGGTACATCTTGAGAACCCAACAAAATCCCCTGCTTTTATTTGAACATTTCTAGAGCTCACAAGTCCCATAATGAATAGCTGATAGTAGATTTAAAAATATAGTTAAGGTGTGTTGTATGGATCAAAAAGTATTCATATTAGCTGCTAATCTTTTCATCTGTACCTTTTTCAGGCAGCCTATCCAGTAGATGTTTCTGAAGTGCAAGATACAAAATTCAGACGTTGGCTCTACACTGACTACGACTTTACTATGAAAGCACTTTGGTCCCCACTCTTGGTTAGAACCTGTGACGCTGACCCCAATGGATATTCCCTCAATAGCCGCATTAGATGAGGCTGATGAAGCTTGGGCAACTCAAATAAAAGCCTACGACAATCAAAATCATCTGATTAAAAAAAATGAACACAAACCCTAGAAGACAAATTGACAATCAAATGGTGTTGAGCCTAGCCCCAACATATTTCCAAACAAATGGTGTTGAGCCTAGCCCGCAGGTCCTCAATAGCCTGAGACTGAGAAATTACCACATCCGAACCCCGATTTAAAACCCTACCTCTAGTTGAACCTCGCTCATCAGGACCAAGAGCATCCATCGCAACAATTTCTGATCGAAGGCCCTCCATAAAAGCAGCGAACGACCTCGAACTAGGGCTAAGACTCCCTTCAACCCCCATCATCAATCTGTTAACACTAATCGAAGGAACCTCCTCAGAGGATATTTTCGATTCCCCTTGCTCTAAGCTCAAACCCCGATTCAGTTTGCCCCAAACCAAATAACGCTGGTGATTTCGAATCCCTAACTACATGCTTAGCCCTAGACGAAATCCCTTTGGTAAACTGTGGAGACTCCATCGACATCAATGAGCTATTGAAACCGTAGAATTTTAGGAATTCCAGAGAATGGAAGAGCTTCTCTCACTAACCCATGCCACTAATGGCGTTCTTTGTTCTTCCTTTATAATTAGAACCATTGGCTATAGATTGATCTTGAGAGTCAGGGCTTTGATTTTTTTTATTTGTTGATCTTGGGAGCAAGGGCTTTCAATTCCACCACCACGTTTCAAATTTCCCTCCCAAACTTTTGGCAACCAAAGACCATATTAGTCGCAGAAAATGTATCTTCGCCGACAAACTTTTTTAGTTGCTAAATCTCAATCAACGGCAACTAAAATATTAGTCGCTAAATGTGAAATATTTGGCGACTAATTTTTTTTAGTTGCTGAAAATAAGTTTTTGGCGACTAAATTTTTGGTCGCCAAAAAATATGTGACATTTCGCGACCAAATTTGTAGTTGGTCGGCAAAAGCATACCACTTTCTGCGACCAACTCATTTTTTGGTCGCCAAAATATAACTTTCTGCGACCAATAATATTTGGTCGCCAAAATTAATGATCATTCGCGACTAATTAATATTTAGTCGCCAAACGTCATTTTTTTGCGACCAAAATTTTTTTAGTCGGCAAAAGTGGTCGCAAAATGTGTAAATTCTTGTAGTGCTTGTTTCAGGGCTTTAAATTTCATGAGGCACTTATATCCTGTCCAACCCTCTACTACAAACCCAAACCAACTTTGCTTCACAAAAGGTAGGAAATTCTTGTGGAGTAACCAAGCATTTAGGAACATAAAGGGCTTAGGCCCCCAATCCCTATCATGCTTCATTAATATGATAGAGTTATGGTCAGATAATATTCTAGGGAGACCCCAAAGTTTGAAATTAAAATTCTGAACCCACTCATGGTTGAGTAGAAACCCGTCCAGTCTACTCCATTTCGCCTTATCTTGAGAGTTACACCAAGTAAACTTCCTCCCAAGCATAGGCATATCTATCAGCTCAAGATGTTTAATTATATCATTGAAATCTTTCATCTCTCTATCCCTTTTCGAACACCCAATTCATTTTGATATAGTCTTAATTTCATTAAAATCACCCCCCAAACACCATGGCCCCAGAAAATTAGACTTTAAACTTACTAAAAGATTCCACAACTTTTTCCTATTCACCACCTTACTAGGCTCATAGACATTAATAATAACGCAATCAAAGCTATAGAACAAAGCACCTGACAGCAAGATGAAATTATGATTACAACAACAGTCTTGCAACTGGAACACCACAGGGTTCCAAATAGTCAGCAAACCTCCAGCTTTACCAACCGCATTTGCTGCCATAAACTCCATTTAGTCCCCAGGCCACATAGATTTTACCAATTTAGAACTGATTGCAGAGAGCTTAGTTTCTTGAAGGAGTTTACTTTCTAGCAGCAAGGCTTTTCTTTAACTGTCTTCTTTTTTCTGGTTTACCGAGTCCCCTCAAATTCCATGATTGTATCTTCATTAACACATTATAACACTCTAACTCACCTTAAAGTGCTAGTCTAGATAGCAGCACCCTCGTTACGCCTTACTTTCTCTTTTTCCTTGTCTTTAAGTGCCTTCAATTTGCTGATTACCTCTTCCTCCTTCCCTTCACAATCAAAGCCAAGAGCTTTGCCAATTTGAAGTGAAGCTTCAGTCTCTGATAGCACTCTATTGCCTCTGCTGGTTTCACTAGCCATTGATAGGGAAATAGAAGCTACAACTGACCTAAAAACAGCTTCCTTTCTCAAATTCAGTGATGATGCCCCCAATTTCTTAGTAGTCACACAGTTTTCCTTTTTCTTCTTTATTTGTTTTCTTCTGCTTGTCTGACCTCTCTTCTGCACAATAACTTTTCTTGCTGGGCCTGGACTTGTACCTTGCCCCCCTTTTCGGTCCTTATGGTTGAGAAGGCCAACTACTTGGCCTGAAATTGCCCTAGACAAAAATGACCCACTACTACTGTAGACACCCCATTTTTGACCGTCCTCGAGATTTGGACGTCATCGTTTGAACACTCGATGATTACCTATGTTTGTGTTCGTCCTGAGTTCTCGGAGGTCTCGGCTACGCGCTTTGCCTCAGGATCTCTCAACTCGACTGTTTTGTGCTTGGTTGGACCAAACATTTGTTGGTTTTTGCTTTGGACGGTAGAGAATGGCTTGTTTGCCATTCCCTAAACCCACCGGCCATGGCTTGAGGCCACCGGCCCTGTTTTCTTTCCACCGGCCATTGGTGATGGTCGGTCAGCACCTTTTGTGGTCGGTCGACCAACTTTGTTGGCCGATTAGCCATTTTTTCTGGCCGAGACCTTTTCTTAAGGGGGTTTGAACCTTTTGAACCCTTGGTTCTAGCTTCTTGAGGAAGCTTGAACCTTTTGTACCCTTGGTTTTAGCTTCTTGAGGAAGCTTGAACCTTTTGAACCCTTGGTTCTAGCTTCTTGGGGAAGCTTGAACCTCTTGAACCTTTGTTCTAGCCTCTCCAAGAAGCTTGAACCCTTTGCTCCAAACTTCTAAGAGAAGCTTGAACCCTTGTCTAGCTTCTCCAAGAAGCTTGGCCCCTTTACCTTAGCTTCCCTTAGAAGCTTGCCCCCTTTGACCCTTTTGCCTTAGCTTCTCCAAGAAGCTTAGGCCTTTTGCCTTGCTCTATAAATAGAGGGCCTCTCCTCCCATTTCAAGGGTTAGAAAAATCTGATATACATCATATATATATCACTCTCTCTCTATATCTCCCTCTCTCTCTACATTTGTGTGGGTTAGAGTGTGCAAAAGGGTCTAGTTCTTGGCCATTTGAACTACACCTCCTAGAACAACACCTCCATCATCAACCTAAGGAGCTTGGAGGCCATTTTCAGAGGCTAAGGGACTGTTTTTTGGACCAAGAGGCTGCTGTCCCCTTTTGGCTACAAAGGTAACTCCTTTTCCCTCTTTATTCCCGTTTTTGCAGATGCTTTTAGCCTGTCTTTCTTGCTGATTTGAGCTTTGTGTATAACATAAAAAAGTTTTATTTTTTTTGTGTTTAAGTTACTTCATTAAGGTCACTTTTGTGTTTGAGGTTGTTTACCCCCTTTTAGGCCTTGTTTGGCCCCATTTTTGTGTGTTTTTGGTGAGCTCCGGGACCACTTTGTTTGGGCCTCCTCACCACTGGAATCTTGAGGGATTTCAGTGGTGAGGATGGTACCTTGAGGTCCTAAGAAGGAAAGGGTCGTCCCCTCTCCTTGTTGTCTTCAATAATGGCCATTATAGCCTCATGAGTGAGCATCATTTCTAAGTGCATGTTGGCCATGTCTTAAGTGTTATTTGGTAATATTTTGCCATATATTACCTCTGTTTTTACTTGGTTTAGACACACCATGCTTAGCTTGTATACATGTCATGTAATGCCATGATTTTCTTTAACATGTGCCTAGCATTTAGACTACCATGCTCATGTGTTTTGGCCTAGCTTTGTGAAGCTTTTATGCTTGTTTTAGTATGCTAAGGGACTGTTTTTGGTAATTTGAGTCATCCATGCTTTGCTTTGTATAGCTACCATGCAAACTCTCTTGTATGCCTTGAGCATTGACCCCTCTAGCATGCCATCCTTGCATCATTTCAGTGGTTTGGAACCACTTGTCATGTTATTTCAGTCCTTGTGGCATGCCTATATTCTTGCATTTGATATCCCTTTAATGTGTTAAAAGGTTGTTGTCTTATGCTCCTTGTTTGAGCCCTTGTGCATGCTTCCATACTTAAGCCATTTAGATGCCATTTAGGTGGGTTTTGAGGCTCATTTTAGCATGTCACATCTCTGTTTTCAATCATTTAATTCATGCCATGTGTGGTTGCACTAAGTGTAGTTCAATGCTTCTTTGGTGAGCCTTAGGCTTTAGATCATTTGTTGTATGCTATGCTTGTCCTGTTTGCTTGTTTTGGCACCATCATTAACATGATTTTCAGAGCTTACATTGCATGCCATATGCCCATGTTGTTCCTCTTTTAAGTGTGCTTAAAAGTTGTCTCTATGTGCCCAAGTGTTGGACCTTGCATGCATGCCTATTTGTATGTGTTTTGGTTTCCATTCTTGAGCATGTTGGCCACTGTTTTGGACCTAGTAGAGGGCTGTCCAAATTAGTTTAAAACCATCCCTTTGGCATGTTGTTGCATGCTATACATGTTTGTATTTTTAGGTACTTAGCCTATTAACATGTTGCATATTTAAGTGTCATTGCATTTGGCATGCTTCCTGTGTTAAGTCGCTTTGCATATTTACACGTGTTGTGCCTTTCATGTTGTTGCATGTGCGTCATTAGCATTGATGTTATATGCCTTGCATGCTTACTTGTTTAGTTCATGTACCTATTGCACATGGTTTTGTTGTTTGCATGATCATGTTGCACACTTAGCTCACATGCCTAGGTTGCATTACATTGGCATGCATGCTTTGCCTCTTGAATTGAGTATGATAGAGATTGAGTTCATTGTGTGTTTGTGTGCATTATATTTGACATTAAAATGCACAACTTGGTTTCTTGGGCCATCACGCATTGAAATGCGCGATTGGTGGTCCGAGAATCGAGTACCATACCCCTTTGAGTCATAAACATGATAAGGGGTGTGCTGGTGCACACATTTGCTTGAAATGTATTGCCATGCCTTGTTTTGCCCTCTGCTGTTGTCAAAACAGGTTCTGCATGAAGAATTGGCCGGTCGACTACATACAGTGTCGACCGACCATGTATTGCTGGCCGAGAGTCACACCAGTGGCCGATGACCACATCCCCTTAGTCGGTGATCATTACCTTGGCCGGTGGCACTCCACAGTGTGCAGAGAGCATACCTTGGGACTTGTGTAGTCTTCAGAGGTGCCAAACGGTGAAAACAGAGGCAACATGTGTCATGGCAATGGATTTCCAAGCGAAGCCAATCCGAGCATGCATTCATCCCTCTTCCTGAGGCTGTTTTACTACTTTAGTAGCTTAGTTAATTTGTTTAATTAATTAAGGGTTTGTAATATTTAATTAGCTAGAGTAGTTAATTACTTATTCGGTTTGTATTATTCTTTTGGTTCCCCGAGCAAGGGCGAATTTGTAATAAGTGTGGGTGCGTGTGTACATGTCTTCCAACCCCCACTTCTTTCTCCCTTTTACTTACCTGCTTTTGATGGTTAGTATTAGGTCATATTTAAATTAGTATACCTTATGCTATGCATGCGTGCATCCATACATTTGTCTTGCATGCACCAGGCTCGGCGTATCATACTAACTGCATTGTATTTCAATTCCAAGTTGAATACGTGTTAATTGTAGCATCATCATATGCCATCCATAGATTAGCTGAGCCTATTGTAGCTGCATCTTGCATGTGTTGCATTAGCCATCTTAACATGAACTAGGATCATGCATATGATTACTAACTAGTTTCTGTTTTGGTTTGGAGTACTCGGTAAGCATTTATGTTTTAGCATCCTCGCATGCGTGTGAGTGTTGCCATGACAGCATGCTTACCATGAGGCTACTTGCTTATGTGATATAACTGCTTGAATGCCTGTGGGTGGAGGTTGAATTACCTAAATTGGAATAATGCATTAAAACTGTGAGTTTTAAGCCCACTAGATAGTGGCAAAACCATCTTTTCTAAAGCCCACTTGAGGGTGGCAAAACTTGCATTTTAGCCTACTTGCGAGTAGCAAACCATTTTCAAAACAAACATGCAATGTTTTGTTCCAATTTAGGCGATTTGGTCTATACTTGTTTGCTGTGCGCATAACATAGTAATTCTAGGCTAATAATCGGAATAGGAACACATAATGCTTTCAAAACAAGATATCACGGTTAGTAGAGACCGATCTTTGATCGGGCGAGAGGGGGTGCTCATAGCTGACCTTCCCCAATCGTACCCAAGTTCCCGAGCCGAGACAACTTTGGTGATGACGGACACGTGGCCTTTGGCACCGAGTCAGGGTTTTCTAAATTTCTCAAAATAAAATATTTAGGTGGCGACTCTGTATCTGGCAAAGCAGTCCATGTTTGGCACTTCTTTTCTAAAAATCTGTTTTTCTCAAAACGATTTGCCGGATTTGGACTCTTTGGTTCAGATTAAAAACCGTGACAATTTGAGAGTCCTGAACTGTAGTGAACCCAATATGAACAGAACGGGACTCATCCTCTCGGGGCGTTCGGGGACGTCTACAACTACCCACGTGGGCTAGCCCTACTACTCTTTGATTCGATTCATCACGATTAAGATGGGCCTTATCAAGATCTACTTCAATTTGAATCCCAAGCCTATTCTTTATTGTGCCACTTAAACTTCTGACACTACCTTCATCATATCTGTTTCAGCCACCACAGAGACATCCCTCAACTTATCCTCTCCCTCCTTGCTATATTTACTGCCTGTGTCTATACACTGATTCTTGTCAACCCTCTCTGAAAGATAATTGTCACTAGTCTTTCGGTCATTTGATTTGCAGTCACACTGCTCCTTCACAGCATTTGATACGATGATTTGCTCTTCACATACCCTAATAGGGTAAGTTATATCTTTACACTCTAGCTGGATGGTTTGATTAATGGACTCCATACAACTTGTTGCTACATTCACTTTCCCACACTGGAAAAAAATCTGTCTACTAGTCTCTTTATCCATGCCTACCACTTCACCCCAAACCTTTCCCATGCTACTGAATGTAGTGTTACTCCACAAATTCAATGGGACTCCATAACAACTAAGCTAAACGTATCTTTCCTGTTCAATGGCTAACCCTTGTCTTCATTCTATTACTGATTCGCACCAGCCATACAACCACTCATTCATTAACACAAGTTGTTCCTTTATAACTGCTGCTGATTGAAAAGATAGAACAATATCTCTCCCACCTCCCAGTCGCACTATTATATCCCCACACCCTCGCCTAACCAGTTCCTCCCTAAAATCATCCACAGAAGCTGAGGCTTTGAGTCGCAATACTGCACTTTCATAAAGCCAGCCATTACTTTCCTCATATACCTTAATGGTTTTGTTTGCCGATAGTTCAACACCCCTACCTCTCACGACCTCAGCAAATGTCTTGATTCCCCTATATCCAGCATTGTATGTGTCATTTGTTTTCATTTTCTTCCTGGTCTGTGGTACATAGACCATTTTGTGTTTTGCATCACCATCTTTGCCAAACTCTGCCATTTTAACTCTCAAAGCACAGTCCTCACACCAGAGCCCATTGGCTTTTTGAACTACCATATCCTTTGCTACAAAGCAGTTGTATCTTAAGAAACCAAAATGAGACCGAGTCATCTTCCTTCTCTTATTTGGGATAAACGTATCCGTCACTACTCCATAGTTAGAGAATAGTTTGTGCAACCCTCTGGCGCCCATGGATTATGGTATATTATCCACAAAGACAGAGTGAATAGAGGCGTCCTCCCTTCTGCTCCACACCTCCCGGCCTCCATGTATACGGATCACTGGTTGCCATCCGCAATGTCCTTGTTGACAACCTCTCACCATTCTTCTTGTGAATCAAATATCCCCAAATCTATGAGAGAACCTTTAGATCTGAAAACAAGAGCAAGAGATCTAGCACACTATTCACTGGATCGTTACCACCACTGAACCAGTCGCACTGCTCTTGATCAATACATGAATACTTTGAAGGGTAAGTTACGGTTAGTCCTATATGATGGATTTAACCATTTATAAGTTTTGTGTATATATATATTAATTTATCAATAAGTCTAAATTAATTTTTTGACTCAATATTTTGAGAATATTGATAAGTGAAAAAAGAACAAGACTTATAATCAAATAAGTTTAGTTAATGGCATCGATTCATAATTTTTTTTTTAATTTGAATTATTGAAACTAGACTCATAGTGGGTCTCTAAGCCCAAAATTGAACATTTGTAGGAGAGGAGACGACCCAACTTATTTAAAACCTACCCTTCACTACCAAGAAAACAATTCTTTCAGTCCTCAAATAGCCAAATATTTTTATTTATTTATTTATTTATTGTTGGATTGGCTTATATACTCCCAGTGAGATATATGTATAGTAAAATTGCATACAACTTCTAAATCTAAAAGACTAAATCTATAAGGACTCCACTCCTAGCCAAAAACCTTATTCTTTTGTGCCTCCTGCTTCTTCTCATTATGTCCACAGCACCACAACACGACTCTTTCTTCATCTTCAATGAAAGCTTTGTTTGAAAATTTTGTTTTTCTCCTTCTTTTTTTGGGTTGAGTAAGAATGTCCATCGGCAATGATGAAGAACCGAGCTATAGACCAGCATGCGCCTCATGCAAGCATCAAAGAAAAAGGTGCAATGAATGCGCCATGGCACCGCACTTTCTAGCAACCTGAATGGAAGAATTCCTAGCAATTCATAGAGTTTTCGGCATAACCAACGTGACAAAGATGATAAAAGACCTTGATTTTTCGCAGCGAGAAGAGGCAATCAAGTAGTTCGTATGGGAAGCTATGATGTGGAAAAAAGACCCTGTTCGCGGACCTTTAAGGTTCTACGAAAAGATAGAAGAACAATTCAATTTGTTTGAAGATCAAAGAAACAACCCAAACACAATGCAACCTTTAGTACAATGGTCACGGCTGTGTATTTAAGAAGAAACTATGAATTTTATCCATGACAATGGATAATAGGGGTTAGAATCATCATCATTGCCTTTAATTAGTTTTACTAGTCTCTTACAATAAAAGGACATGAGAGAGAAGGACAAAATAGGGTAATTCAAGGAAGAGATGTTCAAGGTGTTAACTCTAACCCTAATTTACAAGAACAACAAAGACAAAGCAATGGAAGGCATGGAAGATGTTTTGACACCATTTATCCGAGAGGCGGTGCTATGCCGAGTAATCATGGTGCTATTTTAGGAAGAGCACAGAGAGTTAGGGTTGGACGAGAAAAGCAATACCCTTCTCTTTTACAGAGAAGAGAGAAAGAAGAAAACCTTGCAAATTGGAGGAATGTCGTTTGGTAACACTTACGTTTTAAGTTTTCAGTTTATATTTACAAAAATTAAAAAAACTCAAATAAAAACTTATTTGATAAATTTTTGATTTATAAATCAATGGTCTCAGTTTATAAATTTGGCCAAAAAATGTAAACTCAAAAAATGAGTTTACGGTTTGAGTTTTGAGTTTTTTTTTTACCACCCAACACTAGCCACCACCCACCACCATTTTTCACCACCGTCTTCCGCCACCACCACCACCACCCACCCCCCACCACCACCTGCCACCACCACTCACCACCCACCTGCCACCACCCATTACCCGCTACCACCACCCACCTGCCATCCATCACGCACCTGCCACCCACTCGCCACCACCACCCACCCCTCGCCACTACTACCACCACCACCACCCACCACCCATCTGCCACCCACCCACCACCTGCCACAACCATTCACTGTCCGCCACCACCACCCGCCACCACCACTCACCACCTACCTGCCACTACCATCCACCACCCGCCATTACCAGTCACCACCAGCCACCTGTCACCTGTCACCCACCTGCCACCACCATCCACCACCCACCACAACCATCATCACCCACCACCCACCAACCGCCACCACTGCCACCACCACTCACTCGTTACCACCCATCACCCGCCACCGTCACCCACCCACCACCACCACCACCCGCCATCCGCCATCCACCACCCACCTGCCACCACCATCCACCCACCCGTCACCACCATCCACCCACCCGTCACCACGTTCCACCCACCCGTCACCACTTTCCACCACCGTCTTCCGCCGCCGCCACCACCCGCCACTTTCCATTACCGTCTTCTGCCACCAACACCCACCCACCCGCCACTTGCCACCACTTTCCACCACCGTCTTCTGCCACCATCACCCACCACCTGCCACCATTTTTCACCATCATCTTCCGTCACCACCACCCGCCATCATTTTCCACCACCGTCTTCCGCCGCCACCACTCGTCTCCACCAACCACCTGCCACCACTTACCATTTCTCACTCTTTTTTATATTTTT
Source organism: Camellia sinensis (assembly GCF_055761805.1). Lineage (NCBI taxonomy): Eukaryota > Viridiplantae > Streptophyta > Magnoliopsida > Ericales > Theaceae > Camellia > Camellia sinensis. The sequence continues at coordinate 41,766,719 of NC_138969.1, read as the reverse complement.
AAAATTTTTTAAACATTTTGTTTAAACCAAACGCGTTTGTAGTTTATGTTTTTCAAAAAATAAACAAAAATCAGTTTATAAAATTTTTGTAAATATAAACTGAAAACGTAAACATTACCAAACAAGCTATAGTTATGAGAAGAACAACAGCATTCCATGTAATGATTGCTTGACTTATTTCTATTTTGTTGGTTATGCTGATTTCATAATCATCTTTTGTTATGAATTATCTAAGGACTCCAATTGATGTGATTTTAAATTCATGAAGTCATTAAATCTCTCTTGGCATATGATTCAGGATTTCATTTAGATTTCAAAATGATTATGTATTTGGTTTTAGAAAATCAGGGCTAGTTAGCTCAAATAAGAAGTGAAATAAACAATAAAGATAGTTCTCAAATCAAGTTTAAAAAAAAAAAAAAAAAAAAATTAGGATACTACAAGGATACAATTTAAATAATAAGAACAATGTATTCAACAAAAAACTAGATATCGTTGAAACACAATATGGTGATTCAAATAGCTCCACTATTTTATTTTATTTTATTTTATAATGGATAGGAGGGAATAATGGAGTAAAAGAGAAACTATACTCGTAACGATAAGACTCATCATGTCTAGTAAGGGAAGAACTCATCTATCAAGCCAACTCTTTGATGTTCAAATAGCTTAATTTAATAATGTCATTGTTTTATTATGTGTGATTTATTAGTCATAACTCAGGCTATGTTAGCCTATTTAAAAGTTCAATAAACTTGGCCAGAAAATATTAGTGAAATTTTTTTTTTTTTTTCTTTCCGCATAGAATGATCCGTTGCATTCATTTTAGTGAACTACAATGAGAGAGACTAAAGACTGAATGTGCAAGGTTTACATACAAAAACAAAAAGACAAAAATAGACCAACATGAATGGCCAAGGCAACAACAAAAAACCCTGATATAATAGAGGGAGGTTTGTTTTTACTTTTTCTAAGAGAACTTGCATTCTGGAGCAAGTCCCTCTGGAAATCGCATCTTGTCGATGCAGTAATTGTACACCATATGATTCTTTTGCACCCATTTCATTCTCTCTAGGCTTGTAGAATTCAGCTTTTCCGACATCCACAAATAATCAATCGAGTTAGAAGTTGGGGACTTCGAGTTGCAAGACGATGCCCCTTCAGACCAAATGCAAGCATCGGCTTTGTAGTTTCTATACGATGCAGTGAAAGGAGCTTTTTTCCAGTCAGTCTTGACAAGCCCACCCTTTGTAGCCCAATCATCAGCGTTCCATAAACTAGAGTATACCTTCATGGGTTGGTCCTTTGGGAATGGAATACCCTTTGATTCCATGTTCTTGAACTCCCTAATGGGTGTTCCATCCACAGAGAAAACAATCCTATGGGGGTTCCAAAGTATGGAATAGGTATGAAAATCCGTAGTTGGGTCAAACCACAAAAAGAATTGTTGTTCTCTATTACCCTTGCCTTGACAATACACATTAGTGTGAAGAGTATAAGGATCACCACTTGAATTTCCTAAAAACTCAAAATCTATCTCATCATGGGTTGGCCCTTCCGATGATAAATAGTAGGTGGTGACCGTGCCAGCTGAGTTCCCAGCTATGAGCTTGATTTGCATCTCAATCTTTCCAAAAAGATACTCTTTTTTGGATTGAAAGCCCGAGCCTGAATTTTTGTCTAGCGATAGAGTCAAAAGCCCGCCATTGTTGTGTACCTTAGCACGCCCATTGCCCCACGTGATGTTAAACTCTCTTTCAAGATTGCCACCCTCCGCGTTCATGAACAAACGAGTTTGTTCATTGAAACTATGGCGTGCAATGGCTTTGGTACGAGATAGGAAGGTGTCGAGGTTGAAGAAGAAGAGGAAGGCAAAGATGGAGAAGAAAACGAGGAGAGGGATGCAACGAGGAGGGAGGAAGGAGGAGGACTTAGAAGGGTTTGTGTTCCTTGATTGCATACCCATTGTAGGCTTGAGTTTGTGATGTGCAACATTGACTTGCCTATCATGTTTTGAGTCTTGATTGAGTCTAATTTTGTCTAAATGTCTCTCTTTCTCTCACTTTTTGTTGGTGTTGGCATTTCATCAAACATGTGGAGGGCTGTGAGTTGTGCCTATTCCGACTCTTCCTCGCTCGAATGATTGTCCATGCGTCTTGGATTTTCTGTAAATTATGTTTGTGGTCTATCTTCTTCTCTATTAAGTGGCTATTGGGAGTTCCTTTTATGCATCTATACAAAAAGTGTGAAAATGTGTACAACATATAAAAATATTTTTGATAAATAAATTATCTCAATTTGAATGTAAAATGTAAATAGTATATGTGTCTTCATGAACAATTCAAGTTTAATTTGTTTAAGACTGATTTTTGAAATTATGAGAACAAACTGAATTGGAGTCAAACTACCCTCAATTCGAATATATTCAGGAACGCAGAGATATATAAATTAATATTTATTTACTTTTTTACAAATCAAATATATTTTTATTAATTTATTTTATTTGTATCTTTATGTTTGGTGTTTGTGCAAATGTATTATTTTTTTATTAATAATATAAGTATTCTTTTTGATTTTGTTCATAATTTTTTCTATTTTTTTTTCCCCCTAACATGCATCTTGATTTAAATTTGATTTGTTTCAAGCTCAAGATTGGTTAATTTATTTAATTGAGCCGAACTTAAATTTTTTAAGAAAAGTATTTGATAGCTCGAATTTGATACATTCGAACTATTCGGATCATGAAAATTCAAACTATCAAGTATTATTAATTTTTTAAATATTGAACGAATCGTGTCCGAACTTGAGCTCAATTTTTAAATTCAACTCGATTTTTTAAATATTGGACGAACCGTGCCCAAACGCGAGCTCAATTTTTAAATTCAACTTGAGTTCAGTTTAAGCTTGAGCTCAAAGCCAAGCATTAACACCCAAAACTCGACTACTTTGCCTACTGACACAACACAAGGTATCACTAGGACATTAGGCCTTGTTTGGTTTGGTTTTGCAAAAAAAGATTTTGGAGAAAATTTTTGAAAATTTTGTTTAGTTTGTAATTTTTCTCAAATTTTTTTCAAAATTACTTTTTCTCTCCTCTCTCTTTTTCAATAACTTTTTCACTCACATACATCTACTCAATTACAACAAAATACCAAATCATCTCAAACTCTCAAACTTCAAAATTATTTTCAAAATATACAACCAAACAAATTACAAAAATTTCTAAACTCTCTTCCTAAAATATTTTTTGAAAACTTATCTCCCAAAATCAAATCAAATAAGGCCTAAATTTTTTACTTTGTCAACTTCCACCGAATTTAAATGCCATGGTTTAGATATTTGATAATTCTCTCTCTGTATTTTATTTATTTATTTATTTTTTTACCGCTCTCTCTGTGCATTTTATAATAGATTTATTGATAATTTTAGAAATTTTGTTATCTTATTATCACAGTATGGAGAGTATCTGATGCTTTTAGTTTGAAGTACTTTTTATAACATTGAAATCCTGTAATATGAAACACATCCCGTTTGTTTGGGGTTATAGGAAGGGGATTGAGACTATTAATACTTTGGTATTACTAATACTTTGTTTGTTTTGAGAGATGGCCTTGGGACTACTAATACTTTGGTATTACTAATACCCTTGGAAGAGGGATTCATAGTGAAGAAGTAGAGATAGTATTAGAAAAATAGTGAGGGAATTAGAAAATTTTTATTTATTTTTTATTTTTTATATATTGGGAATTTTTTTTAAAATATTAATGTTTAATTTTTATATTTTTTTATTCGTTTTATTATTTTATATAAAAATAATTTAACAATTTCTCACTACTAATCTCCTCACTATTAATTCCCTCTCTATCAATCTCTTCCCTTCTATCTCTGAAAACAAACGGGCCATAACTCCTGTTCACTTTTTCTCTTTTTTTTCAATGGTTGTAGATCAGCTTAATCAAGTGAATGTGGAGGCACTGAAGGATGAGTAATTATTTAATCATTTTGAAATATTATGTAATATTGTTTTAATCATTTTGAAATGTTATGTGATATTGTTTTAATATTCTAAAAGTAGTTAATAATAGATGACAATTCCCAAAATTTTCTCCTATGAATAGTTTGCAAATTATATGAGACATTTATCCTTGCTAGTACTACCTGAAATGATTATTTACAAGTTATATGGATGAATAAATGAAATTGTCATATTTTTCATGTTGAAATATATATTTTATCTTATTTATTCTTATATTTTTACACTATTTATATTAGTTTTGACCCTTATAATTATGTCAAAATTGTGATATTATTATAAATTTTCTAAGTTTCAAGGATGTCAGTATAATTATTACAAAACACGATTTGCATTTTATTTTATTTTATATATATCCATATTCAGATTTGAAATCTAGTTATATGACAGTCTACTAGAATATCCAAAATAACCCTCTTTATTATATCTTTTCTAATCATTAATTAATTATCTTTTTTTATATCACTGGGTTTAGAAAGTGGGTATACAAAAGGACTAGACATCGAGTTTATAATCAAACTGGAGAGATGTTGTTCGGTCCAATGGGCTTATTTTTGGGTCTTATTTCGATGATCCGATCCATTTATAATTTAGGGTTCGTCGAGTACATCATACCTACAAAAAATCAAATTGATCAAATAACAAAAATTATGTGTTCAAATCAGTTTTATATGAACGATTTATTTTTCATTATTTATTTTCTTCCACACAAAATTGATCAGAATATGTGGTTTCTGTTATCTGATCGACTTTTTTTTTTTGCAAGTATGATATACTCGATGAACCTTAAAATATGAATAGTTTGGATTATCGAAACGGAGTCCAAAACGAACCCATTTGGCCGAACATCACCTCTCTAGTCTGATTATGGACCGGAAAGAAACTCAGTCCTATAAAAATAAAAAAATAAAAAAAAAAAGATTTCTATATTATTTTCTAGAAGAATAAAAGAAATTTAAGTCTCTTATATTGTGTATTGTTGGAAAAATTGGTTTTATAAGGCTTATTTTGGGCCAACTTTAAGTCCAAAATTGAGTGGGCCCCAAATGTCTTTTGAGGTGGGTCTGAAGAAGTGACATGTTCCTTACCGTCACACAGTAAAGACGGTTCGTAAAAACCATTTATGAGTGAATGTGAAGTTGACATCGTTTTCGAGTTTGTGGAATTGGACATTAATGTTTTAAATGTGGGTTTTTTTGTAAAGCTAGTCCCACATTGAAACTTGAAGAGAACTTATGTGTGTATATAAGTTCTAGGTGTACAACCTTGGATTGAGCCCCAAAGGGCACCCCAAGTTTGTAAAATGGAGAAGTTATGGACAAAATGAACCTTAGCCCAAACCACCACATACCACCACATACACGCACGCGCACTGCCGTCCGAGCGCGGGTATGAGTTATGGGTCGGGTCGGTTCTTATATTAATTTTTTGAACAAAATTTATTTAAATTTTTAAATTCAAATTTTGTGCCAAAAATTGAATTAATTTTCTGTCCATTTTGGTCTCCTTCAATCCGAAAATTCGAACAGATTAATTGCTCATAACTGCTACAGTTACACAGATTGAAACTGCACAATGCACTGTTCGGACAGATCATACAGTCCAAACAGGTCTTATATCTGTTGCACCAAGACAGATCTGTTCAGTAGTTATATAACTGCCCAGACAGATTTAAATCTGTCCAGCAGTTTCAACAGATATGTTCAGTAGTTATCTGTCTCAAAACTGTCCAGACAGTTTTTGGACAGATTTAATTATCTATTCTAATTTGAAACAGCACCTGCTCATTCAAAAAACCACCTGTTCAATTTGTGTTTCATACCTGTTCGAGACTAGTTGTTTGCCTATAAATTCCAGCATTTTCCACCAGTTTTAGGGGTTAAAAAACAGTCTGAAAAATACAATTTTGCTGTCTAGACTTTTATCTCTGTTTGCATTTATTCTTTATATTATTTTAGGGGAAAATTCAGAGGGTTTAGAACACATGGTTTAGTTCGTCGGACAAATTTGTTTAGAGTGCTACTACAAATTTATGAAGATCATTGTATCTTGAGAGATAGACGCCACTTAACCGTAAGCACCGTAGCGGGACGAATCTATCTTAAGGATAGAGTGTCACACACTCGACTTGATATTTTATTCTCCATTCGGTTCGATAAAAATAAATTCTGTAAGTTATTTATTTTATTTATTTATTTATTTTTTTTTATTTTGTTTCGATTTATTTATTGTACACAAAAGATTGTTCCAACAATCTTAAGACAGATCTGAATTATTCTGTTTACAGAATTTTTCGTTTATTTCCTTTTTTCTTTCTTCTTTTTACAAAAATTATTTTCTGTGATTTTACAAAATAATATTCTGGTTGGAAAACAAATAGTAGTAATATACTGTCTATTTTTTTTGACAACTAGTAGTAATATACTGGTGTTATTAACAATTCAGAATATTTATTTGTGAAATTTGTCAGAAATTAATTTTAGTTTTCTTAATTTATTTCTAGGTGTTCATTAATTAAAAAAATTATGTTTTAGTTTTTTTTTTTAAATTATTGAAGTGTTACAGAAATTTAATTTTCTGTGTAGAATTAATATGGTTAAATAAAATTTTATTTTATTTCCAAGTTAATTGAAAAATAAAAGTTACATTCTTGTTTCTTTTATTTTTACAGAATTTAATTCTGAGAATTTGGATTAATTTTCTGTATAGTATAAATTCTAATAATCATTTTGTTTTATAATTTAGAATTCATGGCTACTGAAACTAATTCCCAAACAAGTACTAGTGTGGTGGCTGCAATTGCACCAACCCCTCTCATGTTGTGATAGTATCGGTAAAATCACGGTGAGAAGCCAGAGAAGTTCTCTGGAACTGATTTTAAAAGATGGCAACGGAAAATGTTGTTCTATCTTATTACTCTTAACATGGCACGCTTTCTCTGTGAGGATGCTCCTGTTTTGAAAGATGATGAAACTGATCGGCAAGTAATTACTGTGGTCGATGCCTGGAAATAAGTTGATTTCCTTTGCCGGAACTAGATCTTGAACGGACTTGACAACACATTATACAACGTCTACAGTCCTATCAAGACAGCAAATGAACTTTGGGAGTCTTTGGAGAAAAAGTACAAAACGGAAGATGCCGACTCAAAGAAATTTGTGGTTGGCAAATTCTTGGACTTTGTAATGGTTGATTCTAAGATTGTGATCAGCCAAGTTTAAGATCTCCAACTCATTCTGCATGACATTCACGTAGAAGGCATGTCTCTTAGTGAGTCCTTCCAAGTTGCAGCCTTAATTGAGAAATTACCACAAGGCTTGAAGGATTTCAAGAACTACCTCAAACAGAAGCGCAAAAAAATTGTCTTTAGAAGAATTAATTGTGCGTTTGAGGATTGAGGAGGACAACCGCAATTCAGAGAAGTGAGCTAGCAAGCATCCTATGGAGTTTAAAGCAAATGTGGTGGAACATCCTCTAAAAGCAAAGAAACATAAGTTTTCTAGAGAAAGTTCATCACAAGGCTCTAAAAAAGGGAAAGTTAAAAAGTACAAGTTTAATGGCAAGTGTTACATCTGTGACAAAGAGGGACATCGGGCCAAAGATTACCGTAGCAAAGGCAAAAGCAAAAGAAGAACAAGCAAGAAGCCTGCTCAAGCCCATATGACCGATGTGGACAATATTTCTAATGGTGTAGATGACATCAATCTTTCTGCAGTTGTTTCAGAGGCAAATCTTGTCAGAAGTCCTAAAGAACGGTTGATAGACACTAGTGCTACTCGCCACATTTGTGCTGACAAAAAGATGTCACATCTTATTCTACAGTGGACAACGGTGAACAACTTTTTATGGGCAACTCCTCAACTTCCAAAGTTGAAGGACAAGGGAAGATTGTTCTGAAGATGACATCTGGAAAGGAACTCACTCTTAACAATGTGCTGTATGTACCGGACATTCGCAAGAATCTTATTTTTGGATCTTTGTTGAGTAAGAATAGGTTTAGGCTAGTGTTTGAGAGTGATAAATTTGTACTTATTAAGAATGGAATGTATGTAGAAAAATGTTACATGTTTGATGGCCTTTTCAAGATGAATGTAATGACCGTTGTACCCTCAGTTATTAATAAAAATACATCTTCTTCTTACTTGCTTGAGTTTTCAAATTTATGGCATGGTAGACTTGGACATGTTAATTATGGATCTTTGCGTAGATTAATTAATATGGAATGTTTACCTAAATTTGATATTGATTCAAATCATAAATGTGAAATTTGCGTTGAGGCAAAATTATTCAAAACTCCTTTTCATTCAATTGAAAGAAGTTCGGAACCACTTGAATTAATTCATAGTGACATTTGTGATTTTAAATCAATTCAAACAAGAGGTGGGAAAAAGTATTTTATCACTTTTATAGATGACTATACTAGATGTAGTTATGTTTATTTAATTCGAACCAATGATGAAGTTTTAGAAACTTTCATTCAATATAAGAATGAAGTTGAAAATCAACTTGGTAAGAAAATCAAAAAACTAAGAAGTGATAGAGGTGGTGAATATGAATCACCTTTTGGTGAGTTTTGTAAAGAACATGGAATAATTCATCAAACCACCGTTTCTTACTCACCTCAGCAAAATAGAATTGCTGAAAGGAAAAATAGGACTTTAAAAGAAATGATGAATGCCATGTTAATAAGTTCTTGATTACCTCAGAACTTTTGGGGGGAAGCAATACTTTCTGCAAATTATATTTTAAATAAAGTGCCCCGAAAAAAGTGAATCAAACACCTTATGAATTGTGGTATGGAGGAGTACCATCCTACAAATACTTAAAAGTGTGGGGGTGTTTGGTTAAAGTGGCTATTCGTAGTCCTAAAAAGACTAAGATAGGCCCCAAGACCATTGATTGCATTTTCATTGGTTATGCCAAGAATAGTAGTGCATATGGGTTTTTGATTTATAAATAAGAACATACCGAAATGCATGTAAATACTATTATTGAGTCTCGGAATGCATCATTCTTTGAACATGTATTTCCAAATAAGACTGGACAAGAGACTAGTACTAATAAAAGATCTTTTAATGCTATTACTAGTAATGATCAAGAACATGATCAAGATAAAGAGTAAGAGTTAGATCAAAATGAGAAAGAGGAATTTAGGCGTAGTAAACGTGCTAGAACCTCAAAATCTTTTGGTCCAGATTTTCTAATATATTGGTTAGAAAACGAGCCTTTAACTTTTAAAGAGGCTATGTCCAATCCTGAAGCTCCTTTATGGAAAGAAGCTGTCAATAGTGAAGTTGAGTCCATCTTGCAAAATCACACTTGTGAATTGGTAGATTTGCCACCAGGTTGTAAACCTCTTGGGTACAAGTGGATTGTCAAAAGAAAAATGAAAGCGGATGGATCAATTGACAAATATAAGGCAAGACTTGTGGTAAAAGGGTATAGACAAAAAGAATGTCTTGATTACTTTGACACATACTCACCAGTTACTAGAATAATATCCATTAGAATGTTAATTGCTATACAATCTAGAAATTCATCAAATGGATGTGAAAACCACTTTCTTAAATGGTGAGTTAGGTGAAGAAATTTACATGGAACAACTAGAAGGTTTTTCTATTTCAGGAAAAGAAAAGAAAGTGTGTAAATTGGTTAAATCATTATATGGTTTAAAACAAGCGCCAAAGCAATGGCATGAGAAATTTGACAAGGCAATGATGTCAAATGGATTTAAAATTAATGAGTGTGACAAATGTGTTTATATTAAAAATACAGACAAAGGTTATGTCATTGTATGTCTTCATGTAGATGATATACTCATCATAGGTAGTAATAATGACATGATTAAAACTACCAAGAAAATGTTGAATAAACATTTTGACATGAAAGACATGAGCATTGCTGATGTAATTCTTGGTATGAAAATTACCAAAACATCAAAAGGTTATGCTTTATCACAATCTCATTACATTGAGAAAATACTTGACAAATTTAGCAAAGATGGTGATCATCTTGCTAGAACACCTGTGGATGTTAATTTGTTTATTTCTAAGAATGTACGGGAACGTATTTCTCAATTAGAGTATACCCAAATTATTGGAAGCTTAATGTACTTGATGAACTGCACTCGCCTAGATATAGCTTATGCAGTAAGTTAATTAAGTAGATATACGAGTAATACATGAGTAGAACACTGAAAAGCTATTATAAGGGTTCTTAGATATCTCTCATTTACTCGTAATATGGGGCTTAATTATACTAGATATCTAGCAGTACTTGAAGGATACTGTGATGCAAATTGGATATAGGATACTAGAGACTCAAAGTCCACCAGTGGGTATGTCTTTACTCTTGGTGGGGTGGTTGTATCTTGGAAATCTTCCAAACAGACTTGCATTTGCGAGGTCTACTATGGAATCAGAATTCATAGCTTTAGATAAAGTTGGGGAAGAAGCAGAATGGCTTTGCCACTTCTTTGAAGATATCCCAATGTGGCCAAAACCGGTGCCTGCTATATGCATACATTATGATAGTCAATCAGCAATAGGTGGAGCACAGAGTCATATGTATAACGGTAAGTTACTACACATTCGTCGTCGATATAACACCGTGAGACAACTACTCTCTAATGAAATTATTTCCATTGAATATGTGAAGTCTAAAGACAACATAGCGGATCTACTAACCAATGGGTTAGCAAGAGAGTTAGTTGAGAATTCATTGAGGGGAATGAGACTTAAGCCTATTAAATAAGAGTTACCATAACGGCAACCCAAACTAGTTAATTAGAGATCCCAAGATCTAGGTTCAAAAGGACAACCGAGTTGTGAATGACTCAGAAGGATCACTGGGGAGTCCAACTCCTACCCATTTCTAGGATGAAATAGTGATGTCTGCAACGGTTTAGGTTAAGTAATACTTTTAATGATTCTTATATATATGTAAACCTAGTAGAGTATGACAGGATACTCTTTATAAGAATCATCTATGTGAGTGTGAACTGGGCCAGTTCTATGAGATTTGTGAAGGGGTACAATTCTTTAGAGCACTCATGAAATACCAGGTTGTTCAGGGCCAAAATGAACACAATAGTGAGAACTAAACTATGTCTGGTAATATACTGTGTAAGTTCTATTGTCTTGGTTTACACAAACAGCTGAATAGTTCAAGACATCATGTTCACTAGTTAGCTAGTAAATCCGATAGTGTTTCACAAGGGAAAGTTCAAAGCCAAAAGCTACCTATCCTTTGTAGAATATTTCCAATTTCTGTACTCTCTGTAATTAGATCATGTTGTTGCATTTTCTCTTCATCAAATTCCATTCATGTGGGGGATTGTTGGAAAAATTGGTTTTATAAAGCTTATTTTGGGCCAACTTTAAGCCCAAAATTGAGTGGGCCCCAAATGTCTTTTAGGGTGGGTCCGAAGAGGTAACGTGTTCCTTGTCGCATGGCAAGTCACACGGTGAAGACAATTCGTCAAAACCATTTATGAGTGAATGGGGAGTTGACGTCGTTTTCGGGTTCGTGGAATTGGACATTTAAAGTTTTAAATGTGGGTTTCTTTGTAAAGGTAGTCCCATATTGAAACTTGAAGAGAACTTATGTGTGTATATAAGTTCTAGGTGTACAACCTTGGGTTGGGCCCCAAGGAGCACCCCAAGTTTGTAGGAAGGAGGAGTTATAGACAAAGTGAACCTTAGCCCAAACCACCATGCGTGCGCGTATCGCTACCGCCGTCCGTCCGGCGGAGCTGAGCTGTGTCGTGCTGGGCGCGGGTGTAGGTTGTGGGTCGAGTCGATTCTTATATTAATTTTTTGGACAAAATTTATTTGAATTTTTAAATTCAAATTTTGTGCCAAAAATTGAATTAATTTTCTGTCCATTTTGGTCTCCTTCAATCCGAAAATTCCAATAGGTTAACTGCTCATAACTGCTACAGTTACACAGATTGAAACTGCACAGTGCACTGTTCGGACAGATCATACAGTCCAAACAGGTCTTATATCTGTTGCACCTAGACGGATCTATTCAGCAGTTATATAATTGCCCAGACAGATTTAAATCTATCCAGCAGTTCCAAAAGATATGTTCAGCAGTTATCTGTCTCAAAACTGTCTAGACAATTTCTGGACAGATTCAATTATCTATTCTAATTTGAAACAGCACCTGCTTATTCAAAAAACCATCTGTTCAGTATGTGTTTCATACCTGCTCGAGACTGGTTGTTTGCTTATAAATTCCAGCAGTTTTGGGGGTTGAAAAACAGTCTGAAAAATACAGTTTGCTGTCTAGATTTTTATCTCTGTTTGCATTTATTCTTCATATTATTTTAGAGAAAAATTCAGAGAGTTTAAAACACAAGGTTTAGTTCGCCGGACAAATTTCTTTGGAGTGCTACTACAAATTTGTGAAGATCATTATATCCTGAGAGATAGACGCCACTTAACCGTATGGAACATAGCGGGGCGAATCTGTCATAAAGACAGAGTGTCACACACTCGACTTGATATTTTATTTTCCATTCGGTTCGATAAAAATAAATTTTGTAAGTTATTTATTTTATTTAATTATTTTTGATTTTATTTCAATTTATTTATTATACACAGAAAATTGTTTTAACATGTATTGTCTTCGAGACTTTCTTCCTTTATACCCAAGCAAAAGGCCTGTCAAGCCTCCTAGGAGAAATGGGCCTAGAGAGCCCAGAAACGTGTTCCCCCCCCCCCCCCCCCCCTCCCTTTTTTTCTTTTTTTAAAGCATTTATAAAATGTAATATGTAATATTTTTTTCAACAATAATTTTATTTTACATTTAAAAAAAAAAAACTACTAAAAATATTGTTTTCAAACCAAACCTTATATTGTGATTATCTAGTCATTCTTTTTCCATTTGGTCAAATCAAACCACGTGAACTTCATATTTTCCTTTTAAAGGAATCTTTCAATTTGGACCGCTAATTTCTGTTTCGTATTGAATTTTCGTTAATCTTTTTCAGCAACATAAGTTGGAAGGTCTACCATGAAGACAAGTTTTGATGTTTTGTTGGACCAATGTAATCCTATCAAAGAATGCTACGAAGGTGATGACATCACTTCTCAAATTTGTTCCGTGATAAATTATTCAGTGTTTCTGCGACATAAATATGTGGTGCTTTAGAAATATTATGATTGATAAAGGAAACAGAATATGAAAAAATAATTAAGAACATGATGTTTTATAATTGAGAGGTGATATAAATATATGATGCTCTAACACTACCAAACATGAGAAAGGAAAATGGCTGGTAGCTCGAAAGTGAATGGTCGAATAGGTCGAAAATATTCTCTTACCGGTAAGAGAATACAAAAAAGCCTAAAACGACGTCGTTTTGGGATTTCGAGTCATTCGACCCTCTGATATTTCGAGCTACCAACCGGAGTTAGATGAGAAATGCCTGGGAACGTAAAGTTTGATGATTGATGAATAGTATAGACACATGATGCTCCAACAAGACCGAACATAAGAAACAACTCTAACAACACCGAATATGGGAATTAATTGAAAACATAAAATTTAATGATTGATGGATAACATAAACACATGATACTCCAATGACACTAACCATAAAAAACAACAAGAAACACAGTATTTGATAATTGGTATGCATAATCACGTGATACTCCAACCGCACTGAATAATTTTCCTTGTCCCAAAGAGTTCAAACATGTGTCACCCCCGACCTAATTGAAGAAAATAGAGGCATCATTGTCAATTTATAAATTCCCTTCAACGTGTACGATGGATTCAACAAACATTAACATCAAACTTGCCAGAAAGTGGGTGTCAAGTAGTTTGCCATTGTAAATCCACACTAATTGCCTAAATGCCCCTCATTAATCAACAAACATTAATAATCTGCCATTTGTTTATTTATTTAAAAGATTTTTTTTTTTTTTTTTGGTAGGAAAGTGATTTAAGAACACTTAGGTCCAATTTGGTAGAAGTTGTAAGTTAATTTATTTAACTTATTTATTTTAAATTATTGTAACTCTACTAGGAAAAATACATAATATTTACAATAAAAATACATAATATATACCACAAAAATATGTGAGGTACATATAGTACACATCTTTTAAAAAACGTGTATCATAGCATTTCTCAAGATTAATGATCGCCTATAGAAAGTTCATTAACATTTTCTTTCAAAATTTGAAACCCAAATTTGATCACCGTAGTAGTAGTAGTAGTATTATTATTATTATTATTATTAGAGAGATTTATTTATAAATTCTTTTTAGTAGACTTATTATAACCTAATAAACCCACAAAGTTTTCTTATTATTACTATTATTTATTTAGGGAGATTTATTAGAAGATCCTTTTTCAAGTATTTATATCGTAATTAGTTAATAAGATATTTTTGTATTTTAATAAGTCCTATTATTTGAACGAATAATGCTTGGGACCCCCTTTTGGGGGTCACCCCTCACCCCCCTTTGCCATGTGGCGGGTGGTGATTGGAGGAGCAGGAAAAAAAAGAAAAAGAAAAAGAAAATGTAACCAATGAGAGAGAGAGGGGGTCAAAGGGGATGAGGGAAAAATGGGAGATGAATCATTATTGTATTTGAACATTTGATCTATCAAATCCTAATTCTCATATTTAAAGTATTTTATGGACATTTCTACCCTTATAAATATTTTTTTGAACGGTTAATAATTTGGTGATGTGAATATTCATATTATATAATGTGAATATTTAAATTGACATGTTAATATTCACATTGATGGTGTGAATATTCACATTGACAGTGCGAATATTCATATCACGGAACATTCACACTGTAAATGTGAATATTATTAGGAGTATTTTAGTAACTATGTCACTTATAGAATTTATTGAAATATAAGAAAATAATATGGACTAAATAGAACATAAATAGATAAAAAGAGATTTATGAAAAAGTGTCCCATTTATTTATTTATTATTCCGCGTGAAAAACAAAAGGAATATAATTGTAATATGAGGAAAACGTGGGGTCAAACTTTCTTCGCTACCAACCAAACCTCTAGATAGAAAAAAAGGAAAAATAAATGTATGTTCTAGTTCCTCCCACCTTCCTCTCCAAAGAAAAGTTCTATGTCCCCAAAAGTTAAATGGAACTGTTCATCCACATAACATAGACTTTTAAGTCTTCAAGTTTCATTCACACATAACACCTAAAAAGCCTGAGTGAGAGAGAGGCTAGCAAAAAAGAGGCCATGGCTCCATCCCACCAAAGTGAGCTACCTCTTAATGAGAATGACTCACAAGACATGGTCCTATGTGAAGTCCTAAATGAGGCCAATGCCCTTATTAGCCCCTCATTTTTGCCCCCCAAAACCCAAACCAGGGCTACAAATGCCCTTCAACCCAACCCTGCAATAGGGAAAAAGAAGCACTATCGGGGCGTTAGGTGTCGTCCATGGGGAAAATTTGCAGCTGAAATACGTGATTCAGCGCGACACGGTGCACGCGTGTGGCTTGGCACCTTTGAGACCGCTGAAGAGGCTGCCATGGCCTATGATAGGGCGGCTTTTAAGATGCGCGGTGCTAGGGCTCTCCTTAATTTCCCTGGTGCGATGGTGGGGCAAAAGTTTGATCAGAATTTGAGCTCAAAGAGATTGGATAAGCATGGTTGTAATTCAAGTAGTGGAAGTTCTAGTGAGGCTTCAAGTGGGATGTCAAAACCAGAATTTTGAGTTCTACATGTCCATCATGCACTTGTTGGGACATTTTAACCTTGTGACATGCTACAATAGGATGAATGTATGGTTTAAGTAAGCCTTTTTTTGTTTATATATATATATTATTTTTACCTTGTTTTATTTCATTTGTGAGTTGGTCTTAATTATGATGTGCATATAAAAGGTTGAGTTAGAAAGGCAATTCTAGATAGAAAAAAAATTACTTTGAAAATTATCTATTAAAGAAATTTGTGAATTATATTTATTTTTAATGTAATTCACATTTACACTAAATTTAATTTTATATAATGCAATTCATTTTCTTGATTTTTATTTTTTGATATCCATAACTTTTCAAATGACTTGTTGTACTTGGCAAACGGCAATCCAGTCGACGCATAAATGGAATATATATATATATATATATATATATATATTTTGGGATCAATTGATAGAAGATTATTTGTTAAATTAGATAATTATGGTTCAATAACACATAGTTAGAAGCTCACCAACCACCATAAGAAAGCCCATAATGAAAGGAAATAAACAATTTAATACAATTCTTATAATAGAGAAGAAGTAATTAATATTTATCTTTGAAAAAAATTAATCCCTGACCTCTCGAATAGAATTATGTGAGAGCAATTAATTGAATTAGCTCAATTATTAGTTGCATAAATGTACTTGAAAAAAATAACATTTCATTGTTTAGTAGCGGCCCAACCATTGTTTAGTAGCAGCCCAACCATGGCGAGCGGGTGGAAAATATTTGTTAGTCATTTTTGTTTGGCTATTTTAATTTTTGCTTCATTAAATTTTTAAAAATGTTTAAGACCTCCTTTCTCCCACTCCTTTTACTTTTGATTGATCCATTTTTCTTTTTATTTTCTTTTTTTTTTCTTCTCTCCCAATCCCCAACCCCCACGTGTGTGTGGGGGTGGTGGGGGTGAGAGTTTTGAGGGGGTCTCCATCATAACTCTTAAATTTTAATAGATTTTGAACTATAAACTCTAAATATTTTAAAATTAAGGATTATTTGTCTCCATAAGTATACTTCTTTGCTTATTTTACTATAAAGTTTTCACTTCACTTCTCTACTTTTTTACCAATTTTTTTTGTAAAAAATCAAAATGTTACTAAGATTGTTTTGAAAAGTTACTTATAAGTTGACTTTTTGACTTAGTATAAAAAAACGTGTAAAAAGTATGGAGGTGATGTGACTCAAATAAACTAATAAATTGGCTTCTAAACTTGTTACCAAAAGAAAAATAAGCAAACTCCAAATCACCCTTAAATCTATTTGTCCCCAATCTCAAATTATTTAGTCTTTATATTATGCAAAAATTTAAAAATATTAAAATCTCAAGATATGTTTAATTATTGCAGATGATTTAACACACTAGAAAAGAAGATTTAGATTTAGGTGGTGTTTGGCAAGTGGGTTGGGGCTAAAATAGCCACAAAAGACAAAACAGGCTATTTTAGCCACAACAAACAAAACATCACATCCAATCCATAATCATTACACTCTTCTCTCACAAAAAAAAGCCAAAAAGTCAAAAAGCCAAAAAGCCCTTTCCAAACCAAGCTTTTTAGCCCAGGCTAAAATAGCCAAAAAAGCCAAAAAGCCAAAAAGCCAACCCACTTCCCAAACGGAGGCTTAGGAATCAAAAATTTTTTAATCAAATTTTAAACACTTGCTATTTAAGCTGATTAAGGCCTATTTTGGCAACTGAAAAAAAAAAAAAAAAGATTAATTTATTGGTTTATGAATTTATTTTAACTATATTATATTTTTTATTTTTTTTACACATTTTTTTAAAAGAAGTCAACAAAAAAAAATTAAATAATTAATTTTTTTCTTAATTATCCAAATAGGCCTAAGTTGGCTGACAAGTCAAATCACCCAGGTTAGTTGGCCTCAAAATCTGGTCTATTTTTTTCGGCTTACAAATGATATTTTATTTTTTATTTCTATTATTTTTTTAAACTTTGGAAATTGTCATGGTAGACTCTAAAGCTTGGGTCAAGTCAATTTTAGCTAATCGCAGAGAGATAATTTGGACAGTAATTTTAATCATCCTTCTAGAAGAAGACCCAACTCAACCAACCATCTAAAATATAACAATAAATAAGGGTTGTTTTTGAGGATGGATTATTTTATTTAATTTTTATAAAAGGACGTGTAATAAAATAAAGGATAAAATTAATTTTTTTATTATAATTTTTTAATTTTTTAATTAAAAAAATATGTTACCAAAATAACTTTAAGAATTATAAATTAGAATCGGTGAGATTCTTGAAAATTAAAAACAAGAATAAATAAGAATTATAAATCAGAATCAGTGAGATTGTTGAAAATTAAAAACAACAATAAATAAGAATTATAAATCAGAATCGGTAAGATTTTGAAAATTAAAAACAACAATGAATAAGAAGGGTAAATTATACTTTGCCCTTTAAAGTTTCACTCATTTTCCATTTTGACCTTTTAAGTTTAATTTTTTTCACTTTGGCCCTTTATGTTTGCAATCCTTTACACTTTGGTCCTTTAAGTTTAATTTTTTTCACTTTGGTGCTTCATGTTTGCAATCCATCTCACTTTGGCCCTTCATATTTGCAATCATTCTCACTTTATTCCTAGACTAACTTTCATCCCAAAAACTAACAGAATCTGCCACATCACTAACACATCAGCTCCATATGTAATGTAAAAAATTCACTAAAGATGAAAAAAATAAGAAATAGAAAACAAAAAAAATATAATTTTTTTTGGTCTTTAGTGAACTTTTTTTTTCTCGAATTTATTCACAAAACATTATTACATTATAGATGCATCTAGATTAGATACACCTAAAAAATAAAAACAAATTTAACTAAAAAAAGAAAAAAATTTACTAAAAACAAAAAAAATAAAAATATACTGACTCAAACACCTATATTGTCAATTCTGAAATGAAAACATTACTATCTTTTTTTTTTTTAGTTAAATTTGTTTTTATTTTTTTAGCTGCATCTAATTTAGATGTATCTATAATGTAATAATGTTTATAAATAAATTTGAAAATTTTTTTCACTAAAGGCTAAAAAAATTCCAATTTTTTTTTATTTTTTATTTTTTGCATCTTTAGTGAAATTTTTACATCACATATAGAGCTGATATGTTAGTGATGTGACAAATTATGTTACTTTTTTTTTTTATGGAAGTTAGTTTAGGAGTAAAATGAGAAGGATTGCAAATATAAAAGGCAAAAATAAGAAAGATTACAAACATAAAGGGCCAAAGTGAGAAATGGGTAAAACTCTACGGGGTAAAGTGTAATTTATCCGAATAAGAATTATAAATCATATGCACACACAACAACATAGTATTTTCATACCAAAATTAGGATGTGTTCGTGGTTGTAGTAATTTTTATTATATATAGATGACTTATAAAAGGAGATACATATACCGTTGGCCCAACTATATATACATAGAATTAATATTACATGTCACAAGTTCGAAAATATCAAAGTACATTTTAATATGTTATGACAATATTTTTTTATGTTCGATGAAGTTAAAATAAAGAATAAAATAAGTTTTGATGATAAGTACGACAATTAAATGGAGGGAAAGCAAAAGTGGGATTAGAGAGATAACAAGTTCGATTAGACTACTAATTCTCCTCATTTTGATCAACCAAATAAGGGATTGAGAAAGATTAGGAGACAAGACAATTACATTTTTTTAAATCCGATGAATAAGTGTCAACATATAATAATGTTAACTCTAAGGATTGCATTTGGTAAGAATTGGATTTAGTGGCAAATTTGACCTGAGTTATTATATATCCAAGAAAAGTTACATCAAATGGAAAATTTGTACCAATTATTTTATTTATTTATTGACATTAGAATAGACATGCAATGACATAATGGATTACATGGACCATGGTACCTCGGACAAGACACAATAATTTGAACATGCTGAGAATTCGTCGATAGATGCACTGTTGGAAAATCTATTTTTAGCGGCGTTTAAAAAACGCCGCTATAAGTGTCAAAAACGCCGCCAATTCTTTTTGTGACGTTTAACACCAAACGCCGAGGACGCAGCCGTCGCTATAGCTTTATGACGTTTTAAAAACGTCGTGATATAAGTATAGGAGGCGTTTTAAAAACGCCGCTAAATGTCTTACCCTAACAGTCTCTGACGTCACACTATGATAATTAGCGACGTTTTGAAACGCCGTCATAGACATTTATACATTTTAAAAATTTAGCCGTTAGGTTGAGATATAGTGACGTTTTAAAAACGCCGCCATAGCTTTTTTTTTTAAAAAAAAATTATGCTAATTTTTTATGGTTGAACAAAAAAAAAATACCTATGATAAACAATTATTAAGAACTAATAATTGATATTTATTAAAATAATAAATAAACTAAGCTTAAAAAGAAAATTAAAATACTTTATACATTTTTTTAAAAATAATAAATGAGTGTATCATAGAATTTTCCCAATTTCAATTTGGTTCAATAATGAATGTTTGACAACTTCGCTGCAGAAAAGCAACATTTGAAAATTTCAGATGCAGCCCATTAATAATGCACAAATCCAGAGTTCAGAAAGCTACAAATGCTCCTCACAAACAATTCTCACCCATCCCATCATGTAAACTACGGGAATACCCAATAGAAAAAAAATAATAAATGAATAAATAATTCCCTGCAGATATAAACAATAATTTTATGGATACAAAACTAACCACAGAAATATAAATGCAATTGATGTATGTTGTTAGTTCTGACTCAACAAAATTATTGAGATATTAATATACACAAACAAATGTTGAGCATGAGACCTGCCAGCCAGCATCATTGATCAATTTTAGCTTTATCCGTGGTAGTCACAGAAACTCAGTTCTTCTTCTACTGTTGCTCCCAATACATCAATTTTATAAACTGAAAGAAGGGTATAAATAATTATCAGTTACCATTCCTCCTCAGTATGCTAACATGCTTAATCCGGCAATTAGTGCAGCCCCTGCAGCTAAAGCACTGTATGCTGAAGCCCACACATCTGATTGAGCATACTCTATACCTCCAGATTGTGATCCTCTCCTATGACCTTGTGTTCCTGAATGATCTAAATGCAACTTTAATACCTGTTAAAAATTTTTTTAAGGAAGGTTAAGGAGAAAAAATATTTGCTCGTAATATAAAATTATGCAAAATGTAAATAAAACCCATTTTATTAATGATCGTAATATAAAATCAAGGACAATATAGCTTCTCATGTTTTAGTCGAATCCTATTCCTATTATATCCTTTCTCTTAAAAAGGGATCAAGCAAAATATGATGATGAAGAGGATGTATCAGCCAGAACCTGCAAGTAATTAAATTAAAGAAGAAAATTAACAAAAAGGAGAGCTAACAACTTAAGATATGGAAGCATACAAGAATATATATTTCATATGAATCTACCTCAAGTTGATCTTCAGTAAATGAATTTTTTTGAATGTTCCATGTATCTGCGTGGGTCCTCTGGAACTCTGCAACCGCTTTCGTAACTGTAGATTTCACAGGTGACGATTCTCCCACAAAATGAGCCAGCAATGTAACATGCTCAGGCAACCAACTGAAACAAAACAAAAAATAAAAAAATTGAATTTTTTTTTTTTTTAAAATGTCAAAATTGTTCCATTAAGACCAGGGAAATAAAGTAAAATTTTAGTTTATACTTCATTCATATTTCCTTCACCTTTTTTTTTTCCACCACAAATCTCTACCCTAATCCTAAATCCAAACACAGCCCTAGTATATGTTAGACATGAACATACCTCGGCATATCATATGGAACAGATAAAACACAAGCTGCCAAAGCAAGTACAGCACCGTTTATAGAAGCTATAGACAGACCAGAACTTGAATTTCTGCATCAGTAAATTTCCAAGCTTTGGATCAGTATATAAAGGGAATATATCAAGTAGCAGGAGATATTTAATAAGTTACCAATGCATCATGCACACAGAAACATTAACCAAATATTGAATACCAAAACAAAGGCATGAACCATTCAATATTCAATGCATCATATGCACAAGCAATAGAACTTAATAACTACAGCAACTAATATGAATATATACGTACATGAATACAGTACATAGAAATTAATCAATATCCAATGTATCATGTGCAAAAGCAATATCACTCGAACCCACTCCACAAGTTATATATGCATCACAAACTCTTTTTGGTAAGAAATAGATGCATCATAAACCATTATGTATGTTTATGACATCCGACTAGAAGTGAACATGTGTAAATGACTGAATATCTGAAGATTGTTCCTCCCTAGAGAAATTAATCTAGTAACTAGCATAACAAGAAAGCTTCAAAACCAAGAAAATGACCTCTGTCTTCTCTTCTTTTGAATTGCATTTGCATCTCTGTAAGCCCTACCACGGAAGTCTTCAGCTAGGTTTTCATCCCCACCCTTCATTAGGCCTGCTAAAACTGCTGCAGCATGTTCTCTTACCTGCACAAAAAAACTACATGTTACAGTTAGAAGTGACAAAATCCTATGTAGGGCTCTAACCTCTTCTACGAGTGTGGAAACAATTAAAGGACCGTTGTTAAATCCAAGAAACTCTGGGCTCTTCTATATTGTATTTTATTTCGGGGCCCTACCCTCCTAATCACAAACTATCATTAAACTACGATATATATATTAAGTTATCTGTCGTATGAGAAAAGGTCATGATGAAACACTACCCATAATCACATATAAATAGAACATGTAAAATCATTGCTGTAATCATTGCCATCCTAAGATTGTGGAGAACTGTACTACTACATTACTCCTTATAAAACCAAACCAACAAATTGAAAAAGGAATAAAGTTCGCATCTTTTAAAGAATGCGGGCACTTTGAACACTAGCCTTTTTTGTAATCACATTAAATTCATCAACTGTTATTTGCTACCAGAGTCCTTAGAATTCTAGCATAAGCAGCAAGACAAAAGTAAAATACCATGTTCATTTTATAGAAAAATTTCAATCCTTCAGTGAAAGAAAAGACACTTTATACAAAATCAATTGTTTCATTTCACAATTATTTCCTTTTTATTGGCATGTAGGGAAGGAGCTAAAGACGGTGTCTGGACTCCTATACAACTGAAACCCAAGCAAAGAAACTATCATGCAAGTGTTCTTAACATGAAAAAAAAATAAAAAAGAAAAAAAGAAAAAGCATTCAAAATACATGTGCATAAGTTAGCCAAGAATAAATTATATTAACCATTCCACTTAAAAAGTCAAGCCAAACTTGCCTCCACTTGGTTGTCCGTGAGGTGCTTCTCGACAGTACTCCATATTTGTTTTTTCTCCACAGTAGAGAGAATAAAAGTATGCCTGTTATGAAAAGAGATTACAATGTAAATGATATTGGTACTGTAAAGTAACTGCACCTTTACATTTTCAATGTAACAAAGATGCCAAACTTCAAACTAGACAAGTGATGATACTAGTCATGCATGTCAAAAGAAAAAAATAAGTAAGAGAACTCGAAAAACTGAAAATATGTAAATGACTAAAACGAGTAAACAAAACTAAAAATCCAGTTGAATTGTATAAATGACAATTCATGGGTACAAAGTCTTGTCATAGGCTATAAAGTATTGCATAACATTGCACGAACATAAGAACACAGCTCCTTCAGGCAACTTCGGAGGATTGTCACACCAGTGCTCGAACTACAAGGCATTTTTCTTTATATAAACCAGACGAATATTATTTGTTTCACAATAAGAACCAAGTCCAACTAAACACATCATGATGATATCTTTCTACAGAAACAGAGGCAGACAAAACCAAAACATGAAAAGTCATATCGAAATATAACTAGAGAGACATAACATAGTCATAAACAATATGCCACCCCCCCTACGGACAAAAGCTACAACATAACTCAGATAATAAGAGCCAGACCTAACCCACTTTATGTTTTAGCCATCCTATCAATCGATCTCCACCTGCAAAACACAGACAATCTCATCAATGAAGCTTGATGATATTCAAATTTGTGCACTACAATGGTGTCCTAATAATGGGTTTAAATAACATCCCTTAAGTGTTATGAGCCTTAAAAATTGATAAAAGGATGTAGAGTACATACCCTGGGCTTTTCAACCCAACAGAGGATTAGTAGTCATCAAAAAACAGCTCTCCATAGT
The DNA here is from genome assembly GCF_055761805.1 of Camellia sinensis. Classification (NCBI taxonomy): domain Eukaryota; kingdom Viridiplantae; phylum Streptophyta; class Magnoliopsida; order Ericales; family Theaceae; genus Camellia; species Camellia sinensis. The sequence continues at coordinate 41,742,755 of NC_138969.1, read as the reverse complement.
CAGAATAATCACTGCCGCCGCCTGAGAATTCATAATCATTGTCAACGTCAGACAAGAAGTCGATCTCAAAAAACCCAGATGGGTACTCATCATCAAATGAATCCTCATCATCATCATAAACAGTTGTATCAAACTCATAGTCATCGGTGGGATCGTACGGACGCTGAGACAGACCCTATTTACTTCATAATAGTCTTAGCTTGACATTTTCAAGCCGTACTAGCTCTTGCCAGAGATGATATCAAAATGAGCACTGGTTTTCACAAATGATGCTCTTAAAACAATTAGATGTAGGACCAAACTGAAGAACTAACATATTACAAGGAATTATCAATGTTAAAACTTATAGTTTTTCCTTAATGATTTTTATGTTAAAACCTTAATTAATAATCATATCCTCGATCATCATGTAGGAAAAATCCTCTTCTTTATATTTCAATGACAAATAAAGAGTCCCCAGTTCTTTTAAGATATCACTAATGCCAAACTAAAACAGGAAAGAAGCTGTGTTAGAACGAAGGGACAGACCTGGAGAGTCAGAGCACTGGTGTGTTTGGTAACCAAGAAATTGGTCAAGTTCACACAATATCACCTCATTGTCCATGCGATTGAAGCTATTCTCCATCGCGATCTTCCACTCCTCCGTACTCGAATCCTTCTTCTCTATCTCTTCCTTTACAAGTTCATGTAACCGATCTCTACACCTCATCGCCACCTACAAAGAAATCAAACACCTATTAACACTTGTTAATGAAAAACAAAATAAAAACGACTTGCTTGAAACCTTGTTAATTAGCAGATTTAACAAAATGCGAGAGATATTAGATGAGATCGAGTTCGGATTTTGATGAGATTAGATCGATTTTCTTGTTCGATTTCGGATCTACAATTTGCGAGAGAGATCGAGTTCGAGTTCGATGAAGAAAAGCTAGGGCAAGAACAGATCTAACAAAATGCAAGAGAGATCAGATCAGATCAGATCGAGTATGGATTTCGATCAACTTGAGAGATCAGATCAGATCAGATCAGATGAAGATGATCGACTTTCTTGTTCGATTTCGGATCTGTGATTTGTGAGAGAGAGAGAGAGAGAGAGAGAGAGAGAGAGAGAGAGAGAGTTCGATGAAGAACAACTAGAGTGAAAAAGATCGAGTTCGAGTATCCAATGAAGAACCGCTATAGTGAGAGAGATCGACATTAATCGCGAGAGAGAAGAGCAGCTCATGAGAGATTGTTTTACTTTGGTAATTGGAATGGGGTTAAGTGTCTGTTAAGTAAAACAGACCTGGCTCATTGAGACCATCAACTGGCATCATGGCTTGAAAAACGTGTTGGCTATTGAGATATACCACAGCGTTTCATAAAACATCTTTGATTCAAACGTCGTCATAGCCAGCTTTTCTCATAGTGATGGATGGAAGATTAATTGAAACTATCAATTAATGAATTTTTTTTTTTAATGTATGAATCGAAAAAGATACTATCAAAATCATTTTTCTTTCATATTTCAAAACTAATTATTTTATTTGCATTTACAAAATAAAATTCATTTTAAATGAGATGATTATGTGCCGTTTTGACATCTTGCCAAAAAAAGCTGCCTTTTGCATATTTTCTCAAAAAAGTCAAAATGGCTTTTTACCATTAAAACCATTTGACAGAAAAAAAAAGCTACTTGTGAAATACAACAATACATTTCATGGATTAAAACAAGCCACATAGTTGAAATTGTAAATTTTTTAAATTAGGTGGTAATTTAGTCATTTCATTGTGATGTAATATCATAAATAAATATTAATCAAAAAAGTTAAAAGCATCTTTTTACCAATTTCTCAAATCACTTTATAAAAAAGTTAAAAAATTGAGTAAAAAATTAAAAGCCCGCATTTTGTTATCTTTCCAAAACATCCCTGTATCTAATTATGTGATCGATCTTTGTATTGATAATTTTTTTCAATGAGAAATATATATGCCAAAATGGTCCAATAGCATATGTGTGTGTGTGGAATGTGATTTAATTTCATATTTCTATTACTTGTAAAGTAGTCCAGAGAATAAACAAACAAATGCTAATCTGATTTGGACTCTTATCTTAGTCTATTAGTTACCTAAACAAATGTTAAACAAAGAAACATATGATAAGGTATCATTTTCAAGTTGCAAAAATGCAAAAATAAAATCATTTTTTTTTTATCGTTTATGTTTTATTGATTTTTAAGGACTTGATTAGTGGGAGTAGAAGAAAATTATAAGATCTGCATAAATAATAATAATAAAATATTTTTTCTTTACGTAATCACGAAGTTTTTAATTCATATCTCTTTTACGTTTTCTTTTCTTCTATACAAATTCTTTCATGAATTTAAGATCAACAAACACATCTTTACTTCTTCTAATGCATGAGAGAGACTTTTATACAAATGTTAATGTCTGAATTTGAATTTTACCAATATACTATGCAATTTTTCCATCTTTTTCCCCTTCCTACTAATTATTAAAAATAAATATCATAAAACTACTACTTTTTTTCACATGCAAGTCACAATCAATAGCATGGTTTAGAATGTTGAAATGAACCATCTTAAAAAAAAAAAAAAAGAATGTTGAAATTAACTTTTAATTAATTTTATTTATTTCTATGGGAGACCTGTTGAGATTAAGAGAATAACATTTCTTTTCTTTCTTAGTTGGCATAAAGGCATAGACTGTTTATAATTTTTTCAAGAATTTATTATAATAAACTATAAAATAATACTTATAGTAAATTACATTTTTAACCCATTAACTTTCAACCGAACTTCACTTCGAGCTTTCATCTTGTAATTGAAACAATCATTCTCTCAAATTTTGATGTATGTTTCAATGTTCCTGGTCGGCACGTGACAGGTGTTGCTGAGTGAGCACGTGCGTTCATTTTAAAAGTTAGCTTTTGACTTTGACATTATGTTACAATTTTGGGGACATTTAATTCAAAATTAGTTAGTTTTGAGTGAATGACTTCTAGATTATACGAGCTGAACTTGAGTTGAGTGGCTTAAAACAATGATAGACAAGGCTTTATATATGGACTCCAATCACTTGTTGTACTTGGCAAACGTCAATCCAATCAATGCACAAATGAAATATTTTTTTCTTTCAATTGATAGAAGATTCTTTATTAAATTAGATAATTATGGTTCAATAACACATAGTTAGAAGCTCACCAACCACCATAAGAAAGCCCATAATGAAAGGAAATAAAAAAAAAAATTAATACAATTCTTATAATAGAGAAGAAATAATTAATATTTATCTTTGAAAAAAATTAATCCCTGACCTCTCGAATAGAGAGCAATTAATTGAATTAGCTCAATTATTAGTCGCATAAATGTACTTGAAAAAAATAACATTTCATTGTTTAGTAGCAGCCCAACCATGGTGAGAGGGTGGAAAATATTTGTTAGCCATTTTTGTTTGGCTATTTTAATTTGTGCTTCATTAAATTTTAATGGATTTTGTACCATCAACTCTAAATATTTTAAAATTAAGGATTATTTGTCTCTATAAATATACTGCTTTGCTTATTTTACTATAAGTTTTCACTTAACCTCTCTATTTTTCTACCAATTTTTTTTTTGTAAAAAATCAAAAAGTTACTAGGATTGTTTTGAAAAATTGCTTATAAGTTGACTTTTTGACTTATTATAAAAAAACATGTAAAAAGTACAGAGGTGATATGACCCAAATAAACCAATAAACTAATAAATTGGCTTCTAAACTTGTTGCCAAAAGAGATATAAGCAAATTCCAAATCGCCCTTAAATCTATTTGTCTCCAATCTCAAATTATTCATAGTCTTTATATTATGCAAAAATTTAAAAATACTAAAATCTCAAGATATATTTAATTATTACAGATGATTTAACACACTAGAAAAGAAGATTTAGATTTAAGAATCAAAAATTTTTTGATCGAATTTTAAACGCTTGCTATTTAAGCTGATTAAGGCCTATTTTGGCAACTGAAAAAAAAGAAGTTAATTTATTAGTTTATGAATTTATTTGAATCACATTATTTTTTTTAGTTTTTTACACATTTTTTAAAAAGAAGTCAACCAAAAAAAAATAATCAAATTGAGAGGGTAATTTGTGAACAAATTGGACCGAGTTAGGAAGAATCTTCGTTGGAAGTTGGGCCGCACAAATGGGCCGAGTTAAAGAGCTGGTGTAGCTCGATCATGGGCTAAGAAGTCACTAGGCCGATCAGAGATGAGTTGCTAGAGCCTAGACCTAGCTATCTGAAAGTAGTCTGTTATCAAACCGAGATGTTGTCAATAAAGAGGGTCGAGTTATGTGTAGCTCGGCAGGGTGCAATTCGGTAAATCGGCTTCCGGTCACACGGCTCGAACGGCAGGGGACCGAGATAAGGCAGCTCGGTCAAGAATGTATATTCGAGCATAAGGGAGTTGCCATCTCACTTGGCTTGTAGTGATGAGGGTGTTCTAAAGATAAACATTATCCTTGGACATGAGACTCTTAGGAGGACTCTGCTAAGGAGAGTTGGAGTCTTACTCGGATTGTGCAAACCATCTCACTTGGTTGGTAGTGAGTAGGGTGTTATCAGGATAGGCATTATCCTTGAGAGTGTGATTCCTATAAGGACTCTTATAAGGAGGGTTGGAGTCCTACTAGGATTGTGCCAGACAGAATCTATAAAAGTTCATGACAAGATCTATGTACAAGTATCACAATTCTTACTCGGGAATACACAGAGCTTTTGTGTCTATTGTCTATTTACTGACTTAGGCATCGAAGAGGTTTCCGGCACACACCCGACGACTAGCTCACGTTTGTGTTTTCAGGTGAGAAAGCGACGGCGTTTGAAGTAGTGCAAATTTGATCAACAGGATTATACAAGAAGATTATTTCTGTGCTCGTACAATTGACGCCGTCTGTGGGAATTGCAATCACAAAGAACGAACCTCTTGATTAAGTTTTCTTTCAACTTAATTCAATGGTGCACAATAAAGACTTGCCACACTCTGCCATTGATGGGCAAACCCCAGAGGGGGGCAGAAGGCACAAAGGCTTACCTTTTATCCATCCATTGCAGAGTCAGATCCCCAGCGATGAAACCTGCGAAGGGATACCTGTGAAAGACGGGGCTCTAGTCCTCGTTGCTCCCAAAGCCCTAAAAGGCAGAGGCGAATGTTGGATTCTCAGGTTCTAGAAGATCGGGTAAGGGAACAGGACGAATTGATGCGGAGGATGGTGGCAGACATGGAGATAATGAAGCACCAGATAAAAGGCAAATAGGTGGCAACAGAAGACGAGCGTAGAGGCAAAACACGCTCTTACCACTCAGAAGATCGTGACAGACAAGTCACACCATTATAAGCTGAAAGTAGAAGCCTCAGGTCAGGCGATACATAATCAAGAACTTCCAGGACTCATTATTCTAAGTCTGAGAGAATGAGGACTGAGAGGTCTTACACAGAAAGAAGCAGTTATCGGCCTTCGCATTCGCATCAAACGACATCTAGGCACACGGAGTTGCCTAGGTCAGAGGACTTATGGACAGTGCTTAAGGAAAGGGCTAGAAGGAGAGAAGACACTTAGGCTCGTGACCCCCGCAGAGTCTTCGCACTACAACGGTTGGGTCCTAGAACACATAGGAGTGTCGAGATAGGAATGCTAGAGCTGCGCCTTGCCTATGAACCAGCAAACAAAACATTAGCAAGGTTACAGAGCTCGCCATTTGTTCCGGCGATAAAGAATGCACCATTACCCTACGGCTTCCACCATCCCAAATTCATTATTTATGAGGGTAAGTTGGACCCCTACATGCATTTGCACCACTTCTGTCAAGTTATGGCGGTGTATCGGCCAAACGAGGCTCTAATGTGTATCCTATTCCCTTCCAGCCTTGGTGACCTGGGTCTAACATGGTTTGAAAGGTTGCCAGAAGGTAGCATAGTTTCATGGGCATAACTAGCGTAGGCATTTGTGACCAGATTCAGAACAAACACCAAGACGCTAGTAGAGATTAACCAGTTTCTCTCCATAAACATGGGAGAAAATGAAACATTGAGGTCCTACAATAACTGGTATTGGGAGATTTTTAATCAAATTGGAGATTGCTCTACAAACCTAGCTATCGCATAGTACAAACGAGGGTTGCCAGCTGGCAGTAAATTGAGGGATTCAATGACAATGACGCTGCTTCTTGCTATGGAAGCCCTGATGAAGAGAGTGCACCAACACATCTTGGTAGAGGAAGATAGGATGCACACCAAGGCAGAGTCCGATATAAACAGCGATGTCGGACAAAACACCTTCGGCAAAAGTTAACACGGTCGACAAAAATGACTAACCGTGCAAAAATCTTTGCCCAACTGGGGGCAAAGTGGGTTGGTAGGTTTGACCAACTCTTTCTAAAAAATTTTAGATTTCTTGCCCAAATGGGGGGTAAAGGCGATTGGCAGGTTTGACCAACAAAAATTTTAGACTTCTTGCCTAATTGGGGGGCAAAGGCGGTTGAAAGGTTTGATTAACAAAACTGTTTTGCACCCTTCAGCCGAGATCAGGATCTAGGCTAAAGGCGGTTGGCAGGTTTGACCAACAAAAATTTTTAGACTCCTTGCCCAACTGGAGGGCAATGGCGGTTGGCAGGTTTGACCAACAAAATTTTTTTGCACCCTTCAGCCGAGATCAGGATCTAGGCTAAAGGCGGTTGGTAGGTTTGACCAACAAAACTTTTTTGCACCCTTTAGCCGAGATTAGGATCTAGGCTATTTGGACCCTTCAGCCGATATCAGGATCTAGGCTAAAGGCGGTTGACAGGTTTGACTAGCAAAATTTTTTAGACTCCTTGCCCAACTGGGGGGCAATGGCGATTGGCAGGTTTGACTAACAAAACTTTTTTGCACTCTTTGATTGGGATGATAGTTACCTCGGTCAAAACAGGTTGGCAGGTTTGACTAACAAATTTTTGAAGTCTTTGACTAGGATTACAATTATCTCGGCCAAAGCAGGTTGGCAGGTTTGATTAATAAAATTTTTGCACTCTTTGGCCGAGATGACAGTTACCTTGGCCAAAGTAGGTTGGCAGGTTTGACCAACAAGTTTTTTGGATTCTTCAGCCAAGATGCGTATCTTCGCCAAAGAAGGTTGGCAGGATCAGGTAAGGTCAAGCTAATTAGTTTGGCTAGACATGCAGTCGGAATGATGCAGAACATTGAAAAAGAAACACAGTAACTACGCCAAGAGATCGAAAATTTTCATTAATTGGAAGATGATTACAAAAGATGGGATATATAGCCCGGTTACACAGAAAGAACGCTTTCTCGTACGATTGTAAACTCGAAGGATATAAATGTTAAAGGCAAAAAGGTGGGGTTGTTCAAATTTTTTGATGTGCATGATGGTTGTAACAGCAGAACGAAGATAATAGGGGCATGCAAAGTATCCTAGGAATGACGTCGTGTTAGGACGTAATGCGCAATTGATAAGACTTATTGGGGCCAAACGAGTTGTGAAACCGAACAACTTTTCTAGCTCAGCAAAGTTGGGCATTCTTAGCTCGGCTGGAGGAAAATAATCTCAATCATGCTACGCAGATGGAATTAAGGAGCAATTGAGAGGGTAATTTGTGAACAAATTGGGCTGAGCTAAGAAGAGTCTTCGTTGGAAGTTAGTCCGCGCAAATGGGCGGAGTTAAAAAGCTGGTGTAGCTCGATCTTGGGTTAAGAAACTACTAGGCTGATTAGAGATAAGTTGCCAAGGCCTAAACCTAGCTATCTGAAGGTAGTCCATTATCGGACCGAGATGTTGTTAATAAAGAGGGCCGAGCTATTTGTAGCTCGATAGGGTGCAATTTGGTAAATCGACTTCCGATCACACGGCCTGAACGACAGGGGACCAAGATAAGGCAGCTCGGTCAGGAATGTATATCTGAGCATAAGGGAGTGGCCATCTCACTTAGCTTGCAGTAATGAGGGTGTTCTAAAGATAAGCATTATCCTTAGACATGAGACTCTTAGGAGGACTTTGCTAAGGAGTGTTGGAGTTCTACTGGGATTGTGCAAACCATCTCACTTGGTTGGTAGTGAGTAGGGTGTTATCATGATATGCATTATTTTTTAGAGTGTGATTCCTAGGAGGACTCTTATAAGGAGGGCTGGAGTCTTACTAGGATTGTGCCAGGCAAAATCTATAAAAACTCATGACAAGACCTGTGTATAGGTATCACAATTCTTACTCGGGAATACACAGAGTTTTTGTGTCTATTGTCTATTTTTTGACTTAAGTATCGGAGAGATTTCCGGCACACACCCGCCGACTAGTTCACGTTTGTGTTTTCAGGTGGCAAAGCGATGACGTTTGAAGTAGTGCGAACTTGATCAACAGAATTATACGAGAAAATTATTTCTATGCTCCTACACAAATAATTAATTTGTTTCTTAATTACCAAAATAGGCCTAAGTTAGCTGACAAGTTATCATCCTGTGTCCAACTCCAACATGCAGAACGGGATATCTAAAAGTTGGTCTCAAAATATATTCGGCTTACAAATGATATTTTATTTTTTATTTCTATTATTTTTTTAAACTTTGGAAATTGTCACGGTAGACTCTAAAGCTTGGGTCAAGTCAATTTTAGCTAATCGCAGAGATAATCTGGACAGTAATTTTAATCATCCTTCTAGAAGAAGACCCAACTCAACCAACCACGTAAAAAAAAAATAGAGAATAAAATTAACTTTTTTGTTATAATTTTTTGACTTTTTGATTAAAAAAATATGTTACCAAAATAGTCTTAAGAATTATAAATCAAAATCAGCGAGATTCTTGAAAATTAAAAACAACAATAAATAAGAATTATAAATCAGAATCGGTGAGATTTTGAAAATTAAAAATGACCCTTCTAAGTTTCACTTATTTTTCACTTTGACCCTTTAAGTTTAATTTTTTTCACTTTGGTCCTTCATGTTTGCAATCCTTTCCACTTTGACCCTTTCACTTTAATTTTTTCCACTTTGACCATTCATGTTTGTAATCCATCTCAATTTGACCCTTCATATTTGCAATCTTTCCCATTTTATTCCTAAACTAACTTCCATCCAAAAAACTAACAGAATTTGCCACATCACTAACACATCAGCTCTATATGTGATGTAAAAAATTCACTAAAGATACAAAAAATAAAAAATAGAAAACAAAAAAATAATAATTTTTTTTAGTCTTTAGTGAACTTTTTTTTCGAATTTATTTATAAACATTATTACATTATAGACGCATCTAGATTAGATATAGCTAAAAAAATTAAAACAAATTTAACTAAAAAAGAAATTTTTTTACGAAAGACGAAAAAAATGAAAATATGCTGACTCAAACACCTGTATTGTCAATTCTGAAATGAAAAAAATTACTATTGTTTTTTTTTTCTTTTTTTAGTTAAATTTGTTTTCTTTTTTGGGCAAATTACATATACACCCCTCGAGGTTTGGCTAAATTACAGATACCCCCCTGAGGTTTCAGAAATTACATCCCGCCCCCTGAGGTTTGTATTTTCATAACAATTTGCCCCCTGAGGTTTATATTTCATAACAAATTACCCCCTAATTTCTTATGCAAATATAGCATTCAGGGGGGAATTCGTAATTTCTCAAACCTCAGGGGGGCATCTGTAATTTAGCCAAACCTCGAGGGGTGTATATGTAATTTGCCCTTTTTTTTTTAGCTGCATCTAATTTAGACGCATTTATAATGTATTAATGTTTATAAATAAATTTGAAAAAAAAAATTCACCAAAGACTAAAAGAAATTCCAATTTTTTGACTTTTTATTTTTTTGCATCTTTAGTGAATTTTTTTATATTACATATGGAGCTGATGTGTTAGTGATGTGACAAATTCTGTACACTTTTTGGATGGAAGTTAGTGTAGGAGTAAAGTGGAAAGGATTACAAATAAGAAGGGCCAAAGTAGAAAGGATTACAAACATGAAGGACCAAAGTGAGAAATGGATGAAATTTTAAGGAGACAAAGTGTAATTTATCCGAATAAGAATTATAAATCATATGCGCACACCATAACATAGTATTTATGCATTTCATATCAAAATTAGGATGTGTTCGTGGTTGTTGCAATTTTTATTATATATAGATGAGTTATAAAAGGAGATACATATATAATCGGCCCAACTACATATACATAGAATTAATATTACATGTCACAAGTTTGAAAATATCAAAGTACATTTTAATATGTTATGACAATATTATTTTATATTTGATGAAGTTAAAATAAAGAATAAAATAAGTTTGAATGATAAATACGACAATTAAATGGAAGGGAAGCAAAAGTGGGATTAGGGGAATAACAAGTAAGATCAGACTACTAATTCTTCTCATTTTGATCAATCAAATAAGGGATTGAGAAAGATCAAGGGACAGGACAATTATATTTTTTTAATCCGATGAATAAGTGTCAACATATAATAATGTTAACTCTAAGGATTGCATTTGGTAAGAATTGAATTTAGTGACAAATTTGAACCTCAGTCATTATATATGCAAGAAAAGTTACATCAAATGAAAAATTTGTACCAATTATTTTATTTATTTATTGATATTAGAATAGATATGCAATGACATAATGGATTACATGGTACCTCGGACAAGACAAATATTTTGAACATGCTGAGAATTTGTCAATAGATGAATGAACGATTAATTGAAACTATCAAAATCATATTTCTTTCGTATTTCAAAACTAATTCTTTTATTTGCATTTTAAATGGGAGTGAAAATTACAAAATGAAATTCATTTTAAATGAAATGATTATGTGTCGTTTTGGCAACTTGCCAAAAAAGTTGCGTTTTGCAACCCTTTTTAGAAAAATCAAAATGACATTTTACCATTAAAACCATTTGAGAGGTAAAAAAAAATTACTTGTGAAATTACAATTATACCCTTCATGGATCAAAATAAGCCACATAGGTGAAATTGTAAATTTTTTAAATTAGGTGGTAGTTTGATCATTTTATTATGATGTAATATCATAAATAAATATTAATCAAAAAAGCCAAAAGTATTTTTTTGCCAACTTTCCAAATCACTTTCTAAAAAAGCCAAAAAATTTAGTAAAAAGTCAGAAGTAAACTTCTTACCATCTTTTCAAAATACTCCCATATCTAATTTTGTAATCGATTTTTGTGTTGTTAAATTTTTTCAATGAGAAATACATATGCCAAAATGGTCCAATAGCATATGTGTGGGTGTGGAATGTGATTTAATTTCACATTTCAATTACTTGTAAAGTTGTCCAGTGAATGAACGAACAAATGCTAATCTGATTTGGACACCGTTTGGGAAGCAAGATTTGAGGTTTTTTTTGACTATTTTAGACACAAAAGACAAAATAAGCCACAACAAACAAAACATTGCATCCAATCCATAATCATTACTCTTCTCTCACAAAAAAAAGGTCAAAAAAGTCAAAAAGCCAAAAAGCCCTTCCTAAACCAAGTTTTTTAGCCCAGGCTAAAATAGCTAAAAAAGTCAAAAAGCCAAAAAGCCAACCCACTTCCCAAACCAAGCCTCTATTAGTTTAGCCCGGTTTGTTTGGAGAGTTAGAGGAGGGATTGAGATTGGTAGTGAGATGGGACCCACTAATATTGTTTGTTTTGAGAGATAGGGAAGGGATTGATAGTAAGCTTCGGATTAGGATGGACGGCAAAGGGATTCAGATGGATCTCTAGGACTTGATATTAGAAAAATAGTCTGGTGGATTAGAAATTTTTTATTTTTATTTTTATTTTTTACATGTCGGGCCTTTTTTTTTTGAATATTAATATTTAATTTTTTGTATTTTTTGTTAAGTAAAAATCATTATTTTATTTGTTTTATTTTTTTCTAGAAATTTTTATTTTATTTTTATTTTTTTAAATTTTTTTACTTGTTGGGCATTTTTTTAAAATATTAATGTTTAATGTTTTTGTATTTTTTTTATTTGTTTTATTATTTTATATAAAAATAATTTAATAATCCCTACACTAACAACTATCATCAAAACAAACACAATTTTACTTAATCCCCTCACTAACAATCTCCTCACTATTAATCCTCTCACTATCGATCTCTTCCATTTTACCTCTGAAAACAAATGGGGCCTTAGTTACCCAAACGAATGTTAAACAAAGATACATATGATAAGGTATCATTTTCAAGTTGCAAAAATGCAAAAATTAATTTTTTTTTTTTTATCGTTTATGTTTTATTGGTTTTTAAGGACTTGATTAATGGGAGTAGAAGTAAATTATAAGATCTGCATAAATAATAATAGAAAATATTTTTTCTTTATGTAATCACGATGTTTTTAATTCATATCTCTTTTATGTTTTCTTTTCTTCTATACAAATTCTTTCATAAATTTAAGATCAACAAACACATCTTTACTTCTTCTAATGCATAAGAGAGACTTTTATACAAATGTAATGTCTGAATTTGAATTTTACTAATATACTATGCAATTTTTCCTTCTTTTTTCCCTTCCTACAAATTATTAAAAATAAATAACATAAACCTATTACTTTTTTCCAGATGCAAGTCACAATCAATAGCATGGTTTAGAATGTTGAAATGAACCATCCAAACAAAAAAAAAAAAAAAAAGAATGTTGAAATGAACTTTTAATTAATTTTATTTATTTCTATGGGAGACCTGTTGAGATTAAGAGAATAACATTTCTTTTCTTTCTTAGTTGGCATAAGGGCATAGACTGTTTATAATTTTTTCAAGAATTTATTATAATAAATTATAAAATAATATTTATAGTAAATTACATTTTTAACCCATTAACTTTCAATCGAATTTCACTTTGAGCTTTCATCTTGTAATTGAAACGATCAATCTCTCAAATTTTGATGTATGTTTCAATGTTGTACTAAAAGTCCTCACATATTACATTTTAAGAGAAAATTATGTTTTCATCCTCAATTTTTATGTTGTAACTTTTACTCAAATTTTTTACAGTGAAGTGATAGAAGGACCATGTTAAAATAAGGAGTCAATTATTACCATTAATATATTTCAATTTATGCTCATTTAAACTTATAGTGGGCATTTGTTAACAAAAGATATTTGTAACGGGCCTAATGTAAGTCAACTTCAGCCTGCTTACAAGGCCCAAACCAGTCATTGAAACCTTCTCCATACCTTTGCCAAATGTAAAGCAAACACTCAAAACTTTAAATTACAAGGGGTAAATATTTTCCCAAAAACATAGTCTACTCCTTTTTTTTTTCATCGTTTTCAAAATGAAAAATATTTTGTACCTCGAAAGTTTCCCCCTCGAATCCCCCGACTGCCCAAAACGAGTTTATTTTTTATTTTATTTTATTTTTTTCTGAAACAGAGAGAGAGAGAGGGAGAAACAGAGGAGAAGAGAGAGAGAGACGGCGGGTGTGACGATGGGTGTGGTGATGGCGGTGCGAGCGACGGTGGATGTCGATCGCAGATCGCAGCTCGTCGCTCATGGCAGCTCGTCGGCCGATCGTCTCCGCCCCGCCTCCACCTCTGCCTCCGCCTCCGCCTTTGCCCGGTTGATATTGCCCTCTCCAGTCCTTCTTCTTCTTCTTCTTCTTTCTCTTTTTCGTTCTTCTTCCTTCTCTTTTTCGTGCTTCTTCTTCTTCTTCTTCTTCTCCTCTTGATTTTTGGTTGATTCGGGGGATTCGGGGGCTCCAAATTCGAGCTCCCTAGCACGGCTCTTTCAAAATTTGTTTTCTAAAAAGTTCTTAAAAGTAAATAAAAAATAATTTGGTGAAAAAAAAGAAGTTAAAATCACTCTCATTTTTCTATGATTTTTATTTTATTTTATTTTATTTTTTTTGTGGTGAAAACGTCTATTTGATATTTATTTTCACCGATCTAGTTTTTATTTTTTTATTATTATTACTTTTTTTTTTGTGGGTGACATTGTGCGTCGTTCTTTTAACTTTAATACCATACTTGGGGAAATCAAAGCAAAAATACTCAATATATGGCATACAACTTCAACAACATATATGTAATTTGGTTGATCAGTTAAGTAAGATCCAAACAAATTTCAAAATCCTTCATATACAACCTAAAATTTCTTATTTAATGCTTCTATATACACAAACATGGTAAATTGTATTCTGTTATGCTAAATCAACCTCTATGAGTGACAAAACCTTACAAGAAACATGTTTGCTTCAGACTGCCCAATTCAATTTGGACATTCCCTACATATGGCTAAGATAACACACCTGTATATAAATATTAAAAAAAAAATTCATACCCTGTACATCATATTTTAGAAGTTTTTTTTTTTAATCTTGATTTTCTTTATTGGACCCTCAATCTCAAGAATTTTTGTCACAAAGAGGACATCAAGCTCTCCAAGTAATCACTCCCAAGGTCCTCAAACTCCAACACATCAAAGCCATCCCCAAATGTCTTTTCTATGGTTGCCATTCTCTTGAATTTGGGTTGTCCACTCACAACCAACTCCTCCCTTTCTTCCCATTTTCTCGGACCCCTTTTCAGCAGATTGGATACAATCTTCCCACATTCATGAAATGGGTAACCCGAGCCATCCTGAAAAGTTGTCGATGAACAAGCAATTCCATTAGCTTTGGCAACTGTCTCAATTGGGAAGTTGAGATAGGCCTTAGGACCCCTAATTCTCAATGCAGCCTTGTCATATGCCAAAGCAGCTTCTTCCGCTGTTTCAAATGTCCCTAGCCAAATCCGAGCCCCTTTTTTCGATGAATCCCTTATCTCTGCTGCATATTTTCCCCATGGTCGCCTCCTGACTCCTCGATAGTGTTTGGTAACTGCCCTCTTAGGTGTCATGGCATTTGGCTTTGAATTGGCACCATTGCTTTTTAAATCAAGATTAGATGATGAGGACTGTTCCATATCGCGTGGAGGGTCAATAATTCCACTTAGGAGTTCATCCCATGCCTCGGCTCCCATTGATATCCACCTCCCAAGACTTGGAAGCCTTTGTAGAGTCTCCATTGATCCATCAAGACTTGGCAATTCTTCCCATGCTTTGGACAATTCAGACTTGTCCGGTTCATTTTGAGCAATGAAATTCGCCCACACGTTCTCTAAAATTGCTTCGGATGCTTCATGTTGCTGCTTTTCCACAGTCATTTTGTTGCATGCCCACAAACAAACCACCAAATCTCCTAAATGCACATGGACTAGAGAATTAATTACGGAGATTGTTGATTGTAATATATTTATAACGCCAAACACTTCTCTTAATTGTTAATTATAATAATTGATTTTCTTTATCCTACTCAATGAATGGGATTACAGTAAGAAACTTGCGCTCTAAACTTGTTAGCTAAATTTGCGGAGGATATTAGGATTTGTACTTGATATTATAATGGTCTTTTGTTGAATTTTGTGGTGGTACTAATCATTTATAAGGTTTATTCTATGTAGAAGCTATTTTCTTTGTATATTTTATTGGAAATCCTTCCGGTACTCAATGGTGCATTAGATAAGAAACAGATAACCAAAGGATTGGAAAATGTGATAAAGGGTATTGGCTTGTGTTTATGTTTTGTTTTTGCACTGATACACTTTATTTTTGGCATATTCCTATTTATGATTATGATTGTGCCCTTTATTACATATTATCTTGCAATAACCAAATTCTCTTCAACTGTCATACCTCTTCAAGGATATTTGCTAGACTTGGGATTAAAAAAAATAATAATAAAATAAAATTGAGTTCACTCTGGAGAAATGGGATTTAGCTGTTTCTAATTGTGGGTGTTAGATTTTTAGAGACAGCCAACCTAAAATTTACTGTACTAGGGGAATGGGCATTTAAAATATACAAATTGTACTTGGGTAGCTTAGGAGGTGATCTAGGATAAGTCTCTAACACTTTCTGCACATGAAGTTCGGTTGCATGTGGAGGTGACAAAGAGATGAACAAGATGAGATAAATATATCTAGGTGAATGTGAAGTAAAATCTCACACTACTTAGTATGAAAATAATGTGTATAATATAAGCATGAGGGCATTCTTACTTTAAAAACTAGCATTGAAGGCTGAGTTTTACCCAAAATTGTATAACATGATATCAGAGCACGGGTACCTAGGAATGAGTAAGGTTCATGTCCCTCGTCAGCACGCGACAAGTATTGCCAAGTGAGCACGTACCTTCATTTTAAAAATTAGCTTTTGACTTTGACTTTACTGGCTGTAAACCATGCTACGCACAGCATGTAAAAAAATTAATGATATATTTTTTGACAAAATAATATAAATAGTTAAATTTTTATATGCAAATTATGAAAACAGAGAAGATTGAAATTTTCAATTTAAATCCCACAATTTTATCAGAATTTATTTATTATTTTTTAATTTGTCACAAATTTAATCATGTAACTTTCAACTCTTTTGCTGGAATTGCAAACTTAGTTGAGCTCAACCCAAGCAACTTAAGTCAAGTTTAAGAATTTTTAAAAATTGAACAGCATAGTTTTTAATTAAGCAAGGATCTATGCAGAAATTAAAAAATTCAAATTAAATTTGAGTGGATTTGGATAGAAACACCAAATAACTTGAGCAACCAAAACAAAATTATATATATAAATATATAAATTATTTGCTAATTTATTTTTTCAAATAATAAATAAAATTAATTAAAAATTTAATATTAATGAACAAAATAAAAAAGCAATATACTTAAAATTTCCAATAGAATTTTTCTTTAAAATATTTTAAAAATACATCTTTTAAAAAGAGATTATCGAATAAATGGTTGTTTGGGAAGTGTCATATTAGCTCATTTTTTTATCTTTTCTTCTTTTTTAAATCACATCACATCCCTACTTTTGTATACATTTTTTCGTAAAAAGTAAATATATATATATATATATATACTTAATTATCTTTTTTGGGTCATATCACATTTAGACTTTTCTGTATATATTTTCGTAAAAAGTACAAAGTATAATTATTTAGTATTTCCTAAACTACCACTAAGTTAATATTAAAAAAAATTATCTTTTATAATGGCATAAATAATTTAAATATGATTTTTTACAAATTATTTTTAATTTAAAAATTACAATAAAATGTTAAATAGAATGAAAACAAATTTATTAAAACATAAAAGTATTTGAATAAAAAAAAGTAAGAAGAAAATTTAATATGGTATTTTCATTTAATTTGAAAATAATTTTAGATGAACAATAAATTATCACTTATGACCCTTTTCTTTTAAATAAAAAAAGTTTAACGAACTATCACTTTTAATTAAAAAAAATTAACGTTTCTTTCTAATTTATTTTAGCAAAGGTAACTTTTTAACAATTTGAGCAAAATATATCTTTATTCTTTATTTTAATTTTTTTAATTGACAATTGAGATTTTAAAATTTTAAAAAAATTCTATCAAAGGATTGTTTTAGGAAGATGGTTAAAAGTTGACTTTTTGACCTTTTTTTTGACTTTTTTTAAAAAAAACGTGTAAAAAATATAAGAGATGATAAGGCATAAAATGAGTTAAAAGTTGGGAAGTGGTTAAAAGCCACTTCCTAAAAGAGGCCAAAATCTACTATATTTGGTAAATACTAAAAACGTTATAAAAAAGTTATATTTTGTTCTTTTGTTAAAAGAAAAAAAAAATTATTAAAAAATATTATTGTTCAAGTCCTTATAGTTTATAAGGGTATAATTTTTTTTTATAAAATTTAAAACAAAAAAAGAAAAAAAAATTAATAACTATTAATAATTTGAACACGTGTATTTCAAATAAATTATATTTAGACCAATAATATTATAACATATAATTATGGTACATGTGAATATTGATCTTATTCTAATTGTAGCAATATAATTTGAAGAAAAATTTGAATTTAAATTTTATTTTATAATTTAATAAAGGATGCAAAATTTGAGGAATGAATATTAATCTCATTCCAATTATAGTAACATAACTTAAGTAAAAATCCAAATTTGAAATTTTATTTTAAGAATATAAAATTATTTTATAGACCAATCATATTGTAACACGTATTAACAAAAAATTAAACAAAATAAAAAAATGAGAAAATTTTGGTTTCAATTTTCTGAAAATTGAATTTTTTTGTTTTTCGTATTTTTTTGTTTTTAGTGAATATTTTTTAAATTTTAAGCAATTTTTTAAAATTTTTTTTGATGTACCTTACTTAGATGTATTTAAATAGTAATTATTTGTGAAAAATATTTTAAAAAATTAATAAATACACAAAAATATGAAAAATATACTAAATTTATATATATATATATATATATATTTGTATTTTTGATATGTAGTGAATTTTTAAAGATTTTTTCAGAAATATTATACTTTCTAAGTGTATTTATGGTAGGTGTGTCTAAAAATTAAAAAAATTGCTTAAAATACTAAAAAAAATACGAAAAATAAAAAAGTAAAATTTTTTGAAAAGTGAATTATGAAAATTGGAAACAAGTAGAGTGAATATTTTTTTAATTGTAATAATATATAGATATACAAATATATAGATAAATTTAAAACTTATATATTATGAGATAAATCATTATAATTTTAAATTTAAATTAATAGAATGCTTTCCATATTTAGTGCCCCTCAAATTTGAATTTTGAAATAGATTAGTATATTTTCTATTTTTATTTTATATATTTGATATACTTTTCGTTTGAAAGTCATAAATTAAGAGATATTATTATTATTATTTATTTATTTATTTATTTTTGCTTGAATGAGAACTATAGAGGATTTTTTAATTATTTAAAATCAAAAAATTAAAAATTTTAGTTTGAGATATTGAAACTCTCATAAGACTTATGGTTAGAAATCTCTTTTTACTTATAGATATGTAGATAAATTTAATATGAATTTATATTTGTTTTATATATATTTTTAATATACAAATTATTTTTTTATAGATTTTTTTATAAAAATAATTTAACAATCCCATCACTAACCATAGTGTATGGGAGGAGTTGAAAATGGTGTATTAATAAGTATGAGAGAAGTTCAAAACGGTGTAGCAGTAGGTATGAGAGAAGTTAAAAAGACTTGTGTGTTTGAATAAGTCAATAAATACTGAGGTTTTTTTATTTTAATTAAAAAATTAGAAAATTAAGATTGAAATATTGAAACTCTCACAAAACTTGTGAGTTAGAATTTTATTTTTCTTATATAATATATAGATATAGATATAGATGTTAGAATTTTGGAGATATTTAATTCAAAATCAATTAGTTTTGAGTGACGGTTAGATTATACGAACGGAATTTGATTTGAGTGGCTTAAAGCACTGACAGACGGCTTTATATGTGGACTCAAATGAATCTGTATTACTAGGGGAATTAGAATAAATACCCCAGAAAGTAAGAGCATGTTTAAAAATAAAAAAAAACAAAAAAAAAAACCATTGACCTATAATTCAAGTTGCTGCAATTTTAAGGGTATTACTTGTGTGCCCCTGAAAAAAAGGCAGAGAGAGAGAGAATTTGATAAGATACTTCAGTCATTTCTAGAGAGTTACTTCTCAATCACAAGGGGATACCAGAAATCCTTGTTTCCATTGGCATTTATAGTTTTAAAATGTTCAAAGTTTACTGTTGTTTGACATTCTCTTCAACTTTATTGTTATTTCATATTACTATGGTTCCATACATATATATATATATATATCAATCTTGGCCTATGCATTGATTATAGATTTCCAAGCACATGGGCAAGGTGAGGTAATATAATGTTCATTGAGATTGTGATGGACGGAGATAGTGAAAATCAGGAATTTATGTTAGAAATTAGAAGGACGATAGAGAATATAATATTTGATGATTAGTGAGTGATATGAGTCATGTCGTACCCCATAAACATCAAAAAATTTCCTTAGATAATGAGACTAATGTACAAAAAAATTATGAGAATATATAGCAGAGGACTTTGTATTTTTTATAGGCTAAAAGAAAACAAAATTGTAACAATTCAATTGGTTGAATACATCATTGTTAACCTTTTTTTTTTTTTTTGGTGCAGTTAATATTATTACATGAATTTAAGCCAATCAGATTCCATACATCCAATGTGTTCATATTTGTTGTGTGTATATGTATGTACCTTGATCTTAAAAAAGGGGGTTTACACTAGATGCTTATTAGCAAAGCAAAATGATTGTTACCAAAGTGCGGCGGTCTGGATTCAGTGTATGAGAGAGAGAGAGAGAGAGAGAGAGAGAGAAATCATGGAGTGATATCCAAAGAATGTCTTTGATTAAGATAATTGTTTTGACTTTTGTTACTCATTCTAATTGCTTCTCTTGTTTGCCAATTGAGCTCATCTATGACCCCTATGGAAATTGAAAGGGTTATTGAATGGGAAATTGTGAATTAGTGAGACAATCTGAAAATGAAATTGTATTATACATAAGAAATTTTTAAGGGTAAGTCTGACATATAGGACTTGTATCATACAAATATTTAAATTGCATGATTTAGTTTGTGTGGTGCTTGGTTCACTTTAGATCTATTTTGGTGATCTAAATTATTCAACTTATTGGTTTGTGGTCGGTTGAATAAAAAAATGATTAGATATCATAAGCCTTAATGGAATTTTTTTTTTTATAGAAGAATAAAGTCTCGATTGGGAATAATTTAACCTTTTGAAAAAATATTCAGAAAAATAAAGAGAGTGATATGACAATTTATAATAATTTTTTGACTTTTTAACTAAAATATGTAGCTGTCAAACAAGACCTTATTATAATTTCAAGAATAAATTATTCATTGTCACATTTAAAGATCACATTGATTTCAATTTAACACGTAAAGATCCATATCATGTAGATTTATTGTAAATGATTAGTGAATAATTTTTGGCTGAATTATTAACTCTTTTATGGGTACAAAATTTTATCATAGAATTGTGAAGTGAGACTCACATATTTGATAAGTCTCACTTATATAAAAAAAATTATATTCAATTCTATGGTAGGTTTAGTATACTTAAAATTTTTCTTCAACTATTGCTTTTAGTACCCATACATTGATTATAAAGATTTTTTTGCCAATGCTTTAAAATATTAAATTTTTTTAGGAAAATTGCAAATAAATAGTATTTCTACAAAATATTTACAAATTTATGAAAAAAATTATACCTTTAATCATTAAAATTGATAATTTTTTTTTACCTATTTGTAATTTTTTTAAAAAAAAACTTGCACTGAAGTGCAATTTTACCAATTTTTTTTCTAAAATTAAAATATTAAATTGGTGGATGAGACGATCATTAAAAATTAAATAAATAAATTATTTGGACTGGAAGTTGATTTTACACTGGAAATTTTTCGTGTAAGCCTTCTTTGCTAACGTTATTATTTTCTTTTTATGGCTTTCATTTATTAAAAAGAAAAAAGAAAAAAAAATGAAAAAAAGTAGAAGAATTGAAAAAGAAGTTGTTTGGTATGTTGTTTTTGTTTTAAAAAAATGGAATTGATTCTAAAATTTTAAAAAATGTTTGAAACGAAAAAATCTATTTTTCATTTAGAAAATTATTGACTGACCACTTTCTAGCAATTGTTTAGCGAGCTCAAGTTACCTTTTAACAACTCTCTAGCAATCGGATAGTCACAGCTCATGTCTGTTGACAATATATTGGCCACTCTCATCGCTATTTATCACATCCGTCCGCTTTCTACACTACCACCTCTAGCAATTCATTAAAATATATATATATATATATATATATTTTTTCAAAGCATTACTATAAACCAAACAAAATTTTTGCTTTTGCTTTCTATAAAATAAAACAAGATAAATTTAATTCATATTTGACATGGGTAGGCCCATAAAGGCTATAGCCCACTATGAACAACACAAGTCCACCACTTAGGACCCAATACATAATTCAACTGATGAAGCCCAACATGGCTGGAAGTCAACATGGCATTAAGAACCAATGACACTCAGACACGTGGCAGATGAAGGACAAACCACATAAGCAGACAAAGATCCTACAAAGTTATTGTACTGCACATCAGCCATTAATGAAACCCCTTGCAGCATTTATTGGGATAAGCTCTCCCCGTCGAAACAGAACAACCTCACCATGAACAAGGCAAGTTAGAGCATAGACTTTCGGCCATGACGACAGGTCGAAAGGGACAAGGAAATGATTACCGGAGGATATAAGCAGACGTCGAAGACAAGAAGAAGGTTAAGCTTTCTATCTCTAATTTATCTCTACATTCCACCTCTTTTTCTAACTTGCTCGTCAGAGGGTTCGCTGGGGGACTCCCCGTTCCCCGTTGAACTCTTGTGCAGGTTCCTCTGTGGGCTTGGTCACTCAGAAACCGGTTTGGGAAGCGTGGATCAGTCCGACCCGTTCCATCTGGAACCCGCAGTATCATCAGTTGGCACCATCTGTAGGAAAGCTTTGCTCCGCACGCCAGTTGTGCTTATTGTCGCCGAAGACCCTGTCCCAATAACCCTTTCCTGCCACCCACCAAGGTGTATGGTCACGACTAGATCCATGGCTTCTCACCACAATGTTGCCGACCACCAAGCCGACCCTCCCAATCCAAACAACCCACTACAGTATTTCACCGAACTCACCAACGGCATTAACTGCCTGGTCGAGCAAAACTAAGCCCTGATTAATGCTCTACTCCAAAGAAACCCTCCAATGCCCCCTCCACCACCTCCAGATATCCCATCCAACCAAGAACAAGCCCCGAGCCACACTATCTAGCAGCCCCATCCGCCCAACTTGGAGGGCTTGCGACCACCTCTCCCAGATATGAACCTACCACCCTGGGCCCCACATCCATCGGTGCAGGCACCCACCCCCGAGGGAGAGGCCAGTAGCGTCTAGCCCCCGTTCTCTTCCGGTGGTGACAACGTCCCTTTCTGGGATGCAAAACTCCGAGTCATGAAGCTCCAGCTCCAAGGAGTCATACATAACATACTGAATAAACCATCCACCACAGCCAACTCACCATTCGTTGCCTCCATCTGGGATAAACCTCTACCGCCTAAGTTCAAAATGCCCACCATCGACTCTTTTGACGGTACAACAGACCCAGTCGATTACTTGGAGACCTATCGGACCCTCATGATCCTCCATGCATTCCCTGATGAAATCATGTGTTGGGCTTTTCCCGTAACACTCAAGGGGTCGGCTCGACTTTGGTTTAGTCAACTGCCAGCAGATTCTGTCTCCACTTTCCAGCACATCAGTGACTTCTTCCTCAGCCATTTTATCGGAGCCCAGCGCCAGTGACTTCCTGCAACCCAACTCTTCAATATCCGTCAGATCGAGGGGGAGTCGCTTCGTTAACCGCTTCAACACCGAAGCCTTGCAGGTAGCGAAAAACGATGACAAGGTCATCCTTACGGCTTTCATGGCCGGTTTACGATCATCTGATTTCCTTTTCTCCCTCTCTAAAACCCCCCGACCTCCATGACAACCCTACTCTCCAAAGCCTAAAAATACATGAATGCCGAAGATTCCCTAACCGCCCGACAAGATCCTATAGCCAAAAACCCGACCCCCAGAGAGAAGAAACATGACTCAGAAACCAGAAACAGCCAGTACACTCACCAAACACCTCAGTATACCGACTGACCACCCCAAGTCGATCGGTCGGCGTCAACCCGACTGCCCGGCCGGTTCGAAAGATACACACCCCTCAACTCCCCCATGGAACAAGTCTTGAACCAGATTTAGCGAGATTATCCCCTCAAATGGCCCCAACCGTCGCGGTCTCCTTCTAATTAGCGAGACCAGTCCAAATATTGCCGCTTCCACCAGGACCACAGCCATAACACCGAAGAGTGTATTAACCTCAAAGACCAAGTCGAGGGCCTGATCCGTTAGGGACGTCTCAGTTGGTTCATGGAAGCTTGCCCTCAGCAGAGGGAAAGGACTGAACCCACCAGAAACAATCGTCGGCGCACCCCTCCACAGTAACCAGCACAACCCAACTAAGGTCATGATCGCCCTCCACAGCAACCCCAGACACAAGGTAAACCTGCCCCACCTGTTGGAGAAATCAGAGTTATTGCTGGCGGGCTTGCTTGTGGAGGACCATCCCGCTAGGCCCAGCGGGCAGAACTTAGAAAAATAAGGTAGGGTTCAAACAAAGAAGTTGTCACATTGGACCGCCCTTCCAAACAGCCCAAACAGTGGATGGAGCCCATCACCTTCACGGAGGCCGACTGTATAGGCATCCGTTACCCATATGACGATCCTCTCGTCATCTCTGCCCTCCTCTCCAACTACAAAGTCAGACAGATTCTCGTCGACAATGGCAGTTCTTTCGACATCATCTTCCTAAATGCCTTTCACCAGCTCAGGATCGGGAAGGAAAGTTTGTCTCCTCTCCAAACCCCGTTGGTCGGTTTCACTGGAGACCGGGTGACCTCCATCGGCTCCATCAATCTTCCCATCACAATCGGCAAATACCCGCGACAGACCACAAAGTCACTCATCTTCCTTGTTGTCGACTACCTCTCTGTTTATAACATCATCCTTAGCCGCACCGCCCTAAATGCCTTCCAAGCTATTACATCCACTTTCCATCTTGCCATCAAGTTCCCCACCGATCTTGGGGTCGACACAGTGAGGGGAGAGCAGACCGTAGCCAGAGAATGTTATGTCGCCTCACTTAAAAAGGTCAAGCTCAAGGAGGCTATGATCATTGAAGGACTCGACGTCAGAGACGAGGACGAGCTGGTCAAAAGGGAACCAGTGGAAGAGCTTGTTGAGGTCCTCATCGATCCCATCAACTCGACAAAAACTGCCAAGATCGGCAGTCAACTATCCTCCCAGGCCAAGGCCGACCTCACCGCCCTCCTGATTGAGCACAACGATGTATTTGCCTAGACTCACTCCGATATGGCGGGTATTGACCCCTCTTTCATCACCCATTGTTTTAGCATCGAACCCCATTTTCGACCCTTCTGCCAGAAGCAGCGCATCTTTCATCCGGAGCACAATACTCTTATCGCTACTAAAGTAGATAAGCTCCTTGAGGCACAATTTATAAAAAAATGGACTACCCCAGATGACTGTCAAACGTGGTCCTAGTCTGTAAGAACAACGGTAAATGGTGACTCTGTATCGACTACTCCGACCTCAACCAAGCTTGCCCTAAGGACAGCTATCTCCTTCCTCGCATAGATCTGCTTGTTGACGCCACGGCCGGCCATCAAATGCTTAGCTTCATGGATACCTTCTCTGGGTATAACCAAATTTTGATGCACCCGTCTGACCGGGAACACACCTCCTTCATCACCGACCGGGGAACCTACTATTATCGTGTCATGCCATTTGGGTTGAAAAATGCCGGAGCCACTTACCAACTGTTGGTCAATGCCGTCTTTCATCATCAGATAGGCCAGAACATGGAAGTATATGTCGATGACATGCTAGTCAAAAGTAAACTCTCCACTGATCATTTGGCTGACCTACGAGAGACATTCGACACCCTATAGAAGTATCAAATGAAGCTCAATCCGGAGAAATACGCCTTCGGCGTAGGATCTGGGAAATTCTTGGGTTTTATGGTCAGTCAGCGAGGCATCGAAGCTAACCCCGAAAATATCAAGGCTTTGATAGAAATGCAGTCACCCCGAACGGTTAAGGAAGTTCAAAGGCTTACTGGCAAAGTCGTCGCCCTTAACTGCTTCATTTTCTCGTGCAACGGACAAGTGCCTTCCCTTCTTCAAAGTTCTTCGGCAGACTTTCGAGTGGACGACTGAATCCGAAGAAGCCTTCCAACAGTTGAAGCAGTGCATGGCCAACCCGCCCTTACTCTCCCAAGCACTCACATGCGAGCCTCTTTTTCTTTATCTAGCCGTCTCGAGCACCGCAGTCAGTGCAGCCCTCATCAGGGAGGACAGTTCAATACAGCGCCTGGTTTACTATATTAGCCGGGCTCCCAGAGGCGCCGAACAGAATTACCCGTTGCTAGAAAACATGTCCTTGGCACTGGTCACTGCCTCAAGATGACCCCGTCCTTACTTCCAAGCCCACTCCATAGTGGTCCTCACTGATCAACCTTTAAAGAAGGTAACGCAACAGCCCGAGCTGTTCGGTAGACTCCTGCAATGGTCGGTCGAGATCAGCCAATTTGACATCTCTTACCGACCTCGAATGGCGATCAAGGGACAGGTTGTTGCCAATTTCATCCTAGAATTCACTAATCCCACTCCGCCCACTGTTCCACCGCTCCCCTAATCCCAGACTGAGGCAGAAGGCCCTCATTCTTGGACCCTCAACGTCAACGGATCATCCTACAAAGAAGGCAGTGGGGCTGGTCTCATCCTCACTGCCCCCGAGGGTGGTTATTTCAAGTGTGTTCTCCAATTCTTGTTCGATGCAAGCAATAATGAGGTCGAATATGAGGCATTGATAGCACGTCTCCGCCTAGCCAGAGACATTGGTGTCAGCCATATCCGGGTGTTCAGTGATTCCCAGCTTATTGTCGGACAAATTATAGAAAAATTCGATGCCAAGGAAGACATAATGCGGGCTTACAGGGATATTGCACTCCCCTTTGCTCGCCTCTTCAATACTTTCCACATCAAGTACATCCCTCGGGCGGAAAACTCCAAGGCAAATAAGATAGCTCAATTAGCTTCTGCAAACCAGTTAGACCTCAGCCATGGTGTCCGCCTCAAGTACCTGACCCACCCTGCCATTTCCCCAAACCAGCAGAAAGTCCACTTCCTCCAAAATAAACCTATCCCATGGGCGGCCGACGTCTTTCTATTTTTGACAACGGGGGAACTGCCAGATGACAAACAGTAGGCCGCCAAAGTCAGGGCCCGGTCGTCCAATTACATTCTTTTCAGCGGCCTCTTGTACAAACATGGCTTTTCATGCCCATATCTGCGATGCCTTAATCCAACTCAAGCGACCTACGTGTATGTGGTAATCATTCAGGCGCCAGGTCACTAGCCTACAAAATACTTCGCACTGGTTATTTCTGGCCTACTCTCAACCAAGATGCGGCTGACTTCATGCTTAAATGTGATAAATGTCAACGTTTTGCCAACATCCCCCATGCTCCTCTTACAGAATTGATCACATTTTCCAGTTCTTACCCATTCGTCAAATGGGGGATCGACCTAGTTGGCCCATTGCCCACTGGACGAGGCCAAACCAAATTCGCAATCGTCGCTATTGATTACTTCACTAAATGGGTAGAGGCAGAACCCCTTGCCACAATTACCGAGCGGAACACAACCAGATTCATCTGGCAGTCGATTGTGTGCCGATTTGACATCCCTTAAGCCATCGTCTCCGACAACGGCAAACAATTTGACAACGCCAAGTTCAGGAAATTCTGTGCAGAACTTCAAATCCATCCATGTTTCTCTTCCCCAGGTCATCCCCAAGCCAACGGCCAAGTAGAGGTTACCAACCGTTCTCTTCTGAAGATCATCAAAACTAAGCTGGAAACTGTTAAGGGACTCTGGGCTGAGGAATTACCAAATGTACTCTGGGCCTACTGCACTACCACTCGAACCCCCATTAGGGAGACCCCCTTTCGCTTAACATACGGCGCTAAGGCGGTCATCCCAGTGGAAATCGGTCTGCCTACACCGAAGGTTCTACACCCGAATCTAGAACTAACCTAAGAGCTACGTCAGACAGGCCTAGACTAATTGAAGAGCTCCGAGAGACCACTGCTGTCAGACGGGCCTCATACCAACAGAGAATGAGAATACACTACAACCGCAAAGTCCGACCGAGGGAGTTCGCTGTGGGGGACCTTGTTCTGCGCAAAGCAACCCTTGCCACCAAAAATCTGGCCGAGGGCAAGCTGGCAGCCAAGTGGGAGGGACCTTATGTTGTTAAAGCCAGACCTCGTTCGGGTACTTACCGACTTCAGGACATAGAGGGCCAAGACCTCCCCCATCTATGGAACGCCGAGCACTTGAAGCATTATTTTCAATAAAAGTTTAATTTTTGTATCAATCTTTTATTATATTTCCTTTTTGACAATCTACGCACTTGAATGTTCTTATTCTCTTCTCATATGATGTAAATCTCTGATCAAATGGGCTACACTTTAATGACAAACAATCTTATTTGTCAGTTAATCTCTATGGCATTCCCATAATATCCTGATTGCAACACTCAGCCAGACTGAGTTACTTAAAGCCTCCGCCAGACTAAGCACGGAGGGCTCAGCCAGACTGAGTTACTCAGAGCCTCAACTAGACTGAGCACGAAAGGCTCAGCCAGACTGAGTTACTCAAAGCCTCAGCCAGACTGAGCACGAAGGGCTCAACCAGACTGAGTTACTTAAAGTCTCAGCCAGACTGTGCACGAAGGGCTCAGCCAAACGGAGTTACTTAAAGCCTCAGCCAGACTGAGCACAAAGGGATCAGCCAAACCGAATTACTTAAAGCCTCAGCCAGACTGAGCACAAAGAGCTGAGCCAGACCGAATTACTTAAAGCCTCAGCCAGCCTGAGCAGAAAGGGCTCAGCCAGACTGGGTTAATTATGGCTCAAGAATTCTTACGACTTCATGTTTGTAGCATAGTTGCCATACTTGGTCAAGTTCTAGGTCAATGTGTTCACACCTCTTAACATTCTTTACATTTTTTAACTTTCATTTGCCAACGGTTTAACATTTCAAGACTGTCACATTTTGAGACCTTTTCACTCTCACATTTTCTCAACACTTTGACCACATGACTTAACACTTCAAGATTCTCATATTTTAACTCTCATATTTTCACTCTCATATTTTAAGAATAACCATTCTCATTCTTTTCAGATTTACAAAGACAAAGGCCACAGTGTGACAAACACAACTCATAATTTTATTTATTCACAAACTTATACATAAGTTTACTACAAAAGTCACCAAAAAAAAAAAAAACCAACAACAACAACAACAAACAAAGCAACAACAAAAATTTTATTTACAAACAAAGCGCAAAAATTTTACATTCATCATTCCTCCTCATTTGAAACAAGATCTTCTCCGTTAACACCTTCATCTAAGGGGGTTTGGGCCACATTGTCTTCCTCTACTCTAACAGTGTTGAAGTCCAAGTCTGGGAACAACTCTTCAGCCTTTCGCTTAAAAGTTTTCCAACCGCTGTCCCAGAACTCAACCATCTCTTGTTTGTAAAAGTCCGACCGCTGGAAGCTCTGGATCACTTTTTCTTCATTCCTGCTCCCAGCGGTCGCTCCCGACTGGCCAGCCCCCCTAGACCCCTCTATTGCCAAGTTGCTAGCAATCGTGGCATCAATGGCCATCTGGAAGTCAGCGGACCCCTCGAACTGCTCAACCGCTGCAACACATAGGTCAGGGTACGCCGCCTTCTCAGATGCCAGTTTCGCCCTTTCTTCCTCCAAGGCCTTCTCCAGCCTCGCCTTCTCTGCCACTGCCTTGGCGCGCTCGTCTGCTAGATCTTTCCCCAACCCAACGATCTTCAGATCTGCTTCTTCATTTTCTTTGATCGACTGGGCGCGCAGATCCTTATTACAGGTCATCGCCTCATCCCACCGTTCGTTGGCGACGGTGCAGGCCTTCTACACCTCTTCCAACTTCTTTGCTTGCCGACCAGCTGGAATTTGAGCGACACCACCTTGAGGCGTTCCGTCTCCAACTCTAACTTGGTCACGAGCAGATCAGCATGGGCACGGTCGGCAACATTCCTCTGCACTGTTGCCAACACCTTCATTTTCTTCGCCTTCTGGTCCTCTTCCAGCCCCCTGGCACACACACTCCGCGCGTTCTTCCTCCACATTATAGTCTCCATCCTCAAATTTTCAAGCTGGGCCTTCACCTCCTCCAGCTTCGCCTTCAACGGCTCAGTTTTACCCTTTGCGTACGCCGCTTTCCTCAGTAAGGCTCCTGCTAAGGTCGTCGCCTCCATCTGGGCAGAACACAACCCCCTTAGTAGTTCGGCCTCAGTGAAACTGGCCATTGAGCACACGACTCCCTCTTCCATTACCCCTAAAAGACGATCTGCAGCTGTCCTGACTGGGCCTCCTTCTCCCTCCAGCCGCCTAGACACTGCTGGAGCATGGTAGATAGAAGTCTTCCGCTTGACCCTTTCTTCTTGGGGCGCAAGACCCCCCTTGGGCTGCTACTCCACCCCCTCCTCAGGGCCAGCTGACCCACTTTCCACTTGCATTTTGGGGCCCATGGTACTCTTGTGCTCTTCTTCCTTTTGGACCCCTTGACCTTTGTCCCCCTGCGCCTCTGGGATAACTACCCCTTCTGGAGTAGCCCGCACCCCCCTCTCCTCTACCCTTTCCGCCATGGGGGTGTCCTCCCCACAAACCCTCATCTTCTTTGAATCGGGCGCATCTGTAGCCCCCTCAGTGGCAACCCTCCTCTTCTTCGACCTCTTCAGTCCTACCTCTACCTCTCGTCTGCCCCTCTCCTTCAGGGGGTCTATGGATTGTGGCAATGGGGCAAACTCACTCAGGTTCTTATCACCCAAAGGCTTAGGGCGAGGTCGAATCCTCTCCCTTATTACTACCTTTGGAGCAGGACCCAAATTTGCCTCTTTATAATTGTCCGCTCAGGCGAACAATCTCATCTCCTCCTCCTCCTCTACCCTCCTCTGCGCCTCTAGCTCCTCCATTGCTGGGTCCTCCCCCAACGGTTGCGGTCCCAATTTCAGGGCGAACAATGTTGAAGGCAAGACTAGCTCATCCCATCTCACCCTTTTCTCTTCTCTCCATTCCCTCACCTTCTTCACTCGATCTTCAGCCTCCCTGCCCAACTTAGGCTTGACTGATTTGGCAGGGACCCCCTACGTTGTGCGAACCCCAGCCCCACTATTCGCCGTCACAAAGAACCATCTCGACCTCTACCCCTTCACCGAAGACCCGCCACCAGCCTCCGCCCTGCCACTGCTTGCAGAGTCACCCAGGTCTCCTGCTAACCGGAGGCCTTGTAGTAGGAGAAGAACTCATCTACTGACATTGCTGTCCCCCTGGTCGCCTGCAGCCAGACACTCGCGCACGCCATTACTATCTTCCAAGCGTTCGGCATCAGTTGCCCTAGCGCCGTTTCTAACTTGTTTAAAACACCCACCACTACTTGGGGGAGAGGTAGCCTCAAACCCCCTCCCAATGCCTCCTCGTACAAGCTGACCTCCCCCGGCCGCACATCCGACGCCCTTTCCTTGGACGTGGGCAATCTTAACCCTATCTCCGAGGGACTCTGGTACTTCCTCCTTATTCCC
This sequence comes from Camellia sinensis, assembly GCF_055761805.1. NCBI lineage: Eukaryota > Viridiplantae > Streptophyta > Magnoliopsida > Ericales > Theaceae > Camellia > Camellia sinensis. Next base: position 41,711,512 of record NC_138969.1, on the reverse strand, counting down.
TCTAACTCCTCTTCTGTAAGCGTAGATTTGTCCGGCTTGGTGTGCCAGTGGTCCGGCTCCACCTGGCTAATAGGTTTCGCGGCTGCAATCATCGTCCTTGGACGAGCCCGCACCGCCTCATCGACTCCCACTCTTTCCCTACGCTCAGTACAATACTGCTCCGCCAAATCTACCGCATCGTCGTCACCCAATGGATCAACCCTTACGATTGTTGCTTCATCTTGGGCCATCTCTCTCATGTGTCTGTAAATAGTTTCAGATGCTGGTGCGAGATAGTTCACGAAATGTTGCGACGATGTATCACTCGACACGAAGGAGTTTACACTTAGAGTATTTTGGTTGTTTACAAAGAGATACGTAAAACGGATAATACCAAAAGCGCAAGGTTTGCCTATATTCCAAGGGTCACAATTAAATTTTACCAGTTTGAAAATTTTCAAAAATCCGCCAAAACTATCTTTTCAACACTCTATATTGACCTATCGTTTCATTTCTTGCTCAACGCCTAACCTTTCCCATCATGGGATTCCGCCACGTGTATGCCCACGATCCACTGCCCCCTTCCCCTACCCTGTCTTTTCCACTTCAAATCACCACGTGCCCTGCCACTCCTCGAGCCCCGCGCACCGCCACTTGTCCCTCCTCATGGTCACTCTCTCCACTCAGTTACCCTTCGCGGACGACCCTCTTCATGGTCGACCTCTCCACTCGGTCACCCTTCGCGGTCGGCCCTCCTCATGGTCAGCCTCTCCACTCGGTCACCCTTCGCGGTTGGCCCTCCTCATGGTCAGCCTCTCCACTCGGTCACCCTTTGCGGTCGACCCTCCTCATGGTCGCCCTGTCCACTCAGTCACCCTTCGCAGTCGGCCCTCCTCATGGTCAGCCTCTCCACTCGGTCACCCTTCGTGGTCAACCCTCCTCATGATCGGCCTCTCTACTCAGTCACCCTTCGCGATCGACCGTCCTCATGGTCGGCCCCTCCACTCGATCGCCCTTTGCTGTCGGTCCTCCTCATGGTCGGTCCCTCCATTCGATCACCCGTCGCGGTAGGCCCTCCTCATGGTCGGCCCCTTCGCCTCGCCGGTCTCTAGTAACCATCATTCTCTTCATTATTCCCTTCATTGGACTAAAGCTGTACTTGAGAATGGGGGACTACTGACATGGGTAGGCACATAAAGGCTATAGCCCACTATGAACAACCCAAGCCCACCACTTAGGGCCCAATACATAATTCAACTGATGAGGCCCAACATGGCTGGAAGTCAACATGGCATTAAGAACCAATGACACTTAGACACGTGGCAGGTGAAGGACAAGCCACATAAGCAGACAAAGATCCTGCAAAGTTATTGCACTGCACATCAGCCATTAATGAAGCCCCTTGCAGCATTTATTGCGATAAGCCCTCCCCGTCGAGACAGAACAGCCTCACCATGAACAAGGCAAGCTAGAGCATAGACTTTCGGCCATGGCGACAGGTCGAAAGGGACAACGAAATGATTACCAGAGGATATAAAAAGACGTCGGAGACAAGAAGAAGGTTAAGCTTTCTATCTTTAATCTATCTCTACATTCCACCTCTTTTTCTAACTTGCTCGTCGAAGGGTTCGCTGAGGGACTCCCCGTTCCCCGTTGAACTCTTGTGCAGGTTTCTCTGTGGGCTTGATCACTCGGACACCGGTTTGGGAAACGTAGATCAGACCGACCCGTTTCATCTGAAACTCGCAGTATCATCAATATTCATTATAAATAAAAACAGAAAATGGCAATTTTATCAAACGTTGACAATTGGCATAGGGCTAGCCACCAATAAATTATAAATAAATGGGTAAATTATACTTTACCTCTTTTAAATTTCATGATTTTTTTACTTTAATTTTTATTTACTTTTTTTTACTTTGACCTCCTAACGTTTGTAATGTTTTTAATTTACTTTTAAAATTAGCTTCCATCCATTTTTGGATGGAAAGTGTCGCGTAACATAAAATAGATAAATTACACTTCGGCCATTTGGAAAAGGCTATAGGTGTGTACCGTATATATTTTATAGTTAAAAAAGAAAATGACATAATTTTATACGTTCTAAGTGATAATTAAAAAATAAATAAAAATAAAACTATCATAACCAAACAACACATGTGATATAACCAAAGATTTCATTTGTCATAATTAAAGAAGAAAATGACATAATTTAAGAATACATATGATAAGACTATGTATAATAGAATTTCCCCCTTAAGTTTCATGATTTCACACTTTGACCCTTAAAATATTTTTCCTCACTTTAACAAAATCAAATTTTGTCCAATTTTAAAAACCAAAGCTCAAAATCCAAATCCAAAACACAAGCCCAACGCCCAAAATTCAAAATCCAAACTACACCCTTTGTTTTCCCATATTCAAATTCATCTACAAACTTCCATTGCTCTTTCATCTCTCCTTCTACCCTAACCCCCACTACCTCTCTTCACCTCTATCACCTCTTATCTTCTTGTCCTGCATCGTTCCACCCATGTACCATGACCATTGTTCATACACAGTCAAACACATCTCTGTTTAGTTGAGATTTTATTTGTTTTATGAAATTTTGTGAAAAATTAACTTGGTGAAAAAAATCAAAAACATTAATTATTTTCATATGCTTTTTCTTGTTTGGAGTAAAAATATTTTTTAAAATTTTTTATTAAAAATCAAAAAACAAGTTCTGAAAATTCAACTAAACATGAATTTGGTTTTGAATCTTAAAATTTTAATATAATATTTTTTATGCAACATGGCTCTACCAACATGGTATTTTTCCATCCAGAATTGGATGGTACTCGTACTTTATTTTGGGAGTAAACTGTGAAAAATTACAAACATTACAGGCTCAAGTAGAAAATATATATTTTAAGAGTCAAAATAAATAATAAAAAAAATTATAAAACCTAAGGGAGGCAGAGTATAATAACCCATCTTCATGCCATGTCACACAACGTAGCATTTTCTATCCAAAATTGGACCGAAGTTTGTTTCGGAAGCAAATTGAGGAAAGTTACAAACATTAAAATGACAAAATATAGAGGAGTGTTTTGGAAATATGATTAAAAGTTGGCTTTCGACTTTTGATTAAGTTTTTTGACTTTTTTGAAAAGTGATTTAGAAAGTTGATAAAAATCTTCTTTTTTGCTTTTTGGGTTAATATTTATTTATGATGCCATATCACAATAAAATGATCAAAATACCCAACCCAACTTAGGAAATGTACTGTTTGACCCTTTTTGGCTCATTTAGTTGCTTAGTTGGAACAAGGAGGGTAGCAATGTAATTTCATACTTGGCGTTTTGCAAACTTCCCAAATATCCATCCAGCTTTTGTAGCTGCCTCAACCTGCGTTTTTGGCTGCAAAAACGCTTTTATTTATGTTGCCAAAAGATTAAAAAAAATTTATATGCGGATAGGATATATGTCATGTGATACCTTCTACTGTTGTGATTGGTTTTGACAGTAAAATTCACTACATTTATCTTGAGTGTTTAGAAAATAATAATAAACATATACATTTGTAATTAATGGAAGGTAGTGTTACGTGGTACCTATTAAAAGAATACATAACTTAAAAGGGTGACAAAGTCTAATTGATCCCAAATAAACAAGTATAGACATGTGGGCTGGATCACCACCAATCCTCGTTGTTCTTCACTTTTTGTTTGTATTCAAGTTCAGAACCCTTCATATCCGCCAGACTACCAACCCTTCATATCTACCCTTCTTTATTGCCTAGCAGAGTACCTTGATGTCATGTTTGTTTAGGCGGACTAGATTAGCATTCTCATAACTAATAGTCTTAGGATTACGAATCCGTTGGATTATGTATCCTATCTTAACTAATAGTCAAGTTTAAAATAATTAATCCGTACTTAAATTGTTTAACCAAATATCGGATTAATAATTTTATTGGACTATTAGTCCAATCCCAAGCTCATGTCTACCCAAATAAACATGGCCTGAGTTTTATCGAACATATTTATCCGCTAAAATAAAATATAAATAAATAAATAAAAACCCACCAGTTGACATGTTTTAAGGTAGTTATTAATCATCCAAAGTAAATAATGTTGGTTTTCTTACAAAAATGCAATAATAACATTTTGTTATTTACGGATTCCAAAAAAAATATCAAATTAATTGTCAATAAATAAAATATGTGAACTATTTTTATTTTGTCACCCACATCATCCGTTTAAATGTACACTAGAAATTTTATTTTTAATTTTTTTATTTAAATTTTCTAACTTTTTCCTTTGCTTCCTTGAATGCTATGCATAGAGTATTGTACTGTACAATTGATTGCAAAGAGGAATTTTCAATTAGATTTAACTCAATTCATAGGAAGGGACTCACCATCAAGGCATCAATGGAGCTCAGTCACACATCACAGAAGAGCCCAAGGTTGATCAAAGTACACTGCACAATCTCAAAGAGAACCAATTGAAAATTTTTCGCACCTCCCAAGATTCGAACCTGGGTCACCCTTGTGAAGAGAGCTGCATTCTCCATTAGGCCATCACCTTCGGTAGTGACTGCAAAGAGGATTGAAGAGTCAATTAATAAGAAGTACAACAAATTAAGTAGGTGTACCCTTCACTCGAAAGCAATAACTTCAGGTGGTCTTGGAACAAATTTACATAGTGCTGTAACTTGATATTATTAGTTGAAATGATGAGACCTAATATTTTTTATTAGAATTTTAAGAGACAATTATCGAGTAATAGAAGTGTGAAAACCACTAAATAATCTTTCAATGACCTGCAGAAGGTTATGTTGCCATAGAATACTGATTTAAACATCCAATCCATAAGCTAGATTTAATTCAATCCATAGGAAGGGACTCACCATCGAGGCATCAATAGAGCTCAATCACACTCCACAGAAGAGCCCAAGGTCGATTGAAGCACAATGCACAATCTCAAAGAGAACCAATTGAAAATTTTCGCATCCCCAAGATTCAAATCAGAGTCATCCCTATGAAAAGAGTTGCATTTTCCACTAGGCCATAACCTCCGGTAGTGACTGCAAAGAGAATTGAAGAGTCAATTAATACAAAGTACAACAAATTAAGTAGGTGTACCCTTCACTTGAAGGCAATAACTTGAGGTGGTCCTGGAAAAATTTACATATTGCTGTAACTTGATATTATTAGTTGAAATGATGAGACCTAATATTTTTTATTAGAATTTTAAGAGACAATTATCGAGTAATAGTAGTGTGAAGACCACTAAATAATCTTTCAATGACCTGAAGAAGGTTATGTTGCCATAGCATACTGATTTAAATATCCAAGCAAATTTGTTTATTTTGTTTATTTATTGAAAATTATATCTAGCATATTCTTAAGAGTGTAGGAAATGAGAAATCGTATAAATGAAGGTATTTTTGAAAAATTAATAATGATAGAAACTCTATGAGCTTCTAGTTGGCGAACCTCAAGCAATGAGTACAAATGCATTCATATAGACTAATGATCATACCACACCAAAATTTAAATCTATACTTTAAATTTAAATTGAAAACTCTTTTTAAATATTTTTTCCTTATAGTAGAGAGTATTTCTATTTCATACAATACACCCTGAATTCCATTACCACATTCAAATATCACACTAATATATAGTTTGGGAATTTCTATTTACACAACGAAAAAATCCACTTATATTCTTATGAGGGGGGGGGGGGGGTTTACGATACTCACTCACTCCAAACAAGTTATTGGAAGAACCTCATTCTACTACCTAAAACAAGAAAGTGTTCCGGTCAGGGTGCTGGAATTAGCACTCCGACGAGTAAGTTAATTCTTTAGAAGAGAGGATGTAGTATTTATATTTTTAAAGGTGTAAGTTCTTAGAGCATACATTCACCATTACCTTCCTTTTATAAACATTTTCCTAGATATTTTCTCCTGTAATTTTTGATTATTGTCATGTCAGAGCTCATTCCCCTATTATACTTCTAGAAAGTGATAGTTTGAGCCTACTTAAAGTGAATCATCATGCCAAGATCCCTTACGTATTCGGCCCCAACACTGCATCTCGTACTTAGAATATACTTCGGCCATCCTTTCGACTTACTCGGCAATAAACTGTTTGACCCCAGTGGGCTTGCTAAGTTTGGTCCATCTTGGATCGGTTTGGATGTGCCTTGTTTTCTTATTAATAAGTCCAATTATTCAGCTCCCACAATTCTTTATTTTAAAATTTTTTATTATAATATTATCCCTATTTCAAATCACTCAAAACTATTAAAAAAATCTAGAAAACTATAAACTTTATTTTTCTTACACCCATTCTTTCATCACTATCTAGGGCTAAACATCTGCGTGTTGGCCCGGTTCTATTTTTTTAGGGCTTGGAAAGATTATTTTAGCTCATAGGGTTGGGTTGGACCAACATTTTCGACTTCATATATTAATAAGCCGGGCTTAAGATTTATACTTTCAACCCAACCCGGCACGACCCATTATTGAATTAATTAATTAATTATAATATATTAAGATATATTTTTTGGTTGGGATTTATACTTTATTTTTGTTAATTTTATTAAAACTCACATGTGTGTTAATGTTTGATTAAATTAATTGAAGAAATCTTTTAATTTATATATAAAATCCTTCAATTTATAATGTTGTCAATATATTTATTTAAGAAATATAATATGTGATTGAATTTAGTTATGAAATATTTTAATAAAAAATTAATATATAGTCCAATGGGTGAACTTGGGATTTATAATTAATTTTTTGGACGGGCTTGGGTAAATGTAAAGACCTGATGTTAGGGCCAAGCCGACCTTAGAGAAACACAAAATTCCTTACTAGGTAGTGTCGGCTTAATCCAAACCCAGTCCGACCAGACGAATGCCCACACCTTCTACCTCCACATGTCGCCGCCATTCCCCAACCCCTCCCTCCAACCCATCCCCAGATCTACCCTCCTCTTCTCCCTTCCTTCCTTTTTTTCTTCTTCTTTTTTTTTTTTTTTTTCTCCAAATCTAAGGTCCTCTTCCTCTCTCAAAATGATAAAATGAAAATTTTAAATTTTAAAAGATCATGTTGTAATTAAAAAAAAATGGTATAAGGAATTTTTTATTTTTTTATAGTTAAAATAGGAGAACTTATTTAATAATCTTGGGGCTTTGTTCACTTTACCCCTTGTGATTTGGGTTATGTGTGGATTACCCCCCTGACATTCGAATATCACCACATAGCCCCCATGTGGTTGATGAACTAAAGCGCACACTAACTTTTGTTAACATAAGTTGTAAATTGACAATTATACCCTTATATATATATATTATTTCAGGGAAACCCAATTCTATTTCTCTCCATCTTCATCTTCTTCTTCTCTCTCTCCATTTCAACTTTTTTTTTTATCAGCAAAGAAAAGAAATTTTATTGATAAAAAAGAAGTACAAAAAAAGACTTGGCACAAATGCATCATAGTTCTAAAATACATCCCAACTATGTTGACACCTATTAAAGAACCCAATCATGTGCAGGCACAAGCCAAAAAAGGCTGATGAGCACTCAACCAGAAAAGATACAAAGAATAAGATAAAACAAAATACAGGACATTAGTATGAGATCCTAGCTCTGTAGCCTTTGATGCCATGTAAACAAAATAAAAAGTCATGAATTGAGAATTCTGGTAGACTAAACGATTGCTTTACCCAAAACGCCACCTTGATCTTAATGGTTTCCACCAAGTCCACCCAATTAGGTTCCTTGGAATTGAACACCTTATCATTCCTAGCAATCCATATGGTCCAGAGAATTGCCAAAGGCAAGGCTTCCCAAATAAGTCTTCCCAGATGCTGCGTTTTTTGACCAAACCACCAAACTAGCAACTCTTGGATAGAGCCAAGAGACCCACAAAATGCCCCACCAATTGACAATAATAGACCAAATCCTCCAGGAATAATAGCCATGAACTAGCAAATGAACTGTTGATTCTTCTACATTACCACAAAATGCACAATGGATTTATATGTGTACATATATATATATATTTATATATATATATATACATATACAATCTCATCTTCATCTTTTTCTTGATTTTGTGTACATATATATACATATATGCATATCAAACCCAGTTCGAATGCAAAGCCCCTGTTCGAATGAATGGAAATTTTGAGATTGAAGTCGAAGAAATTCATAGATCACTGAGGTATTCGGAGAAATTCAAAGCCCCTGTTCGTCTCAAGTATTTTACTTGAAGCAACCATGCTCAGTTCATAGTATCATGTTAATTCCTTCTATGTTGACCTGGTTTTCTGGGCTATCATACAAGCTAAGCTATCCTTTAGGACATGAAATGAATTGAATTAAACCGTGTCACATATCAAGAGGAGTTGAACCCAATGGTGCTGGAACTGACCCTCGTAAGATAATATAATGCAAGTAAAATTCAAGAAGAATCATGGCTTGATTCAGGTATATATATTCTTAAAATCTGTTAAGATTCTTTAGATAAAATTATATTAAAGGAAAAGTTCACCACCATGGGCATCCATAGATTCAACCTTCTACTGTCAAACCTTGACATCAGCAACCCATCCTACCCAACCCTCCTCCGATTCTACATCCGCAACCGCCGCTTCAACACCTCCTCCACCCCCAAACCCCTCCTCATCATCACTACTATTTAGGCTTGTTCCGGTGCCGGAAACTGTGACGGTTTTTCGGGTTAAGAAAGGATTGGATCACAACGCAACAAAGCTTGTTCATCGATGGCAATTCGTTTCAGATAAGATCGATAATGGGTTGTTTATGAGGTTTCTGATTCAACCAATTAGTAGTAGAACACAAAAAGGGTGTGAAAACAATTCGAGCAACATTCATTTCATTGTTTCTGGGTAATTCAAATCAACTCATGACAGTGATGAACGGAGACTTTCCTGAACTGGGTTTGCAAAAACAGGACGGTATAGAAATGAGTTGGATTCAATCTGTGCTTTACTGGGCAAATTTCGACCCAAACCAATCCCCCAAAAAGAAAAAAAGAAAAAAAACCTGCAAATCTATAGAATGTTTTTGATAGAAATTAATTTGTTTAAATTAATTTAGGTTTTTGTTTTGGGTTGTAATTTTAGAGAGAGAATGAAGAAGACCCATTGCAATCCTTTGCAAATTTAAAGATGTTCTAGGGATATTTTTTAAACTAGACAGCCTATTAACTTGAATGGAAAAGTAAACAGTGCGTTTTAATCCACTAACTATAAGGAAGTTATGTGGTGATGTCCAAATATTAGAAAAATAATCTGTACATAACCCAAACTATAAGGGGATAATATAATTTCTCCATTTTAAAGACTCTCATAGTTATCACCATAAGTGCCTAGTGAATAATTTTTAGTTGGACTTTTGCTTCTAGAACCCATGCATTAATAAATGAATAATGCTTTTTATGTCAACATTTTTTATTTTCTTGGTAAACTGAAACTTCATTAATTAAAGCTGAAAGTATAAGATTCTGGGATAATTAATTCCCCCTGCATTATCATACAATTGATTTGCAATACAAATAAGATTGGACTCAAAAATATGCAAGTACTTTTTGGAGGGTTGTTCATCACTTCACTTCTTTCTTTAACATCTAAGCTTCTGTTTGGGAAGTGGGTTGACTTTTTAATTTTTTTAACTATTTTAACCTGAGCTAAAAAGTTTAGTTTGGGAAGGGTTTTTTGACTTTTTTGACTCTTTTTGTCAGAGAAGAATGTAATGATTATGTGTTAGATGTGATATTTTATTTTTTATGACTAAAATAGCCTATTTTATCTTTTGTGACTAAAATAGTTAAAAAAAATCCCGTTTAACTCTTGCCAAACGGAGCCTAAGTACAGAACCCTTGAGATAATCTACCTTTTCTCATCTACCTTATTTACTAGCAATTTCCACTGGATCCAGCCGCAGTACCTATTACTGTTTATGAAATTTACCAGGTAAAACTAACACAAAAATTTTATTTAAAAAAAAAAAGAGGAAAAATTGCAATTAAAAAAAGGGGCAGCTACGGTATTGTTTGGCTTGTAGGAGCCCACCACGGGTCCCGTTTTGATAATCAAAATCGTTCAATGTGTAAAACTTGTCGAGTACTATATGCCTGTAAAAAATCACGTTGATTGGATATCGATAACTATCTCATCTTATCAGTTTTTTGTCAACCGTTAATTTGTTCACCGTGCATTTTTTTATACAAAACTGATTTAATCACATAGCTATCAATATCCGATCAATGTGATTTTTCACAGGCATATAGTACTCGACAAGTTTTACACATTAAACAATTTGAATTATCAAAACAGGACTCGTGGTGAGCCTCCAGGGGCTGAACAATACCGTCCAGTCCGATTAAGGCGGTAGGCGAGCTGCTCCCTAAAAAAAAAAAAATCTAAAATTTGAGTTTTGTAACAAAATAAATTCTGAGTTTTATTTCGTCAATTTAAACATTAATCTTTTAATTTATTTTTATCTACGTATTTACATTGAGTAAAATTGTCAAAAAAAAAAATATGCATATATTTTAGTGAATACACTCAATAACAATAGATATTTTTGATATTTTTTATACATTTATATTAAATTTAATGATTAAAATACATCGCTTTGAGAAAACATTAGAGGGAAGGAGCGATACTTTATGTGGTAAGTTTGACAATGTCAAACATGTTGGCAAATTTGGCACAACAAATAATATTGTCGACATTTGAAAAAAAAAATATGTTGTTTTGGTGACCTCTTGCCAAATTTGTCATGTACTTTGGCAGCCTACTACAGTTAATCTTATTATTGTATTAGTTTCATGTGTATGTTTCTTTTTTTTTTTCCTTTATATATATATATATATATAGTATTACGATAAAAAAAATAAATAAAGGAAAATTAGTTTACGTTGTCCGTTGACAAAGTTGTCATTTTCTTATTTTCCCTTTATAAAAAAACAATACACAATTGTTTGTTTATTTTTTATGTATAAAACAAAAACAAAAACAAAAACTCTTGTTTAGTGAGTTATTAGAGGTGGTTGTCAGTGATAGTGAATGGATATGATAATAGCTGCAATGGGGGTGGCCAAAGAGCTGTTGAAGGTCACGGATGGTGATCTGCTAATCGTCGAAAGGTGGTTGGAACTTGTCAACATTCGGCCAAAAGGTGACCAGAGTTGATCAGTGATCAATGATAGCCACCAATATTAGAGGAGATGAGATAGAAAACTTGTAACGCCCTCAAAATAATAACATTAAACCCATCAATAAAAGATTCATTAACATATGAAATAACCACATTCTTTCATTTATCAGAGTTTCGTTACATAAGTATTACATGTTAACAACAAAAGCAAAATGTCCTACGGGCTTACAGCTTTCCAAGTTAACACTTGGTTACAACAAAAAGAGTACCAACTCATTTGCACATTAAGCCCTTGGCTTGAATTTACATGTAATACATCAAAAACAAAACGACAAAAGTATGTCCGTCTCTAGTCTCCCAAGCTATGTCCTTGGAGGTGACATGCTACCTGTACCTGAAAATGATATTCCCATATAGGATGAGCCACAGCCCAGTAGAAACACACTAAAACAACCATGAACAATAACTAAAAGATTAGCAATTGATAGATGGCCAATACTGATACATTCACATAAATCACATATTTATGTCATACGACTTATGAGTCCAAGTTACCTTTCATTTTCCCTTTTTCAACAGATAGGCATATAAACTCTATCATCTTTTCAACAGATATGTATAACACTATATCCCACATTCACAGATAAGCATATAAGCTGTATCCACATTCTCAACAGATATGTATAACAACAATATCCCACATTCACAGATAAGCATATAAGCTGTATCCACACTTCACAAAGATAAGCATATTAGTTCTATCTTCACTTCTTTAGACAAGCATATGAGCTGTATCTACGGAGTTCATCCCCTATCTTCTCCCAACACTATCCGGTTTAGAGGTACATCCTCCATCTTCCCCTAAACCGCGGAATACATCCCCCATCTCCTCCTCTACACATAACGTATACAAACACATTGGTTCTATATACAATCACTCAATACATACAGTTAATGTATTCTAACAACCGTCAATTTTCATGACACATTCCATTGATTAGTTTTCGTTTGCCTAATCATCATGCATTGTCTACAACAATCACGACTATCCTCCACCGATAGCCCAAAGCAGTTATCTCTAAACAGACAATAAATGCACAATGGATATTCAATCAACATTTCATTTCCTCATTTCTCACAATTAATTATCCCAATTAATCAAACAATGTAATTAGGTCATTAACCATAATTGACATTTCAACCCTTAGGTCCCATTTTCACCAATGATTCAACATCTATTCCATTTCTCTATGCCAAACATGCATCTAGGTTTATTATGAATAAAACCCAAACTTTTGTAAAATAACACAAAAGCCCCAAACTTTCACCAAATTACCAAACCAACCCCAACATCTCAAAATACTAAAACTTAAAGACAAAATCCATAGAGAGGAGTAGGATATCCCTACCTCAAATCCGGAGCCCCAAAGAAGAAGATGACAAGACCCAACGTGCTCCAAAACCCGAAATTTTCAGATTAAAATGTAGCCCTCGATGATCAACAACCTTTTTGTAAAGGCCAAAGATGAGCAAATCACTCCTACTAGATCAAAACCTAGAGAGAAGGTAGAGTTCTAGAGTGAGAGGCTCAACAATGGTGTTTTTGGAAAAGTAGGAGAGAGAAGAGAAAGTGAAAAAGTGATTTGAAAAGTCACAACTCGGGACTTAAACCCAGTCGCCCCGCTCGAGCGTCAAACACCCCGCTCGAGCGTCACTCACAGACTCCCGCTCGAGCGTCAACAATCCCACTCGAGCGGCGGATACACACTCCCAGAACTTTTACAGAACCAGGTCTTCGCTCGAGCTTCCAACTCCCCGCTCGAGCGGCACTCACACAACCCCGCTCGAGCGGCTAATCCCACGCTCGAGCATACAGCACTGCACAGGAAAAATACTGGATGGGTGTATTACCCGCTCGAGCGCCCAAATCCCCGCTCGAGCGGACAGGCCAAAATCTGGGCAACTAGCTTTGGTTTCCAAACTCAACCAACCTGTAACAAACCTGCCCAACACATCCTATAACTCAAATACGAAGCAAAAAGGATGTAAACAAGATAATAATCAACTACCAACATCCACGGGCACATGTCCGGATCACTACACAACAGGGTAAATCCGGGATCACTATAACCTCCCCCCCTTAAAGAATTTCGTCCCCGAAATTAAGCACAAGTTTTCAAAAACAGGTTTTCTTCCATTTTAAACAATGTTACATTTTAACATTCAACAATCCGACCCATTACCGGTCACCCCCTCCCTTTAACAAGAGGCATTTCACAATATGTACTTTCAACATGCATCAACATTACGCATTTCCTTTCCAATTTCAACAATATATTCAACATATATAATGTTACATTCAACTTCCATATGAGGCAAGTTCCCAAAACATACTTCCAATAAACCAAACATTTTCAATGTTTCACAACTTAAGACATATATAAAAGCTCTTAAGTTTAACAATAGTTCAAAATCTAAATACAAGATTACATATCAACAAACAAGTCCGGATATTTCTCACGGACTTCCAACTCACGTTCCCAAGTGGCTTCCTCCACTTCGTGATGTTTCCACAAGACTTTCACCAAAGGAATGGTTTTGCCACGCAGGACCTGATTCCGCCTATCCAAGACCCGAACCGGTCTCTCCTCATACGAGACATCCTCATCTACCTCTAAATCGGTCCAATCCAACACATGTGATGGATCTGGCTCATACTTCCGAAGCATACTCACATGAAACACGTCATGCACGCCGGACAACTGCGGCGGTAAGGCTAACCGATAAGCAACCTCGCCAATCCTTTCAAGGATCTCAAAAGGACCAATAAACCGAGGGGATAACTTCCCACTCTTCCCAAACCTTATCAAACCTCGTCTAGGTGATATCTTCAGAAAGACATGATCACCTACCTCAAACACCAAAGGTCTTTTCCTACGGTCGGCATAACTCTTTTGTCGACTCTGGGCTGTAACAAGCCTCCTATGGATAAGCTCAACTTTCTCCGTCGACTCCCTAACCAACTCTGGACCCAACAAAGGTGCATCACTCACCTCGGCCCAACAAACTGGAGACCTACACGGTCGGCCATACAAGGCCTCGAACGGTGCCATACCGATGCTAGACTGAAAACTGTTGTTGTAGGCAAACTCTACCAAGGGTAAGTGCCTCTCACACGTCCCACTGAAGTCCAGGACACAACCCCAAAGCATATCCTCGAGGATCTGAATAGTACGCTCGGACTGCCCGTTAGTCTGAGGATGATAGGCCGTACTAAAGGTCAACTTAGTGCCCAAGGCACTCTGCAAGCTCTGCCACAACCTAGCAGTAAAACGAGGATCTCTATCTGAGACGATCGTCACTGGGACCCCGTGCAATCTCACTATGTCCCGAATATACAAGTCGGCAAGATGATCTACCGAATCTCTCACGCGCATAGGAATAAAGTGCGTCGACTTAGTCAACCGGTCTACAACCACCCAAATAGCATCACTACCCCGCTGAGTCCTCGGAAGACCTACAACGAAGTCCATAGTGACATGCTCCCACTTCCACTCGGCAATAGGCAAGGGTTGCAACAAACCCGCTGGCCTCTGATGCTCGGACTTCACTTGCTGGCAAGTAAGGCACTTCGATACGAAAACAGCCACATCTCTCTTCATACCCCGCAACCAAAGCTGGCGACCCAAATCCTGATACATCTTAGTACCTCCCGGATGCACCGCAAGGCGCGAATGGTGAAACTCTCGGAGTACCTCCTCTCGGCAAGACTCCGGTACAAACAAACGGTCTCGGTATCTCACACTCAGGTCGGGATACACCGTCAAACCCTTCTCAACTTTCCCACTGGAGATCTTCTCTCGGAGGGATTCTACCTCAAGGTCACCTCTCTGTGCTTCTAACACTCTAGTCACAAGTGTAGGCTGCGCATCAACAGAAAACAAGGCCGCAGCCTCAACAGATTCGCCCAGTAGCAAATCAAACTCGCCAAGTGCTCCCAACATCTCCCATTCCCGGATGGCTATACAAGCTACATCACTAACGGACTTCCTACTAAGGGCATCGGCCACAACATTGGCCTTTCCCGGATGATAGTGCAACTCAAAATCATAATCCTCGATGAACTCCATCCATCTCCTCTACCTCAGATTCAAGTCTTTCTGTGTAAACAGATACTTCAAACTCTTGTGGCCCGAGAACACCTCGAACTTCTCACCATAAAGGTAGTGCCTCCAGATTTTCAAGGCAAAGATCATAGCCGCTAACTCTAGGTCGTGTGTAGGGTAATTTTTCTCGTGTATTTTCAACTGACGTGAGCCATAAGCTACCACTTTCCCCTCTTGCATCAACACACAACCCAAACCCTCTCGTGAGGCATCACAATAAACCGCATAACCCAACCCTCTCTCCGGAATAATCAACACTGGAGCGGTGGTCAATCTAACTTTCAGCTCTTGGAACGACTTTTCACAAGTCTCACTCCACACAAATTTGACTCCCTTCCGAGTTAGTCTAGTCAACGATGACGCTAACCTGGAGAAATCCTTCACAAATCGACGGTAATAACTAGCCAATCCCAGAAAACTGCGGATCTCAAACACACTCTTAGGTTGTGCCCAATCTTGCACTGCCTCAACCTTGGATGTATCAACAGACACCCCTTCCCCAGATACCACGTGGCCTAAGAATTTGACTTCCCTTAGCCAGAACTCACACTTCCCAAACTTGGCATACAGCCTATGGGCTCTAAGTAACTCAAGCACCACTTTCAAGTGTGCCTCGTGCTTCTCCTCAGAAGGCGAATAGATAAGGATGTCGTCCACAAAATGGACTACAAATCGATCCAAGAATTCCCGGAAGATCCGGTTCATCAAGTCCATAAAGACTGCCGGTGCATTGGTAAGCCCGAATGGCATCACCAGAAACTCATAATGGCCATACCGCGTACGGAATGCCGTTTTCGGAATATCTTCCTCCCTGACCCTCAACTGGTGGTAACCCGATCTCAAGTCTATCTTAGAGAAACAACGGGAACCCTTCAACTGGTCAAACAGGTCATCTATACGGGGCATAGGATACTTATTCTTAACCGTAGCCCGATTCAACTTCCGGTAGTCAATACACAATCTCAAGGCACCATCTTTCTTTTTAACAAAGAGGGCCGGTGCTCCCCACGGCGAAACACTAGGGCGAACAAAGCCCTTATCTAGCAATTCCTGGAGCTGAACTTTCAACTCAACCAACTCTGCTGGAGCAAAACGGTAAGGTGCCATAGAAATCGGCGCCGTGCCGGGCACTAAATCAATAGAGAACTCTATCTCTCGGTAAGGTGGCAAACTAATAAGATCTTCGAGAAAGACATCCGAATACTCACAAACCACCCTCGACAACACAATCTGGGTCTCATCACACTCACTACTCTCAAAGCTAGCAAGTAGACCACTAAACTCACTTCGCCCTCGCGAATCATACCCCGGTGGCAACACACAACCAACCCGGTCTCCCAAGAAATGGAACCACTCCCCGCTCAAGGTACATAACGTGACCCTCTGGCGGTAGCAATCGATAACAGCCCGGTATAACGATAGCCAGTCCATACCCAAAATAACATCAAAACCCTTCATGGGCATGACAACAAACGGAAAAAGAAGCCTGTAGTCAGCGACCTCTATATCACATCCTCTAACACCCTGTTTCAAGATCAACTCACCACCAAGAGGTGACACTACACAAATAGGAGATGCTAACTGCGCTAACTCCAATTCCAAAACAGATGCAAATGCAGCAGATACAAAAGAATGTGATGCACCCGTGTCTATCAACACATTAGCAACCGAGTTGCAAAACAGAAAAGTACCTCTCACTACTGATGGAGCCGGTACTAAATCCTGCGCGGTAACAGCATACACGCGCCCCGTAGGCCCCTGGTCTACCTGCTCACCCCTTGGAGCAAAAGACTGCTGCACAGACTGGGATGACGAAGCTCCCGGATTGGCCCTCGAGGCCTGCACAGACTGAGCTGGCTGAAGACCCTGCGTCTGCCTAGAACCAGACGCTCCCGAAGTGGCACTCAACTGCGGGCAAAACCTCTTCAGGTGCCCAGACTGTCCACACTGATAACAAGACAAGGGCTGCCCCCTGCCCAAACTCTGACTTTGCGGTCTAGCTGAAGAAGAAACAGCTCTCTGACCCCCACCCTTCTGCGGGCAAACAGAAACCTTGTGACCCAGCTGGCCACACTTGAAACAAGCAAACTCCCCCTGATTGCCTCTCCCCGAGCCTGCACTCGGCACTGGAAAGGTCGATCTAGAAACTGCTCCCTGAGACTGCTGAGGGTTGTAACCCCTCTGTCTCCTGCCATCACCCTGACCATCCTGACTCCGCTTGGAGCCCCTCTGTTCTTCCTCCTCTTCCTACATCATAATCTCCATATAAGCAGCAGCATCTACCAGGTGTCTATACTCACGGATATAAGACCCACAAACTCTCAACTTGAGGCCCCGCCTCAACTTCCGCTCAAACTCATAGCAACGACGTTCCTCAGACGCCACCAGTTCAGGTGCAAACCTGGACAAACTGGTAAAAGTAGCCTCAAACTCGGCCACTGACAAGCCCTGCTGTTTAAGCCGGCTAAACTGATCCCTCAGCTTCTCCCTAGCTGCTGCAGACAAAAACCTCTCCTGAAAAGCATTCACAAACGCCTCCCAAGTACCACCAACACGAGCCTTCTCGTACTTCCACCATTGACCCGCATCTCCCTTCAGTTGGAAGGATGCCAAGGTCACTTTCAGTGCTCCGTCCTCGATGCCAAGCATCTCAAACGTCTTACTCATTTGCTCTAGCCACTCATCAGCCTTCAGTGGCTCCTTCGGATCCCCGATAAACTCATCCGGATTTGACCAGAAAAACTCCCTCTTCAAGAAAGAAGGCTCTGCCTTAGCTGCCTGATTCCCAGCTCTAAGAATACCCAAAGCTCCTGCTATCTCTCTGGCCAAGGCACCCATGGCCTGCTGACTTGCTGGCTCGGCCACATTGGCCTGGCCAACTCCCTCCTGCACTGCCGGAATCTCACCCGGTAACGGTACTTCCTGCCTCGCAGGTCTACCACGCCTAGCACCTCTTCCTCGTCCTGACATCCTAATAAAGGTAACACAGAACATTAGCACACTCACAAATGTGCCGAAACTAAACACCCACGTCCTAGTGCATGGACAACTGTAATTCACTCCACGTAAGCACATAAACACATAAGCACTTACGAATTTCATTTCCGGATAATGATAGTCCCGAGGCGTTACTAGAGTTCCGGTTAGAAACGGCATTGATCAAGTGCCTTTCCAACAAGACTCCCAGAAACCCAAGGATCCAATCAACATCCTAGAAACTAAATCCCATACCTACATAGTCACATAAGCATGTTATCAATTAAGCACAAAGCATATGATACTACATCTAAGTCTCTATCAAGCGAGACAAACCCATTGTGATACTAATCACTTCCCACGTACCCAAAGTATTCGAACCCGGTACGCTCTGATACCAAGTTGTAACGCCCTCAAAATAATAACATTAAACCCATCAATAAAAGATTCATTAACATATGAAATAACCACATTCTTCCATTTATCAGAGTTTCGTTACATAAGTATTACATGTTAACAACAAAAGCAAAATGCCCTACGGGCTTACAGCTTTTCAAGTTAACACTTGGTTACAACAAAAAGAGTACTAACGCATTTGCACATTAAGCCCTTGGCTTGAATTTACATGTAATACATCAAAAACAAAACGACAAAAGTATGTCCGTCTCTAGTCTCCCAAGCTATGTCCTTGGAGGTGGCATGCTACCTGTACCTGAAAATGATATTTCCATATAGGGTGAGCCACAGCCCAGTAGAAACACACTAAACCAACCATGAACAATGACTAAAAGATTAGCAATTGATAGATGGCCAATACTGATACATTCACATAAATCACATATTTATGTCATACGACTTATGAGTCCAAGTTACCTTTCATTTTCCCTTTTTCAACAGATAGGCATATAAACTCTATCATCTTTTCAACAGATATGTATAACACTATATCCCACATTCACAGATAAGCATATAAGCTGTATCCACATTCTCAACAGATATGTATAACAACAATATCCCACATTCACAGATAAGCATATAAGCTGTATCCACACGTCACAAAGATAAGCATATTAGCTCTATCTTCACTTCTTTAGACAAGCATATGAGCTGTATCTACGGAGTTCATCCCCTATCTTCTCCCAACACTATCCGGTTTAGAGGTACATCCCCCATCTTTCCCTAAACCGCGGAGTACATCCCCCATCTCCTCCTCTACACATAACGTATACAAACACATTGGTTCTATATACAATCACTCAATACATACAGTTAATGTATTCTAACAACCGTCAATTTTCATGACACATTCCATTGATTAGTTTCCGTTTGCCTAATCATCATGCATTGTCTACAACAATCACGACTATCCTCCACCGATAGCCCAAAGCAGTTATCTCTAAACAGAAAATAAATGCACAATGGATATTCAATCAACATTTCATTTCCTCATTTCTCACAATTAATTATCCTAATTAATCAAACAATGTAATTAGGTCATTAACCATAATTGACATTTCAACCCTTAGGTCCCATTTTCACCAATGATTCAACATCTATTCCATTTCTCTATGCCAAACATGCATCTAGGTTTATTATGAATAAAACCCCAACTTTTGTAAAATAACACAAAAGCCCCAAACTTTACCAAATTACCAAACCAACCCCAACATCTCAAAATACTAAAACTTAAAGACAAAATCCATAGAGAGGAGTAGGATATCCCTATCTCAAATCCGGAGCCCCAAAGAAGAAGATGACAAGACCCAACGTGCTTCAAAACCCGAAATTTTCAGATTAAAATGTAGCCCTCGATGATCAACAACCTTTTTGTAAAGGCCAAAGATGAGCAAATCACTCCTACTAGATCAAAACCTAGAGAGAAGGTAGAGTTCTAGAGTGAGAGGCTCAACAATGGTGTTTTTGGAAAAGTAGGAGAGAGAAGAGAAAGTGAAAAAGTGATTTGAAAAGTCACAACTCGGGACTTAAACCCAGTCGCCCCGCTTGAGCGTCAAACACCCCGCTCGAGCGTCACTCACAGACTCCTACTCGAGCGTCAACAATCCCGCTCGAGCGGCGGATACACACTCCCAGAACTTTTACAGAACCAGGTCTTCGCTTGAGCTTCCAACTCCCCGCTCGAGCGGCACTCACACAACCCTGCTCGAGCGGCTAATCCCACGCTCGAGCATACAACACTGCACAGGAAAAATACTGGATGGGTGTATTACCCGCTCGAGCGCCCAAATCCCCGCTCGAGCGGACAGGCCAAAATCTGGGCAACTAGCTTTGGTTTCCAAACTCAACCAACCTGTAACAAACCTGCCCAACACATCCTATAACTCAAATACGAAGCAAAAAGGATGTAAACAAGATAATAATCAACTACCAACATCCACGGGCACATGTCCGGATCACTACACAACAGGGTAAATCCGGGATCACTATAAAACTTATTTTAAAAATAAGTAGAAGTATATTTCTTTTCATTTCCAAACATTTCAATTTTTTTTAAATCAATTCATTTTATTTTTTTAAAATGAAAACTATATATATCAAAGTTTTTCAAATTTATTTTTGCACATTGTTTTAAAACAAAAAAGGAAATTATGCAAATAGTCCCTATAGTTTACGCGATGTGTCAATTGGTCCCTGTAGTTTTAATTTGCTTGATTTTGCCTTTTAATTTAACGAATTGTGTCATTTTAGTCCAATAAATAACAGTTGTTAAGTTAATTTAATGGAAAGTTAAACAATATGTCAATTTAGTCCTTGTATTTTTCATAATGTGTCAATTTAATCCTTATCAAAATTGAGAAAATTGAAACTATAGGGATCAAATTGACACATCATGTAAAGTACGTGGACCAAATTGACACATTGTTTGATCTTCCGTTAAATTAACTTAACAACTGTTATTTATTATACTAAAATGACACAATCCATTAAATTAAGGGACAAAATCGAACAAATTAAAACTACAGAGACTAAATTGACACATCGTGTAAACTAAAGGGACAATTTGTATAATTTACCCCAAAAAAAACAAAACTATAGCTATAGATAGCTATCATTTTCTAAACCATCCATCTCTCCCGTTGAGCACAGGTACTAAAACAATGAGCAAGGATCCTCTACAGTGATTTTTCCCTAAAGTTTCCTAAAGTGCTACAGTGTATGGTTGAGATTTACTGACAAGTCACATCAATTTTTCTGATGTGACTTGCCAGTAAATCTCAACCACACAATATAGCACTCTAGGAAACTTTAGGAAAATTTCACTCTAGAGAATCCTTGGTGTAAAACAATGTTTTATCTCTGTCTAGGGGTCTCTATCCTTTGCTTGAAACAGAAAAATATCAGTGTGTTTCAACAGGACAGTTCAGTCTACTTCATTTTATGTCACACATACTATTTTCTTGTCAACACTACCAAAGAAATTTAGTTTCACAAGGTGGTTGAGACTTATGAAAGAGTTTGGTTCGCCAACCACATCTATCAACCCACAAAAATATAATAGTACAAGTTTCAATATTTCTTATTTATGTGACCCAAAATTTCTATAACATTGGAATAAAAAACTCCATTTTCTTTCAACTTTCTACACAACCAAACAAGTTTCCTCTGTTTTCATTCTACTTCACCCACATGTGTTCCTCTCTAAAGCATTTTTTCACTCTTTTCCATCGTCTTTTTTTGCTTCAACTTTTTCTTTATGTGTTGATGATGATGAGTATCTCATCACCTAAAGCCCAGGCTCAAACTCTAGGAAAGCAAAAGGGTTTGAACAACTCAGTTAAAGCTATTTTAGTGTTTGGAGACTCAACAGTTGACCCTGGGAACAACAACCACATTGGGACTATCTTCAAGAGCAACTTTCTGCCTTATGGGAGAGATTTTCCAAACCAAGTTCCAACTGGAAGGTTTTGTAATGGAAGGCTTGCTACTGACTTCATTGGTGAGTTCAAAACAAATTTATATATATATATATATTTGATAATATGGGTATCTGGGACTTTGTTCCAATTTCTCAAGTTCATATTGTTAAGAGTAGTGGGGATCCTAACAAGTACTGGATATTGGATCCCAAATTTTAGAATGAGGGTACTTGGTACTTTAGTGTTTATAATCTGTAGCCTGAATTTTGTTTTTTTGTCATAGTGAAATTGTAGTGATCACCGTGAATGTACACTTAATTTTGAAAAAAATTTCAGTGTGCAGTGTACATCGTATGTAATTCTATCACAAAGTTAAGTTGTCACGAATTTATATAAGTGATCTCACAAAAATTACTTAAGTTGAGCACAGCCTCGTAAGTCTTGAGTTTTTACAAATTTACGTAAATTTGTGTTCGATTTACGTATTTTTGTGAGATCACTTATGCAAATTTTATAATTACATATGGTGTACAGTGCACACTGAAACATTTTCCCTTAGTCTTTTGTGTTACATGTGATTTACAATTTTTGTTTATTTGGTATATCATCCATCTTGATTAAGGATTCTGCTCCTGTTGGACGTATACTAGATAATTATTTGACATAGCCTCTGGGGTGGCCTTAAAGAGCGAAGCGTTTCACGAACTTATAACTTACTGCTTTTGAAGCATTTATTAGCTCATCGACTAATCCTTTGAATTAAGTGATGATGTTATAAATGGACACTTATCAATCAGTTCTATTAATTGAATTTATTTACCTATAAGTTCCCACTGATAAATTTGTTTATAAAAGTAAGAGAGAGTGATAAATTTATCATTTAACAAATTTATCAATAGGACTTAGTAAATAATAAATCTTAAAAATAGGATCTATTGGTAAATTACCATTTTACAAGTGACTCGAATGTCTACCATACTTTGTGAGGGAAATGGGTGTTTTTGGTTTTACATAGTGATAATGTTGAATTTTTTTTTGTTTTTGTGTTTTTGTTGTGTGTTTTGTAAGTGCAGCTAGGTATGTAGGTATCAAAGAGTATCTGCCTCCATATTTGGACTCAACACTTGGCATTGATGAGCTATTGGGTGGTGTTAGTTTTGCCTCAGCTGGATCAGGATTTGACCCCCTTACCCCACTAATAAGTGTTAGTCCTTTTCTCCCCCTCTCCTCTATATATCATCATGCTACTGTTTATTAGTAATATTAAAAAAAAAAGTTAAATTACTTAAAAATTTATTCAAAAAAATTATTTAAAAGTCAGGTTTATAATCATTGTGGGTATATCACACGTCCCGCTAATTTTAAATCTCCTTCACGCACTCATTTTCCAGACAAAATTCATAATAAATTTTCAGGATTCATAGTATTATTGTTGTTTATTTTATCAAAATTTTAAATTTTGGGTCAATTTAGTCATTTTAATTCTAATATTTTTTTTAAAAAAATTCACATTATGCCAATTTATTCTAATTAATAACACATATTAAGAAATTGAATAGAAGTTAAGAGAAAAATGGTTAATTCAAAAATGATGTCAACCCTTCAATCACTTTGAGAATTGGATAGACTAATTTGCCCCTTGATTTCAGTCTAAATTCTATAGAAACATTATTAATTAGACCAAATTGATACAATGTTATAAATAAAATTAAAAAAATTCAAGGATAAAATTGTTTGAATTAGAATATGATGAACTTTTTTATTTTTTAATTGACAGATTAATATGACAGACAAACTACAAATATTACGAGTGTAAAATTCAAGCTGATTTTGAGGTTTTTTTTTTTTTTTTTTTTTTTTGGGTGGTGTTAATTTGTTTTTGTTTCAGAATGTGATCTCATTGCCAAAGCAACTAGAGTACTTCAAAGAGTATCAAGCGAGATTGGAGATGGTGATAGGGAAGAAAAGAACCAAAAATTTGATAAACAATGCACTGTACCTTGTTAGTGCTGGTACAAATGACTTTGTTATGAATTATTTTGCTATGCCAATCAGAAGGAAGAGCTATAGTCTCCCAAGTTACATGGAGTTGTTGTTGCAGCAAGTCCAGCAGTTCGTGCAGGTTTGCTCAATGCCCAAATATTATCATAATATGCGTGAGATAAATAGTGAATTTCACTTGTATATATTTTATTTTGTAAAAATTTTCTGTACGCTTAGATTTACTTTTATCATAATTGTCAAATTTCAATGATGGTTAAAAAAAATAATTTACATAAAATTTAGTGCAAATTACATTGCTAGTATTTATAGTTTGCCTACTCTATAAAATTGGCACTTGTAGTTTAATTTGATCAATTTACTCTTTAATTTTTTATATCGCGTCAATTTAATTTAATTGATAATGTCTCTTTAGAATTTGACTGTATTCAAAGAGCAAAATAATTCATTCACTCTCAAATTGATTGAAGGGTTGACGCTAACCCTTCAATCAATTGGATTAAAGTGACACAATGTGAAAAATTAAAGACAAAATTGATACTATTGAAATTACAAGAATCAAGATCAAATTGACATAAAAAGAAAATTACATCAACTGCATATATAATTTGTCTACAAGATTTTTTTCCCCCATATTCTACATCAACAACAAAAGTTTCGTTGACAAATTTATTAATTCATTTATGATGCATCTTAGGTCAATGAAATACTAAGTCTCATGTCATTTTGTCACAATCAGAACTAATTTTGACTGAATCCACATATTAGCAATCCAATCCCGCTCCCTAAATTTGTAAACAAACATGGTCTAAGTGTCTTCTCTTTGGCTTGTAGGGTTTGATGGACCAAGGGGCTAGAAGAATTGGAGTGGTTGGATTACCACCAATGGGTTGTTTGCCTGTGGTGATCACCCTTAATTCGGATAATGCAATTCTACAACGTGGTTGTGTGGATTACTTCTCCTCTGTTTCCAAACAGCACAATATGTTGCTCCAATTGAATCTCAAAACCATCCAAACTGGATTAGAAGAATTAGGAGGCCGGATTGTGTACTTGGATGTGCATGGACCATTGTCTGATATGATAGTTCAAGGCCCCAAGTTCGGTAAGTACATCCCCTCTTCTGCTTTTTCAATTATTATAATTTTTTTTTATAAAAAGTCTCATTTGGTAATGTTTTTATTTCTTATTTTTGTTTTTAAAGACATTGAAAATCATTTTCAAAGATTTAGGAATAAAATTAAAATAAAAAAAGAAGAAGAAAGCGTTTTCCCTTGCATTCCATTTGTTTTGTTTGGGCACAAAATATTTTCTAGTATTTGGTACAATTGACAACAAAAGTCAACAAAAATTTTTGAAATCAATGGAAAATAAATTTAGGCAACAAATGTTACCAAGTTTTCATTCTCTCATATCTCTCGGACAACCTCCTTGTCGCCAACCACCGCCTTTAGAGACCACCGCTAGCCACCCCACTCACTAGCCACTACTTCTCGCCATCCTCCAACCTCTAGTCACAAACTTAGGCGAACAACTTCTGCCACCCTCCACTACTGGCCATTGTGTCTGGTCACTATTCAATGTTCACTGTCTACTATCACTTCCAACAACTCACCAAACAAATTTTCTTACTTTTGTTTTTGTATTTTTTTTAAATAATTATTGCATAAAACAAACTATTTTGATATTGTTTTTTGGGAAAGTATTTCATTTATATATATTTATAGAAAACTGATAACGTTACCAAATGCCATAGAAAAAAATGGAAATTAAACCAAATTTAGCCCAGCCCATCTAATGAATTTTTTGGGGGGGTTGCATTTCAGATTTTGATGAGGTTAGCAGTGGATGTTGTGGGACTGGATTATTGGAGGCATCATTCTTATGCAACTCAAAATCTTACATTTGCTCTGATGCATCAAAGTATGTGTTTTGGGACTCCATTCACCCAACTGAGAAGACATACAAGCTCCTCTTTGATTCCATTCGTTCTCAGATTGATTTCCTAATCAAGGATTAATTGTTCCTCAATTATACTAACCCTATAGGATGGTTATGGTTACAATCAGTGGAGTAAAGTAGTTTAATTGGTTTTATGGATGAAATTCAGTTAATTCCAGTTTTATATATGTCTGGTTTAAACTGTGTAAATTCAATACAGGAAAGTATATGCTAGTCATGTTCAAGCAGCACATTTGGATTGAATGATTTGGAGAAAAAAAAAAAATTAATTTCTCTTGATTCTAATTATTTATTTGAATGATTAAAGAGGAGAGAAATGTAAACAATGAAGGAGAAAAAATGTTGAATGATTACTATAATTCAAGAAGTATTAAAGAAATAGAATTGCAACACATAATAATTTCTTCTCTTGTTATACTTTTTCTTTTCTTTTTTTCAATCTCTCTAAACAATATAGGAGAGTTGCATTGTTTGGCTTGATTTTTATAATTTGCTTCTTTTTTTTTTAATTAAAAACTAATTTGATGAAAAAATGAAAAAAAATAAAAAGTTAATCATTTTAATACGATTTTATCATTTTTAAGCAGAAATAATTTGTAAAAGTCTGAAAATATACTTTTGATGTTTATTTTTATTAACTATTTTTTTAAACAAAATAAAACCAAACATCTTTTCTTTTAACCTAATTTTTATTTTTATTTTTTTCTCAAAGCTCTTTTGATTTTGTATGTGTATGCCCTTTGTCCACCAGCTGTGGTAGATGGACAGACTAATGGGGAAAAAACAAAAAAAATTGATAATGGTCACGACTTGTTTGAGAATAGATTATTTTAATAATTTTTTAATTTTTTGGTTAAAATATGAGGTAAAAGAATAATATGTTTGGGATAATTTTTTAATTTTTTATGAAAAAATATGCAATAAGTAGAGAGAAAATGAAATCTTTGACTTTTTAGTATAGATTGTTGGTTTTTTCATTTTTTTTAATAACTTTTTACTTTTAGACTAAAAGTGATGTTGTCAAACGAGACCAGTCTTATAAATCAAAAGTCTATCCAAAAGAGCTTTCCAAAGGAAAATACTAGAGATTTCGAAAAATTCTATTTCTACACACCTAATTATTTTAGTATATACATTTAATGAAATATGATTTTAATGATAATTATATCATAAAATAAAATAGTCATAATAGACATACACTAATACACATAATATTATATAAAAATATTCTTTATACATATTTTTAAAAATAAAATACATCTCAATGTACACCTTTTGTTTCAAACTATAGTAAGGGCGCGTTGCCTCAATCTATGCCGATCGTTTCGAAGACTGTTGTTTGACATTCTCTTCGACTTTATTGTTATTTCATATTACTATGGTTCCACACATATATATCAATCTTGGCCTATGCATTGATTATAGATTTCCAATCACATGGGCAAGGTGAGGTAATATAATGTTCATTGAGATTGTGATGGACGGAGATAGTGAAAATCAGAAATTTATGTTAGGAATTAGAAAGACGACGGAATAATATTTGATGATTAGT
Organism: Camellia sinensis; assembly: GCF_055761805.1. Lineage (NCBI taxonomy): Eukaryota > Viridiplantae > Streptophyta > Magnoliopsida > Ericales > Theaceae > Camellia > Camellia sinensis. Next base: position 41,683,811 of record NC_138969.1, on the reverse strand, counting down.
GAGTGATATGAATCATGTTGTAGTTCATAAACACCAAAATTTTTCCTTAAATATTGAGACTAATGTACTTAAAAATTATTAGAATATATAGCACAGGACAAGAGGAACTGTGTATTCCTTATAGACTAAAAGAAAACAAAATTTTAACAATTCAATTGCTTGAATACATCATTGTTAACATTTTTTTTTTTTAATTTTTTTTTTTATGCAGTTAATATTATTACATGAATTTAAGCCAATCAGATTCCATACATCCAATGTGTTCATATTTGTGTATATGTATGTACCTTGATCTTTAAAAAGGGGGTTTACACTAAATGCTTATTAGTAAAGCAAAATGATTGTTACCAAAGTGCGGCGGTCTGGATTCAGTGTATTGGGGAAGAGAGAGAGAGGAAAACAAGAAATCATACAGTGATATCAAAAGAATGTCTTTGATTATGATAATTGTTTTGGCTCTTGTGTGGTGACATATTTTTTGGGTAGTTGTACGGGGAGGAAATAATTCTCCTCGTATAATCCTGTTGACCAAGTCCACGTTCCTCCGTACGACGTCGCTTTGTCACCTGAAAACACAAACGTGAGCTAGCCGGCGGGTGTGTGCCGGAAACCTCTCCGATGCCTAAGTCAGAAAACTTGACAAATAGACAAAGCTCTATGTTCTCAGAAAGAATTATGTTCAATTACCTCCTCCAAGGTGATGCTTGTGAGCTTTTATAAGTTTCATATGGCACAATCCTAGTAGGACTTGTATTTCTCCATGCAGAGTCCTCCTAGGATTCATTCTCCTAAGGATAATGCTTATCCTTTTACACCCTCCCCCACTGCTTAAACCAAGTGGGATGGTTTTCTTTATGGCCGAACTTCCATTTGACCGAAGTAAAATTGGCTATACCGAGCCACAGAGGGCCGAACTATCCTTAGCTCGGTCTTCTGCTCTAACTCCTTACTTCGGCTGTTCTGTTCAACCTTGACGTACTTAGATCAAACTTCCAAGTAACAAGTTCTGACCGACCTAACCATTGTAAGTCACGACCGGACTAACTCCGAAACCGGCCTTCTCAGAACATACTGTGACCGGACTAACTCTGAGACCGGCCTAACTGTGAGTTGTCTCTAGACCGGAGTAATTTTACTCTTCCTTGGGCCGAAGTAACTATCTCTTCTTGAGCCGGAGTAATTTCACCTCCTTGGGCCGAAGTAACTTTGTCTTCCCAAGGCCGGAGTAACTTTGCCCTTCTGGGCCGGAGTATCTATTGCGGCCTTCTTACTTAGTCCTTCGCGTTTTGGGCCTCAATGCCCAACTCGCAGCTCGGCCCAATTTTTCCCAAAAATTACCCTCTCAATTGCCCCTTAATTCCATCTGCATAGCATGATTGGGATTACCAGTTCATCAGCCGAGCTGACGTCGTTTTAAGCTATTCCAGCCGAGCTAAAAATACTTTAGCCTCTCCAGCCGTGCTAAAAACTCTCGAACTTTTAAGCCGAGCTAAATTTTACTTCGGGCTCTGTTTTGTCCGGTAAAAAACGTCTCTTCAATCATAGCGTCTGTAACGCTTCCCATTCTAGTGATACGTGGCAGGCTCTGATTGGTTAAGGACGGCTGTCACGCCGTCTTCGTGTTTCGTGATTTTGAAACAGTTCCCGCATTTTCTTTCCGCCTTTTCCTCTCCCTTCTTTCACAAAACAACCTTTCTACTTCTGAATCACTCACCTGCATCTACCTTCTCTCTCTATCTTCACCTTCTTTCTGTGCCTCTACTTCCATACTCAAGCTTGTGTTCTTGCTGCCACCGTTTCCTTTTCCAGTCTTCTTTCTCTCTTTTCAGGTAAGAAAATCTAACCATCTTGCTTTCTATGTTTTCGTACTTTACTTTCCATGCTTTGTATGTTTTTTGCAAACATTTTTCTCCACTTATCTGCTTTGCTTTCGTACTTTTTATGAAGAAACCAGTAGAACCCCATGTATGTATGAACTATTATGTAGAAAACCTACCCTAGATCCAAAATCACATAGTAACCGAACTAGGATCCTGTTTGCCCCCACAGGTAGATCTCTGTAGTCAAGAACCGAACTAGAACTTAAATGCTTCAATGGGTTACCAGAGCCTGACCCACTTTAGCCGAAATAAGACCACCACATTTTGAATATAGGAAACTAGGAACTTCGGTTGTCAACCGAACTAAGCTTTTGGGGTCAAGCCGGTCTTCTTGGTTCCTAAACCGAACTCAGAAAGCCGCCCCTAGAAGCTTAACCGAAGTAACTTTATTCATTCCACAACTGATTTAGGCCTTGGGGCTAGACCAGCTTTCTTAGTTTTTTAGACCGAACTCAGAAAGCTGCCCCTAGACGATAAACCGGTCTAGTCTGCTCAAGACCGAGCTATCAAACCTTTTGATAAACCGAGGTAGAACCAGCCCACTAAGCCGAAGTAGGATTTGCATATCTTGCTAATAATTTGTAGCGCGGTCCAACGATCTGTGCTTAACCCCTTTGTTTTCTACCTTGCAGACTTAGGTTGCCCAGGCATTCCTGCGTGTGCTCAACCGAGCTACTGAGCCTAATTTTTGTACCGAAATAATTTATTCATAAATTATACAACAAATGGGTAAGTATAGATATTTAGTCGAAACCCCTGGTGGCATGGCCGAATTTAGGCAAGATTACCAGATTCCTGATGATGTCCAACTGGTGTTGGCCAAGAAAGATGCTACTCCCTGGGACAATGAAGGCTTCGTCCCTTTTACCCTTCAATCCATAATAGAAACCGGACTACGGTTTCCTGTCCAACCGCTAATCTGCGAATTTCTTAGACAGACTAGGTTGTGCCCCACCCAACTGTCCACCAATACATATCGTATTATAATGGGAATAGCCGCATTAAACCATCAAACCGGACTAAATCTTGGTCTGGCCGAGATCTTTCATCAATACTCTATTGGCTCAAAGAATGCTGGGTGAGTCTATTACCTTAGAATTCGCCGCCGCCGAGAGAAGATACTTAAACACACTCCGGACAAAGATCTTAATGATGATGATTTCTTTTGGGTCTCTGGGAACTTTGAGGATTTTCAAGCTCAAATTCCTAGCCGACCTATAAATTGGAAAATGGGAGAGCCTGGTAATTTAACTTCGGTCTTCTTCCTTGCATTTTATTTCGGTTCTTCAGTCCATTGACCGAACTAACACTTGTCTTTTTTGCAGATTTTGCCCACCTCCGTTCTCTATATAGTTATCCCAACCTTGCAATTTTGTGAGCCGCACTACGGTGCCAAGAGAGGAGTTGGGCTAAGCTTCTGAATTTTGAGCCGACCTACCGGTATAGCGGTCGCCAAAAAGCAAAGGTAACCGATTTTCTTCTTGAGGAAGCACCGGAACCGGACCCAACTTTGCCCGAGATAAGACTTGTTCCATTGACAGCTGAGGAAGAAATGGCAAAGAAGAGCAGAGTCAGGGCCCTTCTAACTTCAACAACCAGAGGCGAAGTACAGCCATCCATCGAGGCGCAGCCTGCCGTAGTGGCCCTTCCTTCTCAGCAGCCTTCTTCATCTCGGCCCTCCAAACGCGCCCGAACTGCACCGGCCGAACAGCAACTTGTTGATGAGGTTGAATCCCTCCCGCAAAGTCCTCAACCTTCCCACCAACCGGAGCAAACTAACCGACCTGAATCTCCGAAGTGGGCTCCGCCGCTGACCTTCAACGACCGAGATATCAAGGCCACTGACTCGGTCGTGGCTGAAAAAGATCACCAACTGGCTTTTAACCTGGCCAAAAGTGTGTGCCTCCCTAAGGACATGGAGCACCACTTGAAGCAACTGAACACCGAAATGAAATCAATTCGGTCGGCTTCCAAGTCCATGATCTTGGTAAGTAGCTCTGTCTGTTTTTTCTGCTCATATTTTCCAACTTTTATTTCGGCTGAAAAGAAATTCTTGTTTTGCCAGGCCTTACAAAAGAACAACATTACATACAAGAAAGTTCAAGAACTCCGCAAAACCACAAGGCAGGCGATGGCGGAAGCCGAAGCAAAGTCGGCCGAACTAATAGAAGCCGAAAAGAGAATGGCCGAGCTACAGTCGGAGAACGGCCGTCTTGCCGATCTAGTTAGTTCGGCGGAAGCGGAGAAGCAGAAAGCAGCCATCGTTATGAAGGACAAGTATCTGCGGGAGTTGTTGAAGCTTGAGAAGAGAAAGGACGCCGAAATAAGTGAGCTAAAAGAGAACATGGAGGCGGTCGAAAAGGAGGGGTACAAGCGAGGTTACAAGGAGGCGGAAGATGCCTATGTCAAACAATGCGACGCCGCCAAGGAGCTCTTCTTCAAGTGCGGCTGGAGGGCGGCTGTGGAGAAGCTCGGTCATGATGAACAGACCGAGGTCTTCGACCCTCCAGCCTACTTTATACCGAAGTCCCTGGCGGCGTATGCAGACGCCTTGCAGCAGGAGTTTCTGGAGGACTCAGACACTGATGACTCCTCTGCTCCTGAAGACATTCTGGTTGATAATGTGGACCAGCCAGTTCGGTCGGAGCCCGCTGTGGAAGACTTGACAATTGATCTTCCCAGGGAAACCGTGATTCCAGCCGAAGTGGCTCTCCCGATTGTGAATGAGCTCCCTCCGGAAACCGGTCTGCGAGTTGATGGTGACGCTGCCTTTGACGCCGAGATAGATGAACTTTTCTCTTAATTTTTTTCTTCTCTTTGTAACCGAAGTATGCCCATGTAATGACTTCTCTTTGAATGAAAATTTTACGCAACTCTTATTCCGGTTGTTGTGTGTATGCTTGCATTTGTAATGTCTTCTATTACACCAATTTCTATTTCGGTTTTGGCTTTTAAACTATGCTTACCAGCCAACCACTCCTTAGCCGATATGCTTACTTCGGCTAAGGAGTACAACGTGTTTGGTTTATTCCAGCCAACCACTCTTCAGCCATACACGTACTTCGGCTGAAGAGTAACAAGAGTTGGTTTATTCCAGCCAACCACTCTTCAGCCATACACTTACTTCGGCTGAAGAGTAACAAGAGTTGGTTTATTCCAGCCAACCACTCTTCAGCCATACACTTACTTCGGCTGAAGAGTAACAAGAGTGGGTTTATTCCAGCCAACCACTCTTCAGCCATACACTTACTTCGGCTGAAGAGTAACAAGTGTTGGTTTATTCCAGCCAACCACTCTTCAGCCATACACTTACTTCGGCTGAAGAGTAACAAGTGTTGGTTTATTCCAGCCAACCACTCTTCAGCCATACACTTACTTCGGCTGAAGAGTAACAAGTGTTGGTTTATTCCAGCCAACCACTCTTCAGCCATACACTTACTTCGGCTGAAGAGTAACAAGAGTTGGTTTATTCCAGCCAACCACTCTTCAGCCATACACTTACTTTGGCTGAAGAGTAACAAGTGTTGGTTTATTCCAGCCAACTATCGAAGTTAGTTTTTTCAGCCAACTTATAGTATTTGGTTATTCCGACCAAATGTCCTGCAGCCTGGATCCTTATCCTGGGCTTAGGAAGGGTGTTGGTTTAATCCAGCCAACCTCTAAGTTAGTTTTTCCAGCTAACTTAGAATAGAATGCTTGAAATATACTTAGTCTTTCAAGCTAACTTTTACAAAGAATAATTCGTGCTAAAAGGAATTTCTCATTTTATTGAAGGAAGAGAAAATTACATATGTTTGAAAAGAAAAAGCTAAAAGTAAAATAACTTGAGATTGGCCGTATTCCATGGCCTAGGGATTGCCTTGCCATCCTTGTCTTCTAGGTGGTATGCCCCTTTGCCGGCTAACCCAACCACCTTATAAGGACCTTCCCAATTTGGGCCTAACTTGCCGTCTCCTGGGATCAGGGTGTTTCCCATCACTTTGCGTAGTACCCAATCCCCAATCTTGAATTGTCTTGGATGCACCTTTTTGCTTTATTTTCTGATTAACTCTCGTTGGTATGAGGCGATGTGGACCAACGCTCTTTCTCTTCTTTCTTCTGCAAGGTTGAGTTCTAAGGCTATGGCTTCTCCATTTAAGTCTGGATCAAAATTTTCGCTTCGCATTGTGGGGAGGCCAACTTCTAGTGGGATCACTGCTTCCATGCCATAGGCTAAGGAAAATGGTGTTTCTCCAGTTGATCGCCGAGGCGTGGTGCGGTAAGCCCATAAGACGTGGGGAAGTTCATCCGCCCATTTGCCTTTTGCTTTCTCTAGCCTTTTCTTTAGTCCATCCAAGACGACTTTATTTGATGCTTCAGCCTGCCCATTTGCTTGAGGATATGCCGGTGTAGAATTGTAGAACTCTATCTTGTATTCTTCACAAAAGCTTCTAAAGATTCTGCCGTCGAACTGAGTTCCATTGTCTGAGATCAGTGCTTTTGGTATGCCAAACCGAGTGATAATATTCTGCCAAACAAACTTCTTCACATCTTTTTCTTTGATTGACGCCAATGCTTCTGCTTCCACCCACTTTGTGAAGTAGTCTGTTGCTGCGAGAAAGAATTTTCTGCCTCCGGGTACTGTTGGAAGTGGTCCTACTATGTCTAAGCCCCACATTGCGAAAGGCCATGGGCTAGTTAAGGGTAGGAGTTCTCTTGCTGGTTGATGTATTTGGTGCGCGAATTTCTGGCATTTTTCACACTTCTTCACATATTTCTCTGAGTATGCTTGCATATATGGCCACCAATATCCTTGTGAAATAGCCCTGTAAGCGAGCGATCTTCCCCCTTGATGACTTCCACATACCCCTTCGTGTATTTCGAACAGGAATGCTTCTATTTTGCTGGGATGAACGCACTTGAGGTAAGGCCTAGAGAATGACTTCTTGTATAATGCCAAAGATGGAGATAGCAAAAATCGCTGTGACTTTGCCCTTATTTTGTTGGCTTCTTTTTTCTCTTCTGGTAGGATGCCGTCTTTTAGGAACAGGATGATGGGATCCATCCAAGAAGGGCCTAATTCTGTGCAACATACTTCTTCTGCTTCGGGGTCTTCTATGCTTGGTCTTGGTAAGAAGTCGGTGAGTAATGGATGAGGGATTGATGTATCTGCCATTGAGGCCAGGCCTGCTAGCTCATCCGCTCGGCTGTTTTCTTCCCTGCCAATTTGTTCTATCCTTACCACATCAAACTTCTTGATCTCCGTTCTGACTAACTCTTGGTACTTAGCCATTCTGTCGTCATTTGCTTCGTATTCGCCAGAAATTTGGTTTACCACCAGCAGAGAGTCACTGTATACCATTAGTTCGGTTGCTTTCATGAAGTGTGCCGACTTGAGTCCTGCGAGAAGCGCCTCATACTCCGCTTCATTGTTGGATGCTGGGAAGCCAAGGTTGATTGCTTGCTCTATAACCAGGCCGTCTGGAGAGATGAGGACTATGCCAAGCCTTGCACCATGTCGGTTGGACGCTCCATCCACAAAGAGCTTCCACATCTCTCCAACGAATAGTTTCCAGCAAGTGGAAGGATCAGACGATGCCGCGGGGTCAAGGATGGTGTTTTCTTCAAAGTCCATGTTGGCTGTCTGCCCTTCGTCCTCTGTTTGAACTGCTGGTGAGCCTTTGTTTGGCTCTTCCTTGTTGTCCTCAGTATGGTCTCCCTTTGTGCTTGATGGACTACCTTCCACTAGGGGTTGCGCTATTCCGGCGTCAACTTCCGTCCCTAGTTCGGTTGATGGACTACCTTCCACTAGGGGTTGCGCTATTCCGGCGTCAACTTCCATCCCTAGTTCGGTTGTGTCAGTCAGGTCGACTGGGCAGATATGATGACTTCCAGGAGTAAATTCTGCGACCAAGTCTGCCAAGGATTGGGCTTTTATTGCGGTTTTAGGTTGGAATTTGACGTCGAATTGTCCCAGCTCTACTGCCCATTTCAAAATTCGCCCACTAAAGTTCGCCCTTTCAAACAGAGCTTTTAGTGGAAAGGCTGTGAAGACGACTATGGTGTGGGCGTGAAAGTAGTGTGCTAATTTTCTGGATGCCATCATTAATGCTAATGCTAATTTCTCCAACGGCAAGTACCTTGTTTCGGCTCCCAATAATGTCTTGCTGACATAAAAGATGGGCAAGTGTTGTATTCCTTCTGCACGAACCAACACTGCGCTGACTGCGTGCTGAGAGACTGCCAGGTACAAAAAGAGTTCTTCACCAGGTACTGGAGTAACAAGTAGTGGTGGGGAAGACATGTATTCCTTCAAGCTTTCCAGAGCTCGGTCGCATTTTTCGTCCCACTCAAATTTGGCCTTTAAAGCTTGGAAGAACGGTCGTAGTCTGTCCGACAATCTGCTTATGAACCGGTTGAGTGCAGCCGCCATACCAGTGAGATGCTGCACTTCTTTGACTGAGTTTGGTCTCTCCAACTCCTGGATTGCTTTGATCTGAGAGGGGTCTGCTTCTATACCTCGGTTGGTCACCAGGAAGCCCAAGAATTTGCCAGATCCAACTCCGAATGCGCATTTGGACGCGTTGAGGCGCAACTTGTGTTTCTTCAGGATCTGGAACATCTCGCCCAAATCTTTCAGATGGTCATTCTCATCCTTGCTTTTGACCACCATGTCGTCGATGTAAGCCTCCATTGTTCTGCCTAACAATGGTTCAAACATCTTGGTGACCATTCTTTGGAATGTCGCCCCTGCGTTCTTTAGGCCAAAGGGCATGACCTTGTAGCAATATAACCCCCTTGGTGTTGTGAAGGAGGTGACCTCTTGGTCTGGTTCATGCATGGCGATCTGGTGGTAGCCTCTGTATGCATCCAGGAAGCTAAGACGGTTATGCCCTGCCGTTAGGTCCACCAGTTGATCTATCCTTGGTAGAGGAAAGCTATCTTTTGGGCACGCCTTGTTGACTGTTTTGTAGTCGACGCAGACACGCCATTTACCATTCTTTTTCGGCACTACGACTGTGTTGGAGATCCATCTTGGGTAGTGCACTTCTCTTATTGCTCCTGCTTCCAGCATGTTGCCTACCTCTTCTGCCACTATTTCGGCGTGGTGGAGTGCCGATCTGCGTGTGCGTTGAATGACTGGTCTGGCGGATGGGTGGACATTGAGTTGGTGACTGATGAAGTTTGGATCAATGCCTGGCATGTCGTAAGGTGTCCAGGCAAACACTTCGATATTAGAGGTCAAGAATTCCAAGACCTCTAATCTCTCAGTGCTGGACAACGATGAGCCAAGCAAGAAGAACTTATCCGGGTTCTTCTCATCTATTTTTACCTCCACCAAGTCTTCCACCGCTTTCTGATCAGCCTCTTTGCCGACGTCCGCGAATAGTTCATTACTTTCTGGCTCTTCCACCGAATGAACGTATCCTTTGGCAGCTCGGCTTCTATTCGCTGTGGCGAAGCACTGTTTTGACATGATCTGATCGCCATAGACTTCTTCAATTATACCGGCGTCATTGGGGAACCGCATTACCTGATGGTATGATGACGCTACCGAACGCATGGCATGCAGCCATGTTCTGCCCAGGATGATGTTGTAGGTGGAGGGGACCTTCAATACCCAGAACTCCACTTGTTTTGTTACACTTCCTGCTCTGACTGGAAGGATTATTTTGCCGACAGGCCACTCTGGCATGGAGTTGAATCCAATCAGGGGAGAAACTGTAGGTGCCAAGTCTTTGTCTTGCAGTTTTAGTTGCTTGAATGTGTCGTAATACATGATCTCACATGAACTACCCTGGTCAATCAGAATCCGCTTGACGTCAAAATCCTTGACTCGGAGGGTGACGACCAGGGCATCATTATGGGGGCAGTAAATTCGTTCCAAGTCCTTATCCGAAAAGGACATGACGTTTGTTGCCTCTGTCCTCCCCTTCTTGATGGCAGGTTGGGCACTTAATACTTCCCTAAAGTGCTCAGCCTTCTTGATTGAACCTCTGAGCTCGCATACGCGTTCAGGTTCAAAAACTCCATGAATTACATTGATGATGCCTTGAGGTGGTGCATCGTTTGGCATTCTGTTGGGATGGTCATTATGATCTTGGGGGGCCGGTTGTGCTCCTCCTTCGATGTATTCGTCCAAGTGGCCTGCTGCCACCAATTCTTCCAAGTGCTGTCTTAGTGGTGTGCAATTCTCAGTTCGGTGCCCCTTTTCTTTGTGGAAGGTGCACCGTGATCTGTCGTCGTAATTCTTCTGAGCTTCCCCTAGCTTGGCTGGCCACTTGACGAATGGCTCGTCTTTTATTTCGCTCAGAATCCGATATATTGGTTTTTTGAACACCGTTGTTATGGCAGTGCGGATTCTCAACCATCTTTTGTCTGGGTCTTCTCCGTTATTGCGTCTGCCACGCCCGTTTTTATTCTGCCGATCTACTGTATTGACCTTTGCTGAGGTCTTCTTTTCTGGTACTATGGTTGCGCTAGATTTCGCCTTTGCACGTGCGCCATCTTCTTCTACCTTGATGTGCTGATGCACTCTCTCCATCAGGGCCTCCATGGTGAGGGGTGGCGTCATGGTAATTGAATCCCGTAGTCGGTTCCCTACTGGTAGGCCTCTTTTGTATTGCGCAATGGCTAGATTGGTGGGGCAGTCTCCAATCTGGTTGAATGTCTCCCAGTAGCGACTGTTGTAAGATTTGAGGGTCTCTTTTTCACCCATGTCGATGGAGAGTAACTGGTCTATCTCCACCGGTGTCTTAGTATTTGTCCGAAACCTTGTTACGAACGCTTCTGCCAATTGGGCCTAGGAGGCTATGCTGCCCTCTGGGAGCTTTTCGAACCAAGTCAAGCCTAGGTCGCCCAGACTTGACGGGAAGAGTATGCACATTAAGGCCTCGTTTCGCCTGTACACAGCCATGACTTGGCGAAAGTGGCTCAGGTGTGAATATGGGTCCGTCTTCCCTTCATATGTATTGAATTTCGGCTGAAGGAAGCCTGATGGCAGGGGCGCGTTTTCGATTGCTGGGACAAACGGCGAAGTCTGTAGTCTTGCCAACGCCTTGTCCGTTGGTTCGTAGGCCGGTCGCGGTATTGGCATTCCAACCTCGACGCTTCCATGCGTCCGAGGAGCCAACCGTTGTAAGGCCGAAACTCGGTGTGGATCCCTTGCCCTGGCATCCTCCTTGCATCGTGCTTTTTCTTCTAGCACGGTTCGTAAGTCGGATGACCTGGGCAGCTCTGTTTGTCTGGATCTGGTTTGGTGTGAATGTGAAGGCCAATACGTGCTTCCTTCAGTGTATGATCTTTCGGATCTCGTCCTCTCAGACCTGGAGTGACGAGTTCTTGAAGATAAGGAGTGAGTGTCGCCTGTCCTGAGGCTTCTGCTCTCTCCTTGGGAGGGTGTAGTATTCCTACTACGATTCTCTGAGTGGCGAGGGGGCGTTTTGTGCTTGCGCCCCTCTCCTGTCGCCACATCTTTAGTCTTCATCTGGCGTTTCAAAGCCTCCATGTCCGCCGCCATCTTTCGAATTAGTTCATCTTGTTCCTTTACGCGATCTTCCAATGCTTGAGGATCAATCCTCCTCCTTTGCCTGTCAGGACTCTGAGAGTGACGAGGGCTGCTATTCCGCCTTCCCCTGCCACTCCTCCTGGAGTTATGTTGTTGGGGCTCCAGATCCGCCATGGGAGGGACTGAGGGTAATCCTTCACGCCTTGCGCCCCCCTCTGGAGTTTGTCCGTCGACGGCGGACTGCGGCAAGTCTTCAATGTGCGCCATTGAATGAGAAAAGGAGAAGCTTAGTCAAGAGGTTTTTTGTTCTTGTCTGTTGTTCCCACAGACGGCGCCAATTGTACGGGGAGGAAATAATTCTCCTCGTATAATCCTGTTGACCAAGTCCACGCTCCTCCGTACGACGTCGCTTTGTCACCTGAAAACACAAACGTGAGCTAGCCGGCGGGTGTGTGCCGGAAACCTCTCCGATGCCTAAGTCAGAAAACTTGACAAATAGACAAAGCTCTATGTTCTCAGAAAGAATTATGTTCAATTACCTCCTCCAAGGTGATGCTTGTGAGCTTTTATAAGTTTCATATGGCACAATCCTAGTAGGACTTGTATTTCTCCATGCAGAGTCCTCCTAGGATTCATTCTCCTAAGGATAATGCTTATCCTTTTACACCCTCCCCCACTGCTTAAACCAAGTGGGATGGTTTTCTTTATGGCCGAACTTCCATTTGACCGAAGTAAAATTGGCTATACCGAGCCACAGAGGGCCGAACTATCCTTAGCTCGGTCTTCTGCTCTAACTCCTTACTTCGGCTGTTCTGTTCAACCTTGACGTACTTAGATCAAACTTCCAAGTAACAAGTTCTGACCGACCTAACCATTGTAAGTCACGACCGGACTAACTCCGAAACCGGCCTTCTCAGAACATACTGTGACCGGACTAACTCTGAGACCGGCCTAACTGTGAGTTGTCTCCAGACCGGAGTAATTTTACTCTTCCTTGGGCCGAAGTAACTATCTCTTCTTGAGCCGGAGTAATTTCACCTCCTTGGGCCGAAGTAACTTTGTCTTCCCAAGGCCGGAGTAACTTTGCCCTTCTGGGCCGGAGTATCTATTGCGGCCTTCTTACTTAGTCCTTCGCGTTTTGGGCCTCAATGCCCAACTCGCAGCTCGGCCCAATTTTTCCCAAAAATTACCCTCTCAGTAGTCTATGTGATCGAAGTTGTTAGTCGAGGTGTTACGTGGGTAGATTATGTTTGCCGAGGTGCTACATGGGCAGATCATGTTTCCCGTGCCATGTTAGGGTTCGCAACTCACTTGTGCAAGATTTCAGACCGGGCTCACCTCATCACTTTTACATTTTAATATATCATTGGTTAAATTCCGTGTCTCTTTACCCGTTGAGATATTCACAATAATTCAAAATTTAATTACCAATAATGTTATATTAACTCATTAAAATCCGAACATAAAATATTACACATGTCACACAATACTAAATAATTGTACAAATTTTAAATAAACAATTTATTTAAATTATGGTATGAAATAATAATTTAGATACCAAAAAAAAAAAGAAAAAGAAATAAATCATAATTACACACATGTATGGACTTTTAATCTATAAGATTAAACTAGCACAATATTAAATAAACCACAATACACCCATACATTGATTACTAATTTACAATATTTGATGAATTAGACCAACACAATAACTAATTTTTATCCAAAGAAATAATTGAAGTGATGATCTTAAATCTGTTTAGAAATTTTCAAGTTATACCTTAGGTAATAAAAATTATAAATAAATTATTTATACAGTTCTAAAATTCGTGAAAATGTACAGAATATTCTGAGAGGGAAATTTATATCTAAATTGGGCCAAGCTGAGTAGTGGGCCGTTGTGAGCCACGGCAAGAAGGGCTGAGTATAAAGGCCTTGGAGTTAGCCCGGTTCAAGATGGCCTTCAAGTTAGTCCGGTCCAAGAGTTAGCACGGTCGTCGCGCGCAGAGTTAGCCCGGTCATGGTGTATTATTATTAGCTCGGTCGAAACCTTGCTATTAGGTAGCTCGGTCTAAGCACACCATGGTTTGTACAGGGAAAACCGAGATAAGAGCAGTGAAAGGAAGAACCAAACTAGGCATAGTTTGGTCTACTCTGCGGCTTAGCATGGCCATGCTTACCTCGATCATATTGGAATCCGACCATGGTAAAACCATCTCACTTGGTTTAAGCAGTGAGGGGAGTGTTGAAGGATAAGCATTATCTTTCAAGAGTATGACTCCTAGGAGGACTCTACATGAAGGAGTAAAAGTCCTACTAGGATTGTGTCATGTGGAACCTATAAAAGCTCACAACATCACCTATGGAGAGGTAACACAACTTTGATTCTCGAATACACAGAGCTTTATTTCTTTCCCGTACAATTGGCGCCGTCTGTGGGAATACCAGACAAAGAACAAAACCTCTTGATCAAATTTCCCTCGCTAATTGAATGTCGCACAATGAAGATTTACCGCAATCCGCTATCGACGGACAAACCCCAGAGGGCGGTGGGAGGCGCGAAGGATTGCCCTCTATCCCTCCCATGGCGGACTTAGAGCCCCAGCAACAGAATCCCCAGAGGGATACAAGGGGAAGGCGGGGTAACAGCCCCCGTCGCTCATCAAGTCCTGAAAGGCAAAGGCGAAGAATTGACCCTCAAGCTCTGGAGGATCGCGTAAAAGAGCAAGATTAACTGATAAGAAAGATGGCGGCGGATATGGAGGCCATGAAGCGCCAGATCAAGGGAAAATAGGTGGCGACGGGAGAGGGGCACAAAGGCAATATGCCCCCTCGCCACTCTGAAGATCGTGGTAGGCATACCACGCCGTCGCAAGCAGAGAGTAGAAGCCTCAGGACAGGCGACACTCAATCAAGGACTTCCATAACTCCTTACTCCAAGTCTGAGAGAACGAGATCATTGAGGTCTTACATTGAGGGAAGTACCTATCGGCCCTCACACACGCACCAGACATCATCCAGGCAAACAGAATTGCCTAAATCGTCCGACTTACGGGCTGTGCTTGAAGAAAGGGCGCGACAGAAGGAGGATGCCAGGGCACGCGACCCGCACAGAGTTTCAGCCCTTCAGCGGTTGGCTCCTCAGACGCATGGAAGCGTCGAGGTTGGAATGCCAATATCGCACCTTGCCTACGAACCAACAGATAAAGCGTTGGCAAGACTACATAGCTTGCCGTTCATTCCGGCGATTGAGAACGCACCATTACCCTCAGGCTTCATCCAGCCTAAATTTACCACGTACGAAGGGAAGACAGACCCCTACATGCACCTAAGCCACTTTTGCCAGGTTATGGCAGTATACCGGCGGAACGAAGCTTTGATGTGCATCCTATTCCCATCTAGCCTTGGTGACCTAGGTTTAACCTGGTTCGAAAGGCTACCAGAAGGCAGCATAGCCTTTTGGGCGCAATTAGCGGAGGCGTTCGTGACGAGATTCAGAACGAACACCAAGATGCCAATGGAGATTGATCAGCTACTCTCCATCGACATGGGCGACAAAGAAACATTAAGGTCCTACAACAGTCACTACTGGGAGACGTTCAACCAGATAGGGGACTGCCCTACCAATCTCGCCATCGCACAATACAAAAGAGGACTTCCAGTCGGAAACAGATTGAGGGATTCGATTACCATGACTCCACCCCTCACGATGGAAGCCTTGATGGAGAGAGTGCACCAATATATTCGGGTGGAAGAGGATAGCGCCCGTGCCAAGGCAAAATCTGGTGCAACAGCAACATCAGACAAGAAGACTACAGCAAAGGTCAATACAGTAGAACGTCAAAACAAGAATGGACGAGGCAGGCGGGATAACGAAGAGGACCGAGATAAAAGATGGTTGAGAGTCCGCACTGCCATCACCACGGTATTCGAGAAACCAATCTACCGAATTCTTAGTGAGATATGCGATGAACCTTTCGTCAAATGGCCATCTAAATTGGGAGAGGCTCAGAAGGACTACGACGAAAGATCTCGGTGCACCTTCCATAAGGAAAAGAGGCACCGCACTAAAAATTGCGCACCATTGAGACAACATCTGGAGGAGTTGGTAGCAGCTGGTCACCTGGACAAGTACATTGAAGGAGGGGAGCAGCCAGCCCCCAGAATGACAACCACCCGAATGGAATGCCAATCGACGCCCCACCTCAAGGCATGATAAACGTAATACTGGGGTATGCGAACCTAAGCGCATATGTGAGCTCAGGAGCATGATCAAAAAGGCTGAGCACTTAAGGGAGGTTCTAACTGCACAACCCACAATCAAGAAAGGAAGAACGGAGGCCACCAATGTCATCTCTTTTTCAGACAGAGACTTGGTGAGGATATACTGCCCTCACAACGACGCGCTGGTCGTCACACTCAGCGTCAAGGATTACGACATCAAGCGGATTTTGATAGACCAAGGTATTTCGTGTGAGATAATGTACGACACCTTCAAACAATTGAAATTGGAGGACAAAGACTTAGCACCAGCTGTATCCCCCCTGATCGGATTCAACTCAATGCCAGAGTGGCCAGTTGGCAAGATTATCTTTCCAGTCAGGGCAGGAAGCGTGACAAAACAAGTGGAATTTTGGGTGTTAAAGGTCCCTTCCACTTACAACATAATCTTGGGAAGAACATAGCTGCATGCCATGCGAGCGGTAGCTTCATCCTACCATCAAGTAATGCGATTCCCCAACGAAGCCGGGGTAATTGAAGAGGTCTTTGGAGACCAAATTATGTCCAAGCAATGCTTTGTCACAGTTAATGGCAGCCACGCTACCAAGGGATATGTTCATTCGGTGGAAGAACCTGAGAGTAATGAACTGTTCGCAGATGTCGGCAAAGTAGCTGATCAAAAGGCAGTGGAAGACTTGGTAGAGGTAAGAATAGATGAAAAGAACCCGGATAAGTTCTTTTTGCTCGGTTCGTCGTTGTCCAGCACTGAGAGATTAGAGGTCTTGAGATTCTTGACCTCTAACATCGAAGTGTTCGCCTGGACACCCTACGACATGCCAGGCATTGATCTAAACTTCATCTGTCACCAACTCAATGTCCCCCCATCCGTCAGACCAATCATTCAGCGCACTCACAGATCGGCACTCCATCACGCCGAGATAGTGGCCGAAGAAGTGGGAAATCTGCTAAAGGCAGGAGCTATCAGAGAGGTGCACTACCCCAAATGGATTTCCAACACAGTCGTGGTGCCAAAGAAGAATGGCAAATGGCGTGTTTGCGTCGACTACAAAATAGTCGACAAGGCATGCCCAAAAGACAGCTTCCCCCTCCCGTGGATAGACCAACTGGTAGACCTAATGGCGGGGCACAACCGACTTAGCTTTCTTGATGCATACAGAGGCTACCATCAGATCGCTATGTATGAACCAGACCAGGAGGTCACATCTTTTACCACACCAAGAGGACTATACTGCTACAAGGTCATGCCCTTTGGCCTAAAGAATGCAGGGGCAACATTCTAAAGGATGGTCACCAAGATGTTTGAACCATTGTTAGGCAGAACAATGGAAGCTTACATCGACGACATGGTGGTCAAAAGCAAGGATGAGAATGACCATCTCAAGGACCTAGGTGAGATGTTTCAGATCCTTAAGAAGCACAAGTTACGCCTCAATGCGTCTAAGTGTGCATTCGGAGTAGGATCTGGCAAATTCCTAGGCTTCTTGGTGACCAACCGGGGTATAGAAGCAGACCCCTCTCAAATCAAAGCAATTCAGGATCTGGAGAGGCCAAACACAGTAAAAGAAGTGCAACATCTCACCGGCATGGCAGTTGCACTCAACTGGTTCATAAGCCGGTCGTCAGACAGACTACGACTGTTTTTTCAAGCATTAAAAGCCAAGTTCAAGTGGGACGAAGAATGCGACCGTGCTCTGGAAAACTTGAAAGAGTACATGTCTTCTCCACCACTGCTTGTCACCCTAATACCTGGAGAAGAACTCTTCCTGTACCTGGCAGTCTCTCAGCACGCAATTAGCGCAGTGTTGGTCCGTGCGGAAGGAATCCAACATCTGCCCATCTTTTATGTCAGCAAGACATTGCTGGGCGCCGAAACAAGGTACTTGCCACTGGAAAAACTGGCCTTGGCCTTGGCCTTGATGATGGCCTCAAGAAAGTTGTCGCACTACTTTCACGTCCACACCATAGTCGTCCTCACAGCTTTCCCATTAAAAGCTTTGTTTGAGAGAGCGAACTTTTCTGGGCGAATCTTGAAGTGGACAGTAGAGTTGGGACAATTCGACATCAAGTTCCAATCCAGAACCGCGATAAAGGCCCAAGCTTTGGTAGACTTTGTCGTAGAATTCACCTCAGGAAGTCATCATATCTGCCCAGTTGACTTGACTGACACAACCGAACTAGGGATAGAAGTTGGACGCCAGAATAGCGCAACCCCTGGTGCAGGATACTCAGTCAGACCCCAAGGCAGACCAAAGTAAAGAAAGCAAGAAAGAAGCGAACCATGCTACACCAAGCCAAGACTCATCAACAAATAAAGACTTTGTACAATCAGATAGCGATGGGCAGACAGCAAGCATGGACCTTGAAGAAAACACCAGCAACATTCTTGACCCCACGGCATCATCTAACCCCTCCACTTGCTGGAAGTTGTTCGTTGGAGAGATGTGGAAGCTCTTCGTAGATAGAGCATCCAACCGGTACGGCGTAGGACTTGGCATAGTCCTCATCTCACCAGACGACCTAGTTGTGGAGCAAGCAGTCAACCTTGGTTTCCCAGCATCAAACAACGAAGCAGAGTATGAAGCGCTTCTTGCAGGTCTCAAATCAACATTCTACATGAAGGCCACCGAGCTAATGGTTTACAGCGACTTATAACTGGTGGTAAACCAAATTTCAGGCAACTACGAAGCAAAGGATGACAGGATGGCTAAGTACCAAGACTTAGTCAGAAAAGAGATCAAGAAATTTGAAATAGTAAGGATAGAACAGATTGGCAGGGAGGAAAACAGCAGAGCAGACGAACTAGCAAGCTTTGTTTCAATGGCAAATACATCCATCCCTCATCCGTTACTAATCGACTACCTACCAAGACCAAGCATTGAAGATCCCGAAGCAGAAGAGGTATGTTGCGCCGAACTAGGCCCCTCATGGATGGATCCTATCGTATTGTTCTTAAAAGACGGCGTTTTACCGGAAGAAAATAAAGAAGCCAACAAAATTAGAGCAAAATCGCAGCCATTTTGGCTCTCCCCTTCTATGGCATTGTACAAAAAGTCATTCTCAGGACCTTATCTAAAATGTGTTCACCCCAGCAAAATGGAAGCATTCTTGTTCGAGATACACGAAGGTGTGTGCGGAAGCCACCAAGGAGGAAGATCGTTAGCTTACAGAGCCATTTCGCAAGGATACTGGTGGCCATACATGCAGGCAGACTCGGAGAAGTATGTGAAGAAGTGCGAGAAATGTCAGAAGTTCGCACATCAAATACATCAGCTAGCCAGAGAGCTCCTACCATTGACCAGCCCATGGCCCTTCGCAATGTGGGGCTTGGACATAGTAGGACCACTTCCAACAGCACTCGGAAACAGGAGGTTCTTTTTCGCAGCAATAGACTACTTCCTAAAGTGAGTGGAAGCAGAAGCATTGGCATTAATCAAGGAAAAAGATGTGAAGAAGTTCGTCTGGCAAAATATCATTACTCAGTTCGGCATACCTAAAGCCCTAATATCAAACAACGGTACTCAATTTGATGGCAGAATCTTTAAAGGCTTTTGTGAAGAATACAAGATAGAGTTCTACAATTCTACACCGGCATATCCCCAAGAAAATGGCCAAGCAGAAACATTAAACAAGGTTGTATTGGATGGATTGAAGAAAAGGTTAGAAAAAACAAAAGACAAGTGGGCTGAGGAACTGCCTTATGTTCTGTGGGCTTACCGTACCACACATCGGCGATCAACAGGAGAAACACCATTCTCCTTAGCCTATGGCATGGAAGCAGTAATCCCACTGCAAGTTGGCCTCCCCACAATTCGAAGTGAAAATTTTGATCCAGACTTAAATGGAGAAGCCATAACATTGGAGCTCGACCTTGCGGAAGAAAGAAGAGAAAGAGCACTGGTTCACATTGCCTTGTACCAGCAAGAGTTTTCCACAAAGTATAACAAAACAGTACATCCAAGACAATTCAAAATCAGAGATTGGATACTGCGCAAAGTGATGGGAAACACCTTGGTACCCGGAGATGGCAAGTTAGGGTCCAATTGGGAAGGACCTTAGAAAGTGGTTGGGTTAGCCGGAAGAGGGGCATACCAATTGGAAGACAGGGACGGCAAAACCATTCCCAGGCCATAGAACACTGCCAATCTCAAACTATTTTATTTTTAGCTTTTCTTTCAAGTATTTGTAATTTTTTTCTTTCTCAATAAAACAAATAGTTTTCTTTTTAGTATAGTTGTTTCCTTCTATAAAAGATTGTTTTAGTAAGTTAGGCACACTGAAAGCATAGTTGGCTGGAATAACCAACTTTGCACTCTTTTTAGCTACGATTAGGATTAGTGCTGAAAAAGTTGGCTGGAAAAACCAACACCCCTCCTAAGCCCAGGATAAGGATCCAGGCTGCAGGACGTTTGGTCGGAATAACCAAACACTTTACTCTAAGTTGGTAGGAATAACCAACTTAGGGGTTGGCTGGAAAAACCAACACCCCTCCCAAGCCCAAGATAAGGATCCAGGCTGCAGGACGTTTGGTCGGAATAACCAAACACTTTACTCTAGGTTGGCAGGAATAACCAACTTAGAGGTTGGCTGGAAAAACCAACACCCCTCCTAAGCCTAGGATAAGGATCCAGGCTGCAGGACGTTTGGCCAGAATAACCAAACACTTTACTCTAGGTTGGTAGGAATAACCAACTTAGAGGTTGGCAGAAAAAACCAACACCCCTCCTAAGCCCAGGATAAGGATCCAGGCTGCAGGACGTTTGGCCGGATTAACCAAACACTTAACCCTAGGTTGGCAAGAAAAATCAACTTAGGGGTTGGTTGGAAAAACTAACACTTGGTGCTCTTCAGCCGAGATAAGGATCAAGGCTGAAGAGTGGTTGGCTGAAGAAACCAACAGTTATTATACTTCAGCCGAGATAAGGATCTAGGCTGAAGATGTTGGCTGGAAAAACCAACACTTATTGTTCTTCAGCCGAGATAAGGATCTACGCTGAAGAGGTTGGCAGGAATGACCAGATAGATTGCAAAGTTAAAACCAAGATAAGTATCTCGGCTAAAAAGAATGTTCAGGTTTCAGTAAAAAAGCAAGTACAAGCATAGAAATAAATCGAGATAACAGTTGGAACAAAAAGAGATTTCATTGATCATGCAAAATCAAAGTACAAGGAGATGGGGCCGTAGCCTGGTTACAATTCTTGTCCAAAAACGGAAAGAACAAAAAAACAAAAATCAGGCAAATAGGTCATCAAGATCAGTATCCAGTTCAACTCGGAGCCCGGTTTCAGTTAGGAGCACGGTCTCGGTAGTGAGCACGGTCTTAGTTGGAAGCACGGTTTTAGTTGGTAGCTCGTTAGTCAGATCTTCTACCGTTGGCTCCGCTCGAGCTGACTGATGGGCAGGATCATTGACGATCGGGGTATCGTTGGGCACGGTCTCTTCATCATCTGAAGCTTTGAGAAATTGTTGCTGAGTGGTAGCAGCATACTCCGCCAGTGAAATCGGTATGAAGTATAGAGGAGGATTGAAGACCTCGGTCTCAGTCCCATAACCAAGCTGCACAACAGCACCCCTCCACCCGCATTTGAAGAAAAGGTCCTTCGTAGCTTCACACTACTTGATGTACAGGGCTTCGCCCTCTTTAAAACCGCGGTCTTCCGCGTCCTCCAGCTTCTTCTCAAGCCTTGTTATTTCGGCATCCTTTTTTCTCTCAAGCTTGGCCAACTCGCGCAAGTATTTGTCTTTCATCACGGCAAGGGCCTTCTGTTTATCAGCATCAGCCGAGGTAACTAGCCCAGCGAGACGCGTTACCTCGGTCTCTAGCTCGGCCACCTTCTGCTGGGACACTTTCAGTTCGGCCACCTTTTCATTTGCCTCGGCCATGGCTTGCCTGGTAGTTTTTCGAAGTTCCAACACTCGCTTGTGAGCGATGTGGTTTTTCTGTATGGCCTGCAAAAGGATGGTAAGACACTTTCTCAATATAACCGAGCTGAAAGTTGGAAAAATTTCTTTAGAAAAAATAAAGTAAAATGGCAACTTACCAGCACCATGGATTTTGTGGACGAGCGAAGGGCCTTTAGCTCGGTCAGGTGGTCGTGGTGCCTCATGTCAGCTGGAAGGCAAGCACCTTTAGCCAGGTTGAATGCCATCAGGTGGTCTTTTTCTACGACCACTGAGTCAGAATCCGTGATAGCACGGTTCTAAAAGGTGATTTTTAGAGCCCACTTGGAGGAGGTAGCTCGGTCAGAGCGCTCCGGTTGTGGGCTCGGTGGAGAGCTTGGCGGAGTTATTTGTGGAACCACGGTTTCGTCTTCATCAACGAGGCATGGCTCGGTTGTGGAAGTCCGAGCACGCTTGCTTGGCCGCGATGACGAAGGCCGGTGGGTTGGCAGAGCTACTACGATTTTCTGAGTTTGACTGGCTGGCGGTACCTCGGTCGGATTTGTTTCGGTCAGAAGGGCTCGCACGGCTCTCTTCTTGGCCATCTCTTGCTCAGCAGTTAAAGGGATCAATCTGATTTGGGGTAAGTTTGGGTCCGATTCTAGAGAGGCTTCTAATAAGAAATCAGTTACCTTGGTCTTCCGTTTGCCACTATATCAATAGGTCGGTTGAAAGTCCAGTAGCTCGGTCCAACTTCGATTTGGATATCGCAGGGCGGCGCGAAGTGTATTAAGGTTGGGGTAGCTGTATTGGGACTTGAGGAAGTTCGAATCTGCATAAAAAAGACAAACAGTCAGTACAGTTTAAGATGAGAAGACCGAGGTAAAAGAAAAGCGTGGAATTCAGCTGAGGTAACCCTATCGGCTACACCCTTGTTCCAATTTATTCTATGGCCTGGGATCTGGGCTTGGTGGTCTTCAAAATTTTCAGATACCAAGAAAAAATCATCATCGTTCACGTCTTTATCTGGGGTATCCTTTATTATTTTTTCACGCCGGCGCCTTATTCGTAAGTAGTAAACCCAGCCATCTTCGGCCGATCCTGTGGAGTATTGATAAAAGAGCTTGGCTAGGCCGAGGTTAAGACCAGCCCAGTCGTTTAGCGCGGCAATGCTGTTTATTATACGGTAGGAATTGGTAGAAAGTTGGGTAGGGCAGAGTTTGGTTTGCCTAAAGAATTCACAGAGGAGGGGCTGTATAGGGAAACGTAGACCGCACTCTACGATTGAAATAACATTAAAAGGGACAAAGCCTTGCTTTCTCCAAGGAACGGTTTCTAGTTCGGCCAGGGAGAGATGGACATCATTTGGAATTTGGTAGTCCTTACGAAATTCGGCTATAGCCCCTGGTGAGTTTACTAAGAACCTATACTTTCCCATTTATGGTTTAAGTTATGAATAAATTAAACTGGAGTGTTAGCTCAGTCGAAGAATGAGGCTGAGTAGCTCGGTCGAGCGCTCAAAGGAGTGCCTGGACAGCCTAAAGTCTGCAAAGTGAAAAACAAATGTGTTAAGCACAGATTGATTGGACCGTGCTAAAAGAAACAAATTCAAGATAAATGAAGTCCTAGCTCGGCTATGTGAGATACTGCGGGTCTTAGCTCGGTTTGAGCAAGGTGTTTGTTAGCCCGGTTGAGCCTCTAGGGGCAGTGTTCTTAGTTCGGTCTTGACTAAGAGGGCTGGTTTAGCCCCAAGCTGTAGCCCGGTCATGGTTAAGGCATTCAAGCACACTATTGCGCAGTCTTAGTACGGTTCGATAGTTCGGTGAAAATGAATCAAAAAATGGTTTGACTTGTTGAAACTACTAGTATAGCGCAAAGTGTTAGTTCGGTTGATTAGTCTGGCCAGACTGACATCAACCACAAACGATTTTCTAGTTCGGCTAGATGATGATTTTGGATCAAATACAATGTTCAGAAGATTATTCCGTAAATACGGGTGGTTTTTACAAAGTTCTTTCCTAGCAAACACAAGGCAAAACAAAAAATGGGAAACATGTGTTTTGCAAAAACACAAACAATATCCTATGGATTAAACAAATATGAAAGCAAGAAAAATAGAACAGATCTGTGTAGCTTACCAGATGAAGAAGAGGGAACTGGAAGTTGGAAACAGCACTAGAGGGTTCACGAGCTTCGCAGTTGCGGGATTGAGGAGCAATGGAAGTTCTTGAGCAAGAGAAAGAGAGGGAGATGAATAGTGAAGCGAGTGATTCAAAACAAAGGTTTGTTTTGTGTATAAGGAAGGACAAAAAGGGCGGGACTGTTCAAATTTTGCGAAGTACGAAGATGGCGTGACAACTGCACCAGGCCAATAAGAATGTGCCACGTGTCCCAAGGATGAGAAGCGATTCAGTTACAGTGATTGAAGAGACGTTTTGACTAGACAGACAGAGCTCAGTTTGAATTTAGCTCGGTTGGAAAGCTAAAGGTTTTTAGCTCGGTTGAAAGGCCCAAGTTTTCTTAGCTCGGCTAGTAACATGTAATCCTTATCATGCTACGCAGACGGAATTAAGGGGCAATTAAGAGGGAAATTTTTATCTAAATTGGGCCAAGCTAAGTAGTAGGCCGTTGTAAGCCACGGTAAGAAGGGCTGAGTATAAAGGCCTTGGAGTTAGCCCGGCCCAAGGTAGCCTTGGAGTTAGCCCGGTCCAAGATGGCCTTCAAGTTAGTCCGGTCCAAGAGTTAGCACAGTCGCCGCGCGCAGAGTTAGCCCGGTCATGGTGTATTATTGTTAGCTCGGTCGAAACCTTGCTATTAGTTAGCTCGGTCTAAGCACACCATGGTTTGTACAGGGGAAACCGAGGTAAGAGCAGTGAAAGGAAGAACCAAACTAGGCATAGTTTGGTCTACTTTGCGGCTTAGCATGGCCATGCTTACCTCGGTCATATTGGAATCCGACCGTGGTAAAACCATCTCACTTGGTTTAAGCAGTGAGGGGGGTGTTGAAGGGTAAGCATTATCTTTAAGGAGTATGACTCCTAGGAGGACTCTACATGAAGGAGTAAAAGACCTACTAGGATTGTGCCACACGAAACCTATAAAAGCTCACAACATCACCTATGGAGAGGTAACACAACTTTGATTCCCGAATACACAGAGCTTTTTGTCTATTTGTCTATTTTGCTGACTTAGGCATCGGGGAGGTATCCGGCACACACCTGCCGGCTAGCTCACGTTTGTGTTTTCAGGGAGTAAAGCGACGTCGTACGGAGGAGCGCAGACTTGATCAACAGGATTATACGAGAAGGTTTATTTCTTTCCCGTACATATTCAATAAATATGTTTGGGTCATTTTTCAGAAAGAATTTCCCAAAAATAAGTTATAAATAAACAATTGAAGAGATAGTTTTTGATTCCTCGTTAATCTGTCAAAATTTTCAGAATGTATATCTTGCAAATACAATTATAAATAAATTACTTATACAACTCTAAAATTCATATAAATCTACATAATACTCAATAAACATGTTATGGTCATTTTTCAGAAAGCATTTTCCAAAAATAAATTATAAATAATTCTTAAAAATTCCAAGAGTGTTTATGACACAGATTTATCACAGTTTCTTAAGTTAATTACATACTTAAATTTATAAATCAATTCCATGATCTAAAATTTTATTATGAAACTAGTCTTCTCAAATTTCATTTTTTTCTTAGAAATTATCAGATTTGGTTTAATATAAAATTTTTAATGATTTTTCAAACACATAATAAAATCTGCCTATAGCTCCAGATTTGGTTTGAAATATGTATAAATTCGTACAAAACTCAATAATTGTTGAAAAAGTTTATGGATGAATTAGACATCATTATCAACAACTTTGTAGAAGAAATCATCTTCAAATTTTGAGTATAAAATTGTCTAAAAATTCGTACAACTTTCTGGCAGATTTAAAGGGCCAAATAACATCTTCAATAATCTTTTTAATGGCATAAACTACATATGCAAGTCCAAATTCCACAATATAATTTTCAAACTACCAATATTTAATATACCATCATAAAATTTTATACAATAAAATCCTATCTACAAGTTTAGACAATTTATCATATGTATATAATCTGAAAATTTCAAATATATATATAAAAAAAAAAAGATTGAGAGGGTTTTCTTACTATGTTAGGTTGCTAACGATTTATCGTCCAAGTTTGATTTATGATTCTGATCGTAAGGTATGACCGTCCTGGCTCCATGATCGTCATGCTGAAATTTCACATTAATCGGACGCGATCTCACCGTTGATCTTCCATTGGATTCTCTTAGAACTTTTAGTTGTTGATCATCATCTTTAGACTTAGAATTTGAAAGATCTAACCCCAAAAATGGATTCTACACGTTAAAAAACCTACGGGTGGTCATCCCCAAAGTCCTAGGACCATTTGATTAACCTAAAGGTACTAGGATGCACCGTAGCATCATGGGCCGAGAAACGCTGGATAAAATTCAATTCATCTTCTCAAACCGCCGTAGCATGCACGAACAGAAGACTCAGAAATTTAGTTTCAATGTCACCAGTTCAAATGCTTGTATCTTCTTCATCGTAACTCTGTTTTATCTTATTTTTCTGTCATTGGATTCACCTCACGGCCTAGTTTTTGGTTCACTACTCACACGCCTCGTTCCGTCTCTTTTTGCATGTCATCGGATCTCCAAAATTTGACGAAAAATAAGATTATTTTCCTACCGCCTCGGACATTTTTTTCGAGCCATCTTTCGGACCCCCTAACTTTCTTAATTCTTAACGGTTTTACTTCATTCTTTCACCAATCTCTTCAACTTACTTCGTACTTTATCTTACATGGCCTATTTTTCTCACTTCTTCCCAAAATGGATGGTTTTGGCATGCCGAAAGTAAGCCGAAAACCAACTTTTGAACTTCAAAATAAACTTCTCTAACTTTGTTTCTTTCTCTCCCATCTTCCTTCTTCTTCTCTTTCTTCACCTACAACACTTTGTGAATGGTGGTTCTAGATGATAATGGAAATAGGTGATGGTGGTGGTGGCAGTTCGAAGGTGCGCCAATGGTAGTGAAGTTCGCGGGTTGGTGGTTCGGATGGTGATAGTATGGGTTGAGGCCATGGCTATAGAGGTTGGGGGGAGGAGGAAAACATAGATAAGGAAGGAGAAAGAGAGTTTTGAGAATGAGAGGTGGAGGGAAAGAGAACCGAGAGAGATGAAACTGGAAGTGAAGAGATGTGAGAAAGACTTGGGCTCAATTTATGGGCAAAATGAGAAAGATGAAAAGAAATAAAAAAAAAAATGAAAAATTGAACACCTGGTGGTATGGAATAGCATGTTCACCACGTTTTCTTTTGTTACAGAGAATGATAGCACGTGGAAGGTAGGAGGTGAGAAAACATGGGGAGCAAACCCATGGTTTTTGATTGGATTTTTGTACAGAAAATATTACGTTCCAGTATAATTTCATTACAAAAAAATATAGAGAAAAAAAATAATAAAAATATCATAAGATTTAGAAATTAATATTGAGTAATAATATAAAGTCAAAAAAAATATTTTATTTTATTTTATTTTGAATAAATGTTCAGTATAAAAATATACAGACTATTAAATTCAAAATATTGTGAATAATTATTTAAGAAAATTAAAAATATATATTATTTTTATTATATAAAAATATAGGGTTTCACAATCTATTCCCCTTAAAAAATTTCGTCCTCGAAATTTAAGTTGTCCTTGTGTTTTGAAAAGTTGTGGGTAATAAATGGGCAAACTCTATTATTAACTTATTAGTTTCCAGTCTTAACTCGTTCACATCCTCTCTCATCTTCCATTCAATGCTTTTGCCTCATGTTTAGGTCCTCTAGCATACATGGTTGCATGAAGCTCTTGTGATTTGCAAAACTTTCAAATTGTTCATCATAATGACCCCATTGCTTCAATGTGAAGCCCTTTGCTCGAGAAAACATTTACGTACTTGCTAAGGATTTGTCTTGTTGACCGTCCTGGAGGTTGCTGGTGTCATTCGTCAATTTGTTGTGATCAGAAAGCTAGTCTATCCTCCTTAAATGGTTACAGCGTTCCATCGAATTCATAAGTCATTTCCTTCTTCTAGTGGCCACTGATTACGGCTTAGTGTATGGACAATCAATCTGTGTCCAAGATGATGTCGGTGTCGAACATCTTTATGTCTCGAGGTTCGAGAATTCAAGCATACGAACAATTCGTAAGGGTTTGCATACCAATTCTAGTGATCTTACACACATGGCAAATGTGAAGGAATATGATGAAAACATATAAGAGTTTTAAGATTGGTTTGATAAAAATTTACATCGTGTAGCTTTTAATTACAAACGAGTCACAACAAAAGAGTTCTAACTAGTAACTCTAAGCCCAAGGTTGACACAGAAGTAATCAAGAAAACAGAATACAAAGTGGTTATAACAACAATATCAATTAACGTAAGGATCAAATGGAATACGAATGAACAATACAACAGAATGAATGACGTTATAGTTTTGGACTTTCATGCGATCAAGATCATGGAGGAAGTGACTAAACTAGATATCTAACCTGAAATTACGTTGGCCCTACGTGTGTCAAAATAAATATCCAAGATTTGTCACTGAGTGAGATTGCGACTGTTTACAAAATTCTAGTACTAGATAGGATAATCAAGGCTAAAAGGTTGTCAATTTAACAATGGTGGAATTGGGAAAAAAATGGTAATGACTTATTCTTGAAGATGAACAACATCAAGCAAAGGTTATATATATGAGATAGGAAAATGACGATCAACACAAAACTCGTAAGAATAATAGTGACCCTCCCTTTATCTATATATATATATATATATATATATCTAATGCGCAATACTTCCCGTTCAAGATTAAACCCACTCCCCTACGTAGGTGATCGTTAAATCGTTTGGAGTTGAAACACCTAACACGACGATTATAAATCTGAATCATGTTCTCCTGAGTCGATTTTACTATGCTCGAAATCCAAATAACGTTCTAAAGTTGGTCAAGAAAAGTTCATTTTCGATGTCTTTTAATTAGCAAAACAGATAGTATTATCATAATATAACCTAGTCGGGGCAAAGTTATTTCTAACTGTAGACCGAAACAAGTGGGTAATGTAGATCACATAAGTCTATTCTCTTAAGCGTGACGCTTAACTCAAATTCAGATTAATCCTCTTCAGATAATCCTTAAGGATTCTATACTAATGCTCTCGGGTGTGAAAAAGTTGGAGTGACTACACCAATCATCACTTTTACAACAGACTCCTCAAAACTTTTTATTTTAATTTAAATTTAATTTAATTTATTTTTATTTTTATTTTTTTTTTCGGTAAAGAAAACTTGAACCAATAGTCTCAGATCATCTAGAGTTGCAGACAAGCTAAACGCAAACTAGAGACTCCTAGTTCACATGATTTGCATACGAGATCTACTTGATTTTGACCTTCTAGCAGTGAAGCTATACTCATAGGTGTTTCTAATCGTTTAAGCTCTAATCCCAAGATTCACACAATTATAGTAGAGAAGAAAGAGTATGATGTGGTGTAATAACCCCGACCTCCAATTAATGCTAAACCATGATTAGTTATGCCTAACAGTAATTTAGAAGGAATCCGAAATTAAATTACATATGTATTGCATTATCTTAGTGTTTTTCTCTGTCTGCCATAAAATGATCTGTTTCTGTTTTATGTTTTAAAATTGCAAATTGAAGGTCTTATCGGCGGCCGAATCCGAAATTGATTAGTGTTTTGTGTTAATTAGAATTAATGTGATTTTATGGTAAATTTAGTTGAAATTTGATTTGGTATGATTAAATTGGATTAAATATGCTAAATTACATTAGTTCAAGCTAATTACCATTTTGCCACTTAGTGGACAATCCTAGGCCATTACTCTCCATGTTATGTGTTGATATCATTTTCATTCATTCATCTTCCTAAGCCCAAAACCGACTAGAGAGGGAGAATTAGGAGAAGATTGAATTCATCTAGAGAATTGGCTTGGAACCTAGGAGAATTGAAGAGGCTTTGCAAATTTGAGCTCCTAGACTTGGAATTCAAGGTTTAAGGTAGGAGATATCCCTTTCCATTGTGAATTTAAGATTAATTCTTGCATGGTTCATGGAAGATTAGAGTTTAAAGTCTAGAATTGGTTTTAAGAGTTGGATTTGAGAGTGACTTCATGCATGCATGCACATATTCTTGGATTTTGGAGTTGTTCTTCATGAATTTCCACATGCATGTCGATATTTTTTTTATAGTCCATGAATTCATCCTATTCTTGAGCTTAATCTTGTTTTGGATCATGTTTTGGAGCATTAGAAGTCATGAGAATTTATGCATGTTACATTTAAGTTACGTTCTTGAAGTTTTATTGGAAATTGTGTTCAATTGACTCACCCTTGGGCTTTGAATTTACAAATTGATCTTTGAAACATCTTATACTATGAGTTTACAAGTGTTTTTCAGAAAATGGGCCCAAGAGGTCGAGTTTTGAGGTGTTAAATGCTTGGTTTGAGCTTGGGAGGCAAATCTGGAAATTCCAGAATTTGGCTTCCTCGCTCGAGCGAAGGATTGCACGCTCGAGCGACCATCATTTGTTCAGAGCTCCGCTCGAGCGAAGGAATAGTGGCTCGAGCGTAAATTGCAAGCTCTCAGGTTTTTGGTGCACGCAGACGCACGCTCGAGCGACGAGACCTACGCTCGAGCAAAAAGCTGTGTCTCATGCTCGAGCGGGTATTGAGCGTAAAATTTCAACAACCAGTACTTTTGCATTTTTACAGACCGCTTGAGCGATGGAGTCTACACTCGAGTGGCCCCTCTAGTTTGACAAGCTCGCTCGAGCGAAGGAAGCTACGCTCGAGCGAGACCCCGATTTTCAGCAAGTTTTGAAAAATGTTTTCCAAGGCATCTTTGCATCCTCATTCCATCCTAGGCATTCCTAGGCTATGTTTAAGACTCTATAGTGAGGATTTAAGGATAGAAACACACTAAGAACCAACGACGTAAGTTTTGTGCAATTAGAATGTGTGTTTCAAATGTGTGTCCGTTATGTGTTATGTAGGTCACGTGCCGCATGTCGTGTGATCAATCTGCTCCGTCTGTCTGTTTCAAGGCCAACTGTGAGTAATAATTTAGTAAAGTTATGTTCAAACTGTATCTACTTTCTGTGTGATAAAACAAGATCTCTTTTCCAAAATGATGTGTTCTGTACAATGAATGATTGTTCAATTTCTGATATGTATTCGTGACATCCTTAGCACGGTGTGATATCTGTTAGCTGTTACCCGGTATCGGAGGTTCCTTTACGGAACTTATTTCTGTCTGCACTCTGTTACCCGTACTGGAGGCCCTGTCACGGGGGCTCAGCTTCTGTTCTGTTCTGTTACCCGGATCCGGAGGTTCCTTTATGGAACTGGTTACTCGTAACCTCACGTGTATACGTTCTGTTCTGTTCTGTTCTGTTTATGCTAATGGATGTATCACGTAAACATAATCATGACTTATGATTTCTGTCTGTATATGATCTGGACAAACTATGATTTTGATATGAACTGAATTATGATTTCTGAATCTGTACGAACTCATTCATTGAAACCATTTACTCTCTTATTATTCACTGGACTTTCGCTCACAGTTTATATTATGTATGTAGGTGAGCCAGCACATGACCAGGGCCAGAGTTGACGGCCTTTTGTTTCGTTTTTGTCAGCCAACTGTTGTGCCTCCCGAGGAGGTTCCGAACGAAGCCTGGAGCCATGGCTGTTTGTTTTTGTGTTCATGCTAGTCTTGTAAAGTCAAGTCTTAGGAAGTACATTCTGTAAATACCTTGTAAATATTGTGTATCTGGACTGGCATGTTTATATATATAAATAAGTTTTGAAATGTTCTGTCCCATATACGTTATCACAGCTCATTGGACCTTGTCTATTTTGTATTATTGCTTCCGCAACCCCTTATTATTTGTTAATCTGTTCAGAGGCGTTTAGTAATCCACGGATTACTGGCCGGTTACGGTACTAAACCCATAGGGGCGGGTTTGGGTCGTGACAAAGTGGTATCACAGCACATGTTCTACCGCACACACAGGTCCGTATGAGCTTAGGATGTCCTAGTAAGAGTTAGGGGAATTCCATCTGTATGTGTGAGTGTGTGGTAATGCAACTGAATATGAAAACTGGATGTACATTTGAATCAAATGAATTGAAGGAAACGAATAAGATTATGCCTGTGTTTATTATCATTTGATGTCTGTATAGTAAGATGGAGAATGCAAGGGGAAGTGGTGAAAGTGAATCTTCAGAGGCTCGCATGGGCCGAATGGAACAGATGTTAGCAACATTGACTGAAGCCTGGAAACAACAACAGAGACAACAACCTTTGCCCCCTCTGCCTCCACCGACACAAGCCAAGACAGATAATACTGACATCATCATTCTGACACAGAAATTTGTAAAAATGAAACCGCCAACGTTCTATGGTGGAATTGAACCTTTGAAAGCTGAGACATGGTTGCTTAAGATGGAAAAATTGTATGAAGTATTTCCTTGTTCTGAAACTCAGAAAGTCCTCCTAGCCACCTACACTCTGAAAGATGAAGCCCGCAGGTGGTGGTTACTGATCCGAAGTGGTAATGGAAATATGACATGGGCACAGTTTGATGTTATCTTCTACGACAAGTACTTTCCCCAATGTTTCAGGGATCATAAAATGTCTGAATTTCAGGAACTCAAACAGGGAATGATGTCTGCGGCAGAATATGAAGCTAAATTCACCGAACTAGCACGGTTTTCTCCACATATGGTGGATACCGATTACAAGAAAGCACGAAAGTTTGAAGGTGGATTGGATTTAGAGGTATTTGATCGAGTAGGCGTACTGAAATTGCCTACTTATGTGGAAGTGTTAGACAGATCCTTAATGACAGAGGCCACCCTAGCCGCCATGAAACAAGGTAAAGCCCCAGCAACTACAACAACTGAGTGGAGAGGAAAAAGATCCGGGTTTGGTTTTAAAAAAGGCCAGTCCTTTGTTAGTAAGAAGCAAAACATAGGGACTTCGAACAGCTCAAGTCAGAGTAGTGGGTCTATTCCGGTCTGTTCTGATTGTGGTAAGAGGTACAGAGGTGTGTGCTACCGAGTGTCCGGTGCTTGTTTCCGGTGTGGCCGGCCAGGTCATGTAGTGAAAGATTGCCCGCTCAGGTCTGAGACTACTAGCCGTCTTGCAGCAAGTTCAGCGAGATTCGCTTCTGTGGCCAAAACCAATGCCAAAGCCAATACTGGGAAAGAACCTCTGAGACAAGGCCGAGTGTTTGCCTTAGTGCCCGGTGACGTACCGAACACCTATACTGTGGTGTCAGGTACACTCTCTATATGTTCTCAAAATGCATGTGTACAGATAGATTCTGGTTCTACACATTCCTTTGTATCGCATGTTTTTTCTCAAAAATTGACTAGACCCTTAGAACTTATGACCTATGTATTATCTGTGTCTACGCCGTCTGGGGATTCTATGATGCGTGCTCATATTTATCCAGCATGTGATGTTATGATTGGCGATATGATGTTGTATGTGGACTTATTACCCTTGGACATTAATCATTTTGATTGTATTTTGGAGATGGATTGGTTGACTAAATATTGTGCTACCATTGATTGCGCAAATAAAACTGTTGTGTTTAGACCACTGGGTATGCCTGAATTTACTTTCATTGGGAATGGGGTAGTTTCTCTCCCATATTTGATTTCGGTTGTGAAAGCTGTAAAACTCCTTAGGAAGGGATGTAGGGGTTGTCTGTGTTGTATATTGACAGCACCATCTAACAATACTACTGTAGAAATAATCCCTGTTGCTTGTGAATTTTCTGATGTGTTCCCAACTGACTTACCTGGGGACTTAGTTGATAGAGAAATTGAATTCACCGTTGAGGTGTTTCCGGGGACACAACCCATTTCCAAGACTCCCTATAGAATGTCTACCTCTGAATTGAAAGAATTGAAAACCCAACTTCAGGAACTGTTAGATAAGAAATTTATCCGTCCGAGTACTTCACCTTGGGGTGCTCCAGTTTTGTTTGTCAAAAAGAAGGATGGATCTTTGAGATTGTGTATAGACTACAGAGAACTGAACAAAGTGACTATCAAGAATAAATACCCTCTGCCCCGAATAGATGACTTGTTTGATCAACTTCAGGGTGCCCAAGTGTTTTCCAAAATTGACCTCAGGTCCAAGTATCATCAATTAAAGGTTAGAGCTGAGGACATAGAGAAAACTGCATTCCGAACTAGATATGGACATTATGAATAGGGTGTTTAAATCATATCTGGATGACTTCATTGTTGTATTTATTGATGACATTTTGATTTATTCTAAAGACAGGGAAGAACATGAGAACCATCTAAAACCACTTTGCAGATTTTGAGAGAAAATAAATTGTATGCTAAATTGTCCAAGTCTGAATTCTGACTTGACAGTGTGGCATTTTGGGGACATGTAGTCAACAAGGATGGAGTTTCTGTTGAGCCTCAGAAAATTGAAGCTATCGTGGATTGGCCTAGACCAACAAATGTGACAGAAGTCCGAAGTTTTCTGGGACTTGCAGGTTACTACCGGAGGTTTGTGAAAGACTTTTCCAAGCTTGCCATGCCATTGACTCAGTTAACTCAGAAAAATGTGCCATTTGACTGGAATGAACAAAGAGAGGCAGCTTTCCAAGAGTTGAAAACCAGGTTAGTGACTGCACCAATCTTAACCTTGCCTAATGGTACTGATGGGTTTCAAGTATACAGTGATGCTTCCTATAAAGGCTTGGGGTATGTACTAATGCAAAACGGAAGGGTGATTGCCTATGCTTCTAGACAACTTCGACCTCATGAAAAGAATTACCCAACACATGATCTTGAATTAGCGGCTGTGGTGTTTACTTTGAAAATATGGCGTCACTATTTGTATGGGGTAACTTGCGAGGTGTATACAGACCATAAAAGTTTGAAATATTTCTTCACCCAAAAGGAATTGAACATGAGACAGAGACGATAGTTAGAATTAATCAAGGATTATGACTTGCAAATCTTGTATCATCTAGGAAAAGCTAATACCGTAGCAGATGCCTTGAGCCGAAAATCCAGTGCGAATTTGTCATGTTTGCTATCCAACCGAAAAGAATTATTGACTGACCTAGAGCAAGAAGGGCTATTTACTGCTATTGCCGCTCAACCTATAATTCTTGACGAGATCAAACAGAAACAGTGCGAGGATAAATACTTGAAAAAGATTACGGAGGAACTTGATTCAAAGGCGAGGCCTGGATTTGTGTTTGAGAATGATGTGCTGAAATTTCAGAACCGTCTTTGTGTACCTGATTGTTATGATTTGAGGAAACGTGTTATGACTGAAGCTCACAGTAGTAAATTTGCTATGCATCTAGGGAACACAAAGATGTATCATAATTTGAAACAGAATTTTTGGTGGCCTGGAATGAAAAAGAGTATTATCGATTTCGTGGCTAGATGTCTACATTGCCAACAGGTTAAAGCTAAACACCAACGACCCGCTGGATTGCTACAACCACTCCCAATACCGGAATGGAAATGAGAGCACATTACCATGGACTTCATTGTGGGATTGCCTCGTTCTTCTCGAGGTATGGACTCTATCTGGGTTGTAGTTGACCGTTTAACTAAGTCTGTCCATTTTCTGCCTGTCAAAACCATTTTCAACGCTGATAGATTGGCCAATATCTATATGACTGAAATTGTGAGATTGCATAGAGTGCCAGTATCTATTGTGTCTGACAGGGACTCAAAGTTTGTATCGAGATTTTGGCAGAGTTTGCAACAGGCTTTGGGGACTGAATTGAGACTGAGTAGTGCCTATCACCCACAGACAGATGGCCAAACTGAACGAACGAACCAAACCCTGGAGGATATGCTCAGAATGTGTGTGTTAGACTTCCAAGGGAATTGGGAGACCTACTTGCCATTAGCTGAATTTGTGTACAACAACAGCTACCATTCAAGCATTAGAATGACTCCTTACGAAGCTTTGTATGGAAGAAAATGTCGTTCTCTGATATGTTGGGCTGAGGTAGGTGATAAACCTTTGTTGGGACCGGAACTTGTGCAAGAAACAACCGAGAAAGTGAAACTGATGCAGCAGCGTCTGAAATCTGCACAGAGTCGGCAGAAGAGCTATGCTGATGTTCAAAGACGAGATAGGGAATATGAAGTTAGGGACCATGTGTTCATAAAGGTGACCCCGATGAAGGGTCAAACTCAGTTTGGTATTAAGGGCAAGTTGGCGCCAAGGTATGTTGGACCTTATGAGGTCCTTGAAAAGATCAATCCAGTATCGTATCGGGTAGCCTTACCTCCAGTGATGGAGCATATGCACAATGTGTTTCACATATCAATGCTTCGAGAGTATTTGAGAGATCCACTCCACGTCATCGAACCGACACATGCGCTTTTGAAAGATGACTACACTTATGAGGAAAGACCTATCCAGATTGTGAATCGCCGGATCAAAACGTTAAGAAATAAAGAAATACCGTTGGTAAAAGTTGATTGGCAAAACCACGGAGGAACCTATGCAACTTGGGGAACCGAGGAAGACATGATAAAGAGA
Source organism: Camellia sinensis (assembly GCF_055761805.1). Lineage (NCBI taxonomy): Eukaryota > Viridiplantae > Streptophyta > Magnoliopsida > Ericales > Theaceae > Camellia > Camellia sinensis. The sequence continues at coordinate 41,647,651 of NC_138969.1, read as the reverse complement.
TATCCGGATTTGTTCCCATTGGACCCAATGTTGGTTTCAAATGAAGGTAATTCGAGTTTGGAGGACAAAACTATTTTAAGAGAGGAATACTGTAATAACCCCGACCTCCGATTAATGCTAAACCATGATTAGTTATGCCTAACAATAATTTAGAAGGAATCCGAAATTAAATTGCATATGTATTGCATTATCTTAGTGTTTTTCTCTGTCTGCCATAAAATGATCTGTTCCTGTTTTATGTTTTAAAACTACAAATTGAAGGCCTTATCGGCGGCCGAATCTGAAATTGATTAGTGTTTTGTGTTAATTAGAATTAATGTGATTTTATGGTAAATTTAGTTGAAATTTAATTTGGTATGATTAAATTGGATTAAGTATGCTAAATTACATTAGTTCAAGCTAATTACCATTTTGCCACTTAGTGGACAATCCTAGGCCATTACTCTCTATGTTATGCGTTGATATCATTTTCATTCATTCATCTTCCTAAGCCCAAAACCGACTAGAGAGGGAAAATTAGGAGAAGAATGAATTCATCTAGAAAATTGGCTTAGAACCTAGGAGAATTGAAGAGGCTTTGCAAATTTGAGCACCTAGACTTGGAATTCAAGGTTTAAGGTAGGAGATACCCCTTTCCATTGTGAATTTAAGATTAATTCTTGCATGGTTCATGGAAGATTAGAGTTTAAAGTCTAGAATTGGTTTTAAGAGTTGGATTTGAGAGTGACTTCATGCATGCATGCACATATTCTTGGATTTTGGAGTTGTTCTTCATGAATTTCCACATGCATGTCCACATTTTTGTTATAGTCCATGAATTCATCCTATTCTTGAGCTTAATCTTGTTTTGGATCATGTTTTGGAGCATTAGAAGTCATGAGAATTTATGCATGTTACATTTAAGTTATGTTCTTGAAGTTTTATTGGAAATTGTGTTCAATTGACTCACCCTTGGGCTTTGAATTTACAAATTGATCTTTGAAACATCTTATACTATGAGTTTACAAGTGTTTTCCAGAAAATGGGCCCAAGAGGTTGAGTTTTGAGGTGTTGAATGCTTGGTTTGAGCTTGAGAGGCAAATTTGGAAATTCCAGAATTTGGCTTCCTCGCTCGAGCGAAGGATTCCACCTCAAGCGACCATCGTTTGTTCAGAGCTCCACTCGGGCGAAGGAATGGTGGCTCGAGCGTAAATCGCAAGCTCTCAAGTTTTTTGTGCATGCAGACGCACGCTCGAGCGACGAGACCTACGCTCGAGCAAAAAGTTGTGTCCCACGCTTGAGCGAGCATCGAGCGGGTATCGAGCGTAAAATTTTAACAACCAGTACTTTTGCATTTTTACAGACCGCTCGAGTGAAGGAGTCTATGCTTGGGCAACCCCTCTGGTTTGACAAGCTCGCTCGAGCGAAGGAAGCTACGCTCGAGCGAGACCCCGGTTTTCAACAAGTTTTGAAAAATGTTTTCCAAGGCATCTTTGCATCCTCATTCTATCATAGGCATTCCTAGGCCATGTTTAAGACTTTATAGTGAGGATTTAAGGGTAGAAACACACTAAGAACCAACGACGTAAGTTTTGTGCAATTAGAATGTGTGTTTCAAATGTGTGTCTGTTATGTGTTATGTAGGTCACGTGACGCATGTCGTGTGTTCAATCTGCTCCGTCTGTCTGTTTCAAGGCCAACTGTGAGTAATAATTTAGTAAAGTTATGTTCAAACTGTATCTACTTTCTGTGTGATAAAACAAGATCTGTTTTCTGAAATGATGTGTTCTGTACAATCAATGATTGTTCAATTTATGATATGTATTCGTGACATCCTTAGCATTATGTGATATCTGTTAGCTGTTACCCGGTATCGGAGGTTCTTTTACGGAACTTATTTCTGTCTGCACTTTGTTACCCGTACCGGAGGCCCTGTCACGGGGGCTCAGCTTCTGTTCTGTTCTGTTACCTGGATCCGGAGGTTCCTTTATGGAACTGGTTATTCGTAACCTCACATGTATACGTTCTGTTCTGTTTATGCTAATGGATGTATCGCGTAAACTTAATCATGACTTATGATTTCTGTCTGTATATGATCTGGACAAACTACGATTTTGATATGAACTGAATTATGATTTCTGAATCTATACGAACTCATTCATTGAAACCCTTTACTCTCTTATTATTCACTGGGCTTACGCTCACAGTTTATATTATGTATGTAGGTGAGCCGACACATGACCAGGGCCAGAGTTGACGGCCTTCTGTTTCGTTTTTGTTAGCCAACTGTTGTGCCTCCCGAGGAGGTTCCAAACGAAGCCTGGAGCCATGGCTGTTTGTTTTTGTGTTCATGTTAGTCTTGTAAAGTCAAGTCTTGGGAAGTACATTCTGTAAATACCTTGTAAATATTGTGTATCTGGACTGGCATGTTTATATATATAAATAAGTTTTGAAATGTTCTGTCCTATGTACATTATCACAGCTCATTGGGCCTTATCTATTTTTTATTATTGCTTCCGCAACCCCTTATTATTTGCTAATCTGTTCAGAGGCCTTTGGTAATCCACGGATTACTGGCCGGTTACGGTGCTAAACCCATGGGGGCGGGTTTAGGTCGTGACATGTGGCTACGACAATTGCATAACTAGCATAAGAATTCAAATGGAATTTGAACAGACGGTACAGTCGGATGACATAATGGTTTTGAACTTTTAATAGGGTTAAGATTATGGAGCTGGTGACCAAACTAGATATTTGAATTGAAATGTTGTTTGGCCATACACATTTCAAACCAAATACCTAAGATTCTTCACCCTGTAAGGATTAAAAGAGTGCAACTGGTTTTCAAGAGAACAACATACAAGATACAATAATCATGGCTCAAAAATTGCCAATTGATCATCTTAAGGCAATACTTTGTCGAATTGAAAAGGTTCAATGTAGATAAAGAAGTGATGATTTTACATCCGACAAATTTGGCGTCAAGCTAGTTAGGATCAAACAAGGATAGTTACTATGATTAGCATAAAGCTCTCATAAACTATGAGTCACATAATTCTATTCCTTCTAACACATGACACTACACCTCGAAACGCAGTAAGAGACGTGTGCTTAAGTCTACCCAAGGTCTCAAGGGTTTCTAGACCTAAGCTTTGATACCATGTTGTGACGCCCCAAAATTTGGAGACATCATAATAAGGTTTAAAACTTAAAATCAATTTTCTTAATTAAGAATCCTCATCAATGTTGCCACCAAATTTACCATCATCCGTTAAATAACACACCAAAACTAAAAGTTCTTAAATTACATTTCCAGTCAAACTTAAAACTTTGTCTTAGTACACAAATAAAAAAAAAAAAACTAGAGAAAAACTAGAAAACTCAGAAAAATGGTTAATGGAACTTTGGCATGCTTCAAGCTAATCATGGCTGAATGTTGCCTTCCAACACCTCGGTGTTTCCTTCGATTTCTTCGGTACCTGGCATGAAACGCCAGGGCAACCAGGATGCCAGTGAGCGACGAGCTCAATAAGATACTACAACCTGAAATACCCACCCCGATAATAATTCCCACAATGAATAATGCGTAGTAATAGAATAACATGTAGTATTTAATAAGCATAATAGGAATGCCATCAGTTGAAATATTAACAATAGATAATAAATAAGTAAAAAAATGACAAACAGAGGCAGTTTTTCATCATAAGGAAAATGCCCACTTTTCTTTTTAAATTTTCATAGATTTAGTTTATCAGGTAAGTTTAAGTAACTCTTCGCGGAGCACTATTTCCACTCAACCGCTAAGCAATAGCCACGGGCAATTCTGACTCCCCCTTGGTCAAATATTCAAATATTACCTGTAGTAACTACCAATGATGCCCACGCACCAGGGTTACATACCCGAGTTGTGACATCACGATCTGCCCCAAGAGAACGGTCTATGTTGTGACACTCGCATCACTAACCTTATATCACTTACACCGATAAGAGCCGAAATACCTTCCCGTGCCATGTTAGGGTTCGTAACTCACTTGCGCAAGATTCCAGACCGGGCTCACCCCATCACTTTTACATTTTAATGTATCATTGGTTAAATTCCGTGTCTCTTTACTCGTTGAGATATTCACAATAATTTAAAATTTAATTACCAATAATGTTATACCAACTCATTAAAATCCGAACATAAAATATTACACATGTCACATAATAATAAACAATTTTACAAATTTTAAATAAACAATTTATTTAAACCATGTCATGAAATAATAATTTAGATACCAAAAAAAAGGAAAAAGAAATAAATCATAATTACACACATGCATGGACTTTTAATCTATAAGATTAAGCTAGCACAATATTAAATAAACCACAATACGCCCATACATGGATTACTAATTTACAATATTTGATGAATTAGACCAACACAATAACTAATTTTTATCCAAATAAATAATTGAAGTGATGATCTTAAATCTGTCTAGAAATTTTCAGGTTATACCTTAGGTAATAAAAATTATAAATAAATTATTTATACAGTTCTAAAATTCGTGAAAATGTACAGAATATTTAATAAATATGTTTGGGTCATTTTTCAGAAAGAATTTCCCAAAAATAAGTTATAAATAAACAATTGAAGAGATAGTTTTTGATTCCTCCTTAATCTGTCAAAATTTTCAGAATGTATATCTTGCAAATGCAATTATAAATAAATTATCATTTTACCCCTATATATATATACATATATATAACTAAACCCTAAAACATTACACAATCACACTCACACACACAGAGACAGAGATAACGCTTATCTTCTCTCTCTCTCTCTCTCTCTCGGTTTCTCTCTTCCTTCTCTCTCTTTCAGTAGATCGAGCAACAGTGGTAACGAAGGGGTTCTATCTAGGGTTTCAGGCGCGGTGTTGCAGTCTCCGATCGCCGGAACCACCTTCATCATCCTCGTCGTCCCCTTGCCTTTATCTTCCTCAACGATTTAGAGTTGTAACAAGCCAACCTCCTCGGCATCGGCACCACTCCCCTCGGCATCGCCGCCGTCGACGCCCCTCAGAAGTCAGGTTAAATTTTTCTTGATGATGAAAACAGATTAAATCCTCAATGATCTAGAGTTTTTCTTGATTTCTATGAGTGATTCTGTTTTATTTTATTTTATTTTTATTTTTTTTGCAAATTTCAGATTGTTGATGATGATGATGAAAACAGATTTTTTTTTTTTTTTTTTTTTTTTTTTTTTTTTTTTTCTGATTTTAGATTTTTTGTTGATGATGATGATGAAAACAAATGAAGTGATTCTCTTCAATTTCAGTTTTAATTTTTTTATTTTTTTTATTTTAAGTTGATGGCTGTTGTTGATTCAGATTGTTGTTGATGATGATGAAAACAGATTATTATTATTTTTTTTTTGTTCTTGTCTTGTGTTGTGTTGAACAAAATTCAAAAAAAAAAAAAAGATCGGGGATATTTCGAGGTCGGGGAAACCCGATCCCCGATCAAGGGCAGGGGCAGGAACGAGGGAGGCGATGGGCTTCCCGCCGGGGATCGGGGACGGGGAATTTATTACTTTTGGGGATCGGAGACGGGGAGTGTAGTCCTCGGCCCTCCCCCGCCCCGTTGCCATTCCTAAGTGCATACCATATACACCTTATAACTAAAAAAGAAAAAATAATATAATTTCATATTTTTTAAGTCATAGTTAAAAAATGAATAAAAATAAAAAGATCATAACCAAATAACACATAAGGCATAATCAAAAATCTTATGAACCATAACTAAATAAGAAAATAACATAACTTAGAGATATATATGATAGAGGATGTGTATAGTAGAATTTCCCTCTGAAGTTTCATGATTTCACACTTTGACCTTGAAAATATTTTTTCTCACTATAACAAAATCGAATTTGTCCAATTTTAAAAACCAAAACTTAAAATCCAAATCCAAAACACAAGCCTAAAACCCAAAATTCAAAATCCAAACTACCAAATTTCAACCCCCGTCGTTTTTGCATCTTCAAATTTGTTAATGCTATTCATCCTAGTGAATGGATCAGGCAGGTCCAAGCTCCTCCAGCCCGCGTCCAAATGATCAAGCCCACCAGATAACCTGCAGGCAAGTTCAATGGGGAACAGGGTAGTCCCCCAGTGAACTCTTCGACGAGCAAGTTAGGAAGAGAAGTAGAGTATATAGGAGAAGATTAGAGATAGAAAACTTAACCTTTTTCTTGTCTACAACGTTCGCTTATATCCTTTAGTAATCATTTCGATGTCCCTTCCGACCTGCTCTCCTTGCCGAAAGCCTATGCTGTAGCTTACCTTACTCAGGGTAAGGGGGTCTTGTTCCGGCGGAGAGGTGTTGTCGTAATAAATGCTGTGATGGGCTGCATTAATGGTGATGTGTAGTGGCAATAACTTTGCAGATCTTTGTCTGCTGATGTGATTCGTCCTTCTCTTGCCGTGTGTCTGAATGTCATTGGCTCTTTATGCCATGTTGAACTCCAGCTGTCCTGGACCTCATCAGTTGGGTTATGCACTAGGCTTCAAGTGATGGGCCATAGGTGATTCATGGCCTTTATGGGCTTATACATGTCAGTAGTCCCCCATTCCCGAGTGCAGCTTCAGTCCAACGAAGGGAATATTAGTGACATAGATGAGTATGTTAGAGAGTGGCAGGATGGAGGTCGACCGGAAAGGGTGATCGAGGGGGGGCCGACCGCGATGGTTGGCCGAGCGGGAGGGCTAACCATGAGGAGGGGCGACCGCGGTGCTGGCCGAGTGGGAGGGCCAACCGCGGTGTTGGCCGAGTGGGAGGGCTGACCACGAAGAGGGCCGACCGCGAGGTTTGGCCGAGTGGGAGGGCTGACCGCGGGGAGGGCCGACCGCGGTGTTTGACCGAGCAGTAGGGTCGACCGCGAGGAGGGCCGACCGTGACGTTTGGCCGAGCGGGAGGGCGGACCACGAGGAGAGCCGACCGCGGTGTTGGCCGAGTGGGAGGGCTGACTGCGAGGAGGGTCGTTCGCTGTGTTTGACCGAGCGGGAGGGTCGACCGCGAGGAGGGCCGACCGTGAAGGGTGAGGTAGAGAGGCGTGGGGCTCGAGACGCGGCGGGTCACGTGGTGAGTTGAAGTGGAAAAGACAGGGTAAGGGGAGGGGACAGTGGATCGTGGACGTACACGTGGCAACATCCCGTAGGGGGAAGATTAGGCGTTGGATCAGAAATGAAACGGTAAGTCATTATGGGTGTTGAGGAGACAGTTTTGGCGGATGATTTTGAAAAGTTTTCAAACTGGCGGAAATTAATTGGGATCCTTGGAATACGGGCAAACCGTGGGCTTTTGGCGTTATTCGATTCACCTACCTGTTTACGAAAAATCAAAATATTCCAAGTGTGGATTCCTTTGTTGCTCACAATACACCTCTGCAACACTTTGTCGATTTCCTTGTTCCAGCCACCGAAGCGATTCGCAAACAAACCACAGAAATGGCCCAAGAAGGGAATGCGATTGTCAGGGTGGACCCGCTTGGAGATGATGATGCTGTGGAGCTAGCGGCGCAGTATAGGTCAGAGAGGGTGGGGGAGTCGGTGGTACGATCCCACGGTTCCACCATGATAGCAGCTCCAAAGCCAATCAGCCAGGCGGAACCAGAGCATTGGCATACGAAGGTTGACAAATCCACGATTACTGAGGTGGAGTTGGAGGCTATCCGCGAAAAATACCAGATCCCTGGAAAAGTGGAGTTATTGCTGCTGACATCAATGGAAAGGCCGTTTGACGCCAGGCCATGAGAGTTTTCCCTTTATGAGGAAGCTCTGAAGGGTGGACTGAGGTTGCCACTGCCGCAAGTGGTGGTGGATGTGCTTAACCGTCTAGAGGTAGCACCGGGGCAACTAATACCCAACGCATGGAAGATCCTGCTGGCCTGTGCAAGTGCATGGCCGAAGGCAAATGGAGGGGAGGCCATGACGGTAGACGAATTCTTTGCGTGTTATAAGGCTTCGGGGCAGCAGGAGACGTGGGTCACTCTGCAGGCAGCAGTGGGGAAGGAGTTGGTGGCGGGTCTGCCGTTGTCGATCAAGGGGTGGCGGCCGCGATGGTTCTACATGTCTGCCAATGGGGGGCTTGGAGGGCGCACCATTTGGAAAGTACCCATTAGGTCTGTGGAGCTGAAACTGGGGGCAGCTGCGGAGGGGAGGGTGAAGAGGGTGAAGGAGTGGAGGGAGAGAGAAAAGGCCAAATGGGACGAGCTCGTTCAGCCGTCGGCATTGTTTGAGGCGGGGTTGAGGCTAAAGTCAAGTAGTGGGTACCTCGACCGAGCGGAGTTAGAGGCGAGGAGAAGGGTTCAGGAGGCTGAGGATCAGGCCATTCTTGCTAAAGCCCAACAATTCAAAGAGTCCCAGGTCGACCGACCACCAAAATCGGTTGCGAGGGAGAGGATTCGACCTCGCCCCAAACCCTTGAGAGAGAAAAACTTGGGCGATTTTGTGCCGTGGCCGCCCCCAACAGTCCCTTTGAAGGAGAGGTCCTTGAAGGAGATGGAGGCGTTGGGCGTGGGGAAGAAGAAGAAGAGAGTGAGTCGAAGTGAGGAAGTGCCTGCCCAGAAGAGGAGGAGAGAGATGAGTGTAAAGGAAACCAGTACGGCCGCGGGGTCTGAAGGGGGAGAAGTGGAGGGGGTCCCAGGAAAGGTAGGTGGCCCAGAAGTGGTGGATGTTGCCTCAGAGGCCATGGAGGTGGTACTAGTGGTGGCGGCGATCGCCGTCGGGGTCGCAAAGGCCGCCCCCGAAAGACAAGTGGAGGACGAAGCTGCTGGCCCTGGGCCAAGGAGGGAGGAACAGCCCCAGTAGGGGCTTGCAGCTCAAGAAGGAGGAATTGGTGCGACCACGGCGATCTACCATGTTCGTGCGGTGGCGGGGCGGCTGGAGGGAGAAGAAGGCCCAGCTAGGGTAGGGGCAGACCGTCTTGTAGGGATTGTAGAAGAGGCAGCCCTGCGCTCGGCCCTGCGGTGGCGAGGCTGAACTGTTAAGGGGGTTATACTCCGCTCAAATGGAGGTAACCACCTTAGCAGGGGCCCTGCTGAGGAAGGCGGGGGCTTCCAAACTCAAGGCAGATGAGGCCAAGGCTCAGCTTGCAAAGTTAAAGAAGAAGAGTGCAAGTTGGGAGAGTACCCATACTGAGCTGCCAGTGGTTAAGGCGGAGCTGGAGGACACACGCCGCCAGGTCGTGTCGCTCGAGTTCCAACTTGCTGGCGAGCAGAAGAAGTTAGACGAGGCCCAAAGAGCCTGCACCATCGCGGTCGAGCGACATGAAGAGGCTATGAGTAGTAATGAAGAGCTGGTGAGGCAAAAAGATGAGGCTGATGGCAAAGTGGGCGATCTCCAGAGGGAACTGGAGAGCGAGCGCGCTAAGGCGGTGGAGGAGAAAGTGAGGCTTCAAAGGGAGTTAGAAGCAGAGAGAGTGCAGGCGACGGCGGAGAAGGAGAGCCTGAAGAAGGAACTGGGGGTGGAGAAGGCAAAGGCGACGTCGGAAAGGGCGGCCCTGCAGAAAGAGCTGGAGGAAGAGAGGGCAAAGGCAGCCTCTGAAAGGGCAGCTTATCCCGATCTGTGCGTCGCAGCAGTGGAGCAATTCAAAGGGTCTGCCGAATTTCAGACGGCGGTTGATGCCGCGGTCGCGAGTAGCCTGGCTGGGTAAGAATCTGGGGGAGCTGGCCCATCGAGGACGACCGCTGGAGGCAGAACTGAAGCAGAAGTTATTGAGAGCTTCCAGCAGTCAGACTTTTATAAGCACGAAATGGCTGAGTACTGGGACAGTGGCTGGAAGATGTTCAAACGTAGAGCTGAAGAGTTGTTCCCAGACTTAGACCTTAGTAGTGTAACGATTGGCGAGGACGATGTGGCCCAAACCCCCCTGGATGAGGGCATTGAAGAAGAAGACCTCCTCTCTAGTGAGGAGGAGTAACTGGAGAGGAAGGAGAAAAAGATACATTGTTGTTTTGTTTTGTTTTTTTTTTTTTTTGAATTGCTGTAATGAACTTTTGTACATGAATTGCTGTAATGAACTTTTGAACTTGCCTGCAGGTTATCTGGTGGGCTTAATCATTTGGACGCGGGCTGGAGGAGCTTGGACCTGCCTGATCCATTCACTGGGACGAACAGCTTTAACAGTTCCAAGAGTGAGGGTCTTCTGGCTCGATGGGAGCTGGCAGGGGTGGAGAGGCAGTGGTTGGGGTAGGATTAGTGAATTCCAAGATGAAGTCAGCGATAGCCTGTCCCTTAATTGCTGTTCGAGGCCGGTAAGAGATTTCAAACTGGCTGAGTTCCACAGACCACTGCATAAGTCTGCCGGAAAGTTCTGGTTGCTGCATGACCTTCTTCAAGGGTTGGTCGGTGAGGACCACTATGGAATGGGCTTGGAAGTAAGGACGAAGTCGTCTGAAGGTGGTGACCAAGGCCAAGGATAATTTTTTTAACAGGGGGTAATTCTGCTTAGCTCCCCTGAGAGCCCGACTGATGTAGTAGACCGGCTGTTGGACAGAGTCGTCTTCCCTGATAAGAGCTGCACTAACAGCGGTGCTTGAGACGGCTAAATAGAGGAAAAGGGACTCACCCGTAATCGCTTGTGAAAGGAGGGATGGATTGGCCATGCACTGCTTTAACTGCTGAAAAGCCTCTTCAGATTCAGTTATCCATTCAAAAGTTTGCCGAAGAACTTTGAAAAACGGTAGGCACTTATCTGTTGCGCGGGAAATGAAACGGTTGAGGGCTGCAACTCAGCCAGTGAGCCTTTGAACCTCCTTGACTGTCCTGGGTGACTGCATCTCGACCAAGGCCTTGATCTTTTCAGGGTTAGCTTCAATGCCCCGCTAACTGACCATAAAACCCAGGAACTTCCCGGATCCTACGCCGAAGGCGCACTTCTCTGGGTTGAGCTTCATTTGGTATTTGCGTAAGGTAGCGAAAGTCTCCTACAGGTCGGTCAGATGGTCAGTGGAGAGTTTGCTCTTGACTAGCATGTCGTCAACGTATACTTCCATATTCCGGTCTATTTGGTGATGGAAGACGGCATTGACCAACCGTTGGTAGGTGGCCCCAGCGTTCTTCAATCCAAATGGCATTACTCGGTAATGGTAGGTACCTCGGTCGGTGATGAAGGATGTATGTTCCCGATCGGACGGGTGCATCAGGATTTGGTTGTAGCCAGAGAAAGCATCCATGAAGCTAAGCATTTGATGACCGGCCGTGGCGTTGACCAACAGATCTATGTGGGGCAGAGGATAGCTGTCTTTGGGGCAAGCTCGGTTCAGGTCAGACTAATCGACACAGAGTCGCCATTTGCCATTGGTCTTGCGGGCGAGGACCACGTTTGACAACCATTTGGGGTAGTTGACATTTACGATGAATTGGGCCTCAAGGAGTTTGTCGACCTCTGCGGCTATAAGAGTATTGCGCTCCGGATGAAAGATGCGCTGCTTCTGGCGGTAAGGTCGGAAATGAGGTTCAATGCTGAGGCGATGAGTTATGAAAGAAGGGTCGATGCTTGGCATATCTGAATGAGTCCAGGCGAATACATCATTGTGTTCGGTCAAAAGGGCAGTAAGGTCGGCCTTAGCTTGGGGGGATAGCTGGCTGCCGATCTTAGTAGTTTTCATTGGGTTGGTGGGATCGATGGCAATCTCAACGAGCTCCTCCACCGGTTCGCCTCTGACCAGCTCGTCCTCATCTCGGGCGTCAAGTCCTTCAATGATCATGGCCTCCTTCAGCTTGACTTCCTTGAGTGAGGCAACATAACATTCCCTGGCGATGGTCTGCTCTCCCCGTACTATCCCGACCCCCTGGTCGGTGGGAAACTTTATGGCGAGGTGGTAGGTTGAAGTGATAGCTTGGAAAGCGTTGAGGGCGGTGCGACCGAGGATGATGTTATAGGCAGAGGGACAGTCGACCACAAGGAAGGTGAGTAACTTGGTAGTCTGCCGTGGGTATTCGCCAATAGTGATGGGGAGGTCGATGGAGCTGATGGAGGTCACCTGGTCGCCAGTGAAACCGACCAAGGGGGTTTGGAGGGAGGATAGACTTTCCTCCCCAATTTTGAGCTGGCGGAAGCAACTAAGGAATATGATGTCCGACGAACTGCCGTTGTCGATGAGAACCCGTCTGACCTTATAGTTGGAGAGAAGGGTAGAAATGACGAGGGGGTCATCATGAGGATAACGGATGCCTGTACAATCGGCGTCCGTGAAGGTGATGGGCTCTGTCCACTGCTTGGGCTGCTTGGAAGGTCGGTCTACTGTGTCCACTGCTTTATCCGAGCCTTGCCTTATTTTCCTGAGCTCTGCCTTCTGAGCGGAGCGGGATGGTTCGCCACAAGCAAGGCCACCAGAGATGACTCGGATTTCACCAACTGGCGGAGGGGGATTACCTGGGGGCCGAGGCTGTTGTGGGAGGCGGTCATGGCCTTGGTCAGGTTGGGCTGGCTGCCGAGGTGGGGTACGTCGGCGGTTGTTCCTGAGGGGCTCGGTTCTTTGTCTCTGTTGTGGGCGGGTGTCCGTGAACCGGCTAAGACGCCCTTGACGAATGAGGGTCTCGACCTGATCCTTGAGGTTGATGCAGTCATCAGTGTTGTGGCCGTGGTCCTGGTGGAAGCGACAATATTTGGACTGGTCTTTCCGGTTGGAAGGGGTCCGTGAAGGCAGGGGCCATTTGAGGGGATAATCCCGTTGGATTTGGTGGAGGACTTGTTCCATGGGAGAATTGGGGGGCGTGTACCGCTCGAACCAACCGGGCGGTCGGGCCGGTGCCGACCGGTCAGTGCGAGGAGGTCGGTCGGGATGTTGGGGCGTTTGGCTGTTATACTGGGTGTTTCTGGGTTCCGAGTCTTTTCTCTTTTCTCTAAGGGGTGGGTTTTTGGATATTGGATCTTGGCGAGCGGCTAGTGAATCCTCGGCATTCATATATTTCTGGGCTTTGAATAATAGGGCTGCCATGGAGGTCGGGGGGTTTTTGGAAAGGGAGAAGAGGAAATCGGACGATCGCAGCCCGGCTATGAAAGCCGTAAGGATGACCTTATCGTCATTCTCCGCTACTTGTAGGGCTTCGGTGTTGAAGCGGGTAACGAAGCTACGTAACGACTCCCCCTCGGTCTGACGGATGTTGAGGAGTTCGGTTGCAGGGCGGCGTTGGCGTTGGGCTCCAATGAAATGGCTGAGGAAGGAGTCGCTGAGATGCTGGAAAGTGGAGACAGAGTTCGCTGGTAACTAACTGAACCACAGTCGGGCTGACTCCTTCAGTGTCACGGGGAAAGCCCGACACATTATCTCGTCAGGGAAGGCATGGAGGATCATGAGGGTACGGTAGGTCTTCAGATGGTCGACTAGGTCTGTCGTACCGTCAAAGGAGTCAATGATGGGCATCTTGAACTTGGCGGGCAAAGGTTTGTCCCGGATGGAGGCAATAAATAGTAAATTTGCCGTAGTAGAGGGTTTATGCGGAATGTTCTACATGACCCCTTGGAGTTGGAGCTTCATTGCTCGGAGCTCAGCGTCCTAGAGTGGAACGTGGTCCCCATGGTCAATCAATAGAGGTTGGACGCTGCTGGCCTCCCCTTCAGGGGCTGGTGCTACGACCGACGGGTGTGGGGGCGGTGGTGGTGGATTTATGTGTGGGTGGGGAGGTTGCAAACCTTCCAGGTTGGGTGGATGGAGTTGTGGAGCAGTATGGCTCGGGGTTCTTTCTTGGTTGGGAGGAATATCTGGAGGTGGTGGAGGAGGAATCGGAAGGTTCCTTTGGAGTAAAGCATTTATCAAGGCCTGGTTTTGCTCGGCCATGCGGTTGATGCTATTGGTAAGTTCGATAAAGTACTGTGGTGGGTTGTTTGGATTGGGGGGTCCACTTGATGGTCGGCAGCATTATTGTGAGAAGCCATGGATCTAGTCGTGACCATACACTTTGACGGGTAGGAGAGAAAGGTTGTTGGAACGGGGCCTCCGGCGACAGTGAACACAACTGGCGCGAGAAGCAAAGCGTTCCCACAGACGGCGCCAACTGTTAATGCTGTTCATCCCAATGAATGGATCAGGCAGGTCCAAGCTCCTCCAGCCCGCGTCCAAATGATCAAACCCACCAGATAACCTGCAGGCAAGTTCAACGGGAAACAGGGTAGTCCCCCAATGAACTCTCCGACGAGCAAGTTAGGAAGAGAAGTAGAGTATATGGGAGAAGATTAGAGATAGAAAACTTAACCTTTTTCTTGTCTACAACGTTTACTTATATCCTTTGGTAATCATTTCGTTGTCCCTTCCGACCTGCTCTCCTTGCCGAAAGCCTATGCTGTAGCTTACCTTGCTCAGGGTAAGGGGGTCTTGTTCCGGCGGAGAGGTGTTGTCGTAATAAATGCTGTGATGGGATGCATTAATGGTGATGTGCAGTGGCAATAACTTTGCAGATCTTTGTCTGCTGATGTGGTTCGTCCTTCTCTTGCCGTGTGTCTGAATGTCATTGGCTCTTTATGCCATGTTGGACTCCAGCTGTCTTGGACCTCGTCAGTTGGGTTATGCACTCCCATCACTTGAAGCCTAGTGCATAACCCAGCTGACGAGGTCCAAGACAGCTGGAGTCCAACATGGCATAAAGAGCCAATGACATTCAGACACACGGCAAGAGAAGGACGAACCACATCAGCAGAAAAAGATCTGCAAAGTTATTGCCACTGCACATCACCATTAATGCAGCCCATCACAGCATTTATTACGACAACACCTCTCCGCCGGAACAAGACCCCCTTACCCTGTGCAAGGTAAGCTACAACATAGGCTTTCGGCAAGGAGAGCAGGTCGGAAGGGACAGCGAAATGATTACCAAAGGATATAAGCGAACGTTGTAGACAAGAAAAAGGTTAAGTTTTCTATCTCTAATTTTCTCCCATATACTCTACTTCTCTTCCTAACTTGCTCGTCGGAGAGTTCACTGGGGAACTACCCCGTTCCCCGTTGAACTTGCCTGTAGGTTATCTGGTGGGCTTGATCATTTGGACGCGAGCTGGAGGAGCTTGGACCTGCCTGATCCATTCACTGGGACGAACAGCATTAACAAAAGGAAAATGTCTCGTAGCTCAAATTTTGTGGCTCAAAAGTGGCTCAAATAACCAAAACGACGTCGTTTTGGCCATTTTTATGTTGTTCTGTACTCAAAACGACGTCGTTTTGGCCATTTGAGCCACTTTTGAGCCACAAAATTTGAACTACGTAGCATTGTCGATTAACAAAATTCATCTACAAACTTCCATTACTCTTTCATCTCTCCTTCTACCCTAACCCCCACTACCTCTCTTCGTCTCAATCGCCTCTTATCTTCTTGTCCTACATGTTCCACCCATGTACCACGACCATTGTTCATATACAGTCAAATACATCTCCATTTAGTTGAGATTTTATTTGTTTTACGAAATTTTGCGAAAAATCAACTTATTGAAAAAAATCAAAAGCATTAATTATTTTCATATGCTTTTTCTTGTTTGGAGTAAAAATGCTTTTTAAATTTTTTTGTTAAAAAATTTAAAAAACAAGTTTTGAAAATTCAAATAAACATGAATTTGGTTTTGAATCTTAAAATTTTAATATAATATTTTTTATGCAACATGACTACCAACATGGTATTTTTTTCATCCCGAATTGGATGGTACTGGTACTTTATTTTGGGAGTAAGTTGTGAAAAATTACAAATATTAAAGGCTCAAGTAGAAAATATATATTTGGGTAAATTACATTGAAATTCCCTGAGGTTTATATCTATTACAGTTCTCCCCCTCACCTTTTGAAAATTACATTTCTCTCCCTATGGTTTAAAGTTTCATTACAAATTCCCCCCTTAGCAAATTAATTTTTTTAAATATCAATTTTGCCCTCACTGAGTAAATTACATTGACACCCCTCACATTTTAAAAATTAAAATCCCCTCCTTAAGGTTTAAAGTAGCATTACCAAGTTTCCCCTTAGTTAGTTTTAGTTGGAAAAAAAAATTCATTGAAAAAAAAATTAATTGGAAAAATATTTTGTTAGCAAAATTTTTATTTTTTATTTTTTAAAAACCAATGCAAACTCATTTTTTGAATTTAAGTTTTTTCCTCAAATTTATAAACTGAGATAACCATTTATAAACTAAAAAAATTATCAAACAAGTTTTTATGACAGTTTTTAAAATTTTTATAAATACAAATTGAAAATTGAAAACGAAATGGTTACCAAACAAGCTTCAGATAGTAAAAATGCCATAGAATTAACAAATAATTAAATAAATTACCAACGTAAGAAATGACTTGTCAAAAGATTCTTAGACTGTGTATTGTTTGATTTTTTTTAAAAAAACTTACAAATTAAAAATTAATTTGGTTAAGAAATAAAAAATAAAAAATAATTATCATTTTTATATAATTTTTATATTTCGAGTGGTTAGAAATAATTTTTTACAAATTACACTTTTGGCGACTAAATTTTTAGTCGCCAAAAGTCATACTTTTGGTCGCCAAAAGGTTTTTCCGACTAAATAATTTGGTCGCCAACTTAGTCGCGGAAAGACAGTCGGCGAAGGTATTGGCGACTAAAAAAAATTTAGTCGCCAAAAGTCCTAAATTGGCGACTAAACAAGTAGTCGCCAAAAGTAAAAAGTATTTTTAGCGACTAAATTATTTTTTTCTCGCCAATAATCAATATATCCCAACTAAAACAATTTAGTAGCTAAATTTTATACTTTTGGCGACCAAAAAAAAGTTTGTCGCCAATTCCAAAACTTTTGACGACAAAATTTGTTTTAGTCGTCAATTTTAGTCGCCAAAGGTGTATTTTGTTGTAGTGTTAAATTGAAACAGTCATACGTACGTATATAACCTATCCAAAAGTTAAAATGATAATTATTTTTTATCCTTAAATGATAATTAATTTTTATTTCTTAACCAAATTAATTTTTAATTTTTAAAAAAAATTCTAAAAATCAAACTATATATAGCCTAAGAATCTTTTGATAAGTCATTTCTTACGTTGGTAACTTATTTAATTATTTGTTAATTTTACAATATTTTTACTATCTGAGGCCTGTTTGGTAATCATTTCGTTTTCAGTTTTTAATTTATATTTACAAAAATTTTAAAAACTGTCATAAAAACTTGTTGGGTAAATTACACCGACACCCCCCTAAGGTTTATGTTTATTACAGTTCCCCCCTCACTTTTTGAAAATTACATCTTCCTCTCTGAGGTTTAAATTTTCATTACAGATTCCCCCGTCAGCAATTTAATTTTTTTAAATACCAACCCTCACATTTTCGAAATTACAATCCCCTCCCTAAGGTTTAAAGTAGCATTACCAATTGCCCCCTTAGTTAGTATTAGTTGGAAAAAAAAATTATTTGAAAAAAAATTTTGTTAGTAAAGTTTTTAAATTTCTGTTTAAAAACCAACGTAAACTCATTTTTTGAATTTACGATTTTTCCTCAAATTTTCAAACTGAGACAACAATTTATAAATTAAAAAAATTATCAAATAAGTTTTTATGACACTTGTTAAAATTTTTGTAAATATAAATTGAAAATTGAAAACGAAATGGTTACTAAACAGGCCTCAGATGGTAAAAATATCATAAAATTAACAAATAATTAAATAAGTTACCAACGTAAGAAATGATTTATCAAAATATTCTTAGGGTATGTATGGTTTGATTTTTAGAAATTTTTCTTAAAAATTAAAAATTATTTTAGTTAAGAAATAAAAAATAATTATCATTTAAGGGTAAAAAATAATTATCATTTTAACTTTTGAGCAGCTTATATACAAACGTAAGACTGTTTCAATTTAATTTGTAAAATATTATTTCTATCCACTCGAAATATAAAAATTATATAAAAATGATAATTATTTTTTATTTTTTATTTCTTAACCAAATTAATTTTTAATTTGTAAATTTTTTTTCTAAAAATCAAACCATACATAGCTTAAGAATATTTTGATAAGTCATTTCTTACGTTGGTAACTTATTTAATTATTTGTTAATTCTACGACATTTTTACCATCTGAAGTCTGTTTGGCAACCATTTCGTTTTCAGTTTTCAATGTATATTTACAAAAATTTTAAAAACTATCATAAAAACTTGTTTGATAATTTTTTTGGTTTATAAATGGTTGTCTCAGTTTGTAAATTTGAGGAAAAAAACTTAAATTCAACAAAAGAGTTTGTATTGGTTTTTAAATAAAAATTTAAAAATTTTCCTAACAATTTTTTTTTTCAATTAATTTTTTCCCAATTAATTTTTTTTTCAATGAATTTTTTTTCCAACTAATACTAACTAAGGGAGCAATTGGTAATGATACTTTAAACCTTAAGGAAGGGATTGTAATTTCTAAAATGTGATGGGTGTCAATGTAATTTACCCAGTGAGGGAAAAATTAGTATTTAAAAAAATTAAATTACTGAGAGGGGGAATCTGTAATGAAATTTTAAACCTCAGGAAGGAAAATATAATTTTCAAAAAGTGAGGGGGGGACTGTAATAAATATAAACCTCAGGGGTGTTAGTGTAATTTATCCAAACTTGTTTGATAATTTTTTTGATTTATAAATTGTTGTCTTAGTTTGTAAATTTGAGGAAAAATCGTAAATTCAAAAAATGAGTTTATGTTGGTTTTTAAACAAAAATTTAAAAATTTTACTAATAAACTTTTTTTTCAATTAAATTATTTTTTTTCTAGTTAATTTTTTTTCCCGACTAATACTAACTAAGAGGACAATTGGTAATGCTACTTTAAACCTTAGAGAGGGATTGTAATTTCTAAAATGTGAGGGGTGTGAATGTAATTTTTCCAGTGATGGAAAAATTGGTATTTAAAAAAATTAAATTGTTAAGGGGAGAAATGTGTAATGAAATTTTAAACCACGGGGAGGAAAATATAATTTCTAAAAGATGAGAAAAAAATTATAATAAACATAAACTTTAAGGGGTGTCAGTGTAACGTACCCTATATATTTTAAGAGTCAAAATAAATTTTAAAAAAAATTATTAAACTTAAGGGAGGTAAAGTATAATAGCCCATCTGTACGCCATATCACACGATGTAGCATTTTCTATCCAAAATTGGGCGGAAGTTTGTTTCGGAAGCAAATGGAGAAAAGTTACAAACATTATAATGACAAAAAAAAAAAAAAAATTTAAAATGACAAAATATATAACTTAAAGGTCATGTTTGATTCAAAAGACTAATAGTGAAGTATTAATAATCCCATTAAATTAGTGTAGGATTCACTATCCAATTGGATTAATATCCATTGGATTAATAATCCCACCCCTATCCCATTACTAATAATCCTACAAATTTGTTGGATTAATTATCCATTGGATTAATAATCCTAAACCAAAATGTTAAAACAAACATGAGATAATTGGGCCCACGGATTAATAATCCTAATCCCATGCTCTAATCTACCCAATCAAACATGCCCAAAAGGGTTTGTTTTGGGAGATAGAATGGAGGGGATTGATAGTGAGGGGATTAATAGTGAGGGGATTGTTAGTGAGGGGATTGATAGTGAGGGGATTGATAGTGAGGGGATTAATAATGAGGAATTGTTAAATTATTTTTATATAAAATAATAAAACAAATAAAAAAATATAAAAAATTAAACATTATATTTAAAAAAAAATTCCCAATATATAAAAAATAAAAAAATTTCTAATCCCCTCACTATTTTCTAATACCATCTCTACCTCCTCCTTACCAATCCCCCTTCCAAGGGTATTAGCAATACCAAGGGACTAATAGTCCCAACCCTTTCTCTGCAAACAAACAGGGACTTTAGTAATACCTTGGTATTACTAGTCCCAATACCCTCCCTATAGCTCAAAACAAACGGGGCCCTAGGTTGTTCTTCACTTCTTGGTTATATTCAAGTTCAGAACCCTTCGTATCCACCAGACTACCCTTCATATCTACCCTTCTTTATTGGCTACCGGAGTCCCTTGAGTTTTATCGAACATAGGTCCTGTTTGGTAAGGTTTATTTTCAGTTTATTTCAGCTTTTAACTTAATTTAAGTTATTTTGATGTGTTTGGTTCAGCTTAACAATACAGCTTATAACTTTTTGTAAGTCAAAAATCAACTTATTCTTTGAGTAGAGGAGGAGAAACTTAATTTACAAGTAAAAAATCAGCTTATGTTCACAGTTATAAGCTATAAGCTGTTAGACTATAAATTATCACTTTCTTACAGTTCTACCAAACAGGGCCATAGTTGCCCGCTAAAATAAAATATAAATAAATAAATAAAAACCCACCAGTTGACATGTATTAAGGTAGTTTTTAATCATCTAAAGTAAATAATGTTGATTTTCTTACAAAAATTATGTAATAATAACATTTTTTTATTTACGGATTCCAAAAAAAATATCCAATTAATTGTCAATAAATAAAATATGTGAACTATTTTTATTTTGTCACCCGCTTCATACGTTTAAATGTACACTAGAAATTTTATTTTTAATTTTTTTATTTAAATTTTCTACCTTTTTCCTTTGCTTCCTTGAATGCAATGCAGAGAGTATTGTACTGCACAATTAACTGCAAAGAAGAATTTTTTTTTAAAACGAAAAGTAAGGATACTATGTGGTATTGTCACGGCATCCATAGGTCTTGGTTTTGAGGTACTCGGTTGCTGGTTAGATTTAACTCAATTCATAGAAAGAAATCTACTATTAAGGTATCAATAGATCTCAGTCATATGCTACAGAAAAATTCAAAATCAATCGAAATACAGTGTAAGGTCTCAAAAAGGACCAATATAAAAATTTTCGCATCTCTCAAGATTCAAACTTGAGCACGCCTATGGAGAGAATTGCTTTCTCCACTATGCCATCACCTACGGTAGTGACTAGGAAGAGAATTAAAGAGTCAATTAATACAAAGTACAACAAATTAAGTAGGTATACCCTTCACTCGAAGGCAATAACGTGAGGTGGTCTTGGAACAAATTTACAGTTGTAACTTGATTGATAAGACCTAATATTTTTTATTAGAATTTAAGAGAGAACTATCGAGTAATAAGTAGTGTGAAAACCTAAGCGGTCTTTTGAAAAGTGGGTTATAAGCTACTTCTCAGATTATAACCCACTTTTCTCTTTCACAAAAAACTGATTATAATCAGTTTTTAATCAACTTTTAATCAAAAAGTTGATTATAACAATCTTTCCAAAATAGTCCTAAATAATCTTTCAAGGACTTGAAGAAGGTTATGTTGCCATGGCATACTGATTTAAATATCCAAGCAAATTTGTTTATTTATTTATGCTTTGAAAATTATATCTAACATATTCTCAAGAGTGTAGGAAATGAGAAATCTTATAAATGTAGGTATTTTTAAAAAATTAATAATGATAAAACTCTATGAACTTCTAGTTGGCAAACCTAAAGTAATGAGTACAAATGCATTCATATAGACTAATGATCATTCCACACCAAAATTGAAATCTATACTTGAAATTTAAATTGAAAACTCTTTCTAAATATTTTTCCCTCGTAGTAGAGAGTATTTCTATTCACACAATACACCCTGAATTCCATTACCACATTCAAATATCACACTGATATAGTTTGGGAATTTCTAATTGCACAACAAAAAAATCTCCTTATAGTCCTATGAGGGATGGTTTTACGATGCTCATTTACTTCAAACATGTCATTGGGAGATCCTCATTCTACTACCTGAAATAAGAAAGTGTTTCAATCGGGGTGCTGGAATTAGCACTCCAACGAATAAGTTAGTTTTTTAGAAGAGATGATGTAGTGTTTATATTTTTAAAGGTGTAAGTTCTTAGAGCATACATTTTTCATTCACCATTACCTTCTTTTTATAGACATTTTTCTAGATATTTTCTCCTCTAGCTTTTGATTATTGCCATGTCAGAGCCCATTCTCCTACTATACTTCTAGAAAGGGATATCTTGAGCCTACTTAAAGTGGATCATTATGTCGAGATCCCTTACCTATTCGGCCCCAACACTGCATTTCATACTTGGAATATACTTCAGCCACCCTTTAGGCTTACTCCACAATAAATTGTTTGAGCCCGGTGGGCCTTGCTAAGTTTGGCCCATTTTGGGTGGGCTTGGATGTGCCTTGTTTGCTGACTAGTAAGTCTAATTATTCGGCTCCCACAATTCTTTATTTTAATTTTTTTATTATAATATTATCCCTATTTAAAATCACTCAAAACTATTAAGGAGTCAAAGGGCAAACCATAGACTTGAGTTAATGTATGATAATCTACTTATAACATTTGTCTCTAACTCATCTTTGGCATGAAATCAGGAAGGAATTGAAAATTTTGAGCACTCTCCCACTAGCCACTACCTTTCACCGTTCTCCAACCTCTAGTCACAAATTTAGGCGAACGGCTTCTGCCACCCTCCACTACTGGCCATTGTGTCTGGTCACTCTTCAATGTTTACTGTTGACTACCATCTCCAACAACTCACCAAACAAATTTTCTTATTTTTGTTTCTATATTTTCCAAAATAATTATTGCATAAAACATACTATTTTGTTTTTGTTTCTTGCGAAAGTATTTCATTTATATATATATATATATTGAGAGGGAGATTTATGATTTGGATTGGGCCGTGGTAAGAGCCGGACAAATTGTGGGCCGAATACATTTGGGTCGTAGCAGCCTGGGTCCATCCAGAAAGGATTTTCGCTCAGTAATGGCACAGTTGCTATGAAACCGAGCTACTTGCTCGGTAATGGCATAGTTGCTCGGTAATGGCATAGTTGCATAATTGATGTCATATTAGCGGTCAAGTGAGGTTCGGCCGAGATGTCAGCTGCCTCACTGGGTTCCACGGTTCATGCGTTAGCTCGGCAGGAAGGCCGACGGCTAACCAACATGACTTATCCTGAGCTTGGCTAAGTCGGAATGCAACCGAGCTCGGTCGTCATTGAGCTTGGCGAGCGGAGCGCTCTGGCTAGCTGCGCAGTACGGCCGTTGACAACCGAGATGCTGCAGCCCGACTGCCGAGCTCCCAGTGGTGTGGGCTAGCAGTTAGGTGATGTTCAGCTAGATTTGTGCTGACAGATGGGATAGCAGCACCACGTGTCGAGAGACTAATGGGAGTAGATTTGGGGCGCAGAAGGTATATAAGCGAGTTTGCGCCCCCACTACAACAAAAAACACATTTGGCGACCCAAAAATTTGTCATCTAAAGTACAAATTCCATCACCAAAAGAATCGGCAACAAATATACAACTTGTCGCCAAAGGCCTGTCACTAAAAGTATTGGCGACGAAATCAGAAATTGTCACCGTATGTAGACATTTAGCGACGAGCAAAATTGGTCGCCAAAAATCATATATTTTGTCGCTATAAAATTACAATTTGTTGCTAAAAGGTTAAAATTTGGATAGGCTATGTAGTTTTAGCGACAAATAAATGCGTCGCCAAAAGTACTATTTAACGACAAAATTAATTTGGTCACTAAAAATCACGTTTTTAGCGACGAGTAAGTTTTGGTTGCTAAAAGTTCTCGGAATAACCACTAACTTTTAGCAACAAAAACAATATATTGTCGCCAAATATATTAATAGCGACCAAAATACCACCTGTCACTAAAAATTCAGTACACAAATTTTGATTTTAATAATTTTCCTGTTCAAAATAATCCAAAACACCTGTTTTCCTATGCACAATATATACACAAATGTAATGTAAATAATAATACATCTGTGCAAGACATTCATACTAATTCAAAATTAATAGTTATGAAAAATTCCAATAAACATAATTACAATTCTCTGACAATCTAAAACATGCATACCAAAGTACTTACAAACTACTAACATCAAACCCATAAATACATTACCAAATCCTATTTCAAAATATTTTCAAAATTACAACCAAATATTTTGATATTAAACATCTAATCAACAAGTCATTTACTAAAATCCTATGTCAAAATATTTACAAAAACACAACACCAAATATTTTGATGCTAAACATTTAATCCATAAATCATTCACCAAAATCCTATGTCAAAATATTTCCAAAAACACAAAATCAAATCTTCTGATGCAGCCCAAACTATTTTCCACCATTGCCAATTGTAGACACCCCATTTTTGACCGACCTTGAGACTCAGACGTCACCAGTTGAGCGCTTGGTGATATTGCATAATGTGCTCGTTCAGAAGTTTTAGAGTCTTGGTCGTGAGCCTTGCCTCCGGACTTCCGAACCCTCTTCTGTGCCTTGCCTCGATTTGCGAACCAGACTCGGTTTTCTCTGTTTCTTTTCCTGAGGGGAGGGAGAGGTCCCGTGGACCATCTCTCAGTGGCCGTGGGCTACATTTTGTGGCTGTAGGCCATTTTTCCCATTTCGGAGCCCGGTTCCCGATTTTCGGAGCCGTCAGGCCGTGTGCCTCAGTTCGGGACCGCCTAACCATCTCCGTTTGCTCTGGTTTTTGGCATATGTCTTATCTTCTCCCTTTTGAGGGACACTGAGGTCTGAGAGACCCACTTCGTGGTCGAACACCACTCCCGGTGCCTAACAGCCAGTTTTCGGGGCCTCGGGCTGCGCGTTTCGGCCCCCGAACCTTCATTTTGCATCGGTTTGGGCTCATTTTTTGTGGAGACCTTATTTTCACTGTTAGAAAGCTTGTAGGAGGGTGGGAGGCCAGCAATTTTGCTGAAAAGCCAACTTCTTTTTGGTCAAAAGTGGTTCAGCATGAATCCAGGAAGGAGAAAAATTTGCGCGGCTTCACCGAAACGGGCGTAACTCTTTGCACAAGAGGAATTAAGATATGAGGCCACCACCATTGGAAAGCTTACTTCTGGGGCTTCATTTTTCACTCAAGAATCTCCCATGTCCAAGTCCGGGGGGGGGGGAGATGTGGTTGGTTGAAGTCTGGTTGGACCGAATCTGCGCGGCTTCACAGAAAAGGGCATAACTTTTTCTACAGGAGGAATTTTAATGCAAGGTTTGAGCCATTGGAAAGCTAACTTCTGGGGCTTCATCCTAGAGGGTGGCCGGCCACTTTTTTCCCTTTGACCTAGCCGGCCGGCTAGGGGAAGTGGCCGGCCGGCCACCTGCAGCAAAATTGTCAGGCCGACCTGCTTCTTCAGGTTGAGTACATTCCAGCTGTGTCTTGGTTTTCCCCCAAAAATATCTATATCCGGGGGACCCTTTTGGAGGGAAAAGAGGCCTCATTTCCCTCCACTTTTTCCTAGACTCTTCTCTCCCTCTCTTGCCTATATTGCTGGCCTCCCAACTCAAGAGAAAGGGTTACAAGAATTATTTGGAGGATATAGATACATATCTCTCCATTTCCTTCAAGTTTTGGGCTCCATTTCTTCATCATCATCAAGCTCTACCACCGCCACTCCATTCCAGCAGCAAGGGGAGGAATTCCAGCAGCTTAGAGTCATCAAATCTGGTCCAAGAAGCAACAAAAGTGTTGGTCTTCAAGGGTAAGTCCACTTTCCCTCTTTTCTAGCTCATTTTTGCACCATTTCTTAGCCATATATGCCTACTGTTTTGAGCTCCGGCCCTAACTGAAAGTGGCCTTCTTTTGAGCTCTTTTTCACTTTTTCTTAAGGGCTCAACCCTGTTTGAGCCCCCCATCTTGCACTTGCTTCAATATCTTCCTTGAATGTTGTTTTCTTGCATGCTTTGGCAGCCCATTATGCTTCCATTTTTGTGCATTTTACAGAACTGAAAATAGTCTTATTTTAACCTTCTTAACATGTTTTATTAAGGGTCTTTGCTTGTTTGGTGAATTCTTTGTATACCTCATGTTATAGCCACTTTTGAGCCTCATTTTGCATTGCATTTCTAGCATGTTTGTATACTGATTTCGGGGCTGCCATAAACTGTAAATGTGCATATTTTTTGTCCCTCTTCAATGTTGTAGAAGGACATTTTTCAGTTTGGGCTTTGCATATACCACTTGCCTCTTTGGCCACCTTTTGGCCCGTTTTCTTGCATAAGAGCTTAGCCATATCTATGTTTGTTTTTGAGGCTTTTACAGTTCTGTAAATATGCATATTTTGGGTCCCTCTTCAATGTTGTTGAAGGTCCCTAACCCGTTTGGGGTCAGCAGCTGTGAGTTGCTTCATAACCTCATATTTAGGGCCATTTTTGCACACTAGTTTTTCCCTATTTATATTTGCTGTTCGGCCATACTTTGAACTGGAAAAATGCTTATTTTGGGGCTGCCTTGCTACTGTCTATTCATTGCATATCCATATCGTGCATGTTTGGTATAGCTATAGGCCATTTCAGGCGCCAAAGTCCATGTTTCGGGACTATTCCATGCATCGGGTGTGTTTTCGCCTTATTTCGGGGCTGTTTTCCCCACATTTCAGTGCTGAAATTCCATTAGCATGTTTGCATATCATTTCCATGCTATTGCATTGCGTATGCCATTGCCTCGATTTGCGTGCCCGTGTGCACGCATTTCGAGGCACTTCATTTTCATCCATCGGCCTCTTATGTGAGTGTGGCTGAGGCTCTCTCATGTTAGTATAAGTCCATGTTGCATTCTATATGCCATTTTAGCCATATTACATTGCGTATGCCATTGCCTCAATTTGCGTGTCCGTGTGCACGCATTTCGAGGCACTTCATTTTCATCCATCGACCTCTTATGTGAGTGTGGCTGAGGCTCTCTCATGTTAGTGTAAGCCCATATCACATTTCCATGTCATTTGCATTGCGTATGTCATTTTCTCGGTTTGCATGCCCGTGTGCACGCATTTCGAGGCATCTCATTCTTACAGCATAGTGCATACTAGGTTGTATCTTAGATCGCATTCAGTCATTTTCTTCGGTTTGCGTGCCCGTGTGCACGCATTTCGAGACATCTCATTTTCATAGCATAGTGCATGTTAGGTTGTATCTTAGTTGCATTCATGCATATCATGCATATTGCATCGTGTCCAGGATAGGAGTTAGCCCGGGCACGGGAAACGAGGTATGTTTCGTACTCCGAGTGACGGAATGCGTCTCAATTCCCCAGTCACCGACACTCCGGATTACCCATGATGGAGTTAGGGCTTGTTGTGTTTATACGTGCATTCATTCTATATTGAGTTGCACATTTCGACCCCTCTGCCATCATGCATCGATATGCGTGATTGGTGGCACGAGGATCGAGGCATGCATATATCTGTGAAAATACATTGCTATGCCCCTTTTCTGCTCTCTGTTGCAGTAAAATGAAGAATCAGCAACTTTTCAGAGTTTGGCATGCTTTCCAAGAATAACTGCTAAACAGAGGCTAATTGGGGCATCCCAGTGGATTTCCGCGCAAGGCAGCCCAGACATACATCATTCATCAGAAGCAAGGCAGTCCCTGGCTTGCATGCCAGTTTTACAATTTTCTTAATTAATTTGTTAATTAATTAGGAATTTGTATATTATTCGGACTGTAATATTTGGATTGTAATATTCTTTTATTTGGGACTGTATATTTATTCGGACCCTCTGCGCGAGGGCACAACTGTAATAAGTGTGCGTGTGTGTGTTGTATGTCTTCCAACCCCACGTCTTTCTCCCTTTTATTTATCCGCTTATGATGGTTAGATTAGGGCATGTTTCAATTAGCATACACTATGATAGCATGTTTGCATTCATTCATCTGTTTTGCATGCACCGGGCTCGGCGCATCATACTAACTGCATTGTACTTTCAATTCCAAATTGAATACATGTTAGTTGTAGCATTCCATATGCCATGTTTAGAATAGCCGAGCCTGCTATAGTTGCATTTTGCATGTGTTGCATTAGGCATTTCTGTATACTTAGGATCATGCATGATTTCTAATGTAGTTTCTGTTTTGGCTTGGAGTACTCGGTGAGTTTTATGCTTTAGCATCCTTGCATGCGTGTGAGTGACTGCCATGAATAGCATGCTTACCATGAGGCTATATGCTTATGTGATATAACTGCCTGAATGCCTGTGGGTGAAGGTTGGGTTACTTCAATTGGAATAAATCATCAAATGTTTGTTTTAAGCCCACTAGATAGTGGCAAAACCATCTTTTATAAGCCCACTCGAGGGCGGCAAAATTTGCATTTTAAGCCTACTTGCGAGTAGCAAACCATCTTTCAAATAAACAAGCATGAAATGTTTTGTTCCAATTCAGGCGACTCGGTCTATACTTATATGCTGTGTGCATCACATAGTAACCTAGGATAATAACCGGAATAAGAACACACAAAGTTTTCAAAAATAGATATCATGGTTAGTAGAGGCCGATCTTTGATCGGGCGAGCGGGGGTGCTCACGAAGTGACCTTCCCCAATCGTACCCAAGTTCCCGAGCCGAGGCAACTTTGGTGATGACGGACACATGGCCTTTGGCACCGAGTCAGGGTTTCCTAAATTTCCCATTAAAAAACATTTAGGTGGCGACTCTGTATCTGGCAAAGAAGTCCATGTTTGGCACTTCTTTCAAAATCTGTTTTTCTCAAAAACGATTTGCCGGATTTGGACTCTTTGGTTCAGACTTAGAACCGTGACAATTTGAGAGTCCTGAGCTGTAGTGACCCCAAATGAACGGAACGGGAGCTTGTTCCTCCCTGGGCGTTCGGGGACGTCTACAGTTTCTGGCGACTCTGCTAGGGATTTAGAGAACTTGACTCGAACTCTTGATATCTGTTTTTGACTACACTTGTGTGTTTCTTTGCATTGCATTTGCATTGGTGCGCCTAGGACACCGTGTTTGCCATCTGCTATTCCTGAACGGTTTGCCGGAGGCTTGTCTTTTCAAGGCATGACCATAAGGCTGACCGGTTGTGGGCTCTGCCAGTATGGGAACACAAACCCCGGTTTTACCGGGGCACCCTTTTTGACCATTCGACCTAGTACATATTCGGATCCATAGTGACCAATCCAAACTAGGACAGGTTGTTTACCCGTTTATAGGTTGTTTGAAACCGCTGTGTGCGTAGTGAAACCCTAGCTCCTGACAAAATAGGACAGGGAAACCCTACCCCGACATAGGGGTGTTTTGGCTCTCACTTGTCTGCTATGTGCTTTAGAGTGCGTCTCTACAGGAATGCATGTATCAGTGTATGAGTTTGGGCATCAGGCCTGCGGGCACCAGTTTGCGAATTTGGGCATCAGGCCTGAGGGCATTACTATCAGTATTTGGGAGTCAGCTTTACCTGTGGGTATCAGACTCAGATTTGGGGCAGAATTTTGGGACAGAATTCAGTAGGGGGCACACTCATTCAACTATACTCGTATCTGTTCAGATGGAATCAGGCTGAGGTGCTGTCTGTTTTCTCTTTTGCTAGGTAGTCTTGGAACCATAGCTTCAGAAGGCTCCGATATCCCCCGAGGTTCATCGAACTTGTGCTAAAGACTTTGTCAGGTCAGAGATTCAGTTCAAGGGCAATCAGTGTTCCTTTGCCAGAGGCAGGGTAAAAGGGCTAGTCGGGCACAAATCACCAGTTCAGCAGTTACCAGATCAGCGGCCCTTATCCACCCCACCAGTGAACAGTCAGGCTGAGGTCTCAGTTTCTACTGCAGGGATAGATTCCAGTTAGTCAGATAGATCAGCAAAATACATCAGGGATGAAGGCTCTAATGCGCCAGATGCAGGAGAGCATGAGACAGATGCATGATGATGCCGCCCGTCAAGCGGAGTTCTCCAAACAGCAGGCCGCGATCATGGCCCAACAGGCCGAACTAATCACCAGACTGCAACAGCAGAATGCGGCATCTGCTTCACACCAAATTCCTCCTCCGGCAGGGGCTCCATTACCCGAGCAAACACCTACCGTTCAGAATACTCCCCCAACCACTCAGAACACCGTGCCAAATATCCAGAACCTGCAAGAGGACACGAATCTTCCAACGGGGCCAACTCTGCCCCCGCTTCCGCCACAACTGTCCAAGACCCATACACCTAATCACCCGGACTCTCCTTTCGAGTTCGAGATTGATCATACAGCTCTGAAATTGAGCAAGCTTGAGAAGCTCTTCAAGAAATCCCAGGGGGTCATGGCTATCCCGGACATTGAGGACGGGTACACCGACGTGGCCGTAACATTGCCCGATAGGTTCAAAATGCCTCAAATTGACCGCTTCGAC
Source organism: Camellia sinensis (assembly GCF_055761805.1). Classification (NCBI taxonomy): domain Eukaryota; kingdom Viridiplantae; phylum Streptophyta; class Magnoliopsida; order Ericales; family Theaceae; genus Camellia; species Camellia sinensis. The sequence continues at coordinate 41,617,554 of NC_138969.1, read as the reverse complement.
GGGTCTGAGGACCCCATGGTCCATCTTCGACTGTTCTCAGACATCTTGCGGCCAATGGGCCTAACGCGACCACAGAAGCTTTCATTATTCGGCCGAACCCTGTCGGGTGTGGCCGCCCACTGGTACGCAAAGTTAGAGGATGAAGTGAAGAAGAATTGGGATGAAATGGCTGAGGCCTTTGTCGCGCAATACTCGTACAACACTCAGATCGATATTACAACCCGTGATCTCGAAACGACAAGGCAAGAGCCCAAGGAAACTTTCTCGAACTTTGTAATCCGCTGGAGGGCCAAGGCTTCAATGATGACCTTGAGGCCCACGGACAAAGATCAAATTCGGATGATTGTGCGCAATCTCCAGCCCAAGCTAATGCAGAAAATGATCGTGATCCCTTTCCCTACCTTTTCAGATTTGCATGAGATGGGAGTACAGATCGAGGATGCTATGAAGCAGGGCCTTTTTGACCAGGAGAAGGAGTAGCCCAGGAGGGTGTTTACCCGCAGTTCGAATGCGACCACCAGCGGTGACACAGCTGCAAGATCTTCTGATATGGGCATGGTGGCTACCACCGTATCAAAAACAGCTACCCCATTCACCGGTGCGTTCGGAAGTAGCTCACAAGCAGCCAAAAATCCACCCCAAGCCAAGAAGGTTTTCACCCCACTTTATATGCCTTTGTCAAAGGCTCTAGGGGTTTTGATCAAGAAAGGGCATCTGAAGCCCCTGGAGCCGCAGCCATTACCAAAGAACCTCCCTCTCTCACACAACCCAGCCGACTACTGTGCCTTCCATCAGCGAGCTGGCCATGACACTGACATGTGCTTTCGTCTCCGCCACGAAATACAAGATCTGATCGACAACGGGGTCATCCACGCACCAGGTCCTACAAAGTCTATCGGCACTTGATAAGTGAACTTGTGGGGGGATAATGTGATCTAATCAGAGATTGAACCAGCTGCGGGTGGCACTCGATTTACTCGAGACGTAGGAATGGCATGCACTATTTTGAGCAATGTACAAGTGCTGTTAATTTTGCATTCTGACTTGGGTATTGGGTCAGCCTTGTTGTTTTATTTTTGAGTCTGTCTTTTTGTTTTGAGTCAGTCTCTTTTGTTTTGGGTTTGTCTTGTGGTATCAAGTCAGTCCTGTTGAATAGGAGTCGGGTGATTCCGGGGGGGTGTTACCTCGGGCGTCACCATTTTGCTTTATGCTTGTCTTTTCGTTTTGTTTTGAGTCTGTTTCTGCCAGGGAGCCAGTTGTGCCAACAGATTTGAATGAAACAGCAGTGATTTTCACACCCTTGTGTTTGCTTCTGCCGTGTGCTAGTTGTGCTGGGATTTGAATGAGACGGCAGTACTTTTCGCCTACTCTTCTGCACCCCAAAATCATTGCATTGACCTAAGTTTTTCAAAACTTTTTGAACACTGTGGTGAAAACGAAGAGGAAGGAATTCCTCGGGATTTGCAAAACTTTGATCATTTGAGAGAAAGAGAGGCGTGCCAGCCCCTTAATGAATGAAATCATGCTTGTTAGCGTGAGTACTGAGAAGGACCCTGTCTTGATCCAGACTGGTTTCACACTATCTTCAGCGCGAGTGATTTGTCGCTTTCTTAAAAAAAAATTTCAAAAACAAAATGTTTTGCGCGGTCTTGCGAAGACTTGTGTGGAATCGCTCTTGAGATTGTGCAGCCTAGGATCGCTCTCGGCCTCGAGACTCAACCCCTTTGCTTCCAAACCTTGAACTTGAATTCAGAAGGTTCAACGGTCAACTACGATGTAAGGCCTGTGTGGCCAGATTTGAAGCAGCCCTCGAACAAGAGGCCAGGAAAGTCAGATCAAAAAGATCAGATCTCATCAGGAGAAGCTTACGAAGCTAGAACAGTAGCCATTCTCCTGGATTTAGATAATTTCAGGATCTCAAAACCATTTGGCATGGACTCGTTACACATTTGCCCTTTGAGAGGCTCACTGGGCCGAAAACCTGGAAGGGCGACCCAGGCAAAAGTTAGAGCAAGAGAAAAATACAAAAAAAAAAAGAAACAAAAAATGCAAAAAGAAAAAAAAAAGAGAACAAAAAAGAAAGATGCAAAGAAAAGAACAGAAAAAAGAGAAGAAAAAGAATTGAAAAGAGAAAGAAAGAAGAACAAAGCTCGCAAGGTTGAAAACTCGCAACGGGCGCCTTGGCAAAAGTTAGAGCCTGAAAAGGAGAGGTTAATACCCGAGTGTACCTTAACCCCGAACTACGTGAGGCTTGATTCCCATCTTTGGGATACGTAGGCAACTTCATTCTGAAGTCCAGCCGTAAAATAATTCAATTGTGTCCATGTAACGGTTTTGATCATCTTTGCCTTCTCTGTATCCGAGAGTCGGGTTGTGTTCGTCACTCTGAGGACTGCCTACAATGCGCTGCGGTGTCATCCAAACAAGGGGCAACTTTCCGTTGCCATTCGATACACTGCGGTGCCATCCAAACAAGGGGCAACTTTCCGTTGCCATTCGATGTGCTGCGGGGCCATTCAGACAAGGGGCAACTTTCCGTTGCCATTCGATGCGCTGCGGGGCCATTCAGACAAGGGGCAACTTCCCGTCGCCATTCAATGCGCCGTGGCGCCATTCAAACAAGGGGCAACTTTCCGTTGCCATTCAATACGCCGCGGTGCCGTTCAAACAAGGGGCAACTTTCCGTTGCCATGCAGTTCCCCTCAAGCAAGGGGCAATTTTCCCTCGAATCCGAGGTTGTGCATCTCGAGAGTAGGTTCCGTGCTCGTTGAGCAGTGGTTGTTCGCAAAAATAGTTTTTGAGAATTTTTACTAAGGTTGACTAAATCTTCTCGAAAAGTATTCCATTTTCAAAACTGGACCATTTCTTGGACCCAAAAGAGGAAAATTTTCAGTGCTCACAGCCTAACTTGCATGATTTTAAATCAGAAAATTGAACAAGTATGTTAATCTAACTCTCATTTTGGTCAAAATTTTTTAGGAGAAAACTAAAACAAAAAATGGTCAAAATGATGAACTAAGGGCACAGTTGAGTCAGGCTTCCTGTCTTTCCCATTGTCAACATACTTGCCAAGAAGGGCACTCTACCTGCCAGAAAAGGGCACAACTAAGGGCAGAAAGCTCTCACATCCTCCAAGCAACGGGGTATCAAGCAAAGTGCGAAGCACGAACTAGAATGGGGCAAGATATTCCACTCCATCATCTGGACAGATCTTATCACGTCCAAACTCCCCAACAAAGCATCATCAACTGATGTTAGCTATAGATTTGCTACACACCCAGTTGTAGCGCAACCTTTCCGGGGGAAGAATTCACTAACTGTGAGCGAAAGGAAGAGAATCTAGCAGAACACTAGGGGCGCGAGCCCACAATTTGCTGTTTGTCCATCAACCACCCAGGGGAGGGATGAAAAATGAGAGATTGAAGAATAGAGAGATGTACGATGAGAGAAAAAATGAGAAAAGGGCTTTTTCAGAAAACAAGAGATTGAGTGCCAGAGTGATGTGAGAATCACAAATGAGAAAGGGTGGGAAACACTACCCAGTGAAACAGGCTCCCTGTGCACGTCTGAATGTCGTGTCTTTTTGTTTTATCTCGATTCTTGTTTTGAGTCGTTTCGAGTGTTACTCGATGTGTCTAGGTTGTGTGCCTTTTATTTCCTTGTTGAGTTGTCTTGCTGTTTTCAGTCGTAGGCTTGATACCCGGTCAAAAGCTCATTTATCATTTCAAAAATAAAATCGTTTTGCGCTCCGAGTGCCGTGCCGTTCTCCACATCTGTGCAAAACAAGATTCGTTCTTTCATAAAACCGCAGGGTTCAACCCAGGTCATGCGAGAACGGTAGAACTAGGACCTATTTGAAGCTATATGGGTTCCAGACTACAAAGCAAAAGCAAAAGAGGAAAATGTCGGGTATCTGAGTTTGTTTCAACTTCAATAAGTTCCGAGACTACATTCTGTGTGTACCTCTTCAAGTCTTGCCAAAGCTCCGAAGTATGAGTGTGCCTCTACCTCAAGCTCAAGATCAAGTCTGCTTCAAGCCAAAATGGCAATCGAAGTGCTCCCTCAGAAAACCAGCCCCTGCCAGATGCATCTTGGCTGTGTTTGCAATGAGTTCCTAGGAGACCAACTGCGACGGTGGAAACTAGAGTTCGGACGGCTATTGCCTAGAACGCAAAGGTTCGAAATTTCCGAGACTAGAGTCTGGTTTAAATACCCAGGGGTCTATCCTCGGCTTGAAATCTGTATGGCAGCCCCATAGATTGAGATAGCATGTGAATGCGCCTCGATTCTAGATACTAAATCAACCTAGTCTGTCACCCCGTTGGAGAATAGGGAAAGTTGTGAACATGGCCAGAAAGGAAAGGTAGTAACTGCGGTTTGGAAGTACAATCAAGAAAGTGCGAGAAGAACCTACTCTTTTCAGCTCAAAATGTTTATGCAAATTTTCAACTCATGTCTCCGATGTGTAGCTCATCGTCAGTCGGCATGCACGAGGTGTATCCTTTTTTGGAATGTATCATGACCCCTCCGAGAGGTAAATCGGAGGTTGTGTTTGGAATTTGGTCTACTTAAGGCTTGTATTCCCTTATTCGGTATTTTTGTTTCAAACGGGTGTTGTCACGCGCGTTCCTCTAGCATTGTCATGCTCATTCGTTGCATTGTTATGCACATCTATCTAGCATTGTTATGCTCATTCGTTGCATTGTTATGCACATCTATCTAGCATTGTTATGCTCATTCGTTGCATTGTTATGCACATTTATCTAGCATTGTTATGCTCATTGCTTGCATTGTTATGCACATCTATCTAGCATTGTTATGCTCATTACTTGCATTGTTATGTATACTTCACCTGCATCGTTATGCACCTTTTCACTTACAATTGTCGTCTTTTCTCCTCTCGCATGCGATGCATTAGGGCATCTTTGGTTTCGAACATTCGGATAAGTTCCGGTGTTCATTCATCCCTTTTCTCTCTTGCATGTGATATACTGAGAGGTTTTCTCTTGCGTGTGATACGTTGAGAAATTTATATTTCCTCTCTTGCATGTGATATGTTGAGAGGTTTTCTCTTGCGTGTGATACGCTGAGAAATTTATCTTTTCTCTCTTGCATGTGATATGCTGAGAGGTTTTCTCTTGCGTGTGATACGCTGAGAAATTTCCCTTTTCTCTCTTGCATGTGATATGCTGAGAGGTTTTCTCTTGCGTGTGATACGCTGAGAAATTTATATTTCCTCTCTTGCATGTGATATGCTGAGAGGTTTTCTCTTGCGTGTGATACGCTGAGAAATTTATCTTTTCTCTATTGCATGTGATATGCGGAGAGGTTTTCTCTTGCGTGTGATACGCTGAGAAATTTCCCTTTTCTCTCTTGCATGTGATATGCTGAGAGGTTTTCTCTTGCGTGTGATACCCTGAGAAATTTATCTTTCCTCTCTTGCATGTGATATGCTGAGAGGTTTTCTCTTGCGTGTGATACGCCGAGAAGTTTATCTTTCCTCCCTTGCATGTGATATGCAGAGAGGTTTTCTCTTGCGTGTGATACGCTGAGAAGTTTATCTTTCCTCCCTTGCATGTGATATGCTGAGAGGTTTTCTCTTGCGTGTGATACGCTGAGAAATTTATCTTTTCTCTCTTGCATGTGATATACTGAGAGGTTTTCTCTTGCGTGTGATACGTTGAGAAATTTATATTTCCTCTCTTGCATGTGATATGCTGAGAGGTTTTCTCTTGCGTGTGATACGCTAAGAAATTTATCTTTTCTCTCTTGCATGTGATATGCTGAGAGGTTTTCTCTTGCGTGTGATACGCTGAGAAATTTCCCTTTTCTCTCTTGAATGTGATATGCTGAGAGGTTTTCTCTTGCGTGTGATACGCTGAGAAATTTATATTTCCTCTCTTGCATGTGATATGCTGAGAGGTTTTCTCTTGCGTGTGATACGCTGAGAAATTTATCTTTTCTCTCTTGCATGTGATATGCTGAGAGGTTTTCTCTTGCGTGTGATACGCTGAGAAATTTTCCTTTTCTCTCTTGCATGTGATATGCTGAGAGGTTTTCTCTTGCGTGTGATACGCTGAGAAGTTTATCTTTCCTCCCTTGCATGTGATATGCTGAGAGGTTTTCTCTTGCGTGTGATACGCTGAGAAATTTATCTTTTCTCCCTTGCATGTGATATACTGAGAGGTTTTCTCTTGCGTGTGATACGTTGAGAAATTTATATTTCCTCTCTTGCATGTGATATGCTGAGAGGTTTTCTCTTGCGTGTGATACGCTAAGAAATTTATCTTTTCTCTCTTGCATGTGATATGCTGAGAGGTTTTCTCTTGCGTGTGATACGCTGAGAAATTTCCCTTTTCTCTCTTGAATGTGATATGCTGAGAGGTTTTCTCTTGCGCGTGATACGCTGAGAAATTTATATTTCCTCTCTTGCATGTGATATGCTGAGAGGTTTTCTCTTGCGTGTGATACGCTGAGAAATTTATCTCTTCTCTCTTGCATGTGATATGCTGAGAGGTTTTCTCTTGCGTGTGATACGCTGAGAAATTTTCTTTTTCTCTCTTGCATGTGATATGCTGAGAGGTTTTCTCTTGCGTGTGATACGCTGAGAAATTTATCTTTCCTCTCTTGCATGTGATATGCTGAGAGGTTTTCTCTTGCGTGTGATACGCTGAGAAGTTTATCTTTCATCCCTTGCATGTGATATGCAGAGAGGTTTTCTCTTACGTGTGATACGCTGAGAAGTTTATCTTTCCTCCCTTGCATGTGATATGCTGAGAGATTTTCTCTTGCGTGTGATACGCTGAGAAATTTATCTTTCCTCCCTTGCATGTGATATGCAGAGAGGTTTTCTCTTGCGTGTGATACGCTGAGAAATTTATCTTTCCTCTCTTGCATGTGATATGCTGAGAGGTTTTCTCTTGTGTGTGATACGCTGAGAAATTTTCCTTTTCTCTCTTGCATGTGATATGCTGAGAGGTTTTCTCTTGCGTGTGATACGCTGAGAAATTTATCTTTTCTCTCTTGCATGTGATATGCTGAGAGGTTTTCTCTTGCATGTGATACGTTGAGAAATTTATCTTTTCTCTCTTGCATGTGATATGCTGAGAGGTTTTCTCTTGCGTGTGATGCGCTGAGGAATTTGCCTTTCTTCTCTTGCGTGTGATACGCTGAGAAGTTTACCTTTTCCTCTTTTGCGTGTGATATGCTGAGAGGTTTACCTTCTTCCTCTCCTATGTGTGATACGCAGAGAGATGTTGTATGTAAGGCTCCGGGTAGTCTCAGTAGTCGCTTTTAGCCTTCTCCGCGTGCGACGCAGTGAGAATTGCATAATTTTCTTACATCATTTCTGCATGAAATGTAGTTAGATTTGTATTCACTTGCTTAAAACTGTTGCATGGTATGCTTCATTACAGCTTTCTTTGCATGATCATAAGTTATGTTCAGCTTCTTGCATTGGCTTTGCATTTTGCCCCCTTGCCTGCGAGCTCGCCTGCGGGCACATCACTGTTTATCTTGTACGTTTGTCTAAGTCTTCGGCCTTGTCAAAAATGGGTCGTCTCTGGGCTTTGACATTCACTCCCGCCACTTGTGACTTCCGAGTTCTGTCAAAGAGGGGCAACTGTAGACACCCCATTTTTGACCGACCTTGAGACTCAGACGTCACCAGTTGAGCGCTTGGTGATATTGCATAATGTGCTCGTTCAGAAGTTTTAGAGTCTTGGCCGTGAGCCCTGCCTCCGGACTTCCGAACCCTCTTTTGTGCCTTGCCTCGGTTTGTGAACCAGACTCGATTTTCTCTGTTTCTTTTCCTGAGGGGAGGGAGAGGTCCCGTGGACCATCTCTCAATGGCCGTGGGCTACATTTTGTGGCTGTAGGCTATTTTTCCCATTTCGGAGCCCAGTTCCCGGTTTTCGGAGCCGTCAGGCCGTGTGCCTCAGTTCGGGACCGTTTAACCATCTCCGTTTGCTCTGGTTTTTGGCATATGTCTTATCTTCTCCCTTTTGAGGGACACTGAGGTCTGAGAGACCCACTTCGTGGTCGAACACCACTCCCGGTGCCTAACAGCCAGTTTTCGGGGCCTCAGGCTGCGCGTTTCGGCCCCCGAACCTTCATTTTGCATCGGTTTGGGCTCATTTTTGGTGGAGACCTTATTTTCACTGTTAGAAAGCTTGTAGGAGGGTGGGAGGCAAGCAATTTTGCTGAAAAGCCAACTTCTTTTTGGTCAAAAGTGGTTCAGCATGAATCCGGGAAGGAGAAAAATTTGCGCGGCTTCACCGAAACGGGCGTAACTCTTTGCACAAGAGGAATTAAGATATGAGGCCACCACCATTGGAAAGCTTACTTCCAGGGCTTCATTTTTCACTCAAGAATCTCCCAAGTCAAAGTCCGGAGGGGGGAGATGTGGTTGGTTGAAGTCTGGTTGGACCGAATCTGCGCGGCTTCACAGAAAAGGGCATAACGGTTTCTACAGGAGGAATTTTAATGCAAGGTTTGCGCCATTGGAAAGCTAACTTCTGGGGCTTCATCCTAGGGGGTGGCCGGCCACTTTTTTCCCTTTGACCTAGCCGGCCGGCTAGGGGAAGTGGCCGGCCGGCCACCTGCAGCAAAAATGTCAGGCCGGCCTGCTTCTTCAGGTTGAGTACATTCCAGCTGTGTCTTGGTTTCCCCCCAAAAATATCTATATCCGGGGGACCCTTTTGGAGGGAAAAGAGGCCTCATTTCCCTCCACTTTTTTCTAGACTCTTCTCTCCCTCTCTTGCCTATATTGCTGGCCTCCCAACTCAAGAGAAAGGGTTACAAGAATTATTTGGAGGATATAGATACATATCTCTCCATTTCCTTCAAGTTTTGGGCTCCATTTCTTCATCATCATCAAGCTCTACCACCGCCACTCCATTCCAGCAGCAAGGGGAGGAATTCCAGCAGCTTAGAGTAATCTGGTCCAAGAAGCAACAAAAGTGTTGGTCTTCAAGGGTAAGTCCACTTTCCCTCTTTTCTAGCTCATTTTTGCACCATTTCTTAGCCATATAAGCCTACTATTTTGAGCTCCGGCCCTAACTGAAAGTGGCCTTCTTTTGAGCTCTTTTTCATTTTTTCTTAAGGGCTCAACCCTGTTTGAGCCCCCCATCTTGCACTTGCTTCAATATCTTCCTTGAATGCTGTTTTCTTGCATGCTTTGGCATCCCATTATGCTTCCATTTTTGGGCGTTTTACAGAACTGAAAATAGTCTTATTTTAACCTTCTTAACATGTTTTATTAAGGGTCTTTGCTTGTTTGGTGAATGATTTGTATACCTCATGTCATAGCCACTTTTGAGCCTCATTTTGCATTGCATTTCTAGCATGTTTGTATACTGATTTCGGGGCTTCCATAAACTGTAAATGTGCATATTTTTTGTCCCTATTCAATGTTGTAGAAGGACATTTTTCAGTTTGGGCTTTGCATATACCACTTTCCTCTTTGGCCACCTTTTGGCCCGTTTTCTTGCATAAGAGCTTAGCCATATCTATGTTTGTTTTTGGGGTTTTTACAGTTCTGTAAATATGCATATTTTGGGTCCCTCTTCAATGTTGTTGAAGGTCCCTAACCCGTTTGGGGTCAGCAGCTGTGAGTTGCTTCATAACCTCATATTTAGGGCCATTTTTGCACACTAGTTTTTCCCTATTTATATTTGCTGTTCGGCCATACTTTGAACTGGAAAAATGCTTATTTTGGGGCTGCCTTGCTACTGTCTATTCATTGCATATCCATATCGTGCATGTTTGGTATAGTTATAGGCCATTTCGGGTGCCAAAGTCCATGTTTCGGGACTATTCCATGCATCGGGTGTGTTTTCGCCTTATTTCGGGGCTGTTTTCCCCACATTTCAGTGCTGAAATTCCATTAGCATGTTTGCATATCATTTCCATGCTATTGCATTGCGTATGCCATTGCCTCGATTTGCGTGCCCGTGTGCACGCATTTCGAGGCACTTCATTTTCATCCATCGGCCTCTTATGTGAGTCTGGCTGAGGCTCTCTCATGTTAGTATAAGTCCATGTTGCATTCTATATCCCATTTTAGCCATATTGCATTGCGTATGCCATTGCCTCGGTTTGCGTGCCCGTGTGCACGCATTTCGAGGCACTTCATTTTCATCCATCGGCCTCTTATGTGAGTGTGGCTGAGGCTCTCTCATGTTAGTGTAAGCCCATATCACATTTCCATGTCATTTGCATTGCGTATGTCATTTTCTCGGTTTGCGTGCCTGTGTGCACGCATTTCGAGGCATCTCATTCTTACAGCATAGTGCATACTAGGTTGTATCTTAGATCGCATTCAGTCATTTTCCTCAGTTTGCGTGCCCGTGTGCACGCATTTTGAGACATCTCATTTTCATAGCATAGTGCATGCTAGGTTGTATCTTAGTTGCATTCATGCATATCATGCATATTGCAACGTGTCCGGGATAGGAGTTAGCCCGAGCACGGGAAACGAGGTACGTTTCGTACACCGAGTGACGGAACGCGTCTCAATTCCCCAGTCACCGACACTCCGGATTACCCATGATGGAGTTAGGGTTTGTTGTGTTTATACGTGCATTCATTCTATATTGAGTTGCACATTTCGACCCCTCTGCCATCATGCATCGATATGCGTAATTGGTGGCACGAGGATCGAGGCATGCATATATCTGTGAAAATACATTGCTATGCCCCTTTCCTGCTCTCTATTGTAGCAAAATGAAGAATCAGCAACTTTTCAGAGTTTGGCACGCTTTCCAAGAATAACTGCTAAACAGAGGCTAATTGGGGCATCCCAGTGGATTTCCGCGCAAGGCAGCCCAGACATGCATCATTCATCAGAAGCAAGGCAGTCTCTGGCTTGCATGCCAGTTTTACAATTTTCTTAGTTAATTTGTTAATTAATTAGGAATTTGTATATTATTCAGACTGTAATATTTGGATTGTAATATTCTTTTATTCGGGACTGTATATTTATTCGGACCCTCTGCGCGAGGGCACAACTGTAATAAGTGTGCGTGTGTGTGTTGTATGTCTTCCAACCCCACGTCTTTCTCCCTTTTATTTATCCGCTTATGATGGTTAGATTAGGGCATGTTTCAATTAGCATACAGTATGATAGCATGTTTGCATTCATTCATCTGTTTTGCATGCACCGGGCTCGGCGCATCATACTAACTGCATTGTACTTTCAATTCCAAATTGAATACATGTTAGTTGTAGCATTCCATATGCCATGTTTAGAATAGCCGAGCCTGCTATAGTTGCATTTTGCATGTGTTGCATTAGGCATTTCTGTATACTTAGGATCATGCATGATTTCTAATGTAGTTTCTGTTTTGGCTTGGAGTACTCGGTGAGTTTTATGCTTTAGCATCCTTGCATGCGTGTGAGTGACTGCCATGAATAGCATGCTTACCATGAGGCTATATGCTTATGTGATATAACTGCCTGAATGCCTGTGGGTGAAGGTTGGGTTACTTAAATTGGAATAAGTCATCAAATGTTTGTTTTAAGCCCACTAGATAGTGGCAAAACCATCTTTTCTAAGCCCACCCGAGGGCGGCAAAATCTGCATTTTAAGCCTACTTGCGAGTAGCAAACCATCTTTCAAATAAACAAGCATGAAATGTTTTGTTCCAATTCAGGCGACTCGGTCTATACTTATATGCTGTGTGCATCACATAATAACCTAGGCTAATAACCGGAATAAGAACACACAAAGTTTTCAAAAATAGATATCATGGTTAGTAGAGGCCGATCTTTGATCGGGCGAGCGGGGGTGCTCACGAAGTGACCTTCCCCAATCGTACCCAAGTTCCCGAGCCGAGGCAACTTTGGTGATGACGGACATGTGGCCTTTGGCACCGAGTCAGGGTTTCCTAAATTTCCCATTAAAAAACATTTAGGTGGCGACTCTATATCTGGCAAAGCAGTCCATGTTTGGCACTTCTTTCAAAATCTGTTTTTCTCAAAAACGATTTGCCGGATTTGGACTCTTTGGTTCAGACTTAGAACCATGACAATTTGAGAGTCCTGAGCTGTAGTGACCCCAAATGAACGGAACGGGAGCTCGTTCCTCCCGGGGCGTTCGGGGACGTCTACACCAATCTGTCACATGAAAAAAGAAAAAACAATATTAGATTGACAAAAAAAAAAAAAAAAATCTCGATATGAACTTCACAATTTTGATTTTAATTTTGTAACGGGAAGTCCAATCGGGTGTTGTTTGCTCATACAACTCTTTTTAGGCTTGAACAAGCTACCCGTGCCAAGATTCGGTGGTTTCAGTGGTCATTTTGTAATTTTGGCCCCCGAACGGACCTTTTAAGTCTTGTGTTTTACATTTTTTCTTCTAATTTTCTAACCGGAAATCCAATCGAGGTCCCATTTCTTCCTACAAGTCTATTTAGGTTTGAACAAGCTGTTCGTGCCAAGTTTTGGTGGTTTCGGTTGTCATTTCGCAATTTCAGCTCCTAAACGAGCCTTTTAAGTCTTGTGTATTACAATTTTCCTTCTAATTTTCTAACTGGAGATCCAATAGAGGTCCCGTTTGTTCCTACAAGTCTATTTAGGCTTGAAAAGGCTGTCTGTGCCAAGTTTTGGTGGTTTCGGTGGTCATTTTGAAATTTCGACCCCCGAACGGGCCTTTTAAGTCTTGTGTTTTACATTTTTTCTTCTAATTTTTTAACCGGAAATCCAATCGAGGTCCCGTTTGTTCCTACTAGTTTATTTAGGCTTGAACAAGCTGTCCGTGCCAAGTTTCGGTGGTTTCGGTGGTCATTTCGCAATTTCAACCCCCGAACGGGCCTTTTAAGTCTTGTGTTTTACAATTTTCCTTCTAATTTTCTAACCGGAGATCCAATTGAGGTCCCGTTTGTTCCTACAAGTCTACTTAGGCTTGAACAAGCTGTCTGTGCCAAGTTTCGATGGTTTCGGTAGTCATTTCGAAATTTTGGCCCCCGAATGGGCCTTTTAAGTCTTGTATTTTACATTTTCCCTTCTAATTTTTTAACCGGAAATCCAATCGAGGTCCCGTTTGTTCCTACAAGTCTATTTAGGGTTGAAAAATCCGTACATGCTAAGTTTTGGTGGTTCCGGTGGTCATTTCGCAATTTCGACCCCCGAACAGGCCTTTTAAGTCTTGTGTTTTACAATTTTCCTTCTAATTTTCTAACCGGAGATCCAATCGAGGTCCCGTTTGTTCCTACAAGTCTATTTAGGCTTGAACAAGCTGTCCGTGCCAAGTTTCGGTGATTTTAGTGGTCATTTTGCAATTTCGGCCCCCGAACAGGCCTTTTAAGTCTTGTATTTTACAATCGAGGTCCCGTTTGTTCCTACAAGTCTATTTAGGCTTGAACAAGCTATCCGTGCCAAGTTTTGGTAGTTTTGGTGGTCATTTCACAATTTCGGCCCCCAAACGGGCCTTTTAAGTCAATGTGGTTACTTTTGTGTACTATGCATTTATGTTCTTTCATGTCACAATTGATGCTCCAACTAAAACTCTTGGGAATTTTTTTTTAAATTAAAAAAAGAAAAAAAGAAAAAAAAGCGATCAAACTGCATGGATAACATTTCAGAAAATATTCTATGCTCCTCAACAAGCTTTTGGATCTGAGAGACTCTCTTCTTAACAGTCGCTTGAGTGCTCCCATCAGTTACTATCAATGTAGAATCCTTAGTTATCACCACCTTGGTAGCAGTACCCAGTACCTCCTTTCCAGCCTTCTCTAGGGTCAAACCCATGTCATCCCTAATTACAGTTCCTGCAAGACATGAGCTCAGAACATGAATATGTGAGGAATTTTAACAAATATACCCACAGTTTGACCAAATTTACCTTGTTAGGGATGCAAAGTCAATTTTAGGATTTAAAACTAACTAAATTCAAATGTTCTAGCCACTTTTCCCATGATATCATCATTATCAACACCTCAATCATCATTATAGTCAGTCCTAGTTTGTGCCTTCAGATAATATAAAACACCAACTAGTGTATATTAATGTATTTCTGCTATAATAATGTTCTGTTTTGATTTATTATAGACATTATTTACTTCAAATACACAAATTGTGGTGTATTTTAGTGGTTAATCAACTACCTCCAGTCAAGATAGCGATGTCATCAACTACCTTTGGGTTTGTGATTTTTCTATCGACCAGAAGTAACTGCAACCAAAGCACCTTGTGAATACTTCCCGCGGGACAATGCTGCAAATGCTATGCTTGACAAAGTGTTAATAGCCCTACTTGGCAATTGTGGAACTCCACCATCGTCTTCCGTCTATCAGTAACAAAATAAGGGGACAAGTATCCACGATCAAATTGCATTCCGTCTACAATCTGTAAAGCATTCTCTGCATAATTCCCTTTTCTCAATTGTTACTACTCCCTTCCTTCCCACTTGTCGAAGAGCATCAGAAATCATGTTTCCTACTGCATAATCGTTCCCTGCTTTAGTCCAGAAAACGTTTTTCACCTTCTAAAAGTAGAAAACATTTTCTGCATTTTTTGGCATTTGGTACAATGAAAAACCAAAGTTCAAAGAAAATGTTTTCCATTGTCAATGAAAAACAAGCCCAAGTCCCGCCTAAACAAACGGAGCATAAATGTCTACTTATATTTTGCTTTGCCATAATTCTCTTTCTACCCAATTCATTAGTCTTTCCCAGGGAACTAAAAGAAGAATGGAATTACTGTATACCTCTCTAGACATCTGTTTGAGCTCAGAAACAAGGGTCTTTGCAGTTTTCTCGATTCCTTGGGATAGCTGAATGGGATTCATGCCTGCTGCAATAACCTAGAGAATAGAAATCTTTGAGAAATAGCAGATAACACAAAGCTTGTGTGGAGAGAAATAGCAACATTCATGTCTTTTAAAACTTCCAGAAACAGCCATACAAACCCTATAATTGAAAAAAAAAATAAAACAAATAAAATAAAAGATAGAAAGAGTAACTTGGAAATGCAACTAACACTAATAATCTAACATATAGCCTGCATTGCAACAACAATTTGTATGAAAAACAAGTAATTTTATTGTTCTAATGGGAGAGATATACAACTCATAATATAATGGCATCCCAGTCATACCTTCACACCTTCAAAGATTAGGCCTTGAGCGAGCACTATTGACGTTGTCGAACCATCACCAGCAATATCATTTGTCTTAGCTCCAGCCTGTCTTACTAATTTCACTCCAACATTTTCCAAAGGGTCTTCCGGCTCTATCTGATTAATTAAGGCAAATTAAAGCCATTTAAAAGGAGAAGGCTTGATGCGGCGTTACTTTCTTCTCATGTGGTTGAGGATTTCTAAACCCACGGCTTTTAATATTTCTAACACCATCAAAGCATGTGTTACTGCTCTTCTTAAGTGTAAACCACACAGTTCAAATAAGATGGAGAACCTATTCATAAATTTTAATGAAAACATTAAGATGAATACAAAGTTTTTTCCTGTTATGTAAAATAAAAATAATTTTCATAGATTTGAACTCACATCGGAAAACATGACAAAAAGTAAGCTTTTTGGCACAATTTTGAATTAACATTATATATAAGCTATATGTAAAAAAACTCAAATAACTCAAATAGCAAGCTCGATATATACTATCTTGGTCTCTTATATTAGAACAAGTTTTCTTTAGCATTTCTTCGAACATATTCTGGGGTTGATCCAGGCCCCCAACAGAAGCAAAATACCAAGAACCCAAAAGTTTCCTTTACAAACTTAAAGATAACTTTGAAATACCAAAGTTTGAGCTGAAATTAATCAAAAATTTTAATACTTGAGAACTTACAAATATTAAAGGTAACATATAAGGGTTTTCCTACAAATGAAGGGGAAGTTTAGTATAAATTGAAAAACAAGCAGGCTATAAAACACACCATCAATCTTCATTGTTCAAAAGCTAACACCACTCATAATTGGAATGGCAACTAATTCTTTGTCATATGTAGAAGTTAGAACCACTATCTTCAAGATTTGAATCACCAAAAGTCCAATAATAATTAAAAACTATAATCAATTTTTACACCAGGGATAAAGAGAAATGAAGGGCAATCCATGCCTGCAAAATTATGAGTTACCTCTTTGAGAATAGTTTCACCATCATTGACAATCTTTGTAGGTCCATACTTGTTTTGCAACACCACATTCCTACCCTTTGGACCCAATGTCACTCCCACCAACTCTGCCACCAAGTCCACCCCTGCCTACACCAAACAAAACCAAAACAAACTAACCATTACCACACACTAACCACATTGATCGCAATTTCCAGTTATAACTCAACGATTCATTAGGGTTACGACACAACGTGGTTGAATAATAACATCAAACACATTGCATACGCATTACAAATTGGGTTTGGCTTATGTTGACAAGACAAAATGCCAAAATATTTATATCCCAATACACTAGTAGTGACTAAAAGAAACCAGCTCACAATTTAGATTCAGAGCCTGAAACTATTATACCCTCCTAAACCAGATGATCCATACCCAAAATTATAATCAGTTCCCAAAAAATACAAAATCAGCTCCAAAATCAGTCCGAAAATTAGAATATATCAGTCCGAAAATCACAATATCAGTCTAAAAAATCAGAATATTAGTCCGAAAAATTAGATTGATGACAAAGAAGAAAAAGAGGAAGATGAGAGAGTGTGAGAGTGTGAGGGAAAAATCAGTCCCATTGATTGTGTTGTGTTCTGCAACGCCGAACAAGAGAATGAAATTGATGATAAAGAAGAAAGAGAGGAAGATGAGACAGTGTGAGAGAGTGAGAGTGAGAGGGAGAGGGAAAGAGAGACGAAGAAGAGGGAGAGAAGACATACCTCTTTGTCTTCTGTTGTGCCGCTTCAGGTTGTGGAATGAAAAGACGAAGAAGACTCATTTTAGGTCAATCTTGTTTATTCGGTCATTAAAAAAAAAAAAAGACAGATTAAAAACGACGTCGTTTTGACAAGAAATTTATTGGCGACGAAAATCATTATGTTGCTATAAATATCATTCACCTTTCAGCGACTATTTTAATTTCGTCGCCAAAAAATCTAAATTGGCGACAAATATTTTCATCACCATATATTAATTTTGTCGCCAAAACTTTTTTAGCGCTCCTGGGCAAAAAATTAAATTGGCGCCAACCATTTTTGGCGACGAATTGAGATATTTGTTGCTAATGGTGTATTTTTTGGCGACCAACACGTATATTGTCGCCAAAAACATACAATTGGCAACTAAATTCAATTTGGTTGCTAAAAAACGTCGCCAAAAATGCTTTTTGTTGTAGTGCCCCACGCTGAGGCAGATGAACATTTGGTGAGATTTACACTAAACACTCAATCCTCTCTCTCTCTCCGTCTCTGTGTGTGTCTAACTTGATCGTCGGAGCGGTATTCCGGCCACACACCGCCGGGTAGCTCACCGCCGTTGTGCTCACTGTTGGAAAATTTATAAAGAGGTAGTTGTGAATTGAAATAGACTCCATTTTGAATGAAAGGGTGTAACCTTTCATGGTGTCTTTTTGTTTTAAAAGAATAGTCAAACCTCTATTTGAATGAAAGGGTGCAAACCTTTTATGGTGTCTCTTTGTTTTAAAGGAATAGGTATGTCCCTTCTTCATACCTTTTCTATTCAAATTGAATAGGTGCCAACAAAGCCTATATAAAGGCAGCCCCATTCCAATTTTGATTCATTCAAAAAATTCAGTCTGAAATTCTTGTCTCTTTGCTGTCCATTTTCTTTTAGTGCATTATTCTTCATATAAAATATTAGGAATAAATTTCAGAGAGTTATAGAACACAAGGTTCTAGTTCGCCAGACAAATTTGTTTGAAGTGCTTCTACAAATTTGTGAAGATCATTGTATCTTAGGAGATAGACGCCACTCAACCGTAAGCACCGTAGAGGGGCGAATCTGTCTTAAGGACAGAGTGTCACACACTCGACTTGGTCTTAATTTTAACTCGTTTCGATAAATAAATCTGGTATGTTATTTATTTATTTTGTTTGATTTTATTTCAAGTTATTTTTTTTACACAGAAGATTGATCCAACAATCTTAAGACAGATTCGAATTATTCTGTTTACAGAATTTTTCGTTTGTTTCTTTTTTTTCTTTCTTCGTAAATAATTTCGGAAGAAAATTATTTTCTGTGGATTTACAAAATAATATTCTGATTGGAAAAACAAATAGTGATTATATGCTATTTGACAGATAGTAGTAATATATTGTCTCTTTTCTTTGACAACAACTAGTAGTACGATACTGGTGTCATTAACAATTTAAAATATATTTTTGTGGAATTTTTCAAAAATTAATTTTGAGTTTTAGAAATTATTTTCTGAGTTTTCATTACTTAAAATTCTGTTTTAGTATTTTAATTATTAAAGTGCTATAAAAATTAATTTTCTATGTGGAATTAATTTGGTTGAATAAAATTTTATTTTATTTCCAAATTAATTGAAAAATAAAAGTTATTTTCTTATTTCTTTTATTTTACAGAATTTAATTTCTTGTGTGGAATTAATTTGGTTAAATAAAATTTTATTTTATTTCCAAATTAATTGAAAAATAAAAGTTATAGTTTTTATTTCATTTATTTTACAGAATTTATTTTTCTGTGTGGAATTAATTTGTTTAAATAAAATTTTATTTTATTTTCAAATTAATTGAAAAATAAAAGTTACATTCTTGTTTCTTTTATTTTTACAGAATTTAATTCTGTGAATTTGGTTTAATTTTCTGTGCAGTGAAAATTCTAATTATAAATTTGTTTTATATATTAGAATTGATGGCTACTGAAACAAATGCCCAAACAAGTACTACTGTGGTGGCTGCAATTGCACCAACCCCCTCTCCTGTGATGACAGTACCAATAAATCATGGAGAGAAGCCAGAAAAGTTCTCAGGAACTGACATTAAAAGATGGCAACAGAAAATGTTGTTCTATCTTACAACTTTGAACCTGGCTCGTTTTCTCTGTGAAGATGCTCCTATCCTGAAAGAGGATGAAACCGACCGGCAAGTGGTTGCTACGGTTGATGCTTAGAAACATGCAGATTTCCTTTACCGGAACTATGTCTTGAACGAACTTGACAACACATTATACAACGTCTACAGTCCAATCAAGACAGCAAAGGAACTTTGGGAATCGTTGGAGAAAAAGTACAAAACGGAAGATGCCGGCTCAAAGAAATTTATGGTTGGCAGATTTTTAGATTTTGTAATGGTTGATTCAAAAACTGTGATCAGCCAAGCTCCAGATTTCCAACTCATTCTGCATGACATTCACGCAGAAGGCATGCCTCTCAGTGAATCCTTCCAAGTTGCAGCCTTAATTGAAAAATTACCAAAAGGCTGGAAGGAATTCAAGAACTTCCTCAAACACAAGCGCAAAGAAATTTCTATGGACGAATTAATTGTGCGTTTGAGAATTGAGGAGGACAACCGTAATTCTGAAAAGCGGGCTGGTAAGCATCCTATGGAGTTTAAGGCAAATGTGGTGGAACATGCTTCAAAAACCAAGAAACGAAAGTCTTTTGGAGAAAGTTCTTCACAAGGCTCTGGAGGAGGGGAAAATAAAAAGTACAAGTTTAATGGCAAATGTTACATTTGTGACAAAGAGGGACATCGGGCCAAAGATTGCCGTAGCAAAGGCAAAAACAAAAGAAGAACAAGCAAGAGGCTTGCTCAAGCCCACATGACTGAAGTGGACAATATTTCCAATGGTATAGATGATATCAATCTTTCTGCAGTTGTTTCCGAGGCAAATCTTGTCGGAAATCCTAAAGAATGGTGGGTGGACACTGGTGCTACTCGCCATATTTGTGCCGACAAAAAGATGTTCACATCTTATTCTATGGTGGACAATGGTGAACAACTCTTTATGGGAAACTCCTCAACTTCCAAAGTTGAAGGACAAGGAAAGATTGTACTCAAGATGACATCTGGAAAGGAATTCACTCTCAACAATGTGTTGCATGTACCGGACATTCGCAAGAATTTAGTTTCCGGATCTTTGTTGAGTAAGAATAGGTGTAGGCTAGTTTTTTAAAGTAACAAGTTTGTACTTACCAAAAACGGGATGTATGTAGGAAAATGTTACATGTCTGATGGCCTTTTCAAGTTAAATGTAATGACCGTTGTACCCTCAGTTATTAATAATACTACATCTTCTTCTTACTTGCTTGAGTCTTCAAATTTATGGCATGGTAGACTAGGACATGTTAATTATGGATCTTTGCGTAGATTAATTAATATGGAATGTTTACCTAAATTTAACATTGATTCAAATCATAAATGTGAAATTTGCGTTGAGGTAAAATTATCTAAAACTCCTTTTCATTCAATTGAAAGAAGTACGGAACCACTTGAATTAATTCATAGTGACATTTGTGATTTTAAATCAATTCAAACTAGAAGTGGGAAAAAGTATTTTATCACTTTTATAGATGACTATACTAGATATAGTTATGTTTATTTAATTCGAATCAAGGATGAAGCTTTGGAAACTTTCATTCAATATAAGAATGAAGTTGAAAATCAACTTGGTAAGAAAATCAAGAAACTTAGAAATGATAGGGGTAGTGAATATGAATCACCTTTTGGTGAATTTTGTAAAGAACATGGAATAATTCATCAAACCACCGCTCCTTACTCACCTCAGCAAAATGTAATTGCTGAAAAGAAAAATAGGACTTTAAAAGAAATAATGAATGCCATGTTAATAAGTTCTAGATTACCTCAGAACTTGTGGGGGGAAGCAATACTTTCTGCTAATTATATTTTAAATAAAGTACCCCGAAAGAAAGTGAATCAAACACCTTATGAAATGTGGCATGGTAGAGTACCATCCTACAAATACTTAAAAGTGTGGGGGTGTTTGGCTAAAGTGGCTATTCCTAGTCCTAAAAAGACTAGGATAGGTCCTAAGACCATTGATTGCATTTTCATTGGTTATGCTAAGAATAGTAGTGCATATCGGGTTTTGATTCATAAATCAGAACATACCGAAATGCATGTAAATACTATTATTGAGTCTCGAAATGCATCATTCTTTGAACATGTATTTCCAAAGAAGACTGGACCAGAGACTAGTACTAATAAAAGATCTTTTGATGCTATTACTAGTCAGGATCAAGAACATGATCAAGAACAAGAGTTAGATCAAAATGAGGAAGAGGAACTTAGGCATAGTAAACGTGCTAGAACCTCAAAATCTTTTGGTCCAGATTTTCTAACATATTTGTTAGAAAATGAGCCTTTAACTTTTAAGGAGACTATGTCCAGTCCTGAAGCTCCTTTATAGAAAGAAGCTGTCAATAGTGAAGTTGAATCCATCTTGCAAAATCACACTTGGAAATTAGTGAACTTGCCACTAGTTTGTAAACCTCTTGGGTACAAGTGGATTTTCAAAAGAAAATTGAAAGCGGATGGATCAATAGACAAATACAAGGCAAGACTTGTGGTCAAAGGTTTTAGACAAAAAGAAGGTCTAGATTACCTTGACACATACTCACCGGTTACTAGAATAACATCCATTAGAATGCTAATTGCCATTGCATCTCTATACAATCTAGAAATTCATCAAATGGATGTTAAAACCGCTTTCTTAAATGGTGAGTTAAATGAAGAAATTTACATGGAACAACCAGAAGGGTTTTCTGTTCCAGGGAAAGAAAAGAAAGTGTGTAAATTGGTTAAATCATTATATGGTTTAAAACAAGCGCCAAAGCAATGGCATAAGAAATTTGACAAGGCAATGATGTCAAATGGATTTAAAATTAATGAGTGTGACAAATGTGTTTATATTAAAAACACAGATAAATGTTATGTCATTGTATGTCTTTATATGCTCATCATTGGTAGTAATAATGACATGATTAAAACTACCAAGAAAATGTTGAATAAACATTTTGACATGAAGGACAGGGGCATTGCTAATGTAATACTTGGTATAAAAATTACCAAAACATCAGAAGGATATGCTTTGTCACAATTTCATTACGTTGAGAAAATACTTGACAAATTCAGCAAAGATGATGTTCATCTTGCTAGAACACCTGTAGATGTTAATTTGTATCTTTCTAAGAATATACAGGAAAGTATTTCTCAATTAGAGTATGCCCAAATTATTGGAAGCTTGATGTACTTGATGAACTGCACTCGTCCAGATATAGCTTATGCAGTAAGTAAATTAAGTAGATATACGAGTAATCCGGGAGTAGAACACTGGAAAGCAATTATAAGGTTTATCTCCGATTTACTCGTAACATTGGGCTTAATTATACTAGATATCCAGCAGTACTTGAAGGATACTGTGATGCAAATTGGATATCGGATACTAAAGACTCGAAGTCCATCAATGGGATATCGGATACTAAAGACTCGAAGTCCACCAGTGGGTATGTCTTTACTCTAGGTAGTGCGGCTGTATCTTGGAAATCTTCCAAACAGACTTGTATTGCTAGGTCTACTATGGAATCTGAATTCATAGCTTTAGACAAAATAGGGAAAGAGACAGAATGGCTTCGCCACTTCCTTGAAGATATTCCAATATGGCCAAAACTGGTGCCGGCTATATGCATACATTGTGATAGTCAATCAGCAATTAGAAGAGCACATAGTCATATGTATAACGGTAAGTCTCGACACATTCGTCGTCGACATAATACCGTAAGACAACTACTCTCTAATGGAATTATGTCCATAGAATATGTTAAGTCTAAAGACAACATAGCGGATCCACTAAACCAAAGGGTTAGCAAGAGAGTTAGTTGAGAATTCATCGAGGGGAATGGGACTAAAACCTATTAAATAAGAGTTACCACAATGGCAACCCAACCTAGTTGACTGGAGATCCCAAGATCTAGGTTCAAAGGGACAACCGAGTTGTGAATGACTCAGAAGGATCACTGGGGAGTTTATCTCCTACCCATTTCTTTGATGAAATAGTGATGTCTGCAACGGTTTAGGTTAAGTAATACTTTTAATGATTCTTATATCTAGGTAAACCTAGTGGAGTATGGCATGATACTTTTCATAAGAATCACCTATGTGAGTGTGAACTGGGCCGGTTCTATAAGATTTGTGAAGGGCTACAAGTCTTTAGAGCACTCATGAAAGACCAGGTTGTTCAGGGCCAAAATGAACACAATAGTGAGAACTAAACTATGTCTGGAGATATACTGTGTGAGTTCTATTGTCTTGGTTTACACAAACGGCTGAACAGTTCAAGACATCAAGTTCACTGGTTAGCTAGTAAATCCGATAGTATCTCACAAGGGAAGGTTCAAAGCCAAAAGCTACCTATCCTTCGCAGAATATTTCCAATTTCTGTACTCTCTGTATTTACATAATGTTGTTGCATTTTGTCTCTGTCAATTTCATTCATGTAGGGGATTGTTGGAAAATTTATAAAGACGTAGTTGTGAATTGAAATAGACTCCATTTTGAATGAAAGGGTGTAACCTTTCATGGTGTCTTTTTGTTTTAAAAGAAGGGTCAAACCTCCATTTGAATGAAAGGGTGCAAACCTTTTATGGTGTCTCTTTATTTTAAAGGAAATAGGTATGTCCCTTCTTCATACCTTTTCTATTCAAATTGAATAGGTGCCAACAAAGCCTATATAAAGGCAGCCCCATTCCAATTTTGATTCATTCGAAAAATTCAGTCTGAAATTCTTGTCTCTTTGCTGTCCATTTTCTTTTAGTGCATTATTCTTCATATAAAATATTAGGAATAAATTTCAGAGAGTTATAGAACACAAGGTTCTAGTTCGCCGAACAAATTTGTTTGAAGTGCTTCTACAAATTTGTGAAGATCATTGTATCCTGGGAGATAGACGCCACTCAACCGTAAGCACCGTGGCGGGGCGAATCTGTCTTAAGGACAGAGTGTCACACACTCGACTTGGTCTTAATTTTAATTCGTTTCGATAAATAAATCCGATATGTTATTTATTTATTTTGTTTGATTTTATTTCAAGTTATTTTTTTTACACAGAAGATTAATCTAACACTCACAGGTCGATCGGACAAGCAGGAACTTGGAAGAAAGAAGTACGGACTTGCCGGAATATTTGCTCCCCGTACATATATATATATATATATATATATAGAAAACTGATAATGTTACCAAATGCCATAGAAGATAATGGAAATTAAACCAAACTTAGCCAAGCCCATCTAATGAATTTTTTGGGGAGTTGCATTTCAGATTTTGATGAGGTTAGAAGTGGATGTTGTGGGACTGGATTATTGGAGGCATCAATCTTATGCAACTCAAAATCTTACATTTGCTCTGATGCATCAAAGTATGTGTTTTGGGACTCCATTCACCCAACTGAGAAGACATACAAGCTCCTCTTTGATTCCATTCGTTCTCAGATTGATTTCCTAATCAATGATTAATTGTTCCTCAATTATACTAACCCTATAGGATGGTTATGGCTACAATTAGTGGAGTAAAGTTGTTTAATTGGTTTTATGGATGAAATTCAGTTAATTCCAGTTTTATATATGTCTAGTTTAAACTGTGTAAATTCAGTACAGGAAAGTATATGCTAGTCATGTTCAGGCAGCATGTTTGGATTGAATGACTTGGAGAAATAATAATAATAATAATAATTTCTCTTGATTCTAATTATTTATTTGAATGATTAAAGAGGAGAGAAATGTAAACAATGAAGGAGAAACAATGTTGAATGATTATTATAATTCAAGAAGTATTAAAGAAATAGAATTGCAACACATAATAATTTCTTCTCTTGTTAACCTCTCTAAACAATATAGGAGAGTTGCATTGTTTGGCTTGATTTTTATAATTTGTTTTTTTTTAATTAAAAACTAATTTGATGAAAAAATGAAAAAAAAAATAAAAAGTTAATCATTTTAATTTAATATGATTTTATCATTTTTAAGCAGAAATAATTTGTAAAAGTCTGAAAATATGATTTTGATGTTTATTTTGATTAACTATTTTTTTTAAACAAAATAAAACCAAACATCTTTTCTTTTAACTTAATTTTTATCTCTATTTTTTTTTTCTCAAAGCCTTTTGTCCACCAGCTGTGGTAGACGGACAGACTAATGGGAAAACACAAAAATATTGATAATGGTCGCGGCACGTTTGAAAACATATTATTTTAGTAATTTTTTAATTTTTTAATTAAAATATAAAATAAAAAAATAGTATATTTAGAATGATATTTTAATTTTTTACAAAAAGATATGTAATAAATAGATAGAAAATAAAATTTTTGATTTTTTTGTATAGATTATTGACTTTTTGATTTTTTTAGTGACTTTTTAACTTTTGAACTAAAAAGTAATATTACCAAACGAGACCAAAGTCTTATAAATCAGAAGTCTATCCAAAAGAGCTTTCCAAAGGAATCTCAATCTCCTCCTCACTACCAAACCCAATCCCCTCCCTATAACCCCAAACAAACAGGCGATTTCAAGAAATTCTATTTCTACACACCTAATTATTTTAGTATATACATTTAATGAAATATTATTTTAATGATAATTATATCTTAAATTAAAATGACTATAATAGACATTCACTAACACCCATAATATTATATGAAAATATTCTTTATACATATCTTTTAAAAATCCTAAAAATAAAATACATCTCAATGTACAGTATACACCTTTTGTTTCAATCTAGGATAAGGGCGTGTTGCCTCAATCTATGCCGATCGTTGTTAAGACTAAGGCCTCGTTTGTTTTGGGAGATAGAATGGAGGGAATTGATAGTGAGGGGATTAATAGTGAGGAGATTGTTAGTGGGGGGATTGATAGTGAGGGGATTAATAATGAGGAATTGTTAAATTATTTTTATATAAAATAATAAAACAAATAAAAAAATATAAAAAATTAAATATTATATTTTAAAAAAATTCCCAATATATAAAAAATAAAAAAATTTCTAATCCCCTCACTATTTTCTAATACCATCTCTACCTTCTCCTTACCAATCCCCCTTCCAAAGGTATTAGCAATACCAAGGGACTAATAGTCCCAAGGCTTTCTCTGTAAACAAACAGGGGCTTTAGTAATACCTTGGTATTGCTAGTCCTAATACCCTCTCTATAACCCAAAACAAACGGAGCCTAAGATTGTTTCAAAGACTGTTGAGAAGAAGATCAAGGAGGCTAGTGGTGCCATTGTTCTCACTAGTTAGGTTTGCTTTTGTTTTTTGAAATTTAGGGTTTTGAGTTTTACTACACTTTGGGCGCATTAAATATGACATTTTTATAATTATTATGTTAGGAAATGTCTCGTAACTCAAATTTTGTAACTCAAAAGTGGCTCAAATGGCCAAAACGACGTCGTTTTGGCTATTTTTATGTTGTTCTGTACTCAAAACGACGTCGTTTTAGCCATTTGAGCCACTTTTGAGCCACAAAATTTGAGCTACGTAGCATTGTCGTATTATGTTTAGCTTTTAACGATACAATGCAATTTTGTTTGGTTCTATTTTTTCAAAAATATTTTTCAAAAAATTACACTTTCTTGTTTTTCGTGTTTTTTTTTTATTTTTATTGAATTTTTTTAATATTTTAAGTAATTTTTTTTTACTTTTTAGACATACCTAACATAAATATACCTAAAAAGTAAAAAAATTGTAAAAAAACGTTTTAAAAATTCACTAAATACCAAAAATACAAAAAAAAAAAACGAGAATTCAGTACTTTTTCTTATTTTTATGTATTTATTAATTTTTTAAAATATTTTTTCACAATTTTTATATTTTTTAGATACATCTAAGTAAGGTGCAACTAAAAAAGTAAAAAAAATATTTAAAATTTTAAAAATATTCACTAAAAATAAAAAAATACGAAAATCAAAAAATTCAATTTTCAAAAAATTTAATCAAAAAAACTCAAACCAAACACACTGATTTTTTTTTATTTCAACAGTATGTCTCATCTTTAAATATTTTGAAGTTTTTTTAATGGTATTTATGGAGGTTCAATATAGTCTTCAATAAAGAACTTTGTCTTACTACACTTCACACTGTGGTTTTTAAAGGTTTTCACATGGGTCTACAATAGGTCTACAAATATGGAAGTATGGTCACTCAACAAGTGTGGGAAAATGAGAGTTAAAGGGTGTGTGTACAATGATTATGAGCGAAGGGTATAATTGTAACTTTTAGTGTGTGGATTGAGAAAATTAATTAATAATCAAATTAATAAGTGTATGTACTAAGAGAAGATGTGCATTGAGGTAAGTAAGTGTGTAGAAATAGAATTTTCTAGGGATTTCAAATGTTTTATTAATATTTTTATTAAGAATAATGTTATATGCACTAATTGGTATACCAATTAATGTATTAACAATTATGTAGCATAATTTCATAGGTTTTGAGTATTTGTAATTTGTATAATGGATGATATCAGTAATAATGACATCAGATATGTTAGTACATTAATTGATATACCAATTGATGCATGAAACACTACCGTTTTATTAAATGTCCTATATGGGTATGAAACTCAGACCATGTGAGTTCCATATAGATCCTACACCTATTTGAAATATTTGATAAAAATATTAGTAAAACATTTAAAATCCCTACCATTACAGATCTTTGCACCAAGATCTCTTACATTAACATGAAAAAGGGTATAAATTTCAAATGTTTTATCAATATTTTTACCATAGAGTTAGGTTAGAGATCTCAAATAATCTATCAAATTTTTTACCAACCTCTCACATAGGTGTGGGATCCACACAGATATAGATTTGTGTGAGTCCCACACCCATGTAAGAAGTTTGGTAAAAAAATTGGTAAATTGTTTAGAATTTATAATATTTTTTTTATCAAATATTTTATATGAGTGTGAAATTTATATTATGTCAATCTTAAATGAATCTTACACATATATGAAACATTTGATAAGAATATGAGTCAAATAATTGGGTGTGTTGAGTAACCTAATCACACAAAGGGAATGGCCCTATTTGATAGAGCTGTGGGAAAGTACTTATAGTTTATGCCTTAACAGCTTATACCTTATAACTATGAACATAAACTGATTTCTGACTTATAAATTAAGCATCTCCTGCCCCACTCAAAGAATAAGCTGATTTCTGACTTACAAAAAGTTATAAGCTGCATTGTTAAACTAAATCAAACATATCAAAATAACTTAAATTAAGTTAAAAATTGAAATAAGTAACTTTTAAGTTGCACCAAACAGGCCCAATGTGTATTTATTTTGTGTGTCTTTCTCAACTATATCCAATCTTATGCATAAATGAGTGTACGGTCGACTTGAGATAGAGAAATTGCTTTCCGAGTTGGTGCAGCAAACAACACTGTTTTATTTAGTTAAAAAAATTAAAATAAAACAAATAGAAATACAATTGGTTTGCCTTTAAATCCTGATTACTTTCAAAATTAATAATTAAGCATACAACTCAAAATTATTCAAAACTTAATTTAAAAATTAATTTCAAAACTCATAATCAAATACACAATTCAAAACTCTTTTGATAATATAGTGTTGAAAATAGTTAGTGATTGGATTGTTAAATTATTTTTATAAAAAATCTAAAAAAAATAATTTATATATTAAAAAATATCTAAAACAAATATATATGTAACAACCCAGATTTTTAATTATTCTGTAGAATTTATACTA
This sequence comes from Camellia sinensis, assembly GCF_055761805.1. Classification (NCBI taxonomy): domain Eukaryota; kingdom Viridiplantae; phylum Streptophyta; class Magnoliopsida; order Ericales; family Theaceae; genus Camellia; species Camellia sinensis. The sequence continues at coordinate 41,588,881 of NC_138969.1, read as the reverse complement.
ATATTATTTAATCTTAGTTCGGAAAATATATAATTTATTATAAATTATTATGCGTAATTTTGTAAAATAATATAATTTTAGGGGTCAAAATATAAATAAATAATTAATTTACTGCTGATATATAATAAAGTATAATTTAATTAAAAATTAATTAATTTATATAATTATATTAAAATATTAGATTAAAATATAATTATTTTAAATATTTATTAAGGATAAAAACGAATTTGTGAAATTATTATTGAATCTGTCACATATGCACCTTATTCTCTATAAATAGGGAGGCGCTGATCTGGGCCGAAGAAAGGGAGAAAAGAAAAAGAAAAGAAAGAAGGAAAGAAACGAAAGAAAGAAGGAGAGAAAAGAAAGAGAGAAAAGGAAGGAAAAAAATAGTAGAAGTTGAAAGCGTTTTTGACAGTGGAAAGTAAGAGTAAAGTATTAAAGTTAAGGTGAGTTATATTATATCTTGAGTTATCAAAATATATTTTACTTATGTTTTGACTTATCATATTTATTTTAAAAGAAGTTATGTTTTATAAGTTATTATAAATTATATTAATATTTCAATTATGTGGATTATGTTCTGAACCCTGTTTGCTCAAAATGAAACCCATGGATATGTTGTTTATATTTTGTTGGCTACATATTTTGTGCAAGCCAGTGACAATTCGACGTGTGGCAAAGTAAGGGTAATATGGGAAAACCAGTCAAGTCTTCGATTCTGATCATACACGTGGCAGTTAATATTGGTTGTTATAAGATCTGAGTAGCAGCGGATCGACAAAGAGATGCTAGGTGACGTGGCTTCAACGGTTACTCACATTCAAATTCAAATATAGGAGGAAAGTCTAACTGCAAGTGAAGGCGTAGTGGAACTACTTATAAGGTAGCATGATCAGCGATCACGGAGGAGCAGTTCGATGGTTTGAAGGGCAGTTCGATGGTTATCTTTGAAGAGTATAAATAGTAGGAAGGACTTCAGAGAAAACCCCCGAAGAATCAAAAGAAAAACAGTCTTACTTTACATATTCCAGTTTTATTTCCTGTTCTTTACATTTCTGTACTTTAAATTCCTGCACTGCACTTCATTTGTAGGAGTAGTTTTCGAGTATATTGCCGCTGTAAATCTCTACGAGGCCGAGATCATTGTAAGTTTTTCATACTAATGAAATGCTTCAATTTATTTAACTGTTCTTATGCTTAAATTCTCTTAAATCAAGCTACCAGTAAGCCATCAGTAAAAGTCCTCTTCATTGAAGCTGAAAGAACCATAACATAATCGTCTAAATAATTGGTTGGCAATTACAATTCTGTAAGGACTGATTGATCCTTGCTGGCACGCTCTCATAATTACAAAAGTAACCTTCGAAAGTCAAAAAGCCAACATATATTTTTGGCACGCCCAGTGGGACTATTTAAAATGGCTAGACGTAGGGGACAAGGAGAAAATGAACGTTTGGAAGAAGGCGTGGAAGGAGAGGTGGAGATACCTAATCTAGAGGATAATGTGATAGCACATCTTGTGGAGACTCCTATCTTATCGGAACCCATGGTCGAACAGACCAGTACTTCAGAGCAAATACCATTTATTCGTAATAGTGGACGGGACCAAGGAATTGGACCATCTAGTGTCCCATCTACTCAGCCAGTAAATCCGTGGGGTGGCTTAGTAGATGCCATGGGACAACAATTAATAAACACAATGGAAAGGTGGGCAGCATCCTTTTTGGATCGAATGAATAACCACCAACCAACAAATGTAAGACACATGGAGGAAGTAAATGTCCCTCAGCAAAGATTGGTTAGAGATAAACAGCCTATGCAAGTTAATGGACATTCTAATGGTCAAACCAGTAATCAGATTCATGATAGATTACCACCTCAATCTTGGTATGAACCCATTTCGAGGCCTGTAGCAGGCCAGAATGCCTCAATGTTCAACAGTGAGGCCATGCAAATTGATGGATCTGGCCCGGTACAAGAAAATGGCATAAGAATGGTTCCAAACCCCACATTCGAAGCCATACCTGGCACAATGGGGTACAATAATCCCTTATTCGAATTTATACACGGGGGGTTGGAAGGTTTTCTTACAAATGGAAGGGATACAATACCTGTTCCAGTACCTTTCGTGGGTCCTTTCGCAGGACAGGCTCAAAGAGGTTACCTACACCCCCAACAGCAACCTGTACCACAGGGATAGCCAGTCCCAAATGTACCACCCTATGGACCAAGAGGACCACAAGCACAAGTTTGTCCACCAAATCATGTGTTTGTTCCCCTAGTAGTGGTTCAACAGGCACAAAATATGGTTCCTGAGGACCAAATTACCGATATAGTTAGGGAGTTGTGTGGACCAATGGCTCGGGGGGGTCCAAACTCCTATGTACAAAAAACCATACCCAGAATGGGTCGACAGGGTACATGAATATCCAAGAGGTTTCAGGATACCAGATTTCGTCCTTTTCCATGGGAACGGAAACCAATCAACAGTAGAGCATATTACTAGGTTTGCTGCTCAATGTGGTGAATTTACCAATCATGACTTTATGAAGTTGAGACTATTCCCAAATTCTCTAACTGGGGGAGTATTTGTATGGTACATTAACCTTCCACCTGGCTCCATCCAGACTTGGCAGCTGGAAGAGGCATTTCATGCCCAATTCTTCCAATCAGAACCAGAAGTTTCCATGGCAGGCTTGGCAAGATTGAGTCAAAGGCCTGAAGAGAAGGCTACTTAGTTTATTTCCAGATTGAAGAGGGCTCGAAATAAATGTAGAGTAATCTTGCTAGAACCAGAATTCGTAAAATTGGCCCAAAATAGCTTAGAGTTCAGGCTTCGAAAGAAGTTTGATTCAACAAAGTTCAGGGATTTAGTGGAACTGACTTACAAAGTATCTAGATATGAAGCATTACTAGAAGAGGAACAAGATCGAAATAATGCATCATATAGGACATACTACAAAGATCCTAATTATGAGATTGATGCAGCAGAGATTGTGGGAAAAAAACCTATGATCTGTGAAGCATTAATTCATAAAGATACGACAATTGACCAGTAGTTTAAAAAGAAAGATCTCCACAGGAAGTATTCTTTCGATTTAACTAAGGCAGATGATATTTTTGATCATTTGCTTGCGGCCAACTTCCTTAAGTTACCAAAAGGGGTTAAAATTCCATCTCTTGATGAACTTAAAGGAAAAGTATATTGTAAATGGCATAATTCTTGGTCTCACTCGACTAAAAACTGTGTTGTTTTTCGAGACAGGATCCAAGAACAAATTCGGAAAGGGAGTTTGAAATTCCCAGCCAAAGCTGAAAAAGCCATGGGGATCGATAGCAATCCATTTCCAGAAATTGGAGAGGTGGCAGCCAATGTCATTATGTCAGACTTTCAGAACCTGTCTTTGAAAGAATTAGAAGAAGTCAATGTACAGATGCATGTGGCCAACCAGACAGCAATCAAAAAAGACACTAGAAATCTACCAGCTATTGGACGAGATTTCTCACGTCAGAGGGAAGACTCTGATGAAGAAGCACTGGATAATGACTCCTTAGAGGCAGCCGTAATGCAAAGGATGTGTCCCAGGTGCAGACTGAGTTATAAGTGGTTGAAAGGCCTTCCAGTTGATGGGAAGCAATATTACAGGGATGTGCAGAGGCGTTCCAAACCAACCAATGCTTATAATAAAAGGCCGTATCCGGCTAATGTTAGGCGGCAGCCATTAGTAGTTGAGCCTGCAGTTGATAGAATGCATGCTAAAGGCAAGAGGCCCTTATATGAGACCAGGTCACCTAACTATTACAGAATGGAGAATAGTCATTCTAAAAGAAGATTGGAGAAGAGTTCAGATTTTAGGATCAAAGCCAGAAATTGGCCCCCTGGACTAGCTTCGCGAAGAACAGAAAATGATCACCATCATCGAAAGCCTGAATCAGGCTCAAAGCTTGGAGACAGGGCCAAACAATTGTCTTCACCGCCAGCCTCGAAGGTGACCTCGAAGGAAGAAAAGGGCAGTTCAACGTCTGGGTCAGTAAGTTCGTGGGTACCTGGGGTCCCAGATTGGTTTGTGATGCAAAACAAACCTAGGGAAATGCCTACCCAAAGGAATGTTGGAAACCAAGGTAGGATGGTTAAGCCTCCTTTAGTAGCCCCCAACAACTGGGTATTGCTAAAACACCCAAGAACGAAGGAACCAGATATGGTCCCCGTTATTTTCATATCACAAAGGAGGAAAATTCAGCGTAGGTACACCCAATACTAGCAAAACCTGAAAGAAAGTGGAGAGAGTTCTTCATTGATCCAGACTGGAGAAAATAAGAATCGAAAGTCAGACCATACTCCAAAGCCAGTTCTACAAAACGAGGTGGGTTGCAGTAGAGAACAGTTGGCCAAGGTTCATTCTGAACTAAAAGTCAGAGAGAAGGATAGCCTAGCAGGGTTGGAGAAAGCTTTGATGGAGAGTGGTAGCGAGACAGAAGAAGAAATTGGCGTGAGCCAAAAGAAAGAAATGGTGGAAGAAGAAATGTTCGAAGCTTTCATGGCCAAGCAAACATTTTTGGTTGGAAAACCAGCTGAGGAAAATCATTGGAAGGAACCTGTTAATAATGAAATACCAGAATGCAGCATGCAGGATGTTTCTGAGGTAATTGACCAAAGTGGCCAAGAAGGGAAACAGGTACAGCGTGCCATCCAGTTTGGCTCGTTTTCCCCAGTATCAGTAAACATGGTACACATACTACCGCAGGAATTCCAAGCTGGAGACGAGAATCAAGAGGGGCAAGAAGTTGATCCAATTCCAATCTCTAGTGAAGATTCACAAGCGAGTATGGTACAAGATAATTTCGGAATGGTTACCCCAATGGAAGCTGAGTATGAGAGTGAAGAAGTGGTAAGTATTAACCTCTCGTATCCATTTGAGTATCCCTCGAATTCTATGACACAGCATGTTAAGCCTTTGTACATTAAGGCCTTCTTCGATGGGATACAGTTAAACCGAGTCTTAGTGGATAATGGGACAACGATGAACTTACTACCGAAATCCTCTTTGAAGAAATTAGGGAAAAAGAATCCCAGGTTGATCCCAACTGGTACAACCATTGCTGGTTTTGCTAGAGACAAACAGATGGCCCAGGGAATTCTACCCATCAACCTGAGTGTGGGAACCAAGGACTGCATGACGGCGTTCTTCGTCATCGACAGCAATGCGAAGTACAATGCTTTACTTGGTAGAGATTAGATCCACACTAATAAATGTGTGCCTTCCTCTTTGCATCAGAAAATGATAATAGCTCTAGGCAATGGGGAGACGGAGGAAATTAATACAGATCCTCAACCTTTCATAGCCTGTGCAGATTTCGCAGAAGCCAAGTTGTATATTGATGGCGTGGCACCGCTCAGTATACTGATGAAATCCGATCGCTCAGCCGAAGTATCGACTGATGAGGAAGTAGCACACCTGAAGCACTTAGTCCAGGAGAGTGCTGATGAAGAGCTGGTTGTTAAAGATGGCAATGATGCCTGGTTGTAGGCAACAAGATGAAGCACCAGAAGCCAGGTCTTTGGCTTTAATTGAGTTTTCAATATTGGATATAAAGTCAATAGTCCAGAAAGTATGGGAGCAAGAGAAAGAAGTCATGACAATTGGCTACAAGCGGGAGCAGCAACAAGCCAGAGTTTTGACCCTTGATAAATACTGTGCATTGGACATAGAAACGAAAGTCCAAGAAATACAGGAAGAAGAAACCTTGTGGACAGACTTTGTCTATGAGGAGGAGAATAAAGAGGAGGAATCAAAGAGCCTAGAAACAGAACACAACAAGGAGACTACTTCGAAGTTAGAAGGGATCAAAGAAGGAGCTCCAGTAAGTACTCAGAAACAAGACCCCTTAGAAGAAATAAATTTAGGGGAAGATTCTGTACAACAACCTATTTATATAAGTGTTTGGTTGAATTCTCTTGATAGGGACCAGTTGTTGGTTATTCTGAGAAGATATAAAGATTGTTTTGCATGGTCATACAATGAACTATCAGGATTGGATAGGTCATTAGTGGAACATAGGCTTCCCATGAAGCCTAACTTCAAGCCATACAAACAAAAACCAAGAAGAATGGGTTCAGACATGATCCAGAAAGTTAAGGAAGAAATTCTTAGACTACTCAAAGCAGGCTTTATCAGGACAGCCAGGTATGTTGAGTGGCTATCTAATATTGTACCTGTAGTTAAGAAGAATGGCAAAATGAGGGTATGCATCGATTTTAGAAACCTAAATCTGGCGACTCCAAAAGATGAATATCCTATTACTGCGTGAGCCTACCTCCCACCTTTCATTCGGTACTTCCGAGGTAACTCTTTGTTTTCTGCTTTACTTTCGCAATGTAGGATACAAAAACTGTCATAGTTAGTTGTATTCTTTAACTGCTGAAAACTGATATGCTGTAGACTGTAGTTCACTGTAAACATACATACAACTGATATCTGCTTGAGACTGACACATGCACACACACTGCACTAGCCCTGAATCATTCAAACACACCGCACTCACTGTATTTTACTGCATATACACTGGCACCCAGTATTTGTCTGAATCTGTCAAACCTGCACGCATGCCATATCTGTTCTGAAACACCCAAACACGCTGACACATCACACGTATTATTTCACTGTAAGCACACCGGCACCCGGTATTTGCCTGAATCTGACAAACTTGCATACATGCTATATCTGTCCTTTCAAAATTGCATTTTGAATGTTGTCTTGCAATTGTTATTTTCTATTTACAGGAGGGTTCCCATACCATTCGCGGGTATGGGAATACTGGTGCACGGGAGTGGTATGATGAGCTCCCTGATGCGGTCCGACGCATCGTGGACCGAGCGGGCTTCGGCACCTTCTGCCGAGGGCTCTCCAGGTTGTCCACATGCAGGCCTCTCCTTGCCGCTCTGGTGGAGAGATGGTGGGACACCACCGATTCTTTTCATTTCTCTGCTGCAGGGGATATGACGATGACCCCTCATGACTTCTCGATGCTTACAGGCATCGGGGTAGGGGGGATCCGATCCCTTTTGACACAGACATGGATGAGTGGACCGCCGCTCAGGTCCATCTACTGGGGGAGGCGCCACCCCTAGCTCGCCCAGGTTTCGTCCGATACTCCTGGTTCGAGGTCCAGTTTTGAGTCCAGCCCGTGTTAGAGGAGGAGGCGCAGATGACCCCGGAGGACGAGGAGAGGTATGCTCGCGGCTTCCTCATGTTCCTGTTCGGGACTACCATTTTCGCCGACCGGGCGAACACCGTGCCTCTCTGTCTTCTCAGCGCACTGGTGGACGTCCGGGACATTCTACACTATGACTGGGGCGGCGCTGCTCTGGCCACCCTTTACGGGTACATGAGTTCGGCTTCGCGCGGCAGCGGCCAGCTGCTTGGAGGCTATTGGCGGGCTTGGGAGGTACATTCCTTCTCCGCTTTTTTCATTTCTGTCTCGTACTTTCTGTACTCTGTACACTGCACACACTGTAGTCTGCTCTATACTTGCTGTATACTGTACACACGGCACACACATACATTCTGCTTTACACTGACTGTACACTGCTCACACTGTACGCTGCACACAATACACTGCACAACACACGGCTCTGCCATTTCTGCTTTATTCTGCATTCTGCTCCAACTGATAGTCGCACTGACATCTGTTTTGCAGTTGTGGGTTTACGCCTACTTTCCTAGGCTTGCCCCCGTGCCAGTTGCGGAGACTCCCCTGGCCATCCCCTTTTCGAGTCGCTTCGACGGGAGATGCACCCGGCGACCACGGGAGACATTCGGCTTCTTCCGCCGATATTTCGACACCATCACCCCCGCGGAGGTATGCTTTACTTTCAGTTCATTTAAGCTTCACTTTCCAACTGTATATTTCAATAACAGTAGATAACAAACTGTCTGTCATTTTCAGATCACTTGGCGGCCGTGGGCTCCCTTGCCAGCGGCGATGCGGGATCGGTTCCCTGGTGCGGAGGAGACCTCGCGTTTTCGGATTCTGCTTGAGGGCCCGGTCTGTCGGGCTTGGTACCTGGGGGAGCGTTTTCTACGCCAGACCCTAGGGTTACCTAAGCAGATAGTCCCGGTTCCCCCTCCTGTAGACATGAGGGAGACTGAGGGGCTCACCACTGAGCAGCTGGATGATTACTCCATCGGCTGGGAGGAGGCCGGCTTCCGAGGCACTGGAGACTATCAGGAGTACGTGCGGACGTACCTGATGCGCCCCCTGAGCGGTCGTCGGGCAGAGGGGGCCAGGCCTGTGGCATCGGCGGCTGGGGCCGGAGCGGGAGCAGGGGCTGGATCTTCGAGGAGGGCCCGGGTCCGTGGTAGGGGTGGAGTGCAGGGAGGACGAGGAGCTGGCTGGCCTGCCCTGCCTGCTGTACTGACTTTCCAGGGGCAGGGTGGGTCGACCTATCAGATCCCCTTCGCCCCTCCACCGGCTGGTCACGAGTTCATTGATGTCCCCGACTTACCTCCGGTATGTTCTACTGCATTTTGTACAGTTATTCATTTCAGTTTACTTGATATTCCACAGAATATTGATGCATCTGATACTTTTGCAGGCTTCTTTTGGGTACACCCGTCAGTCGTTGGCGATGAATGCCTCGATGATGGGGATGCTCCAGCGGACATTTGATCTCCTAGCCCTCTACAGCATACCGGTATGTCCTTCTGACACTAGCCTCAAACCACTTATACACTGCTTTACATAATCTGATGCACGGCACAACACCTGATACACTGATCCCACAGTATCTGACACACTGCATACACTGCATTCTGCACCTTACTCTATACTGATAAACTGCTCACGGCATTCTCATACTGTACTCATATACTGCATTCTGCACTGTTAAACTGCTCACGGCATTCACACACTGTACTCATACACTGCATTCTGCACCTTTAAACTGTTCACAGTATACTGATGCATTTCCCTTTTTATGTACTTTTCAGCCTCCCTTCCAGATTCCCATGGCGGGAGGTGCTCCAGCTGGGCCTTCTGTCTCTGCTCGGGGGAGAGATGAGGGGGGCAGGATATTTCCCCGTACCAGGGGAGGGCGTACTCATGTCGGGAGTAGCTCGCGAGCTCTAATCCCGGATGATGATGATGACGAGGAGTCAGAGGCGGAGGCAGAGGCGGAGTCCGAGTCATCGGAGGAGGAGACCGGAGACGGTTCTAGCTCGGGCTCTGACGACGACGCTGATGATGCTCCTGGACCCTCGTCTAGGAAGAGGACTAGAACGGACTGACGGCCCCCCGGAGTGCTTGACATGGATGCAGATTTTTGCTATCTTCTTCTTTCTTGTACTTTTCTTTTTGTTGGTAGGTAGATTACCTTGTACTGCCGCAGGCAAATTTTTGTTCCCAAAACTTGTACATTTGAAAAGATAATGAAATGAAACGGACTTTTTATCTGAAAAAGTGTTTACATTCACACATTTCATGCATTGCATCGCATCTCATCATGTTACACCTCAATGTAAATGGAACTGATTGGTTGTCTGAAAATTGAACACTTGCACTGTAATAATCAGATAACTAAAACAGCCAACAGCAAAATAACCCAAGCAGCCCACTGCCTGATTCTGGACACACAGCCCTTGCTCTACTGGGGATTAATCTGTATACAGCCCTTAGCACAGCATTCGGTTCATCCTGCACACAGCAAATTCTAAACAAAATAGCCCAATCTGACAAGACGGCCTCAAAGGTGGAACCGGTTGGAGTCGAAACACGCTCAAATGTAGAAAATGGCACAGCATTCTTGAGCATAAATGATTTTTGAAATTGAATGAGGGTTTTTCAAATCGGGATATCGAGCCTACAACTGAACACAGCGGGGAGGACTCAAATATAGGTGCACGACCTAAACACAACGAGACACGCTCGGAAAAGACTAAAAACAAAAGACGAGACCATCAAATCAAAGAGACACGACACACAGGCGCGTAAACGAAGATGGGGGACCTCGGACTACGAGGAGCCAGTTCAAACTGGGTATTGTTTCCCACCCTTTCTGATTTGTGATTCTCACATCGCTCGACTCTCAAGCTCGGATCTTCTCTCGAAACCCTTTTCCTCACTTTTCTCTCAACTTACACCTCTCTATTCTTCAATCTCTCATTTTCCATCCCTCCCCGGGGTGACTGATGAATGAACAGGAAGTTGCGGGTTCACGCCCGATGCCGTTAGCTCACAGCTATCTCTTCTGGTGGGCAGAGCCCTCTTCTGACAAGTACGTCGATGACGGGGGAAAGACAGAACGCCTGGCTCGACTGTGCCCCTAGTTCATCATTTTAACCATTTTTTCGTTTTTGCTTTCTACTAAAACGGTTTTGATCAAAATGAGAGTCGGATTAACGTACTTGTTCGATTTTTGATTTGAAGACCATGCAAGTCAGGCTGCAAGTACTGAAAATTTTCCTTTTTGGGTCCAAGACAATGGTCCAGTTTTGGAAAATAGAATAGTTTTCGAGAAAATAGTCAACCTCAGTAAAAATTTTCAAAAACTATTTTTCAAACAGCTGATGCTCAACAAGCATGGAACTTACTCTTCGAGATGCGCAACCTCGGATCGGAGGCAATGGAAAATTGCCCCTGGTTTGAAGGGGGGTGGGAGGCAACGGAAAGTTGCCCCTAGTTTGAATGGCGGCTCACGGCGGCTCGTGGCAACGGAAAGTTGCCCCTTGTTTGGAGTGGTGCCGCAGCAATCCGCAGACAGTCTTCATTGGCGGTGGTCGAACTCTCGGACACAGCGATGGCGAAGACGGTAACAACAAATATATGGACACAGTCGCCTTGGAAGCGTTGGCAACTAGACTTTGGGATGAAATCGAAACCATTGCATGGACTGAGACGCTATGAAAGCGTTGGGGGCTGGACTTCATGATGAAGTTGCCTACGTATCCCAAACATGGGAATCAAGCCTTACGTAGTTCCGGTTTAAGGTACACTCGGGTATTTTAACCTTCACTTTTCTTAGGCTCTTACTTTTGCCAAGGCGCCCAATGCGGGTTTTCGACCTTGCGAGCTTCTTTTCATTTTCTATTTCTTTTTTTCTTTTTTTTTGCATTTTTTGTCTTTTTCTTTTCTTTTCTTCTTTTTTGTGTTTTTTGTATTTTTCTCTTGCTCTAACTTTTGCCTGGGTCGCCCTTCCGGGTTTTCGGCCCAGCGAGCCTCTCAAAGGGTAAAAGTGTAGCAAGTCCATGCCAAATGGTTTTTTGAATTGAAGCCTCTCTGTGTCTAGGAGAACGGCTGTTGCAATGATTTGCGGAGAATCTATCCTGGTTACTCCACGAGCTTCTTCCGGCGAGATCCACTCCTTCTGATTCAATTTCTGCGCCTCTTGGTCGAGGGCTGCTTCAAAATTGGCCATACAGACCTTTCATGGCGTTTGTCCGTTGAACTTTCTGAACGTTCTGAACGGGTTCAAAGTCGGAAAACAAATGGGTTGAATCTTGAAGCTGAGAGCGATCCTAGGCTGCGCAATCTCAAGAGCGACTCCACACAGGTCTTCACAGGGCCGCGTAAAACATTTGCTTTTGAAAGTTTTTAAGAAAGCGACAAATCGCTCGCGCCGAAGATAGTGTGGAACCAATCTGGATCAAGCCAGGATCCTTCCTAGTACTCACGCCGACAAGCATGATTTCATTCATAAAAAGGCTTAGCACGCCTTTCTTTCTCTCAAAATGATCAAAACTTTGCAAATCCCGAGGAATTCCTTCCTCTTCGTTTTCACCGCAGTGTTCAAAAAGAGTTTGTTTTTTGGAAAACTTAGGTTAATGCAATGAGTTTGGCACGCAGGGGAGCAGGCAAGATGTACTGTCAGCCCGATTAAATTCTCTGGCACTTATGCTGAAAGCAATCATGAAGTTTGAGATAGCAACAGCTGTTTCAATCGGCTCTGTTGGTGCAACTGGCCCCTTGGCAGAAACAGACTCAAAACAAAAACAGATAATTACAAGACAAAATGGTGTTCGGGACGACAACCCCAGAATCACCTGGTATTATATACAACGGGGACTGACTCGATACAATCAGACAGACCCTTAAGCAAAAAAAAAAAAAAAAAGACTGACTCAAGACAAAGAGACAGACTCAAAACAAAAGACTGACTCGATATCCAAGCCAGGATTTACAAAACTCGGTCTCACCGATGCTCAAAAATGCGTGCCAGACGCTTCATCCAAAATATACCAAATGTTGCCCGCAGGCGGTCCACTTCACATACTCGCAGTATCTGAGCCCTCGAAATCCAACAACTGAGTGGTGACGGGCTTGCCTGAGGTGGGTGGTAGGATAACCTTGTTATCAATCAAATCCTGCACTTCATGACGAAGGCGGGTGTAACAGCGCCCGCCGGGGGGGGGGGACCTCGCTACAGTTCGGACTCGCGATTTTTGTTGTCGCGGTTCTTAATCTGAACCAAAGAGTCCAAATCTGGCAAATCGTTTTGAAAAACAGATTTTTGAAAAAGTAGTGCCAAACATGGACTGCTTTGCCAGATACAGAGTCGCCACCTAAATATTTTTAAAATGGGAAATTTAGGAAACCCTGACTCGGTGCCGAAGGCCACATGTCCGTCATCACCGGAGTTGTCTCGGCTCGGGAGCTTGGGTACGATCGGGGAAGGTCAGCTATGAGCACCCCCTTTCGCCCGGTCCGAAGACCGGCCTCTACTAACCATGATATCCGATTTTGAAAACGTTATGCGTTCTTGAACCTTTTATTAGCCTAGAATTACTATGTTATGCGCACAGCAAACAAGTATAGACTAGATTGCCTAATTTGGAAAGAGACATTGCATATCCGTTCGTTTTGAAAATGCTTTGGAATTTGCTACTCGCAAGTAGGCTAAAACACGGATTTCAATGAGTTCTTCCAACTCAAACAATCCAACCTTCACCCACGGGCATTCGAGCAGTTTATAACACATAAGCATCTAGCCACATGTTTAAGCATGCTGTCATGGCAATATTCACAATCATGTGATATGCTAAAGCGGAAATACTTACATAGTACTCCGCACCAAAACAAAGAACTTGTTAGCAAACATGCATGATCCAAGTCCATGTTAAGTGCCTAATGCATCGCATACAAAATGTTACTAGAATAGGCTCGGCTATCCTAAGCATGTCATGTGAAAATGAACAATTATCACGTATTCAGTTTGGGAATTGAAGTATTGATGCAATTAGCGTGATGTACCGAGCCTAATGCATGCAATACAAATGCATGGATGCACACATGCATAGTATGAGGTATGTTAAATTAAACGTGCCCTAATACTAACCATTAAAGCGGGTAAGTAAAAGGGAAGAAAGAAGTGAGGTTGGAAGACATACACACCACCCACACACACTTATTACAGATTTGCCCTCGCTCGGAGGGACCGAATAAATATTACAAATTAATTAACTACGCAAGCTAATTAATATTACAAATTAACTAATTTAATTAACAAATTAAATAAATTAATTAAAACAGGAAAACGCCTCGGGAAGCGCGCCACCATGCATGGGCTGCCTCTGTTTTCCTTCCTTTCCTCCTCTGGAGGCTGTCAAAGCCTCAGGACTGATCCCTTGGACAGAGAGGATCACCACCGGCTGATTGAAATTGCCACCGGCAGTGTGGTATGGCCATCGGCACAAAATTGAATCTGTCGGCAGAGAAAGTGGTGCCGGTCGGCACATTACACTGCCGGTCGGCAGAGTATTCCTGCAGAACCTGCAACTCACAGCAACAGAGGGCAAAACAAAGCATGGCAACACAATTCAAGGCATGTATGCACCAACCACGTCCCTTATCATTGTGATGACTCAAAGGGACATGTGCCTTGGTTCTCGGACCACCAATCACGCATTTCCATGCATGATGGCCCAAAGAACCAAGTATGCAACTTTGATTTCAAATGTATGCAAATCAAACAAACAAAACTCCCAATCCCTATCACCCAAGTCAAGGGACAAGGAATGCATGCAAGATGCAATGCAACCTAGGCATAAAAGCTAAGGATGCAACATGGCATGGCAAAGCACTTATGCAAGCATACAAGCATACATATGGCAATGCAAATGGATGGCAAGATGGACTTATACATGAATTAGGCAACTCTAAAATAGGCCTAAAACAGTAGCCAATGTGCTAAAAAGTGAGGGCTAAATGGCATGCACACAAATGCACATAAGGACTAACACTTAAGCACAAATCAAACAACATTCAAGCACACTTGAAAGAGGCATTCATGGACTAAAAGCATGCGACACAAGCTCTGAAATCATGCTATAAAATGATGCCAAATCAAGTTATAAATCAAGTCAAGCATGCAACAAATGGCCTAGGTGTTCAAAGTAAACCAAAGTGGCATTGAGCTACACTTAACAAGACCAAACAAGGCATGCATTAAGCAACCAAAAACAGGTTTATAGCACGTTAAAACAAGGCTAAAGGACTACTTAGATGGCATCTAAATGGCCCAAATACAAAGGCATACACCATGGCCAAAACATGGAGCATTGCAACACATGCTTTCAAAGCATTAAAGAGACATGCAAGGCAATCCAACAAGCATGGAAATGGGACTGAAATAGCATGTAGGATGATTCCAAATCACCAAAACAATGCAAAGATGGCATGCTACACATGCATATATTCAAGGCCAACAAGCCCAAATACAAAGGAGCTATATAATGCATGCAAAGATCAACCCAAACGACTATGGACAGAGCTAAAACATGGCAAGATAAGCACATAATCTTCACAAATACAAGCCTAAAACATGCTCCAACAAAGGCTAACAACCTAGAACATGTTAAGGCACAAATAAGGCATTACATGGCAACTATGCTAAACATGCATGGAGTTCCAAAACCAACTTGAAATCATGTTATATTATGGATATATAAGCATGAAAAACAAACCAAACATGTTCAACACACACTCAAGCATAGGCTTCCTTAAGAGGCCAAAATGTGTCCTTTTCAAGGACAACAAGGAGAGGGGGTGGCCCTCTCCTTCTTGGGACTTCAAAGCATCATCTTCACCACTGAAATCCCTCAAGATTTCAGTGGTGAAGAGACCTCAACACCAAAATCCCGGACCTAGCACAAAATGGCTCAAAATGAGGCCTTTTGAGGCCTAAGGGTGGTCAACAACCCTCAAACAACAAAACACTCTTAATAAACAATGAAGAGGGCCTAAAAACAGAACTTTTTTATGTTATACAATAATCACAAAAACAGCTCTAAGATAGGTATAAAATCAATGCAAAAATGGGGAGAAAAAGGACTAGAATCTCACCCTTGAAGACCCCTTCACAAATGGTGCTCCAATGGCCTCCTTTGGCTTGAATCCAACACTAAAATCTCAAAACAAACTCTTTGGAACCTCAGCTCCAAGAGGAAGGTGAAACACTAGGTGTTTGTGTGCAATAGTGAGACACAAAACACCTAGCGTACAAATAAGAGGGTGTAACAGCGCCCGCGTGGGCCTCGTGCTACAGTTCGGACTCGATTTGTGTCACGGTTCTTAATCTGAACCAAAGAGTCCAAATCTGGCAAATCGTTTGAGAAAACAGATTTTTTGAAAAAGTAGTGCCAAACATGGACTGCTTTGCCAGATACAGAGTCGCCACCTAAATATTTTTAAAATGGGGAAATTTAGGAAACCCTGACTCGGTGCCGAAGGCCACATGTCCGTCATCACCGGAGTTGTCTCGGCTCGGGAGCTTGGGTACGATCGGGGAAGGTCAGCTATGAGCACCCCCTTTCGCCCGGTCCGAAGACCGGCCTCTACTAACCGTGATATCCGTTTTTGAAAACTTTATGTGTTCTTAAACCAATTGTTAGCCTAGAATTACTATGTTATGCGCGCGGCAAACAAGTATAGACCAAATCGCCCAAATTGGAACAAAACATTTCATGTTTGTTTTGAAAATGGTTTGCTACTCGCAAGTAGGCTAAAATGCAGATTTTGCCACCCTCAAGTGGGCTTTTGGAAAAGATGGTTTTGCCACTATCTAGTGGGCTTAAAAATCGCAGTTTTAACGCATTATCCCAATTTAAGCAATTTGACCTCCATCCACAGGCATTCAAGCAGTTTATCTCATGTAAGCACTTAGCCGCATGGTAAGCATACTGTCATGGCAACACTCACACGCATGCTGGATGCTAAAGCAAAAAATACTTACATCGTACTCCGTGCCAAAACAGTAAACTAGTTAGCAAACATGCATGTCCTAGTTCATGTTAAAAGTGGCTAATGCATCACATGCAAAATGCGATCTAGGCAGGCTCGGCTAGCCCTAAACATGGCATATGAAATGCGATCAACTATCACATAGTCAATTTTTGAATTGAAGTACGAATGCAGTTAGCGTGATGTACCGAGCCTAATGCATGCAGTACAAATGTATGGATGCACGCATGCATAGCATAAGGTATGCTAAAATAAATGTGCCCTAATCTACCATCATAAGCAGGTAAATAAAAGGGAGAAAGAAGTGGGGGTTGGAAGACATGCACACACACACCCACACTTATTACAAGTTTGCCCTCGCTCGGAGGGACCAAATAAATATTACAAATTAATTAACTACGCGAGCTAATTAAATATTACAAATTAATTAACAAATTAATTATTCTAAGAAAACAGTAAACCGCCTCGGGAAGCGCGCCGCCATGCGTAGGCTGCCTTTGTTTTCTTTCCTGTGCTCCTCTGGAGGCTGCCAAAATTTCAGGACTGCATCCCTGGACACTGGGGAGTACCACCGGCTGAATGAAACTGCCACCGGCAGTGTGGTATGGCCATCGGCACAAAATAGAGTCTGTCGGCAGAGGAAAGATTGCCGGCCGGCACCTTACACTGCCGGTCGGCAGAGTATTCCTGCAGAACCTGCAACTGGCAGCAACAGAGGGCAAGGCAAAGCATGGCAGCACAATTCAAGGCATGTATGCATTAACCATGTCCCTTATCATGTTTGCGACTCAAAGGGGCATGTGCCTCGATTCTCGGACCACCAATCACGCATTTCCATGCATGATGGCCCAAAGAACCAAGTATGCAACTTTGATTTCAAATGTATGCAAACCAATCAAACAAAACTCCCAATCCCTATCACCCAAGTCAAGGGACAAGGAATGCATGCAAGATGCAATGCAACCTAGGCATACGAGCTAAGGATGCAACATGCCGATACAAGCAAACATGCAAGGTGAGCATGCAAATAAGCAAGGGATGGTCTTAAACATGAATTAGGCAGCTCTAGTTAGGCCCAAAACAGTGGCCAATGGAAGAAGATGAAGTGCCTCGAAATGCGTGCGCACGGGCACGCAAACCGAGGCAATGGCATATGCAATGCAATGGCTAAAATGGTATATAGAATGCAACATGGACTTATACTAACATGAGAGAGCCTCAGCCACACTCACATAAGAGGCCGATGAATGAAAATGGAGTGCCTCGAAATGCGTGCACACGGGCACGCAAACCGAGGCAATGGCATACGCAATGCAATGGCATGGAAATGATATGCAAACATGCCAATGGGATTTCAGCAGCAAAATGAGGGGCAAAACAGCCCCGAAATGAGGCGAAAGTACGCCCGATGCATGGAATAGTCCCGAAACATGGACTTTGGCACCCGAAATGGCCTATAGCTATATCAAACATGCACAACATGGATATGCAATGAATAGACAGTAGCAAGGCAGCCCCAAAATTAGCATTTTACTAGTACAACTCATGGCCAAAAAGCAAACAAAGATAGGGCAAAATTAGTATGCGAAAATGGCCCTAAACATGAGATTATGAAGCAACTCACAGCTGCAAACCCCAAATGGGTTAGGACCCTTCAACAACATTGAAGAGGGGCCCAAAATATGCACATTTACAGTTGATGACAAGGCTCGAAAACAGATACAAGCATGGCAAACAATTTATGCAAGATTAAGGCCACAAAAAGGGCTATAACATGAAGTATACAAAATATTCATCAAACATCCAAAGACCCTCAATGAAACATGACAAGGGGGTCAAAATATGGCCACTTTAAGTTCGGACCAAGCCACAAAAACAGCAACATCAGGGGCTGCCAAGACATACAAAAATGGGACCAAAAAGAGGATATAAAGGGAAGTACAACATGGAAGTCCCAAACAGTGTTGAGCCCTTCTTCAATGTTGAAGAGGGGCTCAAAATAAGCCTATTTTCAGTTTACATCAGGCTCTAAAACAGATCACACACAAGCCAAAAATTCTATGCAAGATTATGGCATTCAAAGAGGATATTGAAGCAAGTGCAGGCTACTGTCCTCAAACAGCAAGAGGTCCTCAATCAAACATGAAGAGGACCTCAAAATATGATGATTTGAAGTTTAGGTCGGAGCCCAAAAGTGCAAGCAACTATGGCTTAGATATGAAGCAAAAAAAGGGCTAGAAAAGGGAAGATGAGGACTCACCCTTGTAGACCAATGAACCAGCACCTCTTGGACCAAGTTTAGGTGCTCCTAAGCTCTGGAGAACAGCCTCAAGCTGTTGGAATAGGCGTTGGATGCCTTGTGCTATGAGTTGATGAAGAAATGGCCCAAGAACAAGGGTGTTTGATGGTTGAATGGGAGAGATAGAGGGAGGTATATGGATATATGTATGTATATATCAGATATATCTATATATCTCTGGTTTTTTGTTCCAAGAATCCAACCTAAACAAAGGAGGAGGAGAGGTGCTTATATAAGCCATGCTAAGCTTCTAAGACAAGCTTCAAAGGGGCCAAGGGGTTCAAGGGGGGGTGCAAGGCTTCTAGAGGAAGCTAAAACAGCTGGCCAAGCTTCTCCAAGAAGCTTGGCCAAAAGGTTCAAGCTTCTAGAAGGTTAGGGGGTTCAAAGGCTCACAAGGTGCAAAACAAGCACACATGCATGTGGGGGATCAATTCTGTGCATTCCAGCTGGCACAGCTGGAATCCACTCAATCTGCAGAATGCTCCGGAAGGTCGTCGGCTAGCAAAAACTGCCGGTCAGCAAAATAAAGTGCCGGTCGGCACAATAAATTGCCGGTCGGCACAAATATAGTGCCGGTGGGTGGCCGGTGAGGTCAAAAAAGTGCCAGTTGGTGTCCAAATTGAAGCCCCGGAAGTTAGCTTTCCAATGGCGCAAACCGTGCATCAAAATTCCTCCTGTGCAAAAAGTTATGCCCTTTTCCGTGAAGCCGCGCAGATTCGATCCAACCGGGATGATGCCCGACTTCAACTGATCATATCTCCCCCACCCGGACTTGGTTCTAGGAGATTCTTGAGTGCAAAATGAAGCCCCGGAAGTAATCTTTCCGGCGGTGGTGGCCCCATAGCTAAACTCCAAGCGTACAGACAGATAAGCCCGATTCAGCGAGGGCTGCTCAACTCGCTTCTACCCGGATTCATGCCGAACTTTTCCCAAACTAGTTTTCTCCTCTCCTTTCCTCTTTTCTTCAACTCCAAAACCCTAAACAAAGTGTTTTGAAATATTTGCCTCTCTTCTAGCCGAAGAAACTGATTCTTTGCCCTGCACATCTCTCAACACCGAGCAAACCATCAGTAGTGCCCAAGTCTTAAGGGCGGTCAAAAATGGGGTGTCTACAGAGGGAAAGAGAGATAGGTTGTGTATATCTAACCCTAACCCTAGAAAAACCAGAGCTTTGTCTGTATTTTCCTCTCTCAAAAATGTCTAAAAGCTCTCCTCTTGCCTTAGAGAGAGACCCTCTCTATATGCCTCTTGTAAAGCTTACAAGACAAGCTTTGCAAGAGGGAGATCCCTCCATACACGTGTATGGAGGGGAACAAAAGCAATACAGCTGTCTAAAAATATCTGCAAAAGCAGATGAACAGCAATCGGCCGGCCAAAAATGCCATCTTGGCCAAAAAGAGTGCCGGTCGGCAACAAATAGTGCTGACCGGCAACAAAGAGTGCCGGCCGGCAAACTATATTGCTGGTGGCAGCAAAAACCAGCCGGTGGCATCTAGCCAATGCCGGTGGTGGGTGGGGATGGTCTACAAGCCCCACCCTGCCTCTCAAAGGCAAGATGCAAGTGTTTGGTGCAAAACCAGACACTAAACGGTCAAGTTCGGAGATCTTGAAGCAAGGCGCGCGAGCCGAGGCCTCCGGGAACTCCAAACGAACACAAACATGGATAATCACCGAGTGTTCAAACGGTGATGTCCGAGTCTTGAGGACGGTCAAAAATGGGGTGTCTACAGCGGGAACATCCATCGGTACTGTGACCGGACTGTTGATGGTACGCGCAGTACAAGGTAGCATCATGAGTGGCGGGGAGATTCTTCGGGAGTGGCCGAGGCTCCAAAGGCTTAAGATGCCCATTCTTCGCCAATATTAGCAATGCCCTAGACAAAGGCATGTGGAGGTCGTGAAAGACCCTGCGCCCTCGGGGCAGGTACTTTGCAGTTTGAGGATTCTTGCCAGATGCGCTAGCGAAAGGATCGGCCGGCGCTGCCTTGGCTTTTTGAATCTTTCCCGGTGCAGGGTTGGGAACTACAGGCATTGTCTGGGCATGACGGGGCCCATCCCGGTTTTCTACCTGGCTTGAACTGCCTTTGATTGGAGCGGGGAAAGCATCGTCTACAGCTTTGGTCACTGTTGCAGATGTTTGTTGCTTATTCATCCCTCTGACTTTCAGAGCCTCAACTGCCCACAGCAGTTGTTCAATAGGGTCGGCGTCTACCTTTGCCTTGTCTTTTCCTCTGGCCTCAGCATGATCAAGGGTCGGGGTTGATGCTGGTATGTCGCGGCTGTAGCTGGAAGCCAGCTCTGGCTGGCTGAGCTCTATCACAATCCGCCCCAGTAGCGGGGGCTCCTGTGGTACGAAATTCCCGGCATATGGCGCCGCTGGCGGTGAAGCCGACATTCCATAGGCTAGGTCCGCCATAGTCCTCTGGAGGTCCCCTATCATTCCCATCAATTCGAATGTGGTGGGCTCACGAGCCTGGTATAACTGGGGAGCCCAAACCGGGTGCACAACGGGCGACCTGGGCGGGTATGACATACTGACGCTGACCTCACTCTGCGGAGCGGTCCCCTGCTCCAATGCAGCCGTCATAACCACAATTTCTTCTGAATTTTGTGCCGCCATAAATCCTGCCTCAGCAAAGGGGAGACACTGGCTATTCTGTATCAATTCTGCAACTTTCTGAACTGAAAGGAAAAAACAGACAGCATTTCAGCCCAAACTGATCAAACACGGGTGTAGCCAAACAACTGTATCCTACTGCTGATCACTGTTCCCAGATTTCTGTTCCCAAAAACTGAACCCGATACCCGCAGATAACTGATTCTCAACAATACTGATTCTGGTGCCCTCGGGTCCGATACTCAAACTCGCAAACTGGTATATGCGTTCCTGTAGAGATACACTCTAAAAGCACATAGCAAGTAAGTGAGAGCCAAAACACCCTTATGTTGGGGTAGGGTTTCCCTGTCCTATTTTGTCAGGAACTAGGGTTTCACTATGCACACAGCAGTTCTCAAACAACCTAATATCGGGTAAGCAACCTGTCCTAACTTGGAATGGTCACTATGGATCCGAATATGCACTAGGTCGAATGGTCCAAAAGGGTGCCCCGGTAAACCGGGGTTTGTGTTCCCATGCTGTCAGAGCCCATAGCCGGTCAGCCTTATGGACATGCCTTGACAAGACAAGCCTCCGGCAAACCGTTCAGGAATGGCAGATGGCAAACACTGTGTTCCTAGGCGCACCGATGCACATGCAATGCAAAGAAACACATAAATGAGATCAAAACAGGATATCATGAGTTCGAGTCAAGCTCTCTAAAATCCCCAGCAGAGTCGCCAGAAACTGTAGACGCACCCGCGGAGGGCCTCATGCTACAGTTCGGACTCGATTTGTGTCACGGTTCTTAATCTGAACCAAAGAGTCCAAATCTGGCAAATCGTTTGAGAAAACAGATTTTTTTTGAAAAAAGTAGTGCCAAACATGGACTGCTTTGCCAGATACAGAGTCGCCACCTAAATATTTTTAAAATGGAGAAATTTAGGAAACCCTGACTCGGTGCCGAAGGCCACATGTCCGTCATCACCGGAGTTTGTCTCGGCTCGGGAGCTTGGGTACGATCGGGGAAGGTCAGCTATGAGCACCCCCTTTCGCCCGGTCCGAAGACTGGCCTCTACTAACCGTGATATCCGATTTTGAAAACGTTTATGTGTTCTTATTCCATTTATTAGCCTAGAATTACTATGTTATGCGCAGCAAACAAGTATAGACTAGATTGCCTAATTTGGAAATAAACATTGCATATCCGTTCAGTTTTGAAAAAGGTTTTGGATTTGCTACTCGCAAGTAGGCTAAAACACGGATTTCAATGAGTTCTTCCAACTCAAACAATCCAACCTTCACCCACAGGCATCCAAGCAGTTTATAACACATAAGCATCTAGCCACATGTTAAGCATGTTGTCATGGCAACATTCACACTCATGCGATATGCTAAAGCGGAAATACTTACATCGTGCTCCGTGCCAAAACAAAGAACTTGTTAGCAAACATGCATGATCCAAGTCTATGTTAAGTGCCTAATGCGTTGCATACAAAGTGTTGCTAGAATAGGCTCGGCTATCCTAAACATGGCATGTGAGAATGCACAACTATCACATATTCAGTTTAGAATTTGAAGTACAAATGCAGTTAGCGTGATGTACCGAGCCTGATGCATGTAATACAAATGCATGGATGCACACATGCATAGCATAAGGCATGCTAAATTAAACGTGCCCTAATCTACCATCGTAAGCAGGTAAATAAAAGGGAAGAAAGAAGTGAGGTTGGAAGACATACACACCACCCACACACACTTATTACAGATTTGCCCTCGCTCGGAGGGACCGAATAAATATTACAAATTAATTAACTACACAAGCTAATTAATATTACAAATTGCCTAATTTAATTAACAAATTAAATAGACTAAGAAAAACAGTAAAACGCCTCGAGAAGCGCGCCGCCATGCGCAAGCTGCCTCTGTTTTCCTTCCTTCATTCCTCTGGAGGCTGTCAAAACCTCAGGACTGCTCCCTTGGACAGAGAGGATCACCACCGGCTGAATGAAATTGCCACCAGCAGTGTGGTATGGCCATCGGCACAAAATTGAAGCTGTCGGCAAAGAAATTGTTGCCGGCCGGCACCTTACACTGCCGGTCGGCAGAGTATTCCTGCAGAACCTGCAACTGACAGCAACAGAGGGCAAGGCAAAGCATGGCAGCACAATTCAAGGCATGTATGCAATAATCATGTCCCTTATCATGTTTGCGACTCAAAGGGGCATGTGCCTCGATTCTCGGACCACCAATCACGCATTTCCATGCATGATGGCCCAAAGAACCAAGTATGCAACTTTGATTTCAAATGTATGCAAACCAATCAAACAAAACTCCCAATCCCTATCACCCAAGTCAAGGGACAAGGAATGCATGCAAGATGCAATGCGACCTAGGCATACAAGCTAAGGATGCAACATGGCATGGCAATGAACTTATGCAATCATACAAGCATACATATGGCAATGCAAATAGATGGAAAGATGGTCTTATACATGAATTAGGCAGCTCTAATAAGGCCTAAAACAGTAGCCAAAGTGCTAAAAAGTGAGGGCTAAATGGCATACACACACATATGCACATAAGGACCAACACTTAAGCACAAATCAAGCAACATTCAAGCACACTTGAAAGGGACAAACATGAACAATTAGCATGCATTATAAGCTTTGAAATCATGCTAATACATGGTGCCAAACCAAGCAACAAATCAAGCCAAGCATGCACCAAATGGCCTAAGTGTTCAAAGCGAATCAATGAGGCATTGAACTACACTTAACAAGACCAAACATGGCATGAAAGGAAGAACCAAAATCAGGGGTTTAGCATGTTAAAAGAAGCTAAAGGACCACTTAGATGGCATCTAAGTGACTCAAAAACAAAGGCATGCATAAACACCAAAACATGGAGCATTGCTACACAAGCTTCCAAAGCATTAAAGAGGCATGCAAGGCGATCAAACAAGCATGGAAATGGGACTGAAATGGCATGTAGAATGATCCCAAATCACCAAAACAATGCAAAGATGGCATGCTACACATGCACATACTCAAGGCCAACAAGCCCAAATACAAAGGAGCTATATGAAACATGCCAAAATCAACCCAAATACTTACGGACAGATCTAAGACATGTCAAAATAAGCACGAAATCTTCACAAGACCAAGCCTAAAACATGCTCCAACTAAGGCTAACAACCTAAGACATGTTAAGGCATAAACAAGGCATTACATGGCAACTATGCTAAGCATGCATGGAGTTCCAAAACCAACTTAAAATCATGTTATATTATGGATATATAAGCATGAAAAACAGACCAAACATGCTCAACACACACTCAAGCATAATGCTCTCTCAAGAGGCCAAAACATGCCCTTTTCAAGGACAACAAGGAGAGGGGGTGACCCTCTCCTTCTTGGGACTTCAAGGCATCATCTTCACCACTGAAATCCCTCAAGATTTCAGTGGTGAAGAGACCCCAACACCAAAATCCCGGAGCTAGCACAAAATGGCTCAAAATGAGGCCTTTTAAGGCCTAAGGGTGGTCAACAACCCTCAAACAACAAAACACTCTTAATAAACAATAAAGAGGGCCTAAAAATAGAACTTTTTTATGTTATACAATAAGCACAAAAACAGCTCTAAGATAGGTATAAAATCAATGCAAAAATGGGGGAAAATGGGACTAGATTCTCACCCTTGATGACCCCTTTACAAGTGGTGCTCCAATGGCCTCCTTTAGCTTGAATCTAACACCAAAACTTCAAAACAAACCCTTTAGAACCTCAGCTCCAAGAGGAAGGTGAAACACTAGGTGTTTGTGTGCAATAGTAAGACACAAAGCACCTAGTGAACAAAAGAGAGGGAAAGAGAGATAAAAAATGTATGTAACTCAAACCCTAAAACCAGAGCTTCTCTCTGTGTTTTTCCCTCTCTAAAATGTCTAAAGTCTCTCCCTCAGCCACAAGAGAGAGCCTCTATCTATCCCTCT
Organism: Camellia sinensis; assembly: GCF_055761805.1. Lineage (NCBI taxonomy): Eukaryota > Viridiplantae > Streptophyta > Magnoliopsida > Ericales > Theaceae > Camellia > Camellia sinensis. The sequence continues at coordinate 41,563,759 of NC_138969.1, read as the reverse complement.
CACCAAACTTGCAAAACTTACAAGTTAAGCAAAACTAGAGGGCCATCCCTCCATACACGTGTATGGAGGGAAAGTCACTGCAATACAGCTGCCTAAAAATATCTCAAAAAGCAACTGCACAGTAACCGGCCGGCCAAAAATGCCATCTTGGCCAAAAAGAGTGCCGGCCGGCACTAAAAAGTGCTGACCGGCAACAAATAGTGCCGGCCGGCAATATACATTGCCAGTGGCAGTAAAAACCAGCCGGTGGCCTCTAGCCACTGCCGGTGATGGGTGGGGATGGTCTACAAGCCCTACCCTGCCTCTCAAGGGCAAAACAAAAGTGTTTGGTGCAAAACCAGACACTAAACGGTCGAGTTCGGGGATCCTGAAGCAAGGCGCGCGAGCCGAGACTTCCGGGAACTCCAAACAAACACAAACATGGATAATCACCGAGTGTTCAAACGGTGACGTCCAAGTCTTGAGGACGGTCAAAAATGGGGTGTCTACACTTAGTAGGTTTTTAAATTCTTGTGAATGTAAATATTCAGCTGTAGAAAAGCTTTGCCTTGCGCTGTATTTTGCTGTAATGAAATTAAGATATTACCTTTTGCCTACGACTGTCCTGGTAATTGCAACCACAGATTTGGTTAAATGTATGTTATCTAGACCTATGTTGAGGGGAAGAATTGGCAAATGGGTATTAGCCCTGTCAGAATTTCACTTAGAATATGTGCCCCAAAAGGCAGTGAAAGGACAAGTTTTAGCCAATTTTTTGGCAGACCATCCATCTCAAACAGAGAGTCAAGAGATAATGAAACTTAGTATGGCTAGTGTCGAACCATGGCAAATGTGGTTTGATGGATCGAAAGCCAATGGCCTAACTGGAATTGGTATAGTGATCAAGTCACCGCAAGGAATAGAAACCACACATGGTTTCAGAGTGGATGAAACTGCTTGTTCTAATAATCAAGCTGAATATGAAGCTTTGATAGCAGGATTGGAAATTCTTATTGGATTACAAGTACATGTAGTTGACATATTCGGAGATTCCCAATTGGTCGTTAACCAAGTAAAAGGGATTTTCAAGTGTCAAAGTATAAGTATGCTGCCATATTATGTTGTCGCATTACATTTGCTCTCTCAATTTGAAATAGCAAATGTAACTCATGTTCCGAGATTCTTGAATAATAAAGCTAATGATGTGGCTCAGGAAGCTTTGAATTTCAAGAGAAAGAATGATACCCAACGGGACGTAAGCCAAACAACATACCAAAAATCTATACCACCCTTAAATAAAAGGAATGTGGTCCTGGAAATCAATCATAATGATTTGCAGGAACAAGATTTGAGGCATCCAATAATACAGTACTTGGCTGGCCCATCTTCAAAAGTCAGCAGAAGAGTTAAATTGCAATCTGTGCAATACATCATATATAACAATGATCTCTACAAAAGGGGGGGAGATGGTCTATTGTTGGAATGTTTAGGGCCAAAAGAAGCATTAACAGCTATGGATGAGGTTCATGAAGGCATCTGTGGTGCACATCAGCCTGGTGTAAAGATGAGATGGCTGCTTCGAAGACATTCCTATTATTGGCCAACTATCCTTAAAGACTGCATAGAATATGCAAAGGGCTGCCAAGCATGTCAAAAGCATGGTACAATAAGGCATGTGCCCATAACTGATTTGCATGCAGTAGTAAAACCTTGGCCGTTCAGAGGGTGGGCCATGGATATGATGGGGAAAATACACCCACCCTCTTCGAAGCATCATTGTTTCATTTTGGTAGCTACTGATTATTTTACCAAATGGGTCGAAGCTAAGCCATATAAAGCTGTGGATCAGACGGAGGTTATTGGGTTCATTAAAGACTTGATCCATAGATTTGGCATCCCACAAACGATAACGGTTGATAATGGGACTGTTTTTTATGGGAAAATGGTAAAGTCTTTTGTGTCTGAGTTTGGAATTAGCTTTGCTAATTCCACCCCATATTATGCGCAAGCCAATGGTCAAGCTGAATCATCCAACAAGTCCTTAAAAAAGGAAATACAAAAGGTTGTGGATGATAATCCTAGGGACTGGCATAACTTATTGTTAGATGTATTGTGGGCTTATAGAACTTCCCCAAGGTCAAGCACAGGAGTCACTCCTTATGCCTTAGTTTATGGGCATGATGCAGTATTACCTGTGGAAATCAATGTTAAATCCTTGAGGGTAAGATGCCAAGACCAGTTGGATCCTGAGCAGTACTATCAGAGTATGTGCTTGGAGTCAGAAGACATAGATGAAGCTAGAATTCTGGCACTAAATAGCATTCTCTTTCAGAAGAAGAAAGCAGCCAAAAATTATAATAAAAAAGTCAAACACGTTGGCTTTGATGAAGGTGATTTGGTGTGGAAAACAAAACTTCCAATAGGAATTAAAAGCCATAGATTTGGCAAATGGTCACCTAATTGGGAAGGACCATATCAAATTCATAGAGTTTTGTCTTTCGGAGCATACCATTTGAAAAATTTGAATGGTTATGTGCATCCCAAAAAGATTAATGACAGATATTTAAAGCCTTATTTTCCAACTATTTGGGAAACACAAGGAGTAAAATAAACACTGAGTACAAGAACATAAGATGATAAACAAGAAAATGTTTTTTATAAAGAGTCAAGAACATCGTGCCACAAATTGGCCCAAAAATCATTACAATGTTTTAGTTGTTTTTGTACAACAGATTTCCTATTGGTAAATGACGAAAATAGTTGAATAGCTGCAGCCATGTCTCTTTTTTGATCTGTCAGCCCTTTATTGGTGATTTGCAGTTTGATGTCAGTTCAGAGTAAGGCCTGATTCACTGCAGAAAGCTCCTCTTCGAGTTGAGCTTTCCTTTCCAGTAGTTGAGTTCGAAAGTGAGAGGCAGAGGAGTGTTGTTCCTTAAGCTTCGATACTTTAGTATGCACTTGAGAAACAAAACTTTGGTCTCTAACCAATTTCTCATCCCCAGCCTTGGCAGCATGACAGATGCTGATGTAGAAGTCGATAGTAGCTGCTGCTTGGGATAGGTGATTTGAGACATCCAGACCGGATTGCTCAGCAAGTTTGCAGCACTAAAGAAACCCATTTTTAATTATAGGCCTTTGTAGAGCCTCGAAGGGAATCCTCGAAAAGGAAATTAACAGGTCTAGGTAGGTGTCTGAGTCTATCAAAGGTACAAAAGGCTGGCTGCTGGAGGAAGGAAAGCTCTCAAAAATTTCCAGCAAAGAATCAGCCAAAACTAATGGCTCCGCTTCCTCATCGAATGTCGGAGAAGTAGAGGTGATGTCAAAGAGGCTAGCCAATCTTACTTCGAAGACATTAATCTCATCATTAGACATGAGAGGCGCCGAGAGGGTTGCCATGGGAGACACAGAAGACTGCATAAGGATAGGAGAAATTGGTGGAGCATCTTTAACGGTCTCCACGGTCCTAACCACCAATGAATCAAGTGAAGGAGGGCTGGAGCTAGGTAAAGGTGATAAGTCACGAGTTGTTGCCAGCACCCTCAATAGGGGAATCGATTGCCATCAGAGATGAGGTAGCAGTTGGAATCTCTTTGGAAGGAGAAAGAGGAGCAAGATTCGACAGAAAAGTAAATTGAGGAAAGTCAAGGGTCAAGTAGAAAAAGACGTGGAGTCAAACCAAGAGAAAGAAGTGCAGGAATGCTTGGCCTCAAGAAAAATGCAGGAAGTATAGGCCTTGGAAGTGGAAGTATGGTCTGAATAGCCCTTACATCCTGCATCTGATCAACCTCGAGTGAAACTGAGAGAGGTCTCATTGGAAAGATGAACTCAGAAGTTGCTGCTGCAAGAGGAAGGAATGTAAAGCAATGTTAACTTCAATACCAAAGGCTGACAGAGGAAAAATCGCAGAAGTATAAAGAATTACCTGCTCCAGAAGTGTCAGCGATGATGGGAGAGCTACGAAGGGTGTAATGTCTGGCAGTTTGTTGCCTTCTTGCAGTTTCCCTTTGTAGTATGTCAGCAGCGGCAACTTTATCTCTCAGAAATTGTTGCTGCCGTCTCTTCTCAGCTCTCTCGAAGACAATCATGGCTTTAGAATGTTCTGGTTCTACTGCCTTGACGGCTGCCTCATGAATGGTATCTTCAATCAAGATAGGAGCGGAAACAGACATATTTTTTCTCTTTTCCATTACTTTGGCAATTGTCTCGAAATCAGAGTCTTCGACCATATCAGAAGGAGAGACAGTCACCTTTCTTTTCCATTTTCTCTGTATTGGCAGGGTTTGCTCCTTCTCAATTTCCTTCTCAAATTCTTCAAACTGGGATCTGGATTCCAAAGAAATGAGTTCATTGTCCATCTCTCTGGCAGTTGTCTCATCCCTAACCAAGTCAGATGAAAAGATGATCGCTCTCTTCTTTCTTTTCTAGGGTAACTCTTCCTCTTGATCTGCTTTTTCTTTTTTTTCTCCTTGAATATCGGATGTTTCCTTCTCAAGCTCAAAGAGCCTCTTTTTCTTTTGTGATTGGCCACCTCCACAAAAGAAGAACTAAAGATAAGGCGAAATGCATTATAAAAAGACAAAAGGAGAAGGGAAGAGGGTATATACCTTTCTTTGAGGCAGCCCGAGTAACTCTAGGAGAAATTGAAGCAACAGGAGCAGATTGTGCTGTAGCCTGTGCTACAACGGAAACAGTGGAAGAAGTGACAATTCCAGCTCCTTTGGGCTTGGTCACATCTAACACCGTTAGTAGGTTTAGAAGTGGAATGGCCAAGTAGATCTCCATGTTAGTCACCCACCAGTTTTGATATCTCTTCAATACGGTACCTTGAGGAATGAAAGGGGTATACTCGAAATTGGCCAAGTCGTCTATGAATTTAAAAGTTGCCTCTTCTAGCCTGGACTTCCGGACTTTCAGATCCCTTCTAGTAAGGCTGAGATTTGTGTTGCTACAGAGAGGTATTGGGACCCCTTGTGTGAGGCCAAATTGTCTAGCAAATTGAGCAGGACAGTAAGGTTCAGCAATGCATTTGTAGGCCTTCGGGTTCAAAGTCCCGATAAATAACTCTCTGGGAATCAGAATGGAAGCCCATATATCTTTGTGAATAGGTGAAGTACAGGACTGGTCACTTAGGAAATTCCTCAACCAAGATGGACCAATGGAGGGTTCGAAGGGACGAAAACGGTAAGTAGGAAGGGAGGCTGGGAGCTGGTGGAAGAAAGAGAAGTAAAAAGCAAAGGTAGAAGGGTAAAGTGAAGCATTGGCCAACCTTATGCCATGAGTAAGAGGGTTTGGCTCAGAAAATTTAAGGCATTTGGATTGTAACTCAGTAAAGTAGGCGAAAAGCCAAAACTGAAGAATCCAGAATGGCTCCCCTTGATTAGCATCTAAGGGTTTCTCACAGAAAAGGGAACAGACTCTATATACGTGACCTAGAACATGTGGGGCTAAGGCCACCTTTTTCTGTAAAACAAAACCTTTGGCAAGAGGGGCAAATTCAGGCATGATTCTCTGAGAAGAGGTACAGAAGAGGAATTTGCAAAGCCAATACAATAAGAAAGAAAAGAATTCCCTATCAGTCACAGGGCCCTCTCTTTTATTCTCAGCCCTAGCGAAATCACTATAAGATGAGTTAAGGGAGGGGAGAGAGAAAGGGACTTCTAAATCAGGATAATCCGGTCCAAATGGGGTACCAATGGGGGATAGTCCCAGTAAATGGCAAATATCAAGAACAGTAGGAGCCATCATCCCGCATCTAAATTGGAAAAAGTTAAAGACAGGATTCCAAAAACACAAGGCAACAGGAATAAGGAAAGGGTCCTCTGAGATAGTTACCCTAGATAGTCTGAGAGCATCGAGAAGGCAGAGTTCTTAAAGGTCCAGGGTCCTAGCAGGAATAACCTGATCATACCATTCTTGCCACTCTGGTCTCACCGTGGGCCAGCATCGGTGGGGGCGATTTATCCTCCAGTTCCTCCAGTCAAGACCACCTTCGTAAAGAAGACATTGGTCTTCCAGGCGGGGATACAGGGCTGGGAGCTCAGTAAGGATCTCTTTGAATATGGGCCCAAGCACGTAGTCTAGCTGCACATGGCGAAGAGGGACAAAGATGCGTCCATCAATAGCGCTTTTCTCCCCAGCTTTGTACTTCTCACATTCTGCATCAATGATCCTCTTCAGGGCCACAGATGGGCTCGTACGCTCTACGACTGATACTAAAGGAGAAGCCATTGACAGTATGCTTTAGAGAGGAGCCGTAGATCGGTAGAAAGAGGGGTTTGTGTGTCAAAAGAGCAAGTGGTTTCAGAGCACGAAACAAAAGGGTTTTTTAAGAAAACCCTCATGTCCGAAAATATATTGTGTGAGCTGTTAGAAGTGCGAATACAAAAAAGTTTCCTTCAATATTGATACTTTTGGAGGGAAAAACAAAGCCCAGATATTGAGGCTAGCTTCGAAGTAAGATATTTGGCTTCGAAGCCAAGTCTTAGCGCCAAAAAAAAAAAAAAGGTTCCGAAACAGAGAAGTCGGCTTCGAAGCAGGTTTCCATACCCAAAATATAAGAATACTCGAGTGTTTATTTCACTTCAAAGAGTTTAAAGACCTGTTTTTAGGTTTTTAACAAAAGGTATTGTCCTTCGAGGCAAAACTTGAGATTCTTTAAGGGTGGGATTTGGTGTTTGAAACATCAAAAGCAATAATGACAATGACTAGATGTTGACTGTGGTCAAAACAGACTTTAAGTATAAGATTGCTAGATTCGAAGCACTGTTTCTAATTGAAAAATTGGCCAAAATTGTCAACTTTATTCCACAAATTGGAAAGGTTCATGATTGGCTCTTTTAGTGTTTCATTTAAAACAATTAAGTCCAGATTCAAAGGATGAAATTGTTCAAAAATTCAAAACTCTGAATTGACTTTTAAAACACAAATGAAAGCAGGGTCAAGCGACGCCAAATGAAGAAGAATTTTGTTCATATTAAATCCAAAGCGATTACATCAGATGACCCTATCTCGGTAGGAACTCGAGCTCATAAAAATAAGGAATGGAATAAATAACAAGATCATGAAATTTAGTCCAACAATGATCAATAAACTTTTGTTCTTTCCTTATTCTATCTTCCAAGTTTTCTAGCATTGGCTGCATAAGTTGATGTGCTCTTACTTCGTAGTAGAGCTCTTCAGCCTTTATTTCGAAAGCCACCTCTCTTAATCCTTGTTCCAATTTGTCAATGTCTAAGTCATCCCAATACGCAGAATCTTTATTCTTGAAGTCACCGAATTCTTCAATGAAGTTCTCTGCTTCGTACTGAGCATGAATTCGAAGAGACGAAAGTTTGTCTAAAGATTGGGTAGTAGCCACAGAGTTTCGATGCTAGTGAAGGAGCAATGGAAGTTGGTCCAGAAATATATGAAGTTCTGCCTGAGCAAGGGGATTAAGGACATGACCTCTAGTCAGAATATCACAAGCCCATCGAAGGTTCTTGAGAGGGACTTCATCCTCAAGAACATTAAAGGGCAAGTGAGAGAAAGCTGCAAGCAGAAGTTGAGCTTGTTTCCGCTCAGCTGGAGTAGGAGAAGGTAGAGGTTTATAAGGTGGGAAGACGTTTTCCATGGATAGGGCAAGCTTCAGTCTCTCTGTCCAGCAAGGAGTTGGTGGTGGAGAAGGTATGAATACTTCAATTTCGGGAGACGAAGAAGAAGGTGCGGACGCTTCTATTTTCGGAGATGACACGGGAGCAGAAGGAACAAAGGCATTAATATAATCAAGCCAGTCAGAAGAACAAATCTTCGCCCTCTGGGCTAAGAATGATGGGTTGTACCCTTGTGCTTCTTCTGGGCGGCGGGTAGCGTGCACTATCTTTGTAGGCATGGAGGATGTATACCATGCTACAAGAAGATTCTCCTCCAGACTACGTCGATGGTCAATGGGCACATAGGGATAGACCACTAAACTTCGAGCATAGGAAGGAAACTCTAAAGGGTCAGTGAACTCAACAAAATGATGGTTGATTCGCTCCTTCAAATCATAGGTCTCAGGTGTTGACCAGCTTATCCAGTCAGAACCCCCAGAAGAGGAAGAAGTTGCAGCTTTATCCCATACAGAGATTTGTGAAAAAGATTTTCTCAAGTCCATATTTGCAACTTTCCGAATCAAAGGTTTGAGAGCAGTTTGTTCGAACTGTAAGGGTGAATTAGAGGAAGAACTTCTTATGTCTATATCTGCAACTTTCTGAATCGAAGGATTAAAAGCAATATGTTCGTAATCCAAAGGTTGGTAATCTGCAAAGGCATCCATGACCTGAATATAGAAAAGTGGGTAAAGGTGGCTAATAAATGCATGGACGTTCTTTCGATAAGGAACAGCATCGACATATGACTCTTCGTGTGCTCGATCGCTGGAGGAAAAAATTAATTCGGCCATGAAATGTATCAGTCTGTTCGAATGCTAAGACAGTGGAAGTGCTTAAAGGATTAAACGAGAGTATTAATACAGATGGTGAGTGACAATTGCATTTCTGGGAAGATGCAAGACCCATGCACGTTCTAAGACGTGGGAAAAGGACCCTGATCCACTAATATCACCAAGTCTTTGGGCATATTAGTGCGGGGGGTAATGTTGGTTACATATTTTGTGCAAGCCAGTGACAATTCGACGCGTGGCAAAGTAAGGGTAATATGGGGAGACCAGTCAAGTCTTCGATTCTGATCATACACGTGGCAGTTAATATTAGTTGTTATAAGATCTGAGTAGCAGCGGATCGAAAAAGAGATGCTAGGTGACGTGGCTTCAACGGTTACTCACATTCAAATTCAAATATAGGAGGAAAGTCTAACTGCAAGTGAAGGCGTAGTGGAACTACTTATAAGGTAGCATGATCAGCGATCACGGAGGAGCAGTTCGACGGTTTGAAGGGCAGTTCGATGGTTATCTTTGAAGAGTATAAATAGCAGGAAGGACTTCAGAGAAAACCCCCGAAGAATCAAAAGAAAAACAATCTTACTTTACATATTCCAGTTTTATTTCCTGTTCTTTACATTTCTGTACTTTAAATTCCTGTACTGCACTTCATTTGTAGGAGTAGTTTTCGAGTATATTGCCGCTGTAAATCTCTACGAGGCCGAGATCATTGTAAGTTTTTCATACTAATGAAATGCTTCAATTTATTTAACTGTTCTTATGCTTAAATTCTCTTAAATCAAGCTACCAGTAAGCCACCAGTAAAAGTCCTCTTCATTGAGACTGAAAGAACCATAACACAATCGTCTGAATAATTGGTTGGCAATTACAATTCTGTAAGGACTGATTGATCCTTGCCGGCACGCTCTCATAATTACAAAAATAACATTCGAAAGCCAAAAAGCCAACAATTTTAAATGATTATTTGACTATGACCTTATATACAATTATGTTTTGTAAGTACCACCACGGGGGTCTCACGCCTTGGAGGACTTAAATAACCATTGGCTTCTGTTTGCCCACTTTGTGGTCCTCTATTTGTCATGGGTCCATTGACCTCTGCTTTGTGCGGAGTTAAGTACTGCACTATTGTGGGAACCACCTCTAAAATCCGTACGAGCCACCTCTTGAATCCGTACCTCTGTTCTATGCGGAGCTAAGTGCTACACTATTATGAGAGCCACCTTTAGAATCTGTACAAGCCACCTCTTGAATCCGTACCTCTGTTTTGACTGTCACTTCTGTGACCTCTGTTCTGTTTTGTTCTGTACCGTGGTTATGGTTGTATATTTACATAATTTCTATATTTCAGTTCTGTACATAATCTCAGTTTTGCTACTTAAAAGATTATTTGTTCCGACTAAGTTATCTTAAATGTTTTGGCCTAACTAACTATCCATGATTATTTCATGCCTAATATTTCTCACTCTGCCATGTGCTTATAGTTGTTTATCAATTTTCAGGAAATAATGCAATTCTGAAATAATTTTTGGAAAGTCTTAGACGCGGGGTTGGAGAATAGATACACACAACACTTTTATAATATTTTTTTATGTAAATATCGGCATTTGGTCAATATAATTTTGTAATAAAAATAGAAGCTCCAATGATTATTTTGGTATCCTTACTTAAATATTACTTCCGCTCGCGTTTATTGATTTGTTTTACTGGCCATCACGATACTTAACCCTTGGGTACGGGGAGCAGGTCGTGACAATATATATATATATATATATATATTTTTTCAAATAACAAGTTGTAAAAAAATAAAATAAAAATAAAAATAAAAATAAAAATAAAAATAAAAATAAAAACTGCACTGTTCTAGTCAACCGATCGGACGTCCGGGAGGATGTCTGGACGGACGATCGGGTAGACCCAATCTGCTCTTTTCAAAATTTAAAATTTAAAAATTCCTTTTTAAACACTTTTCCAAACTCACAACCAAATAAATTTTCTTTTTTCAAAACTCAACTCACAATTTCATACTCAAATTACAACTTTAAAAAGATAATCACAATTCTAAAACTAAATCAAACGCAACCAAATGCATGCGATCATCAATCTAGTAAAACGGTGTCATAAGTGGGGGATTTGGGAGTACTGGTGTTATGAGGTTTGGTGGGACATCTCTCAAGTATGTTTTAATGATTTAAACTATTTATATTTTAAGATTTTTTGAGTAAATAATTTGTGAAAAAAATTATATTAATTGGACATATATAATCTCATAATAAGACCGTATTTTATTTTTTTTAAAAATAAACAATTAGTATAATTTTAATAATTTTTTAAAAAAACAAATAGGCCTTGATTATAAGGCTACGTATGCTCAATTAATTTGATTTTTTTAATAAATGATATGTTTGACGAATCTTATAATATGAATAATTCAAACCATTTAAATAAACTCGAGGCATACCCATGAGCGTCGCAACATGGGTGTTTGGCACAACACTAGCCCAATTTCCGTGAATAGATTTGATCAGTTGAATGGGTTTAGTTAATAAATTAAACGGTGAATTACATTAGTAGTCCGTATAATTTGGAACTTATATCATTTTTGTTTTTAGCTTTTCAATAGTGACATATTTCATCTTAAATTTTGAATATTATTTTAAATAAGGACAATTAAAGATATCATTGCTTAATTTTAAGGGTAAAATTGTCAATTTGATAAAATATAAACTAATTTGACATAAATAAATGTCAAAAAAATATTTTTTAATTTTTAAAAATTATTTCTACTCATCAAAGATAAAATTATATAAAATTGATAAATCTTTCAAACATTTGTTTATTTATTTTTTTACAAAATTAATTTTTATTATTTGTTTGGATGATAATCATATAATGGGTGATTGTTAGAATTTTATGTGTAATTGATATATTTAATATATGAAATATTTTTAGTTTTGGATTTTTTAATTTAATAAATTAGTTTAATAATGATATCAAAGTTGTCGTCATATTTGACTTTTAAAAAAATAGAAACTAATTTAATGAAAATAACAATAACCACCCATTATATGATCATCATCTAAACACATAATAAAAATTAATTTGGTTAAAAAAATGTCTAAAAAACTTATCAATTTTACATAATTTATCTTTAATAAGTAGAAATAATTTTAAAAAATTTAAAAATATTTTTTTGACATTTATTTTTGTCAAATTAGTTTATATTTTATCAAATTGACCATTTTACCCTTGAAATTAAGCAATGGTATCTTCAATTATTCTTATTTGAAACAAGATTCAAAATTTAGGGCCAAATGTGTCACAATTAAAAAGTCGGGGACCAAAGTAATACAAGCTCCAAATTATAGAGACTGTTAATATAATTTACCCTAAATTATAAATAAATAAATAAATAAAAATTGAATGGAATTCACATCTATTAAAAAAATTGAATGGTTTTGATTAATTTTTTAAAAAAAAGGCAAAATTGAGTTTTATAATATTTTTATTTGTTTCAAAATCACTTCCATGTAGCAACCACGTAATACAGGGAAAAAATACAACATGTAAGTATTAAATATATATAAATAAAACTATAGCAACCAAATTAAAAAATAAAAATAAAATTTCAAGCTCCCTAAATTCTCAAGTATTCTTCATCCATGTATAATAAGGGATTGTTTGGGATGACCTAAATAAATGTATTTTTTGTCTTTTTACGAAAAGATGTGCAAAAAAGTAGAGAGGTGATGTGATGAAAAAAAGATAAAAAAATAAAAAGTGTATACTTATTTTAGGTAGCCAAACTTGGCCTAAACAAAAGTAAATATTTTGCTGGCTCACTGCCTCTCTGTTTGTTTGTTTTTTTTTTTTTTTTTTTTTTTTAAATAAAACAATGTCAGTTGCTGTTACAGCAGCGTGCTATGACAATATCCTCCCCTAACTCTCAAAGTGAAAAGTACGAAGGACGGGAATGTGAGACATAAAATACCATCGTGAGTGGGAAGTCTATCGGTTTTTAGGTTGAAGGACTTGTTTCTGAGTAGGGGTCGGTATTGACGTGGAGTTAAAGTCAATATTGTGCAGGCTTGCAGAGCAGTGGTTATTGTGCCACATGTGAGAATTATTTTAAATTTATTTTAATGATTTGAAATGGTTAATTTTTAAATAATATTGAGTTAAATATATTTATAAAAAATTAAGTTGATCGGATATCGATACATCTTTCATTAACTCATATTTGTATTCAGTTTAATATTTATATATTTATTTTTTTATATATACAAATTCGAGTTGATGAAGGGTCTATCGATATCCGATTAACTTGATTTTTTACACATATGTTTTACTTGATATTATTTAAAAATTGAATGGTTCGGATGATGAAAATAAAGTCTGAAATAATTCTCATGAACCACACAACAGTCACTAATGTGCAAGCCATACAACAGTGACCCATGATCCTATTGATATCAGGTTTTGGGTATTTTCTTTTGGGTGAATGGTTTTGGGTATTTTCACCTCATTATTATAGTCTGATTTATATAGTGAATTATCTTTCCTCAGTGAGAGGGTAATTTGCGTAGCCAAATTGGGCCGAGCTAGGTTGGAATGGCAGTCAAAGATGTTTATAGGACCTAACTACAGAACCAAGCTGTTGGACCTAGCTACAGGACCTAGCTATGAGACCGAGCTACAAGACCTAGCTACAAGACCTAGCTACGAGACCGAGCTACAAGACCTAGCTACGGGACCAAGTTATTGGACCTAGCCACGGGACTTAGCTATGGGACTTAGCTCCTTCCTAGTGGCGGTCAACGCTATAGCCGAGCTACCAAGCAAGGTAGTCAAACGGAGAGAAGAGCCGAAGTAACTTGGTTGACCGCAATGTTAGCCGAGGTAAAGATATCAGCCGAGGTAAAGGTGTCGGCCGCGGTAAGAAGAGCTTAGCAAGTGGATCGCAAGTGTTAGCTCGATCCAAGTATAATGACGGTCACCGCGGTCGTAGCGCACCATAGTTAGCTTGGTCGTAGTATTTGGAGCCAAGGTATGATGGCTTCTCATTGTGGACCTCGTTTTGGTTAGCGCGGTCTTAGCGCGCTATAGTTAGCTCGGTCCAAGTATGAAAAGGGATTGACAAGTGTTACCACAGTCCAAGTATGATTAAAGTCACCAGACAGAGTAAAGGTAGTTATCTCGGTCAGGGTATTCAGAACCAAGGTATTTGGGCTTCTTGCGGTGAACCTAGCTATCATTAGCTTGGTCAGGGGCTTACTCCGGTTAGCACGGTAGTAAGTAAACACCACAGTTGGAGTATGTCAAACTGAGGTACACGCAGTGAAAGGAAGAACCAAGCTAGCTGGAGCTCGGTCTAGTCTGCGGCTTTAGCATGGTCATGGTAGCTCGGTCGTATTGACATCCAACCGTGGTAAAACCATCTCACTTGGTTTAAGCAGTGAGGGGGGTGTTGAAAGATAAGCATTATCTTTCAGGAATGTGATTCCTAGGAGGACTCTACATGGAGGAGTAAGAGTCTTACTTGGATTGTGCCACGCGAAACCTATAAAAGCTCATAACATCACCTATGGAGAGGTAACACAACTTTGATTCCCAAACACAGAGCTTTTTGTCTATTTGTCTATTTTGCTGACTTAGGCATCGGAGAGGTATCCGGCACACACCCGCCGGCTAGCTCACGTTTGTGTTTTCAGGGAGTAAAGCGACGACGTACGGAGGAGCGCAGACTTGATCAACAGGATTATACGGGAAGAATATTTCGTGCCTGTACAATTGGCGCCGTCTGTGGGAATTCAGACAAGAATAAAACCTTTTGATCAAAGCTTTTCCTCTTTAGAAGCAATGGCGCACAACGAAGATTTGCCGTAGTCCGCCAGAGGGGGGTGCAAGACGCAAAGGCCTACCTTCTATCCCTCCCATGGCGGACTTAGAGCCACAGCGACAAAATCCCAGGAGGGATACAAGGAGAAGGAGGCGAACTAACAGCCCCCGTCACTCTCGTTTACGAAGTCCTGACAGACAAAGGCGAAGGATTGATCCTCAAGTTCTGGAGGACCGCGTGAAGGAGCAAGATGAATTAATAAGGAAGATGGCGACAGACATGGAGGCCATGAAGCGCCAGATGAAAGAAAAAGGAGTGGCGACAGGAGAGGGGCGCAAAAACAAGACGCCCCCTCGCCGCTCAGAAGACCGTGGAAGGCATTCCACACCATCACAAGCAGAGAGTAGAAGCCTCAGGACAGGCGATACTCAATCCAGAACCTCCAGAACTCGTTTCTCCAGGTCTGAGAGAACGAGATCATTGAGGTCTTTCACTGAGGGAAATACCTATCAACCCTCACGCTCGCACCAGACATCATCCAAGCAGACGGAGTTGCCAAGATCGTCCGATTTGCAGAACATGTTGGTAAAAAAAGCACAAAGGAAGGAGGATACTAGGGCGCGCAACCCTCGCAGGGTATCTGCCCTTCAGCGGTTAGCTCCTCGGACGCATGGAAGCGTCGAGGTCGGAATACCGTTACCACGCCCTGCCTACGAACCAACGGACAAAGCATTAGCAAAGCTGCAGACATCGCCGTTCGTTCCGGCAATTGAAAACGCACCCCTTCCTTCAGGTTTCCTTCAACCCAAATTCACCACGTATGAGGGGAAGACGGACCCCTACATACACCTAAGCCACTTCCGCCAAGTTATGGCGGTATATCGGCGAAACAAGGCTTTGATGTGCATCCTCTTCCCATCAAGCCTAGGTGACCTAGGCTTGACTTGGTTCGAAAAACTTCCAGAAGGCAGCATAGCCTCCCGGGCACAATTGGCGGAGGCGTTCGTCACGAGGTTCAGAACAAACACCAAAACCCCGGTGGAAATTGACCAGTTACTCTCCATCGACCTTGGCGAAAAGGAGACACTAAGATCCTACAATAGTCGCTACTGGGAGACATTCAACCAGATTGGGGACTGCCCCACCAATCTCGCCATTGCACAGTACAAAAGAGGCCTTCCAGTCGGAAACAGACTAAGGGACTCAATCACCATTGTAGACGTCCCCGAACGCCCCAGGAGGAACGAGCTCCCGTTCTGTTCATTTGGGGTCACTACAGCTTAGGACTCTCAAATTGTCACGGTTCTAAATTTGAACCAAAGAGTCC
This sequence comes from Camellia sinensis, assembly GCF_055761805.1. Lineage (NCBI taxonomy): Eukaryota > Viridiplantae > Streptophyta > Magnoliopsida > Ericales > Theaceae > Camellia > Camellia sinensis. The sequence continues at coordinate 41,548,198 of NC_138969.1, read as the reverse complement.
AAATCCGGAAAATCGTTTTGAGAAAACAGATTTTTTGAAAGAAGTGCCAAACATGGACTGCTTTGCCAGATACAGAGTCGCCACCTAAATATTTTATTTTGGAAAATTTAGGAAACCCTGACTCGTTGCCTAAGGCCACGTGTCCGTCATCACCAAAGTTGCCTAGGCTCGGGAACTTGGGTACGATTGGGGAAGGTCACTTCGTGAGCACCCCCGCTCGCCCGATCAAAGATCGGCCTCTACTAACCATGATATCTATTTTTGAAAACATTGTGTGTTCTTATTCCGGTTATTAGCCTAGGTTACTATGTGATGCGTGCAGCATACAAGTATAGACTGGGTCGCCTGAATTGGAACAAAACATTTCATGCTCATTTATTGGAAAGATGGTTTGCTACTCGCAAGTAGGTTTAAAATGCAGATTTTGCCACCCGCAGGTGGGCTTAGAAAAGATGGTTTTGCCACTATCTAGTGGGCTTAAAACAAACAGTTAATGATATATTCCAATCCAAGTAACCCAACCTTCACCCACAGGCATTCAGGCAGTTATATCACATAAGCAAGTAGCCTCATGGTAAGCATGCTATTCATGGCAGTCACTCACACGCATGCAAGGATGCTAAAGCATAAAACTCACCGAGTACTCCAAGCCAAAAAAGAAGCTCATTAGAAATCCATGCATGATCCTAATTATACAGAAATGCTTAATGCAATACGTGCAAAAATGCAACTATAGCAGGCTCGGCTATTCTAAACATGGCATATGAAATGCTACAGCTAACATGTATTCAATTTGAAATTGAAAATACAATGCAGTTAGTATGATGCGCCGAGCCCGGTGCACGTAGAACAGATGAATGAATGCAAACATGCTATCATACTGTATGCTAATTGAAATATGCCCTAATCTAACCATCATAAGCGGATAAATAAAAGGGAGAAAGACGTGGGGTTGGAAGACATACAACACACACACGTACACTTATTACAGTTATGCCCTCGCGCAGAGGGTCCGAATAAATAGTACAGTCCCAAATGAAAGAATAGTACAGTCCAAATATTACAGTCCAAATAATGTACAAATTCCTAATTAATTAACAAATTAACTAAGAAAATAAATAAACTGGCATGCAAGCCAGGGACTGCCTTAACTCCGCTCCGGGTGATGAATGATGCATGTTCGGGTTGCCTTTGTGCGGAAATCCATGACGATGCCCCAATTAGCCTCTGTTTGCACCTATTCTTGAAATGTGTGCCAAGCTCCGAAAAGTTGTTGATTCTTCATTTTGCTGCAACAAAGAGCAAGAAAGGGGCATGGCAATGTATTTTCACAGATATATGCATGCCTCGATCCTCGTGTCACCAATCACGCATATCGATGCATGATGGCCGAGGAGTCGAAATGTGCAGCTCAATATAGAATGAATGCACATGAAAACAAAACAAAAAACCTAACTCCATCATGGATAATCCAAAGTGTCGGTGACTGGGAATTGAGACACGTTCCGTCACTTGGAGTACGAAACGTACCTCGTTTCCCGTGTCCGGGCTAACTCCTATCCCGAAGACGATGCAATATGCATGACATGCATGAAATGCAACTAAGATACAATCCTAACATACACAATGTTATGGAATGACATACACAATGCAATAAGGCAATACACAACCGAGCATACACAATGCTATGGATGAAATGGCATACGCAATGCAATAATGGGCTTACACCAACATGAGAGAGCCTCAGCCACACTCACATAGGAGGCCATCAGATGAAAACAAGACAACTCGAAATGCATGCACGCGTGCACGCAAACCGAGGACCGACCCTCGGGCACCGAAATGCCACTCTAATGAGACATGGCAAAGACATGGAATATGATATGCAAACATGCAAAAAACAATAGCAAAATGAGGGGCAAAACAGCCCCGAAATAAGGCGAAATGACACCCGATGGTATGGAACAAGTCCCGAAACATGAATTTTGGCGCATGAAATGGCCTATATCTATGCAATGCATGCATAATTGGTACATGGAATGAAAAGACAGAAGAAAGGAAGCCCCAAAATAAGCATTTTTACAGTTCAAATCATGGCCAAACAGCAAGCACAAATATGGCAAAACTAGCATACAAAAATGGCCCTAAATATGAGGTAAAGAAACAACTCACAGCTGCTGACCCCAAACAGATTAGGGCCCTTCAACAAAGTTGAAGAGGGGCGCAAAATATGATTTTTTACAGTTTATGGAAAACCACAAAAACCAGCACAGGTATGACTAAACTCTCATGCAAGAAATGGGCCAAAAGATGGCCAAAGAAGCAAGTAGTGGTTTCTGGCCTTAAAAACAAAGGGGCCTTTCAACAATGTTTAAGAGGGGCCAAAAATAAAGCATTTTACAGTTGATGGCCGGACCCAAAACAGTATGCAAATATGTCAAAAAATGTTATGTAAAATGAGGCCAAAAAGGGAGATATAACACAAAGTATATAAAAGATGCCTCAAAACATGAAAGGCCCTTAATGAAACATGAAAAATGGACCAAAATAAGACTTTTTTCAGTTCTGAAAAGAGCCCAAAAACAGAAGCACAATAGGCTAATAAATCATGCAAAAAAGGGGACCAAAGAGGGGTATAATGACAAGTGGCACATGGAGGTCCCAAACAGTGATGAGCCCTTCTTCAATGTTGAATAAGGGCTCAAAATAAGCCTATCTACAGTTTACATCATGCTCCAAAACAGATCACACATAGGCTAAAAATACTATGCAAGACTATGGCATACAAGAGGAATAATGAAGCAAGTGTAAGATAGGGACCTCAAATGCCAAAATTCCCTTCATGAAACATGAAATAGAGCTCAAATAAAGGGTACTTTCAGTTTTGGTCAGAGCTCAAAACAGCAAGCAAAATAGCTAAAAAAATGTTGCAAAATTAAGCTCAAAAAGAGGGAATTGGTACTTACCCTTGGAGACCAACCCTTGGTTGCTTCTTGGCTTGAGAAGTGGTGCCTCCTAGCTGCTGGAAAGCTCCTCAAGCTGCTGGAAATGGAGTAGTGGTGGTGATGCTAGGTAGTGGTGTGAAAATGGGATAGGATTTTGGGTGTTTTTTGAAGGAAATGAGAGAGATGAGAGGGATACAATGCAAGAGCTCTTAGGGAATTTTTGGTAACCCTTGGGACAGAGTTGGAGGCCAGGTATATAGATCAAAGAGGGGGAGAAAATGAGGGAAAAATTGGGGGGAAAACAAGCCAAGTTTCCCCCCAAAAGTTGTCCCCCCCGGATGCAGGTTTTTGGGGGGAAAAAAGTATACAGCTGGAATATACACACCCTGAGGATCATGGCCGGCTAGTTTTTGGAGCTACAGGTGGCCGGCCGGCCACCCCCCATGGCCGGCCGACCAAGGGTCAAAAGGGTCAAGAAGATTTAATGGCCGGCCACCACAAATTGCTGTCCTCCCAGGTGCCTCAACACAACCCTGTGGTTCAAAATTGTCAACTGTAAAACAGGAGAGAGAATAGGCCATTTTTACGAAGGGTTCAAAAGGGTCAGGTGGAATTACTGGCCGGCCACCAACTTTTGGTGTCCTCCCATGTGTGTACATCACAAATATGTGGTTAAAAGTTCAAGAAAATGGCCCAAGGGTATTCAACATTGGCTTGGAAGTCAGAAAAAGCGAGCGTCGGAGGGCGCCGGAGGAATATAACTGGTTGCTGAAACAATTGCTGGCCTCCTACCCTTCTACGGCCTTCCCGGTGATGAAACAGAGGTACCTGCCAAAAATGAACGAAAACCGATGCAAAACGAATGTTCAGGGGCCAGAACGCGCAGTTCGGGGCCCCGAAAACTGCCTGTTAAGCACCGAAAGTGGCACTCGACCACGAAGTGGGTCTCTCAAACCTCAGTGTCCCTCAAAAGGGAGTAAATAAGATGCATGCCAAAAACCGGAGCAATAGGAGATGGTTAAGTGGTCCCGAACCGAGGCACACGGCCTGACGGCTCCGAAAACCGGGAACCGGGCTCCGAAATGGGAAAAATGGCCTACAGCCACAAAATGTAGCCCACGGCCATTGAGAGATGGTCTACGGGACCTCTCCCTCCCCTCAGGAAAAGAAACAGAGAAAATCGAGTCTGGTTTGCAAACCGAGGCAAGGCACAGAAGAGGGTTCGAAAATCCGGAGGTAGGGCTCACGGCCAAGACTCTGAAACTTCTAAACGAGCACGATGTGCACTATCACCAAGCGCTCAACTGGTGACGTCTGAGTCTCAAGGTCGGTCAAAAATGGGGTGTCTACAGTTGCCCCTCTTTGACAGAACTCGGAAGTCACAAGTGACGGGAGTGAATGTCAAAGCCCAGAGACGACCCATTTTTGACAAGGCCGAAGACTTAGACAAACGTACAAGATAAACAGAGATGTGCCCGCAAGCATGCCCGCAGGCAGGGGCAAAATGCAAAGCGATATGCACAGAGCCGAACATAACTCAATGATCATGCAAATGCAGCAAGCTGTAATGAAGCAAGTATTCGCAAATAGATGCAACAGTTTTAAGCAAGAATGCAAAGCAACAACTACATTTCATGCAGTTAAGAATGCGGAGAATTGTTCAATTCTCGTCGCGTCTCACACGGAGAAGATACAATACCTGCACGATTCGTCTGGTCGCACCAGTCTCAAATGAACCGTACATACAATATCGTGCCTGCAAAAGAGAGAAATTCAACAAGCACAATATGCTAACAATATATATTCAATGTGATTCTGAAAGTTTGACACACGCAGTGCCGGCGAGTGAATGCATCGCGATGCGAGAAAGGAATGTGTGTGACAACGCATGCTCAAGCACAGAGGTATGGCAATATCAAGAAATGTGCATAATAAAGCAAGTATGCTCATGAGAATGCAAGTTATGTGCATGATAGTGCAAAACGAGCATAAATCAAGGTGCCCGTTTGTTACGAAATAACAAGCAAGGAAACGCGTGTTTCGGCGAAGGCGACTCGATCACGGCCTCCGATTCACTTTCTAGAAAGGCTACAACATATTCAAAAGGGATACATTTTGATTTTGATGAATAATGATGAGACACATATCAGAACTTGAAGCTGAAGTTCCGGCGGAGCAATTTCGCGACAGAAAGTGCACTTTTCTTGAACTTTTTCAGGTCCCGGGAACTCCAATCTTCCTCAAAATTTGCAGAGAGCTAGGTGAGCATGTGGGAGATACGGCCGGCCAGTTATTTTCCCAAGGGGAGGCCACCGGCCACTTTTCAAAAAGAGAATAGCCGGCCGGCTAGAAAAGGTGGCCGGCCAGCCACCTGCCCAAATCCGCGGGTAATTTAGTCTTTTCACCTTCTTTTCTTTATATTCTCTCACCCAAACACTTTGAGCTCATAACATCAGCCACGAAATCTTCTCCTCTTGCTTCCCAAACCATTTTCTCCCTCAGATCCGGGCTCTATACGCATTTTTCAACGCCCCACGCAAGTTGTTTTCGCGAAAACATTCAGTTTCTAGCACTTTGAACCGATTAAATTTTGATTTCGGGGCTTCTTTTCTCATTTTCGCCACTTGAGGTGAGTTTGTCTCAATATTTGAAAGATTTTCTCAGGAGTTGACTTTTGTTGACTTTTTCATTTCTCGAGAGTTGACTTTTGTTGACTTTTTTCAATTTTGGCTCATTTTTGCTCATTTTTGCTCCTTTTGCAGATTTTCCGAAATGGCGGGTAATTTTCCTCTTGGTGGAGGCTCTCCCGGTGCCGGGGATGATTTTGATGTCATGACTTTGCCTCCGAGGGTTCGACCCTTTATTCCCGAGAGGGGTGCCTCGCCGGCACATGTTCTTCCCCGGGCCATTTTTCGTCACTTTACTGATTTTGATGATCGAGCACCCGGAGATTTACTTCTGCGAGAGCCAGAGCATCACCTCTCCTATGAGGCACGAGAGGTATTTACTTTATTTTCTGCATTTTTCATGCATTTTGTGCCTTTGCCATGCTTGAACACACAGTTTAGCCCATGACACAGTACTTTGTTTGCATCTTGAACATGTATCTTAAATACTTGAATTTCTGAACACTCGGCTCATTAATTGATTACGAACGCACGGTACACATTAGTTAAGAAGTGAACACACGGCTCAAACACTGATTTGTCAAACACACAGCCTGAATTTGAAGGTGAACACACAGCACACACTGACTAAGAGTAGAACACGCAGCCCAAACTCTGATTTTCTGAACACGCAGCCCAAGTTGATGGTGAACGCACAGCCCAAACTGATTGAGAGCACAGCCCAAACTCTGATTTTCTGAACACGCAGCCCAAGTTGAAGGTGAACACACAGCCCACACTGATTGAGAGTAGAACACACAACCCAAACTCTGATTTTCTGAACACGCAGCCCAAGTTGAAGGTGAACACACAACCCACACTGATTGAGAGTAGAACACACAGCCCAAACTCTGATTTTCTGAACACGCAGCCCAAGTTGAAGGTGAACACGCAGCCCACACTGATTGAGAGTAGAACACACAGCCCAAACTCTGATTTTCTGAACACGCAGCCCAAGTTGAAGGTGAACACATAGCCCACACTGGTTGAGAGCAGAACACACAGCCCAAACTCTGATTTTCTGAACACGCAGCCCAAGTTGAAGGTGAACACACAGCCCACACTGATTGAGAGTAGAACACACAGCCTAAACTCTGATTTTCTGAACACGTAGCCCAAGTTGAAGGTGAACACACAGCCCACACTGATTGAGAGTAGAACACACAGCCCAAACTCTGATTTTTTGAACACGCAGCCCATTTACTTACACACAACTTATTCATTTCATTGGCACACAGCTCATTCATTTCATTGGCGCACAGCTCATTCATTTTTTATACTAATACATGTATTCATTCTAAATGCAGGTTGGTTCTCGCAATGTGCGAGGATATGGCTCCACCGCTGCGAGAGATTCGTATACTGAGCTCCCGGAGGCTGTCCGGGATTTAGTAGATCTGGCGGGGTTCGGGGCCTTCTGCATTGGATTATCGCGTTGTCCTGCCAAGAGGACACTGATGGCAGCTTTAGTGAAGAGATGGTGGGACACCACCAACTCCTTTCATTTTTCCGCCACTGGGGATTTGACTATGACCCCGCTGGATTTTGCTGTATTGACCGGCCTGGACATAGGAGGTTGGCCCATTCCTTACGACGAGGACATGGGCGAATGGGTGGCCGCTTGGATACATTTGCTGGGGGCCCGCCCGCCTGTTGACAGGGCTTCCAAGAGAGTCCGATACACTTGGTTCTCTTCCCATTTTCGGCGGGTGGAAATAGAGCCCGGGACCCCTAAGGAGACAGAGCAGTATGCCCGTGGTTTTCTTATGTTCCTCTTCGGGACTACTCTGTTCGCCGATAGAGGGAACACTGTTGGACTGTATCTGTTGAGCGCTCTGGTTGACCTATCACAGGTCGGTCGGTACGACTGGGGTGGCGCCGGCCTGGCTACCCTTTACTGTTACATGAGCACGACCTCCCGCGGGCAGGGAGACTTACTTGGCGGTTATTGGAGAGCCTGGGAGGTACTCTATGTCCTCTTGATTTACATTTCTGCTCCTCATTACTTGTACATTGCACACACAACGCACTTTACAGTCTGTATTTTGCCCTCAGCACTTTGTATTTACATTCTGCACTGCTTTTCTCAGTTATGGGTCTACGTATATTTCCCGACGTTAGCCCCAGAGTTTGAGGTGACAGGGCCCCTCATGACCCCGTAGTCACTGGTGTTCGAGGGCCAGCACCGGCCGAGACCCCGAGAGACTCTCCTTTATCTACGGCAATACTTTGACTCTGTGCGCTCATCGGAGGTACTTCAGAACTCTCAGTCCCTTCCATTTTCATCTTTGATTTGCCACGCATATTCTCGATTTCTGATTGGTTTATGCACTTGTTATTCGCAGATCACATGGCAGCCCTGGGCACCCTTGGGTGATGGTCTCCGATTTCAGTATGCCGGAGGATCGGGCACCTCCCAGTACAGGGTTTTGCTCGAAGGACCGGTTGGTAGATCATGGTTTCTGGGGGAACGCTTTTTTGCGTCAGGTATGGGGGTACATTTCTCAGGACCCTCCTGCAGCACCCCCAGTCAATATGCGGACTGCTGATAGGTTCTCTTCCCAGGATGTAGTCAGTGCTATGCTGGGTACTGATGCTTTGCTACATCTTGAGGAGGGGGACTACGCCACTTACCGTCATACATACCTGATGCCTCCATTGACGGGAGTTCGCACACCGATGATGAGGTCTGCTGGTATGCCATCCTCGAGCCAGGCCCGGGCTCGGGCTGCAGACGCCCCTTCCACTAGTAGGGCTAGCACGTCGAGAGGTGGAGGCAGATCAGTTCCTCCGATTCCTCCGACTCTTCCTCATCCTGGGTGGCCGGATATGCCGACTGAGCTGATGGGGTGGCAGTTTGGGACTACCTCTCCGACTCCGATCCCGATTGAGCCTCCGATGCCCGGTCATCGATATGCCATTGATCCCGACTCACCGTTGGTATGTTCTACTGCTTTTCATTTATCATTCAAATGCTTTAGACACTCCTTTATTCGTTGATGATTTGAGCTTGTATTTGCAGCCACCCAGAGAGTACATGGCGGAGGTGATCGGATTGGTAGCCTCACTCGAGGGCATGGTCTTGCGGAGGGAGGCACAGTTGTCTATCATGGGCTTCCAGGTACCCTTCAGTTTTCTGGCATTTATCATACTTCTGATGACATGCCGATTTCTACTGCATTGATAGGCTATTTGTGTAGAGCATATCTGATACACACCCCACTTGTACACTGTGTTTACATGCACCCACTTCATGTAGCCCTTTTTTTGCTTGCATCTGCATCTGATGTACATATTTAGCCTGATGTATTTAATTTGAACTCTTTGTTCTCAGATGCCTCCGATATATGCTCAGCCGCGGGCCGGGCCACCTGGGCCTTCTTGGGGAGCTAGGCCATCTGGGCCTTTTCAGGGAGCTGGGCCCTCCAGGCCTTCTCAGGGAGCTGGGCCATCCAGGCCTTTTTACAGAGCTGGGCCATCCAGGCCTTTCCGAGGAGCTCGAGGAGGGTCCTCTCACAGACGCAGGGCACATGTTGTAGAGGCGGAGCCCGATGAGGAGGAGGTTACAGACCGTCAGTCAGAGACATCTGCTGAGGAGGGGGACTCCGGTCTTGGTTCCGGGAGCGGAGGCGAGGCTGAGGGGGATCCTGAGGACGATAGCTCCGACCTGAATGATGATGATGGTGCAGAGGTTGTCCCGCAGAAGAGGATGAGGAGGGCCTCTCATTCCCGCTCCCGAGGGCATTGATGCTGTTATTTCCTACTTTATTTTCCTTTTTGCTAGTAGTTTGTAGCACTTTGCATATTGTTAGGCAATTTTATTTTCTGTAAAACTTATGCCTTTGTTTGTTGTAAAACATGATGGAATGAAACAGCTTTTGAAAAGGTGTTTGTACTTTAAACTTTTAGCATCGTATCGCATCATTTTATTTTGCACAAAAATGAAATTGAATGGGAATGTGCATTGTGTAATCACCAAGTCAGGTAGTGAACTGACGCAACAAACTAAGCAACTTAACTTACTAAGATCTAACAGAACCCTAGCAAGTTTACAACTCGATAAACAAAATGCAATAATGTTGACAATTCGATAAACAAGACTTAAACAAAAAGCTTAAACAAAGAGTAACAACTCAAAAACACGAAATACGACAGCTCGACAAACAACTCGATAAGCAAAACGACAACTCGATAAACAAAACAACAACTCGATAAGCAAAACAACAACTCAAAAAACAAGACTTAACAAAGTGAAGTGTACTTCGGACGATCTGGGCAACGGAACGCATCCAAAACAGAGGAAAGTAGAGGCCTTCGGCACATCCGTTGCATGGAAATGCTTGAAACTTTCCCTCAGAGGGTAAAACAGGGCCAAAGGCATACACTGGAGCATGGTCGGCCACTTTTTGGAGCCGGTCGGCCAGTTTTTTGTGTTGGAAAAGAGAAATGTGGCCGGCCAGCTAGAAAAGGTGGCCGGCCGGCCACTTATCCCTGCAGCCATCCAATTTTTGACACGTGTCCTCCTGAATAGTGTCTTTCCCTCTATAAAAGCCTCAGCTCCGTGCTTTGATTCAATTCATCTTAGTTTTGCACAAAGATGGAGGCGTTTCTCGCAGAAAATCTCACATCTTGGATCTCTTCTCTAGATGGCTCGGAAAAGCTGAACTTCCGGGGTTTCGGCTTGAATGTACTATTCACGCTGAGTCGCACTCCACTACATCTCCCTTTTCTCCATGCCGCGGCGAGGTTTTGGAACCCAGTGACGCATGTCTTTAGCTTCGGCGGTCAAGAGGTATGTCCAACTTTTGAAGATTTTCAAGTTTTGATGGAGTTTGAATGTCATGAAGAGATCTTGCCCCAGCTCCGCTTTGGCCATGCCCAGGCTTTAGGGCGGATGTGTGGACTCACCGCGCATGATGCTCGGTCTTTGATCTGTAATGGGGAACTGGATATCCTTGGCTTGATCCATCGCTTTTCTGATGCCGGTGACCGCAGCAACCATTATTGGCAAGGTTTCCGGCAACACGCCCTTTGCTTGTGCTTGCTGTCTCACTTTCTGCTTTCCTCGGGCTTCGGCGGAGCTAGCATTCGTCTGATTGAAGTTGCCCAAGGCTTGAGAGAAGGAAAGAGCTGCATCGCCATGACCTTGGCCGAGACGCTGATGGGCTTGGATTCTGTTTATCGCCGGGAGACGACTAGATTTGTTGGGAGTCCACTACTGCTGCAGGTAATGTTTCCCACCCAATCTCACATATGTATTTGCTCACATCACTCGGCCCTCAGGCTCGGTTTTCCTCAAAAAACCCTTGTCTTACTTTTATCTCACCGTACATCTCTCTATTCTTTATTCTCTCATTTTTCATCCCTCCCCAGGTATGGTTAATGGACAAATTGTAGGTTGTGGACTCTTGCCCGGCCTACTCAGCTCGAGGCTATTTATTTCAACAGCGCCTAGTCAATGCCCCTGATGAAAGATGGTGGTTTGACTGGATGTGCAATTTGTCCGCAGATCGCATTGCTTGGCGTTGTCTTTGGCTCAATCTCCTGGCAATGAGCTATAGCATGTCCCGGCTGATCGGGATCCAGTTGATTGGTCTAACCCACTGCGTATTCTACTTTCCATTCTGGTTCTTGCGCCAGTTCGGCCATGATCAGATTTGCCCACCAGAGGGGATTGAGTACCCGGCTGCTTTCCCGGTCCGAGGTGCACAGCTTGCCCGATATGCCACAACATGGAGGACTAGAGAGCTCTTGGCTCCTGCTCCCACTTTCAGTTGCACTTTGTCTGACGAGTGCTTGGATTGGCTCAACGAGGAGGCACAGGTTGGGCCTAGCTTGGCGTCAGAGGCTTCGACCAGCTCTGGGAGGGGGCGCAGGGATACTTGACTTGACTATGCCCCGAATTTATTGCTTTATTAGTACTTTCAAGTTTTCTTTATGAATATAATAAAAAGCAACTTCGATTGTATGCAAGAGCAGGAGAACTCTGTTTTTGAAATCAATGAAATTGAAGGTTGTGGTACTGAAAATTTTCCGCTTTGGTCCAAAAATGGTCTTAGTTGTAAAGAGATTAATTTGAACAAAGTCAACTTTTATTAAAACTTTTCAAAACCATTTTCGATATGGATCAGAACTGGACACGCCGAAGATCTGTCACTGAGATGCACAACCCCAGATCCCTGCAACTGGAAAGTTGCCCCTAGTTTGGAGAGTACCGCGGCACTGCATGGCAATGGAAAGTTGCCCCTAGTCTGAATAGCTCTTGCACCGTCGTGGCAACGGAAAGTTGCCCCTAGTCTGAATAGCACTGTACCGGAGATCGCGATAAATGCTGATGGGCAAAGATGACCGAGATGATCAAAATGGACAAAGTTGATCGGGGAAAAGTTTATGGCTGAACTTCAAGGTGAAGTTGCCTACGTATCCCAAAGATGGGAATCAAGCCTTACGTAGTTCAGGCTTAGGTTCACTCGGGTATTTTCACTCTCCTTTTACGCTCTAACTTTTGCCAAGGTCGCCCTTTTCCGGGTTTTCAACCTTGCGAGCTCAGTTTTTATATTTTCCAATTTTTTTGTGCTCTAACTTTTGCCTAGGTCGCCCTTTCAGGTTTTCGGCCTAGCGAGCCTCTCAAGGGTAATATTTCTTCAACTTGTCCATGTTGATCGGTTGTGAAAACTCTAGGCCATCTAGATCCATCAGAATCACAGCTCCACCTGACCAGATAGCTTTGATAATGTAAGGACCAGTCCAATTGGGTTTGAACTTGCCCCTTAGGTCGTGGATGGGAGCTCGGTTGTCCTTGAGCACCAAATCTCCTTCTTTTAGATTCCTGAACTTAACCTTCTTGTTAAAAGTCCGGGCAATTCTGCATTGATAGCCTTGAATGTGGTACAGTGCTTTCAGTCTTCTTTCGTCAAAAAGCATGAGTTCCTCAAATCTACTCTGCTGCCAATCTGCCTCGGCTATTTGACACTCGGCTAATACTCGTAATGACGAAACCTCAATCTCGATAGGTAGAACGGCCTCCATCCCATAAACCAATGAATACGGAGTTGCTCCGGTAGAAGTTCTGATTGAAGTCCTGTAGCCCCACAGAGCAAATGACAGCTTATCTGGCCAATCCCGGTAGGTTTCCACCATCTTCTGCAGTATGTGTTTGATATTCTTGTTGGCGGCCTCGACCGCTCCGTTGGTTTGCGGCCGGTATGTAGATGACTTATGGAAAGCCACGTTGTATTTCTCCAACAAGTCTATCACTTCCTTCTTGAAGTGGGAACCATTATCTGAAATTATCTCGTTTGGGACCCCATAGCGACAAATGATGTTGTTTCTGATAAACTTTGCAACGTGTGACGCCTTCAACACCGCATATGATTGGGCCTTGACCCACTTCGTGAAATAATCTATCGCAACCAGGATGAACTCATGCCCATTTGACCCCTTCGGAGTGACAGCCCCGATCACATCGATTCCCCAAACTGAAAAAGGCCATGGCGAAGTCATGTTGTACAGCTTCGACGGCGGGATGTTCATGCGATTTGCATGAATCTGACACTTGTGGCATCGCCGAACAAAACTAATACAATCCTCCTCCATGGTGGACCAATAGTAACCCTGTCTGAGGATCTTCCGTGCTAGCATTACTCCGTTCATATACGCACCGCATTCTCCTCCATGGATGGCCTCCATCAGGCGCTTTGACTCTTCGGCTTCAACACACAGCTGGTGCATTCCCAGATGACCTCTCTTATACAGTTTACCCCCACAGATGATGAACTGGACGGCCATTCTTCTGATTGCCCTCTTATCCTTGGCATTTACCCCTGGCGGGTATGCTTCCTTTTCCAAGAAATTCCAAATGTCATAATACCAGGGGTTTTCGTCCTGAACCTCATCTATAGCAGCGATCGACTCATAGGCTGGCGCAAATTTCTAGTCAATAACGACTGGACGCATTCGGATTCCAAATGGGATGTCTATCATGGAAGATAGAGTTGCTAGAGAATCTGCGAACCTGTTGTTCTCTCTTGGAAGATAAGCAAAGTTTAGCTTTTCAAACCGAGGGATTAGCAAGTCCAAGGTCTGGTGGTACATCATCATCTTTTCTTCCTTGACTTTCCAGTCTCCGTTTGCTTGAGATACAACGAGGTTTGAATCCCCGATGACGTCCAAACGTCTTGCCCCTAGTTCCAAGGCCGCTTCTAGGCCGGCAATGCACGTCTCATACTCTGCTTCGTTGTTCGAGACTTTGAACTGGAGTTTGAATGCTAGAGGGATACGGGAATTGTCGGGTGCTATCAGCAACACTCCTATCCCATACCCGTATTGATTTGACGCTCTGTCAAAGTACATCGTCCAATATTCGTCATCGATGTGCAAAATGGCTTCATCTGGGAATAGGTACTCAACCGCTTCATCCCCCTCAACCGGGTGGTCGGCAAGGAACTCCGCTACTGCTCTTCCTTTGACTGACTTGCGTGTCACATACTTCAGGTCGAATTCGGAGAGCAACAGCAGCCAACGAGCTAGCCTACCCGTAAGTGCTGGTTTCTCGAAAAGGTACTTGATGGGATCCAATCGTGAAACCAACATTACGGAGTGAGCTAACAAGTAGTGCCGCAGCTTCCTGGTAGCCCATACCAAAGCTAAGCAAGCCTTCTCGAGCGGAGTGTAGCGGGTCTCGTAGTCCAACATCTTCTTGCTCAGATAGTAGATGGCCCTCTCCACTTTATCCTCCGATTCTTGTGCGAACATGCAGCCCATCGTAGTCTCAGTCACCGAAAGGTACAAAATCAACGGTTTCCCCGGCTCTGGCGGTGACAACACGGGCGGGTTCTGCAAGTATTCTTTGATCTGTTCAAACGCAGCTTGACATCGGCCGTCCCATTGGAATTTCTTGCCTTTCTTCAGGAGACCAAAAAGTGGTTCACAAGTCAAGGTTAATTTAGAGATAAACCGTCTTATGAATTGCACTTTACCCAGAAAGCCTCGCACCTCCTTTTCAGTCCTTGGTGGTGGCATTTCTAAGATGGCCTTGATCTTTGAAGGGTCGACCTCGATGCCCCTTTGTGTAATCAGAAACCCAAGCATTTTTCCCGCTGTAACACCGAACGTGCATTTCTGAGGATTTAGCCGCAACCGAAATTCCCTGATCCTTTGGAAGAACTTTTGCAAGGCAGTGTAGTGGCCCTCTCTTTCCTTGGACTTGACAATCATGTCGTCCACATACACCTCAACCTCTTTGTGGATCATGTCGTGTAATATCGTGGTCGCGGCCCGTTGATAAGTAGCTCCGGCATCTTCAATCCAAACGGCATTACCCTGTAGCAGTAAGTTCCCCACGGGGTGGTGAATGCAGTCTTTTCTCTGTCTTCTGGTGCCATTTCTATCTGATTGTACCCTGAGAAGCCATCCATGAATGAAAGTAAAGCATGCCCTGCTGTAAAATCCACCAACTCATCAATATGCGGTAAGGGAAAGTCGTCTTTCAGACTTGCTCTGTTTAAATCCCTGAAATCCACGCACACCCGGATCTTGCCATCCTTCTTCGGCACTGGAACGATGTTGGCCAACCAAGTCGGGTATTCGGATACCAGCAGGAAGCCTGCATCGATTTACTTGGTGACCTCTTCTTTAATCTTGAGAGCCCAGTCGGGGCGAATCCTTCGGAGTTTCTGCTTAACAGGTCGGGCTTCGGGGTCAAGGGGGATCCGGTGCTGTACAATCTCAGGATCGATCCCAGGCATGTCTTCGTAGGACCACGCGAAAACATCTTTGAAATCTTTTAATAAAGCGACTAAGCGCTCGCGTTCTTCCGAAGACAGCATGGACCCGATCTGGACCAGCCACGGGTCCTCCTCAGTACCAATGTTCACGGTAATGATTTCATCCGTTAAGGGTTTGACAAATCTCTCCTGCTCCTGCTCAATTAAACGTTGCAAAACCGGAGGAATCTCGTCCTCGTCGTTTTCATCAAAATTTTGAAAGTATGAATTTATGCAATAAATTAAGGGCACAAAAAAGTACTCAGAAACCACAGTCACTTGATTCTCATTAAGTTCATCCAAATCGTCCGAATTCTCGGTTACAACAGACTCAAATGAGAAAGAAAAAGACGACCTGGACATAACTGTAGCATCCGGGTTATCATCCCCAGGATTACCAGACTCAGACTCAGTCGAGCTGGAACCTGATTCCGACTCACAGGACTCGGTGGAATCAGATTCCGGCTCACTACCTGACCCGGTGTTGCTGGACAAAAATCCCTCCTCGTACTACCAAGTGAGAGAGGGTGCGATAGATGCATCCAAGATAGTCGCTGGAAGGCCCGCAGCTGTTTCATCTCCAATCATGGAAACCGAGGAGTTATCCCCCAAGCACTTTTGGTCGATCGAAGGATCTGAAAGTAGACACGCCAGCGCTACCCCCATCTCAAGTTCGGTGCTCTCAGAATCCACTGCTTTACACTGCTTAACCTCAGCTTATGGGTCTGTCTGCTCTTCAGCAACGTCATCCCCAGGTAGTTGAAAGTCGAAGAAGATCTCGAAACCAGGCACGCGCTTCCTTTCCGCGTTCAGCCATGGTTCTGGAAAGCCGCAAAATGGAAAGTCTTCCCCCTCCCGGACGAAGCGTCCGTTTAGGGTACCCCAAATGGGCCTATGCATTAACTCAAAAGGCTTCCTAGCCTTCCTTGCTCTGGCTCTTCCGGCCATCTCTTTCCCTTTTCTCACCCAGTCCTCTTTGGTGGACAGATAACCCAATCCAAAGGTGTGAGGGTTGTGTGGCACTTCGGCCAATGCCGCGACGCCTTTCCGGCCGCTTCTTCCCAATCCCATTCCGGGGATGTGTTGTAGCTTGTTCATGAGGTAGACAGATTGAGCGCTGACGTACACCCCCTCATTCACAGCCATAACACTTTGTACCACTCGAGCCTCAGCCAAAGTGAACCCCGACAAAAACACATCCTCCGTGCCATGCTCGATTTCCAAGACAGGTGTGGACACTTCCGGCGGCAGATGGATTGACGAATTCCCAAAAACAATTGTTACCCCCTTCCCGTGAGGGTACTTTAGCATCTGATGTAGAGTGGAAGAGACTGCCTTGACCTGGTGCAACCACGGTCACCCCAAAAGTAGGTTAAAGGTTGCGGGAACGTCCAAGACATGAAATTCAATGTTGTGTTGTCCTGGACCAACCTTGGTTTGAATTCTGACAGTCCCCATCACTTCCCTACTAGTATTGTCGTATGGTCTGATCACTTGAGTAGTTGGGACGAAGTCCACGGGTTTCAACCCGATCGCATACGCTGTTCTGGTCGGGCAGACATTGATAGCGGACCTGGTATCAACAAGTACCACCGGTATCCACTTATCTCTACATTCCACAGCAACGTAGAGGGGTTTGTTATGATTCGTGCCCTCAGGCGGTAGTTCCTTGTCCGAAAAGGTTAATGCCGGGGAACCTCCTCCCGGAAAAACCAGCCCGACCAACTGTTCAGGTGTAGTATCTATGGAGAGTTTGGACTTGTCCATAGCAGATAGGACAGCTTGCCTATGTACTCGCGATGCCATAAGCAGTCCCCAGATGGAGATGTCTGCTTGTATCTTCTTTAGCTGTTTCAGCACAGCTTCCTCTTCAATCTGCTTCTCCTTCTGTTTCTCCGCTTCTCTATCCTTCCCGGATGCCTCGGGTTGGTCTAGGTGCGGGGGCTTGAAGTACCGCCCGCTTCTCGTCATGTGATCCACCTCATCGAGGTACCAAGTGTCATCCGGTTGATTACTTCCCCAATCTTCATCCGTGTGGGCAAGACATAAGTCATCGTCTTCCCACCACATCCCGCTAGCATTCAGAAGGCACCCGTCCGGTTCGGGCATGTTCGTGCTCACAGCACTTTCAGTCTGTATGCCCACAGCATTCTCCGTTCTTGTGCCCGCAGCACTTTCGATCCCTTCATGGATCTTAGCTTTTCCGGTTCTCTCAGAACCTTGTTGTTTTATCTGCACTGGTGCAGCTTATTGTTCAGCCTTTCTTGCATCCACAATGCTTCCGTCCAGAGCAAAATTCTTCGTACCGGCGCTCTCCGGCAATATAACTTGACTTCCGGCCCTTTCGGCCACAACTGATACTCTCGCCCCTGCCGGGCCCTGTTCTGGTTGGGATTCTCCCACTACATCTGGTTGATCATCGAGCCATCCAGTGGCCTCTGCCGATTCCTCATAGTCGAACCAGTTGATTGCTGCATCCCCTGATTCTTGATCATCGAAAAATTATAGGTTGGCAAAGTCCTCCTCTACAGCTGTCAAATCATCTGCCCCTTGCTCAAATCCATCTCCCCAGATCATACACAGCTCTCCTGTCTCTGGCAATTCTATACCCAGCCCAATCTGGCCTTTTGACAAGATGTACTCACTCGGATCATAGACTTCCCCAGCAAAACTCTGTCCAGTCCCAGATTCAACAACCCCATTCTCTCCTGAAGTCTGCCCTTCCCCATCTTCGATGGCCACCACCGTCGGCTCTGGTTGGGTTGTGGAGATGTCCAACATGCACAAAAAGTCAGTGCAGTCGGGGAGGAACACCTCCAGCTTAGGTAGGTGGGTTGGAGTAATATAGATGCTAGGATCGTAAGACACGACCCCAGTCTGGATAAGGTTGACTCTTTTGGGCGGTGGAGTTTGGTTGTGTGTAGGGAGGGGGTTGATTGTGACGTTGGGTTTTTCTGGCGGCAAAATCACATTTTTGTCAACGAGGTCTTGAATCTCGTGACGCAGCCTGTAACATTGGTCGGTATCATGGCCACGCTGCTGGTGATATACACAGTATTTGGCCGAGTTGTGAGAGGGAGGGAGTGGATTCGGCAATGGCCTCGGCTCCAAGGGCTTGAGATGTCCCTTTCTGATCAAGACCCCCAGAGCCTTAGACAAAGGCATGTATAATGAGGTGAAGGTTCTTTGGCCACTGGGGGGGTATTTGGAGGTTTGAGCATTGCTTCCGGATGCACCGGAGAAGGGTGTGGCTGCCATGGGCCTTGGAAGGGGAGGGGGAATGGTGGCGACCATGCTGACTTCCGAGGCTCTTGCGTTTGTAGCGCCACTCGGGCCTGCATTGTTGTTACGGTTGAAAGTCCTCCTCGGTTGCTCCCTATCCTGGTCAAACAGACCTTGCTTCATTGCATCTTCGATTTGTACCCCCATCTCGTGTAAATCTGAGAAAGTGGGAAATGGGAGTACAATCATTCTCTGCATCAACTTTGGTTGGAGATTGCGCACAATCATCCGGATTTGGTCCTTGTCAGTGGGCCTTAAAGTCATCATCGACGCTTTTGCCCTCCACCGGGTTACAAAGTCTGAGAAAGTTTCCTTAGGCTCTCGCCTCGTCGTTTCGAGATCACGAGTTGTAATCTCAATCTGAGTGTTGTACGAGTATTGCGCGACGAAGGCCTCAGCCATTTCATCCCAATTTCTCTTCACCTCATCCTCTAACTTTGCGTACCAGTGGGCGGCCACACCCGACAGGGTTCGGTCGAACAGTGAAAGCTTCTGTGGTCGGGTTAGGCCCATTGGCCGCAGGATGTCTGAGAATAGCCGAAGGTGGACCATGGGGTCTCCAGATCCGTCGAAACGGTTAATTTGCGGCGTCTTGAACCTATCGGGCAATGTCACGGCCACATCGGTATACCCATCTTCGATATCTGGAATAACCCTTACCCCTTGGGATTTCTTGAAGAGCTTCTCAAGCTTGCTCAATTTCAGAGCTGTATGATCAATCTCGAACTCGAAGGGAGAGTCCGGATGATTGGGTGTATGGGTCTTGGACAGTTGTGGCGGAAGCGGGGGCGGAGCTGGCCCCGTTGGAAGATTTGTGTCCTCTTGTAAGTTTTGGAGATTTGGCACAGTGTTCTGGGTGTTAGGCAGAGTGTTCTAAACAGTAGGTGCCTGCTCGGGTAATGGAGCCCCTGGCGGAGGAGGGACTTGATGTGAAGCAGATGCCGCATTCTGCTGTTGCAGTCTGGTAATCAGTTCGGCCTGTTGGGCCATGATCTCGGCCTGTTGTTTGGCAAACTCATCCTGGCGAATGGCGTCCTGTTGCATGGCTCTCATGGTTTCTTGCATCTGACGCATCATTTCCTCGACTCCTGTCGGTGTTGCCATACTGCCTTGGTTCGTCCCAACTATTGGCAAGTCTATTTCTATAGCAGTAACTGGGATCCCAATCTGACTGTCCACTGACGGGGTAGTCCTCTGCTCGGATATACTGCGCTTCCTCGGTCTCTGCCTGATAACCGGGGGTAGAGAATGGAACACTGGCTGTCCGTCAATTAGATCCTCGGATCGATTGAGTCGACGACCTCGTGTCCAAAGTGCTTGGGGAATGTCTACTGGGTTGGAAGCAATTGTGCTGGAACTGCCCTAGCAAAAGATAAATAAAGCAAAAAGGAAATAAATAAACAGATAAACGGACAGCATAACAGCTTAAAATAAATGCATGACACACAACTTGGCATAACAACACATGGTTGACAAGCTGAATACACACTGTCCTCCAACACTGATTATTATCCCTGAATCACTGTCCTCAAATCTGAATCTAATACCCGCAGATAACTGATTCTCAAATACTGACTGATGCCCGCAGGCCTGATACCCACAATATTGAACTGACGCCTGCAGGCCTGATGCCCAAACCCTGTAAACTGATACATGCATTCGTATGGAGACGCACCCCAAAAGCACATAACAAGTAAGTGAGAGCCAAAACACCCCTATGTTGGGGTAGGGTTTTCCTGTCCTATTTTGTCAGGAGCTAGGGTTTCACTACGCACACAGTGGTTTCAAACAACCTATAAACGGGTAAGCAACCTGTCCTAGTTTGGAATGGTCACTATGGATCCGAATATGCACTAGGTCGAATGGTCAAAAAGGGTGCCCCGGTAAAATCGGGGTTTGTGTTCCCATACTGGCAGAGCCCACAACCGATCAGCCTTATGGTCATCCCTTGACAAGACAAGCCTCCGGCAAACCGTTCAGGAATAGCAGATGGCAAACACGGTGTCCTAGGCGCACCAATGCAAATGCAATGCAAAGAAACACACAAGTGTAGTCAAAAACAGATATCATGAGTTCGAGTCAAGTCCTCTAAATCCCCAGCAGAGTCGCCAGAAACTGTAGATGTCCCCGAACGCCCCGGGAGGAACGAGCTCCCGTTCTGTTCATTTGGGGTCACTACAGCTCAAGACTCTCAAATTGTCACGGTTCTAAATCTGAACCAAAGAGTCCAAATCCGGCAAATCGTTTTGAGAAAACAGATTTTTTGAAAGAAGTGCCAAATATGGACTGCTTTTCCAGATACAGAGTCGCTACCTAAATATTTTATTTTGGGAAATTTAGGAAACCCTGACTCGTTGCCTAAGGCCACGTGTCCGTCATCACCAAAGTTGCCTCGGCTCGGGAACTTGGGTACGATTGGGGAATGTCACTTCGTGAGCACCCCCGCTCGCCCGATCAAAGATTGGCCTCTACTAACCATGATATCTATTTTTGAAAACATTGTGTGTTCTTATTCCGGTTATTAGCCTAGGTTACTACGTGATGCGTGCAGCATACAAGTATAGACTAGGTCGCCTGAATTAGAACAAAACATTTCATGCTTGTTTATTTGAAAGATGGTTTGCTATTCGCAAGTAGGCTTAAAATGCAGATTTTGCCACCCGCAGGTGGGCTTAGAAAAGATGGCTTTGCCACTATCTAGTGGGCTTAAAACAAACAGTTGATGATATATTCCAATCCAAGTAACCCAACCTTCACCCACAGGCATTCAGGCAGTTATATCACATAAGCAAGTAGCCTCATGGTAAGCATGCTATTCATGGCAGTCACTCACACGCATGCAAGGATGCTAAAGCATAAAACTCACCGAGTACTCCAAGCCAAAAAAGAAGCTCATTAGAAATCCATGCATGATCCTAATTATACAGAAATGCTTAATGCAACACGTGCAAAAATGCAACTATAGCAGGCTCGGCTATTCTAAACATGGCATATGAAATGCTACAGCTAACATGTATTCAATTTGAAATTAAAAATACAATGCAGTTAGTATGATGCGCCGAGCCCGGTGCATGCAGAACAGATGAATGAATGCAAACATGCTATCATACTGTATGCTAATTGAAATATGCCCTAATCTAACCATCATAAGCAGATAAATAAAAGGGAGAAAGACGTGGGGTTGGAAGACATACAACACACACACGCACACTTATTATAGTTATGCCCTCGCGCAGAGGGTTCGAATAAATAGTACAGTCCCAAATGAAAGAATAGTACAGTCCAAATATTACAATCCAAATAATGTACAAATTCCTAATTAATTAACAAATTAACTAAGAAAATAAATAAACTAGCATGCAAGCCAGGGACTGCCTTGACTCTGCTCCGGGTGATGAATGATGCATGTTCGGGTTGCCTTTGTGCGGAAATCCATGACGATGCCCCAATTAGCCTCTGTTTGCATCTATTCTTGAAATGCGTGCCAAGCTCCGAAGAGTTGTTGATTCTTCATTTTGCTGCAACAGAGAGCAGGAAAGGGGCATGGCAATGTATTTTCACAGATATATGCATGTCTCGATCCTCATGCCACCAATCACGCATATCGATGCATGATGGCCGAGGAGTCGAAATGTGCAACTCAATATAGAATGAATGCACATGAAAACAAAACAAAAAACCTAACTCTATCATGGAAAATCCGGAGTGTCGGTGATTGGGAATTGAGACACGTTCCGTCACTCGGAGTACGAAACGTACCTCGTTTCCCCTGCCCGGGCTAACTCCTATCCCGAACACGATGCAATATGCATGACATGCATGAAATGTAACTAAGATACGATCCTAACATACACAATGTTATGGAATGACATACACAATGCAATAAGGTAATACACAACCGAGCATACACAATGCTATGGATGAAATGGAATACGCAATGCAATAATGGGCTTACACCAACATGAGAGAGCCTCAGCCACACTCACATAGGAGGCCATCAGATGAAAACAAGACAACGCGTGCACGCAAACCGAGGACCGACCCTCGGGCACCGAAATGCCACTCTAATGAGACATGGAAAAGACATGGAATATGATATGCAAACATGAAAAAAATAGTAGCAAAATGAGGGGCAAAACAGCCCCGAAATAAGGCGAAATGACACCCGATGGTATGGAACAAGTCCCAAAACATGAATTTTGGCGCATGAAATGGCCTATAGCTATGCAATGCATGCATAATTGGTACATGGAATGAAAATACAAAAGCAAGGCAGCCCCAAAATAAGCATTTTTACAGTTCAAAGAATGGCCAAACAGCAAGCACAAATATGGCAAAACTAGCATGCAAAAATGGCCCTAAATATGAGGTAAAGAAACAACTCACAGCTGCTGACCCCAAACAGATTAGGGCCCTTCAACAAAGTTGAAGAGGGGCCCAAAATATGATCTTTTACAGTTTATGGAAAACCACAAAAACCAGCACAGGTATGACTAAACTCTCATGCAAGAAATGGGCCAAAAGATGGCCAAAGAAGCAAGTAGTGGTTTCTGGCCTTAAACACAAATGGGCCATTCAACAATGTTGAAGAAGGGCCAAAAATAAAGCATTTTACAGTTTATGGCCGGACCCAAAACAGTATGCAAATATGTCAAAAAATGCTATGCAAAATGAGGCCAAAAAGGGAGATATAACACAAAATATATAAAATATGCCTCAAACCATGAAAGGCCCTTAATGAAACATGAAGAATGGGCCAAAATAAGACTGTTTTCAGTTCTGAAAAGAGCCCAAAAACAGAAGCACAATAGGCTAATAAATCATGCAAAAAAGGGGACCAAAGAGGGGTATAATGACAAGTGGCACATGGAGGTCCCAAACAGTGATGATCCCTTCTTCAATGTTGAAGAAGGGCTCAAAATAAGCCTATCTACAGTTTACATCATGCTCCAAAACAGATCACACATGGGCTAAAAATAATATGCAAGATTATGGCATACAAGAGGAATAATGAAGCAAGTGCAAGATAGGGACCTCAAATGCCAAAATTCCCTTAATGAAACATGAAATAGAGCTCAAATAAAGGGTACTTTCAGTTTTGGTCGGAGCTCAAAACAGCAAGCAAAATAGCTAAACAAATGTTACAAAATTAAGCTCAAAAAGAGGGAATTGTTCCTTACCCTTGGAGACCAACCCTTGGTTGCTTCTTGGCTTGAGAAGTGGTGCCTCCTAGCTGCTGGAAAGCTCCCCAAGCTGCTGGAAATGGAGTAGTGGTGGTGATGCTAGGTAGTGGTGTGAAAATGGGATAGGATTTTGGGTGTTTTTTGAAGGAAATGAGAGAGATGAGAGGGATACAATGCAAGAGCTCTTAGGGAATTTTTGGTAACCCTTGGGACAGAGTTGGAGGCCAGGTATATAGATCAAAGAGGGGGAGAAAAGGAGGGAAAAATTGGGGGGAAAACAAGCCAAGTTTCCCCCAAAAAGTTGTCCCCCCCGGATGCAGGTTTTTTGGGGGAAAAAAGTATACAGCTGGAATATACACACCCTGAGGATCATGGCCGGCTAGTTTTTGGAGCTGCAGGTGGCCGGCCGGCCACCCCCCATGGCCGGCCGGCCAAGGGTCAAAAGGGTCAAGAAGATTTAATGGCCGGCCACCACAAATTGCTGTCCTCCCAGGTGCCCTCAACACAACCCTGTGGTTCAAAATTGTCAACTGTAAAACAGGAGAGAGAATAGGCCATTTTTAGGAAGGGTTCAAAAGGGTCAGGTGGAATTACTGGCTGGCCACCAACTTTTGGTGTCCTCCCATGTGTGTACATCACAAATATGTGGTTAAAAGTTCAAGAAAATGGCCCAAGGGTATTCAACATTGGCTTGGAAGTCAGAAAAAGCGGGCGCCGGAGGAATATAACTGGTTGCTGAAACAATTGCTGGCCTCCCACCCTTCTACGGCCTTCCCGGTGATGAAACGGAGGTACCTGCCAAAAATGAACGAAAACCGATGCAAAACGAATGTTCGGGGGCCAGAACGCGCAGTTCGGGGCCCCGAAAACTACCTGTTAAGCACCGAAAGTGGCACTCGACCATGAAGTGGGTCTCTCAGACCGTAGTGTCCCTCAAAAGGGAGTAAATAAGATGCATGCCAAAAACCGGAGCAATAGGAGATGATTAAGTGGTCCCGAACCGAGGCACACGGCCTGACGGCTCCGAAAACCGGGAACCGAGTTCCGAAATGGGAAAAATGGCCTACAGCCACAAAATGTAGCCCAAGGCCACTGAGAGATGGTCTACGGGACCTCTCCCTCCCCTCAGGAAAAAAACAGAGAAAACCGAGTCTGGTTCGCAAACCGAGGCAAGACACAGAAGAGGGTTCGGAAATCCGGAGGCAGGGCTCACGGCCAAGACTCTGAAACTTCTGAACGAGCACGATATGCAATATGACCAAGCGCTCAACTGGTGACGTCTGAGTCTTAAGGTCCGTCAAAAATGGGGTGTCTACAACCATGACGCCACCCCATACGATGGAAGCCTTGATGGAGAGAGTACACCAACATATTCGCGTGGAGGAAGATGGCAACCGCGCTAAAGCAAAATCTGGCACAACCGCAATACCAGATAAAAAGACTACGGCAAAAATCAACGCGGTGGAACGTCCAAGCAGAAACGGGCGAGGCAGGCGGGACAACGGAGAGGACCAAGACAAAAAAAGGTTGAGAGTCCACACTGCCATTACCACGGTGTTCAAAAAACCGATCTATCGGATTCTCAACGAGATTCGCAATGAACCTTTCGTCCGATGGCCTGCTAAACTGGGAGAAGCGCAGAGAGACTATGACGAGAGGTTGTGGTGCACCTTCCATGATGAAAAGGGGCACCACACTGAAAATTGCACACCATTAAGGTAGCACTTAGAGGAGTTAGTGGCAGCTGGGCACTTGGACCAATACATAGAAGGAGGGACACAACTAGCCCCCCAGAACCACAACAACCCAAACGGGATGCCGGTCGACGCTCCACCTAAAGGCATAATAAATGTAATACATGGAGTATTCGAACCTGAGCGAGTATGTGAGCTCAGGGGGATGATCAAAAAGGCTGAGCATTTAAAGGAGGTACTAAGTGCACAACCTACCATCAAAAAGGGGAGAACAGAACCCACAAATGTCATATCTTTTTCGGACAAAGACTTAGCAAGGATATACTGCCCTCACAATGATGCACTGGTAGTCACTCTACGAGTCAAGAATATCGACATCAAACGGATTTTGATCGACCAAGGAAGCTCATGTGAGATAATGTATTATGAAACCTTCAAACAATTAAAATTGGAGGACAAAGACTTGGCACCTGCAACATCTCCCCTGATCGGATTCAACTCAATACCAGAATGGCCAGTGGGTAAGATAATCCTCCCAGTCAAGGCAGGAACCATGACAAATCAAGTGGAATTCTGGGTATTGAAAGTCTCTTCCTCTTACAACATAATATTGGGAAGGACATGGTTGCACGCCATGCGATCGGTAGCTTCAACCTACCATCAAGTATTGCGGTTTCCCAACGAAGCCGGGGTAATTGAAGAGGTCTTTGGAGACCAAATTATGTCCAAACAATGTTTCGTCACAGCAAATGGCAGTCGCGCTGCCAAAAGATATGTACAGCTGGTGGAAGAACTCGAGAGCAAGGAGCTGTTCACAGATGTAGGCAAGGCAGCTGAATAAAATGCCATTTAAGATCGGAGATTGGGTACTGCGCAAAGTGATGGGCAACACCTTGGTACCAGGAGATGGCAAATTATGGCCTAATTAGGAAGGACCTTACGAAGTGGTCGGATTAGCAGGAAAAGGTGCTTACCACTTGGAAGACGAAGACAGCAAAGCAATTCCCAGACCATGGAACACTGCCAATCTCAAATTATTTTATTTTTAGCTTTCTTATAGAGTACTTGTAATTTTTCTTTTCCTCAATAAAACAAGTAGTTTCCTTTTCAGCATAGATTGTTTTCTTTTTGTAAAAGTTGTTTTAGCGAGCTAGGGGCATTAAAAGCAGAGTTGGCTGGAAAAACCAACACTACCTCTCCTAAGCCGAGATAAGGATATCTAGGCTGCAGGAAGTTGGCAGGTTTGACCAACAACTCTTTGCCCGACTTGGGGGGCAATCAAGAAGTTTGGCAGGAATAACCAAACGCTTAGCTCTATGTTGGCCGGAATAACCAACATTTAGCTCTCCTAAGCCGTGATAAGGATATCTAGACTGCAGGAAGTTGGCAGGTTTGACCAACAAGTCTTTGCCCGGCTTGGGGGGCAATCAAGAAGTTTGGCAAGAATAACCAAACGCTTAGCAGAGTTGGCTGGAAAAACCAACACTTACCTCTCCTAAGCCGAGATAAGGATATCTAGGCTGCAGGAAGTTGGCAGGATTGACCAACAAGTCTTTGCCCGACTTGGGGGGCAATCAAGAAGTTTGGCAGGAATAACCAAACACTTAGCTCTATGTTGGCCGGAATAACCAACATTTAACTCTCCTAAGCCGAGATAAGGATATCTAAGCTGCAGGAAGTTGGCAGGTTTGACCAACAAGTCTTTGGCCGACTTGGAGGGCAATTAAGAAGTTTGGCAGGAATAACCAAACACTTTACTTTAAGTTGGCTGGAAAAACCAATCTAAAGGTTGGCTGGAAAAACCAACACCCCTCCTAAGCCCAGGATAAGGATCCAGGCTGTAGGACGTTTGGTCGGAATAACCAAACACTTTACTCTGGCTTGGCTGGAAAACCAAATCTAGAGATTGGCTGGATTAAACCAACACTTAGTACTCTTCAGCCGAAGAAAGGATATCGGCTAAAGAGTGGTTGGCTGGATTAAACCAACTCTTAGTACTCTTCCGCCAAGGTAATGATCTTGGCTAAAGAGTAGTTGGCTGGATTAAACCAACTTTTAGTACTCTTCAGCCGAGGTAAGGATCTCGGCTGAAGAGTGGTTGGCCGGACTAAACCAATTCTTGGTACTCTTCAGCTGAAGTCAGGATATCGGCTGAAGAGTGATTGGCCAGATTAAACCAACATTTAGTACTCTTCAGCCGAAGTAAGGATATCGGCTAAAGAGTGGTTGGCTGGATTAAACCAACACTTAGTACTCTTCAGCCGAAGTAAGGATATCGGCTAAAGAGTGGTTGGCTGGATTAAACCAACACTTAGTACTCTTCAGCCGAAGTAAGGATATCGGCTAAAGAGTGGTTGGCTAGATTAAACCAACTCTTAGTACTCTTCCGCCGAGGTAAGGATCTCGGCTGAAGAGTGGTTGGCTGGACTAAACCAACTCTTGGTACTCTTCAGCCGAAGTAAGGATATCGGCTGAAGAGTGGTTGGCTGGACTAAACCAACTTTTAGTACTCTTCAGCCGAGGTAGGGATCTCGGCTAAAGAGTGATTGGCAACTATAATTATATTGCAAGGGTAAGACCGAGATAGTTATCTCAGCAAGAAAAAGGTTCAATAGTTGGGGACTCAGCCCGGTTATAAAAGCTTCCAAAGTTAGCATCCAAAGAAAAGAAAGTACATGGTCATGCAAAGAGGTCATTTAAATCGGCGTCCAATTCAACCCTGGTTTCACCTAAAGGTAGCTCGGTTATGGCAAGCACACTTTGATTGAGCTCGGTCGAAGGCACCGCATCAGACACAACAGGCAAGGGGGATGGAGACCACTGGAGTTGGAGAGATGGACTGGCGACCGAGCTGGGCGTTGTTATCAGGCTCTTGGGATGCATCACCTTCCTCAGCTTGAAGAAATTTTTGCTGAATGGCATTTGCATAATCCACCATGGAGCTCGGTATAAAATATGGAGGAGGGTTTAGGAAGACCTCGGTCTCTTGGCTATGACCGAGTTGCGCCACAGCTACTTTCCACCCACACTTGAAGAAGAGCTCGGTAAGGCGGACGATTTCTGTCTAAAGTTTGGTTGTCTTTCATTGGGCCTCTTCAATATCACGGTTGAGCGTGCAAAGGTGTGCCTAGCCAACCTAGTCAATCTGCAAAGTGAAAAGGAAAAATAAAGCACGGATCGTTGGACCGTGCTAAAAAAAACAAAGGCGAAATAAATGGAGTCCTCGCTCGGCTAAGTGAAACAAGGGATTCGTAGCCCGGTTGAAGCTTATGGTGTGGCATTCTTAGTTCGGTTTTGACTAAGTCAGGGAGTTGGTTCAGCCCCAAGTCATTGCTTGGTTGAAGGGCTGCAGTTTTTAGCTCGGCTGTTAACAGGTAATCCCAAATCATGCTACGCAGATGGAATTAAGGGGCAATTGAGAGGGTAATTTGCGTAGCCAAATTGGGCCGAGCTAGGTTGGAATGGCGGTCAAAGATGTTTATAGGACCTAGCTACAGAACCAAGCTGTTGGACCTAGCTACAAGACCGAGCTACAAGACCTAGCTACAAGACCTAGCTACGAGACCGAGCTACAAGACCTAGCTACGGGACCAAGTTATTGGACCTAGCCACGGGACCTAGCTACGGGACTTAGCTACTTCCTAGTGGCGGTCAACGCTATGGCCGAGCTACCAAGCAAGGTAGTCAAACGGAGAGAAGAGCCGAAGTAACTTGGTTGACCGTAATGTTAGCTGAGGTAAAGATATCAGCCGAGGTAAAGGTGTCGGTCGCGGTAAGAAGAGCTTAGCAAGTGGATCGCAAGTGTTAGCTCGGTCCAAGTATAATGACGGTCACCGCGGTCGTAGCGCGCCATAGTTAGCTTGGTCGTAGTATTTGGAGCCAAGGTATGATGGCTTCTCATTGTGGACCTCGCTTTGGTTAGCGCGGTCTTAGCGCGCCATAGTTAGTTCGGTCCAAGTATGAAAAGGGATTGACAAGTGTTACCACGGTCCAAGTGTGATTAAAGTCACCAGACGAAGTAAAGGTAGTTATCTCGGTCAGGGTATTCAGAACCAAGGTATTTGGGCTTCTTGCGGTGGACCTAGCTATCATTAGCTTGGTCGGGGGTTTACTACGGTTAGCACGGTAGTAAGTAAACACCACAGTTGGAGTATGTCAAACTGAGGTATACGCAGTGAAAGGAAGAACCAAGCTAGCTGGAGCTCGGTCTAGTCTGCGGCTTTAGCATGGTCATGGTAGCTCGGTCGTATTGACATCCAACCGTGGTAAAACCATCTCACTTGGTTTAAGCAGTGAGGGGGTGTTGAAGGATAAGCATTATCTTTCAGGAATGTGATTCCTAAGAGGACTCTACATGGAGGAGTAAGAGTCCTACTTGGATTGTGCCACGCGGAACCTATAAAAGCTCATAACATCATCTATGGAGAGGTAACACAACTTTGATTCCCAAACACACAGAGCTTTTTGTCTATTTGTCTATTTTGCTGACTTAGGCATCGGAGAGGTATCCGACACACACCCGCCGACTAGCTCACGTTTGTGTTTTCAGGGAGTAAAGCGATGACGTACGGAGGAGCGCAGACTTGATCAACAGGATTATACGGGAAGAATATTTCGTGCCCGTACACTCAGTAAATGTAGACATTGAGACTGAACTATGTTAAATATTATATATATATATATATATATTTTTATGTATCCATATTTATTTGTTGGTATGTTTCCATTATCATATAGATTCATATTTTAACACGAGTTATCAAAGTTTTAATGAGAATTCATGGCCAACATATGTATCGGTGGTTTTTCCCTCTCTGTTGGACGGTTTTCCACTTCTCTTATGTTGTCTATCTTGTGATCTCATTAAATTAATTTATTTGTGTATACTTTATTTCATACTTGACAGTGATTCGAAGCATTATTTCCCCAACAATATGGACCACTTGTAGTATGTGACAAAATTAAGTATAGAGTGGTGTTGATTCAGCCCTAGGCTGGCTGATAATTGATTTCTGTTAGTTGAGGAATCATGGGAATTATCTGGTTTCATCTATATATATATATATTTTTTTTTTTTTTTTTTTTGACATGGGATAAAGTTTAATTTGATTTATGTTAGTTGAGGAATCATGGGAATTATCTGGTTTCATCTATATATACACATATATATATATATATATATATTTTTGCCTGGGATAAAGTTTAATTTGACAATTAATCAAACATAATAACAAATCTTGTTCTTGCCAATATTCATGGTGTTATGTGTTCGGATCAAAAAAACAATTAGAAGAACTTGCATATTCTTAAGCCAACATACTCTTAGAAATAGAATCCAAAGCCTCATCTGCAGCTATTTTATACATTTTTTGAGTTGGATGAACTGCATCCCAGAATACATACTCCGTCGGATCAGCACAAGTACTCATACCCTTGCATGAATCCCCGAACTCTATCAACCCAGATCCACAGCACCCCTTTGATGTCTCCTTGAAACCTGTCAATTTTCACATACAATTCTCAATCTCCTTTTAAGTTGTGACATATATATTTTTTTTAAAATTATATTCTTACAAAAAATATTTACAAAATTTATGACAAGAACTAAGATGACAGTGAGGTAAATCGGATTTGTAGTGTCCTGCCTTGCTTAGTATCATATTGGGGGCATGGTAAATCAGGGAAGTGGCCATTAATTTCATAACTTTAAGAATGAAAATAATAATAAATTTAAGAGATAATATGGTATATTACAAATTATGATTTATAGAATGAGAGTTAAAATATATAAGATGTAAAAATAAATAAGTGAAAATCAATGTTAAGTGTAATCTTTTACTATTTAATCTTTTCTTGTATTTTTTTAAAAAGAAGGTTAAATTACATAAATTACCCCTAAAAGGTTTAGGCAAAATGTATTGAGGCCCATAAATTTGATATAATTACACTAATCTCCCTTTCTCTTCTAGTTATCCTGTGCTATTATCAATTTTAAAAAAATTAATAACATTGTTATTCTATCCACATAACAAGCAAATTAATTATTGACTTTCTAATTATTATTGAATTTAATAAATGGAAGAAAAACATGGACCAGTAAAGAACAAACATAAATGGAAGAAACAAAAGCAAATATTGAAGAGGTGCACTAACCATAGATGTTAGGGTATTTGATAGCAGTGGCAATGACATTGTAGATGTCTATGTAGGCAGTTTCGATCCCTAATGAGGCTTTTAGGGTTTCCAAAGTTTGTTTTATATTGTTATTAAATAAGAAAGCCACTTCATTAGACATGCCATCACAATTAGTCTTATCCCTTAGGGTCTTCACAAGTGGCATGCAACCAAAAGGTGGGACCCCAACCACTGCCACTCTTCTTGCTCCCAAACGATGCATTCCCTGCAACCAAACCATGCAAACCATGACAAGTAATACATGGAGGATGAAAAAATTACTAAATACCAAAAAAACATTTGGGATAAAATTCAGTTTTTATTTTTAGTAAATTTTTTAAAATATAATTAGATCGGGAAGAAAATTTTCATTACAAAATCGACAAAAGATCTCATAAAGAGATAATAAACTTCTATAGGAGGAAAAATGATAATCTAAAGATATCTGAACGGTAATATATTGATAAAATAAATAAATAAAACAAACTTAAAGTGATTTAGCAAATACCACTAGTAATTTAATGGTGATCCATGTGAAAATATCAAAATTTCATGATATGTTTTTGTTTTATTAGCAATAATGTTACTATTTTACTCATTATTAGCAATAATGTTACTATTTTACTCAATATTTAACGGTAGGGGTGGGCATTTGTTGGGTCGGGTTGGGCCGACACTACATAATAAGGGACTTTGTATTTGTCCAAGCTCGGCCCAACCCGACCCTAATATTGGGCCTTTATATCTGCTTAAGTCTTGTCCTAAAAATAATTATAAATCCCAAACCCATCCATCGGGTTATATTTAAATTGCTTTTAAATATTTCACAATTAAATTAAATTCAATTACACATTATATTTTTTAAATAAATATATTGAAATTATTATAAATTGAAGAATTTCTTAAATAAATTCAATCACACATCATCATAAATATGAGTTTCAATAAAATCAATAAAGATAAAATTTAGACCCCAATAAAAAATATGTATATTTAATATATTATAATTAATTAATTAATTTAAAGCGGGCAAGGGTAGGTTGGAAGTATAAATCCTAAACCCAACCCATAATATATCGAGTTGAAAATATTAGCCCAACCCGACCCCATGAGCTAAAACAACTTTCTTAAACTTCAAAAAAATAAGATTGAGTCAGGCGAGCCAACGGGCCGATACCCACCCCATTTTTATGCTGAGTCAAGGACTTGAGTCCCTATTTTAGTTAGAAATAATTTTATAAAAAATAATTTTTTAGAAAAATATTTTAAAATTCGTAAAATTAAATTTTATGTTATCATAAATTTAAATTTGGTGTGATATGAGTCACACTAGGAATTAATTTAATTCACATATTTTAAATTCTAAAAACTTTTTTTCTAATTACATTTTCTAACATTTGAAAAATAACATAGAGAACCCCCCCCCAAAAAAAAAATGTCAAATATATAAGGGTAAATTACACGTTACCCTTTTATGTTTGATTATTTTCTCACTTTGGCTCGTTTGATTTTAAATTTTTCTCAATATACTTCTAAAGCTAATTTTTTGTTCAAAATTAAACAAAAATGTGTCATGTTAGCTATCACATGGCATAAAAAATATATTACTATATTAGAATTTGGGTTTGTGTTAGAGATGTGAGATACATCTAATAAAATATTTTTGTATAACGTAACTGTCAATGTGTCATTTTCTGTCTGATTTTGGACATAAGTGAACTTTTGAAGTAAATTGAAAAAATTTTGAAACATGAAAGGCCAAAGTCAGGAAAAAAAAAAAAACTTTAAGAGCCGAAGTGAAAAAATTGA
This sequence comes from Camellia sinensis, assembly GCF_055761805.1. Lineage (NCBI taxonomy): Eukaryota > Viridiplantae > Streptophyta > Magnoliopsida > Ericales > Theaceae > Camellia > Camellia sinensis. Next base: position 41,514,681 of record NC_138969.1, on the reverse strand, counting down.
TAAACACAAAAAGAATAAAGTGTAATTTACCCAATATATATAGAGTTTTTGGCATAGCAAATATGAGAGAGAGAGAGAGAGAGAGAGAGAGAGAGAGAGAGGACCTTAACAGCAAGAAACATGCGAGAGTTCAAGAAATTGAGATATTGTTTGAGAGTGAACTGCTTGGGACGAGCAGGATCTGAATAATAGTTCTGGAGAAAGTCATTTGTGCCCATGCTTATTACAAATATTGCATTTTTTATGACTTTCTCTGCCACCATCTCTCCCACTAGTTGTCTCAGATGGATCTTATAATGCCTCAAATACTCCAACTGTTTGGACACAGGTAATGCACCCTGAAAAAAAAAAAATTTAAAAATTTTGTTTAATTGCTCTTCCGTAATGGATATGGAAAATATATGAATGAATAAGATTTTATAAAAATAAATTTTGCCATGGTTCTCACTTTGGTGATCCAAACAAAAATTTAAGGATAAAAAATTTTAGTTGCAAAAAAGTGCTATTGTTATATTTTTAGCGACAAAATTAAACATCTAATGATAAATTATTATTTTTTGGACCAAAATTTTTATCTCAAAAAATAAATATTTTTTGCACCAAATTGTTTTGTTTCTAAAACAACATTAGCAACATGTTTAAAATTTTGTCACCAAAAATTTATTTTTTTATTTTTCAGAACGACCTTTTAACAACGATCCTTATAACAATACTAATTGGTCCCTAAATATTTTTTGTAACAAAATTTTCACTTTTATGGGATAAAAATTTAATTCCTAAAACTCTTATTTGTTGTGGTGATGCTGTTCATTTTGTAACTCTTACGTGCGATTATTCACAAGAAAATAAATAAATAAATTCAAATTGATCCAATAAATGGCGATATATTTTTTAAAAAAATTAATATAATAAAATTATGTAGTTAAGATTATCAAATCAATTTGATTTTTTGATTTTAATTTTTTTTTATGATTTGTTATAAAATGAATGGTTTAATGGGTCTAAAGTGCCAAATTAGACAAAACCCTTGTGAAAAATCTCGACTATAAATATATTTTCTGTATCCGGTTATGTGATAGGAAAACTTACGGTGAAATTGGCTGTGAGGTCATCATAACCAGAACCAGCTGATGCAAAACTAACACCATGTAGAAGATCAACCTTCTGAATAGTTGGATCAAGGAATCCTCTAATTATGTTTGTATATCCGAATGCCTCCGCTACAGAAAGAAAAAATAGGGGTGAAGGTTAATTGATCAAATATAAAGAAAAATTGTTAAAATTTTATGTGAGCCAAATTAAGATTATATAGACTTTGAGGGACCAAAATGCTATTATTTATTTTATAAATAATCAAAATTGTATGGGAGTTAATGACATTTTTATGAAATTTAAGAGGCCAAGATAAAATTATTTTTATTTTGAAAAGGCAAAAGTAAGATTACATTTTGGAAAAAAAAATGCTGACTTCATTTACAGGTTTAACCCCTCTATGAGAGAAGCCGAAACTTCTAAAGAAGTCATTTTTTTTATTTTTTATTTAGTATTTTTTTTTTAATTTGTGTCAAAAATATTTTATATTTTCAGTCTGTCTTAATTAGATGAATTTAAAAAACTTTTTTTAAAAAATAATAACCTAAAAAATCACTAATTTTGCCCATTTTTTGGTCTTTTCTGGACTTCTTTTCAAATTTAAAAACCTAAAACTTTTTTAAATTTTTTCTAAAGAATAATGTTTTGTAACTCGAAACTTTTCTTCCCGAATCCCCCCGAATGTCCAAAACGACATCGTTTTGGACATTTTTCTTTTTTTATTTTTTATTTATTTTCTTCCATTTTCCAATCTGAAACGCAGAGAGGAAGAGGGAGAGAAAGAGAGAAGAAGAGGGGAAGAGAGAAAGAGAAGAGAGATTCGCCGATCGCCGATCATCGCCCAGCCCAGCTCCGTCGCAGCCCAGCCCAGCTCCGTCGCAGCCCAGCCCCGCCGTCGCCTCCGCCCTCCGCCTCCGCCTCCGCCAAAGTCCCCCTCTGGTTGATGTTAGCCCCTCCTTTCCTTCTTCTTCTTTCTTCTTCTTTTCAAATTCGGAGGATTCGGGGGAGGGCTTTTTCGAGCTACCAATCAAGATTGTTTTCTAAAAAGTTAACAAAAGACAAAAATAAACCATTAAACTAAACCCCCAAATTTATACAGTTTTCCCTGTCATGTTTAGTACATTTTTGGTTTTTTGTTTCTATTTTTTCAAAAAAAACCTCAAAAACTTGTTTGCAAATTATTTTCTCAAACACAATAATGACTCCTACATATAATTATTAACGTAGACCTGCAACTATTTCTTCGGAAAAAAAGAAAATTATAAACAATTCATCTTTAAGAAATAACATAAGGGAACTTTAAAATGGTGCCTATGGTATACAACTTTATACAAAAAATATAATTTCTACAACAAAATATATAATTTTTATCACAAAAAATATATAAGCTTTCTTTTTCAAGTAAGAAAATGCCTAGTAGTGACATGAGAAAATAAAAAATATAAAATAAAAAATTCTAAGCAAAACAGTACTAAACTAATCGAGCCAAAGAAAAAAAAATCTAAACTAGAGAAGAAAAAAACAATAAATAAACAAACAAAAAGCAGAAAAAGACAAGAAATTAACTAGAAACTAGACAAATAATAATATTAATACAGATTTAAAAGCACTAAATTATTTATGAAAGGAAAATTTTAAATGCACAAAATCAAGCACAATCCTTGTGTATGGTTCTCTGATAGACTTCTATATACGTAGAACAAACTCTTTCCGAAAATAAACTAAGAAAGGACAAGAAACTTAAAAACAAAAACAAAAACAAAAGTGGTAGCAGTGGTAGCAATTTAATTAGTTACCAATGAAGTCTGTAGCAAGTCTTCCATCACTGAACCTTCCGGTGGGGTGACCATTGAAGAAGTCCTTCCCATAAGGAGGGAAGTTGCTTTTGAGAGCCTCTTTGAGCCGGTTATTATTGCCAGGATCAACACTTGAGTCTCCAAACACCAACACACATGTCACATTTTTTTTAGCTGCTAATTGTCTCAGCTGATAAACATTGATAGCCTCCGCAAACATCGGTGTTGCCACCACTAAAAGAACCACCACCACCATCGTCACCACCGCCACCATCCTCATTTTCCTGGATTCAAGGAAACTCTGAGTATGAAACTTGGTGTTATGAGCTGTGAGACCAGAGTGAGGTACCCGACCCTCCTTAAATAGGCCACTAGGGAAATTGGTTGTGTCAGGTTGAGCATTTAACAACACATGTCCAAAATGGTTGTAGTTAGGGATTAGTACAAATGCGCCTGGCGTAGATTTTATTCAATCCAACACTTATGGATTATATATTAGTCACGCGTAACAGAGTTGGGACAGGTATAGGTATCGCATCTCCTGATTCAAATCCAACCTGATATTATTAATAATATATGTAAACAAATAATATATATGTATATATATAATATAATTAGATATAAGAAAAAAATATTAAAAGTCTGTGATTTTGTTTAAATATAAATAAATAATCCTAAAAGTTTCACTGTTTATATATATATGGAATCAAGATAAATTATTTAGTGTGTTAAGATTTAAATGGCTTCTTAATTTTTTTAGCTATTTGAAATGTAGTCGGGTGTCTGCAGGTATCAGGTATCTGCGGATATCTACGGAGGCTGAAATGGGATTGAAAAATTCCACCCATGGCGAGGTTGGGGCGAGGCAGAGATGGAGTTTGAGAATAAGGGCAGGGGCGAGAGATGACAAACCCACTCCAAATCTATCCCATGTCATCCCTAGTTTTTTTTTTTTTTTTTTTGAACGGACGTGGCATCCCTAGTTGTAGTGATGTTTATGTAGTAGTTGTCTGAGGAGAAATTATTTAATAATCCCGGAATATTACGTGACCATACTCTAAACCAATCACTAATTATTTAGCTCTCATGTTGTTCCTCGTCTCCAAAATAAATTGTGAGTCCATACCCCTCTCTACCAATCAAAACCTTATAAAACATCTCGTGTCCATACTCTGAAAATACTGAATAATCACCCTTGTTTGAAATGCATTTTTTGGGCCTATTGATATAAGCAACAAAAGTCAATTTTAGGTATTGTTTGGAATGAATTATATAAGTGCACTTTTGATTTTTTTTGGCTAAAAAGTAAAGGAAAAAAATATGATTGTTTGGAATAACTTTTTGATTTTTATGAAAAAATATATATTAAAATATTGTATGAAATACCAAAATTACCTTCTTACCTTTCTGAGTGGAGACATACTTTCCATGCAGGTCAGTGAAGTTGTCAAACTCAACACAGTGCACTGAGCTACACTGGTTTTGTATTTATTTATTTATTTTACCCGTGAGCTGTGCAATTTTGTTTTTGTAATTATTGTGTTGAATTCAATAATGTCATAATGTTGGCAACATAATAATACAATTATTGGTTTGTAATATGAAAAAAAATAACAAACCAAAATTGTCGGTGGCTTAACGGAGGAGTGTTTACGCTTGTGTTTGGAGAAGGAGAGGAGATGTTGAGGTGAAACCTTCTGTAACCCGTAGTATTCCTAATAATTGTATTCTCAGAGGAAGGGACAAAAGTAAGGGTAAAATTATCTTTTTTCTCCCTGAGTATTCAGTCCCAGCTTCCTATCCAAACATTGTGAATAGTATTTTTTTTTAATATATTTTTAATAATTTTTTGTCTTTTTTAAATGATGTCAAACAAGGACTTAGTAGCTAGAAAATAACGCTTGTATTTGATCTAGAAAATGGTTTTCATGGTCACTAGAGAGCAACTATAACACTTAAAAATGAGTGGTTTGGCATCCAGTTAAAAAGTTATATTTTTTTATAAAAACATATCTGGTTTGTTTCAAGATATAATTTTTAGAAAAAAAAAAATAATTTTGTTTGGTTCAATTTTTTTGAAAAAAAATTCTAAAATTATTTTTTCTTTTCTGCATATCAATCAATCACTTTTTCTCTCTCATCTCTCATTCTCAATCACTTTTTCTCTCACGCATATCTACTCTACTATAACAAAATATACAACCAAACAAACAGAAAAATTTATAAGCTCTCTCCCTAAATTTTGTTTGAAAATTTATCGCAAAATACAAATCACACACACCCATCATCTTTAGTTTTTTTTTTTTTTTTTTTAATATGTGTCAATTTTTTTTTACTTTTTCAAGTCTATCTTAGTGTAAAAGAATTTGTAAAGTCAACCAAAAAAATCTTTACAAAAATTTACTAAAAACCAAAAAAAAAAGGGCCAAAAGAACCAATTAATTTTTTTACTTTTGTTTATTTAAGTGTTTTTTTTCACAAAAAAAATAAAATCATGATAGTGTTTGGTAGAGTTTTAAAATTATAATTTAATAATAGAGTTATATTTTGAGTTTGTAAGTTTTGAAATTATGATTTGAAAAGAGAATGTCGTGTTTGGAAGAGTTTTGGAATAATGATTTGAAAATAAAGTTGTATTTTGAGTTTGTGAATTTTAAAATTATGATTTGAGCGTGAAAAATTTGTCTAGTTAGGAGTTTTGAAAAGAATTTTAAAAAGAGTTTGAAATTTTTGATGTGACATGTGATATTTGATATAAAAACTTACAACTCATTACTAAACGCACAACTAAAAATTCTATTCAAAATTCATAAAAAAATTTTAAAAAATTCTGATTTTTTTTATTTAAAAAATAAAAAATAACAGGTGTCAATTGTAAAAAAATAAAAATAAAATAGAACTGTTCCAATCAATCGGCCGAACGTCCGAGGAGGACGACTAATTAGCTCCCGCCTTGGAAAGAGTTTTCAAAAGTGTGTGGAATCAATTTTTAAAAACTCTAAACAAACAAAACACTCAAAACAAGGGGTAGAAATATGTATGATCATCTTTAGTTTTTTTTTTTTTTTTTTCAATATGTGTCAATTTTTTTTTACTTTTTCAAGTCTATCTTAGTGTAAAAGAATTTGTAAAGTCAACCAAAAAAATCTTTACAAAAATTTACTAAAAACAAAAAAAAAAAAGGGCCAAAAGAACCAATTAATTTTTTTACTTTTGTTTATTTAAGTGTTTTTTTTCACAAAAAAAATAAAATCATGATAGTGTTTGGTAGAGTTTTAAAATTATAATTTAATAATAGAGTTATATTTTGAGTTTGTAAGTTTTGAAATTATGATTTGAAAAGAGAATGTCGTGTTTGGAAGAGTTTTGGAATAATGATTTGAAAATAAAGTTGTATTTTGAGTTTGTGAGTTTTAAAATTATGATTTGAGCGTGAAAAATTTGTCTAGTTAGGAGTTTTGAAAATAATTTTAAAAAGAGTTTGAAATTTTTGATGTGACATGTGATATTTGATATAAAAACTTACAACTCATTACTAAACGCACAACTAAAAATTCTATTCAAAATTCATAAAAAAAATTTAAAAAATTCTAATTTTTTTTATTTAAAAAATAAAAAATAACAGGTGTCAATTGTAAAAAATAAAAATAAAATAAAATTGTTCCAATCAATCGGCCGAACGTCCGAGGAGGACGACTAATTAGCTCCCGCCTTGGAAAGAGTTTTCAAAAGTGTGTGGAATCAATTTTTAAAAACTCTAAACAAACAAAACACTCAAAACAAGGGGTAGAAATATGTATGATCAAGTAAATTCTAAAAATATAAACATTTCCGGTTTTTTTTTAATTCACTAAAAATGGAAAGATGTCAACAAAAAAAAGCCAATTCCAAACTATGCTTAATAGACATTAACATCTCTCCTAGTAAAAACGTATAGAAAAGTATATTGTATATTTTGTTAAAATTTATTTGCCTAATATTCTCCAAATGCAACTAATCAGGAGAAAATATCGGAAAATATCAACCGTATATTACTGTCGGTGTTGGAGCTCCATTGCTTGATGAGATTAGACAAAATACTTAAAAATTCTTTAAAAATGTCTCTCTTATTAAAGATGCTCTAATGTGATGTGATAAGGGAAAATTACATTCTAGTGAAGACCCCCCCCCCCCCCCCCAATCTTTCACTTACATTCAATCATAAAATTATTTGTACCCACATATTTTCTCCCAATCTTTCACTTAGAGCATCTCCAATGGGGGCTTTATATCTTCAAATATAGAGGATCCTTTGAAAAAATTCACTCCAACCCATCCTCCATATCCTCCTCCATTTGGGAGGATGGATGTTTCATCCTTCAAATTTGAAGGGAGTATGAAAAATGAAGGATCATCTCTATAACACTATTCATTCTATATTTTTTATCATATTATAAATAACTTTTAATATATAAATTTAATTTTTATAAAATTGACATCATTAAAAAATATGAAATCATACCTTTAAAATGAGTATAATATTAAATATATTTTACAAAAATTTTAAAATTAAATATTTGTTAATGAACAAAAATTACTTTTTGATGAAGGGAGGATAAAGGGTTTTGAAGGTTTGTGGTTGGAGTTTGAATGAATAGTGATATACTCTATATTTACTTTTTGAATAAAAAAAATTATTTTTATCCTCTTGGTGAGAGGATTGGGCTCTTACATTCTATCATAAAATTACTTGTACCCGCACATTTTTATATTTTTATATATTTTATTTATTTATTTATTTATGTATTTTTGTCGTCTGCCATACTATTTTGAAATTCCCCCATGAGATATTGCATCTTCTGGACGTACTGTAGAATATCCCCCACCCCCACCCACAATCTTTCACTTACATTCTATCATAAAACTACTTGTACCCGCATATTTTTATATTTTTTATTATTTATTTATTTATTTATTTTTGTCGCCTGCCCTACTACTTTGAAATTCCCCCCATGTGATATTGCATCCGATAATACTACGTAGCTCAAATTTTGTGACTCAAAAGTGGTTTAAATGGCCAAAATGACGTCGTTTTGAGCCACAAAATTTGAGTTACGAGACATTTTCCTATTGCATCTTCTAGACGTACTGGAGAATATCCTTGATTAAGGGAAAGTTTGGAAAGCTTAAAAAATAATAAAAAAAATCAAAAGTTAAAGAATTATACAAAAAAATTAAAGATTCTTTTGTGCTTTTTTTTTTATAAAAAATTAGAAAATCATCCAAAATATAATTATTTTTTATTTCATATTTTAACTAAAAAATAAAAAAATTACTAAAATAGCTGGTGTAGATTAAAAAAAAATATCAATTTTATGCAATATTTTTCCTATATACACCTCTATGAGATGAATAAAATTTTCAATTAAGGCAACTTTACAATTGCAGTGAACCATGCTGTAATCACATTAATAAATATTTTTTCTATAGAAAAAAATTTCAGAAAAATATTTTTCAAAGAATTTTTTTTTTTTGTATTTGGTGGTGGTGAAACGAAGGTGAAGGTAGAGGTTGTGGCATGGTGGTGGGGCAGTGGTCATAGCGACAGTGTTCGTGGTGATGGTGGTGTGGTGGTGGATACGACATTGGTAAAATTTTAGTCCGGAAAATATTTTTTACTTTTTAATAGTAGAAAATATTTTTTACTCAAATAGGCTTGTTTTTTATTGATCATAGAAAATATTTTTCGTTAACTTTCATTTTCTATTATACCAAACACCAAAAAATATGAAAAATATTTTTTTTAAAAAATATTTTCTACCTAAACAAACAAAGCGTTAATATCTAGAGTTAATTATACTTACTTCAAACAATAAATTTTATAGTTATAGTATAATTACACTTGCAGACTTTTTAGGATGACTAAATAAACGCCATACTTCATACTTAAAACAAATGGGGAAGGGACAAGGTGTCCCCCCCCTCTCTCAAAAAGGCTTGAATAAAAAGTAAAAATAGTAAATCTTACTCTATATTAGATGAATGGATAAATCACACTTTTTAACTCTTATAATTTGATCGAAATTTTATTTTAGTCTTACTATTCAAATTGATTAATTTGATCCCTACACTTGTGTAATTTTAATTTGGCCCATCGGTTTAAGTTGAAAGTTGTTTTAGGAACATTTTTTGGTTTCTTAAGGTATACGTGTAGAAAAAATTAACAAAAATTTCAATTGAATAATCAAATTGAAAATGAATTTTAAATATTGGAATTAAATTGTTCAAATTAAAATAATAAAAATTAAAGTCAAATTTAAGTCGAATCATAAAGATAAAAATATATAATTTACTCTAGATGAATTTATTATTTACATACTTAAACTTTTTAAGTGAATATAAATTGGGGTATTTTTTTTAAGGTCCCTGATATTATGATTTTATAGTATAAAGGATATCAAATATTTTCATAATGTCTAAGGTTCCTCAACATCAATCCAGAGAAAATTGTCTAGAGAAAATTAGTCCAGAGAAAATTCAAGTCAGAAAAAATTGGTCCAGAGAAAATTCAAGTCAAAGAAAATTGGTCCAGAGAAATTTTGAATTTCTCTGGCCTCCCCAGACCCAGAGAAATTCTCAGACAAAGGGGATCTTCAACTCCTACATTTGAACTCTCTCTCTTCCACCTAAGCTGTTAGAAAACGACCTTCAACAAGCAGTTATGTCCCATGAATATGTCTGTGAACAGGTGGGGCATCAAAAGTTTTAACCACTTCCATCCATGGTTTGTCTACGATCAATACAAATTTTTTTGAAAGATGTCCAACAAATAAAACAAGGTCTCTGAAAGCACAAAATTCAAAATTCTTTCTACCATTGTGTTTCGTATCCAATTCATGGCCTTTATATTTCCGCTTCAGTCTTCCATTAATGGAAGAGTTCTGCAACTTCTTCAGCACCGGATCATGACTATTTGCCAAGTCATTGTCATCATCTCGATCAACTGGTAACCCAAAGTCAATCAAGCACAATGCCCTTTATTTTTAGAGATTCTCTCACCTAGAGAATTTCTCTGGACTCCACAACCCAGAGAAAATTCCCAAACATATTTCCAGAGAACTCCACAACCCAGAGAAAATCCAGGAGCTTGCTTAATCCACCGAATAATTTCTCGTTGAAGAAAATCTGAGTAATCAAACCTCAAACATGACTAGTCTCTTACTAGGAGAAGGAGAACCCAGCAAATGGCATCACTGGCCATCTTTTCTATTCCAAAAATACCATGCAAAACCAGATCCTCATACCTGACTTCATTTTCTACACAAATGCAAAGCTTCGTCTAACAGCCGACTCGGGGCCGAAGATTCCAACCAAATTCGCTCAGTATACTGTTGTCTCTATCGCTGCCGAAGAAGTAAACACTGTCCGAGTCAGCACTGAATGTCCAGCTCGACTCGGTAATCGCTGGATCGACTCTGTCCTTATCATCATCATCCATGCCGAGTTTGGTGGCGATAGGGGGCAACCAGTGAGGAGCAAAGTCGTAAATGATCCAATCAGGTGCAGAAGCTTAAAGGAAGGCAGCCAACCCAGCCTCGAGTCCATCGAAGGCTTTCTTCAGGTAAGGAATATGGTCAGAGGGGACGTCCATGGTGGCCTCTGCGTTTTCACGGAGGTGGTCGTCGACGCGGGTCAGATGATGAAGATAGTATAAAGGATTGAAATTTCTCTGATATATGTTTAGGGACCTTAGACATCAAAAAATAATTTTGTGGATCTCTTCCATTACGAAAAGTGGGAGAGGAACCCTAGACCGATTTTCCCATATAAATTCTAAATAACTCATGTTAAAGTCCTAGCATTGTATGCCTAATTAGTCATGTATCCTTCGATATCTACCCTCATATAGGGGTGGGGCCCACCAAATTCATCCGGCCCGATCTTTTTTTTTTTAAGATTTAAGAATGTTGTTTTAATTTTTAAGATCGGATTGAGTCAATATTTTTAATATGATATATTAATGGTTTGAGCAATTGGAATTTATATTTTTAACCTAACTCGGGCCAGCTATTAAATTAATTAATTATAATATATTAAAATATATATTTTTTGCTGGGATTTAAATTTTATCTTTGTTGATTTTATTAAAATTCATATTTATGGTGATGTTTGATTAAATTTATTTAAAAAACCCTTCAATTTACACACAAAATCTTTCAATTTATAATGATGTCAATATATTTATTTAAAAAATATAATGTGTGATTATTTAAGAGATATTTACTAATGAATCTCATTTTGCAAATAGTTTTACCAATTGATCCTAAGGTTATTTCTACTATTCTGATTAGTCTTATTAGTAGGGAATATCTTATCAGTTGATCCTATTTCCTTTGTTTGGTAACAATGGGTGGTTTATACCCTTCATTTTCTCTTTTTACAATTTTGGTGGGATTACTTCCAAACATTTGGTAATTGAAATATTGCAGTACAAGACATTCACATCATTACGTTAGGGTTTTTGTGTTCTATTCCACACATTCCAATTGCATAACATGCCACATGTAGTTCATTCATTTTGCAGTGGTTGTGGTACAATTGTGCATGTGTCCCATTCTTCCTCAATGTTTATTCGTTATGTCAGTTTTTTAATATCACATCTTATCCGTCACGTTAGAGTGTCACATTTAGTAAAGATACACTAAAGAGTTTTTAAGTTTTCTAAAGTGTCACATCGTACCCGCCACGCTGGAGTGTCACACGTCATGTTTAAGAAAAGTACACTAAGAAGTTTTTATTTTTTTTAGAATGTCACATCATATCCGTTACGTTGTCACGTTTGAGAAAAGTATATTAAGAAATTTTTAATTTTTTTTAGAGTGTCACATCATATCTGTCACGTTGTCATGTTTGAGAAAAATAGACTAAGGAGTTTTTAATTTTTTTTAGAGTGTCACATCATATCCTTCACGTTGTCACATTAGGGAAAAGTATACTAATGAGTTTTTTTTTGAAGTGTCACATCATACCGGCCATGTTGTCACATTAGAGAAAAGTACACTAAAGAATTTTTATTTTTTTTGAAGTAAAATTTTCAGAGTGTCATATTATATCCACCATATTGTCACATTTAGGAAAAGTACACTAAAATTTTTTTAATTTTTTTAGAGTGTCATATTAATACCTACAACATTGAAGTATCACATAATATCTGTCACATTAATAATTTTAATTTTTTTAGAGTGGTATATCATACCCACTGTATTAGAGTGTTACATATCACGTTTGGAACCAAAATCACACGCTTAATGTGGCAAGTTATAACCACCCACTAACGCCTAAAACATGGAAAAGTGGCACGTCACCACCACGCGCACCAAAATCACCAAACACATGTATTAGGCGTTGCAACAGCCCACCTAGTGGTATTTACGTCTTTCCACAATGGAAAAGATCAAACGGATCAGAAGAATATTTCTAGGACCAAATGGAACACATTTTCAACATTTAGGATTTATTGGTAACTATCCCTAAATTTAATTATGGAATATTTTAATTTTTTTTAATATATAACCCAAATAGTGGACTTGGGATTTATAATTATTTTTTTAGCCAAACTTGGCAGACGTAGAGCCCCGATGTTAGAATTGTGTCAGGTCAGGTTTGGACAGATACAAAATCTCTTATTATGTAGTGTCAACTCGGCAGGACCCGGCCCGACAAATGACCACCCTCATGTATGTGTGATTATTGTTTTTTTTTTCTTTTCTTTTTTTATTAATGAATTAAACATGTGTATATATTATAATTATCGAATAGTTTGATCGCCTTCCATCTCTTGATCTGCTGCCTTCACCTTGACCCGTCGCCTTCTACCATTGGGTCCGCCACCTCCGCTGCCTAGAAGTTATGGGTTTGTGGGTTTTGAGTTTCATTTTTCTGTTTTTTTTTATGTGTTCGTAACTTACCCACACAAATAGATGTAGCCTATATATTTATCTTAGACTTATTTTAGTATTAAACTCTTATGATTGATTTTTGCATCACAATATGAATGTTATGTGATGAAAAGATGAATTTCTTATTCAATACATTCAATGTACAAGCTATCCTCATATATATAGTGCTACAACTATATCTATACAAGAGATATCTGATGGTTGGAAGCTTAGCTACAGGACTAAAGGTCTCTTAAAAATCCACACCTGCTTGCCGAAGGTACCCTTTGGCCACTCGTCTAGCTTTTCATCATCAGTGGCCCTTGAAACAATTGGATATATCCAATGCCTTCCTTCATGGAGTTCTTGAAGAGGAAGTGTTTATGCTTCAACCACCAGGGTTTGTTCATCCAGATTACCCTCATCATGTTTGTTATCTCAAGAAAGCTTTATATGGCTTGAAACAAGCGCCCCGGGCCTGGTATTCTACATTTTCCAATTATCTTTTATCTCAAGGGTTTCAAAATAGCAAGTGTGATTCTTCTTTATTCATCCAGCAAACCAACACTACTTTCACTGCTCTTTTAGTCTATGTGGATGACATTTTAGTCACAGGGAATGATGCTTCTCACATTCAAACACTTATCTCTCATATGCACACTGCCTTCTCTATGAAAGAACTTGGTGACTTATCCTATTTTTTGGGTATTTCCATTACACCCACTTCCACTAGCTATGTTTTGTCCCAAATATGCTGAGGATATTCTTCATATGGCAGGCTTAGCTGATTGTAAACCCTGTCCATCACCTATATCAGTTAAACCTTCATTTGCTCCTGATTCATCAGCTCCATGTTCTGATCCTGCTCTCTATCGTAGCCTTGTTGGTGCTCTCCAATGCCTCACCATAACTCGCCCAGATATTTCTTTGGTCGTTAATCACTCTTGTCAGCATATGCATGCTCCCACCATTGGACATTTTGCTGCAGTTAAACGACTGCTACGTTTTGTTAAAGGTACCATTGGACATGGTCTGACCTATTCTACTAGCTCTTTTGATGTTCAAGCCTACTCTGATTCTAACTGGGCTGGAGATGTTTCAGACAGAAAATCTACCTCAGGTTATTGTATATTTTTGGGTTCTAACTTAGTGTCTTGGTCCGCCAAAAAGCAAGCCACAGTCTCTCGCTCTTCCACTGAAGCAGAGTACCGTTCTCTCGCTCATACTGCTGCAGAGTTGGATTGGATTGGCATGCTCCTTACTGAATTGTCTATTGCCTCTCTTGTGCCTCCTACTCTCTTGTGGGACAATATTTCTGCTATGGCTTTGGCTTCCAATCCAGTATTTCATTCCAGGTCTAAACACATTGAAATGGACTGCCACTATGTTCGAGAACAAGTTCTCGCTAAAAAGCTGGTTCTTCAGTATATTCCAACTATTGACCAATTGGCTGACATCTTCACTAAACCTCTCTCCGTTTCCAGATTTTTGTATCTCAAAGACAAGCTTATGGAGTTCACTCACCCCATTAGCTTGAAGGGAAATGTTGAGGATATTGCATCAAAGCCATCAGCTATCAAAGCCCAAGCATAGCAGCTCACCTTCTGTTCTGTTTCAACAATAAAGCCGAGCTAGCTCAAAACAAATAACATTTAGACAGTTTGATAGTTTGTTAGATGGTTAGACAGTTACAAGAATTAGCACATGTGCTTTAGATACATATCTCCTGTATAGATATAGTTGTAGCACTATATATATGAGGATAGCTTGTACATTGAATGTATTGAATAAGAAATTCATCTTTGGGGTACTTACGTGTAGGTCCTAATAAGTAAACTTATTGTCTAATAGGTCCTATGAGAAAAATTTGTCATAAAAGGTCACTAATTGTAAGTTTTAGCGACAATAGAAATCATGATAAAAAAAAGTCACTAATTGTCAATTTTTAGCAACATATAAAAAAATTTGTCACAAAAAAATTATTTTTAGCGACAATTTTACCAAGACTCATTTTCAATAGGACTTAATAGGAATTAAGTCCAACTATTAGGACCTATTGGTAGTTTGGCGGTTTTGGTCATCTAGCTCTTGATTGTTGGCACCGAATGGACTCTCAGTATCACTCTCAATATCAGTCCTTGCCTCATAATGTCAATACCAATGGTTCTTCATCATCTGCTCCTAGGGCCTTTGTTGCTTCTTCATCTGCAGATGTCTCATCATCTTCATCAGTCCCATGGTACCTAGACTCTGCTGCTATTGATCACATCACCAATGACCTCAATAATCTGTCCTATTATCAACCATATCAAGGTACTGATCAGGTCACTACTGGAAATGGCACTTCTGTCCCTATCAATCACAGTGGTAACGGACTTTTACCTACTCCACATCATTCATTTCGACTTAACAATATTCTTCATTCATCATCCATTTCTTCCAATCTTGTTTCTGTTCAAAAGTTAGCTCAGGATAATCATTGCATCATAACATTTGATGAGTCTAACTTTGTGATTCAGGACAAAATTACAAAGAAAGTTCTTCACAAGGGATGTAACATCAATAGACTCTATCATTTTCTGCCACCTATTTCTTTATCTATTGCTTCACCAATTTGTTCACAAGCTTTTGTTACTGGTACTAATAAATCTACTGATAGGTCTACTTCTATTACACCTTCTATTTGGCATAATAAACTAGGCCACCCTTCCTCTGTAAAATTTCATCATCTTCAACATCATTTGCATCTTAAATCTATACCTCTTGTTACTCAAGATTGTGTAGATTGTTGTGTTGCTAAAAGTCATCGCCTTCCTTTTCATTTGTCCAATTCACGTGTAAATAAGCCTCTTTCTCTTATTCATAATGATGTTTGGGGCCCTTTTCATTCTTCTTCTACTTACAAATACTATGTGATTTTTGTGAATGACTTTAGTAAATTTACTTGGTTGCATCCTCTAGTCTACAAAAGTGAGGTCTATGACAAATTTTTGGAATTCAAAACTTATGCTGAGAAACAATTTGACATTGTTTTAAAGATTTTTCATACTGATGGAGGAACTGAGTTTTGTAATAATAAAATGAAGAACTTTATTGTTGCTAATGGCATTATTCACCAACATTCTTGCCCATACACTCCACCACAAAATGGCACTGTTGAAAGAAAACATAAACATATCACAAAGATAGCAGTTGCCCTGATTCATCATTCCTCCATGCCTCTTAAATTATGGTTTGAAATAGTTGTTGCTGCTACTTACTTGATCAATAGACTTCCTTCTACTCAGCTGCAGCATCAATCTCCTTTTGAAGTTTTATTTCATCATCCTCCAGATTACTCTTTTCTAAGGGTTTTTGGTTGTCTCTGCTATCCTTGGCTTCAGCCTTATTCCTCCACTAAATAGTCTCTACCTTGTGTTTTTCTTGGTTATCATCCCTTTGCTAAGGGGTACAGGTGTCTTGATCCCATTTCTAGCCGGATTTATCTTTCTAGACATGTTCTTTTCAATGAATCTGTCTTTCATTTTAAGCAAGTGTCCTCTACCTCTTCTTCTCTTTCTTTACCTCAAATTCAATCTTTCTTTTTGTCTACTATCCCTAATCCATCTTCTTCTCCATCTGTTTCTTCGTTATCTAGTCAGTCTCGATCTTCTCACCTCTCTCATTCTTTTTCTCCTTCTCCCACAACTATTCTTTCTTCTTCTGGTTCTCCCATTATTGCTGCTTCTTTTCCTCAACAACAGCCTCTTGTTCGGCTCCATTGTGGTCCTTCTTCTTCTATTCCTAGTAATTCTCTCTCAGTCCACTTACCATTACTTCCCCCTGCAACTACAAATGTTCATCCCATGATTACGCAGTCTAAACTCTCTTCTCAATGTTTACTTCATACCAAGCCTTCTTCTTCTTCTGCTCTGATACCATGATGAAAAGATGAATTTCTTATTCAATACATTCAATGTGCAAGCTATCCTCATATATATAGTGCTACAACTATATCTATACAAGAGATATGTATCTAAAGCACATGTCCTAATTCGTGTAACTGTCTAATCATCTAACAAACTATCAAACTGTCTAACTGTTATCTGTTTTGAGCTAACTCAGCTTTATTGCTGAAACAGAACAGAAGCTGAGCTGCTATGCTTGGGCTTTGATGGCTGATGGCTTTGATGCAATAGCCTCAACATTATGTCACATAGTTTTTACTTACTGCTTTATTTGGAAATTTTTCTTTGTTTTGAACAAGTTTTTCTCTTAATTTAATGTAAGTTTGTTGCTGATTTACTCTTCGGTAATTTTGACTTTAATGAAAATTCTATTGATTAAAAGAAATAAATAAATAGTCTGGCGTCCACATCCCATAGCATTAAAATCTATTAATTATTAATATCCTGAACATTTTTTTGTGATGATGAAAAGTCAATTCCCATATCCAATCAACACATAAATCTTGGATCACCACCTCAATAAAGTTCATGTACACACATTTATTAGTGACTTGTCATAAGGTTAATTAAATTTGCATTCTTGAATCTACATTAATTCGTGCTACAAATTAAATGAAAATATGAATGAAATTTCTTAAAACCTTTAACTCTTAACATGTGATTTCCAGTCCTCAACTGGTTTTGAACAACATATTTCTACGAACATGAATTTGTTATTAAAATGAAGTTCATTTTAATCTTTCATTCTTTCTCTTTTTTTTTAGTAAAATGCAAAAAACAATATTTGCTTGAATTGTTCAAAAAGTTGTCTATTTGGTTTGATTTTTCAAAAATTATTTTAGATGAGTTTTCATTTAATGATTTGTCTTCTATATTTTAATAAATTCTTTGTAGTTTTTAGATGTATCTAAAAAGTAAAATAAATTGACTAAAATATTTAAAAAAATCAATAAAAAATGATGAAAATTTAAACAAAAAATTGTGTACATTTTTGTTTTATTTTTAGTGAATTTTTTTTTTCATATTTTAGTTAAACTTTTTCACTTTTTAAATGTATATAATCTTGATGTATTTAAAAAAAAAAATAACAATAATATGAAAAAAGTTCAATAAAGATTAAAAAAAATAATAATAACTATAGTATGAAAAAAGTTCAATAAAGATAAATGAAAATCTATTTAAAAATAGTTTTTGAAATTGTAACCAAACAACGCGTAGGTTTTTTGCTCTATGCGTGCACCCTTCTAGTTTAAATTAATAACTATATTTTGTTACCCATGTTATTTTAGTTCTTACGGTTTCAATCAGCTCAATTTTAATTCTTCATTTTAAATTTTATTTCAATTTGGTTTAATTAATAATGTCATTAAGGTTTTGGGAAAATTAGTGTACGGTTCCTCTCCCACTTTTCATAATGGAAAAGATCCACAAAATTATTTTCTGATGTCTAAGGTCCCTAAACATATATCAGAGAAATTTGTCTCTCCTCTCTCTCTCTCTTCTCTGCTCCTCCACCCTCCTCTCCACCATCCTCTACGACATCTTCCTCAACACCTTCTCCTTCGACTCCTCCCTCCGCTCTACCACCGTCGGCCGGTTGAATCCAAGGAGGAAGAAGAGACTTTCTTCGATTTGGAATTTGCTGTGCCGGGTTTTGACAAGAAGGAAGACAAGGACGATGGTTCGGACACTGACGAAGATTCGTACAACGATTTGGCTATAAAAAGGACGGCGTGATCGAGTCCGATTTCGTTGAATCTCCTAACGATGTGTTTTTTAAAGGAACCAAGCCTTTGTCTCCGATTTCGTTCCTGAGATCTCCGCCGAAGTTTCGTGTGTTTGTGCTGTTTAAGAAGTCGAAATTGGAGAAAAACGAGTCCGCCGATGCGTCGCTGGCGACTCACCAGCAGAGCAAGCGTTTTGCTGAGAAATGTAAGATTGAGGAAGTTTCGATTTTCTCACTGCTTGCGAGAGTGAACAATTTGAGAAGCAATTCACGGAAGCAGAGCTCTGAGAACGGTTCGTCGAAGCGTTTCGCCAAGGATGTGGTCCAGAAGTATCTGAAGCTTTTAAGGCTAAATCCTTACATGAAGAACCAAAGGAATGACAGGTTTGCAGTGGCAGTGAAAAGCTAATTCAGATGACCCATTATCAGAAAGAAATGGTAAATCACGATCACTTGAACTGAATTTTCTCTAGGTTGAAACTAGAGAAATTCTCTAGTTTGAATTGAAATTTCTCTGGGTTGGTCCGGAGAAATTTTCTGGCTTAAAGTGAATTTTCTTTGGATTGGTCCAGAGAAATTCTATGATTTGAACTGAATTTTCTCTGGGTTGATCCAGAGAAATTCTCTGGTTTGGCGGAGAATTTAGTTTCTTCGACAGCTATGATTTCTGGGTATGCCCGAAGTGGATGAAAATCGGAAGCTGTTGAACTCTTGCGTGGTATGGCAGAGAAGAATTTGTTTTCTTGGACGGCTTTGATATCTGGGTTGGTACAGAGTGGACAATGGATTGATGGGTTTAATCTCTTCATTGAAATGAGGAGAGCAGGGGTTGATATTGTAGACCCTTTTATTCTTTCAAGCATTGTTGGAGCCTCAGCTAATTTAGCAGCATTGGAGCTTGGAAAACAGATTCATTGCTTAGTTTTATCTCTTGGTTATGAATCTAGTTTATTTGTTAGTAATGCACTTGTTGATATGTATGCTAAATGTAGTGACATACTAGCAGCAAAGACCATTTTTGATACTATGTGTCGAAGAGATATAGTTTCTTGGACTTCAATTATAGTTGGGATGGCCCAGCATGGACGAGCAAACGAATCATTGTCTCTGCATGATGAGGTGATTTCAGTTGATTTTTCTTTGATTTTTTAACTGAATTTTCTCTAGGTTGAAACCAGAGAAATTCTTTGGTTTTTTAACTGAATTTTCTCTGGGTTGGTTCAGAGAAATTCTTTGGTTTTATTGAAGTTTCTCAGGGTTGATCCAAAGAAATTCTTTGGTTTTTAAACTGAATTTTCCCAATTCAAGAATTTCAGTATTATGGAGATCCAGGTAGATTTCGGCAAATCATCACAAATCTCATGGGTAATTCAATCAAGGTAAGTATGCATCAACTTCTCAAATTTCAATCCAACAACCCAAAGAAAATTCAGACCAACCAAACCAGAGAAATTCTCTGGACCAACCCAGAGAAAGTCTAGAGAAAATTCAGTTCAGACCAAAGAAAATTCAGTCTAAACCAAAGAATTTCTCTGGACCATGTAAACAAACCCATGGTGGCAACGCTGCAAATTCAAACAGGTGAAGAAATTATGAAAATAGTGAGGAATTTTCTCTGGACCAATTTTCTCTGGACAAATTTTCTTTGGACCAAATTTCTCTGGACCAAATTTCTCTGGATCAATTTTCTCTAGACCAATTTTCTCTGGATCAACTTGAGGGACCTTAGACATTATGAAAATATTAAGTGTCCTTTATGCTGTAAAGTCTTAATACCAGGGACCTGAAAAAAAATTCCCCTAAGGTTTTTGACAAAAAATATTCATTGAATTGATTGAGGTTAAATCACTGAATTGATCAAGTATATAATTTTGCCCTTAAAAACATGTGACATGAGACATGCCACTGATAAGCGCATTTTTCATAAAAAAAAAAAATTGCTAACAATTGGAATCAATTTGACCAATTTAAAACAAATTAAAAAATTTATAGTCAAAATCAAGTCAAATGAAATTATAAGGATCAAAATGACGCAAGGATCAAAGTGCAGGGATTAACGGTGTAATTTTCCCAAATGACATTATTGTTTCACAATTAACAATGAAAAATTATATATAACTTCACTTTTTAAACTTATTCTCTAGACGTAATGATATATAAGTGATATAATTGATTAATGATTAGAGAAAATATGAAAGAGATTATTACCTTAAATATCTTAATTGATTATCATATCATTGGACTTGAAAAGTAGGCCTAATTTTTTTTTACTTAAATAATAATGCTCATTTACAATACACTTAGACTATGTTTGGTTTCAACAAGAAAAAAAAAAAAAAAAAAAAAGGATTACATTTTGACTAAACCAAATATATTTTGGCTGTTTGTTTATTTTCAGCTTATTCAGCTGGTAATTGAGAAAAAAATCAACATTTTTAAGTATAATCCATCCGGTTGGGCAATAATAGAAAAGTCTTTTTTAATTGAACTTTTTTATTAGTAAAAAATAAAAATATATATTAATTTTTCTTTACTTTTCAAGTGTTTCTAATCTAGAAAAATTTAGAGGGTGTTTGAAATGATTTAAAATAAAAGTATGCTAATATGGAGAATGTCAAATAGTACCTTAAAAATAAAATTAAAAATTTCAAAAAAAAAATCACTAAAGAGAAAAAAAATAAAAATAAATCAAACCCCACCTAAACTGTACTAGTAACAAAAAATAACATTTTATTATTTTTCAAACGCAACAAGTCTTTTAGTAACAACTCATACAAAAGTAAGAACAAAAAACAAACAAAAAATTACTAAAAACACATTTATCGTACCAACTCTAATGTTGCGTTTGGTTGGGGTATTTGAGCAGGAATTTGGAAAGGAAAATAGAAAAAGTAGGTGAAATGTGAATAAAACATACCTATATTTCACCTAGTTTCACACACATTTTCCCTTTCCTTTTCCAAATCTCTCCCCAAATCTCTCAACCAAACACAGTGTAAAGAAAGCATGAAATAGGAAAGAACTCTAAATTAACTACAATTATGTGATTAACTGCTACAGACACCTATAGAATATGAATTATCGTCTGAAAAATACTTGACACGTTTAGTTTATCACCCTTAAAAATTATTTTTAATGATGCGTTTGATAAGTGTCAAATTTTGATTTGTCAAATATTTCATTATGTGGGGTCTAATCTTAATACCACATCATTAGAGATGTTTTAAGAGTGATAAATTAAGGAATGTAGCATTGTTGTTCTAGTTTATGGTTTTAAAACAAAACCCACATTTATTGAAGATTACCTCTAAACTAGCCAACTATTGTCATTTTCAACAAATTCACATAACTTGCATATAATCATAATAATTATTTTATAAGTGTTTTTTTTTTAAGGTACCAAATAATCCTCTAAAATTTGATCATTGCCCTAAATAGAAAAAATCTCTTGAAATTTCAAATATTTTTATTTGCCCTTATTCCTTGCATCATTTTCAATCAAAATAAATCAATGCAATCCACTCCATATATGTTGATGAACCCTTGAAAAGAGATCTTTGCGTATCTAGATTTGGATGAAAAACAAAAACAAATTTAAGAGCCTCTCAAGCAATTATTTGAGAGAGACAATGCCATGCTTTCTTCACATGGATGGTAACCAAACAACCCATCAAGACAAGATTGGATGGAGCTCTCATTGCAAACAAAACCAAAATTTTAGGTGGACTCCAAACTGGCTTCTTTTTTCGTCCAATTGCATTCATTACTTGAGCCACCAAGTTTGGTCAGACAACCTCTTAATTGAAATTTCTAAGAGAGGGAAAATTGAATTATGAGTTCATTTCATTTATATAAATTATGAGTTCGATTTTGGGATTTTTTGGATATGTAGGTTCTTCTAAATTGAAAGATGATTATCAAAAAAACAAAAGTTAAAAACAATTCATTACGGTACTTCTCAATAATTATTATTTTTAGCTTATTTAAGTTATAAGTAAAAGCTGCATTAAATACTAACACAGGTTTTTTTAAAAAAATTTAAAAAAAAACTATAAGTTACACGAAACATATTATTTGTTCACACTTATCTTTGCTATTTTTATCCAATGTTCATTCAACTAAAAAAGTAGTGAACAAGATTATTTTTCAAAAAATACTAGTATAACAAAAAATTTATATGTAATTTTTTACCAAAATAATGTGGCAATAATATTTTTATCATGGGTAATGCTATACAAATCAACAAATTATAAAAATAAATAAAAATAAAAATAACTCTTACTCATTAATATCGCACCTATCACACCATTGAAAAGAGTCATATTATAGTTCTCAAAATTCTTTATTGCATAACAGGTAGGTAAATTTTTTTTTTTT
Source organism: Camellia sinensis (assembly GCF_055761805.1). Taxonomy (NCBI): domain Eukaryota; kingdom Viridiplantae; phylum Streptophyta; class Magnoliopsida; order Ericales; family Theaceae; genus Camellia; species Camellia sinensis. The sequence continues at coordinate 41,491,826 of NC_138969.1, read as the reverse complement.
TTAAAAAAGAGTGACATTTGTTAATTCATAACACACTTTTCTTCTGTCATTTTAATAGATACTTTGTTTTAAAATGATACATATCAACACAATTATATCATTATATATATACTATGCTTCTATATCATTTATCATATATATATATATTTTTTTTTAATTTAGGAATGCTAATAATTGTAGTACAGAGATAAACATTGAGCTATTTTCGAAAGATGGTTATAATCAGATTTTTGATTAAAAACTTATTATAATTAATTTTTTATGAAAAAGAAAAGTGAATTATAATATGAAAAGTAAATGAAAAGTGGATTATAATTCACTTTCAAAAAAAACCCCATTGCCAAACTAATATAACTTATTTCACGGTGTATATAATTCTTGTGTAGTTAGTCACCACAAGTACTTAAAAAGGTCGTACGAGTAGACCCGAGAAGGGACTTTGGCTGGCTCTGCTGCCGTGGGTTGGAAGTTGGGGGGCATTTACTTCTCACAAATGGGATTGGAATTATTGATTGATACTCATCAAGGGTTTCGCCAACCCCCAACCTATACACAACATCAACATGTGTGTGTGGACTCCAATTTTTTGATCTATAATTTTAGATACAACAATGATTCATCCCACTAAAAATATCATCACTAATAGCACTAATGCATTAAAAAAATAAAAAAATAAAAAAAAAATTACAACTCCAAGACCAAAACATCACATCATTCATGACGGGATCCACTGCCACTTAATTAGTGGGAACACTAATTAGTACTCCCAAATATTTTTCTTTTAGATATTCTGTCATTCCAATGGGGTTGGAGATTAATAAGTTGTATCATGATGCCAACTAATTCTACTACTAAAGTCTCGTTCGGAAACAAACTTTTTAAATAATTTTTAATTTTTTGCCTAAAATATGATATAAAAAAAATTAGTATATTTGGGACAATTTTTAAATTTTTTATGAAAAGATGTACAAAAAATAAAGAGAAAAGGGAATCTTTGATTTTTTTTGGGTATAAATTGTTAATTTTTTAATTTTTTTAATGACTTTTTAACTTTTTGACTAAAATCACCACTCGCCAAACAAGGCCTAATTGTCTCTTGGTTGGTGACCTAACCCTACCTTCATCTAAATTAGGGTTATGAATGGGTTTGCGAAAGAAAAAATTATTTGATATTTTTTAAATATTATTTCATATTGCCAAATGTAGTATTATCGATAAATAAAAAATCACAACTCATATTAAGGTAAGGCCCAGAAATTTTTTTTATTCTTATTTTTGCATCTTTTTAGAATTTAAAATAGTTAATGCATTTGGTAATAATGATTATGAAAGTTAATTTTTTTTATTCTTTCTATATTTGTTTTTTAATATGAAATTACTATAGTACCCTTATAGTATTGTGGAACCAAGGAAACTGTGAAATTTTTTGAAAATATTAAAGGTAAAATCATTTTTCTCACAAATTCACTAAAAAATCTTCTTTTTTTTTTTTTATGGATAAGAAATCAGCCTAAACAAACATAGAGTGAGTGGTCATTTGTCTTCTAATCTCCTAACAAAGGTGAATTAATATGTTACACTCATAAATTTTTTTGATACATTATTAGTTCTCAAATACTATGTAAGCAACATAATGTAATACTTGAGACAGTGACGTAATTAGGAATTCAGTGAAGAAGGGGAACAAATTAATGACAATATTAATTTTTTTTCCACAATAAACAATAATGAGATATTACTAAACTTAAGTATTAAGAGTTCATTTGGATAATTGTGAATTTTAAATTAAAGGATTTAAGATTAAACTTTATACAAATATTGGGGAGTAACTATTTTATAGGTGGATTGGAAAATTAAAAAAGAAGATAAGTTGAGATAGAAATGATATATTTTAGTAGAGAAATTCTATAAAACATACCACAAAAAAAATGTCTATCATATGTCGCAATTATGATCTTCGTGGTCTTTAGTTATATAACACATTATAGTGTTAGATATAATTTAGTTATAACTTCTTAGGGTTGTTATTTTGGTTATGACTATATATCAAGTAATAGTTAATTATGACTCATTCTGATATTAGTTATGACTTATTATAATTTTTTATTTTTTTTTTATAATTGAAGATGTGTTGCTTGATTATAATTTATGTAGTAATCATTTTAGTTATGAATGGAAAGAAACACATGAAGAATAAACTCCACATGTCAAATGTAATTAACAATCCAATAAATTCTATATCTTCATTGAAATTAATTATGTTTGCATGTCAATAATGATAGACATTACCGTTATATTAAAATTTTCATAAATAATAATATGACTTATCATAGTCTCTTTATTTTTAATTAAAATAACCATTATTGTTCTCATAATTTTAAAAATATCAGTGATATTTTCTTTTAAATAATATTTTTATAAATTTTTTTGTTTAAAATATTTTCTTTATATTTAAAAAAAAATTTCAAAACCCAAGAAGTACACGTGACACTCTCGGGCCTATGCGCCTCCGCCACTGACTTTAAGTCTATTGAACAATTACTTCAACATAATCCAAAGCCAAACATTTTGGTTTACAAATCATTTTTCATATTTTTGTAAAAAACTTATTATTTTTCATATGGAATGGAAAAAAATGAATAAGTTGAAGCTGTAAATAAAAGGAAAAATAACTGCACGGTGGTGCAGCAAAAAAAAAAAAAATTACAAAATCATGAAAACGTGTAGTATTTTAATTATTAAAATATATGAACTTTTTCATTAATTTATAATAATAAAAAAAAAAATTACTGCACCACTGTGCAATTATTTCCCCTAAATAAAACTAGCCATGTTAAAAATTTGAGATAAAAAACATAACAATAATATTAAAGATAGCTAAGAGGTCAAAGAAAAAGGATTGATATGTTTAAGAAGAAAATCAAGTATCTATGTATTTTAATGAGCATTGTACTCACAACTACAAAACAGAGAGGAATTAAATTCCACAGTAAAATCAAATTATCCTTGTTTCAAACAAAGCAAATACCACTAAAATGCATGTATGGTCCTCAATTACTTTTTCTCTTACACACATATATTTCAGTATAACAAAATATCAAATCATTCCAAACTCCAAAACTCTAACTATTTTCAAAATATACAGCCAAACAAACCTAAAAAATTTACAATAATACTTCGTAGCTCGAAAAAGTTAGACCAAAAGTGACTCGAATACTCAAAACGACGTTGTTTTGGGTATTCTTTTTTTTTTTCCTCCTTTTTCTTGCTTTTGAATACAGATAGAGGGAAGAGAAAAAGCGAGAGAGAGAGAGAGAGAGAGAGAGAGAAGAGAAGAGAAAATATGGAGATGGCGGTGATGGCGGAGGAGGAAGAGAAGGCAGATCAACAGAGTGGGGGCCTCCATTTTCATTGATTTGTTCATTTCTTGATTTATTTGTTTTGGTTTGTGACTATTTGTCCCCCTTCACCTCTTCTCCTCATTCTCCTCCTCCTCCATTTCCCTTTCTTTGCATTCAAATCCCTTCACTGTAGCTTTGTTTTCTAATTTATATGCAAACCTACGGTTCAACTTCCAGAGCTCCCTTTTTTTAAATTTGTTTTGCCCCAACTTCTTAAAATAAACAAAATCCAAAAACAATTTTTTAAAATCTTGCTTTCATCTTTTATAATTTTCTTGTTTTCTCTTGCTTTTGTTTCAGATTCTATATTCTTTTTTTTTTTTTTTTTTTTTTTTTTTTTTTTGTGTGTGTGTGTAGTGATTGTTGGTTGTTGTTGATGATGATGTGTGTTGTTGTTGTTGATGATCTCTAGTGGATTTGGATCTAAAAATGAAGGAAAAAGAAAAGAAAAAAAAATTGTTGATGATGATGTTGATGAAGATGTTGTTGATGATGATGCCCAGCTCCCTCTTCTCTCTTTCTTGTCTCTTCTTCTTTTTCATCTTCATCTTCAGAAAAACGAGAAAGGAAAAAAATAAATAAATAAATAAAATCCAAAACGAGGTCGTTTTGGACTCGGACCATTCCAACCCTATTATTTTCGAGTTACGAATCGGAACTGAAAAATTTATAAACTCTCTTCCTTTTTTTTTTTTTTTTGAAAATTTATCTCAAAACACAAATCACACACCCATCATCTTTAGTATTTTTTTTTAAAAAAAAATTGTATTCTTTTTTACTTTTTCAGTCTGTGTAGTGTAAAAGAATTTAAAAAGTCAACTAAAAAAATCTTTAAAAAAATTTACTAACCCCCCCCAGGCCAAAAGAACTAACTGATTTTTTACTTTAAAAAAAAAATTTGTGTTCTTTTTTACTTTTTCAGTCTGTGTAGTGTAAAAGAATTTAAAAAGTCAACTAAAAAAATCTTTAAAAAAATTTACTACCCCCCCAAGGCCAAAAGAACTAACTAATTTTTTACTTTAAAAAAAAATTGTGTTCTTTTTTACTTTTTCAGTCTGTGTAGTGTAAAAGAATTTAAAAAGTCAACTAAAAAAATCTTAAAAAAAATTTACTAAACCCCCCCCCCCCCCAAAAGCCAAAAGAACTAACTAATTTTTTACTTTTGTTTATTTAAGTGTATTTTTTTCAAAAAAAATAATAAATAAATAAAAATCATGTTAGCGTTTGGTAGTGTTTTAGAATTATAATTTGATAATAAAGTTGTATTTTGAATTTGTAAGTTTTGAAAAGAGAAGGTGGTATTTGGAAGAGTTTTAGAATTATGATTTGAGAATAGAGTTGTATTTTGAATTTATGAGTTTTAAAATTATGATTTGAGTGTGAAAAATTTGTTTAATTAGGAGTTTTGAAAAAAGTTTTAAAAAGAGTTTTAAATTGACTTTGAAATTTTTGATGTGGCATATGATATTTGATACAAAAACTTACAACTCATAACTAAGGCCAAGTTTGGGAAGACTAAAAAAGTGCACTTTTTGTCTTTTTAGACTAAAAAATTGAGGTTGAAAATATGGATGTTTGGGTTAACTTTTTGACTTTTTATTGAAAAATGTGTAATAAAAAATTGTAAAAATTGATTTGTAGGGAAAAATTTGAATTGGGAGTTGTGCAGCCGTAATTGTTGACTTTTGGTGAATAGTGTTAACTTTTTAGCTTTTTGAGTAACTTTTTGACTTTTTGACTTTTTTGGATCTTCCCAAACTTGCCCTAAACATACAACTTAAAATTCTATTCAAAACTTATAAAAAATTTTAAAAAATTTTGATTTTTTTTATTTAAAATATAAAAAATAACAGGTGTCAATGGTAAAAAAAAAAAAAAAAAGCACTGTTCTGGTCAACCGGCTGAACGTCCGGGAGGACGATCGGTTAGTCTAAATTTTTTCACCTTAAAAAGAGTTTTCAAAAATTGGTGTGAAATTAATTTTTGAAAACTCTAAACAAACAAGACAGTCAAAACAAGGGGTGAAAATATGTCTGATCAAGTAGATTCTAAAAATATGAACTTTTTTTTTTAATTCACTAAAAATTAAAAGATGTCAACAAAAAAAAACCAATTCTAAACGATGCGTAATAGACATTAACATCTCTCCTATTAAAAACCTATAGAAAAGTGTATTGTATATTTTGTTAATCATAGTTTACATTCCAACAACACTATTTATTTTGAAAATTTATTTGCCTAATATTCTCCAAATGTAACTGGTCAAGAGAAAATATCGGAAAATATCAACCGTATATTAACTGTCCGTGTTGGAGCTCCATTGCTTGATGAGATTAGACAAAATACTTTAAACGTCTCTCCTACTAATGGTGCTCTAATACTAATGTGATATGGAGAAATTACATTCTACTGAGAGAGAAAAAAACAAAAATTACACAAATATGGAAGGGTGCAATTTACACCCCACAACTTGACATGGGTAAGCCCATAAAGGATATGACCCACCACCTAGGGGTGCAACTCGGGCGGGCTCAACCCGAGCAACCCGAGCCCAGCCCGAGTTTTTTTAGGGCTTGGGCAACTATATCTTGTAATTTGGACGGGCTTGGGCAGATTTTTGATACCCGAATTGCAATTCAGGCCGGGCTTGGGCAGAACCAATGGCCAACCAGAGCAACCCGAACCCGAATTCAATTTAATATATTATATAAATTATATAATATATAATATATAATATATAATATATATATAATTTAATAAATTATGTAATATATGTAAATTAAGTAAAAGAGTTAGTCTTAATTTTTTTTTTTTTTTTTTTTTTTTGTTAGTCTTCTATTAAGTAAAAGAGTTAGTCTTAATTTTTATTTTTTATTTTTTATTTTTGTTAGTTTTCTACCATTAGATTAGCATCTTTTATGTCTACCCTTAGATCTACCTACAGGTTTCTGAACTCGGGCAATTCGGGCAATTTGGGCAACCCGAGTTCAAAATACAAAGCTTGGGCCGGGCTTGGGCAACAATGTTCGGGTTCATGGTCGGGCTTGGGCGGGCTTGGACAGTGCCAAATACAATTCGGGTCGGGCTTGGGCAGACCCCCAACCCGACCGAACCCGCCCGAGTTGCACCCCTACCACCACCTAAAGTCCAATTCATGATTCAAATATTAAAACACAACACTCGTGAAACCCAGCGCCACGCCAAACACCAATGACATCTAAACACTTGGCAAGTAGAGAATCACCCACATCAGCAGACAAAGATCCTGCAAAGTTATTGCACCACACATCAGCCATTAATGAGTTTTCCTGCAGCATTTATTGCGATAACCCTTCCCCGTCGGTACAGAACGGCGTCACCATGAACAAGGTAAGCTAGAGCATAGACTTTCGGCCAAGGTGATAGGTCGGAAGGAACAACGAAATGATTAGCAGAGGATAAAAGCAGGCATCGAAGACAAGGAAATGGTTAAACTTTTCTATCACTAATCTATCTCTATATTCCATCTCTTTTTCTAACTTGCTCGTCGGAGGGTTCGCTGGGGGACTCCCCGTTCCCCATTCCCCGTTGAACTCTTGTGCAGGTCTCTTTGTAGGCTTGGTACCTCGGGCACTGGTTTGGGAAGCGTGGATCAATCCGACCCGTTCCATCTGGAACACGCTGTATCATCAGTTGGCGCCGTCTGTGGGAAACTTTTTGCTCCACAAGCTAGTTGTCCTCATTGTCCCCAGAGACCTCTTTCCAATAGCCCCTTCCTGCCACCCACTAAGGTGGATGGTCACAATTAGATCCATAGTTTCTCACCACAATGTTGCCGACTACCAAGCCGACCCTCCCAATCCAAACAACCTGCCTCAGTACTTCACAGAACTTACCAACAGCATTAACCGCTTAGCAGAGCAAAACCAAGCCTTGATCAATACTTTGCTTCAAAGAGACCTTCCCATCCCTCCTCCTCCTCCTCCACCTCAAGATATCCCACACAACCAAGAACGAGCCTCGAGCCATCTTATCCAACAGCCCTACCCACCCAACTTGGAAGGCTTGCGACCCCCTCCCCAAGATATGAACCCGCCACCCTGGACCCCACATCTATCGGTCCAGGCACCCACCCCCGACGGAGAGGCCAATAGTGTCCAACCTCCGCTGCATTCCGGTGGTGACAACGTTCCTCTCTGGGATGCAGAACTCCGAGCCATGAAGCTCCAGCTCCAAGGAGTCATGTAGAACATACAGAATAAACCATCTACCACAGCCAACTCACCGTTTGTTGCTTCCATCAAGGACAAACCCTTACCTCCTAAGTTCAAAATGCCCTCGCTCGACTCTTTCTACGGCACAACCGACCCGGTCGACCATCAAGGACAAACCCTTACCTCCTAAGTTCAAAACTTACAGGACCTTCATGGTCCTCCATGCATTCCCTAACGAGAGCATGTGTCGGGCTTTTCCTGTAACACTTAAGGGGTCGGCTCGACTCTAGTTTAGTCAACTGCCAACAGACTTTGTCTCCACTTTCTAGCACCTAAGTGACTCCTTTCTCAGCCATTTCATTGGTTCCCAGCGCCGGCGGCGTCCAGCAACCAGCTCCTCAACATCCTTCAGACCGAGGGGAAGTCGCTGCGTAGCTTCATCACCCGCTTCAACACCGAAGCCCTGCAAGTAGCGGAAAACGACGACAAGGTCATCCTCACGGCTTTTATGGCCGATCTATAATCATCTGATTTCCTTTTTTTCCTCTTCAAAAACCCCTGACCTCCATGGCAACCCTACTTTCCAAAGCCCAAAAATATATGAACGCCGAAGATTCCCTAGCCGCCTGACAAGATCCTACAACCAAAAACCCGACCTCCAGAGAGAAGAGAAAGGACTCCGAAACCAGAAACAGCCAGTACACTCACCAAACACCTCAGTATACCGACCGACCAGCCCGAGCCGACCACCTGGCGCCAACCCGACCGCCCGCCCGGTTCGAACAATACACACCCTTCAATTCCCCCATAGAACAAGTCCTGAACCAGATCCAATGAGATTATCCCCTAAAATGGTCCCAACCGTCACGGTCTCTTTCCAACCGGTGAGACCAATCCAAATACTGCCGCTTTCATCAGGACCACGGCCATAATACGGAGGAGTGTGTTAACCTCAAAGACCAGGTCGAGGGCTTGATACGTCAGGATGACTCAGTTCGTTCACGGCAGCCCGCCCTCAGCAAAGGCAAATGACTGAACCTATCAGAAACAACCACTAGCGCACCCCTCCTCGACAACTCGCACAACCTAACCAAAGTCATGATATGCCTCCACAGCAACCCCGGGTACAAGGCAACCCTGGGCACAAGGCAACCCTGCCCTCCTGTTGGAGAGATCAGAGTTATTGCTGGCGAGCTTGCTTGTGGCGGACCATCCCGCTCGGCTCAGCGGGCAGAACTCAGAAAAATAAGGTAAAGCTCAGATAAAAAAGTTGCCACATTGGACCGCCCTTCCAAACAGCCCAAACAGTGGATAGAGCCCATCACCTTTATGGAGGCCGACTACACAGGCATCCGTTACCCCCATGACGACCCCCTCATCATCTCTATCCTCCTCTCCAATTACAAAGTCAGACGGATTCTCGTCAACAACGGCAGCTCTTCAAACATCATCTTCCTAAATGCCTTTCGCCAGCTCAAGGTCGGGGAAGAAAGTCTGTCTCCTCTCCAAACCCCATTGGTCGGTTTTACTGGAGATCGAGTGACCTCCATAGGCTCCATCGATCTTCCTATCACAATCGGAGAATACCCGCGGCAGACCACAAAGTTGCTCAATTTCCTCGTCGTCGACTGTTTCTCTACTTACAACATTATCCTCGGTCGCACCGCTCTAAATGTTTTCCAAGTTGTCACATCCACTTTCCATCTTGCCGTCAAATTTCCCACCGACCTTGGGGTCGGCACAGTGAAGGAAGAGCAGACCGTGGCCAGAGAATGTTATGTTACTTCACTTAAAGAGATCAAGCTAAAGGAGGCTATGATCATTGAAAGACTTGGCGTCAAAGACAAAGACGAGATGGTAAGAGGGGAACCAGTGGAAGCGCTTGTCGAGGTCCTCATCGATCCTACCAACCCGACAAAAATAGCCAAGATCGGCAGCCAACTATCCCCTCAAACCAAGGCCGATCTTATAACCCTCCTGACTAAACACAATGATGTGTTTGCCTGGACCCATTCTGACATGTCGGGTATCGATCCTTCCTTCATCACTCATCGTTTGAGTATCGAACCCCATTTCTGACCATTCCGCCAGAAATAGCGCATCTTCCACCCGGAACGCAACGCTTTTATTTCCTCTGAGATAGATAAGCTACTGGAGGCACAGTTTGTCAAGAACGTGGATTACCCTAGGTGGCTGTCAAATGTGGTCTTGGTCTGTAAAAACAACGGTAAATGGCGACGCTGCGTCGATTACTCCGTCTCAATCGAGCTTGCCCCAAAGATAGTTATCCCCTTCCTCGTATAGATCTGTTTGTTGACGCCACGGTTGGTCATCAAATGTTCAGCATCATGGACGCCTTCTCTGGGTACAACCAAATCCTGATGCACCCGTCTGACCAGGAACACACCTCCTTCATCACCAACCGGGGAACCTACCATTATCATGTCATGCCATTTGGGTTGAAAAATGCCGGAACAACTTACCAACAGTTGGTCAACGCCCTCTTTCATCATCAGATAGGCCGGAACATGGAAGTATACGTTGATGACATGCTAGTCAAAAGCAAACTCTCCTCTGATCATCTGGCCGACCTGCGAGAGACCTTCGGCACCCTACGAAAGTATCAAATGAAGCTCAATCCAAAGAAATGCACCTTCGGCGTAGGATCTGGGAAGTTCTTAGGTTTCATAGTCAGTCAATGGGGCATCGAGGCTAACCCCCGAAAAGATCAAGGCCTTGATAGAAATGCAGTCACCCAGAACGGTTAAGGAGGTTCAGAGGCTTACTGGCAGAGTCGCCGCCCTCAACCGCTTCATTTCCCGCGCAACAGAAAAGTGTCTCCCCTTCTTCAAAGTTCTTCAGCAGGCTTTCGAGTGGACGACCGAATCCAAAAATGCTTTCTAACAATTGAAGTAGTGCATAGCCAACCTCTCCTTGCTCTCCCAGGCGCTCACGGGTGAGCCCTTTTTTTCTCTATTTAGCCGTATCGAGTACCGCAGTCAGTGCGGTTCTCATCAGGGAGGACGGTTCAGTACAGCGCCTAGTTTATTACATTAGCCGAGCTCTTATGGGTGCAGAACAGAACTACCCATTGCTAGAAAAAATGTCCTTGGCCTTGGTCACCACCTCAAGACGACTCCGTCCTTACTTCCAAGCCCACTCCATAGTGGTCCTCACTGACTAACCTTTGAAGAAGATAATGCAACAACCAGAGTTGTCCGGCAAACTTATGCAATGATCAGTCGAGCTCAGCCAATTTGACATCTTCTAACGACCTCGAACGGCGATCAAAGGATAGGCTATTGCCGATTTTATCCTGGAATTCACTAATCCCACTCCAACCACGGCCCCCCGCCCCCGCAATCCCACACTGAGGCAGAAAACCCCCACTCTTAGACCCTCAACGTCGACGGATCATCCCACAAAGAAGGCAGTGGGTCTGGTCTCATCCTCACCGCCTCTAAAGGTGGTTATTTCAAGTGTGCTTTCCGTTTCTTGTTCGACGCAAGCAATAATGAAGCTGAATATGAGGCATTGATAGCAGGTCTCCGCCTAGCCAGAGACATTGGAGTCAACCATATCCAGGTGTTCAGCGACTCCCAGCTCATTGTCGGACAAATTACGGGAGAATTCGATGCCAATGAAGACACAATGCGGGCTTACAGGGATATTGCACTCCCTCTTGCTCGCCTCTTCAACACTTTCCACATCAAGTACATGCCTCGAAAGAAAACTCCAAGGCAGATGAAATGGCTCAATTAGTTTCTGCCGACCAGTCAAACTTCAGCCATGGCGTCCACCTTGAATACCTGGCCCACCCTACCATTTCCCCACAACAGCAGCAAGTTCACTTCTTCCAAAATGAACCTATTCCATGGGCACCAGATATCCTGCTATTTTTGACAAATGGGGAATTGCCTGCCGACAAACACTAGGTCACCAAAGTCAGGGCCCGATTGTCCAACTACATTCTTATCAGCAGCCTCTTGTACAAACGTGGCTTTTCACGCCCATACCTGAGATGTCTCAATCTTGCTCAAGCGACCTACGTGATGAGGGAAGTCCACGAGGGTGTATGTGGTAATTATTCGGGTGCCAGGTCACTAGCCCACAAAATACTTCGCACCGGTTACTTCTGGCCTACTCTCAATCAAGATGCCACTGAATTCGTGCTTAAATGTGATAAGTGCCAACGCTTTGCCAGCATCCCTCATGCTCCTCCTACAGAACTGATCACACTTTGCAGTCCTTACCCATTCGCCAAATGGGGGATCGACTTAGTTGGCCCATTGCCCCCCGGCTGAGGCCAAACCAAATTCGCAATCATCATTATTGATTACTTCACTAAATGGGTGGAGGCAGAACCTCTCGCCATAATTACCGAGTGGAACATAACCACATTCATCTGGCAGTCGATCGTGTGCCAATTTGGCATCCCTCAAGCCATCGCCTCTGACAACGGCAAACAATTTGACAATGTCAATTTTAGGAAATTCTATGTAGAACTTCAAATCCAGCCATGTTTCTCTTTCCCAGGTCATCCCCAAGCCAATGGCCAAGTTGAGATTACCAACCGTTCTCTTCTGAAGATCATCAAAACTAAGTTGGAAGCTGCTAAAGTACTCTGGGCTGAGGAATTACCAAACGTACTCTGGGCCTACCGCACTACCGCCCGAACCCCCACTAGGGAGACCCCCTTTCGCTTAACATACGGCACTGAGGCGGTCATCCTAGTGGAAATCGATCTGCCTACCCCGAGTATTCTGCCCCCGAATCCAGAACTAACTGAAGAACTGCGTCGAGCAGACTTAGACCTAATTGAAGAGCTCCGAGAGACCACTGTTGTCAGGCGGGCCTCATAGCAACAGAAAATGAGAACACACTACAACCGCAAAGTCTGACCGAGGGTGTTCGCCATGGGGGACCTTGTTTTGTGCGAAACAACTCTTGCCACCAAAAATCCAACTGAGGGCAAGCTGGCAACCAAGTGGGAGGGACCTTACGTTGTTAAGGCCAGACCTCGTCTGGGCACTTACCGACTTCAGGACATGGAAGGTCGAGATCTCCTCCATCCATGGAACGCCAAGCACTTGAAGTGTTATTTTCAATAAAGCCCTATTTTTGTATTGATCAATTGATGTATGTTCTTTTTGACAATCTTAGATGTTTTTGTCCTTTTCTCACATGGTGTAAATTTGTGATCAATGGGTTACTCTTTAAATGACAACGATCTTATATCTCAGTTATCTGCGTGGTATTTCAATAACACCCTGCTTGCAGCCTCAGCTAGATTGAGTAACTTAAAGCCTCAGCCAGACTAAGCACGAAGGGTTCTGCCAGACTGAGTTACTTGAAGCCTCAGCCAGACTGAGTTAATTATGGCTCAAGCCAAACTGAGCACGAATGAAGAGTTCGGCCAAGACCATTCTTGCAACTTCATGATTGTAGCATAGTTGCCATACTTAGTTAAAATCCAGGTCCATGCTTTTACGTCTCTTAACATTCTTTACATTTTTAACTTTCATTTTCAATTCCGTTATAATCCACACGCTTCGTCGCCCAACCCAATTTTTTTATTTCTCAACACTCTTACAACATGATTTAAAACTTCACACTTTAAGACCTTTACATTTTAACGTTTTTATTGTTAACATTCTTTGCGTCATGGTTTTCTCACAAGTTAGACTGGGTCCCTACTTCTCAACTTTTACTACGATTTATACACAAGCCTTATTTAAATGCTCATTCTCATTCTTTTCAGATCTACAAGAAATAAAGACAACAGTACGAAAAAGCACAACTCATTATTTTCTTTACAAACTTACACATAAATTCACTACAGAAATTACACGACCAAAAAAAAAAAAAAACAATAACAACAAAAATTTTATTTACAAACAACAACACGCAAAACGCAAAAATTTTACATCAATCATTCATCCTCGCTCAAGGCCAGGTCTTCTTCGTCAACCCCCTCATCTAGGGGGGTTTGGGCCACATCGTCTTCATCTATTCTCACATTGCTGAAGTCCAAGTCTGGGAACAACTCTTCTGTTTTACGTTTAAAAGTCTTCCAGCCGCTGTCCTAGAACTCAGCCATCTCATACTTGTAGAAGTCCGACCGCTGGAAGCTCTGGATCACTTCCTCTTCACTCCTACTTCTAGCGGTCGCTCTCGACGGGCCAACCCCTCTATCCCCCTCTCTTGCCAAGCTACTGGTGATAGCGGCATCAATAGCCATCTAGAAGTCGACGAACCCCTTGAACTGCTCTACCGCTGCAACACATAGGTCGGGGTACGCCACCCTCTCAGATGCCAACTTGGCCCTCTCCTCTTCCAAGGTCTTCTTCAACCCTACCTTCTCAGCCACTGACTTGGCCCTTTCGCCGGCCACAACCTTCTCCATCTCTGCCCTCTCAACCACCATTCTACCCCACTCGTTCGCCAGCACCCTCTCCAACTCAGAGATCTTCTGATCTACTTCTTCCTTTTCTTTGATCAACTGAGTGCGTAGATCTTTATTACAGACCATGGCCTCATCCCACCTTTTGTTGGCAACGGTGCAGGCCTTCTGGGCCTCTTCCAGCTTCTTCTGCTCGCCAGCCAACTGGAACTCGAGCGACATCACGTTGCGGCGTTCTGTCTCCAGCTCTAACTTGGTTGCGAGCAGCTCAACATTAGCATGGTCTGCTGAATAGCCCTGCACCATCGCCAACATCTCCATCTTCTTGGCGTTCTGGGCATACTCCAGCCTACACGCACTCCGCGTGGCTTTCCTCCAGCCCCCAGTCTCCCTACTTAAAACTTTCAAGCTGGGCTTTCACCTCCTCCAGCTTTGCCTTCAGTGGCTCAACTTCACCTTTTGCGCGCGTCGCTTTGTTCAGTAAGGCTCTTACTAAGGCCATCACCTCTATCTGGGCCGAGCATAGCCTTTTTAGCAATTCGGCCTCTGTGAAACTTGCCATCGAATGCACGGCCGCATCCTCCATTACTTACGAGAGCCGATCTGTAGCAGTCTTGGCTTCACCTTCTTCTCCCTCCAGTCGCCCGAACACTGCTGGAGCATGGTAAATGGCGGTCTTCAACCTGGCCCTCCCTCTTTCTCCTTGGGGCATAGGACCCCCCTTGGGTTGTTGCTCTATCCCCTGCTTAGGACCAGTCGCCCCACCTTCCACTTGTGTTTCGGGGCCCAAGGCACTCTCCATCCCCTTTGCTGTTCCCTCCAACTCCACTTCGGGGGTCCCCTCTGCGATCCCCTCCTTCATCCTCTTCAAGGCTGGCCCCTTCTCCCTTTCCTTTACTCTATTCTTCTTCTTCAGCACAGCATCCACCTCATTTTTGCTCTTTTCCTTCAGAGGATCCACTGGAGGTGGTCGTGGCTTAAAACCGCTCAAGTCCTTCTCCCCCAGCGGCTTAGGGCGCGGTCGGACTCGTTCCTTGAAGATCGGTTTGGACGGGCGGCCTAACTTCGCCTCTTTGTATTGATCAGCCTTGGCGAAGGTGGTTCTGTTCTCCGCCTCTTGCCTCTTCCTCCTCGCCTCTAGTTCTGCAGGCGCAAGATCTCCACCGGTCGGCTAAGGGCCCAGCCTTGAGGCAAACAAGGCTAAGGGCTGAACGAGGTCGTCCCACTTGACGCCCTCCTTCTCCCTCCATGCCTTCACCTTTTTCACCCTCTCATCTGCCTCCGCCTCCAACCTTGGCTCAACCGACTTAGTTGGTACCTTCCACACCGTGCGCACTCCTACTCCCCCGTTGGAGGACACATAGAACCACTGTGGCCTCCACCCCTTCACTGATGACGGTAACCCCACCACCAGACCCTTCCCTGTCGCCGCTTGTAAAGTGACCCAAGTCTCTTGCTGGCCCGAAGCCTTGTAACATGCAAAAAACTTATCCACCGTCATTGCAGCCCCCTTGTTCGCCCGCGGCCACGTGCTTGCACAGGCTAATAAAATCTTCTACGCATTGGGCATCAGTTGGCCCGGAGCCACCTCCAGCCAATTCAACACGTCCACTACTATTCGGGGAAACGGCAACCTCAACCCCCCCTTTAGCGCCTCTTCGTAGAGGGCAAACTCCCCTGGTCAGGCGTCGAATGGCCTCTCCTTCGACGTCGGCAATTTTAACTCTATCTCTGCGGGAATCTGATACTTTTCGCGTATCTCCTCCAACTCCTCCGCCGTACATGTCGATTTATCGGCCTTCGTGTGCCAGTGGTCCGGCCCCATTTGACTAACAGGTTTCGCGGCCGCAATCATCATCATAGGACGAGCCCACATTGCCTGACTAACTACCCCCACTCCCTTCACTCCGCACAGTACTGTTCCGCCAACTCCATCGCATCGTCGTCGCCTAACGAATCAAGCCTTGCTGTTGCTACTTCCTCTTGGGCCATTTTTCTTGTGTGTCTGCGAATGGCTTCGGACGCGGGCACAAGAAAGTTCACAAAATGTTGCAGAGGTGTATCACTGGAAACAAACGAGTTTACTTCTGGGGCGTGCTGGTTTTTTGCACAAAGATAGGTAAAACGGATAAAACCAAATGCCCAAGGCTTGCCTGTATTCCAAAGGCAAGGTCAAATTTTGCCAGTTTGAAAATTTTCAAAAAAAATTTCAAAACTGCCTTTTCAAATACCCTATATTGACCTATCCCTTCATTTCTTGCTCAACGCCTAACCTTCCCCATTACGGGATTCCGCAACGTGTACGACCACGATCCACTGCCCCCTTCCCCTACCCTGTCTTTTCCACTTCAAATCACCACGTGCCCTGCCACTCCTCGAGCCTCGCACATCGCCACTTCTCCTTCCACTCGATCACCTTTCGCAGTCGACCCTCCTCACGGTCGGTCCCTCCACTCGGTCACCCTCCGCGGTCAGCCCTCCTCACGGTCGGTCCCTCCACTCGGTACCCTTCGTGGTCGGCCCTCTTCACGGTCGGTCCCTCCACTCGGTCACCCTTCGCAGTCGGTCCTTCTCACGGTCGGTTCCTCCGCTTGGTCACCCTTCACCATCGGCCCACCTCTCGGTCAGTCTTCGCCTCGCCGGTCTCTCACAACCCTCATTTTCTTCATTATTCCCTTCGTTGGACTAAAGCTGCACTTGGGAATGGGGGACTACTGACATGGGTAAGCCCATAAAGGATATGGCCCACCACCAAAGGTCCAATTCATGATTCAAATACTAAAGCCCAACACTCGTGAAACCCAGCGTCACACCAAACACTAATGACATCTAAACACTTGGCAAGTAGAGAATCACCCACATCAGTAAACAAAGATCCTGTAAAGTTATTGCACCACATATCAGCCATTAATGAGTTTTCCTGCAACATTTATTGAGATAACCCTTTCTCGTCGGGACAGAACGGCCTCACCATGAACAAAGTAAGCTAGAGTATAAACTTTCGGCCAAGGTGACAGGTCGGAAGGGACAACGAAATGATTAGCAGATGATATAAGTAGGCATCGAAGACAAGGAAATGGTTAACCTTTTCTATCACTAATCTATCTCTACATTTCATCTCTCTTTCTAACTTGCTCGTTCGAGGGTTCGCTGGGAGACTCCCTGTTCCCCGTTGAACTCTTGTGCAAGTCTCTCTGTGGGCTTGGCACCTCGGGCACCGATTTGGAAAGCATGGATCAATTCGACCCGTTCTATCTGAAACGCGCTGCATCGTCACACCTTGTTATAAAGTCACTTGTACCCCACATTTTTTTGTTTTTGTTTTTTGTTTTTTGTTTTTGTTTTTGTTTTTTTTTTTTTGTCGTCTGCCTTACTATTTTGAAATTCCCCCATGTGATATTGCATCTTCTAGACGCACTGGAGAATGTCCTTGATTAAGGGAAAGTTTAGAAAGCTTAAAAAATAAAAAATAAAATTAATATAATAGGTTGTGTAGATATAAAAAAAAAAATCAATTTTATGCAATATTTTATCTATACACACCTCTATGAGATGAATAAATTATTCAATTAAGGCAACTTTACAATTGCATTGGACCCTGCTGTAATCACATTAATAAATATTTTTTCTACAGAAAAATATTTTTTGAAGAAAATATTTTTTTATATTTAGTGGTGGTAAAACAAAGGTGGAGGTAGAGGTTGTAGTATGGTGGTGGGGTAGCAGTCATAGCCGCAGTGGTCGTGGTGATGGTGGTGTGGTAGTGGATATGACATTGGTAAAATTTTAGTTTTGAAAACATATTTTGCCTTTTAAAAATAGAAAATATTTTCTATTTAAGTAGACTTGTTTTTCATTTATCATAGAAAATATTTTCCGTTAACTTTCGTTTTCTATTATACCAAATACCAAAATATATGAAAAATAAACAAAACGTTCATAACTAGAGTTAATTATACTTACTTCATACAATAAATTATAGTTACAGTATAATTACACTTACAGACTTTTTAGGATGACTAAATAAACTCCATACTTGAGTACTTAAAACAAATGGGGAAGGGACAATGTGTACAATTTTAGAGTATAAACATCACCAAAACAAAAAGGCTTCAATAAAAAGTAAAAATAGTAATCTTACTCTATATTATATGAATGAATAAATCACACTTTTTAACTCTTATAATTTCATCAAAATTTTATTTTAGTCTTGCTATTCAAATTGATTAATTTGATCCCTACACTAGTGTAATTTTAATTTGGCCTTTTGGTTTAAGTTAAAAGTTGTTCTTGGAACATTTTTTGGTTTCTACGTGTAGAAAAAATTAACAAAAATTTAAATAGAATAATCAAATTGAAAATGAATTTAAAATATTGAGATTAAATTGTGCAAATTAAAATAATAAAAATTTAAGTCAAATTATAAAAATAAAAAAATATAATTTACTCTAGATGAATTTATTATTTACATAAACTTTTTAAGTGAATATAAATTCTAAACAACTTATGTTAAAGTCCTAGCATTGTATGCCTAATTAGTCATATATCCTTCGACATCTACCCTCGTATAGGTAGCGATGTAAGAAAAATCAAAAAAATCGGTCAAATCGATTGAATCGGGTCAAACCGTCTATATTTAGTCTGTTTTTTAACAAGAATCGGTCTGTACGGTTTTTAAATTTGATTTTTTTTAATTTTCGGTTCGGTATCGGTTTAAGCACCTCATGCATCGATTTAAACCGAAACCGACCGGTTTAACATATGTTGTATTTATAATATATATATATAATCTAATAATATAATGATTTTAATAAGTATAATAAATTATTAACCTTAATTAATTAACCTTTTCATCTTTACAACCTAAATTTGTAAACTCTTATTATATATAATCTTTAACTCTAACTTATTATTCTTGAAACTTTAGTATTTTAAAATTTTTTTTGTTTTTATTTTTGTTAATTTAGGAATTGAAAAGTATGTATTAAATGGATGGATTTGATATGTTTGAAATTGTAGTTTTTATATAAATTAATGATTGAACTTAAAAGTGGCTCAAGTTTGAAAAATCCTAAACCGATTAAACCACACCAAATCGAACCGTTTCAATCAGTTCGGTTTGGTGCGATTTGATGAAAGAAACGGTCTGTATCGGTATTCAAAATAATCAAACTGATATTATCGGTTCGGTGTAATGTTTTACCTAAACAAAGACCATACCGAACCGATTACATCCCTACGTATAGGGGTGGGCATTGGCCCACCAAATTCGTCCGGCCGATCTTATTTTTTTAAGATTTAAGAATGCTGTTTTAGTTTATAGGATCGGATTGAGTCAACATTTTTATTCTGATATATTAATGGGTTGGGCGATTGGAATTTATACTTTCAATCCAACTCGGTCTGACTAGTTATTAAATTAATTAATTATAATATATTAAAATATATATTTTTTGTTGGGATTTAAATTTTATCTTTGTTGATTTTATTAAAACTCACATTTATAGTGATGTTTAATTAAATTTATTTAAGAAACCCTTCAATTCATACATGAAATCTTTCAATCTATACTATATATTAAGCAAAAGGGGTTTTTAACCCCAAGCCTTGTGGGAGCTCCAATCTCCCAATCTAAATTTCCTGATTTTTTGATTTAAAAAAAAAAATCTTAGTATTTATCAACTTCTCTCAACTCCCAAGTCTTACCATCATAATAACACTTTAATGCATTAAGAACAAGCATAATTTTTTTTTTTGAAATCCAACACATGAATTCCTTGAAAAGTCCCAACACATATGATTATTATCCCTTATAATAACACTTTAATGCATTGAGAACAAGCATAAAAAAAATTTCTTGAAAAGTCCAACACATATTATTATTATCAAAATATTAAACTTTAATATAATATAATAATAAAAAAAAAGACATTTAATTCCTTGAAAAGTCTAACACATAATATAAAAAAGAAAAAGGAAAAAAAAAGACATTTAAAAAAAAATTAAAAATCACAATTTACATATGTAGATAATTGTAAACACAATCCGTGCATAGCATGGGTGATATGCTAGTTTATAATGATGTCAATATATTTATTTAAAAAATATAATGTGTGATTAAATTTAATTATAGAAAATTTTAATTTTTTTTTAATATATAGCCCAATTAGTGGATTAGGGATTTATAATTATTCTTTGAGCCAAACTTTGCAGACGTAGAGCCCCAATGTTAGAATTGGATCGAGTCAGGCTTGGACAGATACAAAATCTCTTATTATGTAGTGTCAACTCGGCCACACAAATGGCCACCCTACCCTCATGTATGTGTGATTATTTTTTCTTTTTTCTTTTTTTATTAACGAATTAAACATGTGCATAAATTATGATTATCGAATAGTCTGATTGTCTCCCATCTCTTAACCTACTGCCTTCACCTTGACCCGTCGCCTTCCACCATTGGGTTCGCCACCTCCGCTACGTGGAAGTTATGAGTTTGTGGGTTTTGAGTTTTGTTTTTCTATTTTTTTGGTGAATTCATAACTTACCCACACAGATAGATGTAGCATATATATTTATCACAGACTTATTTTAGTATCAAACTCTTACTATTGACTTTTGCATTGCACTATGAATGTTATGTCACATAGTTTCTCCTTGGTGCTTTATTTGGAAATTTTTCTTTGTTTTGAACAAAAATTTTTCTTAATTTAGGATTCGTTTGGAAAGTGGGTTGGCTTTTCTACTATTTTAGCTTGATGCTAAAAAGTCTCATTTGGAAAGGTTTTTTTAGTTTTTTTAACTTTTTGTGATAGAAAGAATGTAATAATTATAACTTGGATGTGATGTTTTATCATATTAAGTTAAAAAAATTATTTTATTTTTTTATGACTAAAATAATTCCAACTCTTCTTCCCAAACAAAGCCTTAAAGTAATTTTGCTGCTGATTTCCTTATAAGTACCCTTCGGCAATTTCGACTTTAATGAAAATTCTATTGATTAAAAAAAAAAAAGAAGTCTGGCGTCCACATCCCATGGCATTAAAACCTATTAATTATTAATATCCTGAACATTTTTTTTATGGTTATGAAAAGTCAATTCCCATATCCAATGAACACATAAATCTTGGATCACCACCTCGATAAAGTTGATGTACACACATTTGATGACTTAAAACCTATTTAGTGACTGGTCATAAGGTTAATTAAATTTACATTGAATCTACATTAATTTGTGTAACAAAATAAATGAAAATATGAATGAAATTTCTTAAAACTTTTTAATCTTAACATGTGATTTCCAGTCCTCAACTGGTTTTGAACAACATATTTCTGCGAACATGAATTTGTTACTAAAATGAAGTTCATTTAATCTTTCTTTTTTCTTTTTTCTTTTTTTTTTTTTTGGTAAAATGCAAAAAAAAAAAATATTTACTTGAATTGTTCAAAAAGTTGTCTATTTGGTTTGATTTTTCAAAAATTATTTTAGATGAGTTTTTGTTTATTTTTAATGATTTTGTTTCTATATTTTAATAAATTCTTTGTACTTTTTAGATGTATCTAAAAAGTAAAACAAATTGACTAAAACATTAAAAAATAATAAAAAATGATGAAAATTTAAACAAAACTTTGTGTACATTTTTGTTCAAGATTTCGATTATTTTTAGTGAATTTTTTTTTCTCATATTTTAGTTAAACTTTTTTACTTTTTAAATGTATCTAATCTTGATGCATTTTAAAAAAAAAATTAACTATAATATGAAAAAAGTTCAATAAAGATAAATAAAAATCTATTTAAAAATAGTTTTTGAAATTTTAACCAAACAAAGTGTACACGTGCACCCTTCTAGTTTAAATTAATAAGGCTGCGTTTGGGAAGTTGGGTTTGGGCTAAATTAGCCACTAAATGACAAAAGTGACTAATTTCGCCACAAACGGACAAAAGAAAGTTGGGAGCATGGCTGCAACAATTTGGGAAGTAAATTTACCATACTACCCCACATGAAAGAGGGGCAGTGTCAGCCCACAGAAAGTAAAAAAAAAAAAAAAAAAAAAAAAAATCAAATCAGGCTTTTTACTAGGAAAGACAAACAAAATTGAAAAAAAAAATAAAAACATTTTTTTTTTGTTTTTTGTTAAAATATTTTATGAAAATAAATTTAAACTATATTTGATAAAAATATTTTTAAATAATTTTTTTTTTGTTATGTATTTGGTTATGGTTTGAGTGTAGAGTTGTGAAAGTAGTATGGAATTTCAAGTTATGTGTTTAGTTATGAGTTACCTCAATAATTTAAGAATTGAGTTTCATTTTATGTGTTTGGTTACGACTTGAGTGTAGAGTTGTTTTTAAATTTAAAATATTAACATTTTAAATTATTTAAATTTCGAGTTATGTATTTGGTTATGATTTGAGTGTAGAGTTATGAAATTAGTATAGAGTTTCGAATTATGTGTTTGGTTATGAGTTTTCAAAATAATTTCTTAATTAAGTTTTGTTTTACGTGTGTAGTTACGATTTGAGTGTAGAGTTGTTTTTAAATTTAAAATATTAACATTTTAAATTATTTAAATTTAAAACAAAATATTTAAAAATTTTAAATTCTTTTGTTAAAATAATTTTTTGAATATTTATTTTAAATTTTTTACTTATTCAATTTTGTAGATTATTTACATTATTTAAATATTTAAAATAAAATTAAAATTAAAAGTAAAATTAAAATTAAAATTAAAATTAAATTTAAAATTAAAATAAAAATAAAAATAAAAATTTGAATAAAAATAAAAATTATATTAAATATTTAAAAATAAATTAAAATTAAATTATTTAAAATACGCAGGACAATATAATAAATATTTTATGTGTTTGGTTACGATTTGAGTGTAGAGTTGTTTTCAAATTGAAAATATTAACATTTTAAATTATTTAAATTTTTTGAATATTTAAATTATTTAAATTTTTTTGTTAAAATTATTTTTTGAATATTTAAATTATTTTAAATTTTACGATTTAAATTTTTTGAATATTTATTTTAAATTTATACCAACGTAAATTTTTTAGATTATTTACATTATTTAAATATTTAAAATAAAATTAAAATTAAATTTAAAATAAAATTAAAATAAAACATTAAAAATATTAATATTTTAAATTATTTAAATTGAACATTATTTAAATTATCCAATATTAACATTATTTAATAGTAACATTATTTAAATTATTTAAAATTAAAATTTTTTTTTATCCAAATTCGGTCCTCCACGGAGGCTGACGTGGAGGACCACTTTCATTGCCACAGGTACAAGTTGGACATAAGGGGCAGTTTGGTAATTTAATAGTAAGACACATCACCAAAAAGTCAAAAAGTCAAAAAAGTCAAAAAGTCCTTCCCAAACCAGGCTTTTTAGCCCAAGCTAAAATAGCCAAAAAAGTCAAAAAGCCAAGCTAACCCAGTTCCCAAACGAAGGCTAACTATTCTTTTTTTGGTAATGAATTGTATGAATAAAAGGAATATGGGATAAATTATATTGATAGTCTTTATATTTTATCACTCATATTATTTTAGTTATTACAGTTTCAATCAGCTCAATTTTAACCCTTAATTTTAAATTTTATTTTAATTTGGTCCAATTAATAACGTCATTAAGGTTTTTGACGAAAAATATTTATTGAATTGATTGAGGTTAAATCACTGAATTGATTAAGTATATAATTTTGCCCTTAAAAATATGAGACATGCCACTGATATGCACATTTTCCATTAAAAAAAATGTTAATTGTGAGGATATATTTTCTGAGTACCAACACGTGGTAAGGTGACGCCGACATGTTAGCCGACGTGCCACGTGTCCTGGTCATGACGCCGAGGTGATCTCGGCAAGGCCGAGGTTATCTCCGAAGATATCGGAATCCGAGAAAAATGGATAAAAGATAAGGGACAAGACTCCTAGAGTAAAGAGGAGACTTAGCCAAGACAAGGATAAAGCTCTTAGGGAGTTTATCTTTATCTCTTGAGGAATCCAAAGTAAGCACTGAATGGGAGTCCATGGAAGTTAGGTTTCTAGTGGGACTAGGTTTATGTTGGCTATAAAAAAGAGGCACCCCCGTGAGTCTAAGGTACGCAGTTTTATGCTTTGAGTAGTGAGTTTAGCATTTGATTATCTTTGAGAGATATACTGACTTGATCGTCGGAGTGTCTCCGGGTGGAAGAGCCACCGCCGGAGCCTTTTCTTTCTATTGCAGGTTAGCTGAACCATCTATTCTACCGGTGCTCTCCAGCTGATTACTAGGCGGGCAGTGTGGTCAGAAAATCAAGATTGACCAGTGGTAAAGAAGAAGAACGGTAAATGGAGGGTCTGCGTAGATTTTACAAGCCTGAACAAAGCTTGTCCCAAAGACAGCTTTCCTCTACCCAAGATTGACCAGTTGGTAGACGCCACATCTGGACATGGAAGGATGAGCTTCTTGGACGCTTACAGAGGATACCATCAGATAGCCATGTACCCCCCAGACAAGGAGAAGACAGCGTTTATCACCCCGAAAGGACTGTATTCTTACAAGGTAATGTCTTTTGGGTTGAAAAACGCAGGAGCAACTTACCAAAGGTTGGTAACAAACATGTTTAAAAACCTGATTGGCCAAACAGTAGAAGTCTACATCGACGACATGGTCGTGATGACCAAGGAACCTAAAGGCCATCTTGCCGACCTAAAAAAGGTCTTTGATATACTCAAAACATACCGGCTCCGACTCAACGCATCGAAGTGCGCGTTTGGAGTTGGATCAGGTAAATTTTTGGGGTACCTGGTAACAAGAAAGGGAATTGAGGCCAGCCCAAACCAAATCAAGGCCATCCTAGAGCTGAAAAGCCCAACGACGGCAAAACAAGTTCAGATGCTTACTGGAAGGGCCACAGCCCTAAACAGGTTCATAAGCCGAAGCTCAGACAAATGTAAACCTTTCTTCAACCTAGTGAAGAAGGCTACGGACTTCCTATGGACTGAGGAATGTGGGGCTGCCTTGGCCGACCTAAAGAAATATCTGACCACGGCTCCAGTCCTCTCAACACCTGAACGTTGAGAAGAACTGTTTTTGTATTTGGCAGTTTCAGAACACGCAGTAAGTGCAGTGCTAATCCAAGAGGAAAAAGGGGGAGCAAAAGGCTATTTACTATGTAAGCAAAACCTTGGCCGATGCAGAAATAAGGTACCTCCCACTAGAGAAATTAATGCTGGCCTTAGTAATGGCTTCAAAGAAACTGAACCATTACTTTCAAGCACACAAGATTATAGTGCTAACAGAGCACCCGCTGAAGTCCTTGTTACAACAAGGAGACTTAACTGGAAGAATAGCAAGATGGGCAGTGGCCTTGGGCCAATACGACCTGGAGTTCAGGCCAAGAACAGCAATTAAGGGCCAAATTTTGACTGACTTCGTGGCCGAATTCACGTCGGAATCCATCGAACATCAGGCTCCGTTGAGCCGAGATGAACGTTATCCAAGCAAACAAGGAGAAACCCAGCCAAAGACAAAAGAACAAGGAAAAGAAAAACTAAGACCCTGCAACATTTACATCGGCGACTCCTTTCTCCTGTTTGTCGATGGGAGTTCAAACCGGCAAGGAGTGGGGGCAGGAGTAGTGTTAATATCTCCTGATGGGGAGATATTTGAACAGTCTATTCGATTGGGGTTCAAGGCCTCAAACAATGAGGCAGAATACGAAACACTGATTGCAGGACTGAAGCTAGCAGTGGCAGCAGAAGCAGATGAGGTAATAATTTTTTGTGATTCACAACTTGTAGTAAATCAAACAACAAGAGAGTTTGCAACCCGAGATGAGAGGATGTCGGCATACGCAAAGGAGGTCATCAGACTGGCAAGCTTGTTTCACAATTGCCGACTTCTTCAAGTCAGCCGAGATGATAACAACTACGTTGACGCGTTGGCCAACTTGGCAAGCTCAATGCAAACTGGAAAAACAAGAACAATAATGATTGACTATCTATCAAGCCCGAGCATAGAACAGCCGGTCACAGAACAAGAAGCAATGTGTATAGACTTGGGGCCAAGCTGGATGGATGCAATTGTTGCATTCCTGAAAGAGGGAAAGCTACCAGAAGACCATAAGGAGGCACACAAGATCAGATTGAAGTCGGCGAGATTCAGTCTGACAGCGGACGGACATCTCTACAGAAGATCCTTCACAGGACCCCTTCTAAGGTGCATACACCCTTTGCAGGTTGAAGATTTTCTATACGAAATTCACGAGGGGATTTGTGGAAGCCACGCTGGGGGCAGATCACTAGCTCACAGGGCCATTACCCAGGGGTATTGGTGGCCCTACATGTAAAAAGATGCAGAAGCCTACGTGAAGAAGTGTGAACAATGCCAAATGTTCGCACCTTTGATACACCAGCCAGCTGCTGACCTAAACCCTGTATCCAGTCCATGGCCATTTGCCCAATAGGGCATGGATCTCATTGGACAGTTGCCCCAAGCAACTGGGTAAAGGAAGTACCTGCTGGCAGCAACAGATTACTTCACGAAATGGATAGAAGCAGAACCTCTTGCCAAAATCTGAGATGTGGACGTCAAAAATTTCATATGGAGAAACATCATCACCAGATTTGGCATCCCAAGAGCAATAGTTGCCAACAACGGAACGCAGTTTGACAGCAAACTCATCAAGAACTTTTGTGCGAAATTCAAGATAAAGAATTACTTTTCAACACCAAGTTTTTCCCAAAGCAATGGGTAAGCAGAAGCATCCAACAAAATAATTTTGGATGGGATAAAAAAGAGGCTACAGGCAGCAAAAGGAAAGTGGGTAGACGAGTTGCCAATGTACTTTGGGCATACCGGACTACGCCGAGAAGATCAACCGGGAAAACCCCCTTTGCCATGGCTTATGGCACAGAAGCAGTCATCCCGCTGGAGATCGGCATCCCAGGGCTCAGAACCGAAGAAGTAGAGAAAGGCACAAATGATATATTTCTAGCCCGAGATCTGGATCTCTTAGAAGAAAGAATGGAGAAAGCTGCAATTCAGCTCGCAGCATACCAGCAGCAACTTGCTAGAGCTTACAATAAAAAGGTTAATCCAAGGGATTTTCAAGTCGGCGACCTAGTCCTAAGAAAAGTTGTTGGCAACAAGAAGGATCCTAGAGAGGGCAAGCTTGGCCCAAACTGGGAAGGACCCTACAGAATCACTTCGGTATTAGGCAATGGAGCATATCGACTCGAAGATAATGAGGGCAAAGCATTGCTAAGACCTTGGAACACTTGTAATTTAAAATTTTTCTATCATTAGATGTTCCTTGTTATTATTCACCAATAAAATTTTAGCAGAGTTCTCCAAAGACTTGTAAATTGTTAAAAGATGCATAATGATTGTTTCTGAATAATGAGAACCTAAGTGGAACTCAGGTTCACATTGGGGGCAGAGAAAAGACAGTAATGCTTAACGCTTGTTGAAATTTGTAGCAATTTACAAGTTGAAGTTAAGCCGAGATAATTGTTTATCTTCACTTGTTGAAATTTGTAGCAATTTACAAGTTGAAGTTAAGCCAAGATATTTGTTTATCTTCACTTGTTGAAATTTGTAACAATTTACAAGTTGAAGTTAAGCCGAGATAATTGTTTATCTTCACTTGTTGAAATTTGTAGCAATTTACAAGTTGAAGTTAAGCCAAGATATTTGTTTATCTTCACTTGTTGAAATTTGTAGCAATTTACAAGTTGAAGTTAAGTCGAGAAAATTGTTTATCTTCACTTGTTGAAATTTATAGCAATTTACAAGTTGAAGTTAAACCGAAGTAATGCTTAACGCTTGTTGAAATTTATAGCAATTTACAAGTTGAAGTTAAGCCGAGATAATTGTTTATCTTCACTTGTTGAAATTTGTAGCAATTTACAAGTTGAAGTTAAGCCGAGATATTTGTTTATCTTCACTTGTTGAAATTTGTAGCAATTTACAAGCTGAAGTTAAGCCGAGATAATTGTTTATCTTCACTTGTTGAAATTTGTAGCAATTTACAACTTGAAATTAAGCCGAGATAATTATTTATCTTCACTTGTTGAAATTTGTAGCAATTTACAAGTTGAAGTTAAGCCGAGATATTTGTTTATCTTCACTTGTTGAAATTTGTAGCAATTTATAAGTTGAAGTTAAGCCGAGATATTTGTTTATCTTCACTTGTTGCAATTTGTAGCAATTTACAAGTTGAAGATAAACCAAAGACAAGAAACTTGCCGAGGTATATTATCAGTTGGCATAACCAAGGTGTGTCACCCCGAAAAGGTTACACAAAGGAGGAAGAATGTACATATGCAAAATATTCTAAGTATAGAATCATACGAAGACAAAGAAGAAAAGACAGGAGTACAAGCATTCAATAAAAGAGAAAAGTTGTATTAACATTCAAAGTAAAAAGAGGGGCACATCGGCCATACAAAGAACATACATCCTTTCCTAAGATAAAGAAGCAAGAAGATACAAGTAAAAAGAAGACTTAGAACTAAGGCTCCTCCCCTCCAGATTGTTGAATTTGAAGATCAGACACCACCTCGGGCTCCTTCTCTGCCGCTATTTCGGCGTCAATTTCTTGAAGAGTTTCTTCAACAGTCTTAACCTCAGAAGGGATGTCGGTCGGTACAATGTCGGGAACAGCTTCTTGGATAACCTCATCACCTTCCTCATCTTGAGTCAAGTCTAAGACTTGCTCATTCTGAGGAGGGGACTTGGCCCCACCAGCATCTTTTGATTTTCTTATCAAAGCCTCGTCCTCTTCCTCCTCGGTCTCATCCTCAGCATCAGATTCGTCGACATTTTCACTTGGAGTTGGGACTAGAGGAAATGGCAAGGGAATGGCGTCGGTCTTCCGCAACGGAGAGTCATCAGGAATATTAAGCTTTTTAAGAAGGGACATCCAACCAAGGGTGAAACCCTTGTTGCATGCCTCATTCACTTGTTTTTCATAGGCCTCAGTGACGTTGGCCATACCCTGTGAATATGCCTTTTCATCGGCTTCTTTGATTTCAGCTTCTTTGGTGGCCAGGGCCTCCTGAAGCTCCTTTTCAGCTTGGGCCATTTTTTCCTCGGCCTCTCTCCTTTGCGATTCGGCCACCTTCCTGATGGCCTCAGCAGCCTCAGCATTTTCGTCGGCTTCGGTCTGAGCCTTGATGGCTTCCTCAGCTTGGTCTTCCAGCTTCTTCATTTTTGACTAGAGGCCTTTATTGGTCTTTTGGAGGCTGGAGACCTCCCTCTTCATCTCGGCAAGCCTCTCCCTGTTGTCAAAAGACTGCATTGAGAAAGAGTGGGCATGCTGGATGGCCTAAAAAAAACAAAGGTATTAAAGAATATTCAAAGTGAGAAATAAAGAGAAAGAAAAATTTACAAGAAGAAGACGTTTACCTGAACGAAGTGTTGAAGCATAAGGGCATAGTTCTCATACTCACTGTACTGGGCATATCGCTCCAGATCGTCTAGAAGAAGCAGAGCGGTACTAAGTGCGACGCTGACGTTTATATCGTCGGCACTATCGCTCGCCATGACAGGCTTGTCTTCCAATGTAATTGTGGGGGCCCAGGGGGCATCGGGTTTTTTTGATCCCGAAGTTGTTGCGGAGGAAGACCTCGGCTTTTTGGATTGTTGAGATTCTGGTGGTTGAGACTCAGAACGCCTCTTCCCAGCAGAAGGCTGGGATTTATCACTCTCAGCTAACTTTGAAATAGGGAGAGTGTCTTCAGACTCAACCCGAGCTACCTTGGCCTTTGGTTGAGCCTTTTTTATTCTTTTTGGTTTTGCTGGAGGTTGGGTTTGTGTTGGTTGCTCGTCAATAGATGATGGAATGTTGGTTAGGAGGTCTTTAGCAACTGGCTTTGCGCGACCCATCTCGGCTGTAAGAATAAGACGTCGACGACGTTTTCTTTGGGATGGTGGAATAAGGTATAGAGCCGAGGTCGACGGCTGTTCTGCTGGATCAGAGGTTGATCCTTGGTCTATTCGCGATGTTGATGCAACTGGAAGAGTTGTAGCAGAAGGTGGAGATAAGCTCTTCTTCTTCTTTTTCCTGGGGATGTTGGGGAGAGCTGATTTGTATGTTGGGATGAAGTTGAGAAACAGGGGTGCCTTTTGCTTTTGAACTGGCAGGACCAGCAAATTCTTTAAATCCTTGCTGGGAACAAAGGATTGGCGAAAGTTTTTTGGCAGTTGAGGAAGAACTACAAAAGTAAAGACAAAGCAGACATTAGGAAACAGATAAAGCCTACAAGACTTTAAAAGTAAAACAAATATGAATGCAGGACTCTTACCATTACCCTCTATAAAGACTGATCGTGGGAGAGGGAAGAGATGGAGGTCTTCATCTGGGGCAAACTCCCAATTCCCCGAGGTAATGAAATAATCATCTCCAGCCCCCTTGTTGGAGTTTGGGAGGTCGGCTACAATTTTGAATTCTGTGGACCTCGGCTTAAGGTAATAAATGTAGCCTTTGTCTTTCAAGTTAAGGCCACACATGGTATAGCAATATTGGATGTCGGCAAAGGTGATCCTAGCATTTTCCTGTTTAGCTAGGGCTATGATGCCAAAGATCACTCGATAGGAATTGATTTCCAGTTGCATAGGGTTCAACTTATAATAATGGATAACTTCCCGAAACAGAATGTTTAGTGGAAGCCGAAGTCCACACTCTATAAAGGCGACCACGGGGAAAGGCATGGAGTCGGCGGTGGGCATGATGGAGTCATCATCCCCAGCCAACCTCAAATGGACGTTGGCTGAGATCTCAAACTCCTGTCTAAAGTATTCTAATTTGGAAGGGGTGTTTACCCTATGTTTCCATATACCCATGATATCGACTTAATCTTAGAAGGTGGGTCTCAGAAGATGTTTTTAAAAGGTTATTGGGACCTCGGCAAACAATAAGGGAGGTGCAGGTTTCAGTTTTTTCCTAAGTTATGAGTTCTACATACAAATCCCAGATCTAAATCTATGGAAACACGGATTGAAAGCATGAATTTAGAAAAAAAAAATGCAAAAAACAGAAAAAACGAAGTTTTAGAAACAAGAATTGAGATGGACTATCAAGAACATGAAGAATACGAGAGTATATGGCCAAGAACAGTGGCAAAAGTGCAAAGAAGTGGTGAAACAATGCGTGTGTTCAAAATGTAGGCAAAGGCAAAATCATGGATGAATGTATTCAGATGTACGATTTATGAATTAAAAAGCTTGAAACAGTACAGTAATGGCGACAGCAAAAAAAGAAGAAACATTAGGAACTGAAAACGAAAGGAACAGTAGCTTACCAGAAAAAGGGAAGCCGGAAAGGGATTTGCCGATGTCCTACGACGATTTCAGGAGCGGAAGACTAGTGGAAATCTCGCCGGAAGGAGTGAACGGAGGAGGTTGCAGAGCTTTAGAAGCTTGAGCGATGGAGGATTTCGAAAGCTAGAGAGAGAGCAGGAGATTCGAATGAAAAAGTGAAGAGACGGAAAAAAGGGAAAAAAGTTTTTGATTAAACAGAAACGGCGGAAAAGCAATCAATACGCCTAGAAGAACGAGGGCGTCAGACGGCGCACGTGAGAAAAGAGGTGGCTAACAAGCGCGTCACGTATACAGACCAGTAAGAGGGAAACACGTGGCTAAAACGGTTGGGTTGAAGTACATGACAGCTCATGCGCGTGAAAAGTTCCTTAGAAATCTTGATTTTTTAGGGAAAGCATGTCGGCCAGAAATGGATGATCTCGGCTATCAAACTTTAAACCGATTTACTGGAAGAAAATACAGATATAGGTTCCATCACCTCAGAATGTCGAGGTAATAGAACCTAGGGGGCAGTTATGGAGATATATTTTCTGTGTACCAACACGTGGCAAAGTGACGCCGACCACGTGTCCTGGTCATGACGCCGAGGTGATCTCGGCAAGGCCGAGGTTATCTCCGAAGATATCAGAATCCGAGATAAATGGATAAAAGATAAGGAACAAGAGTCCTAGAGTAAAGAGGAGACTTAGCCAAGATAAGGATAAAGCTCTTAGGGAGTTTATCTTTATCTCTTGAGGAATCCAAAGTAAGCACTGAATGAGAGTCCATGGAAGTCAGGCTTCTAGTGGAACTAGGTTTATGTTGGCTATAAAAAAGAGGCACCCCCGTGGGTCTAAGGTACGCAGTTTTATGCTTTGAGTAGTGAGTTTAGTACTTGATTATCTTTGAGAGATATGCTGACTTGATCGTCGGAGTGCCCCCGGGTGGAAGAGCCACCACCGGAGCCTTTTCTTTCTATTGCAGGTTAGCTGAACCGTCTATTCTGCCAATATTCTCCAGCTGATTACTAGGCGGGCAGTGTGGTCAGAAAATCACCCACACATTAACAATTGGAATCAATTTGATCAATTTAAAATAAACTAAAAAAGTTATAGTCAAAATCGAGTCAAATGAAATTATAATGATCAAAATGACGCAACGATCAAAGTACAGAGATTAACAATGTAATTTGCCCAAATGACATTATTGTTTCACAATTAACAATGAAAAATATTATATAAGTCCACTTTTTAAACTCATTCTCTAGACATAATGTTATATAAGTGATATAATTGATTAATTATTAGAGAAAATATGAAAGAGATTATTACATTTAATATTCTAATTGATTATCGCATCATTGGACTTAAAAAGTATGTCTAATTTTTTTGGGAGCGGGGTCACTGCTGTGCCCCCTCCCTGCTGTGTTTTGCTGTGCCGTTTCACGGCACAGTTTCATCCCTTTTTTTTTTTTTTTTTTTTTCACTAAGTTTCATCTTCTTCTTTTTTTTTATTTTTTATTTTTTTATTTTAGAGTTTAGAATTTAGGATTTAGATTTTAATTTTTAAAATTTATTTTTTTATTTTAGAGTTTAGGGATAATTTTTTTTTTTTTTTATTTTAGGGTTTAGGTCCTAAACCCTAAAATATTAATTATTAATTATTAGGTCCTAAACCCTAAAATAAAAAAAATAAAAAAAATTATCCCTAAATCCTAAATTCTAAGCTCTAAAATAAAAAAATAAAAAAGAAAAAAAAAAGAAGACGAAACTGTGTGAAAAAAAAAAAAAGAAGGGGAAGAAATTGTACCGTTTTACGGCACAGCAGAACACAGCAGGGAGGGGCACAGTTGTCACGACTCGCTCCCCGTACCCAAGGGTTATGCATCGTGATGGCCAGTAACTGAGGTTACCTCCGGCCAAATCTTTAAACAAATTAATAAACGCAAGCGGAAGAAATATTTAAATAAGGGTACTAAAATAATCATTGGAGCTTCTATTTTTATTACAAAATGTATTGACCAAAAAGGCCGATTTTTACATTAAAAAAATACATCAATAAAAGTGCTTTGTGCCTATTCCACACGCTGGTCCCGACATGCCACCTGAAAGTGGTAAAAAAAACTATAAGCTCATGGCAGAGTGAGAAATATTATACTAAGAGTATAAGGCATAAAATTCACCATGGATAATTAGTTAGGCCAAAAGAGCTTGATACATATGATACGAAAATCATTTGATATATACTTCAGATCATATAATATGAAAATCACTATACAACCATAACCACGGTACATCACTAAGTGCCAAGCACTACACTGGTCAATGGATCAAATATTCTTTAAGAGTAAAACAAACACATCCATGGATTTCCTTTTAAGCAAATAGGGTTCAAAAATAAAACCACGTAACCGAAACCTTTATAAAACATAACTTTTATAAAATATATTAATAAAACATAACTTTTATAAAATAGATTTTGGTAAGTCAAAACATAAGTAAAATACATTTTGGAGACTCAAGGTATAATATAACTCACCTTAACTTTAATACCTTACTCTTTCTTTTCACCATCAAAAACCCTTTTAGCTTCCACTGTTCTTTCCTTTCCTCTCTTTTCTTTCTTTTCTTTCTTTCTTTTTCTTTTCTTTCTCCCCTTTCCCTCCAGGTGAAACGTCCCCCTTAAATAGAGAGGAGAACCCACTCTCTGGCCAACACGTGGCCGATCCACTAATCATTCCACCGATTCGATTATATTTTTATAGATTTAATCCTATCTTTAATAGATATTTAGAATAATTATCCTTTGACTCAATATTTTAATATAATTATATAAATAATTTAATTTTTAATTAAATTACACTTTATCTTATACTAACAAAAATTAATTATTTATTTTAATACCACACCCATTATTATTATTATTTATATTATCTATATTATTATTATTTATATTTTGACCCCTAAACTTATAAATAATTATATTATTTTATAAAATTACGTATAATAATATATAATAAATTATATATTTTCCGAACTGAGATTAAATAATATTAGTATAAATTTTACAGAATAATTAGAAATCTGGGTCGTTACAATCTTCCCTCCTTTTTAAAATTTCGTCTTCGAAATTTGCCATAGGTGTACGTTATCCGCTGCGCACTCTGATAAATATATATTAGATGATTAATCTGATAGAAAATAGTATCTCAAAAAAATTTTTACCAAAAATAACTCACGGTCTAGTTGTCAAAAATTGGTTTGGGCCAAAATGAGAAATAAGGAGCGACTTTAAAAACTTCACTTGTTTTGTTCATGATGAGAACACAATGACAAAATAATATGCAAAAATTGAAAAATTTGAGATGAACTTTTCATTGATGGGCAATAATTTTAAAACTAGTATCTTTAAAATTTGAATCCACTTTAAAAAAAACATCAAAATAAATTTTTTTTTGAATACTGAACTGAAAATTATATATATTTAATTATATTATAATTTTGGTAGATATTTGAGCCCGACATCCTTCTTTTCTTGTCATTCTTTTTTTTTATTACTATAACAAATATAACTTATGTCAAATATCCTTCAGAAATTAAGCACAAAAAAAAATTTATTATATATGTAATCATATAAAATTATAATATAATTAAATCGACGAACAAAATATAATAATTCGGTATTAATTACCCGTTATCCCACTTCTTAAATGTGCATGTGTCCTATGCTTCAATGATGATTTTTTTTTTTTAAAACCATTGCTCTGATACCATTTGTCACGACCCGCTTCCCGTACCCAAGTGTTAGGCATCGTGATGGCCAGTAACTGAGGTTACCTCCGGTCAAATCTTTAAACAAATTAATAAACGCAAGCGGAAGAAATATTTAAATAAGGGTACTAAAATAATCATTGGAGCTTCTATTTTTATTACAAAATGTATTGACCAAAAAGGCCGATTTTTACATTAAAAAAATACATCAATAAAAGTGCTTTGTGCCTACTCCACACGCTGGTCCCGACATGCCACCTGAAAGTGGTAAAAAAAACTATAAGCTCATGGCAGAGTGAAAAATATTATACTAAGAGTATAAGGCATAAAATTTACCATGGATAATTAGTTAGACCAAAAGAGCTTGATACATATAATACGAAAATCATTTGATATATACTTCAGATCATATAATATGAAAATCACTATACAACCATAACCACGGTACATCACTAAGTGCCAAGCACTACACTGGTCAATGGATCCACGACAAACACTGGACCACAAAGTGGTCAATCACTAAGCCCATGGTTATTTAAGTCCCTCAAGGCATGGGACTCACTAAGCCAATGGTTATTTAAGTCCCCCAAGGCATGGGACTCCCGTGGTGGTACTTACAAAGCATATTTTCATATAAGGTCATAGCCAAATATTCTTTAAGAGTAAAACAAACACATCCATGGGTTTCCTTTTAAGCAAATAGGGTTCAAAAATAAAACCACGTAACCGAAACCTTTATAAAACATATTAATAAAACATAACTTTTATAAAATAGATTTTGGTAAGTCAAAACATAAGTAAAATACATTTTAGAGACTCAAGGTATAATATAACTCACCTTAACTTTAATACCTTACTCTTTCTTTTCACCATCAAAAACCCTTTTAACTTCCACTATTCTTTTCTTTCCTTTCCTCTCTTTTCTTTCTTTTCTTTCTTTCTTTTTCTTTTCTTTCTCCCCTTTCCCTCCAGGTGAAACGTCCCCCTTAAATAGAGAGGAGAACCCACTCTCTGGCCAACACGTGGCCGATCCACTAATCATTCCACCGATTCGATTATATTTTCACAGATTTAATCCTATCTTTAATAGATATTTAGGATAATTACCCTTTGACCCAATATTTTAATATAATTATATAAATAATTTAATTTTTAATTAAATTACACTTTATCTTATACTAACAGAAATTAATTATTTATTTTAATACCACACCCATTATTATTATTATTTATATTATCTATATTATTATTATTTATATTTTGACCCCTAAACTTATAAATAATTATATTATTTTACAAAATTACGTATAATAATATATAATAAATTATATATTTTCCGAACTGAGATTAAATAATATTAATATAAATTCTACAGAATAATTAGAAATCTGGGTCGTCACAACAGTAGTGACCCTGCTCCCAATTTTTTTTACTTAAATAATAATGCTCATTTACAAGAAACTTAGACTTGTTTGGTTTTAGGGGAAAAAAAAAAGGTTACATTTTGACTAAACCAAATATATTTTGGCTATTTGTTTATTTTCAGCTTATTCAGCTGATAATTTTTTTTACTTAAATAATAATGCTCATTTACAAGGAACTTAGACTTGTTTGGTTTGGGGGGGGGAGGTTACATTTTGACTAAACCAAATATATTTTGGCCATTTGTTTATTTTCAGCTTATTCAGCTGATAATTGAGAAGAAAAAAAAATCAACATTTTTAAGTATAATCCATCCGGTTGGGCAATAATCGAAAAGTCATTTTTAATTAAACCTTTTTTATTTTTAGTAAAAAATAAAAAATATATATATTAATTTTTCTTTACTTTTCAAGTCTTTCTAATTTAGAGAGTGTTTGGAATGATCTAAATAAGTATATTTTTTAACTTTTTACGAAAAGATTTGTAAAAAAAGTAAAAAGGTGATGTAATCCAAAAAAATAAAAAAGTATGCTAATATTGGGAATGTCAAATAGTACCTTAAAAAATAAAATTAAAAATTTCAAAAAAAAAATCACTATAGAGAAAAAATAAAAAAATAAAAAAATCAAACCCCACCTAAACTGTACTAATAACAAAAAATAACATTTTATTATTTTTCAAAAGCAACAAATTTTTTTAGTAACAACTCATACAAAAGTAAGAACTAAAAAACAAACAAAAAATTACTAAAAAAACATTTATCGTACCAACCCTAAAGAAAGCATGAAATAGGAAAGAACTCTATAAATTAACTATAATTATATGATTAACTGCTACATACACCTATAGAATATGAATTATAGTTTGAAAAATACCTAGTTTGAAAAATACCTGACACGTTTAATTTATCGATCTTAAAAATTAGCTCTAATGATACGTTTGATAAGTGTCAAATTTTGATTTGTCAAATATTTCATTATGTAGGGTGTAACCTTAATATCACATTATTAGAGATGTTTTAAGAGTGATAAATTAATGAATGTAACATTGTTGTTATAATTTATGGTTTTAAAACAAAACCCACATTTATTGAAGTTTACCTCTAAACTAGCCAATTATTGTCATTTTCGACAAATTCACATAACTTGCATATAATCATATTTAATTATTTTATTAGAAAAATTTTTTTTTTTGGTACTAAATAATCCTCTAAAATTTGATCATTGCCCTTAATAGAAAAAATCTCTTGAAATTTTGAAAATTTTTATTTGCCCTTATTCCTTGCATCATTTTCAATCAAAGTAATCAAAAATGCAATCCACTCCATATATGTTGATGAACCCTTGAAAAGAGATCTTTGTATATCTAGATTTGGATGAAAAACAAAAACAAATTTAAGAGCCTGTCAAGCAAATTATTTTAGAGAGACAATGCCATGCTTTCTTCACAGATAGTAACTGTACGAGCACGAAATATTCTTCTCGTATAATCTTGTTGATCAAGACTGCG
Organism: Camellia sinensis; assembly: GCF_055761805.1. Classification (NCBI taxonomy): domain Eukaryota; kingdom Viridiplantae; phylum Streptophyta; class Magnoliopsida; order Ericales; family Theaceae; genus Camellia; species Camellia sinensis. Next base: position 41,453,826 of record NC_138969.1, on the reverse strand, counting down.
CTCCTCCGTACATCGTCGCTTTACTCTCTGAAAACACAAAAGTGACCTAGCCAGCAGGTGTGTGCCGGATAGCCCTCCGATACCTAAGTTAGCAAAATAGACAAATAGGCAAAAGCTCTGTGTATTCAAGAATCGAAGTTGTGTTACCTCTTCCACAGGTTCTGTTATGAGCTTTTATAAGTTCTGCATGGCACAATCTTAGTAGGACTCTTATTCCTTCATGTAGAGTCCTCATAGGAATCACACTCCTGAAAGATAATGCTTATCCTTTAACACCTCCCTCACTGCTTAAACCAAGTGAGATGGTTTTACCTCGGTAGTATGATAAAATGACCGAGCTAACATAGCCATGCTAAAGAGGCAGAAATGACCGAGCTCCAACTAGCTCGATTCTTCCCTTCATTGCTTATACCTCGGTTTGGTCCGTCGAGACCGAGCTAACGAGAGCTAGGTCCACCATAAGAAGCCCAAATACCTTGGTTCTGAATACCATGACCGAGCTAACTATTACCATACTGACCGTGGTAATTGTATCTACAACTGGACCGAGCTAACTGCAATGTCCTTCCTCTCGGCCTTTTTTACCGCGGCCCAAAGATCGGCCCACCAACGCACCTTAGCCTAGCTCGGCCCTAGTGCATATAAAAACTCTCTCTTAATTGCCCTTTAATTCTATCTACGTAGCATGATTGGGATTACTCTTCTACCTACTGAGCTAAAAAGCGGCCTTCAACCGGGATAAATTCATACCGAGCTACCAATCTGTCCGGTCAAAACGTCTTTTCAATCGCTGTAACTGAATCGTTTCCCATTCCATGGACACGTGGCAAACTCTTATTGGCCCAGCATAGCTGTCATGCCGTCTTCGTACTCCGAAAAATTTGAACAGTCCCGCATTTTCTTTGCTTTATACGAAAAACCTCTTTTTTGAATCAAAGACTCTCATGTTCATCTTCTCTCTTACGCTCTCTGAATTCCTATTTCTCCTCAACACTGCATTTGCAAAGCTCGTGTTTTGTTGCTGATATCGTTTCCATTTTTAGTTCCTTCATCTTAAAGTGGTATGTAGCTCAAATCTGTTTCCTTTCCATTGATTTCGCACTTGTTTTGTAATACATAGCATAGTATGTATGTTTCCCAAAACACTTTCAAATGGTTTTCTCTGTAATGAGTAAGAACTTTTTGAATAGTAATCACACCTACTGGATTTGCGAACAAACTAAAATGGGACGTTTTAAATCCAAAATCACACTCCAACCGAACTAGGATCTTGTTTGTATTAGGTGCAAGCCTAGCCAGATTGAATAACTCTTCTAACCACCGAACTAAAACTTCACGCTGTACCTATAGTTTTAATAGGTCTAAGTACCTTCTGTTTCAATTAGCCGAGCTAGCGAACTGTATTAGGTTTGCGCAACACAGCGCTAGAAAGCCTCAACCACCGACCGAGCTATAACCGGGCTACGAACTTCTCATTTACTTAACCGGGCTAAAAGTCCCTTGCTCAAACCGAGCTAATAATGGATAGTATTCCACGTAGCCGAGCTTAAGGCAACATGTATTTTACCTTTGTTTCTTTTAGTACGGTTCAACAATCTGTGCTTAACACCTTTCTTTTTCACTTTGCAGACTTAGGTTAGCCAGGCACTCCCTTGAAAGCTCAACTGAGCTACTCAGCGTTATCTCACCACCGAGCTAATACTCCAGCTAAATTATACATAATTTAAGACCACATGGGTAAATATAGGTTTTTAGTAAACTCTCCAGGGGCTATGGCCGAGTTCCGAAGGGACTACCATATCCTTAATGATGTCTATCTTAGCTTAGCCGAACTAGACACCACTCCCTGGGGAAAACCGGGCTTCGTTCCCTTCACCCTTCTTTCCATTGTAGAAACTGGACTTCGATTCTCCGTCCAACCACTCCTTTGTGAGTTCCTCAGACAAACAAATCTTTGCCCTACCCAGCTTTCCACCAATTCTTACAGCATAATAAATGGCATCACCAAGCTAAATCGCCGGCTTGGCTTTAACCTCTGTTTAGCCGAGCTATTTCACCAGTACTCTCTAGGCCAAAACGAACATGGATGGGTTTATTATTTAAGAATAAGACGCCGCCGAGAGAAAATAATAAAAAATACCCCGGACAAAGATGTAAACGATGACGATTTTTTCTAGGTCTCGGGCAATTTCGAAGACCAAGAAGCCCAAATACCAGGAGACCGGATCAATTGGAATAAAAGAGTAGCCGGTATAAATACCTCGGCTTAGTTTTGTGCTTTCTTTACTTCGTTGTTCTTACTTTCAACCGTACTAACCGTTGTCTTTTTCCTTTATGCAGACTTGAACCATCTAAAGTCGATGTACAGTTACCCAAACCTTGACGCCCTCCGCGCCGCACTAAGATATCCCAATCGAAGTTGGGCTGAACTACTCGACTTCGAGCTGACCTACAGATACAACAGTAGGAGGAAGACCAGGGTCACAGACTTCCTCTTGGAGCCCTCTCCTGAACCTGATTCAACCTTCCTACAAATCAATCTTATCTCATTGATAGCAGAACAAGAGATGGCCAAAAAGAGAGCAGTAAGAGCTCTCATCACCGAAACAAACGAGGCCGAGGTACCACAAGCCGACCAGACAAACGAGGCCGTCTTAGCGCTTCCCACCTCTCAGCCTTCATCATCTCAGCCAAGCAAGCGTGCTCGGACTTTTACAACCGAGCCATGCCTTGTCAACGAAGATGAAACCATCATTTCACAGACCACACCACCGAGCCCACAACCGGAGCGCCCTGATCGAGCTACCTCCTCTAAATGGGTGCCAAAGATCACTTACAAGAATCGCGCTATCACTGATTCTGACTCAGTGGTCACAGAAAAAGACCATTTGTTGGCCTTTAATTTTGCCAAGAGCATCTATCTTCCAGCTGATATGGAGAATCACGATCACCTTACAACTGAAGGCCATTCGCTCGGCAACAAAATCAATGGTGCTGGTAAGTTTCTCCTTTTTCATTTATTTGCTCGGTTCAGCTACAAATTGTTCCTCTGTTTGCAGGCCCTGCAGAAGAACCACGTTGCTCACAAGCACGTGTTAGAGCTTCAAAAAAGCCACAAGGCAAGCCATGGCAGAGGCCAATGCTAAATCGGCCGAGCTAGACAAGGCCAAGAAGAAAATGGCCGAGCTACAAACCGAGGTGGCCTGCCTGACCAGTCTTGTCAACTCAGCTGAAGCTGATAAGCAGAAGGCTGCGGCCGTTTTGAAAGATAAATATCTGCGCGAGCTAGTCAAGCTCGAGGGAAAGAAGAACGCCGAGATAACTGAGTTGGAGAAGAAGGTGGAAGACACGGAAGACCGTGGTTACATGGAGGGCGAAGCCACCTATATCCAGCAGTGTGAGGCTGCTAAGAATATATTCTTTAAATATGGATGGAAAGCGGCCGTGGTATAGCTCGGTCATGGTCCAGAAACCGAGGTCTTCCTGAACCCTCCTCCGCACTTTATACCGAGCTACATGGCGGAGTATGCCCACGCCATTCAACAAAAATTTCTTCAAGTTAAGGAAGAAGAAGAAGCAACCCCTACCACCACTACTTATCCCGGTCTTTAAGCTGTCCAGTCAACTTGGGTGGAACCATCGATGCCCATTGCGGTTGACGACGTGGTGGAGACCGACCTACCCGTCAATACCGGGCTACCTATTGGTGATGCCCGGGTTGACTTGGATACTGATTTATATGATCTCTTTGCTTGACCATGTACTTTCTTTTTTACTTCTTGGAGAGAACCTGTAACTGGGCTAAGGCCCCATCTTTGTACCTTTGATTTGAACTTTGAATGAAAACTTCTTTTGTTTCAACTGTTTGTTTGGTTTACTCCATGTATTTATTTTTCAACTGTAAACTGAATGAAGTATAACATTTTCTGGCCGAGATACCAATCTCGGTCTTAACCTTGAAATCTATCTGGTCATACCTGCCAACCTCTTCAGCCTAGGTTTTTACCTCGGCTGAAGATCACTAAAAGTTGTTATTCCAGCCAACCACTCTTCAGCCTGGATCCTTATCTCGACTGAAGAGTACTAAGTGTTGGTTTTTCTAGCCAACATCTTCAGCCCAGATCCTGATCTTACCTGAAGAGGGCTCAAAGTTGGTTATTCCTGCCAACCCAGAGACAAGTGTTTGGTTATTCTTGCCAAACTTCCTGCAACCTCGATCCTTATCTCAACTTAGGAGAAGTAAGTGTTGGTTTTTCCAGCCAACCTCTTCAGCCTAGATCCTGATCTTAGCTGAAGAGGGCTCAAAGTTGGTTATTCCTGCCAACCCAGAGCCAAGTGTTTGGTTATTCCTGCCAAACTTCCTGCAGCCTCAATCCTTATCTTGGCTTAGGAGAAGTAAGTGTTGGTTTTTTCAGCCAACCTCTTCAGCCCAGATCCTGATCTTAGCTGAAGAGAGCTCAAAGTTGGGTATTCCGGCCAACTCTGATTTCATTGCCCCTAGTTCACTACAACTATTTTTACAGAGGAAGACAATTTATGCTGAAAAAGAAACTACTTGTTTTATTGAAAAAAAAGAAAAACTACAAGTACGTTTAAAGAAAAGCTAAAAATAAAATAGTTTGAGATTGGCAGTGTTCCATGGCCTGGGAATGGCTTTGCTGTCTTCATCTTCCAAGTGATATGCCCCTTTTCTTGCTAATCTAACTACTTTGTAAGGTCCTTCCCAATTGAGCCCTAACTTGCCGTCTCCAAGTACCAAGGTGTTTCCCATTAGTTTGCGCAGCACCCAATCTCCGATCTTGAATTGCCTTGGATGTACTGTTATGTTATATTTTCTGGATAACTTTTGCTGGTATGAGGCAATATAAACCAGTGCTCTTTCTCTTCTTTTTTCTGCAAGGTCGAGCTCTAATGCTATGGCTTCTCCATTTAAGTCTGGATCAAAATTTTCACTTCTAATTGTGGAGAGGCTGACTTCCGGTGGGATTACTGCTTCCATGCCATAGGCCAAGGAAAAAGGTATTTCTCCAGTAGACCGCCGAGGTGTGGTACGATAAGCCCATAAAACATGAGGAAACCCCTCAGCCCACTTGCCATTTGCTTTCTCTAACCTTTTCTTCAATCCATCCAAGACAACTTTGTTTGATGCTTCCGCTTGGCCATTTGCTTGGGGGTATGCCGGTGTAGAATTGTAGAATTCTATCTTGTACTCTTCACAAAAGCCTCTAAAAATTTTACCATCGAACTGAGTGCCGCTGTCAGATATTAGAGCTTTTGGTATGCCAAACTGAGTGATGATATTCTACCAGATGAACTTCTTCACATCTTTCTCCTTTATTGATGCTAGTGCTTCTGCCTCCACCCACTTTGTGAAGTAGTCTGTTGCTGCAAAAAAGAACTTTCTGTTGCCGGGTGCCATTGGAAGTGGTCCTACTATGTCCAAGCCCTACATTGCGAAGGGCCATGGGCTAGTTAATGGTAGAAGCTCTCTGACTGGTTGATGTATTTGGTGTGTGAACTTCTGACATTTCTTGCACATCTTGACATATTTCTCTGAATCTGCTTGCATGTATGGCCACCAATATCCTTGCGAAATTGCTCTATAAGCCAATGATCTTCTCCCTTGGTGGCTTCCGCATACGTTGTCGTTTATCTCGAACAAGAATACCTCAACCTTGCTGGGATGGACACATTTCAAGTAAGGTCCTGTGAAGGATTTTTTGTACAAGGCCATTGATGGAGAAAGCCAAAATCGTTGTGACTTTACTCTTATTTTGTTGGCCTCTTTCTTCTCTTCGGGTAAAATGCCGTCTTTTAAGAACATTATAATGGGATCCATCCATGAAGGGCCTAGTTCGGCACAACATACCTCTGCTACTTCGGGTTCTTCAATGCTTAGTCTTGGTAGGAAGTCGATCAATAGTGGATGTGAGATAGATGTATCTGCCATTGAAGCAAAGCCTGCTAATTCGTCTGCTCTGCTATTTTTTTCTTTGCCAATCTGCTCTATCCGCACTACTTCGAACTTCATGATCTCGTCTTTGACTAACTCTTGGTACTTAGCCATCCTCTCATCTTTTGCTTCGTAGTCGCCTGAAATCTGGTTTACTACCAGCTGGGAGTCGCTATAAACCATTAGTTCAGTGGCCTGCATGAAAAGTGCTGATTTTAGGCCCGCTAAGAGTGCTTCATACTCCGCCTCATTGTTTGATGCTGGGAAACCTAGGTTGACTGCTTGTTCCACTACTAGGCCATCTGGTGAGATGAGGACTATGCCAAGTCCTGCACTGTGCCTGTTAGATGCTCCATCCACAAAGAGCTTCCACATCTCTCCAACGAATAGCTTCCAGCAAGTTGAGGGGTCGGATGATGTCTTTGGGTTGTGAGGGTTGCTGATGTTTTCTTCTAAGTCCACACCTACTGTTTGCCCCTCACTATCTAACTGTACCAAGTTTTTGTTTGTTGATGAGTCTTTGCCTGGTGCAGCATGTTTTGCTTCTTCTGCACTTTCCTCAATCCGATACGCCTTGGGATGCGGCTAAGTATCCTGTATTGGGGGTTGCGTGTTTCCTGCAGCACTTTCCGTCCCTATTTCGGTTATACCAATTAAGTCAACTGGGCAGATGTGATGACTTCCTGGTGTGAACTCTGCCACAAAGTCTGCCAAAGCTTGTGCTTTTATTGTGGTTATGGGTTGAAACTTGATATCATACTGTCCCAATTCCACCGCCCATTTCAAGATTCTCCCAGAAAAGTTCGCTCTCTCAAACAAAGCTTTTAATGGGAAAGCTGTTAGGACGATTATGGTGTGGGCGTGGAAGTAATGCGACAGTTTCCTAGAAACCATCATCAGGGCTAAAACCAGTTTTTCCAATGGTAAGTACCTGGTTTCTGCGCCTAGCAAGGTCTTGCTAACATAGAAGATGGGCAGGTGTTGGATTTCTTTCGCTTTGACCAACACCGCACTGACTGCGTGCTGTGAAACTGCCAGGTACAAAAAGAGCTCTTCTCCAGGTATTGGGGTTACTAGTAACGGTGGAGAAAACATGTATTCTTTCAAGCTTTCTAGGGCGCGGTCGCATTCTTCGTCCCACTCAAACTTAGCCTTTAGTGCTTGGAAGAATGGTCGACATCTGTCTGACGACCGACTTATGAACCGATTGAGCGCAACTGCCATGCCAGTGAAATGCTGCACTTCTTTTACTGAGTTGGGCCTCTCTAGATCCTGAATTGCTTTGATTTGAGAGGGGTATGCTTCTGTACCTTGGTTGGTCACCAGAAAGCCTAGGAATTTGCCTGATCCTACATCGAACGCACACTTAGATGCATTAAGGCGTAACTTGTTCTGCTTCAGGATCTGGAACATCTCATCTAGGTCCCTAAGATGGTCCTTCTCCTCCTTGCTCTTGACCACCACGTCGTCGATGTAAGCCTCCATCGTTCTGCCTAACAATGGTTCAAACATCTTGGTGACCATCCATTGGAATGTTTCCCCTGCGTTCTTTAGGCCAAAGGGCATGACCTTATAACAATACAACCCTCTGGGTGTTGTAAAAGATGTGACCTCCTGGTCAGGCTCATACATAGCAATTTGATGGTAACCTCTATACGCATTAAGGAAGCTAAGTCGATTATGGCCAGCCGTCAAGTCTACCAATTGGTCTATCCTGGGTAAGGGAAAGCTATCTTTTGGGCATGGCTTGTTGACTGTTTTGTAGTCTACGTAAATGTGCCATTTACTATTCTTCTTTGGCGCCACCACTGTATTGGATATCCACTTAGGATAGTGCACTTCTCTGATAGCTCCTGCCTCTAGAAGGTTTCTCACTTCTTCTGCCACTATCTCGGCGTGGTGGAGTGCTGATTTGCGAGTGTGTTGTATAATTGGTCTGGCATTTGGGTGGACGTTTAATTGGTGACAGATGAAGTTTGGGTCAATGCCAAGCATGTCATACGGCGTCCAGGCGAACACTTCGATGTTAGAGGTTAAGAATTTCATGACCTTTATTCTCTCAGTGCTGGACATAGATGAGCCGAGCAAAAAGAATTTTTCTGGGTTCTTTTCATCTATCCTTACCTGTACCAAGTCTTCCACTGCTTTTTGTTCAGTGGCTTTGCCAATATCAGCAAATAGTTCATTGCTCTCAGGTTCTTCCACCATCTATACATATCCCTTGGCAGCGCGGCTGCCATTTACTGTGACGAAGCATTGTTTGGACATAATTTGGTCTCCAAAGACCTCTTCAATTACTCCGTCTTCGTTGGGGAAACGCAATACTTGATGGTAGGTTGGCGCTATCGATCGCATGGCATGAAACCATGTCCTTCCCAAGATTATGTTGTAAATGGAAGGGACTTTCAATACCCAGAATTCCACTTGTTTCGTCATGCTTCCTGCTCTGACTGGGAGGATTATCTTGCCCACTGGCCACTCTGGCATTGAGTTGAATCTAATTATGGGAGATGTTGCAGGCGCCAAGTCTTTGTCCTCCAGTTTCAATTGTTTGAAGGCTACGTAATACATTATCTCACACGAGCTTCCTTGGTCGATCAAAATCCGTTTGATGTCGTAATCCTTGACGTGGAATGTGACGACCAGTGCATCATTGTGAGGGCAATATATCCTTGCCAAGTCTCTGTCTGAAAAAGATATGACATTCGTGGCTTTTGTTCTCCCCTTTTTGATGGCAGGTTGCGCACTTAATACCTCCCTTAAGTGCGTAGCCATTTTGATAATTTCCCTGAGCTCACATATTCACTCAGGTTTGAATACCCCATATATTACGTTAATCACGCCTTGTGGTGGGGCGTCGATCGGCATTCCGTTTGGGTTGTTGTGGTTCTGGGGGCCTCATTCTATGTACTAGTCCAGGTGCCCAGCTGCCACTAACTCCTCAAAGTGCTGTCTCAACAGCGTGCAATTCTCTGTGCAGTGCCCATTTTCATTATGGAAGGTACACCGGGATCCTTTGTCATAGTCTTTTTGTGCTTCTCCTAACTTAGCTGGCCATCAGATGAAAGGTTCATCGCGTATCTCACTGAGAATTCGGTAGATTGGCTTTTTGAACACCATGGTAATGGCAGTGCAAACTCTTAGCCACCTTTTGTCTGGATCCTCTTTGTTGGCCCGTCAGCCTCGCCCATTCCTGCTTGATCGTTCTACTGTGTTGACTTTTGCCGAAGTCTTTTTATCTGGTATTACTGTTGAGCCAGATTTTGCTTTAGCATGGGCGTCATCCTCTTCCACGCGAATATGTTGGTGCACTTTCTCCATTAAGGCCTCTATCGTGAGGGGAGGCGTCATAGTAATTGAATCCCTCAATTTGTTACCGACTGGCAGGCCCTGTTTGTATTGTGCGATGGCGAGATTTGTAGGACAATCTCCTATCTGGTTGAAAGTTTTCCAGTAGCGACTGTTGTAGGACCTCAATGTTTCTTTGTCGCTCATGTCAATGGAGAGTAACTGATCGATCTCCACTGGTGTTTTGGTGTTCGTTCTAAACCTTGTCACGAATCCCTCTGCCAATTGTACCCAGGAGGCGATGCTGTCTTCTGGTAGCCTTTCGAACCAAGTTAGACCCAGGTCGCTTAGGCTGGACGGAAACAGGATGCACATTAAAGCCTCGTTTCGCCAGTATACTGCCATAACCTGGCGAAAGTGGCTCAAATGCATGTAGGGGTTCGTTTCCCCCTCATAAGTGGTGAATTTGGGCTGGTGAAAGCTCAAAGGTAGTGGTGCGTTCTCAATTGCCGGAACGAACGGCGAGGTCTGCAGCCTTACTAATGCTTTGTCTGTTGGTTCGTAAGTAAGGCACGGTATTGGCATTCCTACCTCGACGCTCCCATGCGTCTGAGGAGCCAACCGCTGAAGGGCTGAAACTCTGCGCGGGTCACCCGCCCTGGTATCTTCCTTCCATCGTGCCCGTTGCTCTAGCACAGTTCGCAAATCAGATGATCTACGTCTGGTACGTGCGCGAGGGCCGATAGGTGCTTCCCTCAGTATATGACCTCTCAGTTCTTGTTCTCTCAGACCTAGAGTAACGAGTCCTGGGAGTTCTTGACTGAGTGTCGCCTGTTCTTAGGCTCCTACCCTCTGCTTACGATGGTGTGGTATGCCTACCACGATCTTCCGAGTGGCGAGGGGGCGTGTTACTTTTACACCCCTCTCCTGTTGCCACCCCTTTTCCTTTGATCTGGCGCTTCATAGACTCTATGTCTGCTGCCATCTTCCTTATTAACTCGTCTTGTTCCTTTACGCGATCCTCCAGAACTTGAGGATCCATCCTCCACCTCTGTCTTTCAGGACTTTGAGAGCGACGGGGCTGTTAGCCCGCCTTTCCCTGGCATCTCTCCGGGGGTTCTGTCACTGGGGCTCTAAATTCGCCACGAGAGGGATAGAAGGAAAACCTTCGCGCCTTCCACGCCCCTCTGGGGTTTGTCCGTCGATAGCGGACTGCGGCAAATCTTTATTGTGCGCCATTACTTCCAATTAGAGAGGAAAAACTTGATCAAGAGGTTTTGTTCTTTCTGGTTTTCCCACAGACGGCGCCAATTGTACGAGCACGAAATATTCTTCCCGTATAATCCTGTTGATCAAGTCTGTGCTTCTCCATACGTCGTCGCTTTACTCCCTGAAAACACAAACGTGAGCTAGCCGGCGGGTGTGTACCGGATACCCCTTCGATGCCTAAGTCAGCAAAATAGACAAATAGGCAAAAGCTCTGTGTATTCAAGAATCGAAGTTGTGTTACCTCTTCCACAGGTTCTGTTATGAGCTTTTATAGGTTCCGCGTGGCACAATCCTAGTAGGACTCTTGTTCTTCCATGTAGAGTCGTCCTAGGAATCACACTCCTAAAAGATAATGTTTATCCTTCAACACACCCCTCACTGCTTAAACCAAGTGAGATGGTTTTACCTCGGTAGTATGACAAATGACCGAGCTAACATAGCCATGCTAAAGCGGCAGAAATGACCGAGCTCCAACTAGCTCGGTTCTTCCCTTCATTGCTTATACCTCGGTTTGGTCCGTCGAGACCGAGCTAACGAGAGCTAGGTCCACCATAAGAAGCTCAAATACCTTGGTTCTGAATACCATGACCGAGCTAACTATTACCATACCGACCGTGGTAACTGTATCTACAACTGGACCGAGCTAGCTGCAAAGTCCTTCCTCTCGGCCCTTTTTACTGCGGCCCAAAGATCGGCCCACCAACGCACCTTAGCCTAACTCGGCCCTAGTGCATATAAAAACTCCTTCTCAGTAACCAAACAACCCAAACAACTCATCAAAACAAGATTGGATGTAACTCTCATTGCAAACAAAACCAAAATTTTGGGTGGACTCCCCAAACTGGCTTCTTTTTTCTTCCAATTGCATTCATTACTTGAGCCACCAAGTTTGGTCAGCCAACCTCTTAATTGCAATTTCTAAGAGATTGAAAATTGAATCACCAATTCATTTCATTTATGTAAATTATGAGTTCGATTTTGGGATTTTTGGATATGTAGGTTCTTCTAAATTGAAAGATGATTATAAAAAAATATAGAAATTAAAAGGATTCATTACTGTACTTCGCAATAATTATTATTTTTAGCTTATTTAAGTTATAAGTAGAAGTTGCATTAAATATTTTAACATAGATTTTCGACCAAAAAAAAAAAAAAGAAAATTTTAGAAAACTACAAGTTACACGAAACATATCTTTTGTTCACACTTATCTTTGCTGTTTTTATCCAATGTTCATTCAACAAAAATAGTAATGAACAAGATTATTTTTCAAAAAATAGTAGTATAACAAAAATTTTATATATAATTTTTACCAGAATAATGTCACAGTCACATTTTTATCGTGAGTAATGCTCTACAAATCAACAAATTATAAAAATAAAAAAAATAATAAAAAAAAAAACTCTTACTCATTAATATGACACCTATCACATTATTGAAAAAAGTCATATTTCAAAATTCTTTATTGCACAACACGTAAGTTAGTTTTTTTCAAAAAAAGAGTGTGACATTTGTTAATTCACAAAACACTTTTTTGTTTTGTCATTTTAATAGATACTTTGTTTTAAAATGATACATTTCAATATAATCATATCATTCTATATGTAAATTATATATATGTATATATATATATACTATGCTTCTATATTATTTATCATTTGTTTTTTTTTTAAATTTAAGGGATGATAAAAATTGTAGTACGTAGATAAACATTGCCAAACTAATATAACTTATTTAGGGTCCGTTTGGGAAGGGCTTTTTTGGACTTTTTTGGCTATTTTAGCCACAAAAGACAAAATAAGCTATTTTAGCCACAAAAAACAAAACATCACATCCAACCCATAATCATTACATTCTTCTCTCACAAAAAAAGTCAAAAAAGCCAAAAAGCTAAAAAGCTCTTCCCAAACCAAGTTTTTTAACCCAGGCTAAAATAGTCAAAAAAACTAAAAAGCTAAAAAGCCAACCCACTTTCCAAACGGAGGCTTAAAAGGGTGTTGTACAAGTAGACCCAGGATGGGAACGTGGCTGGCTCTGCTGCTGTGGGTTGGAAGTTGGAGGGCATTTACTTCTTCTCACAAACGGGGTTGGAATTATTGATTGATATTCATCAAGGGTTACACCAACCCCCAACCCATACATCGCATCAACATGTGTGTGGACTCCAATTTGATCTATAAATTTTGATATTGTCTCTGTTTAGAAAGTTGAGGTGGGTTTTTTTTATAGTTAAAATAATCACAAAAAAATAAAATAGATTTTTTAATTTAATAAGATAAAATATCACATCTAATTCATAATTATTATATTATTTTTCTCACAAAAAGTCAAAAAAGTCAAAAAATCGTTCCCAAATAAGATTTTTTAACCCATGCTAAAATAGTAAAAAAATCAAAAAGCCAACATACTTCCCAAATGAACCCAATGCGGTTGGAGATTAATAAGTTGAAGCATGATGCCAACTAATTCTACTCTCTTGATTGGTAACCTAACCCTAAGTTAGGGTTATGAATTGGGTTGTGAAAAAAAAAAAATTAGATATTTTTGAAATATTATTTCATATCGTTGATATAATATTTTTGACAACTAAAAAATCACAACTCATATCAAGGTGAGGCCTACTAATAACCCTTTTTTTCTTTCTTGTTTTTGCATTTTTTTAAGAATCTAAAACAGTTAATGCGTTTGGTAATAATGACTATGAAAGTTAATTGTTTTATTCTTTCTATATTTGCTTTTTGCCTAGAAATTACTATAGTATCCTTAGATCATATTTGTTTGGCGGATTAAATTAGATGAGATTATTAATAAAATAATAGTTAGTGAAAATATTGTTAATGTGGGATTTGTTAGTGAGAGGATTAAGTAAAAGTGTGTTTGTTTTGATGATAGTATAGGAGATGGTTAAAACATCTCTAACAATGATAGTCAAAATAGCTATTCAAAATTTCACTTTACTATTTTAGCTAGTCATTTTTTTAATACACACTCCAACAAGGCTATTTACTTTAGCTATCTTCTATTAAAATATTCTTATACTTTAACTATCTTATTTCCTAACTAAAAAAAAAAAAAAAATAACTTCTTTCAAATTATTATTCTGACGCCCCAAATCTACACTATTGGTTGTAGTCAAAAGAAAGTCACTAATGAGTCCTATGGTCAATAACCAAGTTAGACCCCAGATCGCCAGAGGAGTCAAATTAGCCTCCCTTCTAAATCCAGCTTTCTTAGGTAGCGCACTACCTTTTTGACAGATCTTAAGAGGCATTGACACAAGGTCTCGTAAGCGACGTCAGGAGTTATATTGGTGTTAGAATATAAGTACATAATAAAAGAATAATTACGAATATCCTTAATTACAAAAGCTCGTTCCATTACATTACATCCCAAAAAATAATTTAAATTTTCATATGAGCCTAACAAAACATCACAAGGGAAATTTCTCACTTTTCTAAGATAGCCAAATGTCTTCAAAGGTTTCCGGCTCGTCGTCTCTTGCTATAAGCTCCTTTTCAGCACCTGGCATGATACGCCATGAGCTTTAAATGCCCAGTAAACGCACACACACCCCATCCATTTTTCTCAATCCAATATACAACAACATTTACAAAAAAGACAAAGGAAAGGATCATGGCATTTAAGTTCATAGCACAGATTATATGATTAGTTGTTAATAGTCTAGAAATCCCCCAAAAAGATTTCGTCCTCCTAACTCCAAGAATTGGACGCAGATTATTCGCTATGCCCCTTCTTTTGCTGCTTTGTTGCAGACCTTACCTCAGATGCCTACCAACAGTTATACACCGCGTAGCACCAACCGAGGGCCTCAAAAGAGACGGTAATGATGGGCCTAGCCTAAGTCCTCCTTACACCGAACTACCTAGGGTCCGAATACAACCGCTCCATTCAAGGGTTCCGAACAACCAATTGCGCAAGACTTACTCATTTTAATCCACTACTAATATCAACTTAAGATTCTCATCATTTATGATGTATGACTAGTGTGGTCGTTAAATCTCTTTATAATACCAACCCATTTAGTTTTTCCCTTTTCACATTAAGTGTATTACACATTAGTGGTTAGCACAAGTAAGAACAAAATAAGGCCATTCAAGGTGAAACTCAAGCATGAAAGTATAACATATATTACAACAATATGTCATGATAGCACAAAAGCATTAACTATAACAAGAACCGCATTGTTCAGATTTCCAGCACTGCACCGGTTCAAAAATATAAAAAAATATATTTTTTAAGGGTTCCAGAAATGTGGCTTTTGGAGGATTTGTAGAGAATCAAGTCTAGTTTCAAAACCATTTTACGGAAGTAGGGCGGCCCTTTTTTATTTTTAGATATTTAAGAAATACACAGACTTTGTCCAGATTTGACAATTGTTACAAAATTTGGTGTTTCTCTTAAAATATTCATTCATTTTCATTGAAATAATTTTTTTTTGAAAGCTAACCTTCAGAGCAAAATTTTGATGTAAAAATGAACGTGATACCATTTTTATATAAATTTTCTAGAATTTTCCAAAGTCCTCTGTTTTAACAGGTTCTTTGCAGCAAGTATTTAGAAAAATAAAAAGGGTCATAAAAATAAATCCAAGGTCTTAGCCAAAATTTTCACATACTCTATATATGTCAATTAATACCCCTTTAAAACAGATTTTGAGTTGGTGAAGGTTTGCTATGGAAATAAAATCAAAAACCTTGAGAAAAGCTTGTTGGAAATTGCAAGGAAGAAAAGGGACATTTCATTTTCAAACCATACATCATCTAATAATGTGGTAACTTTTAATATCATGTGAAATATATTTTTAGCATGTATTATGAAGGGGAAAAACATTATGATTGATTGAGAGGAGAGGTGTATGAGATTTACCTTAGTTCGCTAGATCTTTTTCCTACTTGCTGCTCTCTTTTCTTCTCTTTTTCTCTCAAGCTCACTTGCTCTCCCTTTCCTTCTCTCTTAGTTGTGTGTTGTGCGTGTATGGAGTGAAATACAATAGCTAGCAAGGCTTGTATTTATAGGCCAAGGAGGAGAGAGAAGCGTTGGTTTGGTTTGGTCGGTTTTCAATAGAAACTATTCAAGTTTGGTTGGTTTGTAATTGGATCCAATTAAGATTTGTGTCAATTAATCTTGATTGAGAGAAATTAATCCTATTTACTAGTTAATTGGGAGACAAAAAAGATATAGTAATGTGGGAGCCGGTTTTTTGGAACAATCAGAAGCGTACTCTAGAAGACAGACTTTACACGGCTCTACCCTGCACGATAAGGATGCCGAATATAGTAGATAGGCCGAATAGATACTGAGCTATGGAGTCGAGTAAAAAAGAGGATAATGAGTGACAAGTGGGACTGGCCACGAGGCCCAAGAAAGAAGTATAAATAAAGGAACAACAGATTAAGAAAGGTATGTGAGAATTATTGTGCTTAACTTAGAATACAAGCATTCTTGAGTGTGGATTCTGACTTATCCGTCGGAGTGCTAATTCCGGCACCCCCGACCGGAGTGTTTATTCCTTTTCAGGTGACCAGAAGAGGATCACGAGCGTTCTCCAAGATCAGAAGAGTATTTCCAAATCACATCTCCACAATTGGGGCCATCTATGGGAATACTCAAGCACATCCATGGCAAGCGTGACGGAAGATCCTCTGACAGTCACTGTCGACCCCATATCGCAAGATGAAACCACTCCAACAAACTTGCTTGGAACAGAGACTATCGCCGCAAGACGTGCCTTGAATTTCACCTCACCTTCGACTTCGGAGCACGAGACAATGCAGGCGATCATGGAACAAACAAAGCAAAATGAACAAAGATTGGAGAACATGAACGCTGAAAACGAACGACTTCGAGAAGATTTGACCTTGGAAATGGCAAAGTCCAAGCAAGCTGCGTGCCTAAATCCGGAATGATCTCCGAAGGCAGGTAGGCGACAACCTCGAGCACGACAAGACACTGATAGCGACTACGACTCATTATCCCCGGAGCCCAGGAAGAAGGGACGACATGAAACCACCAGCTCTTCTAAAAAAAGTCCCCGTACAATGCACAAGCGAAGAAGGAACAGTTCGGATGAAGACCAACACGATCCCTTCGTATGACGGATTGCAAAGGCTGCGCTACCCAAGAAATTCAAAGCACCGTCGTTCACCTTGTACGACGACAAATCAGACCCTATCGACCACATCCGCTACTACAAACAGGCCATGACATTGCATGCAGACGACGAAGCCCTCATGTGCCGAATATTTCCCAGCAGTTTGGGACCATTGGCGGTCAGGTGGTATTATAAACTGGAGCTGGCTTTGATTAAAACCTTCCACCAACTACAGAAATCCTTCAGGGCCAGATTCATCACCAACGAAGTCTAGCCAAAGTAAGCCGACTCTCTCTGGGCAATGCAAATCCTGCCAGGGGAAACACTAAGAGCATATTCAGCGCGATATTGGGAATGTTTTAATCTTGTTGATGACGCCTGCAACGACTCCATGGCCATCACCGCCTTCAAAATGGGATTACCCCCAGATAGTGCCCTCTGCAGTTCCTTGACTAGAAGACCCCCCAAAACAGTTTGGGGGTTGATGAAGAAAGTAGAGGAATACTGCAAAGTCGAAGATGACGCCTTGTGGATTAAAGCCGGACACATGGCCAACAAAACGGCCCCTCTCGAAATTGCTCAGCCAATAAGTTCTGCACCACCTCAGAGCCCTGAACCACGACAGCAGGCTAAACGAGACAAGAGACGGGATTCTCGCCGATCCAGCGATCAATGCTCACACCAAGCAAATGAGCAACTGCAGGTCGATAACAGGCGCACAAAGTACGCCGACAAAAAATATACGGAGCTGTCAGAGCCAATTAGCTTGATTATGTCCAAAATCCAACATCTTCCGTTCTTTAAATGGCCGTCCAAGATGGTGGGACCTCCTGACACGAGAAGGCAGGACAAGCGTTGTGAATATCACAAAGATCACGGTCATGACACGGACAGTTGCTATGTCTTGAAAGACCACCTTGAGGAATTGGTGCAAGATGGTTGGCTCCAGCAACACATCCGAAAGAGCACAATCAAAATTGTCGCCCTTCGGCAAGAGTAACCACCCTTCGGCGTTATTCATATGATATACAGCCTTCCAACGCCACAAACCATACACGCAATTCATTCAGCCTCCCAGACGCAACGCACACAAACGAAACAGCCCCACGAAGCTCCGAGCATTACCTTCGATGATTCCGATCTTATCGGCATAACGCTCCCCCATATTGATCCATTGGTCATTGAACTACACGTGAACCGATTTACCGTTGAACACGTCCTTATAGACCAGGGGAGCACTTCGGAGGTCATGTATTACGAGACCTTCATGAAGCTCGGTCTCAACGAATTAGGCCTGTCTCCGGCTCCTCATCCATTATTCGGCTTCAATGCAAATCCAGAGTACCCGTTGGGGAAAATCACGTTACCCATTCGGGCGGGCTCCCAAACGGTGGATGTGGAATTCTTGGTCGTCAAGCTCCCTTCGCCATATAACCTCATCATGGGGCGAACTTGGTTACATACTATTTAGGTCGTGCCAAGCACCTATCATCAGCTGCTACGTTTCTCGACCGAACACGGCGTTGAGCAAATTCATGGTTCCCGGCAATCTGGACAAGCATGCTATCTCCTTTTTGGAAAGACACCAACGGAGACGTAGGCCAACTCCACTGAAGTGTCCAAGCGTGAGAGTCTCGACGATATCGGATGACTCCCTGTCGAAAAGCCACGGAAGCTCTAGGCGATACCAGCAACAGCCTCCCAAGACGAATGCTTAACACGTCCAGCTGCGCCGCTACACGTCGGGAAAGTTGCTCCTGAAGGTATTTTCGGATGATAGGAGGCCAGTTGATGGAAATTAGGCACGCGGGCCTGCTCCTAACGCACTTGCGCAAATTCTATCATTAAACTCAACCTGTGGGGAATGATATTGGTTCTGAATGGCTCACCATGTAAACTTTCCACTTATGTAATGAAAGATTCCTGTTTACTCACTATGCAATCCAGTTCAAAAGTATTCCAAATAAAGCCTCCGGATTCGGAGCCTCATCGGCGCATGACGTCCTTGGGCCGATAAAGCCTCCGGATTCGGAGCGCCCTTCGTGGATGTCATGATTGGCCAAATAAAGTCTCCGGATTCGAAGTCCCATCGGCACACGATGTCCTTGGGCCGATAAAGCCTCTAGATTCAGAGCGCCCTTCGTGGATGTCACGATTGGCCAAATAGTCTCCGGATTTGGAGCCCAATCGGCGCATGATGTCCTTGGGCCGATAAAGCCTTCGGATTCGGAGCGCCCTTAGTGGATGTCACGATTGGCCAAATAAAGTCTCCAGATTTGGAGCCCCATCAGCGCATGACATCCTTGGGCCGATAAAGCCTCTGGATTCGGAACGCCCTTCGTGGATGTCACGATTGGCCAAATAAAGTCTCCGGATTCGGAGCCCCATCGGCACATGACGTCCTTGGGCCGATAAAGCCTCCAGATTCAAAGCGCCCTTCGTGGATGTCACGATTGGCCAAATAAAGCCTCTAGATTTGGAGCCCCATCGGCGCATGACGTCTTTGGGCTGATAAAGCCTCTGGATTCAGAGCGCCCTTCATGGAAGTCACAATTGGCCAAATAATGCCTCCAGATTCGGAGCCCCATCGGCGTATGACGTCCTTGGGCCGATAAAGCCTTCGAATTCGGAGCGCCCTTCGTGGGTGTCACGATTGGCCAAATAAAGACTCCAGATTCAGAGCCCCATCGGCGCATAACGTCTTTGGGCCGATAAAGCCTCCGGATTCGGAGCGCCCTTCGTGGATGTCACGATTGGCCAAATAAAGCCTCTGGATTCGGAGCCTAATCAGCGCATGACGTCCTTGGGCTGATAAAGCCTCTAGATTCGGAGCGCCCTTCGTGGGTGTCACAATTGGAAAAATAAAGCCTCCGGATTTGGAGCCCTATCAATGCATGACGTCTTTGGGCCTATAAAGCCTCAGAATTCGGAGCGTCCTTCGTGGATGTCACGATTGGCCAAATAAAGCCTCCGGATTCAGAGCCCAATCGGCACATGACGTCCTTGGGCCGATAAAGCCTCCGGATTCAGAACGCCCTTCATGGATGTCACGATTGGCCAAATAAAGCCTCAAGATTCGGAGCCCCATTGGCGCATGACGTCTTTGTGCCGATAAAGCCTCCGGATTCGAAGCCCAATCGGCGCATGACGTCTTTGGGCCGATAAAGCCTCCAAATTCGAAGCGCCCTTCGTGGATGTCACAATTGGCCAAATAAAGCCTTCGGATTCGGAGCCCTATCGGCACATGACGTCTTTGGGCCGATAAAGCCTCCGGATTCGGAGCGCCCTTCATGGATGTCACGATTAGCCAAATAAAGCCTCTGGATTCGGAGCCCAATCGGCGTATGACGTCTTTGGGCCGATAAAGCCTCCAAATTCGGCAGACCAAATAGTGCCACCGAGCGACGCTTAAGGGCCGAGTAATATTCCGAATTCGAAGCGCCCTCCAGAATGAAATCATTTACACGTCGAAGCAGGGATATGTAGGTTGAACCAGTACAACTGCATGAACAAGACAAAATGTTCCAGCATACAAAAATTCAGAATAAGACAAACTTTTAGAATGAAACATTTTATTCGATCAAACAGTGATTACAAAAGAACGCAATCTGCGTTCAAAGCATTACAATGTCTATTCTCATATGGCATCGCGTTGATATAAGCGGCAACCCTGAATCAACGCCCGCTGATCAGAGAGCACCGGCAACTTGAAATGCTTTGATTTGACTGTGCTTGAATCCACAATTCACAACGACGATATAATCACCATTGAGGCGGGGACCTTTGGCACCATAGACAACGTCAAGGCCAAGATCCAAGAGAAGAAAGGAATTCCCCACGAAAGCAGCAATGCTCAATGGTCGCGGCGCTACATCACCCTCATTTCTCGATCGCGATTGCGGAGAACTTCGCCATTGCTGTTTCTCCCGTAGAGGTGATCCGCTTTGACGACTTAGAGGCTGACGTTTTTCCCATTTTTTGAATGCTCTACCTCCCGCACGAATGGGTTCTCTGCTGCGATCCTTTGCAATGTCAAGCTCAGCTAGAGTCCGAGCTTCTCCTCTGCTGCTGAAGAAAAACTCCATTCAACATTCACACTTATCTAACCCCACGCAACAAAATCGTTTTAAATCGAGTCTGAGCACAGTAAGCGAAGTCATTGGAGCGAAAAGTCTGAGGTGATTTATTTCTAAAATCCTTGCAGTGGCCCCCAGGCGATTTCATTAACATTGAACTCCAAAAGACAGACGCCGAGCGATATCAGCCGTAGCCACTCCATGTACCAATCTTTGGCCTTTTTGTTTTTGGGGTTAAAATCGCCTGATTATATAAACAGCAATTATAGATGGGCTGACTGTCTTCGAATTCGGAGCCCCTGGTGCATGATACCTTTGGGCCGATTAAGCCTCCGAATTTGGAACCTCATCGCCGCAACCAACCTTGCGTGACACGCCAAAAATATATTTAGTGAAGAATGCTCATGACAAGCCGGCATATAACCGTTCAGAATTAAAATGCCTAATTGATTCGAGCCGGTCAATGTCTATACAATGAAATGCATGCAAACACGTGTGTGCCGAATGAAATTTACAAAGAAATATTTAAAATAGAACGTTTTATGCAATAATTACATAGTTATGAATGCGATCTGCGTTCGAACGTTACATTGAATATTTTTATGCGGCGTCGCCATCATCCTCACTCTGCTTGACTTCAAAGGCGGAAAACGGAAAATGGTTACGTTGGTACAGTGGCAATACCGAATCGATCCCCACTGCTCGGAGAGCTTCCTCGGCCTGAAGCGCCTTAATCCAACCATGCTTAAATCCACGATTTTTGCATCAACAAACTTCTTCGGTGAGCTTTTCCTTGGTCTTCTGTATCCCTACTTTTTGGCCATCGTGGAAGCCTTTTTCATAGGCCTTCCCCTTCGCGGACTCCATGGCGAACATGCTCGCCATATCGCGATCGGCAAGCGCGGTACTGATAAGCCGTTGGGTGACCCTTTCTTCAACAATTAGGTTAGCCTGTCCGACGGGTTGTGCCTGAACGGCCTTGGCCTTCCCTAGCTCATGCTCAACCGATTCCAGGAGAGCCTCCAAGCTTCGGATGCGTTCATCCCTCTTCTCTATTTCTCGGTGGGAAGCACGGAGACGTATGCCGATTTCGTAAGCGGTATAGAGCCCCTTCACCGCACCGTGAATGCCTTCACAAAATAATTCAAAGTCTTGTCGACCTACCATCGACTGCTGGACCTCGGGAGGAAAAATCTGTCTAGCAAATTCGACTGCCACACTCGAATCTCGAACGATTGAGTTCGCATCTGTCATGGGCCTATTCCCCACGAAAACTACAAAACTCATTGGGCGTGGGTTCTCACCAGGCTCCCTTCCAGAACAGGGTTGCGAGGATTTGCCCTGTGGCTCCTTGTCCCTCCTGGGCGACCTACTTCAACGACGATGAGATTGGCGTCTCTTCTGATTCCTCGAAATCCTACCTCCCGAGCGTGAAGGTTCGCCACTTCGATTCAAGTCTCCTCCCAGCTCAGCTAGCGTCCTCACTTCTCCTTTGCTGTTAAAGAAGAGTCTATTCGACATTCACACTTATTTATTCTTCATCAAAGACCTGGACTGAGTTGCTCACTAAGCACTTAAATAGGACCTTCATTCATAGATTCCCTACGAAGGCAGCGCCTCCAAGGCAATCTAATTAATATCGAAACCTCAACAGCCCGAAGCCGACCAAGTCGTGCCCCCATCAAATACTGATTCAGGCAGTGTTAACTTTCGCCGCTTCACGAATACACTCGCCAACATTATACTATTCGGCGTCTCAAATCCATGAAGCAGCTGGGGCAAGGGCAGATTCATCAATGTATTTGGCTTCAGTACCGCAGCCGCTTCACAAATACACTCGCCAATATTGTACTGATTCGGCGTTTCAAATTCATGAACCAGCTGGGGCAAGGGCAGATTCATCAATCTATTTGGCTTCAGTGCCACAGCCGCTTCACGAATACACTCGCCAATATTGTACTGATTCGGCATTTTAAATTCATGAACCAGTTGGGGCAAAGGCAGATTCATCAATCTATTCGGCTTCAGTGTCGCAGCCGCTTCACGAATACACTAGCCAATATTATACTATTCAGCGTCTCAAATCCATGAGGCAGCTGGGGCAGGGGCATATTCATCAATCTACTTGGCTCCAGTTCGGTTGGAGTGCCGCAGCCGCTTCATGAGTCGATTTACTCGTCCTATTCGGCACAAAGAGTCGATTTACTTCGGATAAATTGAGATTAAACTAATATAATGGCCAAGATTACACTGTTATCCAAAGTAGTGGAAGGCAAAACCTTTCATTAATATCAAAAACTGCGTACAAGTAACAGTGAAACGGGAAGGAAATTTTCATTAATAAATTGAGCTCAGATAGTAACTAATTTATACATAAAAATTACCTTGAATCCACTAAACAAAAACGTACATTGAAATTAAAGATACTTGCTCAAGTGGCTCAACGTCCACTTGCTCGGGATCAGACTCAAGTGGCTCAACGTCCACTTGGTCGTATGGAATTGGCAAGGCCAATGTAACTCTAACGGCAGCAAGGGCTTTGAGCCACCCATGTTTGAATCCCCGATTCCCAAATTTGGGGACCTCATCTACGTATTCCTTCAAGCCGGCGCTCTTCCCAGCTTCTAGCGCTGTAGAAGCTACAGATTCGGCTTTTTCCTTGGCCGCCTTCAATTCTTCTAACTCGGCCTCTGCCTTGGAAAGCACCTCCTGGGCTAATTTGAGCGACTCCTCGCTCGCGTTCGCCATATCCTCGGCTTCGGATCTGAGCTAGTCAGCAGTCCGAGCCCTCTCCTTTTCAGCTTCGGCTCGAGCACTTTCCATTGCGGCCCTCATCGCCTCGAACTCGGTCCTGCTTCTTTCACCTTTAGCTTCAAACTTTAAGCGACCAATTCTCTCAATGGCATTACACTCCCGGCGACCTAGTTCGGCTATCCTTCCAACCGTCTACAAAACAAGTTTGGATCACCACACCAAGCAACATTGTATGCAAACCAAACCAAACGAGCAAAAAAAAAGAAAGTATCGTATACATACCAGAAGGGCCGACTGGGCAGCGAATGCTATAGCTACCAAATCCGGCTCTTCTCGAAAGGTGGCCTTGTCAGCCGGTAGTGAAACCAAGGCGGCTAAGCTCAACACCACGGCTGGATCCTTCATGGTAGATGCGCCAGAGGAGATTGGCATGCCTTTGATCTTCGGTTAAACAACGAAGGGGACAACCACATCGGATTCCTCTAAGCGAGGCCGTTTGTCAGCAGGGCTATCCTTTGAGTCGGCCTCTCTCTTGGCGGAACATTTTTCGCACCACTCTTCTGAAACCAGTCGTTCTTCCGTAACCTGCTGTTCAGCCCCCTCCATCTCGGCCTCAACAAGTTGCGTCGTTTCATCTCCAGTAACCGGTTGTAAGGACTCAACCGGGGCAGGCTCAGAACGAGCGACCTTGGCTTTCTTTCGAGCGGCCATTCGCTCGAAATTTCTCTTTCTCGTCATTTGTGTGAGATTCTCCCCAGCCATGACTTCTGAAAAAGTGCTGGGAAGGTCTCCTAAGTTTGTAAAAATATCTCCGAAGGAAAACTCTGCCCGATCCGAAGTGGACGGTGAGTTAGGCTGGTTAAGACCGGTTGCCTCAAACGCTGATTTCAGAGCTTCGTCGACCTCTTCGGCCTCAACGGCGAACTCGCTCGATAATTCGGCATCTACTTCAACAACCGGCTCTAAGCTTTGCTCCGAATCAGAAGCTTCGAGACCAATTTGTCTAAGGATCTTGAAACTGGGGAAGACAAGAGCCGTAAGGTGTTGTTCGCCGGTTGGGATCGGGATGTCGTCTATGGGCGAGAACGTAGTGTAGGTAGGCTCGTACCGCAGGAGAATATGAGCAGCCTTCCCTTGCTTCTGTACGTTTGGATGGCCAAGGTACTTTAGTGCAGTTTTAATTTCCGCAAGGATTGCGTCGTCAGCCGAAGTCAAAATTCTCTTCAACTTATTGCCTACAAGAACAAAGTGTAAGGTTTGGAGAAAGAGCCGCATAAAAGAAAAATCAACAAACAAGGAGTTACACGGTAACCTGGTTCACCCCTTCGTCTGAGAATAGGGTCTAGGAGATCTTCGCCTTCGCCGAACTCCCAGTTGCCTCGGACATTGACCATTACATTGTCAACTCGTTTGCCAGAGCTGGCAAGCATCGTTACCAAATGATGGTCGGTGTCCTTGGCCCTAAGAAAGTAGCGCCCGAGGCGACCGGAGGATTTGGCTAAAGCATAACAGTGCCGAATCGCCGGAATGCCAAGGTTAATCTTGAGACACCGGTTCAACTCTACGATTTCCATTACGATTCAAAAAAAATTCACATTGGGTTGCGAAGGAATCAGATTCCAATAGCGGAGGACGGCCCTGAGAAATGGGTGTAGGAGAAAGCGAACTCAGCCCTCCGCAATAGATAGGAGAGGGAAGACGATTATATTTTGGTCGTCCCTCTCCATATCAAGGGTATTGTCCGTTACTAGAGAAATATGGACATCCTCAGGGATAGAAAAATGTCTTCGGAACCTAGAAATTCGACCCTCGGAAAGGAGGTCTTTCAAATGCTTAGCCATTCTAATAAGGACTCAATGATACTCTGAATCAAAAATAAAAGCAGGAAATAGGACTGTAAGAAGAAGAGAAGAAAACTTACGAAAAGCAAAGGAGACAAAGAGAGAACGGATAGCAGTTACAGAAAACGCGTCGAAGAAGAGATACCGACTGTCAGTCCAGGAGGTACAAATATTCGAAAAAGCATATTTTCGAAAGGACTTGAGTTTCAAATCGTAATAAAAGCGAGAGAAGCACGAATGGGGCGGGAAAGCGTTACAGTGACCAAAAAACACGTACGCATTCTGACACGTATCGGGAAGAGGATTAACCGCCGAATTCTTGACTTCTAGCCAAACACGTCGACTAACTGATGCTTGCGAGGTGTTTGGGGGGCAATTGTGGAAGCCAGTTTTTTGGAATAATCAGAAGCGTACTCTAGAAGACAGACTTTACACAGCTCTACCCTGCACGATAAGGATGCCGAATATAATAGATAGGCCGAATAGATACTGAGCTATGGAGCCGAGTAAAAAAGAGGATAATGAGTGACAAGTGGGACTAGCCACGAGGCCCATGAAAGAAGTATAAATAAAGGAACAACAGATTAAGAAAGGTATGTGAGAATTATTGTGCTTAACTTAGAATACAAGCATTCTTGAGTGTGGATTCTGACTTGTTCGTCGGAGTGCTAATTCCGGCAACCCCGACCGGAGTGTTTGTTCCTTTTCAGGTGACCAGAAGAGGATCGTGAGCGTTCTCCAGGATCAGAAGAGTATTTCCAACCACATCTCTACAAGCAATAAATGCCCCCCATTCCTCCATGATGGTCAAAGATTTGTTGCATTTATGTACAAGATTTGCTATGAATAAAAAATACGCTTCTATGTCCTTTTCACCACCTATAGCTAGCTACCTTATTTACCCATGTGAAAATTTGATTTTTTGTTAATAAAATATAGAGGATATTTTGTATAAATTAATAAAATATTGGTTGTACATTTATTGAATAAAATATTAAGGTTTTGGGGTCAAAATGCAATAATTAAGAAAGAAAAGGGTACAATCGGAAATTTTGAAATAAAACGTATCTTTAAGTTATATAATTAATAAAATAATGATCGGAAAAAAAATTCGAGCCACATGGTACCGATTCGCAACAAAAGGCGAGATACCGAGCTAAAACTGCGATTACCGAAAACTAGGATTTTTCTCTTATAATTTTTCATTCTAGGGTTTCTAAATTATTAATTCAGGGTTTTAAAATGTTTCTTAAGTTCTCAGAGTTGATTAGGGTTTGCTGATTAGCTCGCACAGTTTTTCCTGATTTCTAAGGTTTAATTTACAAGAAATGGAAAAACAAGATTTCTTATTGAAATTCTGTAACTATATGCGTTTGGGGACATTACAAAGATTTAGGGCCTCACAACCTATCCCCCTTAAAATAATTTCGTCCTCAAAATTACAATCACTCGTTACGCTCAAAAAGTTGGGGATAGTTTGTTTGCATTGCGTCTTTACGTTCCCAGGTTGATTCTTCAATTCCACGATGTCGCCAAAGCACCTTTACTAGATGAACTGTCTTGCCCCTAAGATTCTTCTCTTGACTATCTTGTATTGCTATAGGTCCTTCTTCAAAGGTAACATCCTTGTCGAGACTGATTTCTTCCCAGTTGATGACATGTGATGGATCGGCAACATACTTCCACAACATAGATACATGAAAGACGTTATGTATCCCGGCTAACTGCGGGGGTAATGCTAGTCGATATGCCACTTCACCCACCTTCTCCAGTATTTCAAAAGGTCCAATATATCGTGGTGATAGCTTCCCTCTTCTTTCAAAACGTACGATTCCATGCCTAGGATGCACCTTTAGGAACACGTGGTCGCTTACTTCAAACATCAATGGCCTTCTCCTCTTATCTGCATAATTTTTTTGACGGTCTTGAGCAATCTTTAACCGTTGTCGGATCAATTTGACCTTCTCAGTGGTCTCTATGACAAGTTCGAGTCCTATTAGACTCACTTCACCTATTTCCGTCCAACAAATTGGCGATTTATAAGGTCGCCCATATAATGCTTCAAAAGGTGCCATACCAATGCTAGCATAAAAGCTATTGTTATAGGTGAATTCAATTAAAGGTAGGTGTCGTTCCCAACTTTCTTGAAAATCCATTGCACAAGCTCTCAACATATCTTCAAGTGTCTGGATGGTACGTTCAGATTGTCCATCCGTTTGTGGGTGAAAAACAGTGCTAAAACATAACTCAGTACCCAGAGCTTCTTGCAGACTTCCCCAAAATCGGGAGGTGAATCGTGGATCACGATCTAACACAATAGATACCGGAATTCCATGTAGTCGAATGATTTCCCCAATGTAGAGCCTGCACATAGACTCTAAAGTGTTGGTTATCTTATAGGGTAAGAAATGTGCTGACTTAGTGAGGCGATCCACTATTACCCATATAGCATCGCACCCTCTGGGTGTCTTGGACAGCCCTATCACAAAGTCCATTGTCGCGTACTCCCACTTCCATTCGGCTATTGGTAGGGGTTGAAACATTCCTCCTGGTTTCTGATGTTCCGTCTGCACTTGTTGGCATGTTAGACATTTTGCTACAAATTTAGCCACATCCTTCTTCATTCTGCTCCACCAATACTGCCTCTTCAAATCTTGGTACATTTTAGTCCCTCCTAGATGTACAGCAAATACAGAGTGATGACATTTCTTAAGTACCTTTTCTCTAAGCAACTCATTACTTAGTACAAACAATCTACCTTGATATCTTAAACTCCCATTAGGGTGAATTACCTAATCGAGCATGGGTTCTCCTGATTCCAGACGTCCCTTAAAATAGGCTACTTCTTGATCGTGCTTCTGGGCCTCCATGATCTCACTTATCAACTTAGGCATCACCTTCTGTGCACCAAGGTATACCTTTGTATCTTGAGATTCTACTTGGATTCTAAATTCATTGAGTGTCTTAACCATATCCCATTCTTTGACGGAAATTTTAGCCATCATCCCTTTACTCTTGCGACTTAGAGCGTCTGTTACAACATTGGCTTTACCGGGATGATATGAGAGGGTGAACTGGAAATCCTTAAGATATTCCATCCATCGTCTCTGTCTCAAGCTAAGGTCCTTCAGTGTAAATAGATACTTCAAACTCTTGTGATCTATGAAAATCTCAAATTGTTCCCCATACAGGTAATGTCGCCATTGCTTTAGGGAAAAAACTATGGCCGCCAATTCCAAGTCATGTGTTAGGTAGTTACGCTCATGTGGTTTCAATTGCCTGGATCCATACGTGACTACCTTTCCATTTTGCATAAGCACTAAGCCTAACCCTTCCTTAGATCCATCGCAATACACAGTGTACCCCACTTCTCGTTCCGGGATGGTCAAAATTGGCGCACTAGTTAATCTCTTCTTTAGTTCTTGGAAGGATTTTTTGCAAGCTTCGTCCCACTCATACTTTACTCCTTTTTGCGTCAAACGAGTCGTTGGTCTAGCTAGTTTGGAGAAATCTTGGATGAACCTTCGGTAGTAACCAGCCAATCCTAAGAAACTGCAAATTTCTGACACGGTTTTCAGTTGTCTCCAATCTAAGACTGCTTCCACCTTGGTTAGGTCCACCGCAATTCCATTCTCAGACACTACATGCCCTAAGAATTTCACTTCATTCAACCAAAACTCACATTTGCTTGCCTTGGCATATAACTGTAGACACCCCATTTTTGACCGTCCTCGAGACTTGGACGTCACCGTTTGAACACCCGGTGATCATCCATGTTTGTGTTCGTTTGGAGTTCCCGGAGGTCTCGGCTACGCGCTTTGCCTCAGGATCTCCGAACTCGACTGTTTAGTGTCTGGTTTTGCACCAAACACTTGTGTTTTGCCTTGGAGGGGCAGGGAATGCCTTGTGAGGCATCCCCACACATCACCGGCCATGGCCAGAGGCCACCGGCTGGTGTTTTGTTGCCATCGGCAATGTATATTGCCGGTCGGTAGTCCATTTTGTCAAAATGGCAATTTTGAGCAGCCGACTACTGTTCATCTGCTTTTGCAGATATTTTAAAACAGCTGTATGGCATTTTGTTCCCCTCCATACACGTGTATGAAGGGATAGCCTTCTTGTTAGCTTACCTTGTAAGCTTTACAAGATTGGCTTCTCTATAAGAGGAGCCCTCCTCTCTTGGCTTTGAGGTTAGGCAAAAAAGGTTTAGACATTTTAGACAGCCATTTTAGGGTTTGAGTTCTAGGGTTAGGGTTCCATACATATCCTATCTCTATATCTCTCATTTGTGTGTGTAAAAGTGTGTTTGTGTCTTACTATTGCACACAAACACATAGTGTTACACCTTTGCTTGATTCTTGAAGGGCCAGAGGTTTGTTCTTGAAGCTTGGGAGCTGTTTTGAGCTCAAAGAAGCTGCTGGAGCGTCATTTGGGAAGAGGGTCTTCAAGGGTTCTGCAGGAACTTCTTGCCGATCGACTGCATAGAATGCCGACCGGCAATAAATCGGCAGCCGATGGATTCATTATGTGCCGATGGACACCAAACCACTGCCGATGACCATTCTACTCAGCCGATGGTGTCTCCCAATGTCCAGAGAAGCAATTCTGAGACTTTGGCAGTCTTTAGAGGAGCAGAGCAGGGAAAACAGAGGCAGATTGCGCATGGCAGTGAATTCCCGAGCAAGACCGAGCATGCATTGCATTGAGCTCTCTTCCCGAGGCAGTTTACTGTTTTTCCTAGCTTAGTTAGTTGGTTAACTAATTAGATAATTTGTAATAATTAATTAGCTTGCGAGTTGGTTAATTTGTATTATTCTTTCGGTCCTTCCGAGCGAGGGCGAATTTGTAATAAGTGTGGGTGAGTGTGTGCATATCTTCCAAACCCCACTTCTTTCTCCCTTTTACTTACCTGCTTTGATGGTAGACTAGGGCATATTTAAATTAGCATACCTTATGCAATGCATGCGTGCGTCCATATATTTGTCTTGCATGCACCGGGCTCGGCGCATCATTCTAACTGCATCTATATTTCAATTCCAAATTGAATACGTGTTAATTACAGCATTTCACATGCCATGTTTAGGATAGCCGAGCCTACTCTAATTGCATCCTGTATGTGTTGCATTAGTCAAATTGACATGAACTAGGACCATGCATGTTGGCTAACTAGTTTATTGTTTTGGCACGGAGTACGATGTAAGTATTTATACTTTAGCATCTCGCATGAGTGTGAATGCTATCATGACAGCATGCTTACCATATGGCTAAATGTTTAAGTGATAAACTGTTTGAATGCCTGGGGTGAAGGTTGGATTGTCTGAGTTGGAAAAACTCGTTGAAATCCGTATTTTTAGCCTACTTGCGAATAGCAAATTCCAAAGTGTTTTTCAAGGCAAACGGATATGCAATGCTTATTTCCAAATTGGGCAATCTAGTCTATACTTGTTTGCTGTGCGCATAACATAGTAATTATAGGCTAATAACTGGAATAAGAACACATAACGTTTTCAAAACTGGATATCACGGTTAGTAGAGGCCGGTCTTCAGACCGGGCGAGAGGGGGTGCTCATAGCTGACCTTCCCCGATCGTACCCAAGTTCTCGAGCCGAGGCAACTTTGGTGATGACGGACACGTGGCCTTTGGCACCGAGTCAGGGTTTCCTAAATTCCCCCATTTTAAAATATTTAGGTGGCGACTCTATATCTGGCAAAGCAGTCCATGTTTGGCACTTCTTTTCAAAAAATC
Organism: Camellia sinensis; assembly: GCF_055761805.1. Taxonomy (NCBI): domain Eukaryota; kingdom Viridiplantae; phylum Streptophyta; class Magnoliopsida; order Ericales; family Theaceae; genus Camellia; species Camellia sinensis. The sequence continues at coordinate 41,422,789 of NC_138969.1, read as the reverse complement.
TGTTTCTCAAAACGATTTGCCGAATTTGGACTCTTTGGTTCAGATTAAGAACCGTGACACAAATCGAGTCCGAACTGTAGCGAGGGCCCCCACGCGGGCGCGTCCACAGTTTCTAGCAACTCTGCTGGGGAATTAGAGAGCTTGACTCAAACTCGTGATATCCTGTTTTGATTTCATTTATGTGTCTCTTTGCATTGCATGTGCATTGGTGCGCCTAGGACACCGTGTTTGCCATCTGCCATTCCTGAACGGTTTGCTGGAGGCTTGTCTTGTCAAGGCATGACCATAAGGCTGGCCGGTTATGGGCTCTGACAGTATGGGAACACAAACTCCGATTTTACCGGGGCACCCTTTTCGACCATTCGACCTAGTGCATATCGAAATCCATAGTGACCATTCCAAGTTAGGACAGGTTGCTTACCCGATGTTAGGTTGTTTGGAAACTGCTGCGTGCATAGTGGAACCCTAGCTCCTGACAAAATAGGACAGAGAAACCCTACCCTAACATAGGGGTGTTTTGGCTCTCTTTACTTGCTATGTGCTTCTAGAGTGTATCTCTACAGGAACGTACATATCAGTTTGCAAGATTGAGTATTAGACCTGAGGCCATCAGTATCAGTTTATGAGAATCAGTTATCTGCGGGTATCAGGTTCAGTTTTGGGAACAGTGATTCTGGGGAACAATGATCAGCAATAGAGTGCAGTTGTTCGGCTACACCTGTGGTTGATCTGTTTGGGTTGAAATGCTGTTTGTTTTTCCTTTCAGTTCAGAGTATCCAGAGAATTGGTACAGAATAGCTAGTGTTCCCCTTTGATTGAGGCAGGACTTATGACGACGCAGAATTCAGAAGAGATCGTGGTTATGACAGCTGCATTAGATCAAGGGATCACTCTGCAAAGTGAGACCAACATTGACATGTCACATCCACCCAGGTCGCCTGTTGCACACCCGGTCTGGGCCCCCCAGCTATACCAGGCTCGCGAGCCTACTACATTTGAACTAATGGGGACGATAGGTGATCTCCAGAGGTCTGTGGCGGATCTCGCCTACGGAATGTCAGCTTCACCTCCAGTCGCACCGTATGCCGGGAGCTTTGTACCCCAGGAGCCCCCGTGGTTGGGGCGAATTGTGATTGAACTTAGCCAACCGGAGATGGCCTCTAGCTATGGTAATGACATATCAACATCAACCCAAAACCTCGATCAAGTTGAGGCCAGAGGAAAAGACAAAGCGAAGGCAGATGCCGATCCCATTGAACAACTGCTGTGGGCAGTCGAGGCTTTGAAAGCCGGGGGGATGAATAAGCAACAGATATCCGCAGTTGTGGCAAAAACTGTGGAGGATGCTTTCCCCACTCCACCTGAGGGTAGTTCAAGTCAGTCAGAAAATCGGGATAGGCCCCGTCATGCCAGAACAGTTCCTCCTATTCCCAGCCCTGCACCCAGGAAAGATCAGAAAGCCAAGGTGGCGCCTGCCGACCCTTTCACTTGTGCGTCTAATAAGAACGTTCAGACTTCAAAATACCTGTCCCGAGGGCGCAGGGTCTTTCATGCTCTCTATATGCCTCTGTCTAAGGCGCTTCAGATCCTTGCCAAGAGGGGGCACCTTAAACCCTTGGAGCCTCGGCCGCTCCCGAAGAATCTCCCTGCTACGCATGATGCTGCTCACTACTGCGCATACCACCAGCAGACAGGCCATGCAACCGACAATTGTTTCCGCCTCCGTCATGAGGTGCAAGATTTGATTGACAACGAGGTTATCCTCCCGCCCACCTCAGCCAAGTCCGTTACCACACAGTTATTGGATTTTGAGGACGCAGATACTGCAAGTATGTAATTAAAAAGTGAACCACCTGCGGGCGGCTTTCAGTATATTTTGGATGTGGCGTCTGGCACGCATTTTTGAGCGTTTGGTACGCATTTTTGAGCATCTGCGAATGCTAGTTTTGTAAATTTTGGCTTGGGTATTGAGTCAGTCTTTTGTTTTGAGTTTGTCTCTTTGTCTTGAGTCAGTCTTTTCGCTTAAGGGTCTGTCTTGTTGTATCGAGTCAGTCCCCTTTGTACAGAATATCAGGTGATTCCGGGGTTGTTGCCTCGAATACCGTTTTGTCTTGTAATTACCCGTTTTTGTTTTTTGAGTCTGTTTCTACCGAGGGGCCAGTTATACCAACAAATCTGAATGAAACAGCTGTAGCTATCTCATTTTCATGCCTGCTTTCAGTGTAAGTTAGTTGTGCCAGAGGATTTGAATGGACTGATAGTACATCTCGCCTGCTCTCCTGCGCGCCAAACTCATTGCATTGACCTATGTTGTTCAAAACCTCTTTAACACTGCGGTGAAAATGAAGAGGAAGGAATTCCTCGGGTTTTGCAAAATTTTGATCATTTCGAGAGAAAGAGAAGTATGCTAAGCCCTTAATGAATGAAATTATGCTTGTCAGCGTGAGTACTGGGAAGGACCCTGGCTTGATTCAGATTGGTTCCACACTATCTTCGGCACGAGCGATTCGTCGCTTTCTTAAAAACTTTCAAAAACAAATGTTTTACACGGCCCTGTGAAGACCTGTGTGGAACCGCTCTTGAGATTGTGCAGCCTAGGGTCGCTCTCAGCCTCAAGATTCAACCCGTCCGTTTCGAACCTTGAACCCGTTCAGAAAGTTCAAACGGTCAAACGTCATGCAAGGTCTGTATGGCCAAAATAGAAGCAGCCCTCGAACAAGAGGCACCAAAGTCGAATCAAAAAGATTAGATCTCACCAGAAGAAGCTCGTGGAGCAGCCATGATGGATTCTCCTACAAATCATTGCAACAGCCGTTCTCCTAGATACAGAAAGGCTTCAACTCCAAAAACCATTTGGTACGGACTTGTTACACTTTTACCCTTTGAGAGGCTCGCTGGGCCGAAAACCCGGAAGGGCGACCTAGGCAAAAGTTAGAGCAAGAGAAAAACAAAAAAACAAAAAAACAAAAAATACAAAAAAAGAAAAGAAAACCAAAAAATACAAAAAAAGAAAAGAAAAGCAAAGAATGTGAAAAAAAAAGAAAAAGAAATGAACAGAAAAGGAAAATGAAAATGAAAAGAAGCTCGCAAGGTCGAAAACTCGCATCGGGCACCTTGGCAAAAGTTAGAGCCTGAAAAGTGAAGGTTAAAATACCCGAGTGTACCTTAACCGGAACTACATAAGGCTTGATTCCCATGTTTGGGATACGTAGGCAACTTCGTCCCGAAGTCCAGCCCCTAACGCTTTCATAGCGCCTCAGTCCATGTAATGGTTTTGATCATCCTTGCCTTCTCTGAATCCGATAGTTCGGTTGTGACAACCATAGGCAACTTCGTCCTAAAGTCCAGCCCTCAACACCTTCAAAGTGACTGTGTCCATATATTGGTTTTGACTGTCTCCGTCTTCTCAGCATCCGAGAGTTCGTTTGCAATCATCACTGACAAAGACTGTTTACCAAATGCTACAGCGTCATCCAGACAAGGGGCAACTTTCCGTTGCCATGAGTTGCCGTTTAAACCAGGGGCAACTTTCCGTTGCCATGCAGCGTCCTTCAAGCCAGGGGAAATTTTCCATTGCCTCCGATCCGAGGTTGCGCATCTCAAAGAGTAAATTCCATGCTCGTTGAGCATCAGCCGTTTGCAATATAGTTTTTGAGAATTTTCACTGAGGTTGACTATTTTCTCGAAAATTATTTCATTTTCCCAAAACTGGACCATTTTCTTGGACCCAAAAAGGAAAATTTTCAGTGCTTACAGCCTGACTTGCATGGTTTTCAAATCAAAAATCGAACAAGTACGTTAATCCGACTCTCATCTTGATCAAAATTGTTTTAGTAGAAAACCAAAACGAAAAAATGGTCAAAATGATGAACTAGGGGCACAGTTGAGTCAGACATTCTGACTTTCCCCCATCGTCAACATACTTGCCAGGAGGGCACTCTACCTACCAGAAGAAATAGCTGTGAGCTAACGGCATTGGGCGTGAACCCACAACTTCCTATTCGTTGATTAAACACCCCGGGGAGGGATAAAAAAAAATGAGAGAATAAAGAATAGAGAGGTGTAAGTTGAGAGAAAAAGCGAGCCAAAGGGTTTTGAGAGAAAAACCGAACTTGAGTGCCAGAGTGATGTGAGAATCACAAATCAGAAAGGGTGGCAAATTTACCCGGAGGAGTCGGCTCCTCGAGATTGGAGGTCTCTCAGTTTATAAGCACGTCCGTATGTCGTGTCTTTTTGATTTGTCGGTCTCGCCTTTTGTTTTTAGTCTTTCCCGAGCGTATCTCGTTGTGTTTAGGTCGTGAACCTTTGTTGAGTCCTTTTCCGCTGTATCCAGTTGTAGGTTCGATACCCCGGTTAAGAAAACCTCTTTTTCCAAAAGTTAATCGTTTATGCTCGGAGTGCTGTGTCATTCTCTACATTTGGGCGAACCAAAAAAAGGAAGGGAAAAATTGGGGCATCCGAGCATGTTTCAACCCTAGCCGGTTTCACCTTTGAAGGCCGTCCTGTCAGATTGGGCTGTTTTGTTTAAAGTTTGCCGTGTGCAGAATAAACCAAGTGTTGGGTTATGGGCTGTATGCAGATTAATCCTCAGCAGAGTGTGGACCGTGTGTTCAGGTTAAGCAGTGGTTTGTATGGGTTGCTTTGCTTGGTTATCTTGTTATTATAATGCAAGTGTTCAACATTCAGACCACAGATCAATTTCATTTACATTGAGGTGTAACATGATGCAATACATGAGATATGTAAATGTAACACTCTTTTTAAGATAAAAAGTTCGTTTCATTTCATAATCTTTTTCAAGTACAAAGTTTTGAGGAAAACAAAAACCTGCCTGCGGCAGTACAAGGTAATCTAACTACCAACAAAAAGAAAAAAAAAGAAAAAGTACAAAAGGAAGAAAAGCAGCAATCTGGGTCATCATCAGTAATCTCGGGCCCGGGGATCTGCCCTCGCCCTCTTCCTGGACGAAGGTCTAGGGGCATCGTCATCAGCATCGCCGTCTGAGCCTGAGTCTGAGTCATCTCAGCCTCCTCAGATGACCCGGCCTCTACCTCTGCCTCGTACTCATCATCGTCGTCATCATCATCATCAGGGGTCGGCGCCCGAGAACTACTCCCGACATGAGTACGCCCTCCCCTGGTACGGGGACGTTCAGTGTCTCCACGCCCTCCTCGAGCAGGAATGGAAGGCCCAGCTGGAGCACTGCCCATCGGAGGAATCTGGAAGGGAGGCTGAAAAGCATAAAAAGGTAAACACATCAGAATGCCGTAAGCAGTTTATCAGTGTAGAATGCAGTGTATGAGTACAATGTGTGAATGTCGTGAGCAGTATATCAGAGCAGAGTACAGTATAAATGCAGTGTATGCAGTATATCATGTGCTGTGAGATCAGTGTGTCAGGTGTTGTGTCGTGCATCAGATTATGTGAAGCAGTGTATGAATGGTTTGAGGCCATTGTCAGAAGAACATACCGGAATACTATAGAGGGCCAGGAGGTCAAAGGTCCGCTGTAGCATCCCCATCATGGAGGCATTCAACTCCACGGACTACCGGATGTACTCGAAGGACGCCTGCAAGAGTATAAGATATATCAGTATTCCACGGAATGTCAAATAAACTGAAACGAAATGCCAGATGCAAGATGCAAAATGAATTAGTACATACCGGAGGCAAGTCGAGGATGCCGGCTAACTCATGACCAGCCGGGGGAGGAGCAAAGGGGATCTAGTAGGTAGCCCCATCCTGCCCTCTATATGACAGTACAGTGGGCAGGGCGGGCCAGCCAGCCCCCCGTCCCCCCCAAGCTTCGCTCCTGCCATGCACTCGAGCCCTCCTCGATGTGCCCGCTCCAGCTACTGGCGCCGCTGGCCTCCCCCCCTCAGCTCGGCGGCCACCGCTCAAGGGTCGCATAATGTAGGTCCGAATGTACTCTGTGTAGTCGCCCTCGCCTCTGTGATACTCTGCTCCCCAGCCGACGGTGTAGTCCCTCATCTCCCGGGCGGTGAACCTCTCTGTATCTCTCATGTGGGCAGGAGGCAGATCCGGCACTATCTGCTCCGGTAAACCTAGGGTCTGACGCAAGAAACGCTCGCCCAGGTACCAAGCCCGACAGAGCGGGCCCTCCAACAAAATCCGACAACGGGCAGTCTCCCCTGAGCCCTCATAGTGATCCCTCACCACGGCCGACAACGGAGCCCAGGGCTGCCAGGTGATCTGAAAATGAAATGCAGTTTATTATCTATCTGTTATTGAAAACATACGGTGCGAAGCAAAGCCAAAAAATAAACTCTAAAATTGAACATACCTCCACGGCGGTGATGGTGTCGAAGTATCGGCGGAAGAAAATAAGAGACTCCCGTGGTCTCCGCACGCATCGCACATCGAAGCGATGAGAGAAGGGGACACCGAGTGGGATCTCCTCATCGAGTACTGAAGCAAGCCTAGGAAAGTAGGCATACACCCACAACTGCAGGATAGATATCAGTATGACTATCAGATAAGGCAGAATACAGAATAAAGCAGAAATGGCAGAACCGTGTGTTGTGCAATGTATTGTGCAGAGTGTGCAGTGTGTGCAGTGTACAGTCAGTGTAAAGCAGAGTATATGTGTGCCGGGTGTGCAGTGTACAGTCAGTGTGAGGCAGTGTACAGTATATGTGCAGTGTGCAGAATACAGAAAGCAGGAAGCAGAAATGTAAAAGGGGAAGGGGACGTACCTCCCAGGCTCGCCAGTAGCCACCGAGAAGCTGTCCGCTGAGATGGGAAGAAGAGCTCATGTAACCGTACAACGTGGCTAGAGCAGCGCCACCCCAGTCATAATGGCGGATTCGTCTGACGTCCGCCAGCGCGCTCAACAGGCATAAGGGCACGGTGTTCGCCCGATCAGCAAAGAGAGTCGTCCCGAAGAGGAACATGATGAAGCCCTGCGCATACTGGTCCACCTCCTCTGGGGACATCTGCGTCTCCTCTGCCAAGGTCAGCTGGACCCGAAAGTGGCTCTCGAACTAGGAATACCTGACGAACCCCGCTCGGGCGAAGGGAGGCTGAGTGCCGAGTAGGTACAGCTGGGCAGCGTCCCACTCATCCATATCCATGTCGAAGGGGATCGGGTCACCCCCTACCCCAATGCCAGTAAGCATCGAGAAGTCGTAAGGGGTCATCGTCATGTCCCCTACGACGGAGAAGTGGGAGGAGTTGGTGGTATCCCACCACCTTTCCGCTAGAGCAGCGAGCAAGGGCCTGCAGGTAGTCAGTCGAGAGAGCCCCCTGCAGAAAATGCCGAAGCCGGCCTCGTCGACGATGTCACGAACCGCGTCTGGCAGCTCGAGGTACCAGTCCCGAGCAACGGTGTTCCCATACCCGCGGATGGTATGGGAATCCCCCTGTAATCCAAAAACAACAATTGTAAGGCAATATTCAAAATGCAGTTCTAAGAAGCATACAGTGAACTACAACGTGTGATGTGTCAGCGTGTTTGGGTGGTTCAGAGCAGATGTAGCATGTGTGCATGTTTTCAGATTCAAACAAATACCGGGTGCCGGTGTGCTTACAGTGAACTACAACGTGTGATGTGTCAGCGTGTTTGAGTGGTCCAGGGCAAATACGGCATGCGTGCATATTTTCAGACTTAAGCCAATACCGGGTACCAATGTGTATGCAGTGAAATACAGTGTGCGCCGTGTGTTTGGGTGATTCAAAGCCAGTGCAGTGTGTGTGCATGTGTCAGTCTCAAACAGATATCAGTTGCACGTACGTTTACAATCAACTACAGTATACAGTATACAGTATATCAGAATTAAGCATTTAAAGAGCATAACCAGTTACGGCAATTTTGCATCCTACATTGCAGAAAGTCAAGCAGAGAAAGAAAGTTACCTCGGAAGCGCCGAAGGACAGGTGGGAGGTGGGCTCACGCAGTAGTAGCTCGGGAGGCACGTGCCTATCAAAGCTCCTGAACTGGCGTAGTCCGTCAGGAAGCATCAAGTGAACCGCGGGCCTGTAGGTCTCCGGATCGAACGGCCAGACGAGGAGTGGCAAGGGCTCGGCCTCAGGGTCCATCTCGAGCTCTGGAGGAGCCCCGCCCTGTGGAAGATCGTCCGCCATCTCGAAGAGAATGTGAAAATGACCGGAAGACGAAAAATCGGGCAAGAAGGCGAAAAGTCAACAAAAAGTCAAACCCCGAGAGGGTCGAAAAAGGCCGAAAAAGCCGGAGTACGGAAAAGGTACGGGTATCGAGGAAAACTCGAGGGAAACAAGCCCCGAGTGGCGGAAATCAAGAAAGAAACACCGAAATGAAGTTTCGTTCGGTTGAAAATGTCCGAAATGCGAAGGAGATTGCGAATCGAACAATGAAACGGGAGCTAGAACGCAAGAAAATGAGAGAATCAAGGGAGGAAAATGCCCTAGAGGGGAGGGGGAAGGATTTTTGACCAAGGAGAAGTGAAGAAAATAAGGTTAGAAACCCTATTTTAAAAGACCCATGGCCAATTGACAAAACTGCCCCGATACAGGGACTCTTTGCCGGTCAGCCACACTCTTTGCCGGTCGGCAAAATATTGTGCCGATGGAATTGTATGATGGCCGATGGACGGCCGGTGATGCATTTTGATGGCCGGTGGACATCCGGTGGTCTCCTACAGTGATTTTGGAGCTCCTACACCCTTGTTTGAGTTATGTGTGGGGTGCAAGGCCCTTAGTGCTCGAAACAGTGCAAAACAGTGCATTTCCGACGCTCAACGGCCTCCGTTTTGACCTCGGGTCGTGTCTTCTGTGCGTGGCACTCGAATTCATGCGAGGTGTATCCTTTTCGTATCCTTTTGGCTTTTACAAAACTCAAAAGTTGCCCCATGCGTATCGCATATCAATCGCACTGTCTTGTGCGCTCGCGTTGGCTAAAACGCATCGCGCGGTTTTGCGCATCTCATTGCATTTTGCATGCATTCAATCAATTTCATAACTTGCGTAGACCGTATGTTTATAATTAATTACACTATTTGTGTAGACCGCATGTTTGTAATCAATTCCATGACGTACGTAGACCGCATGTTTTCCTTGCGTAGACCGCATGTTTGTTCAATTTCATTACCTGCGTAGACCGCATGTTTTGCTTGCATAGACCGCATGATTGTTCAATTTCATTACCTGCGTAGACCGCATGTTTTCCTTGCGTAGACCGCATGTTTGTTCAATTTCATTACCTGCGTAGACCGCATGTTTTCCTTGCGTAGACCGCATGATTGTTCAATTTCATTACCTGCGTAGACCGCATGTTTTCCTTGCGTAGACCGCATATTTGTTCAATTTCATTACCTGCGTAGACCGCATGTTTTGCTTGCGTAGACCGCATGATTATTCAATTTCATTACCTGCGTAGACCGCATGTTTTCCCTGCGTAGACCGCATGTTTGTTCAATTTCATTACCTGCATAGACCGCATGTTTTGCTTGCGTAGACCGCATGTTTGTAATCAATTCCATGACGTACGTAGACCGCATGTTTTCCTTGCGTAGACCGCATGTTTGTTCAATTTCATTACCTGCGTAGACCGCATGTTTTGCTTGCGTAGACCGCATGATTGTTCAAATTCATTACCTGCGTAGACCGCATGATTGTTCAATTTCATTACCTGCGTAGACCGCATGTTTTGCTTGCGTAGACCGCATGATTGTTCAATTTCATTACCTACGTAGACCGCAAGTTTTCCTTGCGTAGACCGCATGATTGTTCAATTTCATTACCTGCGTAGACCGTATGTTTTCCTTGCGTAGACCGCATGTTTGTTCAATTTCATTACCTGCGTAGACCGCATGTTTTCCTTATGTAGACCGCATGTTTTCCTTATGTAGACCGCATGTTTTGCTTGCGTAGACCGCATGATTGTTCAATTTCATTACCTGCGTAGACCGCATGTTTTGCTTGCGTAGACCGCATGTTTGTTCAATTTCATTACCTGCGTAGACCGCATGTTTTGCTTGCGTAGACCGCATGATTGTTCAATTTCATTACCTGCGTAGACCGCATGTTTTGCTTGCATAGACCGCATGTTTGTAATCAATTCCATGACATGCGTAGACCGCATGTTTTCCTTGCGTAGACCGCATGTTTGTTCAATTTCATTACCTGCATAGACCGCATGTTTTGCTTGCGTAGACCGCATGATTGTTCAATTTCATTACCTGCGTAGACCGCATGTTTTCCTTGCGTAGACCGCATGATTGTTCAATTTCATTACCTGCGTAGACCGCATGTTTTGCTTGCGTAGACTGCATGATTGTTCAATTTCGTTACTTGCGTAGACCACATGTTTTGCTTGCGTAGACCGCATGTTTGTTCAACTCCATCACCTGCGTAGACCGCATGTTTTACTTGCGTAGACCGCAATGCTTTCCTTGCGTAGACCGCATGTTTTGCTTGTGTAGACCGCATGTTTTGCTTGCGTGGACCGCAATGCTTTCCTTGCGTAGACCGTATGTTTCGCTTGCGTAGACCGCATGTTTGTTCAAATTCATTACTTGCGTAGACCGTGTGTTTTGCTTGCATAGACCGCATGTTTGTAATCAATTCCATGACGTGCGTAGAACGCATGTTTTCCTTGCGTAGACCGCATATTTGTAATCAATTCCATGACTTGCGTAGACCGCATGTTCTGCTTGCGTAAACCGTATGCTTATGTTCGATCTCATGGCTCGCGTACACCGCATGCTTATGATCAATTTCGTTGCCTGCGTAGACCGCGTGCTCCACTTACATGTTTGTGCTTTCACAGCATTGTTATGCTTCCCACTTGCTTTGCGTTGTCACGCATTTTCAAATACATTAATATGCATATTATTAATCACATTGTACCTGTAAAGTTTGTTTCCTTCGTAGGCACGATATTGTATGTACGGTTCATTTAAAGCTGGTGCAACCAGACGAGCCGCACAGGTATTATACGGTCTAGGAGACCTTAAATCCTCGGAAGGTGCAAGACCTTTAGTGCATTGATGTGCACAGTCCATTTACATTGTCATGTATCTTAAGCCGCGTGTTGTCGCGCACTTCAAAATCATGCATCATTGTGCATTTGCATTTCAAAAAAAAAAACACATGCATTGTCATGCATCATTAGAATATAGTGCATATTGCATTGTAATTTGCATGCATTCACTGCATGATCTCCGCCTATAGCTTGCGCCTTTCCATGTTGAGCTTGGTTTGGTATGTGCCCATGCTTCTCGTGTCGAAGCATAGTTCAGTGGACCGTTCTATGTTAGTCGCGGCTTGTACGTGTACATGCCTTTCCTAGGCAAGATTTGGTTTGGCCCGCGCGCCATATCTATTGCATTGTAGATCGCATGTATTCATTGCATCACCTTCCATCTATGGCTCGTGCCTTTCCATGATTGAGCTTGGTCTGGTATGTGCCCATACTTTTCATGTCGAAACATAGTTCAGTGGACCGTTCTATGTTAGACGTGGCTTGTATGCGTACATGCTTTGCCTAGGCAAGATTTGGTTTGGCCCGCGTGCCATATCCATTGCCATCTCCCCAGCATATCCACATATATATTACATTGTAGTGTAATTTTTGCATCCGGCATTAGGATCATTGTCCTTTCTTCAGCGGGTCGTTTCCCCGCTTGTGTCAATCCCCCCCAATACTTGTTCTTGTGTCCGTCTACATTACTCATAGTTCAGTTGACCGTTCTATGGTAGACGGACTTGTTACCTCCATCAATCTATTTGACATTTGTGTGGTTTCGAATCGCTCATGATTGGATCATGATTCAATTGCTTTGCATATAGTTTGCATTGTTTCAATTACATTGCATTTTTATTTGCATTGTTTATACATAGTTTTGTATATATTGCATATCGTCTTGCATTCATTTTGCATGTTATGCATGTTGCTAATAACATCGTACCTGTTAAGTTGTTTTCTTTGCAGGCACGATATTGTATGTACGGTTCATTTGAGGCTGGTGCAACCAGACGAACCGCACAGGTATTGTATCCTCCGAGTGAGACGTATAGAGAATTACATAATTCTCTTACATCCTTTCTGCATTGTAGTGTAGTTTGGTATATGCTAGCTTAAAATTGTCGCATGTATGCTTCGTTACAGCTTTCTTTGCATGATCATAAGTTATGTCCGGCTCTGTGCATTGTCTTGCATTTTGCCCCTGCCTTCGGGCGCATACCTTGTTTGTCTTGCATGTTTGTCTAAGTCTTCGGCCTTGTCAAAAATGGGTCGTCTCTGGGCTTTGACATTCACTCCCATCATTGTTATGACTTTCGAGTTCTGTCAAAGAGGGGCAACTGTAGACACCCCATTTTTGACCGTCCTCGAGACTTGGATGTCACCGTTTGAACACCCGGTGATCATCCATATTTGTGTTCGTTTGGAGTTCTCGGAGGTCTCAGCTACGCGCTTTGCCTCAGGATCTCCGAACTCGACTGTTTAGTGTCTGCTTTTGCACCAAACACTTGTGTTTTGCCTTGGAGGGGCAGGGAATGCCTTGTGAGGCATCCCCACACATCACCGGCCATGGCCAGAGGCCACCGGCTGGTGTTTTGTTGCCATCAGCAATGTATATTGCCGGTCGGCATTCTTTGTTGCCGGTCGGCAGTCCATTTTGTCAAAATGGCAATTTTGAGCAGCCGACTACTGTTCATCTGCTTTTGCAGATATTTTAAAACAGCTGTATGGCATTTTGTTCCCCTCCATACACGTGTATGGAGGGATGGCCTTCTTGTTAGCTTACCTTGTAAGTTTTACAAGATTGGCTTCTCTATAAGAGGAGCCCTCCTCTCTTGGCTTTGAGGTTAGGCAAAAAAGGTTTAGACATTTTAGACAGCCATTTTAGGGTTTGAGTTCTAGGGTTAGGGTTCCATACATATCCTATCTCTATATCTCTCCTTTGTGTGTGTAAAAGTGTGTTTGTGTCTTACTATTGCACACAAACACATAGTGTTACACCTTTGCTTGATTCTTGAAGGGCCAGAGGTTTGTTCTTGAAGCTTGGGAGCTGTTTTAAGCTCAAAGAAGCTGCTGGAGCTTCATTTGTGAAGAGGGTCTTCAAGGGTTCTGCAGGAACTTCTTGCCGATCGACTGCATAGAGTGCCGACCGGCAATAAATAGGCAGCCGATGGATTCATTATGTGCCGATGGACACCAAACCACTGCCGGTGACCATTCTACTCAGCCGGTGGTGTCTCCCAATGTCCAAAGAAGCAATTCTGAGACCTTGACAGTTTTCAGAGGAGCAGAGCAGGGAAAACAGAGGCAGATTGCGCATGGCAGTGAATTCCCGAACAAGACCGAGCATGCATTGCATTGAGCTCTCTTCCCGAGGCAGTTTACTATTTTTCCTAGCTTAGTTAGTTGGTTAACTAATTAGATACTTTGTAATAATTAATTAGCTTGCGAGTTGGTTAATTTGTATTATTCTTTCGGTCCTTCCGAGCGAGGGCGAATTTGTAATAAGTGTGGGTGAGTGTGTGCATGTCTTCCAAACCCCACTTCTTTCTCTCTTTTACTTACCTGCTTTAATGGTAGACTAGGGCATATTTAAATTAGCATACCTTATGCTATGCATGCGTGCATCCATACATTTGTCTTGCATGCACCGGGCTCGGCGCATCATTCTAACTACATCTGTATTTCAATTCCAAATTGAATACGTGTTAATTACAGCATTTCACATGCCATGTTTAGGATAGCCGAGCCTACTCTAATTGCATCCTGTATGTGTTGCATTAGTCAAATTGACATGAACTAGGACCATGCATGTTGGCTAACTAGTTTATTGTTTTGGCACGGAGTACGATGTAAGTATTTATACTTTAGCATCTCGCATGAGTGTGAATGCTATCATGACAGCATGCTTACCATGTGGCTAAATGCTTAAGTGATAAACTGTTTGAATGCCTGGGGTGAAGGTTGGAATGTCTGAGTTGGAAAAACTCGTTGAAATCCGTATTTTTAGCCTACTTGCGAGTAGCAAATTCCAAAGTGTTTTTCAAGACAAACGGATATGCAATGCTTATTTCCAAATTGGGCAATCTAGTATATACTTGTTTGCTGTGCGCATAACATAGTAATTCTAGGCTAATAACTGGAATAAGAACACATAACGTTTTCAAAACTGGATATCACGGTTAGTAGAGGCCGGTCTTCGGACCGGGCGAGAGGGGGTGCTCATAGCTGACCTTCCCCGATCGTACCCAAGTTCTCGAGCCGAGGCAACTTTGGTGATGACGGACACGTGGCCTTTGGCACCGAGTCAGGGTTTTCTAAATTCCCCCATTTTAAAATATTTAGGTGGCGACTCTGTATCTGGCAAAGCAGTCCATGTTTGGCACTTCTTTTCAAAAAATCTGTTTCTCAAAACGATTTGCCGGATTTGGACTCTTTGGTTCAGATTAAGAACCGTGACACAAATCGAGTCCGAACTGTAGCGAGGGCCCCCACGCAGGCGCGTCCACAATAACCGATTGTCCCTAAGAACTTGAAGGACAATCCTTAAATGTTGCTCATGCTCTTCTTCAGACCTTGAATATGCCAAGATGTCATCAATGAACACTACTACAAACTGGTCAAGATATGGTGTGAAAATCTTGTTCATTAGGCTCATGAATACTGTCGGTGCATTGGTTAGTCCGAAGGGGATTACTACAAACTCATAGTGACCATAACTGGTTCGAAAGACAGTTTTTGGTATATCCTCCTCCTTGACTCGTAGCTGATGGCAACCTAACCTGAGATCGATATTTGAATAGCACCTTGAGCCTCTAAATTTGGGAGTGGGTATCGGTTCTTGATCGTGACTCGATTGAGTTAACGGTAATCGATGCATAGCCTTAACGACCCATCCTTCTTTTTAGCAAACAGCACAGGTGCTCTCTATGGTGAAGTACCTAGTGTAGACGTCCCCGAACGTCCCGGGAAAATCCCGTTTTGTTCATTGGGTTTACTACAGTTCGGACTTAATGTCACGGTTCTTAATCTGATCTCGCAAAGTGCAATACGAGATTGATAAATCACCAAAGAGTCCAAATTCGGCAAATCATTTTGAAAAACTAATTTTTGGAAAGAAGTACCAAACATGGACTGTTTTGCCAGATACAGAGTCACCACCTAAATATTTTATTTTAGGGGAATTTAGGAAACCCTGACTCGTGCCTAAGGCCACGTGTTCGTCATCACCAAAGTTGCCTCGGCTCGGGAACTTGGGTACGATTGGGGAAGGTCATGTAATGAGCACCCCCGCTCGCCCAATCAAAGATCGGCCACTACTAAACATGATATCTTGTTTTTGAAAACACATGTGCTCCTATTCCGGTTTATTATCCTAGAATTACTATGTGATGCGCACAGCATACAAGTGTAGACTGGATCGTCTAAGTTGGAACAAAACATCTCATGTTTGTTTTTTGAAAGCGGTTTGCTACTCGCAAGTAGGCTAAAATGCAGATTTTTCCACCCTCAAGTGGGCTTAGAAAACATGGTGATTTGTCACTCTCAAGTGGGCTTAAAACTCGCAATCGATGAATTGTTCCAATTTAAATAATCCAATCTTCACCCACAGGCATTCAGGCAGGTATATCACATAAGCAGTTAGCCTCATGGCAAGCATGCTATCATGGCAATCACTCACACACATGCAGGAATGCTAAAGCATAAACACTCACCGAGTACTCCAAGCCAAAATAAAAACTAGTTAGTAATCAATGCATGATCCTAGTTCATGTTAAGATGGCTAATGAAATACATGCGACATGCAACTAAGATAGGCTCGGCTATTCTAAGATGGCATATGAGATGCTACAGATAACATGTATTCAACTCAGAATTGAAATACAATGCAGTTAGTATGATAAGCCGAGCCCGGTGCATGCAAGACAGATGAATGAATGCAAACATGCGAAGCATAAGGATGCTAATTAAAACATGCCCTAAAACTAACCATCATAAGCTGGTAAATAAAAGGGAGAAAGACGTGGGGTTGGAAGACATACAGCACACACACGCACACTTATTATGAAATTCGCCCTCTCGGTGGAGGGTCCGAATAAATAATACAAAACCAACTAGCTAACCTAAGCTAATCTAATTAAACTAGTTATTACACAACGAAATGAATAATAAGCTACAGCTAATTATTACACAACATTAGCTAAGTAAGCAATCTAAATGAGCATACAAACTAAATGAAGGATGCATGCATGCTTGAATTGCCTTGTTCGAAAATCCCTCGCGATGCCCCTACTTGCCTCTGTTTGCAATTGACCTCAGAACACTGTACAAAGCTCCAGAAGGCTGAAACTTCGCTAAGGGAACCTGTGGGAAGGCTGCCGACCAGATATTGGCCTTGGAGACCACTGGCCGACCACCTTTTGTGGTGAAAACCAGAAAAAGTGGTCGGCCTGCCACTTTATCTGGTCGGCCGACCAGTTTCTGTCCCTGGTTTTTGGTTTTCTATAACAGAAGGCAAGAGAGAAAGAGGGCAAAGTATTCGCAACACATGTGTGTACGACCACTCTCCCCATCATTGCATAATCTCAAGGGAGTATAGTTCTCGACCCTTGGGCCACCAATCACGCATCTCGATGCATGATGGCCATGGAGCCAAATTGCACAACTCAATATGAAATGAATGCACACACAAGCACCTAAAGCCAACAACTCCATCATGGGTAGTCAAGAGTGTCGGCGACCGGAAATTAATGCACATTTCATCACTTGAAGTATAAAACATCCCTCGTTTCCCGTGTTTGGACTAATACCTATTCCAAACACAATGCAAGCAACATAGCAAACATGCAATGTAACTACACGGCATACACAATGCTATGGACAATATGGCATACTCGATGCAATATGATCATGGCATGCTCAATGCAAACAATAACATAACATGCACAACGCATTATGACATGGCATACACAATGCAACAATGGACTTAAACCAAGATGGATAGGCCTCAGCCATGCCCAACTCAGTGCCCATAACACCAAGATAAAAGCACCGAAATGCAAAGCATGCATGCACAATGCATTAGCCAATCAAGTAGGCCAAAGAGCACAACTCTCAAGAGTGCTCAAGGAGTGATAAAAGTGGAAGTGTAATAACACTAAATGCACTGAAATGAAGTAAGAAATGATGCTAAATCATTCAAACAACACAGGTATGACATGCTAGGACCCTAAGGCATGGAAGCTAGCAAAGAGGACTACAAAGGAGGCATGCAATGCATGGCACAAATGCATGAACTAAGTATGGACAGAGCTCAAGTGTGTCAAAATAAGGACCCAAACATGCTGAGATGATGGCTCAAATACCTAGACATGCAAACATATAGGCTAAGCCATAAACTAGGCAATAATGCACAACACTTAAAGGCATTCAAAGCATAAATGAAGTGAGGACATGACGAGTCTATATGCTCTGAAATCAAGTATTAAATGATGCCAAATCATCCAAATAGCTCAAAGATAGCATGCGTGAAGCATCGAAACACAAAGCTAGCAAGGCCAATTGCACTATAGCTTTAAAATGAGTCTAAAACATGTATGGATGGAAGCCAAAATGTGCTAGCATGAAGGGGCATAAGACATGGAATATGTAAGGCAAATAGGATGAATTACACTACACCTATTAGGACCAAACATGATATGACTTAAGCACCAAAAATCAGAGTTATATTATGGCAAAATAACCCCAAATAATCACTGAAATGATGGCTCGCAAGCTATGGCATAAATGCATACACAATGGCTCACGTTAAGGCATAAAGGACCAACCCTCCAACGCATTGATTGAGTGACAAATGTGAATGTATGGCCATGAAAAGTGGACTGAAATCAAATTATGAATGATGCCAAATCATTGAAATAAGCCAAGTAGAACATGCTAGATGACTCAATACACAAAGCTTACAAGCAAGATCGAACCAAAGCTATGCAAAACAAGTCATGGATGACCAAGACAACTAAAATCAGACCTCAAGCATACCAAAACATGGATAAAAGCTTCTTGAATTCAAGCCAAAGCATGCTAAAAAGACATGTTACAACATGACGCATATTAGGCTATTTCATGGGATTGCATGGCAAGTGTATGGAGCATGCAAAGGCTAACCAAACCAAACCTAAACAGAGGTATGACATGATAAAATAAGCCCAAGAACATGCTTAAATGGACATAACATAGGCTAAAATGACATGCCACTTCAAGGAGCATACAAGGCTAGTATGTGTGATTTACACTACAAGTGTATAAGGCATGCAAGAGCCAAACAAACCAAGCAAAAACAGATCTAAGGCATGTTAAAACTACACCAAAAATCTACTGAGATGGCTCAAAAACAAGCTAGAAACATATGCTCAAACATGAGGCATACAAGACTAGATTGTGTGATTTACACTGCAAGTGTATTAACCATGCAAGGGGTGACCAAACTAAGCAAAAACAGTGGCATGCCTCTACAAAATAACCACAAATACAAGCTAAGACATAGCCAACACACACTTACCAAAGGTGCTCAAACATGAGGCAAATAAGGCATGTATTAAAGACACAAAGGAGAGGGGATGGCCCTCTCCTTATTAGGACCTTAAAACACCATCCCCACTACTGAAATCCCTCTGGATTTCAGTGGTGAGAAGGCCGATACAAGGTGGTCCCGAAACTCACAAAAGAGGCACAAAAACAAGGCCAAACAAGGCCTAAAAAGGGGTAAACAACCCCAAACGAAAAAGTGACCTTAAATAAACTTTTTAATCATGCAAAAACAGAACTTTTTCCAGTTAAGAGCTAAGCTTAAAATAGTATGCAAATAAGGCTAAAAGCTTAAGCAAAAACGGGGATTTAATGGTTAGAAACTCACCCTTGACGACCCTTTTCAAAGCTGCAACTCCAGCAACCTCTTTGAACCCAAACCAGTCCAAAAACTCCAGAAACAACTCCTAGGTGCCTCAGCAACAAAAGGATGATGTTTGGATAGGAGGTTTTGTGCACAAAAGTGTGAAGAATGGTCACTTTAAGGTACAAAACAAGAGGGAAATAGAGGATTATAGATATAGATGATATGTATAGCTCAAGCCCAAAAATCTGAACCCTAAGAAGGGAGAGAGGCCTCCCCTCTTGTAGAGAAACAACTCTCAAGCTTCTTGGACAAGCTAAGAGCTTGTTTAAATCCCTCCATACACGTGTATGGAGGATACAGTCTGTGCCCTCCACCTGGCACAGCTGGCATCCACAAACTTTGCAAAATCTGCAAGAAGGCCGCCGACCAGAAAAAGTGGTCGGCCCGCTACTTTTTCTGATAGGCCGACCACTTTTTCTAGTTTTCCAAAAAAAAAGTAGTCGGCCAGGGTAATTGGTGGTCTCCACACTGAAAGAAAGCTAGTGGTGTGGTGGGAAACTAGCAAATGTGGCCCAAAGACCAAGAAAACCAGTTTCCCGACCAGAAAACCGGCTGGCGGGGAGAGAAATGGTTTCCAAGGATAAAAGCTAGTTTCCCATCCTTGTACTACTTCCCAAACATGGAAAGTAAGGTTTGTACCCAAGACAAACCAAAACGGATGCAAGACGAGGGTTCGGGAGGCAAGACGCGCGGCTGGGAGCCTCGAAAACTGGCTGTTGAGCACAAAACGTGGCATATGACCACAAAAGTGGTCTCCCGGACCACAGTGTCCCTCTAGACAGAGGAAACAAGGTGTGTTCCAAAAAACATGCCAAACGAAGAAGGTTAAGCGGTCCAGAACCAAGGCGCACGGCCGACGGCTCCGAAAATCGAAAACTAGTCTCCAAACGGGAACAGTGGCCTACGACCACGAAAAGTAGTCTACGACCACTAAGAGATGGTCTACAAGACCTCTCCCTCCCTCCGGGAAGAGAAAACAAGACTTAGTCCGCAGACCGAATCAAAGTACAAAGAGTCCCGAGGTCCGGAGGTGAGGCTCTCAGCCAAGAACTCCGAAACTTCGAAACGAGCACAACATGCGCAAACACTGAGCGCTCAATCGATGACGTCTGAGTCTTAAGGTCGGTCAAAAATGGGGTGTCTACACCTGGCCTAATGAATCCTTTCTTGAGCAACTCCTGTAGTTGTGTCTTTAATTCTCGTAGTTCTGCTGGTGCCATGCGATATGGGGCCATGGATATTGGGGTAGTTCCAGATTGTAGCTCAATACTAAAGTCTACCTCCCGGGTTGGTGGCAACCCCGGTAATTCCATAGGAAATACATATGATATTCACATACTACGCGCGGAAGTTCTAATTCTTCTTGGCCCTCTTCATTTAAGATGAAACTTGCTATCCTACCCGCAAGTTGATCGTGCCACTGCATCCTACGTTTCGTTGAAGTCATAGAGTCTTGTCTATCCCCCTTAAACTGGAAACGTGTTTCGTCAGGCATGTGAGCTACTACTTTCCTTTGACGGCAGTCAATCGCCGCTCGATGGGCAGATAACCAGTCCATGCCCAAAATGATATCGAAGTCTAACATTTCCATTACACGAAGGTCGCAAGTTAAGTGTAGGTTCGACACTCCTATTTTATAATCCTTACAGATCAATCCTATCTGAACGCATCCTCCCATAAGTGACATTACATTTAAGGCAATTTTTAAAAGTTCACATACAAGTTCTAATGACTTAGCACAAGCAGAGGATGTAAAAGAATACGATGCACCAGTATCAAATAAAGCATGCACCCAACAATTATATAGCACTAAATTACCCTCAATTATAAACGGATCCGCTTCTTCCTCTTGCAAGGAAAGACTCTGCCGGTTGCCTTCTGGTTGTCATTGGTCCTGGGGTTCTGAATTCCTCCGCTCTTCTGGTGCTGCTGCCCAGTAGGTCCTGTCTTGTTTGTCCAAGGCTTCTATCCACCTAATGCCTGGGCATTTTCTCTGGAACCTCCTTCCTGGTATCCGGTTGGAGGGAGTTGGGGGCATTCACTCTTTTTGTTCCCCAATTGTTGGCAATGAAAGCACTAGAGTTGTCCTGCCAGCCTTGGTTGATAGCCACCTCTCTGGATCTGTTGCTGCGATTGTTGCTGTTGTTGTTATGGTTGTGGTCTGGTGTAGGGCTTCAAGGCCATATTCCCTTTCTGGTTCCTCTGAGGTCCAACAGATGTCTGACCCCCTTTCCGCTTGTTCCAAGTCTTCCTAGCATCGGGTACTTCCCTTTCAGATTCTAATGCCGTCTCCAACACCTCGACATACAAGTGGAGTCGTTACGGGAGAACTCTTCCCCTAATTGTAAGGTCCAACCCCCACTCGAACATCCTTGTTTTCTCTTCGTCATTTGCTACATATCTAGTTGCGTAATGGGTACGGGTCCAACCCTCACTCGAACTCTTCCCCTAGTTGTAAGGTCCAACCCCCACGGGTACGGGTCCATGCTAATTTTTGGGACGATCCCGAGCATTGTTGTTAGTTTCTAAATAGTCATTAGCTCGCATATCCACTATTCTGTTCATGGCATTTAAGTTCATAGCACAGATTATATCATTAGTTGTTAACAGTCTAGAAATCCCCCAAAGAGATTTCGTCCTCCCAACTCCAAGAATTGGATGAGGATTATTCGATATGCCCCCTCTTTTGCTGCTTTGTTGCAGACCTTACCTCAAATGCCTACTAACGGTTATATACCGCATAGCGCCAACTGAGGGCCTCAAAAGAGACAGTAATGATGGGCCTAGCCCAAATCCCTCCTTACACTGAACTACCTAGGGTCCGAATACAACCACTCCATTCAAAGGTTCCGAACAACCAGTTGCGCAAGACTTACTCATTTTAATCCACTACTAATATCAACTTAACATTCTCATCATTTATGATGTATGACTAGTGTGGTCGTTAAACCTCTTTATCAACCCATTTAGTTTTTCCTTTTTCACATTAAGTGTATTACACATTAGCAGTTAGCACAGGTAAGAACAAAATAAGGCCATTCAAGGTGAAACTCAAGCATGAAAGTATAACATATATTACAACAATATGTCATGATAGCACAAAAGCATTAACTACAACAAGAACCGCATTGTTCAGATTTTCAGCACTGCACCGGTTAAAAAATATGGAAAAAATTATTTTTTAAGGGTTTCAGAAATGTGGCTTCTGGAGGATTTGTAGAGAATCAAGACTAGTTTCAGAACCATTTTACAGAAGTAGGGCGGCCCTTTTTTATTTTTAGATATTTAAGAAATACACAGACTTTATCCAGATTTGACAACTGTTACAAAATTTGGTGTTTCTCTTAAAATACTCATTCATTTTCATTGAAATAAATTTTATTTGAAAGATAACCTTCAGAGGAAGATTTTGATGTAAAAATGAACGTGATACCATTTTTATATAAATTTTCTAGAATTTTCCAAAGTCCTTTATTTTAACAGGTTCTTTGCAGCAAGTATTTAGAAAAATAAAAGAGGTCATAAAAACACATTCAGGGTCTTAGCCAAAATTTTACCATACTCTAAATATGTCAATTAATACCCCTTTAAAACAGATTTTGAGTTGGTGAAGTTTTGCTATGGAAATAAAATCAAAAACCTTGAGAAAAGCTTGCTAGAAATTGCAAGGAAGAAGAGAGACATTTCATTTTCAAACCATACATCATCTAGTAATGTAGTAACTTTTAATATCATGTGAAATATATTTTTAGCATGTATTATGAAGGGGAAAAACATGATGATTCATTGAGAGGAGAGGTGTATGAGATTTACCTTGGTTTGCTAGATCTTTTTCCTACTTGTTGCTCTCTTTTCTTCTCTTTTTCTCTCAAGCTCACTTGCTCTCCCTTTCCTCCTCTCTCAGTTGTGTGTTGTGTGTGTATGGAGTGAAATACAATATCTAGCAAGGATTGTATTTATAGTCCAAGGAGGAGAGAGAAGGGTTGGTTTGGTTTGGTTGATTTTCAATAGAAACTATTCAAGTTTGGTTGGTTTGTAATTGAATCCAATTAAGATTTGTGTTAATCAATCTTGATTAAGAGAAGGTAATCCTATTTACTAGTTAATTGGGAGACAAAAAAAATATAACAATAAATGCCCCTCATTCCTCCATGATGGTCAAAGATTTGTTGCATTTATGTACAAGATTTGCTATGAATAAAAAATACACTTCTAGGTCCTTTTCACCACCTATAGCTAGCTACCCTATTTACCCATGAGAAAATTTGATTTTTTGTTAATAAAATATAGAGGATATTTTTTATAAATTAATAAAATATTGGTTGTACCTTTATTGAATAAAATATTAAGGTTTTGGGGCCAAAATGCAATAATTAATAAAGAAAATGGTACAATCGGAAATTTTGAAATAAAACATATGTTTAAGTTATATAATTAATAAAATAATGATAGGAAAAATAATTCAGGCCACGTAGTGCCGATTCGCAACAAAAGGCAAGATACCGGGCTAAAACTGCGATTACCGAAAACTAGGATTTTTCTCTTATAATTTTTCATTCTAGGGTTTCTAAATTATTAATTCAGGGTTTTAAAATGTTTCTTAAGTTCTCAGAGTTGATTAGGGTTTGCTGATTAGCTCGCACAGTTGCTCCTGATTTCTAGGATTTAATTTGCAATAAATGGAGAAACAAGATTTCTTATTGAAATTCTTCAACTATAAGCGTTTGGGGACATTACAAAAAGTTAGGGCCTCACTATTATTTTTTTTCGTTCTTTTAAATATAATTATATTTTTGTGAAAGTTACATTTTTCTACTATCGTATTTTTCAAACTGTCATATTTTTGTAATGGTCATATTTTTACAACGGTCATATTTGTCCAATGGTCATATCTTTACAATGGTCATATTTTTTTACTTTTCAATTATAAATAAGACATTCCCTCTCATTTGATCTTACTCTCAACTCAATTTTCTACTTCATCCAAACTTCCATATATCTCTCTCTGTGGCTTCTAATTCTCTTTATGATATGCTTGTAAATAACTCTGACTTCTCTAAAACTGATGATGATTTGGAGATGCTCAAAGTTGTTACTATGGATGAGGAACAACTAGATAGTGAGATAGGATCAAGCTCACGTCGTGGTTCTGTTCGATGTCGTGAAGTCATTCATCGTGACCATATTCAAGGTCATGAAAGGCGTTTTCTTGACTATTTTGCTGAATCGTCTGTATATCCTCCTAAGCTATTTCGAAGGAGGTTTCGGATGAATTGTTCACTTTTTCTTCGAATTCAAGTTGTAATAAAAGCGCACGATTCATACTTTATCCAAAAAAGAAATTGTGCTAGAAAGCTTGGTTTGTCTTCTCTTCAGAAGATAACTGTTGCACTTAGAATGCTTACTTATGGAGTAGCCGCTGATTTTATAGACAAATATGTTAGAATTAGAGAAAGCAATGCAATAGAAACTTAAAATATTTTGTTAAAGCAGTTGTTGATATTTTTTCTAATGAGTATTTGAGGTCACCAAACAGCAATGACATCGCTAAATTGCTAGCGGTTGGTGAAAGTAGTGGATTTCCTAGGATGCTGGGGAGCATTGATTGTATGCATTGGAAATGAAAAAATTGTCTGACTGCGTTGAAAGGTATGTATACTGGTCACATTCATAAACTAATAATTATTTTGGAAGTTGTTGCATCATATGATCTTTGGATTTGACATGTATTTTTTGGATTATTATCTGGGTCTCATAATGATATCAACGTGCTAGAAAGGTTTTTTGTATTTACCAAACTTGCTTAAGGGTGTGCTCTTGCAGTCAATTACACCATCAATGGTAATGAATATACATTGGGATACTATCTTGCCGATGGTATATATCCACAATTATCAACATTTGTGAAAACAATTCCTTCTCCTCAAGGAAATAAGAAAAAACTTTTTGCTGCAGCTCAAGAGGCGACAACAAAGGATGTAGAGCGTGCATTTGGAGTGCTTCAAGCACGATTTGCAATAGTGCGTCTACCGACACGTTTTTGGAATTCTAAAATGCTTAAATATATTATGAAGGCGTGCATAATTCTACATAATATAATCATTGAGGATGAGTGAGATGACAATGGAGCAAAAAACTTCAATTATGATCAAATCGATGACAGTACCCATGTAACGGTATTACAAGAGAGAACTACTGAACTTATGGAATTCATTCAATGTCATCACAACATTAAAGACATGCAAACACATTCTCATCTCCAATCGGACCTTGTCGAACACTTTTGGCAATTACACAGCGAGTCGTAAAAGCTTTGAATTTGAAGTTGCGTTTTATGTAGTATGTTATTAGTTTTGAGTGTAATCAGTATATGTTTTTTATTTATGTGTAATTTTATAATTCTATATGCCTTTTAATTATATGGTTTTCATTTTAATTCTATATGCCTTGTAATTATATGGTTTTCATTTTAATTATAAATGTCCAATGAATTGTCATATTCATTTCACCGTATCAATGAGAGCTCCAAGGCGATCTCCAAAGCTAACTTGCACATTTGTTGCATTAGAATTTGAATATTGGTCTATTTGAACAATTGGCATTGGAATATAATCAACATCCTGCTCAAACTTCTGAAATGGAAATATGGGGAAAAATGGTTAAAGAAAAACTTCAGTTAAACTCCTCAAAGGAGATTAAAGAAAGGGAAAAAAATGATTACAAAACCAGTAAAATAGTAGCAAAAAAGCAGCAAAAATAGCATAAAATAACAGCAAAAACACTAGCAAAATAGCAACAAAAACAGCACAAAAACGGCAGCAAAAACAACCCAAAAACAGCAGCAAAACAACCAAAAAATACCAGCAAAATAGCAACAAAAATAGATTAAAAAACGGTCCAAAAATGGCAATAACACAGCACAAACAACAACAGATTAGACTACTAACACTGCCATCATTCGTGCCAAAACATTACTGAGTTCAACATCTATCCAAGACAAAAGCAGAACCAAAAGTAATACTAGACGAAAGCAGAACCAAAATACTAGTAAAACCAAAATATCATATATTTTCTTAATGATTTCCATTTGCCGAGCACGATAAAATTCTTGTTAGATATCCGACAAGCCACTGAGATTTATCAAAAGAACTGTTTCGTCCTCTTTGAAAAGTTCCATTTCATGCTTTTCAAGTTCCACCTCATGTTTTTCTTGTATGATATGAAGTTTCACTTGTTCTTGAACGTATACTTTGTCAATCATTTCAATTTTCTTGTCAATCATTTTCTTTTTGTCTTCCTTGATATCCTCCAAAGTCTTTGTAATACTCGAATGTACACTTTCTTTGTTCTTTCGTTTATTCAATCGCTCCTTTTCAGCCTTCCAACCGGTTGGTCTCTCCAAGTCCACAAAAGCATTGGGTGAGACATCGTGTTCCCCTAGATTTATCGAATCCGGAGTACAAGGAGAAGAGGTTGTCCCTGTTCTTGGTCTTTCTGGTTGCTTTTTCTTCTTAGACTCTACCACCCATTTTGGTTGATCCCTTAACATATTCCAATAGTGTTCGAATTGGAATGTAGATTTCTTGAGTTCCTTGTACATAATTTTCGCCTTGCAAATTTGAAAAATAAATAAATAAATAAATAATATTTAGCAACTTCACAAATAATAATAATTGTAAATGTACAATATTCAATACCTTGTCATCTTCATTTATGCCACTTTGATGCAAAGATTCAATTTGGGCGTAACACCCACAAAACTTATTCATGGCAAGCTAAATGGTTGACCATCAATTCATAAGAAAATTCTCATTTTGATTAGACTCAAATTTCTTGTGCTCGTGGAAAAAATCACACACTCTTTTCCGATAGGTAGAGCGTTTTTGGCCATTCCCATGTATCGCATTTAAACTAATATTAAGCCAAGCCGATAAAAGGAATTTGTCTTCTTCTATTGTAAAGTTTCCTCCACGTTGAGGTTTCTTCAACAAAGATTCAATTTCAGAAATAAATTGAGACTCCTGGGCAAAGACTTGAGTATTTTGATTCAAATATTGAGATTCCATCAGATAATGTTCATCAATGTTGGGCCTTTCTTGTAAAAGATTGGTAAAGTAACCATCTTGCTGTGAATCCATACCCATGATTGAATAATATATAAGAATTAAAATTTTAAAAACAGAGCATATAGCAAGTTGCAACAATTTGAATAGTATTAGATACAAGGAAGACGACTTCTATAATTTTTCAAGTTAAGAACAGCTCTCAGAAAGAGGAATAAAACACTGCTCTGGTAGTTATAGATACAAGCATAAAAACAAATTGCAAGCATGTTCACATGAAAAAGATAAATCAAACTGGTCAACCAATCTCAAGCACATCTAGATCGTCAACAAAATCAAACTATAAAGTTCAAGACATTTAATGGCTTGATGCTGATAAAATGGGTTTGGAAATAGAAAATCCCAATCAAACTTCACTGATTGCTCACTAAGCTAGCTCATCATGTCTGTGCTTACATTAATTAGATCCTTAAGTGCAACAAGCTTACCCATAAACATGACATAAAAGGGGAACGCTTTCTATTGCCAACAAATCATGGAATAAACCTCGAGTTCATACAATAGAATATCTTTTCACTCTTCTTGGGAATAACTTGCCCAAATACATGTAGCCAAGTCCCCATATCTCAAGATGATGGTAGCCAAGCAGGCATAATGTTAGATATTGTAAGAATTTTGAAGAATTTATGTATATTCAATTGTATTTACTGAACAAAGAATACATCACTTATATAAAACACTAAATCCTAATCCTAAATGAATACATCGCTGATATAGAATTCTAATAGATATAGAGCATTAATCCTAAATAGGAAACAAAAATAAACTTAAACCAAACCTAAATAGAAAACAATATTCACATAATATATACTATACTAATATTATTCTCACACCCCCGATCAAACTCAAGGTGTTTGGGCAGAAAATACTGAGAGTTTGTCAAGAAGAAACTGAAACCGAGTAGTGGTATGAGTCTTGGTAAAGAAGTCAGCAAGTTGCAGAGCTGAAGAGACAACATGAAGCGAACTAGAGCCAGACTACAGATGCTGACGAACAAAGTGACAAGTAATCTCAATGTGCTTGGCCCACTCATGAAAGACAGTGTTATGTGCAATCTGAATAGCACTGCAATTGTCACAATAGAAGGAGGTCTGGAAAAACTGAGGGACTCCCAAGTTAGAAAGAAGACAACAAGGCCAGACAACTTCAGCAGTAGTATGAGCCATAGCACGATACTCAGCTTCGATAGTAGAGCAAGCAACAGCAGTTTGTTTCTTGCTTTTCCAAGAGATCAAGGAATCGCCAAGAAACATGCAGAAACCAGGCGTGGACTTGTGATCAGTAACATCACCATCCTAATCAGAATCAGCATATGTCACCAAATCTAGAGAGAAAGTAGAGAACAATAATAAACCTTGAAAGATAATGCCTCGGAGATAGCGAATATTCTGAACCAAGGCAGCCCAATATGTGGAGCGAGGAGCAGAGACAAACTAGCTAACCACATGGCAAGATCAGGACGACTAACTGTCAGATAGAATAAGCAACCCACGAGTTATCGATATAGAGTAGAATCATCTAGAAGAACACTATCAGTAGTGTTGAGCTTTACATTAAGCTCAATACGGGTATCAGAAATCTTAATGTCAGTAAGACTGATACGATGAATAACCTCATTGATATACTTGGCCTAAGAGAGAAAGTAGCCCTTGGGAAAAGAAGTTACCTCAATACCAAGAAAATACCACAATGAGCCCAGATCCTTCATTTCAAAGGTACGGAAAAGATGGTGCTTGAACTCAGATATAGCAGAAGAGTCAGAACTAGGGATGATCATGTTATCCACATACAGTAATAGCGTAACAAATCCAACAGAGGTATGGAAAAGAAATAAAGTAGAGTCCTGGGCGCAAGGATGAAACCCAAGCTCAGTAACAGTAGTCTAAAAGCGATCATACCAAGCACGAGGACCATACAGAGCACGCCGAATGCGACAAACCTGTCCAGAGAAATGGTGAAGGCCAGGAGAAGGACGCATGTAAACCTCCTCAGTGAGATGGCCATTAATAAAAACATTCTTAACATCCAGTTGATAAAGAGGCCAAGAACGAACAGTAGCGACAGAGATCAAAGTACGAACAATAGTCATCTTGGCAACATGAGCAAAGGTCTCCTCATAATCAATACCATACTCCTGTGAGAAAAAACCTTTGGCAACCAAACGAGCTTTCTAGCGCTCAAGAGAACCATCAGAATGAGTCTTGACTTTGTAAACCCATTTGCAACCAACCAGATTCTTACCAACAGGCAAAGGAACCACCTCTCAAGTACTAGTTTTTTATAAAATAGACTACTTATCCTCCATAACTTAAACCCAATGAGGATCCTGACAGGCCTCCTTGTAAGACTGAGGTTCTGAAAATGAGTGAATAGTAGGCAAAAAGTACTATAGAAAGCAGAAAAATGTGTATTAAACCAACCTAACCTGTTTGGAGGATGACGTGCTCGAGTAGGATATCGGTGTGCAGCAGGATCAAAGTCGTCACAAGTAGGAGGATTAGCAGTAAGGGTAGAGACAACCGGTGGAGGATAAGCCTTGTGACGAGAATAAACTAACAACGGATGAAGAGAATAAACCGAATGAGGAGTAACAGCCAGATATGAAGCAAGAGGAGAAAATTGAATGAGCTCAGGAGGAACTGTGAAGATGTACTCATCAGACGGGACCTCAGAAGGAAATGGATCAATATGAACCAAATCCTCTTTGGAAATTGAGGCGGTGAGAGGAAGAAGTTAAAAGTAAGGTAGACGTTTAACAAAAGAAACATGACGGAAGACATAAAGACGACGGAAAACAAGGTCGTAACACCAATAGCTTTTCTGAGTTGGACTATAATCCAAAAAGACATAGAGGACAGACCGGGCTCTAAGTTTGACCTATCTTTGCGGGAAAGAAGGACAAAACAGGCAAACCCAAACAAATGACACATAGTATGCAGAACCTCCTTTGCTGAGAATAGGAAAAGGGCCCCAGACATGAGTATGAATTAAAGAAAATGGTATAGCAGAAATAGAAGTACTTTTACGGAAAGGTAAGACTGTCATTTTGGCAAGATTACACCCCCGACACTCGGTAAGTTGACTAGGAGAAACTTTACCCAATATACCTGACTGAGCTAACGACTGTAAGCGGTCAACAGAAAAATGCCCTAATCTGGAATACCACAAATAGAAAGGATTTGATAGAGAATCTAACGGAAACGAAGAAAAGATAGTCGGAGAAGTAGTCATAAGCAGATGCAAGCTCTCCACCACATAGAAGTCTCAAACTCTACGGCCAGTCTCAATCTACTACTTGGACATTCGATCCTGTATAAAACAGATAGAAGAAGAAAAGATAACATCAAAACCAGAGGCATCAAGTTGACTAATAGATAATAAACTGACAGATGACTGGAGAACATATAAGACAGATGAATAACGACTGCAGACATAGCAGACGGTAGGATAGACCCAACAGATATAACTAACATACCAGACCCATTAGCAGCATTAACATTAATAAGAAAGGAAGAGAGAGTACAATTCTGAAGTAAGAAGAGAGAATGAGTCATATGATGAGAGTTACCAGAGTCAAAAAGCCAGACAAACAAAGAGATACATGAAGAATACCTAAGCAAACTTGAATGAAGAGAGGAAACAATGGAGGCAGACAGAGATGGCTGAGAGGTATACAGTGTATACTGAAATTGACTAATCAAGGAAACTAAATCAGGATCAGGAGCTAGAGCAGATGCAGTAGAACCGGTGGAAGCCTGAAAAATACTCGGAGAAGAAGGGCAAAACTGGGTCCAAGATTGCTGAGAATACGAGCCAAACAGACATCCCTTCTTAGGACAGTGATACTTCTAATGGCCCTTTTGATGGCAGAAGGCACACTCATCTGAAGCAAGGAGCCCCTTCTTGGGCTTTACAGAAGCTGAACCCGTCATCATCATAATGAACCAAAAACAAACAATAGAGAACCGTAATGCACTGAAAGCTGATGGGGCAACAATATAATATCAAGAAACTTGTTTGGTCCAAACAAGAATAAAAGAGAACAGTGGTCAGCCAAAGAAACACACCCAGGTAGAGACTCTGATAGCTGCGACTGATGTCGCAATTCCAGCAATTGACGAAGACGTAGTCAAAGTCGAAGAATTGATGTCGTAACTCCAATAAGAGATCAATCACTCATAAGTCACAAGTAGAGAACAAGAAGCACCGAGGCAACTAGTAGATGTAACGAGCACCAAGTGACGCAAGTCGCAAACCAGAGAGGACGAATCAGCGAACTAGAAAAAACCACGATTAAAGACAACTACGAGTCAAAGAAAAGAAGTCACAAACAGATGAGGAATCGAAACACAATTACCACGTCAAACAGATGGGTTGGCTAGAAAGAAGGGGCAAACCACGTCAGAGGGAGAACCCTATTACCTACGAAGCATACGACCCACGAAGCAAGAAGCTTCGATCGATAATGAACCAGCGAGGGAAACGATGAACCAGAAATAAGAGGTTAGGGTTTCGAACACAGCTTTGATACAATATAAGAATTCTGAAGAATTTCTGTATATTCAATTGTATTTACTGAACAAAGAATACATCACTTATATAGAACACTAAATCCTAATCCTAAACGAATACATCACTGATATAGAATTCTAATAGATATAGAACACTAATCCTAAATAGGAAACAAGAATAAACCTAAATCAATCCCAAATAGAAAACAATATTCACATAATATCTATTATACTAATATTATTCTCACAGATATATATCCACAAAAACACCTCCAATCAAGGACATGTGATAGAGCATAAATAAAACTTGCCAAGTATCTTGAGCTTCATGCAAATATAATTTAATGCCCTTGTTCATTATTTCCTCTCTGCTCAGGGTATAATGTTAATGCTTTCATTTTTTAAAACCTCCCTTCAATAAAATAAAAAAGAATGCTACTTCTGGGAAAAATGAACTTATGCCCATAATAAACTTGTAAAATTAAAAATTGCATCTTTCTAGATGAATGAATTGAAGCCAATGTTACACAACCACAAACACACAAAAATGTCACATTAGCTTGGGTACTCTGTTAGGTATAGGCAAATGTCTCAACCTCAAACTTAGCTAACTCTTAAAATTTTAAGTTTAAGAAGTAAGACCCAATTTAAATGCTATAGTTTCAAATTTCCTTCTTAATATACAGTTAGAGAAAAATTTTGCTGATAGAGCATCTCCAACATGAGTAATATTCCCTCATTTAAGTTAATTACAAAAAGAAACAAGTTATGGCAAAATCTTATGGAACTTTTAGTGAATCAAGATATGTTTGGGCACACGCATATTTTTGCTAATAGAGCATCTCCAACATGAGTAAATTCCCTCATTTAAATTATTTTCCGCTTCATTCAATGGAGCAAAAATTTAAAGTGTTTTGTCTATATGAAACTAATCTAATAGGATTAAAATAATTGAGTACAATTTATAATCTCTATTAAAATCATGACCTATTAATTAAGAACATAGAGCCATAACTTGCTGCAACCATTTGGAAGATGAGATTAAAAACAAGAGAAGTCACAAAGTGAAGGAGAAAATATATATTCACATGGATTTCTTTCTATAATTACAAATGACAAAGCAATATGTAATATTTTTGCCAAAACCAACAAATAATGAAACAAGAATGCAACAATCTGAACATTTGCTTTCATATTCTCCAATTTCTTATCCACTATTCATGGCATAAACAAACAGAAATGACAAAACTTATTTACCTCCCTTGAGCAAAAAGTTTGAGAAAAAGATAGAGAGGATAAGAGAGTTTGTGAGTTTTGGAATGCCTTCTCTATGGATTCACTTTGCTTGGTTAGAGTTTTTCAAAAACACTTTTTAGACAATTATACTTTTTTGTTTTCCTTATTTTTTTTATTTTTACTGAATATTTTTAATATTTTAAGCAATTTTTTTTTTTTTACTTTTTAGACATACCTAACATAAATATATCTAAAAAGTAAAAAAATTGTAAAAAAAAAACCTTTTAAAAATTCACTAAATACCAAAAATACAAAAAAAAAATGAGAATTTAGTACATTTTTTGTATTTTTATGTATTTATTAATTTTTTAAAATATTTTTTCATAAATTTTTTACTTTTTAGATATATCTAAGTAAAGTGCATCTAAAAAAGTAAAAAAATATTTAAAATTTTAAAAATATTCACTAAAAACAAAAAAACACAAAGATCATAAAATTCAATTTTTAAAAAACTTAATTCAAAAAATTCAAACCAAACACACTTTTAGCTAGGGATGTTCACGAGTCAAGTTGGTTCAGATTCCCCCCTTACCCGCTAACCGAACCGAACATGTCAGGTGAAAATATGAATCACCCGCTTTCGACCACCATACTGGTCGAAATCAGCCAAACCAAACAATTCGGTTTGACGGTCAGATCGGATCGGACGGATGATACATACAAGACAGTTTTTGTTTTTTTTTCTTTTCACATTCAAACAAAACTCAAAATAAAAAATATATACAATCCAAAATACATAAATACTGATCTAAGCCAGATCTGAAAAGGGATATTGAAAAAAAAAAAATCGATAATAGCGAGGCTATACTCACGCATCATCGCACAATTATCATCGTCACTTGACACCACCGCCAAGCAAGAGTGTTCAAAAATCAAGAGTGAGTGAGAGAGAGAGTTACAACCAGAATTGATCAATCATCGTCATCAAATTTTAATAGTCCAATGCTTGCACTTCACTAAAGGGCTTTGGTAGAGCTTAGATATCCATTGCCCCCATTGTGCGTGTGAAAGAAGAAAAAAAATTGAGAAAGAGAAAAGACGAAACGGTCAAGAAAGAGGGAGAGGCAGACGAGAGGTTTAGAGAGAGAGAGAGAGAGAGAGATGAAACGGTCAAAGAAAGGGCTGAGAAGGAAAAGGTCGAGAGGAGAGGGAGAGAGGGGGGATAAGAGATATTGGTTAGATGTATTGGTAATGAATAAAGTTGGAAAGATATTCTTGGATATGGAGAGACAGACAAGAGAGTTAGACTGAGAGGACGGAAAAAAATAAGGAAAAAAAAAATGTTTGAAATATATTTATTTATTATTTATAATAATGTATTTGATAAGTGTTAAATTTTAATTTATTAAATATTTTAGTATGTAAAATTTAATTTTAATGTAATATCATTAAAAATTATTTAAAAGTAATAAATTAGAAAGATATATCATTAAAGCTAGTCAAAAATTGTATATATAATAAATTTAAAGTTATTCTAAGGCCTCGTTTGGGAATAGACTTTTTTCGTAACTTTTTGGCTTTTTTGCTAAACTGTGATGTAAAAAAAATTAGTATGTTTGAGATGATTTTTTGACTTTTTACGAAAAGATGTGCAAAAAGTAAAGAGAAAATGAAATCTTTGACTTTTTAGTATGGGTTGTTGGCTTTTTGATTTTTTTAGTAACTTTTTAACTTTTTACCTAAACCAATCGCTTCCCAAACGAAGCCTAAGGATATAACCTGTAGGCCTATGTCTTTAAGAATAGGGGATACAGGTTATTTCTTGGGAAGACAAAAAGATTATTGGGAAAGTGTAGGTCTTCGTTGAAATCTAATAGATTCATATCATATATAAATAATTCGGATGGGTCGAGTTTAGCAATTTTTTCTTTATCGAGACTCACACTCGATCGATACCTGTAGAAATTCCAATATCTGAACCACAGTCGACCGAACTAATTGTCGAAACCATCCGTATTACCTTCGGATCAGGTGGTTCGAGTCAGATTTATCAGGTGATTCGGATCTATGAACAGCCTTACTTTTAGCACCAAAATGAGAGAAAAACTTCATCGACAAAAGCAGAACTCAGAAGCCAAAAACAAATAAAAAATTAAAAGGCCCATGAACAGTATCTTGCTTGTCCAAACAAGGTAATGTAGCTCACAGTCATCTCAACAATGCTTGAGCGAGTCTGGTGGAGCAATCTTTTGCCCTTCTAAGCTCGCTTCTATGGCTAGAAAGAAAGAATGGCTATACTCCTAGAGATGCTCTTAGTGATAAGATTGTTAAATTATTTTTATATTAAAAAACTAAAACAAATATTAAAACTAATAGGAGCATTTGGAAAAATAATATATATATATATATGTATATAATGGACTTAATCCCCCCACTATTTTTCTAATCCTACCCAAAATTCAGCCAAGTTAATCTTACTAAGCTACTTGGACTATCAATATGTTCGCCCATTTTACTACCAAACATGCTATGGGTGGGACCCATAGCCATGATAGTCCAATCCAGCCACTCAATCCGCGAAACAAACACGGCCTTATGGTATTGTGGAGCCAAGGAAACTATGAAATTTTCTGAAAATATTAAAGGTAAAATCGTTTTTTCACAAATTTGCTAAAAAAATCTATTTTTTTATGGATAAGAAACTAGTCCAGACATAGAGTGAGTCATCATTTGTCTTCCAATCTTCTAACAAAGATGAATGAGCATGTTTTACTCATAAATTTTTTTGATACATTATTAGTTTTGAAATAATGTAAGCAACACAATGTGATACTTTAGATTTATTGAATAATTACTATGGATGAAGAATTAATTGTCGGATTATTTAAGTCATCACCAATTAGATATGAGTATTAATTTTTAAGTACAAATTTAAGTCAAAATTGACAGATGTGATCGGTGGGAACTAGATAATGTGTGGTAACCCAGCATAATTCAACATAATCCAAAGCCAAACATTTTGGTTTACAAATGATTTTTCATATTTTTGTAAAAAAATATTATTTTCATATGGAATGGACAAAAATAAATAAGTTGAAGCTGACATAATTTAATGGTGAACTTGTATTTTTTTTTTTTAAATGATCAAATGCAAACAAAAATTAATTATTTTCAATTTTTTATTTTTTAAAATGAATTATATGTTAATTTATTTTTTTATTTTTTAAACGTACTAAATTTTAGATGCATTTAATAATTATAATTTCTTTAAAAAAATTCAATAATATACTGATTTTTTATATTTATTGAATTTTTAACAAGAATTCATAAATATTTACTTTTTCAGTGCATTTAAAAGTTAAAATAATTAATAAAAATATTAAAAAATTACTAAAGACACAAAAAATCAAAAAATGCATTTGAAAACTCTAACTAAATAGAGTGATGTTTTTGAAATTATAAATTACGTGTGTTTGTTTTTAAATGGATGGATTTTAAGATGTTACAATATTTTATATAAAATTTATTTGTATATTATTGCTTTTGTATTTTTATTTTAGTGGGAACAAATAAAAAGTTATTAGGAAAATCACAACTCAGGGAATAATGAAAAAAATATTTCATTTTCAAGGGTTACATTGGGTATAGTGTAAGTCATTTTATCTTTATGATACAAGTCTTTTTTTTTTTTGTGTCAGATTTACATTCGAAAAAATTTCATATGTGGTGTAATTATTTTTAAACTCACTAATTCGCAATTGCTCCAAATAATTAGTTCCCTGACCTATTTTGTTTTTAACTATTTTATTTTTTTAAATTATTAAACATTTTTAAAATATCATATAATATTACTTATATGTTACTCCGGCCAAAGCTCCTCATATGTTCCTTTTTAGTCATTTTGCTTATCCCCTCCCTCACATCACCACTCCACCTATTTGAAGAAGAGAGAATCAGAGAAGGAAGAAATATAAAATTAAAAAAAATATAAAAAAAAAAGAGAACAGGGGAATAACAAAAAAAAAATTAATGTAAAAAATATAAGATTTCGATATATTTAGCATTAGTTTGAGAGGTTTTAAATATACTTACAAAATTTCTTTTCACAACTAAATATACAAATGTTCCTATATAAGTAGCGGTATTGAGAAACTCCCTATTAATTTTGCCAATTTTATGTGGGCGGATATTTTAAAAATATATATCTACTAATTTATAATTAAATTTATTTCTTATTTATTTATAATTTTCTCTTTAACTTATTTGAAAAATCAATCTCACGTGCAACATATATTTGAACTTATATAAACCACAAACATCATAAATAAAAAAAACAAAACAAAAACCAAAAAAAAAAAAAAAATAGAAAATAGCACAATGTACCAACTAAGGTACCATGACATATGAGAACCTATCAGCATAATTTTCACAAAAATATTCAAGCATTGTTTGCGGCTTAAGAGAGAATGTTGTTCATGATTATGTCACGTGCTTTGCACAAGGCTTCCAACGGCCCAACTTTGGGCATAGTAAGCCCTATCCCTTCCATTAGATCAACTACCTCTTCAGTGACTCTCTCCCATTCAAAGCACTGAATTAATGACCCCAAAGCCAAACCCACAACACGTTGTGCCAAACCAGCCCCGGGACAAGCCCTCCTTCCCATCCCAAATGGCATCAACTTGTGTCGTTCCATTTTCCCACCTTCAAACCTCTCAAGCTTAAAGCTTGTAGAATCGTTCCAAATCTTAGGGTCTCGGTGAATGGCCCACATTGTGCCACGTGGCACGGTGAATCCCCCTATAGTGCAATCATCAGATGATACATGTGGTAACAACAACGGTGCTGCTGGAAACAATCGGAAAGTCTTGGAAATGATAGCTTGAAGGTAATGTAGCTTTGAGATATCAGGTTCATCAATCAAGCGATCTTGGCCTACATGAGTGTCTATCTCGACTCTTGCCTTCTTCAATATCTCTGGATGGTTGACTAGAAGGGACATTGCACATCCTATTGTCACTGATGATGTATCTGTACCCGCTAGTATCATGTTCTGGACATTAAAGTTAATAAATGAAAATGAAAAAATAAATTTTATTTTTACATAATCAATATTATATTTGTAACAAAAGATATTTTGTTTTAAAGTATTAGACCAGAAT
The DNA here is from genome assembly GCF_055761805.1 of Camellia sinensis. Lineage (NCBI taxonomy): Eukaryota > Viridiplantae > Streptophyta > Magnoliopsida > Ericales > Theaceae > Camellia > Camellia sinensis. The sequence continues at coordinate 41,384,847 of NC_138969.1, read as the reverse complement.
TCTACTACATTATTTGCATGTCATTTATATATATATATATATATATTTTTAACACATCATTAATCACAAAAGTAAGAGACGATAGGGAGATGAATTTACCATTTTTTAGACTATTATATTTTGTTGGAAAAATGGTTTAATATAGGCATATTTTTTAGCCCAAATTTGAGTGGGCCCCAAACGTTGTTTGGGGTGGGTCCGAAGAGGTGAAGACAGAGCGTCAAAATCATTTATGAGTGAATAGGAAGTTGATGTCGTTTTTCGAGTCTAACATTAAGTTTTTAGATAAAACTCATTTGAATTTTTTCAATAAAAATTATTGTGGGAATTTAATTTAAATCTAAATTCAAATTTTGGATTCCTAAGTGGTTTCCTAAAGTTTGTAATTGTGGGAATTTAATTTAATTCTAAATTAAAATTTTTGGGTTCCGAAGTGATTTCCTAAAGTTTGTACCTCTTCCTTTATTTATTAAACTATTCAAATCTTTTAATATATATATATATATATTCTAATTGTTTAGTATATATATACCAAATAGTTTAATAATAAATTTTCCAAACAGGTGGAAGGAATCTGTTCCACTAACGGCTCACTTTTTTCGTTTGTTTGAAATTTTGTTCTGACCAACGGTCAATTCATATATTCATATTGCGAATAGTTTTGCACCTGCTGACTTCAGGGTTTGCTACCTATTCGGGGCTTTGGAAATTTGCCTATAAATACAATCTGATTCCTGCAGTCTAGGGGTCGGAAAAATTCAGTCAGTTATTTTGTCTCATTGCTGTCTAATTTTTCCTCTAGTGCATTTATTCTTCATATTTAGTTTTAGAATAATTTAAAGAGAGTATAGATCACAGGTTTAGTTCGCCGAACAAATTTGTTTGAAGTGCTTCTACAAATTTGTGAAGATTATTGTATCTTGGGAGATAGACGCCACTCAACCGTAAGTACCGTAGCGGGGCGAATCTGTCTTAAGGACAAAGTGTCACACACTCGACTTGGTCTTGAATTATTTATTCAGTTCAACGAAATAAATTCTGTAAGATTTATTTTATTTTGTTTGATTTAATTTCAGTTTATTTTATTTACACAGAATATTGTTCCAACAATCTTAAGACAGAATCGAATTATTCTGTTTACAGAATTTTTCGTTTATTTCCTTTTATCTTTCTTCTTTTAAGAAAATTATTTTCTATGGATTTACAAAATAATATTCTGGTTGGAAAAACAAATAGTGATTATATGCTATTTGACAGATAGTAGTAATATACTGTCTCTTTTCTTTGACAACTAGTAGTACGATACTGGTGCCATTAACAATTCAGAATATATTTTTGTGGAATTTTTTCAGAAATTAATTTTGGGTTTTAGAAATTATTTTCTGAGTTTTCATTACTTAAAATTCTGTTTTAGTATTTTAATTATTGAAGTGTTACAGAAATTTATTTTCTGTATGGAATTAATTTGGTTAAATAAAATTTTATTTTATTTCTAAATTAATTGAAAAATAAAAGTTATTTTCTTATTTCTTTTATTTTACAGAATTTAATTTTCTGTGTGAAATTATTTTGGTTAAATAAAATTTTATTTTATTTCCAAATTAATTGAAAAATAAAAGTTATAGTTTTTATTTCTTTTATTTTACAGAATTTAATTTTCTGTGTGGAATTAATTTGTTTAAATAAAATTTTATTTTATTTTCAAATTAATTGGAAAATAAAAGTTACATTCTTGTTTCTTTTATTTTTACAGAATTTAATTTTGTGAATTTGGTTTAATTTTCTGTGTAGTGTAAATTCTATTTATAATTTTGTTTTATATATTAGAATTGATGACTACTGAAACTAATGCACAAACAAGTACTACTGTGGTGGCTGCGATTGCACCCAACCCCCTCTCCTGTGATGACAGTACCAATAAATCATGGAGAGAAACCAGAGAAGTTATCAGGAACTGACTTTAAAAGATGGCAATAGAAAATGTTGTTCTATCTTACAACTCTGAACCTGGTTCGTTTCCTCCGTGAATATGCTCCTATCCTGGAATAGAATGAAACCGACAAACAAGTGGTTGCTGCGGTTGATGCTTGAAAACATGCGGATTTCCTTTGCCGGAACTACATCTTGAACGAACTTAACAACACATTATACAACGTCTATAGTCCAATCAAGACAGCAAAGGAACTTTGGGAATCGTTGGAGAAAAAGTACAAAACGGAAGATGCCGACTCAAAGAAATTTATGGTAGGCAGATTCCTAGATTTTGTAATGGTTGATTCAAAAATTGTGATCAACCAAGCTCAAGATTTCCAACTCATTCTGCATGACATTCACGCAGAAGGCATGTCTCTCAGTGAATCCTTCAAAGTTGCAGCCTTAATTGAAAAATTACTAAAAGGCTGGAAAGAATTTAAGAACTACCTCAAACACAAGTGCAAAGATATTTCTATAGACGAGTTAATTGTGCGTTTGAGAATTGAGGAAGACAACCACAATTTTGAAAAGCGGGCTAGTAAGCATCCTATGGAGTCTAAGGCAAATGTGGTGGAACATACTTCAAAAACCAAGAAACGAAAGTCTTCTGGAGAAAGTTCATCACAAGGCTCTAAAGGGGGGGATAATAAAAAGTACAAGTTTAATGCCAAATGTTACATCTGTGACAAAGAGGGACATCAGGCCAAAGATTGTTGTAGCAAAGGCAAAAGCAAAAGCAAAAGAAGAACAAGCAAGAAGACTGCTCAAGCCCATATGACCGAAGTGGACAATATTTCCAATGGTGTCGAAGACATCAATCTTTCTGCAGTTGTTTCCGAGGCAAATCTTGTCGGAAATCCTAAAGAATGGTGGGTGGACACTAGTGCTACTCGCCATATTTGTGCCGACAAAAAGATATTCACATCTTATTCTTTAGTGGACAATGGTGAACAACTTTTTATGGGCAACTCCTCAACTTCCAAAGTTGAAGGACAAGGAAAGATTGTACTCAAGATGACATCAGGAAAGGAACTCACTCTCAACAATGTGCTGCATGTACCAGACATTCGCAAGAATCTTGTTTCCGGATCTTTGTTGAGTAAGAATGGGTTTAAGCTAGTATTTGAGAGTGATAAATTTGTACTTACTAAAAATGGGATGTATGTAGGAAAAAGTTACATGTCTGATGGCCTTTTCAAGTTAGATGTAATGACTGTTGTACCCTCAGTTATTAATAATACTACATCTTCTTCTTATTTGCTTGAGTCTCCAAATTTATGGCATGGTAGACTAAGATATGTTAATTATGGATCTTTGCGTAGATTAATTAATATGGAATGTTTACCTAAATTTGACATTGATTCAAATCATAAATGTGAAATTTGTGTTGAGGCAAAATTATCTAAAACTCATTTTCATTTAATTGAAAGAAGTACGGAACCACTTGAATTAATTCATAGTCACATTTGTGATTTTAAATCAATTCAAACTAGAGGAAGGAAAAAATATTTTATCACTTTTATAGATGATTAAACTAGATATAGTTATGTTTATTTAATTCGAACCAAGGATGAAGCTTTGGAAACTTTCATTCAATATAAGAATGAAGTTAAAAATCAACTTGGTAAGAAAATCAAGAAAATTAGAAGTGATAGAGGTGGTGAATATGAATCACCTTTTGGTGAGTTTTGTAAAGAACATGGAATAATTCATCAAACTACTGCTCCTTACTCACCTCAGCAAAATGGAATTGCTGAAAGGAAAAATAGGACTTTAAAAGAAATGATGAATGCCATGTTAATAAGTTCTGGATTACCTCAGAACTTGTGGGGGGGAAGCAATACTTTTTGCTAATTATATACTTAATAAAGTACCCCGAAAGAAAGTGAATCAAACACATTATGAATTGTGGCATGGAAGAGTACCATCCTACAAATACTTAAAAGTGTGGGGGTATTTAGCTAAAGTGGCTATTCCTAGTCCTAAAAAGACTAAGATAGGTCCTAAGACCATTAATTGCATTTTCATTGGTTATGCCAAGAATAGTAGTGCATATCGGTTTTTGATTCATAAATCAGAACATTCCGAAATGCATGTAAATACTATTATTGAATCTCGAAATGCATCTTTCTTTGAACATGTATTTCCAAATAAGACATGACAAGAGACTAGTAACAATAAGAGATCTCATGATGCTATTACTAGTCAGGATCAAGAACATGATCAAGAACAAGAGTTAGATCAAAATAAGGAAGAGGAACTTAGGCGTAGTAAACGTGCTAGAATCTCAAAATCTTTTGGTCCAGATTTCCTAACTTTTTTGTTAGAAAATGAGCCTTTAACTTTTAAATAGGCTATGTCCAGTCCTAAAACTCCTTTATAGAAAGAAGCTGTCAACAGTGAAGTTGAATCCATCTTGCAAAATCACACTTGAGAATTGGTGGATTTGCTACCAAGTTGTAAACCTCTTGGGTACAAGTGAATTTTCAAAAGAAAATTAAAAGCGGATGGATCAATTAACAAATACAAGGCAAGACTTGTGGTCAAAGGATTTAGACAAAAAGAAGGTCTTGATTACTTTGACACATACTCACCGGTTACTAGGATAACATCCATTAGAATGCTAATTGCCATTGCATCTCTATACAATCTAGAAATTCATCAAATGGATGTGAAAACTGCTTTCTTAAATGGTGAGTTAAATGAAGAAATTTACATGGAACAACCAGAAGGTTTTTCTGTTCCAGGAAAAGAAAAGAAAGTGTGTAAATTGGTTAAATCATTATATGGTTTAAAACAAGCGCCAAAGCAATGGCATGAGAAATTTGACAAGGCAATGATGTCAAATGGATTCAAAATTAATGAGTGTGACAAATGTATTTATATTAAAAACACAGACAAAGGTTATGTCATTGTATGTCTTTATGTAGATGATATGCTCATCAAAAGTAGTAATAATGACATGATTAAAACTACTAAGAAAATCTTAAATAAACATTTTGACATGAAGGACATGGGCATTGCTGATATAATTCTTGGTATGAAAATTACCAAAACATCAGAAGGATATGCTTTGTCACAATTTCATTACTTTGAGAAAATACTTGACAAATTCAGCAATGATGATGATCATCTTGCTAGAACTCCTATAGATGTTAATTTGTATCTTTCTAAGAATGTACAGGAAAGTATTTCTCAATTAGAGTATGCCCAAATTATTGGAAGCTTAATGTACTTGATGAACTGCACTCGCCCAGATATAGTTTATGCAGTAAGTAAATTAAGTAGATATACGGGTAATCCGGGAGTAGAACACTGGAAAGCAATTATAAGGGTTTTTAGATATCTCCGATTTACTCGTAAGATTGGGCTTAACTATATTAGATATCCAGCAGTACTTAAAGGATACTGTGATGCAAATTGGATATCAGATACTAGAGACTCGAAGTCCACCAGTGGGTATGTCTTTACTCTTGGTGGGGCGGCTGTATCTTGGAAATCTTCCAAACAGACTTGTATTGCTAGGTCTACTATGGAATCTGAATTCATAGCTTTAGACAAAGCAGGGGAAGAGACAGAATGGCTTCACCACTTCCTTGAAGATATTCTAATTTGATCAAAACCGGTGTCTGCTATATACATACATTGTGATAGTCAATCAGCTATAGATAGAACACAGAGTCATATGTATAACGGTAAGTCACGACACATTCGTCGTCGACATAACACCGTAAGACAACTACTCTCTAATGGAATTATTTCCATAGAATATGTTAAGTCTAAAGACAACATAGCGGATCCACTAACCAAAGGGTTAGCAAGAGAGTTAGTTGAGAATTCATCGAGGGGAATGGAACTTAAGCCTATTAAATAAGAGTTACCTCAACAGCAACCCAACCTAGTTGACTGGAGATCCCAAGATCTAGGTTCAAAGGGACAACTGAGTTGTGATTGACTCAGAAGGATCACTGAGAAGTCAAACTCCTACCCATTTCTATGATGAAATAGTGATGACTGCAGCGTTTGAGGTTAAGTAAAATTTTAATAATTCTTATATCTAGGTAAACCCAGTGAAGTATGGCAGGATACTCTTCATAAGTATCACCTATGTGAGTGTGAACTGGGCCGGTTCTATAAGATTTATGAAGGGCTATAAGTCTTTAGAGCACTCATGAAAGACCAGGTTGTTCAGGGCTAAAATGAACACAATAGTGAGAACTAAACTGTGTCTGGGAATATACTATGTGAGTTCTATTGTCTTGGTTTACACAAACGGTTGAACAGTTCAAGACATCATGTTCACTGGTTAGCTAGTAAATCCGATAGTGTCTCACAAGGGAAGGTTCAAAGCCAAAGCTACCTATCCTTTGCAGAATATTTCCAATTTCTGTACTCTCTGTATTTAGATCATGTTGTTGCATTTTCTCTCCGTCAAATTCCATTCATGTGGGGGATTGTTGGAAAAATGGTTTAATATAGGCATATTTTTTAGCCCAAATTTGAGTAGGCCCCAAACGTTGTTTGGGGTGGGTCCAAAGAGGTAAAGACAGAACGTCAAAACTATTTATGAGTAAATGGGAAATTGACGTCGTTTTTCGAGTCTAACATTAAGTTTTTAGATAAAATTCATTTGAATTTTTTCAATAAAAATTATTGTGGGAATTTAATTTAAATCTAAATTCAAATTTTGGATTCCTAAGTGGTTTCCTAAAGTTTATAATTGTGGGAATTTAATTTAATTCTAAATTAAAATTTTTGGGTTCCAAAGTGATTTCCTAAAGTTTGTACCTCTTCCTTTATTTATTAAACTATTCAAATCTTTTAATATATATATATATATATATATATTCTAATTGTTTAGTATATATATACCAAATAGGGAGTAGAGAATGAGACTAATGATGTACTCTTAGCCCGAGATCTGGATCTTTTAGAAGAAAGAAGGGAGAAAGTTGTAATTCAGCTCGCAGCGTACCAGCAGTAACTTGCCAGGGCTTATAATAAGAAGGTCAACCCAAGGGAATTTCAAGTCGGCGACCTGGTCTTAAGAAAAGTCATCGACAACAAGAAGGATCCCAGGGAGAGCAAGCTTGGCCCAAATTGGGAAGGACCCTACAAAATTACTTCGATATTGGGCAATGGGGCATATCGGCTTGAAGATAATGAAGACAAAGAGTTGCCAAGGCCTTGGAACACTTGCAATTTGAAATTTTTCTATCGTTCGAATTTTTTGTCATTTGCCGAAGTAAATAAATAAAGTTTTAGCTTGATTTATTTGTTTATACACTTGTGACTGATAAAAATACATAACGTTGTTTTCTGGAATACATGTATAATGAGAACCCATATGGAACTTCGGTTCACATTAGGGGGTAGAGAGAAGAAAATTGGTTTTAACACTTGTTGAAACTTGAGAAAAGTTTACAAGTTGAAGTTAAACCGAGATGATATTTAACACTTGTTGAAACTTAAAAAGTTTACAAGTTGAAGTTAAATCGAGATGATGTTTAACACTTGTTGAAACTTGAGAAAAGTTTACAAGTTGAAGTTAAATTGAGGTGATGTTTAACACTTGTTGAAACTTGAGAAAAATTTACAAATTGAAGTTAAACCGAGATGATGTTTAACACTTGTTGAAACTTAAAAAGTTTTGTTAAACTGAGATTATGTTTAACACTTGTTGAAACTTAAAGAAAGTTTACAAGTTGAAGTTAAACCAAGATTATATTTAACACTTGTTGAAGCTTGAAAAAAGTTTACAAGTTGAAGACTAAGATTAAACACTTGTTGAAATTTTATGAAAAAATTTACAAGTGAAACCAAGGTTGTACCAAGAAAGATACTTGGGTACTTGCTGAGGTAAATCATCAGTTTGCATAACCGAGGTGTGTCACCCCGAGAAGGTTGCACAAGGATTGAAGTATATATTAAAGATGTACAAAATATTCTAAGTATAGTAGCATACAAGGCAAACATCCAAGCATTCAAAACAAAAGAGTTGAATTAAAGGCACATCGGCGATGTAAAGAGTTTACATTACTTCAAAAAGAAAAACAAAGTACAAAATACAAAGGAAATAGACATCAAAGTCAAGACATCAAAGTCAAGACTCTTCGGCGACGACGGACGGTTGGGTCTGAAGTTCGGATGACTGCTGGGAAGACACCTCGGCAGCCTTTTCCACCACAAGGTCAGCATCAATTTCTTGAAAGGTTTCATCAAGGCTCTTGTCGGCAAGAAGCACGTCGGCTAATGCCTTCTCAGCTGTAGCATCTTCGGGAACCTCCTCACCCTCCTCATCTTGATTCAAGTCCAGGACTTGCTCATTCAAAGAAAGGGACTTGGTCCCATCAGCCTCCTTTGGTTTCCTCACCAAAGTCTCCTCCTCAAACTCAGATTCGTCGTCGGGTTGACTTGGAGTTGGAGAGAATGGAAGAGGAATGACGTCGGCGTTTCTGAGGGGTGAGTCCTCGGGGACTTCAAGCTTTTTTAGCAATGTCATCCAACCAAGGGTAAAACCCTTGTTGCATGCTTGCTTTACTTGCTTTTCATAATCCACCGTGACATCGGCCACCCCTCATTATAGCCCTTTTCATCGGCTGCCTTGAGCTCGGTGTCCTTCGTGGCCAAGGCCTCTTGCAATTCTTTTTGGGCCTGGGCTGTTTTCTCCTCGGCCTCCCTCTTTTCAGACTCAAGGACCTTCTTAATGGCCTCAGCGGATTCTGCTTTTTCTTCGGTGACATTTTGGGCCTTGATGGCAGCCTCGGCCTGGTTTTCTAACTTCTTCATTTTTTATTGTAAGCTTTTGTTGGCCTTTTGCAGACTAGTAACTTCTCTCTTCTTATCAGCCAGTTCTTTCCGATTCTCAAAAGATTGAATTGAGAAGGAATGAGCATGCTGGATGGCCTGAAAGTGAACAAGACAAAAGTCATTAGAAAATTTTCTAAGTACAAGAAAGGAAGAAAAATGACCAAGTAAAGACACTTACTTGGACAAAACGCTGGAGCATGAGAGTGTAGTTTTCATATTCACTCAACTTGGTGTTCCAGTCGAGATCGCCAAGAAGGAGTAGAGCGGTACTTAGGGCAACGCCGACGTTTATGTCATCGGCACTATCGCTAGCCCTAACTGGCTTATCCTCTAGTGTGATTTGGGGGGCCCAGGGGGCACCCTACTTTTGAGACCCCGATGTGGTCGTGGCGGATGACCTCAGCCTCTTTGATTTTGGGGATTCAGATGGTTGGGCCTCAGCTGGCCTCTTCTTAACAGCAGATGTAGTTCTCTCGCTCGAAGCTAATTTCGAGATCGGCAAAGTATCTTTGGTGTCGACCTGAGTCACCTTTGCCTTAGGCTGAGCCTTCTTGATCCTTTTTGTTTTTGGCTTTGGCTGGGTTGGCGCTGATTGGGCATCAACTGAATCAGGAATATCGGCCAAAAGATCCTTGGCAACTACTTTTTGGCGGCCTATTTCAGCAGCAAAAATAGTTCGTCGCCGACATTGGCGCTGGGATATTGGGATCAGATAAGGAGCCGAGATTGACGGCTGCTCGGCTGGATCAGAGGTCGATCCTTGATCTTGCTGAGATGTGGAGGTAGTTTGAGGAGTTGTGGCAAAAGGAAGAGACAGACTCTTCTTCTTCTTCTTTTTCTTGGGGACGTCGGAAAGAGTTGACTTATACATATGAATAAAATTAAGCAGAAGAGGGGCTTTCCATTTGTGGACTGGCAGATCCAAAAGTTTCCTCAAGTCTTTGCTGGGAAAGAAAGACTGACGGATGCCCTTTGGTGGCTGAGGAAGAGCTGCAAGAAAAACAGACATTAGAAACAAATAGAGTATCGAAGACTTTGAATCAAACAAGTAATATGGACATAGGGCTCTTACCATTGCCCTCTACAAAAACTGTTCGAGGAAGAGAGTAAAGATGAAGGTCCTCATCTGGAGCGAACTCTCAGTTCCCCGAGGTAATGAAGTAGTCATCTCCAGCTCCCTTATTGGAGTCTGGGAGGTCGGCTACGATTTTGTACTCTGTAGATCTCGGCTTGAGGTAGTAAATGTAGCCCGTATCTTTTTTGAGGCCAGACATGGTATAGAAAAACTGGATATCGACTAAGGTAACCCTAACGTTTTCTTGTTTGGCTAAGGCTATGATGCCATTAATAACTCGATAGGAGTTGATGGCAAGCTGCATTGGGTTCAATTTATAGTAGTGAATGATCTCACGAAAAAGGATATTGAGTGGAAGGCGAAGTTTGCACTCAATGAAAGCTACAACAAGAAGGGCCATGGAATCAGCTGTGGGCATGATAGAGTCATCCTCCCCAGCCAACCTCAGATGAACGTCGGCCGGGATGTCAAACTCCTATCTAAAGTGCTCTAATTTGCTCGGGGTATCTACCCTATGTTTCCACATACCCATGATATTGGCCTAACTAGGCGGAACTAGGTTTCAGAATGAAGGTGTTTTAAAAGGGTTATTGGGACCTCGGCAAAAACCTAAAGTATGTGCTGGTAAGAATTTGTGGAAATAGTTTCAGTTTTTCCTAATAATCGAGGGTTCTATAAGCAAATCCCAAACCTAGATCTATGGAAACGAAGATTGAAGGCACGAATCTGGAAAACAGAAAAGCAAGAATGCGCTTCAGAATCAAGAACAAAGATGGACTATCAAGAACATTGTAAATACGAAGGGTATAAGGTCAAGAACAGTGGCAAAAGTGCAGAAGAGTTGTGAGCAGTGCGAGTATTCAAGACATGGGCAAAAAACAAAATCGTGAAATAAATATGCTCAGATACAAGATTCATAAATCAAAATCTTGAGTAAAACAGCAATGGCGACCAAATGATGAAGTAAAACTTCTTAGAGAGCAACAAGAAATAAAACAAGAAGGAGCAGCGGTTTACCAGGAAAATGGAAGCCAGAATGGGGATTGCCGAAGTCTGACAACTGTTGTAAAGGCGGAGGATCGGTAAAAATCTCGCCGGAAGTGATAAACGGAGCAAGTTGCAGAGCTAAGAAAGCTTGAACGATGGAGGGTTTGAGAAAGCTAAGAGCTAGAGAGAGAAAAAGCTTGAGGATTGAACAAAAAGTGAAGCGACAAAGAGAGGGAGAAAGTTTTGTTAAAACTTGAAACGGCGACAAGACAGAATTAATGTGCCTAAAACAACGTGTGCGTCAGACGGCGCATGCATACGCGAGACGATTTAGAAGCACGTACCAAGTACGATCCAGTAAGAGAAGGACACGTGGCTGAAACGGTTGAATTGTGATGCATGACAGCTCATACGCGTGAAGGAGTTCAATGGATTTCTTGTTCTTTAAAAGACATATCGGCCTGTATGATGACCTCAGTTAAGACACTTTAAGCCGACATACTGGCAGGAAGTAACGATATAGGTTCCATCACCTTAGAATGCCGAGGTAATAGAACTTAGGGGGCAGTTGTAGGGATATATTTTCTGAGTCCCAACACGTGGCCAAGGTGACACCGACGTGTCAGCCGAGGTGTCACGTGTCCAAGTTATGACGCTGAGGTTATCTCCGAAGATATCGGAATCCGGGATAAGCGGATAAGGGACAAGGGTCCTAGAATGAGGAAGGACTTTAGCATGGATAAGGATAACACTCTTAGGGAGTTTATCTTTATCTATTGAAGAGTCCAGGATAAGCACTGAGCGGAAGTCCACTGAAGCTAGGCTTCTATGGGGACTAGGATTGAGGTAACTATAAAAGAAAAACACTCCCGATGGGTCTAAGGTACGCAATTTATATTCTGAACGGTGAGTTTAGCACTACTGATTATCTTTGAGAGATATACTAACTTGATCGTCGGAGTGCCCCGGGTGGACAAACCACCGCCAGAATCTTCTCTTTCTGTTGCAGGTCAGCCAGGTGCCATCTATTCTGCCAGTACTCTCCAGCTGAATAACTAAGTTGGCAGTGTGATCGGAAATTCACTCACACAATGAGGTAGGAGGATAGTATGCATTAGTGATGTATGATATAATCTAAGTTACATACGATCTGGATGAAATCTGAAACTAATGAGTAGAAAACAATTCCTCAATATTTCAATGCAAAATCAGAGCACAGATTCAAAAATTAAATCTAAACCTACCAAATTGAATTAGACTGATCAATTTGCAAATTTTACGAATTCATTACTCAATCTTATATACTTAGACAACCGTAAATCAATTGTTCACAGTTACGCCGTGAATAAGCTTTTCCCTTCTTGTATAAATCCGATTTGTTACATGATCGCATACCTAATCGTATTGTCTAAATTAGAAAACATGATTGCTTCGTGATCATAGATTGTCAGAAATTGCTACAAGCTTACCAATACGTACATACTAACATATATATATATATATATGTGTTTGTGTGCGCGCCATGTTTAGGAAACAACTTTGGATTAAAATAGTTATATAAGATAAAATATATTATTTTAGTCAAATAAGATAAAATATCACATTTAATTTATAATTATTTTATTTTTTCTCTCTCAAAAGAAAAAAAAATTAAAAAGTCTATCACAAACGAAATTTTTTAACTCTAGTAAAAAAGTCAAAAAGTTAACTCATATATTAGTGTGGAATACCCCTGGCATGGATTATTATTGTAATAAATTTAAATTATAAAATTATAAATTTTTGAATAAATTATTTTATTTTATTCAATTTTAAAAAAATAATTAATTTTAAATTTTGAAAAGACAAATCTTCTAACATATTATTCTGTTTGATTTGATTTTTAGAAAGTTATTTTTACACAAGTTTTCATGTATTTTAATGATTTTTCTCATATTTTATTCCTTTTTTATTTTTTAAATTTAAAGGATAAATTACACTGACATCCTTGAGGTTTCTGTTTAATACAGATTCCTTTTACATTTGAAAAATTACACTTACTCCCCATGTCAGATTAAAATAACATATTTATTCTTTAGCCTTTATACATATAAAATAATAAAATAATACAGATATTTTGTTCATGTCATTTCATAGAAAATAACAATCATCTTCTTCAGTTTAACTTACACAAAAAATTGAGTTTTTTATTTTTTATTTTTTTATTTTTACTGAATTTTTTTAATATTTTAAGCAATTTTTGTATTATTTATATACACCTAATCTAGATATATTTAAGAAGTATAATATTTTGTGATTTTGTTTTTTAAAATTAACCCAATACAAAAAAAAATTAAAAATACAAAAATTCAATACATCATCTTATTTTGGTTGTATTCAATGGATTTTTTTTAAAAAAAAAAATTGTATAAATTTTATACTTTTTAAAAATATATTTAGATTAAATTGATCTAATCCAGGTATAATGTTGGAGATAAAAATGAAAATTTATATTCATATATAAAAATTTATACAAAAAAATATCATGAAAATGTCGTGATAGTGATATTATTGTAAATATAAATCATGTTTATGGGTGTTTTGTTTTAAAGTGAAAGATCACTATTATGCTATATCATTGTACTAGCGTATGCCCTTGCTTGAAGGTACGGTGTAAATAATGTTGTGATCAAAATACAGTTATGATTCATACGTATCATATTAAAATTTATAAAGTCTATAATATTTTTTGACAAAAATATTGAAAAAATATTTTTAAAAAAATATTATTCTTTTTAAAAAATTGTAACAATTTTACTTGTATCATACGTTTTATAAAACTCGAATAAAATAACAACAAAATAACCCAAAACTCAGGTGATGCAGCCGACAGAGAAGCACCGAAATACTCCCACTGTCGGCAAACAAATAATTATTCTGTTGTTTATAGCCATTGATATATATACTACCAGATCAATAATTATTATGTTGTTTAAGAATTTCAATTTAATAGTTTGTTTAACAAACAATAAAGCTAAATAAATTAAGATTCTAAAAATAAAAATAATAATAAATACAGTATTGTGATTTCTCAAAAGTCGTGAAATTTTCGGACCCCCTTCCCTAGTTGGTGGTGGGTCACCCAAAGCTTTTTTTATCAAATTTATTGACTTAAAATAAATTTTATAAATTTAAAATGTAATTTATCAAATTTATTACTTTGAAATGAATTTTGTAAAAGTAACCAAACATAAATACACCCCAATAAAATTAAAGTAAAAATTAAAAAATATAATTTATTATAAGAATTTGAAGTCAAAATTCTATTAATAAAAAAACTCATCTTTTCAGTTTTTGAACAAATCACACCACTCCCATTATTTCACCTCTCTTTCTCAAAATTCACTTTTATGATCATTTTTTAACATAACCCAATTTAAACCTAATTTAAATTTTGAGTTCAAATTTATCGACACACACCAAAAAAAAAAAAAAACATTTTCTACATAAACATTACTCCTAAACTCAATTTTCATACAAATTTAAATTCACCATTTTTTTTAACAGAGCTCAATTTAAACTCCATTTAAATTTTGAGTTTAAATTTATCCACAAAAAAAAAAAACCAACATTTTCTATGAACACTAGGGAAAAGACTGGTGTACACTAGGGAAAACTAAAACTAAATAAGCAGATGGGGCCTTCGAGCCACTGGTTTCCTTTAGCTTCAACACATGAACTTCACATTTGGGATGAACAGAACGAGCCCTAGGTAAGACCGAGGAGAAGCCAACATTTAGATCCATAGATAGGGGTTCAGCCGATCAAAAACTGGTTTGTGGTCCCTTCTTGAGGTCTCGACCGAGCTGAAAGCCAGAACCGAACTAGGAAGGCCAAATCGGCCAGATAGTTGAGCAAAGGTAGGGGGTCGGACCGGTCAAACGCCCCAAAAAACTTTTGTCGAACTAGGAACATTGACATAGAAGTCGCGCTAATCCTTGGACTTATTTGTTAATAATGCAGAACAAACTAGGACCGACCAAGCCCTTTCAGCGTTACCACCGGTGAGGCTCAACGTCCGAGCAAACACTGACCAAATTTTCACCGAGATACGACCTAAATCACCCCACTAAATAAAACCGGGATAGATAGAGAAGTACCAGTTCATGGTGAGTTCTCCCGGGGCACTGGCCGAGTTCTGTAGAGAGTACAATATTCCAGATGATGTACACTTGGAGCTCGCCAAGAAAGGAGACACTCCTTGGGGCGAGCTGGACAAATGCCCCTTCACGGTGGTGTCCATTGTAGAAGGAGGCCTGCGCTTCCCGGTCCAACCACTGATCTGCGAGCTTTTACGGCAGACTAGGTTGTGCCTAACCCAAGTCTCCAACAACACATACAAAATAATAAACGGTGTGGCCGAGCTAAATAGAGTACTCAGTCTGAATCTCGGCCTTGCCGAGATATTTCATCAGTATAGTCTTAGCAAAAATAAGGGTGGGCTTTACTGGTATCTGAAGGTCTGAAAAGGCCGAGCAAAACTCATCGAAGGTAATTCGGACAAAGAAACCAATGATGACGACTTCTTGTGAGTGTCCGGTCACTATGAAGATACCGAGGCGCCCATACCGGGCTGGTACATTAGAAAAGGTTTTGGGAGTGCCGGTACGCATCTCGGCGAATCATATTATTTTCTTTCTGAATTGGTGTTTTTGTCGCCGATCTAACACTTGCCCTTCTTATTGCAGATTAGAAGCTTTTGGCCAACGATTATTCCCGTGCAAACCAGGAGGCCATCAAGGTTGCATTGCGACATCCGGCCGAGTAAAGGGAATCACACAAGCTGCTCGGCTTTGACCCGAGCTATCGCTACACAGCGCCTCGCAAGAGCAAAGTGACCGACTTCCTGCGTACACCTTCTCCAGAACCAGATCCCAGCCTTCCACCGATCAAACTGGTGCCCTTGACAGCTGAACAAGAAATGGCCAAAATCCAGGCTATAAAGTCGATGATCACTGGGGAACCGAGCGACTCTCAGCTGCTAGAGGCAGCGGGGGGAACTTCTTCTCTATCGGCTGCGCAGGAGAAAGGGGCTGTGCTGGCCCTTGCCAGCGAACAAATTGCAGGCCGGTCAAAGAAAAGGCCGAGAAGGAAACCCACCGAACAACATTTGGCGGATAAGGAATCCACCGAGGGTGCTTCACCCGACTTGGGGGGCCAGACTGAACAACCGAGCATCGAGCCATCGTCTCGCTCCCGTGCTCACCCAGTCTGGTCGCCTGAGGTGACATACAAGGGCCGGGCAGTCTCTACGGCCGATTCAGTCTACGCAGATAAGGACTACTTGCTCGGTTTTAACATGACCAAAGGGTTGCTCCTTCCTGCCGACATGAAGAAGTATGACGAGCCGTCCGACTTGAAGGTCCTCCGTTCGGCCGCAAAGTCGATAGTTTTGGTAAGTTGGCAGTCTCTCCCGTCATCAAGTCATTACTCGGTTTTGCCGTCCTGACATTTTCGTTTTCTTTGCAGGCCACGCAGAAGAATTACTTGCCCCACGAGCGAATGATCTCCGTGTGGAAAAGCCTGTGGGAAGCTATCGCCGACAACAAGACCAAGACAGCCGAGTTGTCGAAACTGAAGACCGCGCAAGAAAAAGCAGTGCTCGAACGCGACAAGCTCTCCGAACGGTTGGCCCGAGCGGATGAGGAGAAGCGGAGGGCCCTGCAGGCGACCAAGGCTCGCTACATCGCCGAGTTGCGCAAACTCTGCAACGCCCATAAAATAGAGTTAGAGAAGCAGGTTGAGGATGCAGAAGACCGCAGTTACGCCGAGGGTGAAAGAGCATACGAACAGCAAGTTCATAGGACCAAGGACATCTTTTTCCAGTGCGGTTGGAAAGCCGCCATGGAAAAACTTGGCCTTGGCCCGGATGCCGAGGTGTTTCAAAACCCTCATGCTGCCTTCATCCCGGTCCATATGTAAGCTTATGCCAGCGTGGTGCAGAAGAGGCTCATCGAAGAAGCTAAGCAGGCAGCTGAAGCGGAAGCCATCACCGTGCAGCCAGCCGAGCAAATTTCTCCTGAAGCTTCTAAGGGGGCCAAAGATCAAAAGACCGAGCAGGAAGTTGTCGCGGTGGTGGACGCTATAGCAGATGGGGCCGATGAGGGACTAGCTGAGCAAACTGTTGATGTAGATTTAGACTGATTCCCTCTCTTTTTCCTCTTCTTTTTTTTTTGGAATGTAATCGGGCTTAGCCCCACTTTTGTAATCCCGCTTGCACAATCAATGAAAAGTTCTACTTTTTGCTCGCCTCACATCTATTTTTGTGCGATTGTTATTTTCTCGGTTATAATGAGCAAATCTTCTTCAATGTGAATTGTTTGTCGAATACAAGTTCCAGCTCGGGTGAGTAAAATTGGTTAGGCCCTATTGCAAGTTGGACAAAACGCCAGTATTTTATTTGGGCGAGCAAACTTAGTTCGGGCCTTTTGCAGGTTGGGCGAAACACCACTTGCGCGAGCAAAATCAGATCGGCCTTTATGCGAGTTGGACAGAACGCCAACGTGTCAATCGGACGAGCAGAATCAGCCCAACCCTTTTGCCATTTGGGCAAAACGCCGAAATTTCATTTGGGCGAGCAAAAATCAACTCGGCCCTTTTGCTATTTGGGCAAGACGCCAAAATTTCATTCGGGCTAGCAAAAATCAGCTCAGCCCTTATACGAGTTGGGCAGAACGCCCACATTTCAATTAGGCGAGCAAAATCAGCTCGGCCCTTATGCAAGTCGAATAAAATGCCCACATTTAAATCGGGTGAGCAAAGTCAGCTCGGCCTTTCGACAAGTTGGACAAAATGCCAACATTTCACTAGGGTGAGCAAAATCGGCTCGGCCTTTCTACAAGTTGGACAAAACGCCAACATTTCATTTGGGCGAGCAAAATCCAGCTTGGCCCTTATGCGAGTTGGGCAGAAAGCCAACATTTCTTTTGGGCGAGCAAAAATCAGCTCGGCCCTTATACGAGTTGGGCAAAACGCCAATATTCCATTTGGGCGAACTGTTTGTACGGCCTGTCTCCGCACGGGTGAGTAAAAGTCAGCTCGGCCCTATGTAAGTTGGTCTTTTTGCCCCTGGCATCCATGGTGGCCCAACACCATTGTGATGTCATTGCACAAAAACACATAATATAAGAAAAAAATAGGGCTATCTCTCATTACATGTCAGCGATTTACATCAAAAGCCAAAAGGCTAAGGTTCAAAAAGCAAAGGAACAAAAACGATTACATTTCAAAAGTAAAAAATCTTAAGATTAGCTGCATTCCATGGTCTGGGGATAGCTTTACCATCTAAGTCTTCTAGGTGGTATGCCCCTTTGCCTGCAAGGCCAGTTACCTTATACGGCCCTTCCCAATTTGCACCGAGTTTGCCTTCGCCAGGGATTACCGTGTTATCCATTACCTTTCTCAAGACCCAGTCTCCGATCTTAAATAGCCTTGGATGCACGGCCTTGTTATATTTCCTGGAGAGCTCTTGCTGATAGGCTGCTATGTGGATCAGAGTCCGTTCTGTTCTTTCTTCAGCTAGGTCAAGTTCCAAGGCCACTGCTTCATTTTTCAAGTCTGGCTGAAAACTTTCAGACCGGATGGTTGGCATGTCGATTGCCAGTGGGATGACGGCCTCCATTCCATAAGCCAAGGCGAATGGTGTTTCCCCGGTCGAATGTCTCGGCGTGGTGCGGTATGCCCAGAGCACATTGGGGAGTTCTTCAGCCCACTTTCCTTTGGCTTTTCTAGCCGCTTCTTCAGCCCATCTAGGATGGTCTTGTTTGAGGCTTCTGCTTGACCATTTGACTGAGGGTAGGCCGGTGTTGAGTTGTAGAACTCGATCTTTAACTCCTTGCAAAATTCACGAAAGAGTTTCCCATCAAACTGAGTGCCATTATCAGAGATGAGGGCCTTCGGTATACCGAAGCGGGTGATGACATTTTGCCAAATGAACTTCTTCACATCTTTTTCCTTTATGGTTGCCAATGGCTCGGCCTCAACCCACTTAGTAAAGTACTCGGTAGCAGCGATGAAAAACTTGCGATTGCCCGGAGCTGTTGGGAGTGGTCCCACAATATCCAACCCCCAAAGCGCGAACGACCAAGGACTTGTAAGGGGGAGCAACTCTCTGGCCGGCTGGTGGATTTGGTGAGCAAATTTTTGACATTTTTCACACCTATGAACGTATTTTTGTGCGTCCGCCTGCATGCACGGCCACCAATAACCTTGGGAAATCGCTCGGTTAGCCAAAGACCTTCCCCCAATATGACTCACGCAGATGCCTTCATGAATCTCATAGAGGAAAGTTTCCACCTTGTCGGGGTGGACGCACTTCAGATACGCCCCAGTAAAAGACTTCTTGTATAAGGCCCCAAATAGAGAGAGCCAAAACCGCTTTGATTTGGCCCGGATTTTATTGGCCGCCTTTTTTTTTTTGGGTAGAATTTTATCTTTTAGGAAGGCGATGATGGGGTCCATCCAGGATGGTCCCAGGTCAGCGTAGAGTACTTCGGACACTTCTGGTTCCTCAATGCTTGGCCGAGGTAGGAATTCTATCATCAAAGGATTGAAGAAAGTTGTTTGCGCGGATGCAAGGCCGGCCAGTTCGTCAGTTGTGTTATTTTTTTCGCGGTTTATTTGTTTCACTCTTATTGCGGCGAACTTTTTGATTTCTGCGCGTACCAGCGCCTGATATTTGGCTATTCTTTTATCCCTGGCTTCATACTCCCCAGAGACCTGATTAACCACCAGCATGGAGTCGTTGAATACCATAAGGGCTGACGCTTTCATTCTTAATGCACTTCTCAATCTGGCAAGGAGGGCCTTATATTCCGCATCATTGTTGGACGTCGGGAAACTGAGCGTAACTGCTTGCTCGATAACCAGCCCGTCCGGGGAAGTCAGCACGATACCCAGCCCGGCACCATGTCTGTTGGAGGCCCCATTGACGAAAAGCTTCCACATCTCGCCAATAAACAACTTCCAGCAGTCGGATGGGTTTTGGGAGCTCCTCAACTCCCAGGTACTGGTTGGTTCATTCTGGTCTCTATCCCTGTCTCGGTCGGGCCTGTATTGCGATAAGTTATCTGGTTTCTCTATGTCGACTTCCATTTGCCCTTCTTCCATTTGTGATCCACTACTTGTCTCAATTACCTGAACCGGGGGCTGCGCCAAATCCGTGCAAGCTAAATCAACCGGGCAAACAGGATGCATTCCAGGGGCAAATTCCGCCACAAAGTCGGCAAGAGCTTGAGCCTTGATTGCAGTGCGCGGTTGGAACTTGATGTCGTATTGCCCCAATTCTATGGCCCATTTCAAAATTCTCCCGGTAAAGTCCGCATTTTCAAAGAGCACCTTAAGTGAAAACTCAATTAGCGCAACTATTGTGTGGGCATGAAAATAGTGCGCTAGTTTTCTGGAGGCCATCATCAGGGCCAGGGCTAATTTTTCTAGCGGTAGATATCTTGATTCAGCCGGGAGCAAGGACTTACTTATGTAGAAGATGGGAAGGTGCTGGGTACCTTCAGCATGGACTAGGATGGCGCTCACCACATATTGAGAGACTGCCAAGTAGAGATACAGTTCTTCGCCCCGTTTTGGTGTGACTAGGATAGGGGCTGAGGAAAGGTATACTTTTAGATCCGCCAGCACACGGCCACATTCGTCATCCCAAAAGAACTTGGCCTTCAAAGTTTTGAAGAAGGGCCTGCAACGATCTGAAGATCGGCTTATAAATTTGTTCTACACGGCTGCCATTCCGGCAAGATGTTGCGCGTCCTTCGTGGAGTTTGGGCGCTCCAGCTCTTGTATCGCCTTCATTTGGGTAGGGACGGCTTCAATTCCTCGATTTGTGACCAAAAAACCTAGAAATTTCTCGGTACCGACTTCGAAGGCGCACTTGGAGGCATTTAGACGCAACTTGTGCCGTTTAAGTATGGAGAACATCTTTGCTAGGTCAGCAATGTGCTGAGACTTTTCTTTGCTCTTTACCACCATATCATTTATATAAGCTTCCATAGTACGGCCTAGAAGGGGAGCGATTATCTTGGTCACCATCCTCTAAAAAGTTGCCCCGGCGTTTTTCAGTCCGAACGGCATGACTTTGTAACAATACAGGCCTCTTGGAATGGTGAATGAAGTGATCTCTCGGTCTGGTTCATACATGGCTATCTAGTGGTAGCCTTGATACGCATCTAGGAAGCTAAGCCTCTGATGGCCAGCGGTTAAATCTACCAGCTGGTCGATTCTCGGGAGGGGAAAGCTATCTTTGGACAAGCGCGGTTGACCGTCTTATAATCAACGCACACCCGCCACTTGCCGTTCTTTTTTGACACCACCACCGTGTTAGATATCCACTTAGGATATTGCACTTCTTCTATTGCCCCCGCCTCCAACAAGTTCTTGACCTCCTCCGCCATTATCTCGGCATGGTGCAAGGCCGAGCGTCGGGTCCTCTAGATGACCGGCCGTGCATTCGGGAAGACATTCAACTGATGGCAAATGAAGCTAGGGTCAACGCCAGGCATATCGTAAGGCGTCCATGCAAAAGCTTCCATGTTGGAAACCAAGAAGTCGACATAATCGAGTCGTTTGGCGCTGGACAAAGATGATCCCAAAAGAAAGAACTTAGTTGGATCGTTCTCGTCGATGCGCACCTCCACCAGATCTTCGACTGATTTCTCCTCGGCCTTTCTTCCTACGTCTTCTAGGACTTCCTTTCCCTCCGGGCCCTCTATCATTTGAACAAAGCCTTTGGTGGCTCGGCTGCCATTCATCGCAACGAAGCACTATTTTGACATTACCTGGTCTCCCCAAACCTCTTCTACCTGCCCGGTTGGCGCTGGGAAGCGCAGAACCTGATGGTAGGTTGATGTTACTGCTTGCATGGCGTGCAACCAGCCCCTGTGTCCAGAATTTGACTTACTTGGTGACCGAACCCGCTTTGACCGGCAATATAATCTTCCCGATCAGCCATTCTAGTTGAGAGTTGAAGCCGGCCAAGGGAGACGTTACAGGGGCTAAGTCCTTGTCCTCTAACTTCATTTGTTTGAACGCGTCATAATACATGATTTCGACTGAACTCCCTTGGTCAATCAAAATCCTTTTGATGTCAAAGTCTTTGATGCATAGAGTCACTACTAAGGCGTCATTGTGGGGCACTTGAATTTTCTCCAAGTCCTTACTTGAAAAGGTAAAGATATCTTTCGTTTCGGTCTTTTCTTTCTTCACAACAGGCTGAACGGAGAGCACCTCCCTCATGTGCTCGGCTTTCTTGATCATCCCTCTCAGCTTGCAGACCTGTGCCAGTTCAATGATTTCACGGATGACATTGATTACGCCTTGTGGCGCTGCGTCCAGGGCCGCTAGGCCGTTTGGCTCGGTCTGTCTCAGCGGGGCGGCTTTCATACCCCCATCTATGTATTGGTCCAGATGTCCCGCTGCCACCAGCTCTTTCAAATGTTGTTTGAGCGGCAAGCAGTCCTCCATTCGGTACGCCTGTTCTTTATGGAAGATGCAGCGATATCTTGAGTTGAAGCCTCTCTGTGTATTCCCCAACTTGGCCGGCCAACGAACGAAAGGTTCACTTCGGATTTCACTCAAGATGCGGTAAATAAGGATTTTAAAGACCGTGGTGATACCGGTTCGCGCTTTCAATTTTCTCTTGGCATCTTCCTCTTCATCACGAGGTGCGTTAGCTCGGTCGTTTCTGTGACCTTTGCTTCTATCATCACAGTTTGAGCCACGTCGTTGATCTTTTGACCGGTCGTTTGGGCTGTTGTCCTCCTGCCCCACCGAGTGAACCTTCCCCGCATTCCGTTGTCCGCTGCAACCGAATTAGCTTTCTCAGTTGCGGAGGCGGCATCATCCTCCACACGGATGTGTTTGTTGATCCGTTGCATTAAGGACTCTATGGTTGCGGGTTGGTGCATTGTAAGTGAATCTCGCAGCCTATGTCCGACTGGGAGACCATGCTTGTATTGGGTAATTGCCATATTGGTGGGGCAGTCGAGGATCTCATTATAAGTTTCCCAGTACTTCGCATTGTATGCCTTCAACGAACCTCCAGACTCCATCTTGACGCCCAGGAGATGGTCGACCTCCTTTGGTGTTCGAGTGTTGGTTTTGAATCTGGTGACGAAGGCCTCCGCTAGTTGCTGCCATCCCTCGATACTCCCCTCCGGAAGCCTTTTGAACTATTTCAGGCCCAGTTCTCCCAAGCTAGCTAGGAATATGAGGCACATCAAGACGTCATTGCACCGGTGTCCAGCCATTACTTGTCGATAATGACTCACGTACATGTACGGATCAGTCTTGCCGTCGTACAACATGAACTTAGGCTGGTGGAATCCGGCAGGGAGTGGTGTACTCTCGATTTCTGGAGATAGCGGCGTAGTTGTAAGTCTCCCTAGCTCTTTGTCCGCAAGCGCTGGGGCCAACACTCTGGGTGCTGGCATTGCCATTTCCTTACTACAACGGATTTGAGAGCTTAGCCTCTGCAATGCCAGCAATCTCTGAGTCTCCCTACGGCGAGCCCTCTCCTCCAACACATCTCTCAGGTCTCTCAAACGGGCGAAAAAGAGTATCGCGATGTCGACGACGGGCGTGAGGGACGGTAGGTGCTGTTGCGAGTGTGAGATTTGCCCACTTGTGGGTCAGAGTCCCCGACCCCATAGCTCTTGGTGATAGAGAAAGAGAGGGCATTCTTTCTTGGCGGCGACTGTCAGAACGAGGAGACGGGGTGCGCTCACTGAGGCTGGCCTCTCCAGCAACACCATTCCCCTTGATCTGACGTTTCAGCACCTCCATTTCAGCCGCCATCTTGAGAATGAGGGTGTCTTGGTCTCTGATTTTGTGCTCCAGGAGTTGTGCATGCGACTCCCCCCGCCGTCGACGGCCCTCTGGACTCTTCGAGCGATCAGTACTCCTTGCGCGTTTGTCTCGCGCACCTCTCAAAGAGGTCTCCAGGCCCGCCATGGATAGAATAGCAGGGGGGCCTTCTCTCCGTCGAATAGACTCTAGCGTGACACCATCGACGACAGACATTGGAGTTTCATCATTGTTAGCCATGGAAACGGTCGAAAAAGCTTGAAGAGCAAGGCTTGTGTATCAAAAAGTTTTCCCACAGACGGCGCCAATTGTACGGAGGCGAAATATTCTCTGTTCTCTATACTTCTTGAACTCAAGCTCCACGTAACGTCTCCTGGCCTGAAAACAGAAAGACGGTGAGCTGCCCGGCGGTATGTTGCCGGATAGTCCCTCCCACGATCAAATTAGACCACTTGAAGAAGAAGAAAGCGCTTTTTTAGAGAGAGAGAGAAAGAGAGAGAATTGTTCAGATTGCTTGAATTGCTTACCTCTAACGTTTCCCACTTCTCCTTTTTCTAGGCTGGCCATGCAGCCTCAGGGATTGTGCGCGCACTACCTCTGCTGTCCTTCCCAAGATAGATGTCAGTGCTCTCCTCTCGCTACCTTACGCGTGTAAAGGCCAAAACCTCCAAACAGCATGTGTCGAACTGCCAAACGGTATTGACGCGTGCCAGGAGTGGATTTCCCATCCATCACACCATTGGTCTAGGTGGCACACTCAACCGGGATATTAAGATCGACCTATCCCTTGGGAAAGGAATACCACCACGACCGAGATGTCCGAACTATAAGAAGTTGGTCCATCTGAGTTGGCCAGTTGTGAAGGATGCCGGCCTTCCGGTCCAAATTCACCCCGGGCTGTGCTCAGCTCGGTCCAGACGCACCCCTGCAGATCCAATCCGAATATCTAGTTGAGTCACAGCTCGGTTGGGCACATGCACGCATTCACATTTCGATCAGCAATGTAGCTCGGCCAGACATAATACGCCGAGAGGCCGTTCTTTCTTAACTCGGTCAGAAATGGTCTGATCCTAGCAGGACCCGCCGTCATGACTCACGACACCATAGCTCGGCACAAATCCCCCTCTCACCCATTTTTATCTTTCTTTCAAAAAGAAATTTAAAATTCAAGACAGTATTTGGAGATTTTGTGAGGAGCTGTTGGATATGGTTGTGGGTCATGTTTGGATTTATGAATTTGTGGAGAGGAAAAAGAAAAATGTAAGAAAAGTAAATGAAATAATTTTTTCTTATAATTTTCTTTTCTATCTATATATTTTTATACAAATTCAAATAGAGGCTTTTTATTGAGTTTATATGATAGAAATTTCTAATATCATTTGTTTGCCCCTGCAGATAGAGTTCTTAGATTGCTTTGATTTTTGGAATGGTGAGTTTGCAAAAGTTGTTTCCATTTTTTCATATTTATTTAAAGAAGAGAGAGAGAGAGAAAAGAGAGAGAGAAAACCATCCATAATTTATAATCTATGGCTAAGATTTACCCATGAATATTCACCCTATCAATTCTTGGTAGATTTTTAATTTTATTTTATGTGTAATGAATGATTGAGCTAGCTGAGTCATCATTAGAGAGATATTGTTGAGTTTTAGTAAGTTTATCGTCTCAAGTTTATTTGGATAATTTGAATTATTTATCTTATTAGTCTTAATATGTCAATCATTTATAAAATAAATAAATAAATAAAAAATTCAAGTTAATCAAACAATCAATATTCACATGGTCGAATCACATTTGTGTTAAAAAAATTTATATTCACATTTGTTATTTATTTTGTAAAATAAATATGATTTAATTATGAATCATTTACTTAACAAATCTTCCAAAATATATGGTCTCTATTATCAAATTTCATAAACCACTAACGAAATACTGAATCAATAAATTAGCTAACGGTGCACAATTTCATATGACAATCAAGGAAGCAATTAAAACCTAATCCAATGTTGTTATTTTAATTATTAAAATATATGAACTTTTTCATTAATTTATAATAATAATAAAAAAATTGCTGCACCTCTGTGCAATTATTTCCCCTAAATAAAACTAGCCATGTGAAAATTTTGAGATAAAAAACATAACAATGAATAATATTAAAGATAGATAAGAGGTCAAAGAAAAAGGATTGATATGTTTAAGAAGAAAATCAAGTAACTATGTATTTTACTGAGCATTGTGCTCACAACTACAAAACAGAGACGAAATAAATTCCACAGTAACATCAAATTATCCTTGTTTCAAACAAAGTAAATACCACTAAAATGCATGTATGGTCCTCAAAATATGTCATTTTTATTTTATTTTTCCACTTTTATTTTTAAAGTCTTTTTTTTTTAATTTAAATCAAATTAGTCGAATTTTAGAAGTTCATCTAAATTATTAAGGAAATAATAACAAAATATACCTATATTCATCATTCGTCTCATTTTAGTTCCTAAGTTTTAATTATTATTATTATTTTTTTTTTCACTTTGGTCTTTAAATGATGATCAAAAACCCAAAACATAACCTAAGAATGTTTAGGAACTAAACTAACAAAATTTCAATTTTGTCAATTTAGTCCTTAAGAGTGTCACTTTAATTCTTAAAGTTCTAATTCTGTCAATTTTATTCATAAAGTTCCTAATTTGAATAATATTGCTCTAATATCAAATGTTCATCTAAATTATTAACAAAATAATAATAAATTTCACTTATAGTTCTGAAAGTATGTGTTTCGTGTTAATTTGATCTCCTAAATTTCAATCTTGCTAATTTAGTTCTAAAACACTCGTGGGCTGTGTTTTGAATTCTTCATCAATGTTTACAAACCAAAGTAAGAAAATTAAAAATTTAGAGATTAAAATGATGCAGAACGCATAGTGTAGAGATCATTGTATATTGTATTAATGATTTAGACAGTTTGTTTAAAGTTGGACTAATTTGACTTAAATTAAAAAATTTAAGAACAAAATTAAAATTGATAATAATACTAAAAGAAAAAAAATGCATACTTTAGAGACAATATATATATTTTAACAATCTATATAATAATTAACCTATTTGAGGAACATAGCTAAGATTGAAATTTTAGTTTCCTTATATTGGTACTGACTTTAAATTCATATAACACAGCTAATTTTCAACTTTTAGTCCAAAAATGATACCCCACTTTGCTTGCTAGCATTTATTAAACACATGCTAGCCATTATTGGGATGTGATTGGGATGGTATTTGTCACAATCGAAGTGGAAAGCAAATATGGTTGAAGAGGACATACAGTGAGGAGAGGTTTTTCAAATTGGTTGCCAGCATTTTGATACATACAACCCTTTTTTTATCTTCTTAAATGTCAAAATAGGTTTAGCTGAAAATGATTCGGTGTGCCAATGGATATTACGAGGTTTATGTCACACATCAATTACCAACTATAATATCTTTTGTTATTGTTCTCAATTCTTAATATAAAATCGTAGGTCTTACTCTTTTTATCAATCACAATCTTTAAAGACACTCGTTACCTATGGTATCATTAGGGACTACTATCACATCGAATAATATTACTGCAAAATTTTAAACATTTTGGTACGATTTACAATTAGCACTCAATCTTAACATTACAAACTTGACTGTGAAAACTAATGCTTTGTCATTGCAGTAACTTGTCATGGGAGAAAAAGAATATATAACCATCATCTTAGCTAGCAACATCATTTTTTAAGCACCTTATGACCCTGTTCGTTGTGACAACAAAGAAACATATGTATCGAGAAGCAAATATGTATGCAGATATTTTTGCAAATGAGGGCGAAGGTCTAATTATCTATGAATGTTGCAAAATAAATTACCCATATTTATAAGATGGAGTTCCTAAACTATTATATGAGTAATTTTATCTATCTTTTGCACCTCGATTATCAAAGAAAAATAATTCTCTAATTCTTCTACTCCACCTTGTACTATATAAAATTAAATGAATTCATTCCTAAACTATACATATTCACATCAAATTTGACTCATTTTGTTACCATACAATTTAATCAAAATCTACCTATTATTTAGTCAAAATCTCAAAATCTACGATACACACTTTCAAAAGGTACGCATGGTACATATGCTCATGGACTTCCTCTTACTACTATAAGATGTGCATGAAGTTGCAACATGATTTAGTGAGTAGTAACTCAAAGATACAGTTCAATATGTTTGAGTTGTAACTTTGAACACATGACATCACAACTTCACACACATTTATAAGAGGTCTGATGGACTTAACCATTTCAACATGAGCTGAAACTGAAGAAGCAAGCTTTAGATATATCCAACCAATTTAAATTCATGCTTGAATCATGAATTTAGAAACGAAATGAAAAATGATAAAAAAAAAAAAAAAAAGGCAAATTACATACACCTCCCTCGAGATTTAGCTAAATTACAGATATCTCCTTGAGGTTTCGGAAATTACAGATATCCCCCTGAGGTTTATATTTTCATAACAAATTGCTCCTTGAGGTTTATATTAAATAACAATTTGCCTCCTAATTTATTATGCAAATAGTACCTTCAGGGGGGTGTCTGTAATTTCTCAAACCTCAAGGGGGTATTTGTAATTTTGCTAAACCTCGAGGGGTATATGTAATTTGCCAAAAAAAAAATTAACTTATATTTTATTCCCATTTTTAATATTTTTCTGTTTATATCCAAACCAAGATTTATTAGAAAACAATTTGGAAGTTGATAATGTATTCCGTTGTAGTCTAGTTGGTTAGGATACTCGGCTCTCACCCGAGAGACCCGGGTTCAAGTCCCGGCAACGGAATTTCTCCTTTTTGTTTTTTTGTTTTTCAATTATTTTCCACCCCCGGTGACGGTGTTTATACGACAGACCAGTAGAAATCAGAGGAAAAAACACAGCCAAAACTGGTGCTCTGATTTTTGTTATAAGCTTCCCTATCTTCCTCTTTTTATATCACTCTGTAACCTCCTCCTCTTTTTTTTTTTTAGGTCTTAATTTGGACTTGTACAATAATATGAATTGTCTACCTTATAAGTTTTATAATAAAAGTCATTCATATAAAAAATAAGTTTCATTAAAAAAATTATAAATTAAAAAATATATATATATTTTATTTTATAAAATAAATAACAAATATGGTTGTAAATTTAAAATATTTATTTTATAAAATAAAATATTTTCCTTCTGTTTAATATTTATAATTTTTTTGATAAAACTTATTTTTTATATAAGTAATTTTTATTACAAAATTTAGAATAGACAATTTGAATTATTAGTTTAGTGGGATTAAGGTCTCATGTGGCAATATTACTTTTTAGTTTAAAAGTAAAAAAGTTACTAAACATATCAAAGCCAACAACTTATATAAAAAAGTAAAAAATTCTCTTTTTTCTTTACTTTTTGCACATCATTTCTTAAAAAATTAAAATGTCATCTAAAATATATTAATTTTTTATATCATATTTTAATTAAAAATTTAAAAAATTACTAAAATTTTTTGTTCCGAAACGAGACAACCGTGAGAGAGAGAGAGAGCCAAAAAAAAAAAAGCATAGAGAGATGAAGGTGGGGGCGAGTAGGGTTGCAAACGAGTCGAATCGAACTGAGCTAAGCTTTAGCATGTTTGTACTTGTTTATTAAGATTTTCACGAGCTCGAGTTTGAACTGAATAAAAATTTAACGAACCGAACTTGAGTTGAGTTGGCTTAGACTCGACTCGAGCTCGAGTCTGTTCACGAGCCTTTATAAGCAAAAAAATTTATAAATTCATACATGCATGTGAAACTAAAGTTACGATTAAAATTTTGATTATACAATTATATATACAATATATATAAGCATACTAAAAAAAATTCATATTTTATTAAAATAATAATATCTACTACCACTATTATATAAATGTACTATCTATAGTTAACTATTATTTATGTTTATATTTTTTAAATATATAAATAGCATATTTCTTTTATTTGTTATACATATTTTTATATTATTTAATATATAAATAATAAATAATAAACAAGCCAGTTAATGAGCCGAACTTGAGCTTGTTTATTAAAAATTTAATAAATTTAAGCTCGAGTTCAAATATAAAAAAAAAAATTAACAATTCAAACTGAGTTTGAACCTGCTTACGAACTACTTTGTTCATTTGTAATCCTAGGGGCGAGAAGCCTCCCCTAATTTTGGCGCGAAAAGAAGACCCATGTGTACTTTATTATTATACAATTACACATAGATACAGATATATATGAAACAAAGAAAGCATTATGATCTGAGAGAAGAGAGAGGAAGTAGGGTTTAGGGTTTTTGGAATACGAAAATGGAGAACCGTAGAATACGAAGCAGAGGAATCGAAGTCAACACCATGGCCATCCTCGACGCCTCTGGATTCGTAAAAGCCACCCAAGACCTCAGTGACGACAGTTACGTATATATATATACTCACAAATTCATATCTCTTTGATCAGTTTCTCAATCTTTTTTGTTTTTTTTTTTTTTTTTTTTTTTGTATAGGGATTACATTTCTCGAAGCTGTTCGCTCTGCTTCTCTGGTTCCAGATAATGGAATCGCCCCAACCTAGTATTTCTCTCTCTCTACTCATATAAATTGATTGTTGATAGTTTCCAATATTTGCAAAGCCAAGACAAAACTCACTGTTGGTTCCCTCCAGTTTTTGCCCTAAAACAATCAGTTCCCCTTTATATGGCCAATTTGTTTCGATCCCTAATTTGTTCTGATTCTAAACATTGCTGAAACTTGAATTTGGCTGTCCAAAACAGTTGATGTTTTGTAGGATTTATTAAGTACTAGCGGCATCGTGTGTAAATTCAAAAGAAGTACTGATTTTTTTTCTTTATTAAAAAAGATGACTATACATCACAAACTCATTTAAAAAAACAGATAGAGAACACTTACAAATTTGATATAAACAAGTAAAATAATAATTCTTGAAAAATTAGTACTCTTTTTAAAAATTACAAACCTAAGATTCTTAGAATACTTAAATTTGGTCGTCCAAAACACTTGATGTTTTGTAGAATTTATTATGTATGTGATTGGATGTAGGAAATTGAGAAGGGAAATAGAAAAGGTATGTGAAATGTGAATGAAATGTACCTTATCTAAATCCGTGATCCAAACATAGCCTAAGTTGGATGTGATCTTAAAAAATATGGAGTAACTTGAAACCCTTAAGTTGTGTTTGGATCATGGATTTGGGTAAGACTTTGGAAAGGAAAAGGGAAATGGAAATGGAGAAAAACTTTAGTTTATATTTCATTCACATTTGTTTTGGAAAGCACGGATACGGATACGAGGTACGGATACGATACGATACAGATACGACGATACGACAAAATCTAAAAAAGTAGGATACGGATACGGTTACGGTTACGGTTACGGTTAGGATACGTTTGTAAAAAATAAAAAATAAATAAATTATTAACAGTGAGTTACACATAAGGTCAAGAATGTTGAGAAACCATAGTAACTTTATAATGCAAAATACTAATCTTTAAGAATTAGATATTAATTTAAGCCAGTAATTAGTTTAGTTTTTAAATTTTCAATAGGTCTCGTAAATATTTCATTTCAATATCAAGTATAATATGTTGATATTATAATATCAAAATAATTCACAACTTGATCCCATGTTTTTTCCTTTTGCACTAGTCAAAAATATTTTATGCAAATTTATTTGCTTATTTATTTATTGATATTTAATTTTACTGTTATTATATTATCTTATTAATCCTTATTTCTATGTAGTTATAGGAGACATGCATGATACCATGAAGATATGTCAATTTGATGAATTTTATTACTTTAGCTTACTATGTTATTTTTATAAAAAAAAAAAACTAAGCAAAGTATTGTAAAAATATTCTATTTATCCTTACAATTATATTATATTATGATGTTATGCAATAAATGATACAATTCTAATTTCGTAAAAAGAGTAATACATGACTTGGAGCATTTGATACTTCAAAATTAATTAAGAAGTATCTAATAATATGTGACTTGGAGCATCCGATACTTCAAAACTAAGTATCCGATACTTCAAAATTAATGAAAAATTAATTAAGAAGTATCCGATATTTTTAATAAGTATCTGATACGTATTCGTAGTTATCCAAGGAGTATCGGTATCCGATACGGAATCGATACGGATACGTCTCCCTATTTGAAATATCTGTGCTTCATATGATTTGTCTACCTTTTTCGTTTTTCTTTTCCAAATCACTACCCAAACCCGTGATCTAAACACTGCTCTAATGAACTCCTTCCTTGTTAGCACTCTGTGGTGCAGATCTTGGATAGTTTCAATATCTAGATTGATGGTGACAATTTTCGTCTTTGATTATCAGTTCTGCAGTAAAAATTGATTTCTTTTTGTGTGTGTGTGTGTGTGTGTTGGGGGGGGGGGGGGGGGGGGGAGCGCTAAACTCTGAACTAGTACCTCCTTGACAGTTTACTCAGCAACTCAACCTGAGACCTGAAAGTAATTAATATTTGTATCCGTGTAGTCAATGTAAATATTGGACCTTTCATTGAAGCTTTAGATTAATGTAACGGTATCATTTATATTGAGAAAATTTATATTACGCGGGAGGTCACATTTTCTTTGAGTTTGTAGCTTTTAAAAATGATAGAAAGCTTCTTTCACTATGGGAAATGCAAGTTTAACTGGCCTAGTTTGTTATTTTTTTTGTTTGTGATCTTTCTTGGGTATCTGATTATGCAAATTGGTCAAACAGCAAAATGTTTGAGGCAATTTTCCAGATCTTGAAGGAAGAGAATTCATTAGAACTGATAATGTCAAGTTATCAGCTTCTAAATGAGCTAGATAAGGTATTTGATGATAACCCTTTTCTGTTTCTCTGCAGATTTTTTTCGTGTTTACATGCTCAAATATTTTAACACCATTATTTTTCGGTTTTTGTCCGTTTAATGTAGCGTTACCCTCGCGTGTATACATCCAAAGTGGAATTATCAAAATTACCTTCACCTAGCAATGCTCCTGAATTAGTTGTGGTCGAAGAGGTATCACAATTTGATTTTGTGTTACAATAATCTGAGCTATACTACTCATCATTACTTGTAGCTTTTATGTCATTTGTGATAGACCTTACTACTCTCTATTGCATGTCAGGCTTGGTCACCATTTACGTTTGCCTCTGATAGTGAGAGGGATGGTGCTAATAAAAACTCTGGTGAATCATTTGACTCCACTGTGAGTTGGATTTACTATGCATAGCTCCATTCTACAGTTCCCTTTGTTTTGCAGTCTACTGTAAATAGAAAATTGTTATGCATTACTTGAGTAACTTTATATTGTACTGCTTTTTTTGTTTTTATGCTTAATAGTCCATTGTAGATGGCATGGCATCTCAGTTTTCAAAATATTCTTTATACCGTTTGTCCGTAAAACTCTATCATAGTAGCTCAATCACTGTTGTTTCCGCCTTTATTGAATTTTCCTTTCCATTTTCAGAGCTTTCATCTTCTAATACAAGATCTTGTTAAAGTGGTCGTTCAAACAAAGTCTGAAGAATTAGAAACAAAGGTTGGTTATCTTATGTTTTTAACACAGGACTTTAAATCTTTCAAAATATTTACTTATGGATGTATGACTTGGGTGACATGGTTGAAATACGGAAAGAGGCTCTTCCTATGCGGCGGGGTAAGATTGTGTATATTTGGCCTTTCCCAAACCCTGCAGTGGCGGGAGGCTCGTGCATTGGGCTACCCTTTTATGTATGAAAGCGTATGACATGGATCATTATAATTTTTTACACTGACATTAAACATTGTGTAGTCAGTTAACTGAAACTTGAGGTGCTTTTCCAGTTGTTTTGTCTTGTTCAAAACCCTTTATCAAGAAGTTGTCAAGGCCTTAGTTTAGTCATAAAGCACTTCCAAGCAGGCTACCATGAAATATGATTGCATATGTTTATATTCGTTATTCCTATAAAGTCTCTGGTTGTATCTAAAAGGAGCCGAATACACGGTGGAATTTTAAAATTAAAAAAATAAAATAAAAAATTTATTTCAATTCCTGTACACATGATCATGTTTGTGATGTATACAAACATCAATCAACCATCTATAGACATAGTTGGGATAAATACTACTGTGGGTTCAATTTTAACCATACTAAAGTGAAGGTCATGAACACAAACTTTGGTGTCACGAAAGTTGCCTGCAACCACAAAGACGGTGTGCACTTGTCGGCTGCAGTGCTCAACTGGGAGGTACTCTCCAAAAGTATCCACACAAAACAAATCTCAAACACAAAAGCTACCACAAGCTTCACAAGTTTTCTAGAGTGTGTAGAAGAGAGGTAGCCAATTAAAGTGCTAGCTCTTATGTGAACTCCTTATTTACAAAACTAAGTAATTTAATTCCACAAGGATTAGTCTATCTTGTCGTCCAAATACAGACTGTCACAATTAACCCTTACTTACAATAAGACCCTTCCTAATTAACTATTAATTTGGTTTAACTTCTAATTCCTTCATATTATACATTGGCCCTATTGTATGTGACCTTTTAGGTTCACACTTATCTAGGCTATATAACTAATTAGAACTCCTAACTAAACCATGAATTCTATAAATCATAACCAATACATATTATGACCACTATAGAGAGCATGAATATACGAAGTGAACACTTCAGCTAGTAGTTACCATGCAACTGAATCCTTTCATCATACCATATCCTATTTAAACCAATAGTATATGGAAAACTGTCAAACCCCTAAATGATACAACTCATGTTAGTGTAATTACAAACTCCTTTCTAATTATCACCCTGCCCTAGCAAAGGTCTTCCTTGAGTAATATTTTCTTGCTTTATTGGAGTGCATTTTTATGAGGTAGCTGAAGTGAATTATTTTCATGCTTTATTGGACGTAACAACCATCAGAACAAGTCTAGGTGGCAACTTCTTTCCCTTGAGATGTACCAAGTAAACTGTTGAGATGGCAGACACCTTAGCTTGACCTTTAGGCCTTGTTTGGCAACCGAACTTTTTAGCCAAAAAACCAAAAAGTTACTAAATTAGCCAAAAAGCCAACAACTCATACAAAAAAGTCAAAGATTCTCTTTTCTCTCTACTTTTTGCACATCTTTTCGTAAAAAATCAAAAAGTCATCCCAAATATACTTAGTTTTTTTTAGCTCATATTTTAGCCAAATAGTTAAAAAGTTACTAAATTAACCTGTTTCCAAACGAGGCCTTAGTACAGTAATTCATGAGGTAAATTGGGTGGTCCAATGTGTGGGCAGAATCCTGAAGGAAGCCTGACTCTGTGTTTTCTAGAGGCTCCTAGCCCTTTATGTAGGTTTGTAGGAAAGTCATGAGTAGAGCAGCAACCTTCTTCGAGAGAGTGGAGAACCTCTCTACTTCTCAGATAGGCCATAACGATAGGCACCTCATTCATTCATAAGGAGCACAGACCTTGGCAAGCCTCCAATTGTTAGGAAATCATATCTTCCTAACCAAGATCGGTGAGACACAAAAAAGCAAGAAAGATAAAATAGATTAAAGAAATCACACACACAAGAACACGAAGATTTATGTGGTTCACCTTAGAATAGGGTTACGCATGGCTACTATGGTTTTCATTATGATCAAAAAACAATACAACTCTCCACAATACAAGAGATATCCCCTTCATTTGTTTATAAGCATAGAATTAGAGCAACATGGAAGCAGCAGGAATTTACTAAAGTACCCAAAAATTTGGGCCGATGGAAGTACCCCTTCCCTTGGGGGGGAGACTCCCCCAAAACCCCCATTGGACCCAAGGCCCATGGAACAGTACTTGTTAGGGTCCACAAGACCCAACACCAATCTCTAGCCTTGAAGAGGAAGGCCTTCAAACTGTCCAAGGCTGGGAGACTCCCCAAAACCCCCATTGGACCCAAGGCCCATTGAACAGTACTTGTTAGGGTCCACAAGACCCAACACCAATCTCTAGCATTGAAGAGGAAGGCCTTCAAACTGTCCAAGGCTGTAAAGTTGTCCTGCTGTAGTTGTCCTTCATGCCCCAACTGGACTCTGCTAGTAGCTTACTCTGGTGTCAACCATCCAGGTGCAGTGTTTTTGTCCTTAAATACCTTTTTGTCTATATTATTTTGGTAATGACGTTAGCTCTTATATGTTTGTTTGATTTCAAATCATGTACATTCCTATATTGTGACATCCATCTCTTCTATGCATTTACTTTTTCTTGCAATTATATGGTTTGAATTGTTATGAGAACCTAAACTATTACATTGTATTGCAGCGTTAAATAATAACGAATTCACGACTTTGGTAGGTTATGAGTTCTAACTTGATCCTTTCTGCAGTCCCTAAGGAACATGTTACTCCTCCAGTACCTCACAAGTGTTCTTGAAGGAGATTTTGTACCTCGTTACTCCATTTGTAAAGGTAAGTTGTTGTTGGTAACTATTTGGATTTTGGATTAATTAATCTCATGGATTAAACATTTCTTTTTTTTATTGCAGACATTATGAACTGGAACCTTTTGAGGGAATCATTGCTAAACATGCTTCTGGTACAATATTTGAGCCTGGTGCCCTTCAATTTTTGTGAATTTTATTCTATATCCTTTCATTATTGATAGGTTATTATTATTAATTATCTCTCATGTCATACTTCTATATTACATAAATTGAATTATTTTTTGTTGTACCATGAAGCATATTTGTGAAAATTATTTCATAGGGGTCAAGAAGGATAAGTTACAAAGGTTTAATCAAGGATTGCGTATCAATTATGTGTGAAATGTCTCATGTTCATACTGAAATCAGTCATGACATTAGACTGCCCGAAAATTCTGCGGTGGAGCAATTAGAAGATTGTGATGCTGCTGTTGCAATTTCTTTTCCTGAAGTAAAGAAGTGTACATGTATTGCTTTGCAGAAACTTCTGTTGATGGTAAGATTCGTGAGCAATACTGAAAGCATTATGCATCACTACTACTAACCATAAACCTTTGGACCCGTTAGGCTATGGAGCTAGATACATCAAAGAAGAAAGCAGATATATTAGGCCTTACCACCAGAGCTGATGGTTTGAGGTATTTGCTTATTTTTTATGTAATGAAAACTGTGTGTGTGTGTTTATTTATCTGTCAATTTAGGTGTGTGTGTGTGTGCAAATGTTCATGCACCAAATATGTACTAGAATTTTTCTTTGCTTATGTATGACCATTAAGCTAAGAAATGATATGGCTATTGGATTTGGTGCAGAACCCCTGCAGTGGAAATAATTCAAGATGAACTTACTTACAACAGAGATGCACTTTTCCCATTTTTCCAGGCAACTTCCATTAACTCTGTGTGTGTGTGTGTGTTTGTGTAATGGGCCTCCTTGCATAGGTTTGCTGAGTGCCTCCAATGATGTTGTTAACAATCCTGTAGTTCTTTTAATAATACTAGAGATGGGACCTCTGCACATGTTCCCACCTCACTATTTTTTCTCTTAAGCTGTTATTTTTTGCTCACTTTCTTGTCAATTAAATATCTCATATTGCAAATGGCATCATTTAAAGAAAAAAGACCAAATTCTGTTGGATAGCTTTGGGTTCATTTTCGAACAGCTAGCTTTTGGGACTAGTGGTGACTTAACGTGGTATTAAAAGCTTAGGTTAGGGGAGGTCTTTGTTTCAAGTCTCTATTTGCATATATATTTCTCATTTGCATTTTGCTTCTCCCTATCACTCTATGGCCCTGTTTGGTAGGGCTTATTTCTAGCTTATTTCAGCTTTTAGCTTAATTTAAGCTAATTTGATGTGTTTGGTTCAGTTTAATAATACAACTTATAGCTTTTTGTAAGTCAAAAATCAACTTATTCTTTGAGTGAGGGAGGAGAAACTTAATTTATAAGTAAAAAATCAGCTTATGTTCACAGTTATAAGCTAGAAGCTGTTAGGCTATAAGTTATAATCACTTTCCTACAGCTCTACCAAACGGGGCATATGTATGTCTTTTTGCATCTCCATGTGCAAGATAGGATTGTACATGATATACATTGTCAGGTCTATTTTAAGCTTTTGGGACTAGTGTTGACTTAAAAATCCACTCACACCAAACCAAATTGGCATATATAATAAAAGACATACTGATTTTGATTGTTTGGCGACATCACTAGCGTTTATCAACATCCAATCACTTATATGGTTTGTTAGAAATGATTGTAATAGGAGATTTAACATTTTCATTTGGAGGTTGCAAAATTACACCAGCAGTACCTATTATGATCCTCCTTTGAGGTCCTCAAGAGATGTTTATTTCGTCAATTTGTGGTGACATGATTCTCTAACTGCATTTTGAAAATGTTGCTTGTCAAAGCTTTGCTTATGCTACTCATGATTCCTTTGTTTTTTTCTTGGCTGACCTTGAGAATGGTTTGCAGGTCTTTAATGAACCTAAATGGAAGCTAGAATTAATTATACAGTATTTTCAGAAGTACATCGCTAAAGTGAGTTGTCTATTTTGATTTTCATGGCAAATCTATTTAATTTCAGAATTCAGATCATCACGGAGTTTTTACATTTATACTGTCGTCAAGGCGTTTGCAGTTTCTCCATGATGTTTGCCTGTTATTTCCTGAAATGAAGTATAGTCATTCCCTGGGAAGTTGAGTTTTGAAAAGTGTAGGTCTACTCTCCATTTATTTCCTTCTGGTACATTTCTCAGAGTGACCTATAATAGTGCATTTACGCAACCATTTGCCGAGGGGTTCCTTTCATCTCCACTTCTTCCAAGCAGAAAGGCACACTTACCACTTACCCATTATATCAAGAGGGGAAAGCCGTGCTTTCCATTTATTTATATTTGCACTACATGGAAATTATCTGAAAAGCTGGGATTAAATACTTCAATCACCTTACGAGTTTGCTTATTTCGGGGACATGGAGCTGTACTCCATGTAATACCCTCAAGATGGTTGGACAGTTTTCAAGGTCCTTTGCTTCTTTTTTTTTCCTTTTATAATTGTAACAACATTGGCATGAGTTTTCCTAGACCAAATCTCCATGTGAATTGTACTACCAGGGAAATTTAGGAATAGTTTATACAAATAGCTGTGTTAGATCTACTCAAATAACCATGGAGAATAGCATATAGATAATAGATGAAAAGTGATTGGGGACTCTTGAACAAACAGAATTTTTATCAGAACATTCAAATAGTTAAATGAACTGCTTTGCAGCCTTTGATATTTGCTCTGGGTTGCAAATTTATTAGTGTCAACTGTCAACCACTTGAGATGAGCACCTGAGTTCATGACCTTGGTTCTTTTTGTCCCATTGATGTATTGCCAAGCATGTGAGCTATAGATCTATTTCTATTTATACAAGCTGCTCAACAGAGACCTCAAAATTTATGTAGGAAAGCCAACTTTTCCCTCTGAAAATAATTATTTATTTATTTTTAACTCTGTAATGCAGCCTTCTACCCGCACTCGGCAGTCAAGTGATCCAATAGACGATGCAACATATGATGGAATTTTGAAGTCCTTTTCAAATAGCAACTGTGCAAAAAATATCATAAAGAAAATCAGTGCAGAAGTAGCACAATTGCTTCTAGCGCATGCTTTTCAGGTGATTGTTCAAATTTAGCAAATAGTCTAGTTTTTCACTTTATATGTACAGGGCGAGGCTCTTGCTCTATCCTATGCACACTGGTCTAGTGCATCTGGGAATGTCTCATTGCTTATTCGATTTTTCTTTCCCTCTACTTTGAGAACAATAATTAATTTGTTTAGTTCATGTAAAAAAAGGTGTATGACTTTTGGTTCCATATGCTAGATACATTTAGTCCAAGTTTTTAACATAAATGTAGAAGAAATAAACAAGTAGGGTTCTTTAAAGTCTGATCACCTGTTGTTAGCTTGAGTTGCATCTCCTATCACCACGAACAGGGTACAGGGTGCAAGCTCCTTTTGGGATATATCAAAAGTTTTTGAGTATGACTTGACTTCTATACATCCCTACTCTCCTTACCCCCAAATGACCATGCTTGAGGAGTGTTTTTGTTGTCTGGGACCATTTTATTTTTACAATTTGAACTTAGTTATGTATCATAATTTTCTTTCAGGCTTATTTGTCATTATCATCCCAACATTCAGCTGAAGGCATCTGTCAGTCTAAGGAAGATGTCAGGGAGAGCTCTCTGGTGGAAATTTGCAAGAATATAATATCTGCCTTTACTAATCTTAGAAGAATAGACGAGTAAGGTTCAATACTATTTCACAATATGTTATTTATAGCATTTGCATTTTTGTCTGTGCAGAATATCTTCGTACTTGCATTCCATAATACTTAATTTGCTTGAACCATAGTATTCTTCTCCATGTGTTTCAGAAAAATGTTTCATGAATCTAACTTGAGCCCCATAGCCCCTATGCCTTTTCCTATTACATGCAAGTGTGCACATGCGATGCTTGTGCTATGAGAAACTCATTAAACCACACTTTAATTATTCACGGTTAAAAACTAAAGCAGTTGATAGGGGTTGAAGAATCAGAAACTGAAACATTTTAACTAAAAATTTAAAAAGTTTCTTATGTCAATTTTGGAATTAGAGAAGTCACGAAGTAGCTTCACCTTTTGGCTGACACCAAATAGGGTTTCTCACTTAATACATGTTACGATAGAACTATGGCTGACAATATACGGTATCACGTCATTTTTCTATGATCTGTCTTGGTTTGTAGATTTTGGTCTGAAAACGTTAAATTTTCTATAAATTACAATAGTAGCATCCATTTGTATAAGTTATCTTTTTTATTGATTATTTGTACTTTTTCATTACCTATGGTTAATTATGTCTTATGCTATTTTCCCAAAAAAATAGTTTTTTCCTGTCTATATCGTTAAGAAGTATGAAGCCAAGTGCCCCAAAGAGAGTCATACTGAAGTCAGCATACCTCATTTTATAGATGTTAAGAACTATTAAGATTTTTAGGGTATATCCAACATCTAATGTCTCAGAATGTAATGTCTCTAATTATATCTACTCAGAAAGATTTCTTATTCAATATTTTCTATTTGTTGTACACATCTGTTAAGTTGGCAACTCGGTTTTGTCACCCCTGATCCCTATATTTGTTGTGTTTGCACCTTTTTGTTCCATTCAGTTGTAATTTAATGAATCATGGTGCAGGAACATGGAAATTTTACCTTCTGGAAAAGAAGCATTGTTTACAGCAGCAACCATCCTCTCAACGAAATCATAGGGTGCATCGTTTGATTTCGTTGTGACTCGTGCTGAGCTAAACAGAAGCTATATTGCAAGCAAGGGTATGTGAACACGAATACAAGTATGTGACTGGGCACGGCCATTTTGTGTAGAACACTACGTACACCAGCAAGCTAAAAAGAGCAGCTATCTATTTTTTTTTGCCTAGGTATGTTGGAAACATTATGATGTAAGTTCATATGTGCATGTAAAACTCAATCGATGAATTGTGGTGACAATTTTAAATTCCTTTGACAGCCCAGTGGCATTGTGATTTTGTACATTTTTTGTGCAACCACTAGTATATCATTTCAATTAAAGATCCTTTCAGCGATAGTATATGATTGAAGTTGTGTAACCTATGTCGGTTCAAGGTTTTTTGTTGCCCAAATTCCATTTTATTCTCCCAACTACATTCTTGTTTTACCACTCCACCATGTCAGTCCATAGTCTCTTCAAACTGCAATTGTTATCTATAATGTTTACAACCCTTTCCCGCATCATGCTCAGTACATGTATCAGAAAGCATGGAATGAAATTTTGAGAAGCTCCCATAAACGTTTTTCTTTTGAATTACCATAAATTGATTTGAATGTAGTGACATTTAGCAAAGCAATCTCAGTATGAAATCATAACACGGTTCTTTAAAAAGGCAAATAAACAAGACAAGTCATAGAGCAGTTTTGTTTTTTATAACTCGTGCCTTTTCGCCAGCTACGTAAAATATTGTGGGTCACAGAAAGATTTCAGACCCGTAGTTGAATCATTCTAATCATTTTAATTGATGGAAACCAACCAATTTATGGTTCTTCAACCGCATCATTTGTATTCCTGAAACAGTGCATCATAAGTTCAGTTTCATACTGATTGGAAATAACTCGAGAGACATCATAGAAACTCAAGCCATTGGACAAGTTCATTGTGACTGGTATGTATGTACTCACTTGGATGGTTGTGACGAGTCAATCTGCATTGTGACTGGTCCATCGTTAACCAAATTGACCTTTCCGCCATCATAAGATCATGGTAAATTATCACCCTCCTCCAACCCAAAAAGATAAACAAATATAATAAAGAAAGTACTCAAAAAAACTGATTTAGGGCGCCTCACCTTCATCATTGCTCCAAATATGCCATCTGTAGATAATGACAAGGATGCAGGAAAGACAGGTAAATACAAGATGGAGAATGCATTTTCTAACATAATGATTAAAAAGATGAAATGTAGCGACCATGAAGTAAATCGAGTGACATGACTACAGTGAGCTAGAATTGGTGAGATATCTGCGTCATATGTGTCAGACTCGATCCCACAGGTGGCAGTACAATACAACACTCCGATACTACATTCTTTTAATTAATCATACATCAGAGCTACTTCAGAATAATGTCACCATTAATGATATGCATGATATGATTAAATTAACAAGATTTTTAAAAAAAATTACGGGATTGGTGAGAGCAACACATAACACTAAACCCTGCTTTGATTGATACCAAATTTTCCTCCTAAATAAATTCCTTAATGCAATGGCTTGTCAAAATTTCTCGGCATGTAACTGTCAAAACCTGAGTCATTTGCAAATTGCAATTAAGCAATTTGACAAAGGTTTTACTGTCCGACCAAAACCCGATTCAAAAGGGCATAGTGAAGATAAACTTAAAGAGAGAAGCTATTTAATATGTAAACTTTCTTTGAAGCTAGAAAATTTCTAAACTTGTTTCGGAGAATCAATTTGCTGAAAAACTAAATGCTATTCCAATACCACTGTGACCTTTGTTGCACTTCTTCCGCTAAATTCCATTCTGTTCTAGAATGTTAATGCAAAATCATCAACTGCTATCGTTTTAGGAGAAGGAAGAAGGAATACAAGAAACGCCAATTATGGTTGCTAAAGTTGAATTCAGATTAGCAATGAGTTCTTTAATACAAAAAATTAACTTCTTAAAGCACTTCTAGCTTGCTAAATGCTGCTGCACATATAACCTGAAGCTATTATGCATTACCACTGGTTGGTAGGTGCAAGCGATTGCAATTTTACATTTAAAATTTTAAACGATTTGATGAATGAGAAAAACAATTTAGCAGTTATTAGATATGACAGGTATTGAATATGGAAGACAATTCTTGGAAGAAAGAAAAATAAAAAAATCTTAACAGTGTTCACACTTTATATAATAGAATCGATAAACAATGCCAAAAGCTATCATTATCCAGCAATACCAAAAATAAACAGATAAATTCAAAATCTAATAGAACTAACCGGCATTAAATTTAACAATGTCATATAGAAAATAAAATAGTACCAGCTAAGAAATAAGCACACAACAGAAAAAGCACATCTACCTTTTACTGCATCAGGGTTGTACAATCTCCGGAATTTATCAACTACAGAAGTGTAGAAGGGCTTTGCTCTCTCAGGCGACATTGCCAAATGAAAATCTGGCTTGTTACCCTTCAAAATCCCATACAATGTAAACTGACTCACTGAAACATCCACACAAAATTAGAACTACACAATGCTTTTAAAACTCAATTCTCAGCAAAAGAAAAGTATTTTGGAGAATTTTCCTGTATTTTTGTTTTTCACTTTGGGTAAAAGAGGAATTTTTTATTAAAAGCATTTGAATTTAGACATCCCCTTTTTTGCCAAGTTTGAAAGAGTGGGGAATGTAACCAAAAAAAAAAAACAGAGATGGATATTTAAAACAAAAGAAAATCAAATAAGTAAAAATGAGATTATAGGGTGAGGTAACAGATGATCTTTACCTCACC
Source organism: Camellia sinensis (assembly GCF_055761805.1). Classification (NCBI taxonomy): domain Eukaryota; kingdom Viridiplantae; phylum Streptophyta; class Magnoliopsida; order Ericales; family Theaceae; genus Camellia; species Camellia sinensis. The sequence continues at coordinate 41,341,059 of NC_138969.1, read as the reverse complement.
GTATAATCTTTATTTACTTTTAGTGCAAATTTTTGTATAAATAAGATATCTACTTCTCTCTCTTAGCCATCTTGCACTCTCTCTCCCCCTAATTTACTCTCTCTCTTTCTCTCCCCTACTTGTACTTATCCCAATCTCAAACTCCACATGGAGCTAGATACTTCAATTTGAATTCTTTCAAATGTAACAGGGGTACCAAGAAGAGTGTCTGCTTTACATAATCGTATTGCATACATGGATACAAATGTCAAAAAATTTTGTAGATATAAAATGAAAAACGGGCAACAATAATATTAGCAAAATTATAACCATGTTATGTACCTAGTAGAACACCATAATTCTTCTGCATTACCTGCAAATGCACATCAAATAAATATTCAGCATGTCATACAAATTTGGAATTTGGGTAAATAAAAGACAGTTAAAAGGAACCAGACAGTCCAACCCGGAGTATGCTGGCACCACATTGCTGTTTTTGATAATCCAATCCAATCATTTTCTAGTTTTAGGTGTATAGATCATTCATGAAATACAAAAATAAAAAAATACATAAATAAATAAAAGAGTAAATTACTCCAACCTCCCTTGAGATTTAGTGAAAATACATTGAACCCCACAAAGTTTGATATAATTACATTATGCTACCTTCAAAATTTTAATTGACATTCACTAATCCGCTTTTCATCAATAATTCTCTAATAGTATAGATTAAAAAAAAAGTGATGTCATCGCTATTACACTCAAATATGCATATTTTACCTTGTTTATCCATGTGTCTATGCACCATTGAACGTTTAAGCCTTACTAAAAGAGAAACCAGTATAATTATACCAAACTTTATATAAAATTTGTTTGGTTTTGAGTATTCAAAAACAATTTTTTGAGTTTTTAATTCGTATTTTTGTATTTTTAATATTTTTTAAAATATTTTAATCAAATTTTTTTTTAGATCCACTTAATCTTAATATATTTAAAAAGTAAAAAAATTATATAAAAATCTTTAAAAAATTCATTGAATACAACAAAATATAAATTTTCATATTTTTCATATTGGATAAATTTTTTAAAGTTTTTTTTTTTAACAAATATTATAATTTTTTAAATGTATTTAGATTAGGTGTATTTAAAAGATAAAAAAAATTGCATAAACTACTTAAAAAAAAAAAAAAAAAAAAGGCCTTGTTTGGATTGTATTTGAGAAACATGTTTTGAGATAAAAAGTACGAAACTTTGTTTGGTTTGATTTTTCTTCAAAAAATATGTTGAATTTTTTTTTGAAAAACACAAACCAAACCAGGCCTCAATTTTCTGAAACCATGGTGATTATATTATATTTTTTCTAAAAATAGTCAGTGTACTTTTACCCTAATTAAATCCCTCTAATAATCATAATCATCATGTTCACATATAAAGAAGTGAATGGTACACTCCCAAAACCATAGTACCCTTTCATTATTTTTTGTGATTAAATATGCCACAATGATTATCTGATTAATTTAATTTTTTCCCTTTTATGATAATCAACACACATAACTGAAAAAAAATCAAATCAGATTACCAAGATGCCCTACTGGAAGAGAGCGAGAGAGAGAGAGAGAGAGAGAGAGAGAGAGGGATTTACATTCTGGTCCCAATTTTTTCCAGTTTTATCATTAGAGAACAATCTCATGTTCAATACTTTTCTACAGATGTACTCAGCATCGGACTCCACATCCGATTCGTGAATCCCGACGAGCACCAGAAGCCCCGGCCCTATCTCCGATACAATTCGACCTTCCACCTGCAGGTGAACCACTTGATATACAACCAAACACATACATATATATATATATATATATATATATAGAGAGAGAGAGAGAGAGAGAGAGAGAGGGTTGATTTTCTTACTGACCTCAACGCTGGCAGAGGCAACTCTCTGAACTACGGCCCTCATTGTCGTTGTGCTTGATTTTGCTTCTTTCTTTCTAGCCGCCCAAACACAATTTCCGTATGGTTAAAATATATCTGATGGAAGGTAAATGGGTCCGTTTGGCCCTGGCGCCATGTTTGGTGGAGTTTTTTTTCAAGTTAAAAGTTGATAATTAAAAAGTAAGATTAGGTTTGGCATAACTTAAAAATGTTAAAAAGTTAAATAATCGTTATTCTATTTAAGTTATATTATTTTATTTAAGTTATATTATCTCTCTATCATATTACTTCAAACTCAATTTATATTTTATAAAAAATCAAAAAGTATATTTATTTAGATCATCCCCAACTATTCCTAAAAGTTCAAAGTATTTTTATTCTAACTTTTAAATAATCAATTTTTTTAAAGCTCATTTTAAGCTATTTCTGTCTAATAAAACTATAAGTAAAAGTCGTGCCAAACAGTCTGACATATACTCTCAAATCAAAATAAGATGTAATCACCCCCAAAAGCTATAACAAATAGTCCCTTGAAGTATTTATTGCCTGGTCTAAAAGTATGGTAAAATTCTATTTCCACACCCATTTATATCTGTGCACATTATTTTTTAACATACATGTTTATTAATTTGATTATATGTTATTATTCTCATTCTATACATCATATATTTTAATTATACTTTTAACTCATATTCTTGTACACATACCACCTAAACCCTTCATCTATATAAATGTTCAAAATTTTAGACTTCTTTTCAATTTCACCGACATAAAAACAACTCTATTGAAGACCATCCATTGACAACTTTATTGAAGACCTTCATTGCATTGTTGAAAGTGAATATCTCCTTTTCATTTCGAAATCTTTTATCTCATTTTGTAATATTATCTCATTTTGTAATATGTTATTCTCTATGCACTTAATTGACTACCTATAATTGTATCTATCTCTTATTTTTCATTAACTCTCGTTTTGTCTTATAAGATTTTTTATTCTGCACATTCAGTACTTGTTTTCTTAATGGAAAAGGTATTATTTAGTTGTTTACTTTCAAAAATTTTACAAATTTTTAGAACTTGATTTTCAAATTTAATTGTTAAATTCGAAACTTGAGTTCCGAATTTGCTAAACAATATTGATATTGATTTGCTGAATGAAAATCACGAACAAAAAAAAAAATTGCACAAAAAAAGTTCATATTTTCATCGCTGCATTTGTTATAACCAGAGATATCTTTATTTGAATTTAAACAATAAAGTAAGTGAGAAACAATGGAGAAATTAAAATTTAGTTTGTTTTACTCAAATGATATTTGAGATTTTTTGTTTTTAAAAGATGTGTATAGAGAAAACTTTGATTTAATATTAAAAGTATATTTTAATATCCATTATGGTCATTTTACTTTAACATATAATTGTTATTAAAATTATATTTCATTAAATATATACACAAAGATAAATAAATGTGTAAAAATAAAATTTTCATGTGTTTTCCCATGTTTATATCTCCCTCCCATTAACAGAATCTATTTTATTCATGGAATAATTTGTATTAAGAAATATATTTGTTTATTATTATTAACTAATAAACATTTTATTATTATAATATTATATAACTTAATTCCCAACACTAGACTTAGGACTTATTTGATTTAGTATTTTATAAGTTGAAAATTAAATATAAGAAAATAGAAGCAAACCTCTCGTTTTTCACTTCTCAACATTTTATTTTATTTTTAATACTTTCTCATCAATCACCACAAGTCACAACTTACATTTATGATTAAATAAAATAAATAGTATTTCATAAAAAAAAAATTAAAAAAAAATCAATAAAATTTTCTCAAAACTCAAACATTCACAAAACCTCATGTACATAACTTTCAACAAAATAGAAAAAATATATATGTAATAATTGAAATGTGACAAAGATGATGTAAAATGAAAAAAAAAAAAAAAAAAACAAACAATCAACCGAATTATGTGAGAATCTCGAGACAGATAAAAACAAATGATTATGTGCCCAAACAGCGAATATCATAGCATATGCATGCTACAATCTTTTCTTTTCTCCCCACGTGTTCTTCCACTTTTCACACCAATTGAACCCATTTTCTCCATGGCCACTACAAATTCTTGAAAAAACTTTTGCTTGTCCTTAGCTAGTTCTTGAACCAAAGGCCGAGTCCTTGGGTCCAAAAACAAAGCTTGGTCTGTTTCTAGCAAGCCCAATTTAGCCTCTAAATTTCCATAATAGGCATTGTCAAATGAGAAAGGTGTGGTAACATCAAATGGTGCAACAATGTCTACATTGCCACCAAAATGTGGGCATGACATTTTAAGGGCTTTGAGGAGCCTTGGATCAACGGAAGGGTCAGGTTGCTTGGAGCCCCGGTAGTCATATAGTCGGGTCACAAAATGTTCGCAATGGGCAAATCCGATTGTGTGCGCGCCTGAGAGGACAACTAGGTCATGGAGAGCTAGGCCTTTGGATGTGAAGAGCTTGAGAAGTTCATCAATGGTGGAATTTGCGCGGGGAAGGTTGGCGTGCACCATGGATGCCATTGATATTTTTCCGTCCCACCTACCTTTCTTCACTTGATAGTATGGTCCCCCTGCCTGCACCATATGAAATCAAGGTGTTTCAAGTTTAAAATAAAATTAAAAAAATAAAAAAACAATCTTGGACAAGCAGTTTTTAATAATTGCACAAAAACAAAATGTTTTATGATTGCAGAGAAATTTTAACGATCAAAAAAATGAAAAAAAAGACTACATACAAGCCATAGAAATATTCATTTGGGGTAGCTTTAATGGCTTAATTTATGTATTTAGTGATTTTTTTTTTTTTAATTTGAGTCAATGTTTTACATTTTAGCTCCATTTAGGCTAAATAATCTTAAAAATTGAAAAAAAATAAAATAAAATAATTTGAACCAAGCCAAGGGTGAACCCACAATCCCTTCAACTAAATTCTCCTGTCCATTTAATGAACCGAAAGGAAGGTCTGTCCCTTTTTAAAATTTTTATTTGTTTCTACATTTTATTGGCTTTAGTCCAATTAAATAATTACATGTATATTGTCTTCACTATCCGAAAGAGAAACATCTGATGTATGTAAAGGAAGAAAATCCTGTCAAATTCTCATACATTTGACACATAAATGTAAGCTCATTTGATAACAAATGACAAATAACTTTTTGCAATATTTCTACTTTAAGGACTTGGTTGATTGGGTTGATTATAGCATAGGATTTGGAATTATTAATTTATAAGATTTACATTTCATTATATAATTGCAAATTTTATTATTCGAATCAGATTTTAATGGCCATTTTCATATTTATTACAAAACATATGTGAACAAGCAAATTATGTATTTCAGTAATCCGGTTGACAACCAATCCTACACTAATATCGCAGATTATTAATCCCTTCACTATTAATTTTTATTAATCAAACAGACCCTAAAAGCACAATAATATTACAAATTCAAAAAAAAAAAAAAAAATCATTAGTCTACAATAATAGTTTTGGGTGTGATACACATCCCATAACTTGAAATATTTTCATCCTTGACATTATTTTTATTAAAAGCATCAACCACCACTAGAATATTTTTTGTTATATAGAGAGAGGGAGAAATTCATCATCACTATTGATTAATCGACCAAAAAGTGATATGTATCCAGTGTTTCCAGGCTGAGCATATGCAGCTGTCATGACCTTTACTATGTATTTGGTTCATTAATTTAGAAAGCGATTTGGAAAGAAAAATAGGAAATGAAATGTGTATAAAATATAATTATATTTCACACAATTTTTCTCTCCATTTTTCTTTTTAAATCTCTTTTCAAATTCATAGACCAAATATACCTTTAAGATGTATGAACTACCGAGCCAATGTCATGTGTTAGATTTTAACTTCTAAGAAAATTACAAATTTTTTTCGATCAGACAACATAGGAAGTGAGTAATGCTCAATTTGTTCACTAGTATCATTTCCTACCATAAAATAATAATAATAATAAATGTTATGTTATAGTGATTAGATTTGATTATTGAATTTTGAATGCTATTCAATGTGTTACTAATGTAATGAATTTTGAATGCTATTTAACTAATTTTGTTATATTTTGTTACAATGGTCATGGTTGGGGGACGTACTCCCATGTAGTTTACTGATAAAGTGGATATGGTTTTGTTTGTTAAGCAACGTTGAGGAAGCAAGATAATTGGTCACTAATTCTGAACTATTGACTCTTTGTGATTATGTCTTTGGTGGGGTTAGAGTTAGGTTATGATTTAAGTTTGTTTTGAGAAATTATTTATTGATTTTTTGTGTGTAATAATCTGTGTGATACTGGAGTCAAGTTATGACTCAAGCCCATCTTAAAAAAGTACTTACAAATCTCTTGTATACAAAAACCTCACATTGTTAGCTTGTCTAGACATCTTTTGTATATGAGACATTAAACGATCGCCCGTCCTACTTTTTGTAATAAAGCAAAAAAAAAAAAAAAAAAAAAAAAAAATTATAAAAGGCCATGATCTAGTCTTCACCATGAAGTATTTTTCAATGATTGTGTGAGAATTAAAGACATGCCCTCTCATGGGCTTTCCCCTTAATCTAACAACAATGCTACCAAGTTATAATAAGTAAAAAAAAAAAAAAATTCAAATTTTTTTTTATTTGAAAAAATAAATTATAATGATCAAATTTATTGCGAAGACATTTCGCGTCACAATAAATTTAAATTTATACCATATAGAAGAATTTTTTTTAATCACTTTTCAAACTATATTTTTTTTGGCTTCTTAGTTTTTTTTTTCCATAATTGGATAATAATTTCACATGATATGACAGGAATTATTTATGAAAATAAAATAAAATAAAATAATGCCACTATCTTACCAAACGAACAAAATCTCTAGCTGCAATTGCAAGAATGTCTGCACAAGATACAACACCAGGACACTTGCTCTCCACCACTGCCTTGGCCTTTTCTATGCTATCATACGCCTCCTTCGCTAGGTCCTTGTTATCCTGCGCATCCCTCTCCGCCAACTCTTTGCTTCCCGGACTTGTCGATATCAATATCGACCCATCACAACCCTTTAATTAATATAACCATGCAAAAAAATGAAAATAAAAAAAATCATTAAAGTCATTGGACTAATTAACTGGATAAATAATATTTAAAATAAAAATAATATCATATAAACAAAATTTTCAAATAAAATTTTCATTCAGAATGATCTAAAAACACTCATATTTACGGTTTATTTGGGAATGGTTTATTTGGAAATTGATTTTTTTATTTATTTTTAAATTTTTACTAAAAGACGAGTAAAAAAAAATAAAAGAATGAATTAATTTTTTATACTGACTTTTTAACTAATTTAACTACTTTCTAAACAAGGCTTTATAATTGCAAATATATCATTGCTACATCATTTCAACCTTGTTTGGAAATGTGAATTTTTCTTTTAAAAAAAAAAATTACTATAAATTATCACATCATTTTCTATACATCTTTTCGTAAAAATTCAAAAGATCACCCTGTTTAGTTTAGAATTTACTTTTCAAAAAATTCTACTTTTTCGTTTTTCATTAAAAAAAAAAAATCACTGAATTTTTTTAATATTTTAAGTGATTTTTTTAAAAAATTTTAGACACAACTAGCATTAGGGGTGTAATTTTGACCCGGCCCGGCCCATCCGGGCTCGGGCCAGGACGAGTCAGAAAACTAGGCCTAGGCCTAAGCCTAGGCCAAGGGTATTTGGGCTTTGGGCGGGCCTAAACAGTTTTTTAAATTTTTTTTTATCTTTTTCACTAAAATTTTAGGGGGATGCACCAATAAATCCCAAATTAATAACTTATGCACTGTTTAGTCCTAAAAGTTTTTTTATAGACTGAAAGGTCCTATTACAATGTTAATAACATCAGATACAATGTTAATAACATCAGAGTCATGTTACAAACATTGGATTTCAAACATCTAATGTTCATCAAATTTCAATAATGTTTGAAAATATAGGATGAAAAACATCTAATGTTCATCAGATTTCAATAAATTTTGAAATTATAGAATGAAACATCAGATCATTTACATCATTCACATCATGTTGATGTAAAAATGGGACTAAATGGAGCATAAGAAAACTTTTAAGACTAAATGGTTCAACGTTTCAAAAACTAGGACTTATGAGTAAATTTTCCAAAATTGTATTATTTTTCATCAAAAATAATACTGAGCATCGGGTGGGTCGGGCGGACTGGGCCTCGGGCCAGGCTTTTGGACGGGCCTTAAGCGGCCAATGGGCCGGACCGGACTTCAAAACGATGGCCCAGGCCTTGAGCCAAGGCCTCGGGCTGGGCTTGGGCTCAGGCCTTAACGGGCCGGGCTCACCTCGGGCCGCTCATGGGCCACGGGCCAAAATTATACTCCTAACTAACATAAATACGCTTAAAAAGTATAATATTTGTTAAAAAAAATTTAAAAATTCACTATATGTCAAAAATATGAAAAAAATATGAAAATTCAGTATATTTTTCGTATTTTTATGTATTTATTAATTTTTAAAAATAATTTTTCACAAATATTTCACTATTTAAATATATCTAAGTAAGGTGCATCTAATAAAGTAAAAAAAAAATTACTTAAAATTTAAAAAATATTCACTAAAAAAAACACGAAAAATAAAATACTCAATTTTCACTGAATTCAAAAAATTAAAACCAAACACACTGATGGCTATTCAAGTCTAAAAATTAGACTCACTTTTTAAGCCCAAAGATGTAACAATCAATTAGGATATTTAAGACAATACTTTCTTATATCTTATTGAATTACCAACTAATCATATAACTTGCACATTATTAAATCTAAAAAATAGATTTATATATTATTTTTTAATTCAAAAAGCTAATTAGTCAATTCTTAAATGAGCCCTTCATGTAGATCCTTAAAAAATATATATATATATATATATATATATAAATTATGTTTGTAAATCATTTTTATTAGAAAGCATTATCAGCTAAAAAAAATGCACTAGGATAGCATATCGTGCTGTGATCGGCTAACATGCGCGGGGATGAAAAAACCAGGGAATTTGTGATATTACTTGAACGAAACAGTCATGGAAGAAGAGGCGAATGGTGGCGGGACCGGCGACGGGTGAATCCTTGAACTGCTGGGCGGTGACGGAGGCGACGAGTTGGTCGAGGTCCGGGCAGGACTTGGCATAGTAGTCCACGGAGAGTTGGCGGGGCGGGCCAGCGGCAGCATTGGTGGTGGTGGAGTGTGAGGTGCGTAGGATAAGGAGAATGAAGAGCAAACTGGTGAAAAAAGAGAAAGGAGTGACAAACATGTTGGTTGCTGGGTTATCTCAAGTGAGCAGTTTAAGACAAAAAAGTAAAGTAGTAGTTAAGTTTAGTAGTAACTAAGCAGAGAGAGAGAGAGAAGAATTCGTAAAGCGTAACCAAAAGCTATTGGCTACAGAGCAAGTTGGGCACTTGCTTTGCTCTGTAGTTCTGGTGCGCCAGAGATGGGCTTGTATAAGTCAGAATCATAACCCGTGAATCCACCAACATTAATAAAGGAGGAGATTCGCTCCGCTCTAAAATCTGGATTCGAGGAGAATTCGTAAAGCTTATTACGGATTTTATTTTGATAATTTAAATTATTTATTTTGTTAGGTATTTTTATGTTTTATTTACAAATCTAAATAACTCCCTTCAATTTAGATTTTGAACTAGAAAAAATCTGCCTCCGTTAATAAAAGTTAGAGAGAGAGAAGGAAAATTTGTGTGTTTTGTGTTGAATTTATTGACGAGTGAAGAACAACATGAACATATTAGGATTGTTTTGTCGACATGTCAAAAAAGTTAAAAGTTAATTTTTAATTTATTTTAAGTCACATTATTTCTTACATAAAATTAAAAAAAAAAAAAAAAATTAATTTTTTAATCATCTTCTTAAAATACCCCTTACTACTTGGATTGGATATAAGTTGCCAAAAGAAAGCCTCTAGTATGTAATCACTTTTATGTATATACATGTATATTTTTATTTCTACTTTTTTTTTTTTTTTTTTTTTTGTTTTTTTGTGCTTTCCTTGCCTATGCTGTGTTTGTTTTCATTTTTTTTTATTTTATTTTAATGTTTGATAGAATAGAAAATAGAAATCAATAAAAACTAAATTTATTTAAACAAAAAAGTATTATTATTTTTAAAATATAAAAAAAAATGTTTTAAGTCTAACTTTTTACAAACGGTGATGCTACAGAGCCCGAATGCGCGCGGCTCGAATGGCTCAAAAAAAAATTTTCTAATTTTTTTTTTTTTTTTTTTCTTTTCAGCAGGGGAAAGGAGGAGGAAGACGAAGAAGGGAAGGAGGGGGAGGGGGAGGGGGAGGATGGAATGGAGGGGGCCTAACAAATGGAGGAGGAGGGGCTGAGGCGAGGCAGACGCGATCGGCGGTGGCCGACGCGATCGGAGCAGGCGACGCGATCGGCGGAGGCGACGCGATCGGCGGAGGCGACGCGATCGGCGGAGGCGACGCGATCGGCCGCGATCGGCGCACGGCGCAGGCGACGCGACCTCTCTCTCTCTTTCTCTCCCTCTCCCTCTCCCTCTCTTTCTCTCCCTCTTCCTCTGCACCAGAGGTTGAAAATGGCGGAAAAAAGGAAAAAAAAAAAAAAAAAAAAACGGAATGCCCAAAACGACGTCGTTTTGGGCATTCGGGCCATTCGGGGCAAGCGGATTCGGGCCCCCAAACATTATCCTTTTACAAAATATCTTCGACCAACTATCATCACCGTCACCTTTACCATCCCATCAATGACCTCTATCCCGCCACCACCACACTTTAACAAGTCACAATGAACCTTTCTTTTTTCTTTTTTTTGGGTTACAGGAAAATGCTCCCTGCCCTCTCGCAGGTTCAAGAGAGCACCCCTTACAGAGATCATCAGAGTGTCCTGTTAATCGTTTCAAGCGAGGAGACTATAACCTGGGAACTTGCCCCGACCTCTCAAGCGAGGAGACTATAACCTGGGAACTTGTCCCGACCTCTCAAGACAAATTCTGCTTCAGTCAGGACTTGCACAACGGGAGAGCAACCCAACTATGCTTCGCCCAGGAAATTAGCCTGGGGGAAAGGGGAATTGAACATGTGACCTTGGGGCTTAAACCCCAAGCCTTAACCACAATGCCACCCACCCTTAGGTTATCACAATGAATCGTATTTTTATATATCTACTTTCTTTGAGACACTAATTTTTTGAAGAATAATTACTAACAAATTATGTTGATTAAATTTACTTATGTACTTAAGTTTTATGTAATTTTTTTTTATCTATTTATCCCTTATTTTGATAATGTAAAATTTTTGAGATTTTGTAGATGTGCTTTGTGTTTGTGAAATGATCATTTAGTACCAATAACAAAACTGAAAATTTTATCAAAGTAATAAATAATTGAAATATTTGATTTTTATATGTAAGTTTCGATTTATTTTTAATTATTTGTATTAGTTTTTCTATTGAAATGTGATGTTGAAAGCGTAGGTAATTAAATAATTAATTTATCATGAAAAATCAGATTGAGATTTTTTGATAAATAAATCCGATTCGTATAACCTGTTGGCAACTATCCCTAATTTTTAACTAGTCACTAAACATGTTAAAAGTTAAATAATGGTTAACAAGTGGACTAATGATGAAAATTTTGCTTTAGTTAAACATAAATTAAGTGGTAGGTACTTCAATATAAAAATTAATAATAACTGCCTATTCACGGCCATAAACCATTCTTCTTTGAAGACAACTTGTAATATATTTATGCTTTTTTGGATCAAGCATTAGAGAGAAATTTTGTAACTAAAAAATAAAAAATGAAAATAACTTATATTGTATTCATCTTCTCTTCTTTTTTTGTTTTGCTTCACAACTTCTTAGTTTAAATTATTGATCAAAACACAATTTTAATAAAATATTTTTTTACAGCAAGAATGTCCAAATTGTGCCATTTTTTTTAATATGACAAACTAATGAATTAGCAAAACTCTAAATCAATTGCCTTTTCTTGCAACCAAACTTGCCAAGTTTGAAAAAATAACAACAAATATTCTATCAAATCTATCAGCAACATTTTTAAGTTTCGATTTTTATAACATGATTAGCCAAATCAATGAATTATATTGAGGTACTTATAATGTTTTAGTTTTTCCCTTATTATCATAAATAAATAAAAAAAATTAAAGTGAGTTGTGATATAGCAGCAAAGAATTCACTTTTATAACGGCTAATTACATTACTTATTTTTTAAAATAAATTAAAAATGCTAAATGGCACTTAATTTTGTTTGATTTTATAACGGGCAAAACCTAAAAGTCATTTGGTGTATACTAATAGGGAGCTGAGGCCCAACGGTAATATTGCTTTATTGCAGTTTTGAGTTCAACTTTCATGATAGATGACTTTGTATTTGTTATAAGAGTTAATTACATTATAATTTTCTTAATTATTAATGTACGGGAAAGAAATAAACATTCTCGTATGATCCTGTTGATCAAGTCTGCGCTTCTCCGTACGTCGTCGCTTTATCACCTGAAAACACAAACGTGAGCTAGCCGGCGGGTGTGTGCCGGAAATCTCTCCGATGCCTAAGTCAGTAAGCTTGACAAATAGACAGAAGCTCTGTGTATTCAGAAAGCAAAGTTGTGTGTTACCTCTCTAAACGTGATGCTTGTGAGCTTTTATAGGTTTCGTGTGGCACAATCCTAGTAGGACTTCTACTCCTCCATGCAGAGTCTCCCTAAGATTCATACTTTTGAAGGATAATGCTTATCCTACAACACCCCCCTCACTGCTTAAACCAAGTGAGATGGTTTTTACCATGGCCGAACTCCAACAGGACCGAGGTAATCATGGCTATGCTGAGTCGTAGAGTAGGCCGAACCGTCTTCAGTTCGGTTCTCGTTTTCACTACTCCTTATCTCGGTTCCTCATGTACAAAGAATGGTGTGGTTAGACCGAGCTACCGAGTAGCAAGGTTCTGACCGGTCTAACCACAATACGTCATGACCGGGCTAACACTGAGACCGGTCTAATTTCAAAGCGTCTTCAAACCGGCCTAACTCCAAGTCACTTTCGAACCGGAGTAACTTTACATCTCTTCCGGGCCGGAGTAACTTTACATCTCTCTCGGGCCGGAGCAACTTTACGGCCTTTTTACTCAGCTCTTAGTACTGTGGCCCATAACAACTCAGCTCGGCCCATTAGCCAGTTCAGCTCAATTTTCATATAAATTACCCTCTCAATTAATGAATTTTACCTTACTTTCCTGGTTAATAAACTTGTATACTTTAATGTTTTAAATTATAAAAATCATACAAATATTTCTTCTGAAGGAGTAAGAAGTGATGAAAGTGATGCATTTGTACAAATATTCCATTTGAAGGGATAGTATATGGTAAAATGACACATTTTATAGTTGAGGAGGTTAATGTATACATTCATAGATAAATGAGGTGAGATGTTTTGACAAATAGCTCAAGGGTCTTGGTGTAATTAACCTTGTTATAATTGTTAGGCTTGTTATATTTCTAGTTCTCTTAGGACCCGTTTGGGAAGTAGTTTTTTTGGTGTTTTTTGGCTTGAAATAAGAGGAGAAATGCCCAATATGTTTGGGAAGAATTTTTTGACTTTTTACAACAAAAAAGTATAAAAAGTAAAATGAAAAAAAAGAATCTTTGACTCTTTTATAGAAAAATGTTAGGGACCCCAAAAGTTTTACTAAATTTTCTACTAAATGTCTCATATGGGTGTGAAACCCACACCATATGGATCCCATGCGAGTCTCATATGTGGTAAAAAGTTTAGTAAAATTTTTAGAATATCTAACATTACTCTTTTTATATGAGATGAAAACTTTTGACTTTCTAATTTTTTTTAGTAGCTTTTTTACTAAATTAGCCTATTTCCAAACAAACCTTAATGCTTATAAATTAGAATTAGGCTTGTGTCCAGTCTAGAATATTCTAGACTAGACGTGTTGTTCGGGACCTATGATGCCTATCATGGGTTTCATTTTAATGATTTAAACTGTTCATTTTATAAAATTTCAGTGTACATCATTTATGAAAAAATTTAGATTTGTGAACCCCATAGATTCAGACAATACCAGATTCTGAACTGTTGGACTGAAGAAAAACCTAATCTTAAAAATTATTTCATATTTAGTGTGAGAGAGAGAGCGAGCGTTACTTAGGCCTCGTTTGGGAACAGACTAATTTAGTAATTTTTTGGCTATTTGACTAAAATATGAGCTAAAAAAAACTAGTATGCTTGGGATAATTTTTTGACTTTTTACGAAAATATATGCAAAAAGTAGAGAGAAATTTTTTATTTTTATTTTTTGGTATGAATTGTTAACTTTTTAACTTTTTAAATAATTTTTTGACTTTTTTTATTAAATAAATTGATTCCCAAACGAGACCTAAGTACTTTTTAAAAATATTATGTGTCCATTGCTTATGTGCCAAACAAATGAATCATAAAACACATGGGTCAAGATTAGTTTTATGAATAACATGACATGACACGTCAAAATTACTATAGACAATAATTCGATAGATAGGGTCTCAGGAAAAGCTAATCCTAGTAGAGATAGAGTGAGGCCTCGTTTGGGATTAGTCGGTTTAATTAAAAAATTAAAAAGTTATTATAAAAATTAAAAAATTAACAATTAATATAAAAAAGTTAAAGATTTTTTTTTCTATTTTTTGTATATCTTTTCTTAAAAAATTAAAAATTATCTCAAACATATTAATTTTTTTTAATTTATATTTTAACTAAATAATCAAAAAATTATTAAGTTAACTTGTTCTCAAACGAGGCTTGAGGCTCATTTTTACAATTTTTAAGAGAAACCATGCGCAGCATGGGACCTTGCCAGACCTAAAGTACCTTTTTCTTAACATAAGACTAAAACTTGGCCTGGACAGCAGTGTTGCTTCCAATTGCCTAGTACAATATTCAGTTTGTTGCAACTTATGAAAATATTTATAACCTCTTTTTTAATTAAAAATCTGTGTTAAAATGTTTGAATTGCAAATAACTTATGAGATGAAAATAATTTGAATAAATTGTCTATTAAAAAAAAGAGAAAGAGAGAGAGAATATACTTTTTGACTAATATTTCAAGAGCAATGTTAGAAATACAAAAACTAATATAAAATAGGGCATACATGTCTCAAAATAATGGAACTCACATATGAGTCTCATTTTTTGTGAGACGTGTGTTTCATTTCATATTTAGTCCTCTATTTATTTAGACATATTAATATTTCAATTTATAAAAAATTATACCAAATAATCCCAGTAGCCCCTTTCAAGTAGAATGAGGTTTTTTTGTTGCGAGTAGAGTAAAAGCTGTGGACCAATCTGCTGTCTCATGCCTAACTTTTAATGGTGATGAGCACATTAACGGGAGGCAAGTGAGGCGGGGACCAAAAGGCCCAAAAGTTTTGTTTTGGAGTGGGTGTCCACTTTCAAGGATTGTATGGATAGTGTGTACGGTGCGATTCCGACAGTTTAAGAGTAAAATTATAAATTGAATGGTGAATTAGTAGATTAACAAATTATAGTGTGAGTGATTTTAGACGGATTGACGGATTGAAAAATATTTTAACTAATTATCAAGCTTTTGTATAATATATAATACTAATTTCTATAATATTTAAATATATATAACACAAACTAATTTTACATAATATTTTTCATATATATAACTATTAATTTGTAATAAATTTTATATATCAAATATCTTTTACACTTATTTTTACTTTGATGTTTCATTATAAGTTGAAAAATATATATGTATTAACTATAACAGAGCAGAACAATTTTGAAGGTGAATTATAAAGTTTAAAATTTAAATCGTAGTTAACGGATAGAGTTGTGCGAATTAATACAAATTAATATAATTTTAACGAATTATATGATATTTTGTACCGCTCTAATTATATGTATATATTGACTCTCTCAATATGGTTACACATGGATTGGAATGGTTTATGTTTTAGTACTTGTGTCTTGGTTCAGCCAAGCCCTGATTAGTTGGATGAGGAAATTAAGGGATGTAAATTGAAAGTTGTTTTTTTTTTTTTTTTAAAAAAAATTTGACTTTTTTTAAAAAAAAAAATCATGCAAAAAAATAAAGAAATGATATGATCTAAAAAAGTTAAAAAATTAATTTTTAATCAACTTTCCAAAATAGACCTAAATGCATCCACAATGGATGAGTTAGTGTATTTGTTAGTGTCAGCTGCCAATTTTTAACCAACTAAAAATATTGTTTTGTGCTGCAATGGAGCAGCTAAGGGGTGTTAGTATCGGCCATTAGTGTCAGGTATTAACTTATGTGTTAACTGTGATTAGCAATATAGCCCGCCATTGTGAGACCCACTTGAATATAATAATATTTTTCAAACAACAACCCAGAATCAATGTTACTGTTGCAACTAGACATTTGCTAATTCAATTTTTTTATCATTGTGCACAGTTTGTCTTTTTCAATAAAATGCAAACCTGTATCTATTCTTAACCATTTCCTATTCTCAACCCTTCCATTAAAAAGGATTTCAATTGTATATCAGCCAAAACTTCCAAAAAATGAATCCTCCATTTTTCAATAATCAATTCAATCAGCAACAAAACTCTCGGCCACCATTGCAATTTGATTCTCAAGCATTTTCTCAATTCTTTTCAAATCCACAATATTGTCAGACTCCATTTACTAAATTTATTCCAGAGCAATCTCAATTACAATCTCATGAACCTCCTCCACCAAGTGACATACATCTATCCACAGCACACAAAATAAAAAAAAAGGGAAATGGTGAAGTGCAACAAAAAGAAAGAAATCAAAATAGGACAAAAGAGGAAGATGAAGCACTTTGTAAAAGCATGGTTGCATGTCTCAGAAGATGCAGCTACGGGTACAGATCAATCGAGAGCGAGGTTATGGAATCGAATTCGGGATGAGTTCAATCAACTCTTGGGTTATCAGAGCGATCAAATCAGCTCGGGTTCGATGCATCGAAGGCCCAGTATTCAATCTCACATTAACAAATATTCTGGATTTGTTCACACAATAGAGAGGACTTCGATTAGTGACTATAACCTTGAAGATTCGGTAAGTTATAGTTTACACATTTTTCTACTCAAATGATTTAATTGAAAAACTATTGATTTTTGTTTCTAATTTTTTATAGGTAGGAGATGCAAAACAATTGTGTTATAGCTCACAGGATCACCACTTTAAGTGGCATGGTTGTTAGATAATCCTCAAAGATAGAGCTAAATGGTTTAACCATACAAAAGAATAAGAAGAAAAAAAAAAACAGAAAATTTGTCGAAGAAAGAGAGGTGCTTTCAATGTGGATGTTGATCAAACTATAGATTCCTCAAATCCGTCTACTCTGGCAACAACACCCAGTTCAGCTACAGGATCAATTAGTCTTGACAATGATGATGATTCTCTTTTTACTGAAAAAGCTCATGAATTACCTCGACCCGTTGGACGAAAAACAACAAAAAATATGCATAGAAAGAACACTGATCAACTAGAAGCTATAAACTTATTTGTTGCTGAATTTAATATCTTGAGAAATGAACAAAAGGAAATTGTTGGACAAGAGGTCATAATGGAAAATGAACGAGAACGTCTGAAACTTCAAGCTAAACAAGAGCGAGAACAACGGAGGGCAGAGGTTAAACTCGAACAAGAGCGAATGAGAATTGCAGCCAAACGTGAGCAAGAACGGATGAGGTTTGAAAAAGAGATTATGATGACTGATCCAAATTTGATCCCTACTGAAGAAGGAAAAGCTTGGGTCATTGCACAATATAAAGCAATTTGGGCACATACGAAACAATGGGGCCTTGACGATGGATCAAGTGGTAGTGGTTTAAATTAGTGATTGGTAATTGAATTTAGTGATAACCTATTGTAACATTTAAAGTTAAATTTGTAGTATCATGTTTTAACTTTGTAGTACCATTTCACATCCACGTATTAATTTTAAGAAAAACTTGAGCTTTCTTATGAAATGAAATGGTTAAATTTTGTTAGCTCTTATATGATTTTTAGTTTTTGTTGATTTTTCTCATTGATATATTTAGCTCTGATATAGTTGCCCTGATAGAGAGATTGAATTGAAGAAAGAAGGGTTAGAAGATAGAATGAGAAACAACATCATTAACTCATTGAGAGTTGAGATCAATTAACAACTTCGATCAAAATGTTTTCATCATAATGTTCCTCTTGAGTGAAAAATAAAGCTTAAATAGTTATTAAATGAAGCCATGAACAACAGCAAACGAACAGCCAAACAGCAGCAGCACATAGCAACAACAAAGAAAGTTGGCCCAAGAAGGGGCGGTCGTCCTGCCGGACGTCCGGGAGGACAATTGAAGGTGGTATTTCGGCCCAGAACAGCTTCATTTTAGCTCTGCTCTGTATGCTTGACGACCACGGATGACAACCTTCGCAACCAAGCCTCACGAGACATCCGAGAGGACATCCAGAGAGACATTTAGGGGGACATCCGAGGGGACGTCTGGGCGGATGACTACCAACCTCTGGGCGGATGACTACCAAGAACAAAGATGGGTGTAAATAGATGGATGTAAATAGTTGCCAAATATAGATAAAACAAAGATAGGTCTTCTTGATTACTCTTATATATTCATTCATATATAAAGTTCTCTATTTTTCTAGATAAGCAAAGCACCTTAGGTCTTCCTTTTCATCTTTCTCCAGATTCTGAGACATAATAGGTTGTGGCTTTTGAGTTTGGTTTTCAATTTCCAGAGGAACAGACGAGACACTGCTGTGGTTAAGATTAATCCAATAATGTAATGTATTATATATGAACTGACAAAGAAGTTAACATTATGAAAGGCGATTTATCCCACAATCTAATGTATTACAACAAGTTAAGATTAAAAGGTAGTGTGATTAAACTAACAACCTCTTGTATCACACTTTATGTCATTACAAATTTATATCTTCATCACCAAATTGATTCCACAAATGTTCCATTAGATCAATTCTAAGCATTGCATTAGTTCCTCTATTTTGAATTCTTTTAAGACAAGATGAGATGTGTGCCACCAAAAGTGTTGGGTTTCGAGCATATTCTGGGGGAGATACAGTTTCATCTGTCGGAGGCCTCGAACTTTCAATGTCGGTTCTACACTCGTCTTCAAAGATCATGTTGTGTAGTATGATGCACGTTTTCATTATCTTACAAACGTCTTCTTTTTTCCAGTAACGCACTGGTCCTTACGTTATACCCCACCTTGTCTGTAACACACCAAATGCTCTTTTAACATCCTTCCTAACAGCCTCTTGCTTTTGAGCAAACAACTTTTCCTTTCTTATCTTTAGGTGCATGATGGTTTGCATTAGAGTTGCCCATTGAGGATATATACCATCAGATAAATAATAACCTAATATATATTCATGCCCATTCAAATTGTAATTAATTGGAGGCATTTTACGATGTATGAGATTGTCAAATATCGGGGAATGATCTAAGACATTCACATCATTGTGTGAACCTGACATACCAAAGAAAGCATGCCAAATCCATAGGTCTTTTGATGCAAATGCCTCTAATATAAGGGTAGGTTTATTGTAATGGCCCCTGTTAGTATATTATTATACTTTGTATATAATATAGCATTGTTATAGCATTAGCTTTCGGCGCCTTTGTTATCATTGTGTTTGTTCCTTTCGGCTAAAGCATTAGCCTTGCCTTTCGGTGCCTCGCGTCTCGCATGGCATGCCCAATATCAGTCTATAAATAGAGAGCTAAGCTCCCTTTGTAAAAACACACAACAAATTCAATATACACATTTATTCATTTGCTCTCTCTCTCTATCAATTTATTTTACATGGTATCAGAGCGTCACATTTAGACAGATTGTTGCATCTCTCGAACTTCTCTGTCTTCTCTATTCAACCACACCAATCTCTTCGTCTCCTCACGACGAATCCATCGCCACCAAATTCATCACCGTCCGACCTTCCACGCGCCTCCACGCGCTGCCAGAAGTTCAGGCCACGCTCACCCTCGTTCTCCGACGCGCTCTACGCGCCTCTGCACTGTCCCGTGCTACTGTGCGCCGCGGCCTTCTCTGCTAACGTGAGCCGCGTGTTTCTGCGTCAGCCGACGTCAGCCCTACTGCTTTCGTGCGCCGCCTGCTGTCCTCTGCTATTGTGCGTCGCGCATCTCTCTGCTAACGTGCGCCGCGCACCTCTCTGCTTTCGTGCGCCGCCTGCTGTCTCCTGCTATTGTGCGCCGCGCACTCTCTGCTAACGTGCGCCGACCGAATTTCTGGTCCTATTTTTTGGTCCAGTCACTCTTTTCCCACTGATTTCGACCTTCTGAATTCACTGGTACCCTCGGATTTTTCAAATTCTACCTCAAAAGTACGCTTTTGCCCTCATGGATCGTCTCGACTCCTCTAACCACCCTATTTCCGTTGTTCTTGACGGGACTAACTATGTCTTATGGGCACAAGCTATGTCTGGGTTTCTCAAAGGAAAGAAACTTTGGCGCATCATCACTGGGGATGTGTGCAAACCCATCCATACAACCACCGAATCCGCTGCCACCACAACCACCGAATCCGCTGCCACCACAGACTCCGCTGCCAAATATATCGATCGTCTGGAGGATTGGGATAGTAAAAACTATCAGATCATTACCTGGTTTCGCAATACCTCTATCACATCTATCAGCCTTCAGTTTGGTCGGTTCCAACTTGCCTCTGCTTCCTCTCCCGCCAAGGACATCTGGGATTTTTTACAAGAACGCTATCAGACTACTGGCCTTGCTCACCAATATCAGCTTCTGAGTCACCTTCACCGTATGCGCCAAGAACCAACTCAGACCATTAATGATTTCTTGTCCCAAATGTATTATGTTTGGGATCAACTCGCTCTTTCTGAACCTCCATGGGCTTGTACTAAGGATGCTGCCTTGTTTACCACTTACCGTGACCAACATCGCTTGGTTCAGTTTCTCATGGCTCTTACTTCCCGTTTTGAGCCCGTACGAGCTTCTCTCCTCCATCGCACTCCTTTACCCACTCTTGAGCAAGCAATTTCTGAACTCTTGTCAGAGGAAACTCGGTTTGGTACTCTCCATCCGCACCCTGTGGACTCTGTTCTTGCTACTCCCCAGACTAAGAGTTCTCATTCCCCTCCTTCACCACAGAAGCCAACCTTCTGCAACTACTGTCAAAATCGCAGTCTTCCGTCGACTCATCTTCTGGTTAATTGTCCTGTTCGCCTCTGTCGGTTTTGCAACAAGACTGGTCCTGGTCATCTCCAGCAAGATTGCTTCCGCAATCCCGCCCGTGCTTCTCGCAATGGTCCTTCCCCCGGGCATTTTTCCCGCAGCACCTCCCATGGTCGGTTCCAACGCACTGCTGCTGCTGCCTCAGAGGATGTACCTTCTCCTGTCCCTATAGATCCTTCCACTCCAGTCTTCTCTCACACAGATGTCGAAGCCATGTTTCAACATTTTTTGCAAAAATCTGGTACTCCTTCCTCTCCTGCCTTGTCTGTCACTGCAGGTAACACTTCCTGGTACTTTGACTCCGCTTGTTGTAATCACATGACCTTTGACTCTACTATTTTTACTCCTATCTCTGTTACTCCTCATGTTCCTTCTATCCATACTGCTGATGGGTCTCTTCTGTCTGTGAGTCATGTTGGTTCTGTTTCCACCTCTCACTTATCTTTATCTCATGTCTATCTTATGCCTGCTCTCACTTTAAATCTTATCTCCATTAGTCAATTATGTGAGCATGGTCTAACTGTTACCTTTTCTCCTACTGGTTGTTTGGTGCAGGACCCTCGGACGGGGCAAACCCTTGGGATAGGCCGTAAGCATGGACGCCTCTACGAACTTATCCATCTTCATGTTCCGGATTCCTCTCAGATCACAGCTCCTACCACTACTACCACTGCTCCTCGTTTATCTCCTTTTCAGCTTTGGCACTATCGTTTAGACCATCTTTCTGCTGGTCGTTTAAAAACTTTAATTTCTAGTGGTCAATTAGGTCCTGTCAGTTCTGATGCTTTAGATTGTGTGTCCTGTCAACTTGCTAAACAACCTGCTTTGTCGTTTAATAAAAGTGACTCTGTTTCTCTTGCACCATTTGATCTCATCCATTCTGATATTTGGGGACCCTCTCCTACTCCCACTATGGGCGGAGCCCGCTACTTTGTTGTTTTTATTGATGATTTTTCCCGTTTTACATGGTTGTTCCTTATGAAAACTCGCTCTGAGCTCAAACAACTTTATTACAATTTTGCTGCAATGGTTAACACACAATTTTCTAAAACTATTAAGATTTTTCGCTCCGACAATGCCATGGAATATAAAGATTTTGACTTTCTTTCCTTCCTTCAGAGTCATGGTACTCAACCTCATCGTTCCTGTCCCGGTACGTCTCAACAAAATGGCCGTGCTGAACGGAAACATCGGCATCTTCTCGACACTACTCGTGCTCTTCTTCTATCTTCCTCTTGTCCAGAACATTTTTGGGGAGAGGCAGCTCTCACTGCTGCTTACACTATCAATTGTATCCCTACACCTGTCATTCATAATCACACTCCTTATGAGCGACTACACGGCACCCGTCCTCCTTACACCACCCTTCGGGTCTTTGGCTCTGCCTGTTTTGTTCTTCTCCAACCTCATGAACGTACCAAACTTGAACCTCGTTCCCGCCTTTGTTGCTTCTTGGGCTATGGTATTGAACATAAAGGGTATCGTTGTTGGGATCCTCTCTCCCAACGACTTCGTATCTCTCGTCATGTGGTCTTTTGGGAACACAAAATGTTTTCCTCTCCCTCTCTCTTCCGTTTGTCTGTTCCCTCCCCCTCTCTGTTTTTTACTGATCCTTTCACCGATCTATTTTCTGATGATCTTTCTCCTCCACCCACGCCAACTTCTCTAGAGGTCGCCTTGCCTGCTGGACTGTCCCATGCTCCTGCTCCCTCTGATGGTCCTGCTCTTACTTCCTCGGCCTCCTCCCCTCCTGCTGAGTCTCTTCCACTGGCTCCTCCTCCGTCTGCTCGACCACGCCGGGTAACACAACCTTCTACTCGTCTTCGTGACTTTATTGTTGGTTCTACTGCTTTTTCTACTTATGAACCGACCTCCTATCGTGAGGCTCGCTCTAATCCTCTTTGGCAGCAAGCTATGACTACTGAATTGCAGGCCTTAGCCAAAACTCATACTTGGGATATTGTTGATCTTCCTCCTGGCAAGTCTGCCATTGGCTGCAAATGGGTATACAAAATCAAGACTTGTTCTGATGGATCTATTGAGCGCTACAAAGCCCGCCTTGTTGCCAAAGGCTTTAACCAAGAATATGGTATTGACTATGAAGAGACCTTTGCTCCTGTTGCTCGTCTCACCTCTGTTCGCAGCTTGATTGCTGTTGCTACCTCCCGCCACTGGGATCTTTATCAAATGGACGTCACCAATGCTTTTCTTAATGGTATTCTTCTTGAGGAAGTCTACATGCAACCTCCCCCTGGGTCTGATTATCCACCTCCTAAAGTCTGCAAACTTCGGCGTGCCTTATACGGTCTCAAACAAGCTCCCCGCACTTGGTTTGCCAAGTTCAGCTCTACTATTCATGACTGTGGCTTCACCTCTAGCTCTTATGATACTGCTCTTTTTATCCGGAAAACAGCTCAAGGGACCACTCTGCTTTTACTTTATGTGGATGACATGATTATCACCGGTGATGATGTTGATGGTATTCTTCGCCTTAAACAGTTTCTTAGCCACCATTTCGAGATGAAAGACCTTGGTCCTCTCAGCTATTTCTTGGGTCTTGAAATCTTCCATGATTCTACGGGTTCTTTTATCTCTCAAGCTAAGTATACCTCTGATCTTCTCACCCGTGCTGGTCTTACGGATTGCAAGACTGCCTCCACTCCTCTCGAGCCTCAGAGTCGTCTTACCCCTCTTGATGGCACTCTTCTCTCTGATGCTACCCTATATCGACAGCTGGTTGGCAGTCTTGTCTATCTCACTGTTACTCGTCCTGATATTGCCTATGCAGTTCATATTGTCAGCCAGTTTATGTCGGCTCCTCGTACCCCTCATTATGCTGCCTTACTTCGTATCCTTCGGTATCTCAAAGGCACCATGTTTCATGGTCTTCATTATTCCGCCCGCTCCTCTCTCCAGCTTCGTGCTTTTTCCGATGCTGATTGGGCTGGAGATCCTACTGATCGCCGGTCTACTACTGGGTTCTGTTTTTTTTTGGGTGATTCTCTTATTTCTTGGCGCAGCAAGAAACAATCTCTTACTGCTCGTTCCAGTACTGAGGCCGAATACCGTGCTCTTGTTGATACTACTCAGGAACTTCTCTGGCTTCGTTGGCTTCTTACTGATCTGGGTGTTCCCTCCTCTGGTGCTACTGACCTTTTTTGTGACAATCACAGTGCTCTTCAAATTGCTCACAATGATGTTTTTCATGATCGCACCAAACATATTGAGATTGATTGTCATTTCATTCGCCAGCATGTTACCTGTGGTACTGTCCATCTTCTCCCTATTGCTTCTGTCGATCAACCCGCTGATATCTTCACTAAAGCTCATCCTCCTGGCCGCTTCACTGATCTTGTTTCCAAACTCAACTTGGTTGATGCTTTCCCTCCTTGAGTTTGCGGGGGGATGTTAGTATATTATTATACTTTGTATATAATATAGCATTGTTATAGCATTAGCTTTCGGCGCCTTTGTTATCATTGTGTTTGTTCCTTTCGGCTAAAGCATTAGCCTTGCCTTTCGGTGCCTCGCGTCTCGCATGGCATGCCCAATATCAGTCTATAAATAGAGAGCTAAGCTCCCTTTGTAAAAACACACAACAAATTCAATATACACATTTATTCATTTGCTCTCTCTCTCTATCAATTTATTTTACAGCCCCTATGGGTTCCATGCCAAGATGTGGAACAATTCTTCCATTCCCAATGCATATAATCTAAAGACCCAAGCGTACTTGGGAAGCCTCTCGCCTTCCTTTCTTCAAGTAGACGTTTTATGTCATTTTCATTCGGTGAGCGGAGGTATTGTTCCTCATATAAGGCAATAATAACATTACAAAAGAGCTTCAAGCTATCATTAGCAGTGGTCTCACCAATCTTTATGTACCCATCACAATGGTCTAATGAAAATCCATAGGCGAGTATACGAATTACGGTTGTAATTTTTTGTATAAGAGAGCACCCCAACTATCCAACACAATCCTTTTCTTGTACAAAGTATTGTCATACCCTTTAACATCATTCAAGATGCGAAGAAACAACTCTTGACGCATTCGGAATCGTCTACAAAAATAGTTAGGTGTCAGATACGTACAATTCTCAGCAAAATAATCTCTTCATATTTGTCGATCACTTCCCTCGTGATCACGCCTTATATATTGCCTCTTAACTGGTTTTGAGATTAGTGTTAGCATTTGCGGCGGAAAAAACAAATTCGTCATCTTTTGAACATGTTTATTGTAATGTTGTGACACCGTCTCTTGATCCCCATCGGATGAGCTATTATTGTCGGTTGAAGAACTAAAATGTGTAGAAGAACAAGACTCCATGGTAGGAATAAATTGAGACGATGATGCCATTGATGTTTTTATGGGGAAAAATGAAAGAGAAGATAAAAGAACAAATAATCTACTTATTAGATTTAAAAAAAAAAAATGCACTTGATTTGAATATATAAAACTTGTTCATTTAGTTGGTGACAATACAATATATATCTGTTTGTTATAAATTATAGCCGTTGTCGAAGTGAAATATAGTCGTTGGCAGTGCAACACTGGTAAAGTGAAATATAGCCATTGGCAGTAGAGAGAAAGGAAAGTAGAGTTGGCAAAAGGGTGGGTCCCACATTTGTTTATATATATATATATATATTTTTTTTTTTAACACACATTTTAACACATCCATTGCACCACCACTCACTCTCTAAAATTAACAAATTCTTAACACATCTTAACACACATTTTTTTGCCCCACTTTTATCACTTTTTGTCATATAACACACTTTAACACACTTTTTTAGCTATTCCATTGTGGATGCTGTAAGCAACTCTTTTGTCCATGAAAATTATTCAGCTTGTTTGATTATGGTTTTTAGAAAATAGTTTTCAAAAAATTTTACTTTTTTATTTTCTGTATTTTAATGTTTTTAATGAATTTTTTAAATATCTTAAGAAATTGTTTTTTTAATTTTTAAACGCACTTAACATAAATACACTTAAAAAGTATAATATTTGTAAAAAAAATTAAAAAATACACTAAATACCAAAAAATATTAATTTTTGGTATTTTTGTGTATTTATTAATTTTTTAAAATATTTTTCACAAATATTTTACTATTTAGATACATCTAAGTAAAGTGTATCTAAAAAAGTAAAATAATTACTTAAAATTTTAAAAATATTCACTAAAAATAAAAAAAAATAAAAAATAAAAAATTCAATTTTTAGAAAATTGAATTCAGAAAACTAAAATCAAACATACTGATTATTGTCCTAAATAAATTTGTTTTTCATTTGAGTGGATTACGCACACACAAATAAAATAATTGATCCATCTTATTCAAGATAATTGATCCATCTCATTCAAGTAATATTGCTTAGGACATAAGAAATGGTATTATAGTGAACTTAATCTCGTGAAAGGCATTAAAGTTTTGTGATAGAAGAGTAGAGATTTCATAGATAAAGGGTGTGTTTGGTTTGCTTTTGAGAGAGTGATTTAAAAAAAAAAAAAAAATTAGGGAGAGAATTTAGAATTTTTTTTGGTTTGTTCGGTTATATATTTTGAAAGTAGTTTTGGAGTTATGAAGTTTTGGATTATTTGATATTTTGTTGTAATTGAGTAGATGTGTGAGAAAAAAAGTGATTGAGAATGAGAGAGAAGAAAAAAAAAGTGATTGATTGATGTGTAAGAAAGAAAAAGTAATTTTGGAAATTTTTTGAGAAAAACCATAAACCAAACAAAATTTTGGAAAAAAAATTCAAAAACAACTCTTCCAAAAGCAAACCAAACAAGCCCTTTAACTCTACAACCTACAGTAATGATCGCAATGGGGATCCTATCCTATGGATGCCATGGAGATTCGATCCAAATATATGAATTTTTTCCTTTGTGTCACACATCAGGTGAATTAAGGGGTGTTTTTTAAATAGTAGTTGAACCCACGCGCTACGCGCATGGAGGTCGTATTCCAATTGGAGTGCTTGTTTTCTATATGTATACATTGTACTATATTGTCTGATTGTTTATTGTATTTGATTTATGAAAAAATACATTACAAATGGAATTACCATTCACCATTATAGGAGAATAGTCATTCTATAGAGAGACTAAGGAGTGACTATTTTATTTCATTCTAATGAACCAAACACTATATAAATGATTATCACACAAATTTACTAAAGTGCAAGATGATAATGTACTTTCAAATCATCATGCAAAATATACAGAAAATAGAAACATAAATATGACATTACTGGTATTATTTGAATCTAATCTATCAATCATATTCTTTTTTTTTTTTTGCTGATCAAATATGAAACATCAAATCAACCTTTAACTTGGAGTGCATTCATAACAATTTGGTAAACTCTTTTTCCATTAGGAGTTGTTTGGGGATGATCTCAATAGGTGCACTTATTTGATAATTACATTTATTTGGATCATATCATCTCTCAATTTTTCTGCACATCTTTTTGTAAAAAGTCAAAAAATCCACTAAATAAGCAAACAATCAATTACATGCTTCTTTTCATTGGAGATGAAAACAACAAATAGATCTGATCCCTCTGCATCTGTTACTCCACTTGTGCAGAGCTTTTTGCAAAGCAAATATACATTTTTCCCACTACAAAAATAATATAAAAAACAACCCAAAAAATCTTGATTAAGGAAATACGAAAAAGAAATAGATGAAGGGTAATTCATGGTTAAGTAATTAAATATGGACAAAGAAAATTCACAATTATATGCTTGATAGAGATCTAGCCTATATTCTTGCATTCAATATATATATTTGATTCAAAAATTATTCATTAAACTTAATAAAGTAAATTTATTAAAAAAAAACTATTTTATTATCTTATAATCAAGCATATCTAGTAACCATACCTCATATACAAAAAAATCTACGCAAAATTCTTGTCAGACCATGCCACATTTGCTGCAATGTATATGATGACCAACAGTTCTTTGCCTGCAAAACAACATGGCCATTTCATGATTGTGTAAAATTTAATAACCGTCTCCAACCCAATCAAAAGCAAATGAAGAATACAAATAGAATATTAAACAAGAATGGAAAAACTATGCAGCCAAATGATTAAGTAATGAGTAACAATAAAATATTAAAACGAGCAATCTAGAGTGATAATATAAGAACCTTAAAAAATTCAGCTCAAACTAAGAATACTTCTTATCTATTATAACTTTTGATGTACACTATGATTTGTGACTTGCCAAAATGATGTACACCGTGATCTCCGCTTAATCGAAATAATTACAAATAAATGATAAACACACTCTTGAACCATAAGAAGAAGACCAAACAAAAGTGCAATGCAAAAACACTAACCATAAACATGCACAAGAGGCTTTTTTGAACCATGCAAATTTCATAGAAAAGGAAATTGTATGCAACAATAGAGATACAAAGGAACAGATTTGAGAAACAAGGAAATGCACTTACACAGAAAAGTGGTTAATCATTTGCCCCAGTCTCCAAACGCGATCTCCTCTCACTTTCTTCAATAAAAGAACTTCACACGGACCTCAAATCAAGCTAGCCATTATGGTGCTACCATGATTAGACTCGTAAAGCTACAATGGACTAACAAGAAGTTCATACAAGCCCTACACTGTTAAACATGGATTTTTTGTTTAAACCCCAAATCAGAAAGGAATGAGAATACTTGTTCATGGCATCACCGTTTGAGAAAGACAACAAACCACACTGCCTGCTATCCACCTCCTCCTTAGAACTCTCAGGTCCAGCAGGACAGTTATTAGAGACAAGAAACTTCCAGTGCTCCAAGTTGCTGGTGTTTTGTTTTTTTGTTCCTCTGTTGAAAATCACCCACATAAATGAACTAACAAGTAATCATAAATGAAGAATAAACAAATTCCTACTTACAGTTCCAGATTTGATAATTTCTTTGTATTTTTCAGTCTTCCAATCCTACAGATAAATAACCCTCAAATATTCAATAAATACAGCCAACTATTTGATGATACAAATTTGTAAAAAAAAAAAATCTCTTCAATTCTTTGAAATTAGCACAAATAAATCAAGAACTTCCATACAAATTCAAAGATAATCAAACCTTTTTTCGCATATCAAAACCAAAAAAAAAAAAAAAAAAAAGAATTTCTCAATATATTTAGGACTTGATCATCAAATTGAATAAAGTACCTGGAAAGTATCTGTAAATCAAAGTACAACGCAGGGGTAAAACATTCAGATCATACCTTAGGTTATAGAACTTGAAGCGAAAAATCTCGTGGGTAAATCACATGCTTCAAAAATGCGAACAACGAACCCAGCAGTGGAGTGATACCACAATATGAGTATCACCCACACAAGTCACAGTGCAAAAAGCTTGATCGTTGTTTTAATGAGAGAGAGTCAGTATGGGAAAAAACATACGTTGTTTTCCTTATACCCATATCCCATATATCATATCAGATATATAGGATATATATATCATCTATCCATATAAGTTGATATGATAGATATAGATATCATGAGTGGTTATCCAAATAAGTTTTGAATTCAAATTCAAACTTACATGGATAAGGTTCAAAAGGTTCAAAGGCTCATGTCACATGGGCGCCCAATTTCTAACATCTCTTACTCGCACAAGAGTTGGCATGACACTGCCACATCTCTATCTCAATCTCCCTAAAAAAATGAACAATCTCATACTAGCCAATGCACCGTGCGACTGCTGAGAACATCTGCATGTGGGAGCTCTATACTAGAAACTAAAAAATGAGCCAACATAGAGACATCAACCCATAAAGAATAGAAATAGTGTCTCATATACCCCAGACCCATCTAATTACACCGGTCCAAAAAACATCTCTAATCCCTCAAAAGACCATGTTTGACCCTCTCAATTCTTGCAATATATATTCACACTCAATCCGCCTCTCATACAGAGTGATGTGAGTTGCCGACAAGGAATATATAACAGTGGTGTAATTCTAGATGATCTTCCCTTTGCCCTCATGCCATTTAGTTTAGGATTGACTGCTTTCCCAGTGATGTCCCTTAAGGTCGAATCATACATGACCGCAGGCAACATACCAAAATAGCAGAACATCAACCCCTTATCTTATGACATAGTCAAAAGTCACAAAAGGGTACACAAATAAAAGTCATATCAATAATGACACATAAGACTCACACGGTGAGGAAACAATGATCCATTCTCTCACCTCATTACTTAGTCGCCAAGCACATGTAGTATGAATACATGTTACGGTGGAGTAACTCTTCCAAAAAGAGTGACGTCATACTCGATACACCGTACATATATTAGGCTAGTTGCTTTCTAGCGCCTAGCTCGAATTCTCTATTTGCTCGCCTTCTAAGCGCCAAATGAGATCTCGCACTTGGCTAATCATAACAGGCACAACATGGAAAGTGGGTACTAACATCCATGTTTGGTCCTTAACACGACCTCATCTTGGTTGTAACCAATGCGACATACATAGTGGATAATTTAAGCCTCTTTTGGCTCCAAATAAAAATAAACCACTACTCGCATCCTTGCTCGCTCCCAAGCGCCAAGTGCGGTTGCTCGTGTGAGTGAGCCAATCTTGCCTGTTGACATCATCATCTGCTAATCATTATGACACAAACCATAATAGTGTCAACATCCCACCATCTCACAACAAATAAGTGATCGATTTTTTTAAAAAATGACCACAGTCTGCGCAATTCTAGATTCCAAGCAAAAACCTTATCAGCACCTCTTACGATAAGCATATACAACGGAATCCTCCATGTGCGCCTCACATAAAGTGGTTCAAGATCACTACCTCTTGCGCAATTACCTCTCTAAAGATATTTTGGTGACCAATCTGCGTTCATTCTAGATGTGCCCAACTAGCGCATTGCATCTTAAAAGGGACAAATTAATATACCATTAGTAAAGCATTCTATCTACAGTTTAATGAGCAAGGTCAATGTCTAAACAACTCAGTTGACCTTTTACCAAAGATAACACTTATCATGCCGAATACACCCACATAGTGTACTTTAGGCTCCCACAACAAAAAAAATCAAGGAATATAGGTCATCTGTTTCTCCCAAAGACAATCCGAGGATTCACTCAATAGCTAAGGCTCTGGCTTTTACCGATAGGTAAGTCAATGGGTTTGCAATTTTGCATCTAGAATCATTCTAGGATATTCCTTATGTAAGTCATCAAAGACAAACTGGGAATTCTCCCAAAACAATCCCTAAGGATCATACATCCGAGCATATAAATTATATCACCCATGTCCATCATATCTAAAACAAAGGACTAGGTGGCGACAACCTTATAAATTCCTAGCTCATAATGACTAAGTAAGGAAAAACTTCTTTTTGGACCATTGATCATGCCTCAGTGGTCTTCATTGATCATCATCGGCCTATCATGGCTTGACGAAATTTAAGAACCACTATTTGGATAACTGTTTTAGGCTGTAAAAGAATTATTGGAACTAGTAACCTTTTTGTGCTCCTAACTTTTCACCATAAAAGAAGAAGGTAAAATCCCTACGAATCTACTTATCCAATTCTCCAACGAGAAGTTGGGTCACAATGTCCACAAATCAATGTTCCGAACTTATGTCAATCATAGCCTAAGTCGAAATAACCTCACTCCCAGGAGAAAGTCTTCTCATGGTCTACACTTTTCTCAATGGTGCGACTTTTCGGTATCCAGCGAGCCTTATGCCTCAACAATGACTATCCAAATGGCGCATAACTTTAGAACAGTTTCGCGTCATAATGGAAAGTCAAGCAAATTATAGAAATGGTTAATCCTTAAAGACTTTGTCTTAAACCGCGCAACATTGATCCACTTTTTAAAAACAGAGGACTAGAGCCGTTGGCATTATCCTAGGCTCTTTATCATCTTGCGGAGCAATCATGAATGTTTCCTTCTTAATCACCCAGTGATGACGTGGAAAATTTTCACATTCGCTACCACGCAACTAAGAATGTAGAGTATTCTTCTCTAATGGAGTAATCCACTAGTAGGCACATCGCTCCCACTGTCCCTAGGATATTGGAAATTTTTCTCCATTTTCAACTAGGCTACATAAAGCGCTATGCTTAGAATTCTCTATCTTATAGAGTTCCAAAACTCTATTCACGTCACCTTTACTATGAAAACTTTATATGACTTAGTTACACTACCACAAAGCTGCTTACCTATATTCACATGACCCGGAGGGTTTACATGACAACATACAATAATGCGTCACATGACTCTATGTGTTTACAAGACAACATACAATAATGCGCTATAGAACCCTAGGTCTTAACTTCGCAACCTTATGAGAAGTAAAATAAAGATAAGCTGCTTAACGGTTACAGAGCGCCCATAGATGGCTCTCCGCTAACCCATTACTCAAATGGAGTGTAAAATCTAATATGGAGGGCACTTAGTTAGGGATATAGGCAACAAACTAGTGCAATTCCCAATTGGGAAACATTTTGCGCCATCATCCACCTAACATTAACAATACTTAATTCCTTATCTCTATTACACTTTTGTGTTACTGAGTACTAGGAATAATCAATTTTCTAAGCATCCATTTCTCTTCACAGAGCTTTGTAAAAAATAACTCAAATAGATACTCGCCACCTTGGTCAAACTAAAAGCACGAAAGCTCTTATCTAATTGATCTCGACCTCATATGTGCAATGTCAAAAATCATTTCAAAACTTTTTGACTTATGGGAGATCAAATAGGCTTGACTAAGATGCATATCGTAATCTATAAATGTGTCGAGATTGAGGCTTAGCTATCATACCCTTACACATATCTAGTCACAAATATCATAGTGGACTAAATACGCCAATACAAATGCCCTTTTATGGCTTTCCTACGTACTTTATGCGCAACCATTGCAAAAAAAGTTACACATTCACATAAGAGCAGGATGTCATAAGCGAGTGGGCCCAAGAAGGCCAACTTAAACCATCCATGTCATCTTTTCATTAATGTGATTAAGTATAATAAGCCACCGGTTCATGACCAATGCCATAAACTAATTCCAATCATCCTAATGTGTGAGTTCTTGAAGACAAGTTTTAAAGGTTTAGGCCCAACTAGGTAATGACTTGCGACTAATTCATATTCACTAGATCATAAAAGGATGTCATGGAGATATCAAGTGCTCCTAAGTCGCAACTTTAACTAGTAAGTGCTGATTCCCTACACCTTCAAGTCAATTTTATTCTCCATACACTTTACTGCATCTAGTTGAAAGATGATGATGCTCCTCTTGCCATCTCTGTTTCTCGCTTCATAGTTACTTGCAATTAATTCTATTATCCACAAGAAGGAGAGAATAAGCTATCAATCTATGACAGCTCCCGAAGTAACTTAAGCGTGAATTAGGCTAAAGAGTCTAATTCAACACAATGCTCTCACGAGCCATTCGTCAAATCATAACAACCTTGTCGGCCTTGACCTTTTCATTACTATGCTGCAACGTTTGCGCTTAGTGGTAAACGTTTATTCAAAAACATTAGCCTAGCTAAGGAACCATACAAAGAAGCACCTCCTCATGTCTCACACTCAAGTGTGGAAACAGTAAGTGTCCAGATTTAGACAAGTTGGCAATGCTAATAGATTTTGTAGCCACTTGGCACTAATCTCTTCACTTAGTGTTAATAGATTTTTCTGTTACTAAGCACTAATCTTTTAACTTCAAGTGATACTTTAATGCACACTATTATAGTGCATGAAATTTTGCTCCATCCACTCCCAACCGTTGGATAGAGAGCAAAATACTGCTCATACTGGCTACTCATCTTACACTTAATGACTAATTCATTTAAGCTCGCATTTCTTAGATGACGTGACTTTTGAATGTTACTTCATCCAATGATGCAACATCATTACAAGTCAAATTACAAAGTCAATCCGCGCAACTCAATAGTCAAGATCATAAACAGATCTAATGAGGGCTTACTAATTTCATAACTCCAAAACTTGCCAACCAAAATTACGTAGCGTGCCGCTAACCATAGTGCACACATTAGTTTTTATTGTGCCAAATAAGGCAACAAAACCACGGCGACTTTGAGTCATGTTTCCTTACTTTGGCTCAATTAAGGTCTGACCTAAAGTCTTCAAGACTTTTGCTCATTTAAAGAATAGGATTACATTGTTCACTTTTGAATATCTCTACTAAGTCTAGGTCAACCAAATTAACTTCCATAAGCTAAGTCAATTTAGAGAGAAATTCGCATTGGGATTAATTTGATTAGCATAATATAATTTTGCCACAAAAATCTAAATTAAATAGTGACAATATTACACAAGTCGCAAGATCGAAAATCCGCTATGCTCGTAATCATCTCTTGCGCCACAAGTGACAATTATCCAAAAATTTAATTTAATTTATGCGCAAAATATTAGTTTTCGGGAGTAAACCTATAAAGATTTCTCTTAACTGAACAACCTCCCACTGACTATGGCATGTTTAAAAGTATGATAAAATATTCTAATTCCATACAATAACATCATAAAGTAGATTCACAATCAACTTATGCTATGTTACATTTAATAATGAAATTTAAATAAAAAAATAATTAATCATGCTATTCTAATTACAACATATTTGAAACTATAGGCCAAAAATAACAATATGCTGTATTTAATATTCAAATTATGCCATAACATAAAGTATATCACTCCTGAAATTTTCTGAAATTTTCAGGTATTTTCAGGAATTTTAAATAATTAATAAACACACATAAAATCATAAATAAATATTCCAGAATCTGGGAAAATGCAACAATCATACCAGTAAATAGTAGGCCATTACAGTGGTCTATAGTAAATATTTCAACTCCAGAAACTTAATCATGTAACACCAGAAGCATTTTAAAGCAGAAATAATGAATTATTATTTCAGGAAAAATATTTTTTATTTTCATAAAATTTTTAAAATTTTATAGAAGATAAAAAATTTAATTCTGAGTCTAACAGTACCAACCACGCTTAAAACAAAACTATAACGAATTACTTATGACCATTTAACGCAAGTCTAGATTAAAAAAAAAAACAAACAGACCCTTACCCCCAGCCAAGTCGGCGCAGAAAACGATGCGGCTCGGCTCGACACGTGGCTCAGCGCATGGCTCGCGCGTGGTGTGCCTCAAGCGGCGCGGCTTAACGTGTACGTGGTCGACGCAGACAGCGCGTGGAAGCGCGTGATAGCGCGTGGCAGCGCGTGGAAGCCGTTGACAACGTCAGATGGCGCATGCGGCCCACGCATCGCCTTCCAGGGTGTTTTCTGGTCCAATTTCGGTACTGCCGGATTCCATTTTTCAAAATAAAAACATTTATGGTCTCAAAAATGACATTTAATGAACATAAAAATTGAGGTGTATAACACTCTCAATCTAATGAGAGTGGAAGTGTAGAAACCCTGCACCTCATCATCCTCCTTTGTTAATTTTCATGCAGAAAATGTGTATATATATTTATATAAAATTATACACATATTTTAATGCATAAAAATAAGCACGAAAAAACCCATATTGGCTCTGATACCAATGAAAATCAAAGTACAATGCAGCGGGTAAAACATTAAGATCATACCTTAGGTGATAGAACCTGAAGCGAAGAATCTCGTGGGTAAATCACGTGCTTCGAAAATGCGAACAACGAACCCAGTAGTGGAGTGATACCATAATATGAGTATCACCCACACAAGTCACAGTGCACAAAGCTTGATCGTTGTTTTAATGGGAGAGAGTCAGTATGGGAAAAAACATACATTGTTTTCCTTATACCCATATCCCGTATATCATATCGGATATATATGATAAATATATCATTTATCCATATCAGTTGATATGATAGATATAGATATCATGAGTGGTTATCCAAATAAGTTTTGAATTCAAATTCAAACTTACATGTATAAGGTTCAAAAAGTTCAAAGGGTCATGCCACATGGGCGCCCAATTTCTAACAGTATCTATTAATATTGCTCTGTCAATATTGTCCTCAGGAGGTGTCTCATGACATAGTCGAAGATGGCCAACCACGCCCCTCAAACAAATTGCCTAAAATGTTAAATAGATAATGAACATAATGAACCACAAGATAAAAAAAAAAACAAAAAGAAACTACTACCACCAAAAAAAATAAATAAATAAAATGAAAAAATAACCACAAACATTAAATAGAATCTCATGTTATGATAGCAAAAAATATAATTGAACAAACTACTACAAAATATCAGTGAAATATTTTAAATCTTCTTGCATTTTTACGAATTAAATTTTATACTTTATTCAGTAAAAACTATTCCATAATATTGGCTTTTGTGTGTGCTGCTATGATAATCTTAAAATCGATATCAGCATGTCACATCTTCAGTTTATATTAATACTCTTAAGAGTCAAATTAGAATAGCAAGTAGTTCTAATGAGTTGCTCAATCGCACACAGAAAATTTATACAACTGATTTTTGTTGCTCTTATAAGGATATTGTCAAACAAATGTTGTGCAAAGTGTTCCACGCACAAAAAATCAGCTACACAAAAACATCAAAAGAGCAGAGCATGCAAAACTCAACCAAAATGCAAAGTAATAGATTGGACGAATATAAAGAGAAAATTACATACATTGTGGTTAGGGGAACAACTTTGGATACAGACTTCAACCAACTGATTTTTACAGGTTTTGTCATTAAGCACATGGATTGATGCCTCTTGAACAGAGCCAATCACACCGCCATGGACGAGTAACTTAGTAGTAGTTTTGAGGAAGGAAATCGTCAATTGGCAACACGCGTTATACCTTGGTGATTTCCTCTCTTGATGATCCACAGTTGGAGCAATGACGGATGATTCGAATATGACACATCCATAGCTATGGCACCAAACAAGGAAATTCTAGGAGGTGTTGATGGTGGTTGCCGGTTCGTTATTTGATCGGCTAGTTGGGAGATGAAGCAGGTCTCTACAACCATGTGGATAGTACAGTGCAAAGACAACACATTTGTTCATACTGAGGGTTGTAACATCATGGATGACCAGCTTTGCCTTGGACTTATCCACGAGCAATGTCAGGGGCAATTGAGATAATTGAGAAGGCTCAAGCGTTAGAACAACGCAGAGGAGTAGTTGGGTTTAAATGAAATTTTCTTTCAACTAAGAGGGTATGCACACAAAGAGTATACACACATATCTATGTAAGTTTCTGAAGATGATAACTTGTGTTCAATTGATATAATTTACAAAGAGGTTATCAGTTTATATAGCCCTAACCTATGACTAAAAAAGGAAATACAGATTCATTCCTATTTACATCACCACAATCTTGCATAATTTGCCTAAGTCCTAATATACACAAGTATACCATATTTACATATATTGCCATATATACTTATATTCTCACAACCCCACTCAAACTCAAGGTGTTTTAACAGAAAACACGGAGAGTTTGCCAAGAAGAAATTGAAACCAAGGGGTAGTGTGAGTCTTCGTGAAGAACTCCGCAAGTTGAAAAGCCGAGGAGACGAAATGAAGCAAGATAGAGCCAGACTGTAGATGCTGTCGGACAAAGTGATAATCCATCTCAATGTGTTTGGTCCGTTCATGGAAGACAATGTTGTGGGCAATATAAATAGCACTGCGGTTGTCACAATAGAGAGAGGTTGGAGAAGACTGTGGTACACCCAAATTAGAGAGAAAACAACGAAGCCAAACAAACTCAGCAATAGCATGAGCCATAGCACGGTACTCAATTTCGACAGTAGAGCGAACAACAACAGTTTGTTTCTTGCTTTTTCAAGAGATCAAAGAATCGCCAAAAAACATACAGAAACTAGAGGTGGACTTGTGATCATTAACATCACTAGCCCAATCAGAATTAGCATAAGCCACCAAATCTAAAGAGGAAGTAGAGGACAACAGTAAACTCTGAAAGATGGTACCCCTAAGATGGTGAAGAATGCGAACCAACGCAGCCCAATGGGTAGAACGAGGAGCAGAAGCGAACTAACTAACCACATGAACAGCATAAGCAAGATCAAGGTGAGTGACAGTTAAATAAACTAAACAACCCATAAGCTCGTGATAGAACATAGGATTATCTAGAGGGACACCATCAGTAGAGTCGAGCTTCACATTAAGCTCAATAGGTGTATCAGAAACCTTAGTATTAGTAAGACTGGCACGGTGAATAACCTCATTGGCATACTTGGCCTGAGACAAAAAATAGCCCTTTGGAGAAGAGGCAACCTCAATACCAAGAAAATACCACAATGGACCCAGATCCTTCATTTCGAAGGTGCAGAAGAGATGTTGTTTAACCTCAGAGATAGTAGAAGCATCAGAGCCAGTGATGATCATATTATCCACATAGAGTAGGAGAGTAACAAAACTAGCCGAGATATGTCTCAGAAACAAAGCAGCGTCGGAAGCAGAATGATGAAACCCAAGCTCGGTAATAGCAGTCTGAAAGCGATCATACCAAGCATGAGGAGACTACTTCAAACCATACAAAGCACGCCAAAGATGACAAACCTGTCCAGAGGAGTGGAGAAGACCAAGAGGAGGACTCATGTGGATCTCCTCAATGAGATGACAGTTAAGAAAAGCATTCTTAACGTCCATCTGATAGAGAGGCCAATGGCAAACAACAGCAAAAAAATCAAGGTACGGACAGTAGTCATCTTGGCAACATGGGCAAATGTCTCCTCATAATCAATACCATACTCCTAGGAGAAACCCTTGGCAACCAAGTGAGCTTTATAATGCTCAAGAGAACCATTAGAATGAGTCTCGACTTTGTAGACCCATTTGCAACCAACTAGATTCTTGCCAGTATGCAAAGGAACCAAATTCCAAGTGTTAGTCTTCTGCAAGGAAAACAACTCATCCTCTATAGCGTGAACCTAATTAGGATCCTGACAAGCTTCCGTGTAAGACTGAGGTTCTGAAAAAAAATGAATAATAGACAAAAAAAATATGATAGGAAGCAGAAAAACATGTATTAAACCAACCCAACCTGTTTGGAGGATGGCGCTCACGAGTAGGATAGCGGTGTACAGCAGGATCAGAGTCGTCAGAAGTAGAAGGAGCAGCAACAGGAGCAGAGACAACTGGTGGTGAGAATCGACCAACAACGAAGGGGAAGAAGAAGTCGAAGGAGAAAAAGGAGCCATGGGTGACGTAGACGAAGAAGTAAGAATGGCCTCAGGAGAAACAGTAGAGATGTACTCATCAGACGGAACCTCAGAAGGAAATGAGTTAATGTGAACCAAATCCTCTTTGAAAATGAGAGCAATGAGGGGGAGAAGCTGAAAGTAAGATAGACGTTCGAGAAAGGCAACATGACGGGAGACATAAAGGCGACGAAAGACAGGGTCGTAACAACAGTAACCTTTTTGAGTAAGACTGTAACCCAAAAAGACACACAAGACAGACCTGGCACTGAGTTTAATCCTATCTTTATGGGGAAGGAGGAAAAAACAAGCAGACCCAAAAACACGTAGGAAGAAATAATTAAGAGGTTGGGAATACAGAGCCTGATAAGGGAATTGACCGGAGAGTAGGGGAGTCGGCATGCGATTAAGAAGGAAAGCAACAGTAAGAACTGCCCCACCCTAGAATAGTATTGGAATAGAGACAGAGAGAGGAGAGACACAACTGTCTCAAGGAGATGACGGTGTTTATGCCTAGCACGACCATTTTGGGCAGGGGTATCAGTACAAGAGATTTGGTGAATGGTGCCCAATGTAGCCAAATACTCACAGAATTCAGTTTTAAAGTATTCCCCACCCAAGTCAGACCGGAGTATTTTAATTGTGGCTCCAATCTGTGTAGTGATCATAGATTGAAAGGTACAATATATTTGGTAGAAGTTAGATTTATGAGCCATAAGATAAACCTGGGTATAGCGGGTACAATCATCAACAAAGGACACATAGTACGCAAAACCACATTTAGTGAGAACATGAGAAGGTCCCTAAACATCAGTATGTACAAGAGAAAAAGGAGAAGCAGAAAGAGAAGTACTGTTATTAAAAGATAAAGCTGCCATTTTAGCAAGTTTACATCCTCGACACTCATTAATTTGACTAGGAGAAACTTTACCTAATAATCCTGACTGAGCTAAAGACCGCAAGCGATCAACAGATAAATGACCTAAGCGAGAATGCCATAAATAAAACTGACTAGACTGAGAATCTAACTGAAAAGATGAAAGTGCAACAGGGGAGGTAGACAGAAGAAGATGCAGGCTTTCCACTACATAGAGATCTCCAACTCTACAGTCGGTCGCAATCTGCTTCTTGGACACCCGATCCTGCACACAACAAACATAAGAAAAAAAGATAACATCAAAACTAGAAGCATTAAGCTGACTAATAGAAAGCAAGCTAACAAATAGTTGAGAAATATAAAGAACAGAGGGAATAGTAACAATGGACATGGCAAAAGATAAGACAGACCCAATAGATAGGACAAACATACCAGACCCATTAGCAGTATTAATAGTAATAGGAAAGGGACGAGGGATATAGTTTTGGAGTAAGGAAATGTAAGGAGTCATATGATGAGAGGCACCAGAATCAAACAACTAAACAGAGGAAGGAATACCTGAAGAGGACCCAAACAAATCTGAAGGAAGAGATGTGAGAGCAAAAACAGATGAAGATAACTGAGAGATGGACCAGAGATGTTGAAGTTGAGCAATTTGGGCACTCAAGGAAGCCAAGTGAAGATTAGAAACTGGAGCAAATGTAGTGTAAGCAGCAGAAAGGCAAAACGTACTCGAAGCAGGATGTCAGAATTATGTCTGAGACGGCTGAGCAGACTGACGGCCCTTCTTGAGACAATTATACTTCCAATGGCCCTTCTGATGGCAAAAAGCACACTCATCAGAGGCCGGTGGCCCCTTCTTGGGCTTTACAGTAGGCTGAAGCTGATGAGGGGGGTTCGACAGCAGAGGAGGTTGAGTAGGAGCCAAGAAGACAGATGGAGACACAGTCTGACTGGCCGCCTTGAGACAGGCTTCCTCAAAGAGGAGCTCACGAACAATAGCATCCACAGAGGGGAGAGGAGAGCGATGAAGGATGCCACCACGAATAACCTTATACTGAGAAGAGAGAGCCGTCAGAAACTGAACCAGACGACCATCTTTCCGGAATTGTAGATAATCATCTATCACCTTGATGCTAGAAGGTTCCATCAAAGCAAGCTGATCCTAGAGACCAGTCATCTCAACATAAAATTCCTGAATAGACTTATCCCGTTGTCGAGCACTTTGAAGAGTGGTTTCTTACTCATAGCGTTTGGCAAAATTGGACTGTTGATAGACACTGAGTAAATACACCCACACCTCCTTTGTAATGGAATATTTAGAGAACATCATGCTAATGCGATCTTCCATAGAATTGTGGAACCAAGTCAGAATCTGAGCATTATTAGAATCCCAAACATCACACGCAGCCTCATATCTCTCTTTCTTAGGATCAGATGGGCAAGTGATTGAACCAGAAACATAACTCCACTTGTTACTGCCGACGATAAAATTTTTCATAACACTGGCCCAATATGTGTAATAGAAACCAGTTTGGCGGCAACTAATGGCATGACTTTTGTTTTCAGACATGATGAGAACTCAAAAGGGGTCAAATTGCAAATACCAAAAAATCTCAGGGTTAGAGTGAAATAACCATCAAACCAAGAATACTTAGCAATAACACCACCAAAGCTGAGAACCAAATTGCAAGCCAGAAGACGATGGCCATCAGATCTGAAGCTAAACCACATAGCAAACCAGAAGACGAGGGCCAGAGGTGGTTCGCGACTCGTCTGAGACAGAGTACAACAACAATCATGAACCATAAACAAGAATTGCGAGTCCAATGATGGTCAGAATTAGATCGTGACAGTCGCGATGAAGAAGACAGAGTGAAGCAGTGACGATGGTGACGTGAAATCTCAGGTCGCACAACGATTGCGACTTCTGTTGATGACGATCACATGTGCGACTTTTGTTGAAGACGATCGCAATTTTTGAGGTTGATGGCTAGGGTTTCGGACACGGCTCTGATACCATCTAAGTTTCTAAAGATGATAACTTGTATTTAAATGATATAATTTACAAAGAGGTCATCAGTTTATATAGCCCTAACCTACGATTGAAAAAGGAAATACAGATTCATTCCAATTTACATCACCACAATCTTGCCTAATATGCCTAAGTCCTAATATACACAAGTATACCATACATACATATATTTCCATATATATATATATATATTCTCATAATCTATATATATATAGACATGGCTTTGTAATCAATTGTTATCCGAGCGGTGTATCGAACAAATGAATCTTCTAGGAGAAATCAATTTCCACCGCTTCGCAGGTTGAGAGTTATAGTCTTTTCACTGCACATGTGTGTATGTATAAGCTTAACTTTTTTTCAATTTCCACCACTTCGTAGGAGCGTTATACCAAGCTTAAGCACTTTTTATATTCAAGGAAGTCTTCTGGAAAATGTTAGAAAGTAAGTAGGAGCGTTAGACCGTGTTATGCCATTCTTACACTTGTAGACGCGCCCGTGAGGGCCTCACTCTACAGTTCGGACTCGAATTGTCACGGTTCTTAATTTGAACCAAAGAGTCCAAATCCGGCAAATCATTTTGAGAAAACAGATTTTTAGAAAAGAAGTGCCAAACATGGACTGCTTTGCCAGATACAGAGTCGCCACCTAAATATTTTATTTTTGGGGGAATTTAGGAAACCCTGACTCGGTGCCAAAGGCCACGTGTCCGTCATCACCAAAGTTGCCTCGGCTCGGGAACTTAGGTACGATTGGGGAAGGTCAGCTATGAGCACCCCCGCTCGTCCGATCAAAGATCGGCCTCTACTAACCATGATATCTTGTTTTGAAAACATTATATGCTCTTGTTCCGGTTATTAGCCTAGAGTTACTATGTTATGCGCACAACAAACAAGTATAGACCAAATCGCCTAAATTGGAACAAAACATTTCATGTTTGTTTTGAAAATGGTTTGCTACTCGCAAGTAAGCTAAAACGTAGATTTTGCCACCCTCAAGTGGGCTTTAAAAAAGATGGTTTTGCCACTATCTAGTGGGCTTAAAACTCACAGTTTTCGTGCATTATTCCAATTTAGGTAATTCAACCTTTATCCACAAGCACTCAAGCAGTTATATCACATAAGCAGCTAGCCTCATGGTAAGTATGCTGTCATGGCAACACTCACACACATGCAAGGATGCTAAAGCATGAGAACTTACCGAGTACTCCGAGCCAAAACAGAAACTAGTTAATAATCATATGCATGATCCTAGTTCATGTTAAGATGGCTAATGCAACACATGTAAAATGCAACTAAGATGGGCTCGGCTAATCTACAATGACATGTGAAATGCTACAACTAACACATATTCAATTTGGAATTGGAATACAAATGCAGTTAGAATG
Organism: Camellia sinensis; assembly: GCF_055761805.1. Classification (NCBI taxonomy): domain Eukaryota; kingdom Viridiplantae; phylum Streptophyta; class Magnoliopsida; order Ericales; family Theaceae; genus Camellia; species Camellia sinensis. Next base: position 41,297,272 of record NC_138969.1, on the reverse strand, counting down.
ATGCGTCGAGCCCGGTGCATGCAAAACGAATGAATGGATGCAAACGTGCTATCACACTGTATGCCAATTGAAACATGTCCTAGACTAACCATCGAAAGCTAGTAAATAAAAGGGAAGAAAGACGTGGGGTTGGAAGACATACACACACTCACGCACACTTATTACACAATTGCCCTCACTCGGAGGGTCCAAAAGAATATACGAATTAATTAACCTACAAGCTAATTAATTATTACAGACCACTTAATTAATTAACAGATTAACTAAGCTAAGGAAAGCAGTAAAAGGCCTCGGGAAGAGGGTCCAATGCATGCGTGCTCGGGTTTGCTCAGAAATTCATCGCCATGCACAAGCTGCCTCTGTTTACCCTGCTCTGCTCCTCTGAAGACTGCTAAAGTCCCAGGGTTGCTGCTTTGGGTGCTGTGGGACACCACCGGCTGAGGGGGAACACCACCGGCCAAGGGGAATGATCACCGACCACAAATTGATCCATCGGCCAACCATGGATGGCCGGTCGGCACTGTATTTAGTCGACCGGCCAAAACTTCCTGTAGAACCCGTTTTTGACAGCAGCAGAGGGAAAAACTTGGCATGGCAATGCATTTCAAGTAGATGTGTGCACCACCACATCCCTTATCATGTTTATGACTCAAAGGGACATGGTTCTCGATTCTTGGACCACCAATCGCGCATTTCAATGCGTGATGGCCCAAGGAACCAAGTTGTGCATTTTCAATGTGGAGTGAAATGCACATAAACAAACAATGGGGCTCAATCTCTATCACAATCAATTCAAGAGGTTAAGCATGCGTGCCAATGTGATGCAACCTAGGCATGTGAGCTAGCATGTAATCATGGAAATGCAAAGAAGCATACAAGGCATACAACAATCATGCGAGGCATGCAAGGCATGAAGCAATGCGACCAACAAGTATGCAAGACACAATGTGGGTGTTCAAGCATGCAAGCAAGCATGTGACTTCATTCAATCATGCAACTTCAATCATGCAAGAACACACAAGTATGCAACAACATACAAGGTGAGCATGCAACAGTCATGCAAAGGAGGGACTTACACTAGTTGGGCAGCTCTATACTAAGCCCAAAACAGTGGCCAACATGCTCAAAGATGAAGTCAAAATGACATACAAACATGCATGCACACAAGGACCAACACTTAGGCATATAGAGACAACTCTCAAGCACACTTAAGAGGATGCAAACATGGACAAATGGCATGCATATAAAGCTCTGAAAATTTGGTTGTAAAGGTGCCAAACCAAGTAAACAAGACAATCTAAACATGCAACAATGGTCCAAGATTCAAGGCAAGCCCAAAGAGGCTTAAATCATGGCTAAGTCAACCAAGCCTCACAAGGCTGAGAGGACTTAAAACAGGTCCAAGGCAGGCCTAAACAAAGCTAAGGATACACCTAGATGGCGTCTAAGTGGCCTAAACATGCAAGCATGCACAAGGGCCTAAACAAAGGGCATAAGACAACAACCTTTTAACACATTAGAGGGGCATCAAATGCAAGCATAGAAGCATGCTAAGTGGACTGAAATGACATGGTAAGTGGTTCCAAACCACTGAAATGATGTAAGTAATGCATGCTCATGGTTCATGCACTTAAGGCTCACAAGCCAAGAATGCAAAGAGGCTATGCAATACATGTCATGGTCGACCAAAACAACCAAAAACAGAACTTTAGCATACTGAAACAAGCACAAAAGCTTCACAAAGCTTGGCCAAAAACATGCTAGAACAAGGGTAAAAAACCTAAAGCATATTAAGGCTAAAACATGGCATTACAAGACATGTATGTAAAGCATGCAAGGTGTGTCTAAACCAACTTAACACAATGCTATATCATGGCAATATAAGCACAAAAATCAGTTAAGGCATGATCAACATGAACCTAAACTAGATGCTCCCTTGAGAGGCAAAAATGACCCTTTTCAAGGACAACAAGGAGAGGGGGTGGCCCTCTCCTTCTTAGGACCTCAAGGCACCATCCTCACCACTGAAATTTCTCAAGATTTCAGTGGTGAGGAGGCCCAAATAAGGTGGTCCCGGAGCTCACCAAAAGTGCACAAAAATGGAGCCTAACAAGGCTTAAGAGGGGTCAAACAACCTCAAAGCTCAAAACACTCTTAAACAACTATTTAGAGTAGGAAAAAACAAAACTTTTATGTGTTATACACCAAGTCTAAAAACAGTTGCAAGGTAGTCAAAAAAGCTATGCAAAAATGGGGTAAAAAGAGCAAGAATGTTACCCTTGAAGACCCTCTTCACAAATGGTGGACCAGCTGCTTTTCAAGGCTCAAAATCAGTCAAGAACACCAAGAACAACCCTCTGGCCCCTCAGTAACCAAGAAAAGGTGTAAGACTAGGTGTTTGTGTGCAAAAATAAGACAAAACACACACTAAAACATAAGAGAGAAGGAGGTATAGATATAGGATAGATACACAACTCAAACCCTAAAACCAGAGCCCTCTGAAAAATGTTGTCTAACCTAAAAGAGGGAGAAGAGGCCTCCTCTTATAGACAATCCAATCTTGTAAAGCTTCCAAGGCAAGCTAACAAGGTTGAAATCCCTCCATACACGTGTATGGAGGGGAGCAAAGGTGGGTGCCAGCTATCAAAGCTGGCACAAAAATATCTGTAAAAGTAGATGAACAGTGGTCGGCCGGCCAAAAATGCAATTTGACCAAAATAGATGGTCGGCCGGCCACTTTTTGTGGCCGGCCGGCCAAATATGTGGCCGGTGGAAACAAACTAATGGCCGGTGGCCTCAAGCCATGGCCGGTGATGTGTGGGGATGGCCATCAAGCCACTCCCTACCCCTCAAAGGCAAAACACAAGTGTTTGGTGCAAAACCAGACACAAAATAGTCGAGTCGAGAGATCTTGAGGCAAGGCGCGCGTGGCCGAGACCTCCGGGAACTCAGGACGAACACAAACATGGAGGATCACCGAGTGTTCAAGCGGTGACGCCCAAGTCTTGAGGACGGTCAAAAATGGGGTGTCTACAACACTCTTTTTATATATGTCATAGATTCGGGGGATATGGGTCGAGGATGGGTACCCACCCATTTCCCCCATATGTTCTGTTTAGGGTTCTTCGTTACTCTCTCTCTCTCTCTCTCTCTCTTCCCATAGGTTCAGCTCCTCCACCTGTTCTCCAAGACCACCCACATTATCATTTGTTCCCAAAGTCTCAAAAATCGAACCAATCATTAGCTTCGCAAGTCGTAAAATCTACCAGTGAAAAAGAACCCAAACGCGATGAGGTCTTCGCAGTTGTTATGGTGAGTGCTCTGTCTTAGTTTGACATGTGCTCATACATTTCCCTCGTTGAAACATGGTTCTGTCATGTGTAAGTACCCATGCTGCACTGGGGCCAGTATTGAGGGTGTCGGCACCTTTTCTGTGTTAGACGTGGTCTATTTTGTGTCCATGCCCTTTCTAGGTAAGACATAGTTTGGCTTGCGCTTCTTATTCACTGCATCTATTGCATCCATTGCATTGTACTTTGTCTTGTTGCATTCAGCATTTAGGACCATTATCTTTCCCTAGCAGATCGTTCCTCACTTATATCAGATCACCCAATTACTTGTACTCTCTATTTCTACGAAAAACATAATTTTGCATTTGTTCGCACCCCTTTCACGTTAAAACATGATTCTGCTATGTGTAAGCATCCATGCTGCGCTGAGGCCAGTATTGAGGATGTAGGCACTTAGCTTGTGTTAGACGTCATTTGGCTGTGCCCACTTCTTTTCTATATAAAACATAATTTGATTTACATTTCCGTCCTTTTATGATATTTGTGTGGTAAACATTGCTTGTGGTTTGATTATATTATTGCATCACAATGCATATCATTTGTATTATTCCGTTACATTGTGTATCATTTCGCATCTTGCCCCTGAACTACGCTGGTTTGATTCCTTATAATGGGATACGTAGGCAACCCTCGGGTTTAACCAACTGCATCTGCATTTTGTTTGTTTGCCCAAGTCTTACGGCATTGTCAAAATAGATCGCGTTCGGGCCTTGACATTCACTCACGTTATTTCATGACTTCGAGCTCTGTCAAAGAGGGGCAACTGTAGACACCCCATTTTTGACCGCCCTTAAGACGTGGGTGCCACTAATTGATCACTCGATGATGAAAAGTTACGCTGTCCAATCGCTCAATTTCTTTAGCAAGAAAAGCTTCTCAATCCCAACCTTACGCCCTATTTTGACCAAAACTATTTTGACCAAAATTATTTTAGACCTTAAAACCCTCTCTTTCAAAATATTTTTTCAAATGTTTTTACGATGTTCCGAGACTCGCATTTCGTAAAATATTGCACTTTTTGGTAAACCGAGTAAGGACAAAGTGGAAATAAATGGAAGAGAGGTGAACTAGGAATGGCAATGGGCTGGGGCGGGGCCGGGGATCACACTCCCCGTCCCTGATCCCCGATGGTCGAAATGTCCCCGTTCCCGGTCCCGATCCCCGACGGGGAGGCTATCACCACACCCATCTCTATCCCCGTCCCCACCTCCTAACGGGGATTGGGTTTCACCGACCCCGAAAATTCCCCGGCCAAAATGAAGAAAAAAAACAAAACAAAACAATATAAGATCTGACCATATTATACTAGATTGAACAACATCATCATCAAATCCCAAATCTGAGCCTATACCATACAGATATATTCAACACACCATACAGATCTATTCAACACACCCACCCTGATATATTCAAATACCAGATATATTTAACACACCCATACAGATTTAGGCCTATCAACTTCAACACAGATTTGAGCATATATCAGATCTGATCTGAGCCTATCAACTTTATCATCATTATCATCATCAACAACACACTAACGATGGAGGGACGTGATCGGCAGTGATGGAGAGGGAGAGAGAGAGAGAGAGATCGGAAACCCTAACACTCTCTCGCCGAAGACAGGACAGTGAAGGATGAGGGAGATCGGCGGTGATGATGGGAGAAGGGAGGTCGCCACCGACGCCGTGAGTGGTTGCTGCACAGAGAGAGAGGAGAGAGAGAGAGAGAGAGAGAGAGAGGGGCTGAGAGATTAATGAATAAGGCAGACAAACATATATTATATATATGTAGGGAATATTCAGGTAATATTCGGGGAATTGTTTGGTGATAATTCGGGGCAGAGCCGAGCCGGGGCCGGGATACCTATCCCCGTCCCCAGCCCGAAAACTGTCGGGGATTTAATTTTTAATACTATCCCCGGCCCTATAGGGATAATTTTCGGGAAAAACCTGTTCTAATCGGGGTCGGGGGATCGGGTCCCCATCGGTCCGGATTTAAATTGCCATCTCTAAGGTGAACTCTTTGAAATTTTTTTTTAAACCTCTTATTTATAGGTTTGGAGTTGAAGAAAATTGAAGGAAAGAGAAGAAAACTAGTTGAGAAAGTCGTTTGAAGTTAGGCATCAAACTGTTAAGAGAGAAATGAGCAACCTTTACTAAAATAGACATATCTTTTTGCACACTTAGAATTTAGATATGAGGCTGCCACCATTGGAAAGTAGATTTCCGGGGTTTCAATTTAAACTCAAGAATGACCTAAAACCGAATTCGGATGAAGGAGATATGTCCATTTGAAATCCAGCCTGGAAGTAGATTTTTTTGTGGCCGGTAGCCACCATTTGTGGATGGCCGGCCACCACTTCTGACCTGCTGGCCACTAGTGTAAAACCTAGATATTTTTGCCAGCTGTTTCCAAAAAGCTCTAGCTATTCCTTTTTTGATATTTTTGACTGAGGCTCATCTGTTTCTATATATAGATAACCTTCCCTCATTGTTTAAGGTTAAAAACATTTAGGAGTAAGGAAATAATTTTGAAAAATTCCACTCTCTCTACAATTCTCTCTCCCCCTTTCTACTTGCATAGCCTTTACCTAAACACGCTAAACCAAACTTAAAGAGCTTTTTGCAGAGGTGATTTGAGCTTGAATTTGAGCTATTGAAACACTTGAGAGTGTGAAATTAGTGGTTTATAACTCAAAGAAGCATTCTTCTTCAAGAGGTATACCTTCTCTTGCTTTTGTACCATCTCTACACCACTTGTTTTCCATCTTTTCTTGTTATTTTTAAGCTCTTTAAAACTTGTATTTTAAGGCTGAAACTTGTGGTTTAAGGCCATTAAAAGTAGAGAGGTTGATAGCCCTTCTTTACACCTTGCTTCTAAAGCCTTTGCCCTTATGTTTCCCACTTTGTTGTCAACGCTTTTTAAGCTTTTTAATACTAAATTTCAGAGTTATTTCAGTGGCTAAAATCATGTTTTGAAGTCCAAAAATGGAGGGGTAGCCTCCTCTCCTTATGCTTTGTTTACTAGCTTGACATGCTCCATGTTTTAGCTTATTTTTCTAGCTATTGTTAACTCAATTCCAGCATGTTTTAGGACTATTTTAGACCTTTTTTTAGGACTATTCTTAGCTGTTTGTTGCATTTGAGCTTTTTATTGCATGCTTGTAGTGTAATTGTCCTTATAGGTTTAGTGGTTTAGGCCTTAGCCACCATCCTATTTGAGTTGATAGCATTTATTTCATGCTTTCCTTACTTGTGATCACCCTTAATCACCTCTACAACCTCCCACCTTTCTTGGATTTTGCTTTGCTTTGCTTTGAGAGTTGTTTCAAACCTATTGATCTTTTAAGCTTGAGATTGAGGTTGTCATGCTTAATAGTTTAATCCCTTTTAGGGGTTCATTAATAACGGCATGATATCTCTCTCATGCCTTAAGCCGACTCTTGGTTTGACATTTCTCTTCTTTAGAGGACTTAAACTGACCTTTGGACTTAATTGATTAAAGAATGGATGATAATCTAAAATGAAGTAATAAAATTAGTGATTAAAAAATGATGTAAGATAACAACTTGTTTGGGTTTAATAGGATGTTAATTGAACCCTTGAGTCTTGAGTCGTTTCCTACTCATTAGTGATGAAAACGGTTCAAGATTCATTGTCAACAACTTCCCTTGATCTTTCATGATAGGGAGGTGGTTTTGAGAGTCTTGTTTTGTTGCATTCATTGAACTTGCACACTTTGGTTCATAGGCCATCATGCAATGAAATTGCATAGATTGATGGTTTGCGAACCAAGTTTACTACTCTTTTGAGCTGTTCAAATGATAATGAGGGAGTAATTGTGCAAACAAAACCTTGAGAATACACTGTCTTTGCTTTATTTGCTCTCTATTACAGCAGAGAAGTTTTGTCATCAGTGACCGGCAGGCCACTTTTGATGGCTGGCAGGCCATCATCAGTGGATGGCAGGCCCTTGCCGACCACCAATGAAAAATTCAACAGTGTACTCCCCAAATAGAGCTGTGCCGACCCCGACCTCCGAACTAGTATATTATGTTATTTTAATGAGCCTAATTGCATGATTATGTGATTACTTATGTGATTACATGCTTAATTTCGTAATTATCTGTTATTACATGGAATATCTGTTCAAATTGACAACTTAGAGATAGAAATTGAGAGCGTAGACAACTTCAGAAGCTGAAATTGACTAGCCCAATAGGCTAATTAGAATATTTAGGATTTTATGGAAACTTTAATTGAAATTTGATTTGGATCAGAATAATTAGAATAAACTAATTGAATTAGTTAGATTAAGCCTAGTTAATTAGCCTTAATCATACTTGATTAGGCTAACTTAATTACACCCTATATAAGGCTCTAATTAAGCCTTGAGTTCACATGTACACACTTTTAAGCTAAGAATTTGAGGGAGGGAGAAGAGAACTCAACACTTTAGAGAGAGAAAGATGAGATTAAAGAGATTTGCTAGAATTTTGGTGAATTGAGCTAGGCCAACACTTGAATTCACACATTAGGTATGAGATTCATTCTAAATTCTTGGAATTGAGTCATGTAGAAACTAAGTGCATGGAGTTATAGGGTCATTTGCTTGAATTTGAATAGGTTGAGCATGGATTACCATGAATATGATGAATTTGAGTTGAATTATGCACATGCATGCTTAATCTTTCATTTTTGAGTTAAGATTTCTTGAAATTCATACATGCATGAAGCTTAGAAGGCTCACTTGAAGATCATCCATGGATTCATGCATTTCATATCACTTTATGGTGTTTTAACATGAAGAGGACTCCATCCATAACATGCATGGTTTTAACTTGATAGTGTAAGCTCAAATTGGGACAATCGGAGCATGATTTTGAATAAATGGTTTCAAATTGGAAGTATTTTCATGTTATACAATGTTTTTCCAAGTTTTTGTACCCAAAACACAAGTTTTGGACCTTTGAATATCAACCTTAAAGCTCAAACATAGTTTTGAAAATTTCAAAATTCGTTGTGTCCACTCAAGCGAAGAGAGTGTCCGCTCGACCGTGAAAATCGAGCTCCCAAAAGTTTTGCAAAATTTTACAGTCCGCTTGAGCGACCAAAGTGGCGCTCGAGCGAGGACCCTTTTTACTCAGTTTTTCGCTCGAGCGACCGTCGAGCGGGAATTTCATGCAACCAGTACTTTTTCCAAGTTTGCAGACTGCTCAAGCGACAGAAGTTGTGCTCGAGCAACCGCATTTGTTTTGAGCCCCCGCTTGAGTGAAGGAAGTTGTGCTTGAGCGGAGACCCTTGTAGACTCCCCATTTTTGACTGTCCTCAAGACTTGGACGTCACCGTTAGAACACTCGGTGATCATCCGTGCTTGTGTTCGTCTCGAGTTCCCGGAGGTCTCGGCTGCGCGCCTCACCTCAAGATCTCTCGACTCGACTTTTCAGTGTCTGGTTTTGCACCAAACACTTGTGTTTTTGCCTTGAAAGGCAGGGAATGGCTTGTTGGCCATTCCCACACCCCACCAGCTGTCCCCTCACATCACCGGCCGTTTATTGGTGCCACCGGCAGTGGTTTCTTAAAACCAATGGCCGGTCGGCACTATATTTTGCCGACCGACACTTTGTTTTGGCCGGTGACCTTTTTTTGCTGGCCGGTGTGACCCTTTTTCACCCTTCAGACTTGGTGCATGCCAGCTGTGCCATGAAGTGGCTGTTTTGAGCCTTTGCACCCCTTTTCCTTCTAGAAGGTTGAACCCTTTGGCCAAGCTTCTTGAGGAAGCTTGGCCAGCTATCCTAGCTTCCTCAAGAAGTCTTGACTCCTTTGCCCCCTTTGCCCCTTTCACTTAGCTTCTTTGAGAAGCTTAAACCATTTCCCTTTGCCTATATAAGGACCCCTCTTCTCCCATTGTCAAGGGTTGGTGGTTTTGAAAGAAAAACCAGAGCTTATACATATATATATATATCTGATATATACACCCTCTCTCTCTATATTTTACTCTCTCTCCTCCCTTGTGTGTGTTTTGTGGCCTAAAAGTACATTTTTACCTTAGTTTTGCACTAAAACACACACTACCACACCTTGCTTCGAGTTTGAGAGACATTGAGGGTTGATTCTTAAGGTTTGGGACTGATTTTGGTCAGAAAAGAGTGGCTGGACCAACTGTTCTTGAAGTGTTCTTCAAGGGTGAGTTTCTTGCTTTATTTTCCCCAATCTTGCATTGGCTTTTGACCTATCTTTCATATCGATTTGAGCTTTGTGTATAACTAAAAAAAGTCTTATATTTTCATGCTTAAGAATTTTCATTAAGGGTGTTTTGGCATTGGGGGTCGAAATCCCCCTCTTAGGTTTCTTTTGGCCCATTTTGGTGTCTTTTTCTTTAAGCCTTATTTGCTTTGTTGTATTAGCCTTCTCACCACTGAAATCCAGTGGATTTTCAGTGGTGAAGAAGATGGTTTGAAGTCTTGTATAGGGGAGGGACACCCCTTTCCCTTTGTGTCTCATTTGTGCATGTTTTGGGCTCATAAGGGTAGCATATATGCTTGGTTGTTTTTGGCTCCATAGCAGATGTTTTTGGTGCTATTTAGGTCACATGTTATCTCTGTTTTTGGTCGGATTGGTGGCCCTTTGCATGCTTAACATACTTGCTTTGTATTCCCTTGTTTGTGCCTAGAAATGCATCATGACTTTTGACTACCATGCTCTCATATTTTGGCTTCACTTTGTGAAGTTCTTGACCATATTTTGTCATGCATGAGGTCTGTTGGCCACTGATTTGGTCTTGTTTAGCATGCTTGATATAGTTGCTTTGCATTTTGGATCATGAGCCTTGAGTGTATGGATCATTAACATGCCTAGCTTGGCCTATTATCATCATTTGGCATTAGTTGAGGTCATATTCCAGTCCACATAATGTGGTCTTACATTGTCCTTTGTGTCTCTTTCAACGCCTTGAAGTGTTGTGTTTTCATGCCTTGACATGTGCATTGTGTATGCCTATGTGTTTGGGTCATTTTAGGGCTGCCATACCAGCGGGTTTTGGAGCTATTTTGCATGCTAAAATTTTGTTTTTGGGTTGTATAGTTCATGCCATGCTTGTTTGGGTTAGTGGTAGTGGAGTGCCCTGTTGTTATGCCTTAGCCTTGGGCCCCTTTTGACTTGCATGCTTGTAGTGCATTTTGTCCATCACTTGAGACACTTTTGGCCACTATTTTGGGGGGTGTTTGAGGCCTCCCATTTCAGTCTAAGTCCCTTCTCGGACATGGTTGTATGCGTGACTTGTTGCCTCTAATCGCATGCTTGCATTGTACCATATTAGCATTGCATGTTAGGAACATTGCATGCTTGCCATGATATGTTGCATTACATTTGGCATGCTTTGCATTTTAGTGATATGTTGCATTTTCGAGCCGTGTTTGCATAACATGCATTGCATTGCTTGGTTTGGGGTGTCAAACCAAGTGTGAGGGGGGAGAAGTGTTCATACTACAAGTGATGTAACGCGTTTCAACTCTCGGTCACCGAGGCCCTTGACTTTGGCATGATAGGGTTTTGGTATTCATTTATATGTTGCATGCATTTTCATTGAATTGTAACCTTGGCTCCTTAGGCCATCACGCATCAAAATGCATGATTGATGGCTCGAGGGTCGAGGGTCATGCTCCCTTGAGTCCCTTGCATGATAGAGAGTGTGCCCGTGCATACATTTGCTTGAAATTCCATGCCATACACTGTCTGTCCTTGTTGCTGTCAAAAACCAGTTTCTGCAGGGAGTTTTTGCTGACCGGCACTGTAGAGTGCCGATCGGCCACGGATTGGTGGCCGACAATATGAAACCCCAGCCGATGGATAAGTTCCATGGCCGGTGGGTATTCCCTTCAGCCGATGGTGTCCTACAGGGTTCAGGGAACCTGTTGTGACAAGCCCGCGGGGGGACCTCGCTACAGCTCGGACTCGACTTTTGCAGTCACGGTTCTAAATCTGAACCAAAGAGTCCAAATTCGGCAAATCGTTTTAGGAAAACAGATTTTTTTGAAAGAAGTGCCAAACATGGACTGCTTTGCCAGATACAGAGTCGCCACCTAAATATTTTATTTTGGGAAATTTAGGAAACCCTGACTCGGTGCCAAAAGGCCACGTGTCCGTCATCACCAAAGTTGCCTCGGCTCGGGAACTTGGGTACGATTGGGGAAGGTCACTTCGTGAGCACCCCCGCTCGCCCGGTCATAGACCGGCCTCTACTAACCATGATATCAATTTTTGAAAATATTGTATGTTCTTATTTCGGTTATTAGCCTAGGTTACTATGTGATGCTCACAGCATATAAGTATAGACCGGGTCGCCTGAATTGGAACAAAACATTTTATGTTTGTTTTTGAAAATGGTTTGCTACCCGCAGGTAGGTTTGAAACATTTTGATGATTCATTCCAATTCAGATAACCCAACCTTCACCCACAGGCATTCAGGCAGATATATCAGATAAGCACATAGCCTCATGGTAAGCATGCTATCATGGCATTGACTCACACACATGCAAGGATGCTAAAGCATAAAACTCACCGGGTACTCCAAGCCAAAATAGATACTTATTAGAAATCAAGCATGAATCCTAAGTATACAGAAATGCTTAATGCAACACATGCAAAATGCAACTATAGCAGGCTCGGCTATTCTAAGATGGTATATGAAATGCTACAACTATCATGTATTCAACTTGGAAATTGAAAATACAATGCAGTTAGTATGATGTGCCGAGCCCGGTGCATGCAATACAGATGGATGATGCAAACATGCTGTCATACTGTATGCTAATTTAGATATGCCCTAATCTAACCATCAAAAGCGGATAAATAAAAGGGAGAAAGACGTGGGGTTGGAAGACATACATCACACTCACGCACACTTATTACAGTTGTGCCCTCACTCGGAGGGTCCGAATAAATAATACAGTCCAAATATTACAGTCCAAAATATTACAGAATTCTAATTAATTAATGAATTAACTAGAAAGCAAATAAACTGGCGTACAAGCCAGGGACTGCCTTGCTTCTGGTGGATGATGCATGTCCGGACTGTCTTGCGCGGAAATCCACCGGAATGCCCCAATTAGCCTCTGTTTACACCTATTATTCTTGAAAAGCGTGCCAAGTCCCGGAAAGTCGCTGATTCCTGGTTTTGCTGCAACAAAGAGCAAGAAAGGGGCTTAGCAATGTATTTGCACAAATATATGCATGTCTCGATCCTCGTGCCACCAATCACGCATACCGAGGCATGATGGCAGAGGAGTCGAAATGCACAACTCAATATAGGATGAATGCACATGAAACTACAGCTAAAACCTAACTCCATCATGGATAATCCGGAGTGTCGGTGACTGGGGAATTGAGACACATTCCGTCACTCGGAGTACGAAATGTACCTCGTTTCCCGTGCCCGGGCTAACTCCTATTCCGGACACGATGCAATATGCATGATATGCATGAAATTCAACTAAGATACAATCCTAACGTACACAATGCTATGAAATGAGATGCCTCGAAATACGTGTACGCAGGCACGCAAATCGAGAAAATGTAGAATGCTATGAAAATGAGATGCCTTGAAGTACGTGCACACGGGCACGCAAACCGAGGCGATGACAGAATGATGAAAATGAGATGCCTCGAAGTACGTGCACACGGGCACGCAAACCGAGGCGATGACAGATACAATAAAAATGAGATGCCTCGAAGTACGTGCACACGGGCACGCAAACCGAGGCAATGACAGAATGATGAAAATGAGATGCCTCGAAGTACGTACACACGGGCACGCAAACCGAGGCGATGACAGATACAATAAAAATGAGATGCCTCGAAGTACGTGCACACGGGCACGCAAACCGAGGCAATGCAAACGCAATGCAAATGACATAGAAAATGAAGTATGGACTTATACTAACATGAGAGAGCCTCAGCCGCACTCACATAAGATGCCGATGGCAGAAAATGAGGTGCCTCGAAATGCGTGCACACGGGCACGCAAACCGAGGCAATGCATACGCAATGCAAATGACATGGAAAATGACAAATGGACTTATACTAACATGAGAGAGCCTCAGCCACACTCACGTAGGATGCCGATGGCAGAAAATGAGGTGCCTCGAAATGCGTGCACACGGGCACGCAAACCGAGGCAATGCATACGCAATGCAAATGACATGGAAAATGACAAATGGACTTATACTAACATGAGAGAGCCTCAGCCACATTCACGTAGGATGCCGATGGCAGAAAATGAGGTGCCTCGAAATGCGTGCACACGGGCACGCAAACCGAGGCAATGATAAAATGACATGGAAAATGGCAAAAATGATATGCAAGCATACTAACAGAATTTCAGCAACAAATTATGGGGAAAAACAGTCCCGAAATGTAGCGAAATGATACCAAATGCAAGAAATTGTCCCGAAATGCAACATTAGGCAACCGAAATGGCCTATAGCTATGCCAAACATGCACAATATGGACATGCAATGCAAAGACAGAAGCTAGACAGTCCCAAAAGATGCACTTTCACAGTTATAAACATGGCCAAACAGCAAGTATAGGTAGGGGAAAAATAGCATGCAAGAATAGGGGCCAAAAGAGGGGTAATGAAGCAAGTGGTATAAGCAAAACCCAAACTGAAAAATTTCCTTCTACAACACTGAAGATGGACCAAAAATATGAACATTTACAGTATATGGAAGACCTCAAATCAGTATACAAACATGCCAAAAATGTGATGCAAAACAAGGCTCAAAAGGTGCTATAACATGAAGTATATAAAATAATCACCAAACAGAAAAAAAGTGTGAATGTAACATGAATTATAGGCCAAAATAAGGCCACTTTCAGTTCGGACCAAGGTCCAAAAACAGAAGCAAAGAGGGCTACCAATTTATGCAAAAATGGGGCCAAATAAGGGATTGAACTACAAGTGACACATGGAGACACCAAACAAGGTTGAGCCCTTCCTCAATGTTGAAGAGGGGCTCAAAATAAGCCTAATATCAGTTTACAACATGCTCGAAAATAAATTTCTCATGGGTCAAAAATAGCATGCAAAACTATGACATACAAGATGATCAATGAAGCAAGTATATTATGGAGGGCTCAAACAAGGTTGAGCCCTTAATGAGAAGTGAAGATGAGCTCAAAATATGGCCCTTTTCAGTTAGGGCCGAAGCTTGAAACCAAAAAGAGATGAGGCTTAGAAATAGATCAAAGGAAAGGGTCAAAAGGATCAAAGTGTAACTTACCCTTGAAGATCCAAACTTTTGTTGCTTCTTGGGTTGATTTGCAGCTTCTTTAGCCTTCAAGAATCCCTCCTAGCTGCTGGAAATGAGATGGTGGTGGTGGAGCTTGGTGGTGTAGAAGGAATGAAGGTTAAAAAGTTAGGGTTTTTTGAAGAATTGAAGAAGAAGACAATGGAGTTTAGGGTTTATGCTTGGAGAAGAGTTTTTCTAACCCTCATGAAGAAGACCCTCAGCTGGTTTATATGGTCAAGAAAGGGGTGTAAAAGGGGGGTCAAATGGAGAGGAAAACTCTCTCCCAAAATATCCCCCGGATACAGAAAATATCTGGGGGATATTGCCCCACAGCTGGAAAGGGCACAGTGAGGAGAGCACGGCCGGCCGCTCACTTTGGCCGGAGGTGGCCGGCCGGCCACACCCCCTAGCCGGCCGGCTAGGGGTCAAAAGGGTCAACCATCTTTTCTGGCCGGCCAGGTATTGGGGAGGTAGCCCTATGTGTGTACAACACAACCATGTAATTGAAATTTCAAGAAAGTGGGCCCAAGGGGTTCAACAATGGCTCGGAAAGAGGGGGTCAAAAGGGTCAAGTTGACTTACTGGCCGGCCATGAACTTTTAGTGGCCTCCCAGATGTGTAAATCACAGATATGTGGTTCAAAGTTCAAGAAAAAAGGTCCAAGGGGTTCAACATTAGCCCGGAAGAAAAGGGTCAAAAGGGTCAGGTGACCTTAATGGCCGGCCATGAACTTTTAGGGGCCTCCCAGATGTGTAGATCACAGATATGTGGTTGAAAGTTGGCAACGCTAGCTCTAAGGTATTCAACATTAGCCCGGAAGTGCGAAAAACGGGCGCCGGGAGGCTCGGGAGGAGAGATAACTGGTTGCTGCAACAATTGCTGGCCTCCCACCCTTCAGTGACCTTCTTTGGGATAAAACAGAGGTACCTGCCAAAAATGAGCGAAAACCGTTGCAAAACGAATGTTCCGGAGCCAAAACACGCAGTTCGGGGTCCCGGAAATGGGCTGTTAAGCACCGAAAATTGTATTCGACCTCGAAGTGGGTTTCTCAGCCCCCAGTGTCCCTCAAAATGGATGAAATAAGATGTATGCCAAAAATCAGAACAATAGGAGATGGTTAAGCGGTCTCGAACCGAGGCACACGGCCTGACGGCTCCGAAAACCGGGAACCGGACTCCGAAATGGGCAAAATGGCCTACGGCCACTGTATGTAGCCTACAGACATTGAGAGATGGTCTACGGGACCTCTCCCTCCCTTCAAGAAAAGAAACAGAGAAAAACCGAGTCTGGTTCGCAAACCGAGACAAGGCACAGAAAAGGGTTCGGAGGTCCGGAGGCAGGGCTTACGGCCGCGACTCTGAAACTTCTGAACGAGCACATTATGCAACATCACCAAGTGCTCAATTGGCGACGTCTGAGTCTTAAGGTCGGTCAAAAATGGGGTGTCTACAGTTGCCCCTCTTTGACAGAACTCGGAAGTCACAAGTGACGGGAGTGAATGTCAAAGCCAAGAGACGACCCATTTTTGACAAGGCCGAAGACTTAGACAAACACACAGGATAGACAGAGATGTGCCCGCAGGCATGCCCGCAGGCAGGGGGCAAAATGCAAATGATATGCAAGAAGCCGAAGGTAACCCAATGATTACGCAAATGCAGCAAGCTGTAATGAAGCAAGTATTCGCAAATAGATGCAACAGTTTTAAGCAAGAATGCAAAGCAACAACTACATTTCATGCAGTTAAGAATGCGGAGGATTATTCAATCTCCGCCATGTCTCACACGGAGAAGATACGATACCTGCGCGATTCGTCTGGTCGCACCAGCCTCAATTGAACCGTACATACAACATGGTGCCTGCAAAAGAGAGAAATTGCAACAAGTACAATGTGCTAACAACAAATATTTAACGCGATTCCGAAAGTTTCGACACACGCGGCGTCGGTGAGTGTATGCATCGCAATGCAAGAGTGGAACATGCGCGACAACGCATGCTCCAACACAGAGGTATACAAATAACAAGAAATGTACATGACAATGTGAGTATGCCCATGAGAATGCAAGATATGTGCATGAAAGTACAAAAACGAGTATGAATCAGGGTGTTCATTCGTCGTGAAACAACGAGTACGGAAACGCGTGTTTCGGCGAAGGTAACTCGATCACGGCCTCCGATCTGCTTCCTTGAAAGGTTACAACTCATTCAAAAAGGATACACTTTGATTTTGATGAATGATGATGAGACACATGTCAGAGCTTGAAACTGAAGTCCCGATGGAGCAATTTCGCGACCGGAAGTGTACTTTTCTTGAACTTTTTCAGGTCCCGGGAACTCCGATCTTCCTCAAAATTTGCAGAGAGCTAGGTGAGCATGTGGGGAACATGGCCGGCCACTTATCTTCCCAAGGGGGGGTGTCCAACCGTTTTCCACAAAAGCTAATGGCTGGCCGGCCATTTCTGCAAAAAGCAGATAGCTGGCCAGCTATTATTAGAGGCCGGCCGGCCATGCCCTTTTTCCGAGGGTATTTCGGTCCTTTCGCCTCCTTTTTGCATGCCTTTCATCCAAGGCTTGAAGCCTATAAATAGCAGCCGAACCCCATTTCATTTCTTGTCTCTTTCAACACTTTTCTCTCCAGTTTTGAGTTTTACGCGCGTTTTCCAACGCCTCGCGCAAATTGTTTTTGTAAAAACACCTAGTTTTAAACACTTTGGAGCGATTACATTCCGGCTTCGGAGCTTCTTTTTGCATTTCCACCACTTGAGGTAAGTTCATCTTAATATTTAGAATATTTTCTCGGGAGTTGACTTTTGTTGACTTTTTTATTTCCCGAGAGTTGACTTTTGTTGACTTTTTCAAATTTTGCTCATTTTGCTCATTTTTGCTCCCTTTTGCAGCTTCTCGGAAATGGCAGGCAATTCTCCTTACGGCGGGGGTCTCCCAGGTGCCGGAGATGATTTCGATCCCACGACTCTACCTCCGAGGATTCGACCTTTCATGCCTGAGAGGTATCGTCCGGCAGTGCACGTCCTCCCTCGTGCCGTTTTCCGTCATTTTACCAGTTTCGACGAGAGAGCACCTGCGGATCTGCTTCTCAGAGAGCCGGAGCAGCATCTCTCTCACGAGGCCCGAGAGGTATTTACCTCATCTTCTGTTTTTTACATTTCGCACCCTTGCCATGCTTAAACATTTAGCTTGTGACATAGCACTTTCCTTACGTCTTGAACATGTAGTTTCAACACTTGAATTTTCGAACATTCGGTTTGTCAAACACACACAGCCCGAATTCGAAAGTGAACACACAACCCACATTTCAAATTTTCTGAACACGCAGCCCAGATAGATAGTGAACACGCAGCCCACAAATAACTGAAAATTGAACACGCAGCCCAAAATTCAAAATTCTCTGAACACGCAGCCCAGGTAGATAGTGAACACGCAGCCCACAAATTAACTGAAAGTTGAACACGCAGCCCAAATTTCAAATTTCTCTGAACACGCAGCCCAGGTAGATAGTGAACACGCAACCCACAAATTAACTGAAAGTTGAACACGCAGCCCAAATTTCAAAATTCTCTGAACACGCAGCCCAGGTAGATAGTGAACACGCAGCCCCTAAATTAACTGAAAGTTGAACACGCAGCCCAAATTTCAAATTTCTCTGAACACGCAGCCCAGGTAGATAGTGAACACGCAGCCCACAAATTAACTGAAAGTTGAACACGCAGCCCAAATTTCAAATTTTCTGAACACGCAGCCCAGGTAGATAGTGAACACGCAGCCCATAAATTAACTGAAAGTTGAACACGCAGCCCAAATTTCAAATTTTCTGAACACGCAGCCCAGGTAGATAGTGAACACGCAGCCCACAAATTAACTGAAAGTTGAACACGCAGCCCAAATTTCAAATTTTCTGAACACGCAGCCCAGGTAGATAGTGAACACGCAGCCCACAAATTAACTGAAAGTTGAACACGCAGCCCAAATTTCAAATTTTCTGAACACGCAGCCCAGGTAGATAGTGAACACGCAGCCCACAAATTAACTGAAAGTTGAACACGCAGCCCAAATTTCAAATTTCTCTGAACACGCAGCCCAGGTAGATAGTGAACACGCAGCCCACAAATTAACTGAAAGTTGAACACGCAGCCCAAATTTCAAATTTTCTGAACACGCAGCCCAGGTAGATAGTGAACACGCAGCCCACAAATTAACTGAAAGTTGAACACGCAGCCCAAATTTCAAATTTTCTCTGAACACGCAGCCCAGGTAGATAGTGAACACGCAGCCCACAAATTAACTGAAAGTTGAACACGCAGCCCAAATTTCAAATTTTCTCTGAACACGCAGCCCAGGTAGATAGTGAACACGCAGCCCACAAATTAGCTGAAAGTTGAACACGCAGCCCAAATTTCAAATTTTCTGAACACGCAGCCCAGGTAGATAGAATTTGTATGTAGCTTATTTTACATTCATCGGCACACAGCCCATTTCATTTCGTTGGCACACAGCCCATTCATTTCATTGGCACACAGCCCATTTCATCTCATTGGCACACAACCCATTCATTTCATTGGCACACAGCCCATTTATTTCATTATTGACACATATATTCATTCTGAATGCAGGGTGGTTCCCGCAGTGTGCGAGGATATGGTTCCACCATGGCGTGGGATTGGTATGCTGAGCTCCCGGAGGGCGTCAGAGACTTAGTAGACTTGGCAGGGTTTGGGCCCTTCTGTGTCGGGTTGTCACGCTGTCCTGCCAGGAGGACCTTGATGGCAGCTCTGGTAGAGAGATGGTGGGACACCACCAATTCCTTTCATTTCTCTGCCACCGGGGACATGACCATGACCCCTTTTGACTTTGCTGTATTGACCGGCCTTGATGTCGGAGGTTGGGCCATCCCCTACGACGAGGATATGGGCGAGTGGGAGGCCGCCTGGATGCATTTGTTGGGGGCTCGCCCACCTGTTGATAGGGTTTCAGGGAGAGTCAGGTATACTTGGTTCTCCTCCCATTTCCGGCGGGCGGAGATGGTGCCCGAGACTCCTGAGGAGACAGAGCAGTATGCCCGTGGTTTCCTGATGTTCCTCTTCGGGACTACCTTGTTCGCCGACAGAGGGAACACCATTGGGCTATACCTGTTGAGCGCTCTGGTTGACCTATCACAGGTCAGTAGATATGATTGGGGTGGCGCTGGCCTGGCTACCCTCTACTTTTACATGAGCGCGACCTCCCGCGGGCGGGGCGATTTGCTTGGCGGCTACTGGAGAGCCTGGGAGGTACTTTCTGTCCCCTTGATTTACATTTCTGCTTCTCATTATTTGTACATCGCATACACAGCGCACTTTTACAGTCTGTATTTTGCTCTCAGCATTTTGTACTTATATTCTGCACTGCTTCTCTCAGTTATGGGCTTATGTATACTTCCCATCGTTAGCCCCAGTGCTGGAGGTGGTGGGGATTCCTGTGACCCCATATTCATTGATATTTGAGGGCCCGCACCGGGCGAGGCCTCGAGAGACCCTGGTTCGCCTGCGACAGTACTTCGACACTGTGCGACACTCAGAGGTACTTCAGAACTTTCAGTTCTTTTCATTTTCATCTTTGACTTGCTCTGTATATTCTCGTTCTCTGATTGGTTTATGCATTTATCATCCGCAGATTACTTGGCAGCCTTGGGCACCTCTGGGTGATGATCTCCTACTTCAGTATACCGGAGCATCAGGCATCTCCCGGTATAGGGTCCTGCTCGAAGGGCCAGTCGGCAGAGTCTGGTTCCTGGGGGAGCGCTTTCTGTGCCAGGTACGGGGGTATCTTTCTCAGGATGTTCCCGCGGTACCTCCAGCTAGTATGCGGACCGCTGACAGGCTCTCTTACTCAGAGGTAGTCGGCGCCATGCTGGGCAGTGATGCTTTGTTATATGTTGCGGAGGGGGACTACGCCACCTATCGTCACATATATTTGATGCCTCCATTGACAGAAGCTCGTATTCCGATGATGAGACCTGCCGGTACGTCATCCTCGGATCAGGCTCAGGCTCGAGCTACAGACATCCCTTCTTCTAGCAGGGCTGGCGCATCTAGAGGTGGGAGTAGACCGTTTCCTCCGAACCCGTCGATTCATCCTCATCTGGGATGGCCAGATATGCCTACTGAGTTGATGGCGTGGCAGTATGGGACTAGCTCTCCGATTCCGATTCCACTAGAGCCTCCGATGCCCAGTGATCGATACGCCATTGATCCGGACTCACCGCCGGTATGCTCTACTTTCGTCATTCATCATTTCAGATGTTTAGACACTCATTTGTTCACTGATGATTATGAACTCATTTTTGCAGCCATCGCGAGAGTACATGGAGGAGATGGTTGAGCTGGTGGCCACACTCGAGGGCATGGTCCTACGCAGGGAGGCACAGTTGTCTGTTGCGGGCATTCAGGTACCCTTCAGTTTTTTTTGGCATTTATCATACTTCTGATGACATGCTGATTTCTACTGCATCGATAGACTACTTGTGTAGAGCACATCTGACACACACCTCACTTGTACACTGTATTTACATGCACCCACTTTACGTAGCTTTTGCTTGTATCTGCGTCTAATGTACATATTTGGACTGATGCATTTGAATTGAACTCTTTGTTTTCAGATGCCTTCATGGTCCGGTCAGCCGCAGACTAGGCCACCTGGGCCTCATTGGGGAGCTGGGCCATCTGGGCCTTATCAGGGAGCCGGGCCATCCGGGCCTTATCAAGGGGAGGGGTCATCTCGGCCTTCCCGAGGAGCCGGGCCATCTAGGCCTTTTCGAGGAGCTCGAGGGGGGCCTGTCCGCAGACGCAGGGCTCATGTTGTGGAGGTGGAGTCTGATGAGGAGGAGGAGGAGGAGGCTACCGACCGTCAGTTCGAGACATCTGTCGAAGAGGGAGGCTCCGGTTTTGGCTCGGGGAACAGAGGCGAGGCTGAGGAGGATCCTGGGGACGACAGCTCCGACTCTGATGATGGTGTGGAGGTTGTTCCACAAAAGAGGACCAGGCGTGCTTCTCGTTCCCGTTCCCGAGGATTTTGATGTTGCTATTTCCTGCTTTATTTTTCTTTTTACTAGTAGTTTGTAGCACTTTGCACATTGTTAGGCAGTTTTGTTTTTGTAAAACCTGTACCTTTTGTTTGTTGTAAAGCATAATGAAATGAAATAGCTTTTGAAAAGGTGTTTGTATTTTGAACTTTTAGCATCGTATCGCCTCATTTATTTCGCACAAAAATGAATTTGAAAGGAAATGTACGTTGTGTAATCACCAAATCAGGTAGTGAACCGACGCAACAAACTAAACAACTCAACTTACTAAGATATAACAGAATCTTTAGCAAGTTTACAACTTGATAAGCAAAATGCAACAACGCAAATAAACAAGACTTTAACAAAAATTGCTTAAACAAAAAAAGCAATGACTCAAAACACGTCCGCTCGACAAACAACTCGATAAGCAAAATGCAACAACTCGATAAGCAAAACTCAACAACAACAAAGTGTACTTCTGACGATCTGGGCATCGGAACGCATCCGGAATGAAGGCCTTCGACTTTCCCGTTGCATGGAAATGCTTGGAGTTCTCCTTCGAAGAGTGAAACAGGGCCGAGGAGACACACTGCAGCATTGCTAGCCATCCCGGGGAGCTGGCCGGCCATTTTTGCAAAAAGTGAATGGCTGGCCAGCCAGAGATATGCCACAGCATGGAGGACTAGAGAGCTTCTGGCCCCCTGCTTCAACCTTCAGTTGCACTTTGTCAGATGAATGCGTGGATTGGCTCAAAGTGGAGGTACAATTTGGGCCCAGCTTGGCATCAGATGCTCCGTCCAGCTCTGGAAGGGGACACAGAGATACTTGATTCAACTATGCCCCAAATTTATCGCTTATTTAGCATTTTCAAGTTTTCTTTATGACTGTACTAAAATAAGCAACCTCGATTGTAATGCAAGAGCAAGAGAACTCTATTTTGAAATCAATGAAATTGAAAGTTATGGTACTGAAAATTTTCCACTTTTGGTCCAAAAATGGTCTAAGTCGTAAAAAGATTGATTTGAACAAAGTCAACTTTTATTAAAACTTTTCAAAATTATTTTCGATGTGGATCAGAACTGGACATGCCGAAAATCTGTCACTGAGATGCACAACCTCAGATCCCTGCAACTGGAAAGTTGCCCCTAGTCTGAAGAACAATGCGGCATTCCAAAGCAACGGAAAGTTGCCCCTAGTTTGAAAAGCACTGTACCGGAGATCACGGTAAATGCTGATAGATAAAGATGACTGAGATGATCGAAATGGACAAAGTTGATCGGGGAAAAGTTTATGACTGAACTTCAAGACGAAGCTGCCTACGTATCCCAAAGATGGGAATCAAGTCTTACGTAGTTCAGGCTTAGGCTCGCTCGAGTATTTTCACTCTCCTTTTGCGCTCTAACTTTTGCCAAGGCCGCCCTTTGCGGGTTTTCAACCTTGCGAGCTCAGTTTTTATATTTTCTAATTTTTTTGTGCTCTGAATTTTGCCTAGGTCGCCCTTTCGGGTTTTCGGCC
The DNA here is from genome assembly GCF_055761805.1 of Camellia sinensis. Classification (NCBI taxonomy): domain Eukaryota; kingdom Viridiplantae; phylum Streptophyta; class Magnoliopsida; order Ericales; family Theaceae; genus Camellia; species Camellia sinensis. Next base: position 41,274,059 of record NC_138969.1, on the reverse strand, counting down.
TAGCGAGCCTCTCAAGGATAGTATTTCTTCAACTTGTCCATATTGATCGGTTGTGAGAACTCCAAGCCATCTAGATCCATCAGAACCACAGCCCCACCTGACCAGATAGCCTTGATGATGTAAGGACCAGTCCAATTAGGTTTGAACTTGCCCCTTGGGTCGTGGATGGGAGCTCGGTTGTCCTTGAGCACCAAATCTCCTTCTTTCAGATTCCTGGACTTAACCTTCTTGTTGAAAGCCCGGGCGATTCTGCGTTGATAGCCTTGGATGTGGTACAGTGCCTTCAGTCTTCTTTCATCAAAGAGCATGAGTTCTTCGAATCTGCTTTGCTGCCAATCTGCTTCGGCTATCCGGCATTCAGCCAATACTCGTAATGATGGGATCTCAATCTCAATGGGTAGAACAGCCTCCATTCCATAGACCAATGAATATGGAGTTGCTCCAGTAGAAGTTCTGATTGAAGTCCTGTAGCCCCACAGGGCAAATGGCAGCTTGTCTGGCCAATCTCGATAGGTTTCCACCATCTTCTGTAGTATATGCTTGATATTCTTGTTGGCGGCCTCAACTGCTCCGTTGGTCTGTGGCCTGTATGTGGATGACTTATGAAAAGCCACATTGTATTTCTCCAACAAGTCTATCACTTCTTTCTTGAAGTGGGAACCATTGTCTGAAATTATTTCATTTGGCACCCCGTAGCGACAGATGATATTGTTCCTGATGAACTTTGCAACGTGCGACGCCTTCAACACCGCGTATGATTGGGCCTCGACCCACTTTGTGAAATAATCTATCGCTACCAGGATAAACTCATGCCCGTTTGACCCCTTCGGGGTAACAGCTCCGATCACATCAATTCCCCAGACTGAAAAAGGCCACGGCGAAGTCATGTTGTAAAGTTTTGACGGCGGGATGTTCATGCGATTTGCATGAATTTGACATTTGTGGCATCGCCGAACAAAGCTAATACAATCCTCCTCCATGGTTGACCAGTAGTAGCCCTGTCTGAGGATCTTTCTGGCCAGCATTACTCCATTCATGTGTGCACCGCACTCCCCCCCATGGATGGCTTCCATCAGGCGTTTTGACTCTTCAGCTTCTACGCAGAGCTTATGCATTCCCAGATGACCCCTTTTGTACAGCTTTCCCCCGCAGATAACGAACTGAGCAGCCATTCTTCTGACAGCCCTCTTATCCTTGGCATTTGCCCCTAGTGGATATGTCTCCTTTTCCAAGAAGTTCCAGATGTCGTAGTACCAGGGGTTGCCGTCTTGAACCTCATCTATGGCAGAAATCGACTCGTACGCTGGCGCAAACTTCTGATCAATAATGACTGGACGCATCCGGACTCCGGACGGGATGTCTATCATAGAAGATAGAGTTGCTAGTGAATCTGCAAACCTGTTGTTCTCTCTTACGAGGTGGGTGAAATTTAGCTTCTCAAACCGAGGAATTAACAGATCCAAGGTTTGGTGGTAGGTTATCATCCTTTCCTCTTTGACCTTCCAATCTCCTTTTGCTTGAGACACAACGAGGTTCGAGTCCCCAATGACGTCCACTCGTCTCGCCCCTAGTTCCAGGGCTGCTTCTAGGCCAGCAATACATGCTTCATACTCTGCTTCATTGTTGGAAACCTTGAACCGGAGCTTGAATGCTAAAGGGATACGGGAATCATCAGGCGCTATCAGCAGCACTCCTATCCCATACCCATACTGGTTTGACGCTTCGTCAAAGTACATTGTCCAAATTTCATCTTCGACGTGCAGAATGGCTTCATCTGGGAATAGATACTCAACTGCTTCATCCCCCTCAACCGGGTGGTCGGCAAGGAACTCCGCTACCGCTCTGCCTTTTATTGACTTGCGCGTCACATACTTCAAATCAAATTCGGAGAGCAACAGCAGCCAACGAGCTAGCCTACCCGTAAGTGCTGGTTTCTCGAAAAGATATTTGATGGGATCCAAACGCGAAACCAACATTACAGAGTGGGCTAACAGGTAGTGCCGCAGCTTCCTGGTTGCCCATACCAAGGCCAAACAAGCCTTCTCCAGCGGTGTATAGCGGGTCTCGTAATCCAACATCTTTTTGCTCAGATAGTATATGGCCCTTTCCACTTTGTCTTTTGATTCCTGCGCGAGCATGCAGCCCATGGTAGTCTCAGTTACCGAAAGGTACAGTATCAACGGTCTCCCAGGTTCTGGTGGTGACAACACGGGTGGGTTCTGTAGATATTCTTTGATCTGCTCAAAAGCTACTTGACATCGGCCGTCCCATTGGAATTTCTTTCCTTTCTTCAGGAGACCAAAAAGTGGTTCACAAGTCAAGGTTAATTTAGAAATAAACCGTCTTATGAATTGCACTTTACCCAGAAAGCCTCGCACCTCCTTTTCAGTCTTTGGTGGTGGCATTTCTAAGATGGCCTTGATTTTGGAAGGGTCGACCTCGATGCCCCTTTGTGTGATCAGAAACCCTAACATCTTCCCTGCTGTAACACCAAACGTGCACTTCTGGGGATTCAGTCACAGCCGAAACTCCTTGATCCTTTGAAAGAATTTTTGTAAGGCGGTGTAGTGGCCCTCTCTATCTTTGGACTTGACAATCATGTCGTCCACATACAGCTCGACCTCCTTGTGGATCATATCATGCAATATTGTAGTTGCTGCCCGTTGATACGTAGCTCCAGCATTCTTCAGCCCGAATGGCATTACTCTATAACAATATGTCCCCCACGGGGTAGTGAACGCAGTCTTCTCCCGGTCTTCGGGTGCCATTACTATCTGATTATAGCCTGAGAAACCATCCATAAACGAAAGCAAGGCGTGTCCTGCCGTGAAATCTACCAATTCGTCGATGTGCGGCAAGGGAAAATCGTCCTTCGGACTGGCCTTGTTCAAATCTCTGAAGTCTACACAGACCCGAATTCTGCCATCCTTCTTTGGCACCGGAACTATGTTGGCCAACCAAGTTGGATATTCAGATACCAGCAGGAACCCTGCGTCAATTTGCTTGGTGACCTCTTCCTTAATCTTGAGGGCCCAGTCCGGGCGAATCCTTCTGAGTTTCTGTTTGACAGGGCGGGCCTCTGGATCAAGAGGGATCCGGTGCTGTACAATCTCAGGATCGATTCCAGGCATGTCTTCATAGGACCACGCGAAAATTTCTTTGAAATCTTTTAATAAAGCGACTAAGCGCTCGCGCTCCTCTGAAGACAACGTGGACCCGATCTGGACCAGCCGCGGGTCCTTCTCAGTACCAACATTCACAGTAGTGATTTCATCCATTAAAGGTTTAACAAATCTCTCCTGCTCTTGATCGATTAATCGTTGCAAAACTGGGGGAATTTCTTCCTCACTGTTTTCATCAAAATTTTGAAAATCCTGATTTAAGCAATAAATCAAAGGCACAGAAAAATACTCGGAAACCACATCCACATCATTCTCATTAAATACTTCCAAGCCGTCAGATTCCTCTGTTACAACAGACTCAAAAGAAAATGAAAAAGACGACCTAGACAGGACTGTGGTATCCGGGTTATCACCCCCAGGAATACCGGACTCAGACTCAGTCGAGCTGGAATCTGATTCCGACGCAGAAGATTCGGTAGAATCAGATTCCGGCTCACTACCTGACCCGGTGCTGCTAGATAAAAAGCCTTCTTCATATTGCCAGATGAGAGAAGGTGCGATAGATGCATCCAAGATCGGCGCTGGAAAGCCCGCAGCTATTTCATCTCCAATCACAGAAACCGAAGAGTTATCCCCCAAGCACTCTTGGCCGATCGGAGGATCTGATAGTAGACTTGCCAGTGCTACCCCCATTTCCAGCTCTGTACTCTCAGGATCCACTGCTTCACATTGCTCAACCTCAGTTGGTGGGTCTGTCTGCGCTTCGGCAACGTCATCCCCAGATAGTTGTATGTCGAAGAAGATTTCAAAACCAGGCACGCGCTCCCCTTTCGCGTTTAGCCATGGCTCCGGGAAGCCGCAGAATGGAAAATCTTCCCCTTCCCGGACGAAACGTCCGTTTAGGGTACCCCAGATGGGCCTGTGTATTAAGTCAAATGGCTTCCCAGCCCTCTTTGCCTTGGCTCTTCCGGCCATTTCTTTTCCTTTCCTCAACCAGTCCTCTTTGGTGGGTAGATAACCCAGTCCAAAGGTGTGAGGGTTGTGTGGCACTTCGGCCAACACTGAGACGCCTTTCCGGCCACTTCTCCCTAATCCCATTCCAGGGGTATGTTTTAGCTTGTTCATGAGGTAGATAGATTGTGCACTGACATACATGCCCTCATTCGCAGCCATGATATTCTGCACCACTTGAGCCTCGGCCAAAGTGAACCCCGACAAAAATACATCCTCCGTGCCGTGCTCGATCTCTAAGACGGGTGTAGACACTTCCGGCGGCGGATGGATTGATGAATTCCCAAAAACGATCGCTACCCCTTTCCCGTGAGGGTATTTCAGCATTTGATGTAGGGTGGAAGAGACTGCTTTGACCTGGTGCAACCACGGTCGCCCCAATAGTAAGTTAAAGGTTGCGGGAACGTCCAGGATATGAAATTCGATGCTGTGTTGTCCTGGACCAACCTTAGTTTGAATTTTAACAGTCCCCATCACTTCTCTGCTGGTATTGTCATATGCCCTGATTACTTGGGTGGTTGGGATGAAGTCCGCGGGTTTTAACCCGATTGCATATGCCGTTCTGGTTGGGCAGACATTAATCGCAGACCCGGTATCAACAAGTACCACCGGTATCCATTTATCTCTACATTCCACAGAGATATAGAGAGGTTTGTTATGACTTGCGCCCTCAGGCGGTAGCTCCTTGTCCGAAAAAGTTAATGCCGGGGAACCTCCTCCCGGAAAAACCAGCCCAACCAGTTGTTCAGGCGTGGTGTCTATGGAAAGTTTCGACTTGTCCATGGCAGATAGGACAGCTTCTCTGTGCACTCGTGATGCCATTAGCAGTCCCCAGATGGAGATGTCTGCTTGTATTTTCTTTAACTGTTTCAGCACAGCTTCATCCTCAATCTGCTTCTCCTTCCGTCTCTCCGCTTCTCTGTCTTTCCCAGATGCTTCGGGTTGGTCTAGGTGTGGGGGCTTGAAGTACCGCCCACTTCTTGTCATGTGGTCCACTTCGTCAAGATACCAAGTATCATCTGGTTGGCCATTTCCCCAGTCTTCATCGGTGTGGGCAAGACACAAATCGTCATCTTCCCACCACATTCCGCTGGCAGCCAACAGACATCTGTCCGGCTCCAGTCTACTCGCACTTTCAGTGCTCTCTGTCGAAATGCTCGCAGCATTGTCTGTCTTTGTGCACACAGCACTTTCGGTCCCCTCAGGGCCCTTCGCCTTTCTGGCTCTCTCAGCTTCCTCAAACTTTCCTTGCTCCAACTGCGTCAGTACAGTTGTTTGTTCAACAGTTCTCACATCCGTAATGTCCATGTCCTGAGCGGAATTCTTAACACCGGCGCTCTCCGGCGGTACAACTTGATTTTCGGCCGTTCCGGCCACAATTGATGTTTCTGCCCCTGCCGGGCTCTGTTCTGGTTGGGCTTCCCCCACTGCATCCGGTTGATCTTCAAGCCATCCAGTGGCCTCCTCTGATCCCTCATAATCATTCCAGTTAATGGACGCGTCCTCCAACTCCTGATCATCGCGAAATTGCAAGTTAGCAAAGTCCTCTTCTATGGTTGTCGGCTCATCCGCCCATAGCCTAGATCCATCCTCTCGGATCATGCACAGTTCTCCTGTCTCGGGAAATTCTACAATTAGCCCACTTCGGCTCGTTGATAGGATGTGTCTGCTCGGATCATAAGCTCCCTCAGCAAAATTCTGCCCAGTCCCAGATTTAACAGACTCATTCTTTCCTAAAATCTGCCCTGCCTTGTCTTCGATGGTCACCACCACCGGCTCTGGTTGGGTTTTGGAGATGTCCACCATGCACAAGAAATTGGTGCAATCGGGGAGGAGCACCTCCGGCTTGGGTAAGTGGGTGGGCGTAATATAGATACTAGGATCGTAAGATGCGACCCCAGTCTGGATAAAATTAATTCTGTTGGGAGGAGGAGTTTGGTTATGTGGTGGGAGAGGGTTGGTTGTGACATTGGGTTTGTCTGGGGGTGCGATCACCTGTTTGTCAATAAGATCCTGGACCTCATGACGTAATCTGAAACAACGGTCGGTGTCGTGACCGTGTTGTTGGTGATAAGCGCAGTATTTCGATGAGTCAAAGGAGGGAGGGAGTGGATTTGGTAATGGCTTGGGTTCCAGGGGTTTCAAATGGTTTTTCCTGATCAGTATTCCGAGAACCTTGGACAGGGGCATGTATAATTGGGTAAATGCTCTTTGGCCCCGAGGTTGGAATCTATCGGTTCGTGTATTGCTTCCGGACGCGCCGGAGAAGGGTGTGGCAGTTGTGGGCCTTGGAGGAGGAGGGGGAGTGGTGGTGACCATACCAACTTCCGAGGCTCTTGTATTAGCAGCGCCACTCGGGCCCGCATTGTTGCCACGATTGAACGTCCTCCTCGGTTGTTCTCTATCCTGGTCAAACAGACCTTGCCTCATAGCATCTTCTATTTGCACTCCCATATCATGTAAATCTGCGAAAGTAGGGAAGGGGACCACAATCATTCTTTGCATTAACTTGGGGTGGAGATTGCGCACAATCATCCGGATTTGATCTCTGTCAGTGGGCCTTAAAGTCATCGTCGACGCCTTTGCCCTCCATCGGATCACAAAGTCCGAGAAAGATTCCTTAGGCTCTTGCCTTGTTGTTTCAAGATCACGGGTTGTGATCTCGATCTGAGTGTTATACGAATATTGTGTGACAAAGGCTTCAGCCATCTCGTCCCAATTCTTCTTCACCTCATCTGACAATCTTGCGTACCAATGAGAGGCCACACCCGACAGGGTTCGGCCGAATAATGAGAGCTTTTGTGGGCGCGTCAGGCCCATTGGCCGCAAGACATCCGCAAACAGTCGGATATGGACCATAGGGTCGCCAGTCCCGTCAAAACGGTCTATTTGTGGCATTTTGAACCTGTCGGGGAGTGTTACGGCCTCCTCGGTATATCCGTCCCCGATATCCGGCATAGCCTTAGCCCCTTGGGATTTTTTGAAAAGTTTCTCTAGTTTGCTCAATTTCAGAGCTGTTTGATCAACCTCGACCTCGGATGGAGAGTCCGGGTGATTGGGTGTATGGACCTTGGACAGTTGTGGTGGAATCGGGGGCGGAGTCGGCCCCGTTGGAAGACTTGTGTCCTTTTGCAGAGTCTGGATGGTCGGTACGGTATTCTGGGTGTTCGGAGGAACGTCTTGAATGGCAGGAGCCTTCTCAGGTAATGGGGCCCTTGCCGGGGGAGGGACTTGTTGCGAAGCAGATGCCTCGTTCTGCTGTTGCAGTCTGGTAATCAGCTCAACCTGATGGGTCATAATCTCAGATTGTTGCTTAGCAAGTTCGTCCCGACGAACTGCATCTTGTTGCATGGCCTGCATAGTTTCTTGCATTTGGCGCATCATCTCCTCAACTCCTGTCGGTGTTGTCATACTGCTTCGATTTGTCTGAACTACTGGCAGATTTGTCTCAAGGGGGATCTCAGTCCAACTGTCCACTGGTGGGGGATACCACTGTTCTGGTGCTCTCAATTCAGATGTACTGCGCTTCCTTTGCTTCCTTCTTGTAACAGGGGGTAGAGAATGGAACACTGGCTGTCCGTCGATTAGATCCTCAGATCGGTGGAGTCGACGACCTCGCGTCCAAGGTGCTTGGGGAATGCCTGTTGGGTTGGAAGCAATCGTGCTAAAACTGTCCTAGCAAAAGATAAATAAAGCGAAAAGGAAATAAATAAACAGATGAACGGACAGCACAACAGCTTAAAATAAAAATGCAAGACACACAGTCGGGCACACAGTCAAAAAGCTGAATAACATACTGTCCTCAAACACTGGTTATTATCCCTGTATCACTGTCCCCTAACACAGAATCTGATATCCGCAGATAACTAATCCTCAAATACTGGTTGATGCCCGCAGGCCTAATACCATCAATACTGAACTGATGCCCGCAGGCTTGGTACTCAAACTTGTATACTGATACACGCCCGCAGGCCTGATGCTGACAACTCTGAATTGATGCCCGCAGGCTTGATACTCAAACTTGTATACTGATCTGATGCCCGCAGGCCTGATATTGACAATACTGAATTGATGCTCGCAGGCCTGTTGCCCAAACTCATATGCTGATACATGCATTCCTGTAGAGACGCACTCTAAAGCACATAACAGATAAGTGAGAGCCAAAACACCCCTATGTTTGGGGTAGGGTTTCCCTGTCCTATTTTGTCAGGAGCTAGGGTTTCACTATGCACACAGCGGTTTCAAACAACCTATAAACGGGTAAGCAACCTGTCCTAATTTGGAATGGTCACTATGGATCTGAATATGCACTAGGTCGAATGGTCAAAGAGGGTGCCCCGGTAAAACCGGGGTTTGTGTTCCCATACTGGCAGAGCCCACAACCGGTCAGCCTTATGGTCATGCCTTGACAAGACAAGCCTCCGGCAAATCGTTCAGGAATAGCAGATGGCAAACACGGTGTCCTAGGCGCACCAATGCAAATGTAATGCAAAGAAACACACAAGTGTAGTAAAAAACAGATATCAAGAGTTCGAGTTAAGTTCTCTAAATCCCCAGCAGAGTCGCCAGAAACTGTGACAAGCCCACGGGGGGACCTCGCTACAGCTCGGACTCGACTTTTGCAGTCACGGTTCTAAATCTGAACCAAAGAGTCCAAATCCGGCAAATCGTTTTAGGAAAACAGATTTTTTTGAAAGAAGTGCCAAACATGGACTGCTTTGCCAGATACAGAGTCGCTACCTAAATATTTTATTTTGGGAAATTTAGGAAACCCTGACTCGGTGCCAAAAGGCCACGTGTCCGTCATCACCAAAGTTGCCTCGGCTCGGGAACTTGGGTACGATTGGGGAAGGTCACTTCGTGAGCACCCCCGCTCGCCCGGTCATAGACCGGCCTCTACTAACCATGATATCAATTTTTGAAAATATTGTATGTTCTTATTCCGGTTATTAGCCTAGGTTACTATGTGATGCTCACAGCATATAAGTATAGACCGGGTCGCCTGAATTGGAACAAAACATTTTATGTTTGTTTTTGAAAATGGTTTGCTACCCGCAGGTAGGTTTGAAACATTTTGATGATTCATTCCAATTCAGATAACCCAACCTTCACCCACAGGCATTCAGGCAGATATATCAGATAAGCACATAGCCTCATGGTAAGCATGCTATCATGGCATTGACTCACACACATGCAAGGATGCTAAAGCATAAAACTCACCGGGTACTCCAAGCCAAAATAGATACTTATTAGAAATCAAGCATGAATCCTAAGTATACAGAAATGCTTAATGCAACACATGCAAAATGCAACTATAGCAGGCTCGGCTATTCTAAGATGGTATATGAAATGCTACAACTATCATGTATTCAACTTGGAAATTGAAAATACAATGCAGTTAGTATGATGTGCCGAGCCCGGTGCATGCAATACAGATGGATGATGCAAACATGCTGTCATACTGTATGCTAATTTAGATATGCCCTAATCTAACCATCAAAAGCAGATAAATAAAAGGGAGAAAGACGTGGGGTTGGAAGACATACATCACACTCACGCACACTTATTACAGTTGTGCCCTCACTCGGAGGGTCCGAATAAATAATACAGTCCAAATATTACAGTCCAAAATATTACAGAATTCTAATTAATTAATGAATTAACTAGAAAGCAAATAAACTGGCGTGCAAGCCAGGGACTGCCTTGCTTCTGGTGGATGATGCATGTCCGGACTGTCTTGCGCGGAAATCCACCGGAATGCCCCAATTAGCCTCTGTTTACACCTATTATTCTTGAAAAGCGTGCCAAGTCCCGGAAAGTCGCTGATTCCTGGTTTTGCTGCAACAGAGAGCAAGAAAGGGGCATAGCAATGTATTTGCACAAATATATGCATGTCTCGATCCTCGTGCCACCAATCACGCATACCGAGGCATGATGGCAGAGGAGTCGAAATGCACAACTCAATATAGGATGAATGCACATGAAACTACAGCTAAAACCTAACTCCATCATGGATAATCCGGAGTGTCGGTGACTGGGGAATTGAGACACATTCCGTCACTCGGAGTACGAAATGTACCTCGTTTCCCGTGCCCGGGCTAACTCCTATTCCGGACACGATGCAATATGCATGATATGCATGAAATTCAACTAAGATACAATCCTAACGTACACAATGCTATGAAATGAGATGCCTCGAAATGCGTGTACGCAGGCACGCAAATCGAGAAAATGCAGAATGCTATGAAAATGAGATGCCTTGAAGTACGTGCACACGGGCACGCAAACCGAGGCGATGACAGAATGATGAAAATGAGATGCCTCGAAGTACGTGCACACGGGCACGCAAACTGAGGCGATGACAGATACAATAAAAATGAGATGCCTCGAAGTACGTGCACACGGGCACGCAAACCGAGGCAATGACAGAATGATGAAAATGAGATGCCTCGAAGTACGTGCACACGGGTACGCAAACCGAGGCGATGACAGATACAATAAAAATGAGATGCCTCGAAGTACGTGCACACGGGCACGCAAACCGAGGCAATGCAAACGCAATGCAAATGACATAGAAAATGAAGTATGGACTTATACTAACATGAGAGAGCCTCAGCCGCACTCACATAAGATGCCGATGGCAGAAAATGAGGTGCCTCGAAATGCGTGCACACGGGCACGCAAACCGAGGCAATGCATACGCAATGCAAATGACATGGAAAATGACAAATGGACTTATACTAACATGAGAGAGCCTCAGCCACACTCACGTAGGATGCCGATGGCAGAAAATGAGGTGCCTCGAAATGCGTGCACACGGGCACGCAAACCGAGGCAATGCATACGCAATGCAAATGACATGGAAAATGACAAATGGACTTATACTAACATGAGAGAGCCTCAGCCACACTCACGTAGGATGCCGATGGCAGAAAATGAGGTGCCTCGAAATGCGTGCACACGGGCACGCAAACCGAGGCAATGATAAAATGACATGGAAAATGGCAAAAATGATATGCAAGCATACTAACAGAATTTCAGCAACAAATTATGGGGAAAAACAGTCCCGAAATGTAGCGAAATGATACCAAATGCAAGAAATTGTCCCGAAATGCAACATTAGGCAACCGAAATGGCCTATAGCTATGCCAAACATGCACAATATGGACATGCAATGCAAAGACAGAAGCTAGACAGTCCCAAAAGATGCACTTTCACAGTTATAAACATGGCCAAACAGCAAGTATAGGTAGGGGAAAAATAGCATGCAAGAATAGGGGCCAAAAGAGGGGTAATGAAGCAAGTGGTATAAGCAAAACCCAAACTGAAAAATTTCCTTCTACAACACTGAAGATGGACCAAAAATATGAACATTTACAGTATATGGAAGACCTCAAATCAGTATACAAACATGCCAAAAATGTGATGCAAAACAAGGCTCAAAAGGTGCTATAACATGAAGTATATAAAATAATCACCAAACAGAAAAAAAGTGTGAATGTAACATGAATTATAGGCCAAAATAAGGCCACTTTCAGTTCGGACCAAGGTCCAAAAACAGAAGCAAAGAGGGCTACCAATTTATGCAAAAATGGGGCCAAATAAGGGATTGAACTACAAGTGACACATGGAGACACCAAACAAGGTTGAGCCCTTCCTCAATGTTGAAGAGGGGCTCAAAATAAGCCTAATATCAGTTTACAACATGCTCGAAAATAAATTTCTCATGGGTCAAAAATAGCATGCAAAACTATGACATACAAGATGATCAATGAAGCAAGTATATTATGGAGGGCTCAAACAAGGTTGAGCCCTTAATGAGAAGTGAAGATGAGCTCAAAATATGGCCCTTTTCAGTTAGGGCCGAAGCTTGAAACCAAAAAGAGATGAGGCTTAGAAATAGATCAAAGGAAAGGGTCAAAAGGATCAAAGTGTAACTTACCCTTGAAGATCCAAACTTTTGTTGCTTCTTGGGTTGATTTGCAGCTTCTTTAGCCTTCAAGAATCCCTCCTAGCTGCTGGAAATGAGATGGTGGTGGTGGAGCTTGGTGGTGTAGAAGGAATGAAGGTTAAAAAGTTAGGGTTTTTTGAAGAATTGAAGAAGAAGACAATGGAGTTTAGGGTTTATGCTTGGAGAAGAGTTTTTCTAACCCTCATGAAGAAGACCCTCAGCTGGTTTATATGGTCAAGAAAGGGGTGTAAAAGGGGGGTCAAATGGAGAGGAAAACTCTCTCCCAAAATATCCCCCGGATACAGAAAATATCTGGGGGATATTGCCCCACAGCTGGAAAGGGCACAGTGAGGAGAGCACGGCCGGCCGCTCACTTTGGCCGGAGGTGGCCGGCCGGCCACACCCCCTAGCCGGCCGGCTAGGGGTCAAAAGGGTCAACCATCTTTTCTGGCCGGCCAGGTATTGGGGAGGTAGCCCTATGTGTGTACAACACAACCATGTAATTGAAATTTCAAGAAAGTGGGCCCAAGGGGTTCAACAATGGCTCGGAAAGAGGGGGTCAAAAGGGTCAAGTTGACTTACTGGCCGGCCATGAACTTTTAGTGGCCTCCCAGATGTGTAGATCACAGATATGTGGTTCAAAGTTCAAGAAAAAAGGTCCAAGGGGTTCAACATTAGCCCGGAAGAAAAGGGTCAAAAGGGTCAGGTGACCTTAATGGCCGGCCATGAACTTTTAGGGGCCTCCCAGATGTGTAGATCACAGATATGTGGTTGAAAGTTGGCAACGCTAGCTCTAAGGTATTCAACATTAGCCCGGAAGTGCGAAAAACGGGCGCCGGGAGGCTCGGGAGGAGAGATAACTGGTTGCTGCAACAATTGCTGGCCTCCCACCCTTCAGTGACCTTCTTTGGGATAAAACAGAGGTACCTGCCAAAAATGAGCGAAAACCGTTGCAAAACGAATGTTCCGGAGCCAAAACACGCAGTTCGGGGTCCCGGAAATGGGCTGTTAAGCACCGAAAATTGTATTCGACCTCGAAGTGGGTTTCTCAGCCCCCAGTGTCCCTCAAAATGGATGAAATAAGATGTATGCCAAAAATCAGAACAATAGGAGATGGTTAAGCGGTCCCGAACCGAGGCACACGGCCTGACGGCTCCGAAAACCGGGAACCGGACTCCGAAATGGGCAAAATGGCCTACGGCCACTGTATGTAGCCTACAGACATTGAGAGATGGTCTACGGGACCTCTCCCTCCCTTCAAGAAAAGAAACAGAGAAAAACCGAGTCTGGTTCGCAAACCGAGACAAGGCACAGAAAAGGGTTCGGAGGTCCGGAGGCAGGGCTTACGGCCGCGACTCTGAAACTTCTGAACGAGCACATTATGCAACATCACCAAGTGCTCAATTGGCGACGTCTGAGTCTTAAGGTCGGTCAAAAATGGGGTGTCTACACCTGTCCTAGGATTTTGGCAGTTTTCAGAGAAGCAGGGCAGTGTAAACAGAGGCAGCAGTGGCATGGTACGGGCTTTCAGGGCAAGATAAATCCGAGCATGCATCATTCACGCATCTTGAGGCGGGGGCTGCGGCCATCTTCTCTTTGCATTTAATTTGTTAATTAGATTAGAAATTTTGTAATAATTAATTTAGTATTATTTATTCAGACTGTAATATTTATTTGGACCCTCCGAGTGAGGGCAATTGTGTAATAAGTGTGGGTGCGTGTGTGCATGTCTTCCAACCCCTACTTCTTTCTCCCTTTTATTTACCCGCTTATGATGGTAGACTAGGACACATTTAAATTAGCATACCTTATGCTATGCATGCGTGCATCCACACATTTGTCTTACATGCATCGGGCTCGGCGCATCACTCTAACTGCATTTGTACTTTAATTTCAAATTGAATACGTGTTAGTTGTAGCATTTCACATGTCATTGTAGATTAGCCGAGCGTATCTTAGTTGCATTTTGCATGTGTTGCATTAGCCATCTTAACATAAACTAGGATCATGCATATGATTACTAACTAGTTTCTATTTTGGCTTGGAGTACTCTGTAAGTTCTTTTGCTTTAGCATCCTTGCATGCGTGTGAGTGTTGCCATGATAGCATGATTACCATGAGGCTAGCTGCTTATGTGATATAACTGCTTGAATGCCTGTGGATGGAGGTGGAATCACCTAAATTGGAATAATGCATTAAAACTGTGAGTTTTAAGCCCACTAGATAGCGGTAAAATCATTTTTTTCTAAAGCCCACTTGAGGGTGGCAAAATCTGCATTTTAGCCTACTTGTGAGTAGCAAACCATTTTCGAAACAAACATGAAATGTTTTGTTCCAATTTAGGCGATTTGGTCTATACTTGTCTGCTGTGCGCATAACATAGTAAATTTAGGCTAATAACCGGAATAAGAACACATAACGTCTTCAAAATTGGATATCATGCTTAGTAGAGGCCGATCTTCGGATCGGGCGAGAGGGGGTGCTCATAGCTGACCTTCCCCAATCGTACCCAAGTTCCTGAGCCGAGGCAACTTTGGTGATGACGGACACGTGGCCTTTGGCACCGAGTTAGGGTTTCCTAAATTCTCCCAAAATAAAATATTTAGGTGGCGACTCTGTATCTGGCAAAGCAGTCCATGTTTGGTACTTCTTTCAAAAATCTGTTTTCTCAAAACGATTTGCCAGATTTGGACTCTTTGGTTCAGATTAAGAACCGTGACACAAATCGAGTCCGAACTATAGCGGGGTCCCTCGCGGACGTGTTACAACCCTGTTTTCAGCAAATTTTGAGGAACTCTTTTAAGTGCATATTTTGCATCCTCATGCCATTCCAAGTGTTCTTAGGCACCATTTGGACTCATATAATGAGTTAGAAAGACATGAGAAGAATTGAATTAAAATGAATTGGCATTTCATCTGTGCTTTTGTTATTTGTTTTGTTTAGGTGGACGTCTGAGGCTTAGTGACAACTCAAACCACTGTGAGTAGTAACTTTAAAAAGATATGTTCAAGTAATATTATTTTTGAAATTTTTATTGTTCTTGGAATTAACATGTGATTGATTGAATGGTTTATTGAAAAGTTATTTTGTAATGATGAATGAAGTTCATTTTCAAAATGTATTTGTGGCATCCATTGAGCATAGGCCCTTGCTTGGGGGTAACAATACTACGGCTATTGGTTGTAGGCCCTTGCCTGGGGGTAACAATACCATGGCTATGGGATTATTTGAAACACAGAGATCTCTAGTGTTAGACCCTCCGTGGTCCATTGGTTTTTGCTTCACTATGATTGGAATATTATTGTTCATGGGTGTGCCACTTAATTTGATATTGAATGGCATCGATCATGAAATTTATTGAATACTGAGAACTGAAATGAGAATTTGATTAACATGTTATCAAACTTCATTCATATAACCTCTTTATTCTGTTATTACTCACTGGCTCTAGCTCACTATTTATTTATATATATATATGCAGGTGGGAAAGCTGAACATTAGAGTTAGAAAGCCTCGAGTCTACCCGGGTCAGCCCTTTTGAGGAGCTTCCAAGTGAAGTGATCAGGCTCAGGAGTAGCCATGCTAGTTGAACCTCATTTTGTGTGTTTCGGTGGTTTTGTATTTTTGTATAGTTGGGGTTGTATATTTACAAGACATGATTTTGTTTAGTTGCGATGGATGTACTTTTGGAAAAACTTTGCTTGTATACTAGTTCTCTACATATACGCATAGCTCAATAGATAGTTTCTATGTCATTTTAAACTTCCGCTAAGCCCCATACTTTATATTAAGAGATCCATTTGTATGGAGGTCGTAGGTAATCTATGATTCCTGGCCAGTCATGATGCTAAATCTATAGGGGTGGATATGGGTCTTGACAAGAGCAGAGCTAGTCTAGACGTGGAAATGAGTGTAAGTGTTCTACTGTGCAACAGAGGCATTCAACAGCAAAAACAGTGACTTTTCAGGTGGAAACCAAGCACGTGCATGAGAGCATATTTAAGTTTAAATATTTAGCTCAAATATTTGTTGTAATTAATTAGTTGTAGCTAGTTAATTTTGTAAAGTGTTGACTAGCTATTTGATTTCATCTTGTAATTGTTTTAGTTAGCTAGAATAGTTAATTAATTTGATTTGTAATAATTAGTTAAGTAGTTTAGCTATTTA
Organism: Camellia sinensis; assembly: GCF_055761805.1. Lineage (NCBI taxonomy): Eukaryota > Viridiplantae > Streptophyta > Magnoliopsida > Ericales > Theaceae > Camellia > Camellia sinensis. Next base: position 41,257,807 of record NC_138969.1, on the reverse strand, counting down.
TTCATTGGTTTTATTAATTAATTAGTTAGTTAGTTAGTTCATTCAAACTCTCTTTCGTGAGAACGCAATGTTGTAATAATGTGTATGTCTTCTAACCTCACGTCTTTCTCCCTTTTATTTAACTGCTTACGATGATTAGATTAAAGCATCACGTTTCGTTTAGCATACCTCATGTCTGCATCCACTTGTATTGCATGCACCGAAGCTTGGTTCATCATTCTAACTGCATTGCTAGTTTAATACTTCTTTGAATACGTGCTTAGATCGCATGCTATCACATTGTTTCATATGCCATATTAATAGCCGAGCCTATTTAGATTGCATTTCGCATGTGTTGCATTAGTCATATCGCATAGTTAGGAATCAAGCATTTTTCTAACTTATTCCTTTTTTGGCTTGGAATGCTAGGTGAGCCTTTACTCGGTTTAGCATAATTGCATGAGTGTTGATATTGCCATGTTTAGCATGCTCACTATGGGGCTAATTGCTTAAGTGCTGTAATTGCTTGAATGCTGGTGGATGAAGGCTTATTACTTGAATTGGAATAATTTGAGTAATGTTTATATGCATCACTTTTTCAAGTGGTACATATTTCGAAACAATTTTCAAAACAAACATGAATCAAGTGTTCCAATTCCTGCAAGTTAGTCTATACTTTTATGCGTGCGCATCACATAGTAATGTTAGCCTAATGAACCAGAATAAGAGCATATAATGTAGATAAGATTCATATCATGAATAGTAGAGGCCGATCTTTGATTGGGCGAGCGGGGGTGCTCAATTCATGATCTCCCCCTCTCGTACCTCAGTTCTCGAGCCGAGACAATCTTGGTGATGACAGACACGTGGCCTTTGGCACAAGTCATGGGTTTCCTAGATTTCCTAAAAAATATTTAGGTGGCGACTCTGTATCTGGCAAAGCAGTCCATTTTTGACATTTTTGATTCAAAATTGATTTTTTAAAAAGATTTGTCGGATTGAAACTCTTTGGTGTTTATCTATTTCATATTGCACTTGTGAGATTAGATTCCAAACCGCAGGAGTCCGATACTATAGGGCTTATTCGTCTTTCGAGAGGGAGCGCGAAAAGCCGAGCTACAGATAGGTATTTGGAAAAGGTTGTGACTTTGATACTTTCAATCTCATTACTAAACCAGGTAAAAGATCACTATAACTATCTCAATCAACTAACTAGGTTAAAAACTAGTAATTTCAAATTTGCATATCTAGATAGCAATAAATTATTGGTAATCAATCACCACTGAAATTTCAGCTAATAATAGTTTTTTTTTATTTTTTTTTGGGTAGGAGCCAAATATTCCAGCTGATATTTGTCTTAAATTTCTTGATTCTGATGGTGGATGTGGAAGAACCTGTTTGAAGAAAGTGTTATAAGACCCAAATAAACTGCATCAGTGCATAAACAAGGAATTGTCTGCTGATCTCTACCAATGGGGAATGGGAAAAATTTATTATATGGGAATGGACAATTAATATCTACCCCATTAACACTCATTGTCATCCCTAGTAATATACTATGTGCATACGTATGAATTGGTTGTAGTCAATTATATGACCTACTATCCCACGTTGTCATCCAAAGGAGAAGAACTTGGGCAAGGTGACGGGAAGGTTAGGTAATGAGAGATATGTAAAATCCCATGTTAATAGAAAATGAAATATTAGTCTTGAACATAAAAAACTAAAGTAGATTACTACTAGTAACTTGAGTTTAAACACTCGAGTTATGTTAGTAGATTTACTCTATTCAAGATATTGGGTCATTAGACTATTTAGAGTTCATTCAATAAACAACTCAAAACCCATCTATCAGGTTAATAAATGATTTTAAAGATACAATCTAAGTGCTTGCAACCTTCCTTGTGTTCACATTAATGTCTTGTGGCCTAGTAGCATCACCCAAAACTTTCATAGGAGATATGAGAATTCAAGTCTCTTTAGGATATGAAAAAATTTTGAACACAAAATTTAAAAAACAAAATTTCTCTTTCATAAATAATTCTCATGTCATAGGGGCATCCCATGATTCAAAGTCAAGATTTTAGTTATGAGAGTAAATACTAAGACAAATTATTTAGTCTAAGTTTTTTTTTTTTCTTATATAGCAAGAAGAGCCAGGTTAGTTTGAAATAGGAATGGCCACGGAGCGACTTTGGGATGGGTTTGTCATTCCTCGCCCCTGCTTTTGCTTTCAAATCCCACTCCCACCCCCACCCCAACTCCACTACGGGTGGGTTTTTTTTCCATCCCCACCCCCGCGGATACCCGCGGATACCCACCCACCATTCAAATTGAGAGCTCAAACAATAAGAGTGATTCCTTTTATACACATTCCATATTCAAAACAAGAAAATGTACAAAATCATACACCAAAGCAATTCTAATCAATCAAACATACAAATCTATAAAATAAAATAAAAAAATCAATCAAACATACAGTGGAAAAAAAAATTGTCAATGAGGAAATTTCTAGTTTATACATAAGTTCCTTTAGCACCATCTCATGTTCCAACAAATCATAAACAAAGTAGCCAGTGGCGTAGCCAGGAATTTGATGGAGAGGGGGCGCAAATTAATGATAACCTCAGTTTGTTTAGTTTGAGTTTTTTGGATTAGGTTTTTTGAGAATTGAATTTTTTGGTTTTCGTGTTTTTTTGTTTTTAGTGAATATTTTTAAAATTTTAAATATTTTTTTTTACTTTTTTAGATGCATTTTACTTAGATGTATTTAAAAAGTAAAAAATTTGAAAAAAATATTTTAAAAAATTAATAAATACATAAAAATACAAATAATGTACAGAATTTTCATATATTTTTTTTGTATTTTGGTATTTAGTGAATTTTTAAAAGATTTTTTCACAAATTTTTACTTTTTAGGTATATTTATGTTAGATATGTCTAAAAATTAAAAAAAAAATTGCTTAAAATATTAAAAAAATTCAGTAAAAATAAATTTAAAAAAAAACCAAAAAACAAGAAAGTAGAATTTTCTGAAAAGTATTTTTGGAAAACTCTAACCAAGCAATTTTTTTTTTTTTTTTTTATATAATAAACAACAATGAGATATTACTAAACTTAAATATTAAGAGTCCATTTGGATGAATGTGAATTTTAAATTATAGGATTTGAGATTAAATTTTATATAAATATTGGGGAGTAACTACTTATAGGTAAATTGGAAAATTAAAAAAGAAGATAAGTTGAGATAGAAATAATATATTTTAGTAGAGAAATTCTATAAAACACACCATAAAAAAAATGTCTATCATATGTCGTAATTATGATCTTTGTGGTATTTAGTTATGACACATTATAGTGTTAAATATAATTTAGTTATAACTTCTTGTGGTTGTTATTTTGGCTATTACTATATATCAAGTAATAGCTAGTTATGACTCATTTTGATATTAGTTATGACCTATTGTAATTTTTTATTTTTTTTTATAATTGAAAATGTGTTACTTGATTATAATTTATATAGTGGTCATTTTAGTTATCAATAGAAAAAAACATATGGAGGATAAACTCAACATGTCAAATGTACGTAATAATCCAATAAATTTCATATATCTTCATTGAGGTTAATTATGTTTGCATGTCAATAATTATAGACATCACCATTATATTGAAATTTTTATAAATAATAATATAACCTATTATAGTATCTTTACTTTCAATCAAAATAACCATTATTATTCTCATAATTTTAAAAATGTCATAGACATTTCACTTTAAATAATATTTTTATAAATTTTTTTATTTAAAATATTTTCTTTATGTTTGAAAAAAAAAAAAAATCCAGAAATCCAGGGGGGCCACATGACCCCTGGCCCTTGAGTGCCTCCGCCCCTGAAAATAGCTATTGTCAAGCTCGGTGAATCACAAAAACCTATTCCCAAATGCCCAAAATACCTACAAACATGCAATTAAATTTAAATAAACTTCTTCCACAATTAAAGAATAAATGCAATACTAACCAAAATGTCCAAAATACACTAACGTTTTCCTAATTAAAAAATAAAATGCAATAAAAAAGTTTCATAGATCACCATAAATACTAATCAAATGCAATAACCTTTTGTTGTTATATACATACATATACATATATATATGCATACATTGAAAATAAAATATAAATAATAAGAAAAATCACAATAGAAAGAAGTCAACTTAAATAATCTATGATTGAGAGAGTATACAAATAAATAAATAAATAAATAAATATATATATATATATATATATTATATGTACAGAGAGAGGGGGGAAGAGAGAAAGAGAGAGAGAGTAAATAATATATATATCGAACTTGAAAGAATTTAAAATAAAACCCACTTTATGAACTTAAAATAATCTACGATTGAGAGAGAATAGAAAAATATAGCATTGCAATTTTATACCTGTAGTATTTTTTCAGTCAAGAGAAGTGTGCGGGGGCGATTTCCGCACTATGAAGAAGGGTTGAACTTTGTGGATGAACAGCGTGCTTTGGGAATTAAAGATCTGCACAGAATAACAAACGGTGAGGCTGCTTGACCGGGGTTTGGTCGAAAACCCCTTCGATGGTAAAGTCAGGGATTCAGGGAGAGGAAGAAGAGAGAGGAGAGAATACAAAGAGTGTATATGTGTTGAGTGTGTGGATTTTCGGATCCCTCGAGGGTGAATAGTGTTCACCTTCTACAGGAGAAGGTTGTTTGTTGTTCAAGTCCTTCTCTCTCCGCCATCTGTCCAATGTGTCTTGTTCGTGGTCGTCTCTCATTGGAGGAGGACGACCACTCCGCCTGACACTCGGGTGCAGGTCTGTTTTGTTTGTCTCATTAGCGGACATCTCTCATTAGAGGAGGATGACCACTCCGCTTGTCATTCAGATGCAGGTTTGTTATATATGCACATTGTCCCTCTGCACCTCCATGTCTCCACGTTCTGTTCATACAGAGGGAGAGGAGTAGAGTTGTTTGTCTCTTGTGGGCCCAAGAAAGATCTTCAGTGAATTGGCCTTCTTTGAGTTGGCCTTCTCTAGAATGGTTGTCCAACCATGAGGTCAGACATGTTGCTCAGCGCACTTCGGAGTGGTTGTCTGTCCATCCAGGAGGTTCAACATGTTACTCAACCTACTTCGGAGTGGTTGGCTGCCCGTCTAGGAGGTCCACCATGTTGTTCGGCCCACTTTGGAGTGACATTCGTACACTGGGCCGAGCTCCTATGATTATCTTGCTTCGGAGCAAGTGTTGGCCATAGGGTCGCGGTCCAACCTAGCTCAACCTCAGAGTGAGCATCGTATTGGGCCTAACACCAAGACTTGATTAATTTTTACCCACTTCATTTGCCCCCTAGCTTGCGCTTACGTTTGGCGAAGCGGAAGCCAATTCTGTCACAAACTTCGAAGTTGGGTTGATCACAACTTAATTTGAGCTTCGTGAGTTGGATTCAAAATTATTGTTCGGCCCAACGTTTGCGTCTGCCCAATATTTTGTAGCTCGGTTATGCCCCCAAACTGAATGTGTATCTTCACTAGCCTCGTAATTGTCTAGCTTGGTGCTCTTTCAGTCGGCTGAGCGTCGTTGCTTGACTTGAAAAAATATATATGCAGAATAGTATATTTATATATATATATATATATTTACAGTGTTCGTCGACTGGGCCGAGCAACACAGCGACGCTTCAAAGCAGGCCAAGTGTGTTTTATCACAGCTTTGTTCTAATTTGAAAGGCATATTCGCTATCTTTTTGCTCGGTCCTACTTGTAGAAGATAAATTGCTGTTGGTCTCAATGCTTGGTCGGCCAAGTCCTGCCCCTCCACTCTGTTCGATCTCGAAGCATAGCTTGCTAACATCGCTCGGTCATACGAATCATGCACCATTTTCTTGTTTGGACATGATTAGCACGTCTATTTGTTCAGCTCGTTTCTTCATATATTGGTCGGTCATTTTACCTTCAGCTTAAGAATTGTCTGTCACTTAGTTAGTCGGCCGTAGCAGCTTGTTTGCATAGTTTTTGTTTTTCAACACCGAGTTGCTTGGTCGGTCCTAGCAGCTTTGGCGTTGCGAGTTTGCATTTTTTTAATTCGGTTTCTCTACCACCATGCTATTGCCAACCTTAGCACCTCTTATCTTGAGAGTTGTCTAGCACATAGTCGTTGTAGTCTTGGTATCGACTTCGATAATATTGACTCTCGTCGGGCACTGCACTCCTTCGACCTTTGCTTGTTGTTTGTAGTGTATTTATTTGGTAGAATGTTGCACTTCCAACTTTGTTTGTTGTCAATCTTTTGGTTCTTTACTCGAGCTATGAAACTTGGTTTTGCTTAGCTAGTTTTGACCCGCTTCCTTTGCTCGGTCCATTTTAAAGTGGATGTTTAGCGTCCAATCAGCCACTGTTGCTTGGTCCACTTCGGAGTGAGCATTGAGCATCCGACCAACTTTCATTGCTCAGCTTACATCGGAATGGGTATTGGGTATCCAATCAACCTTCGTTGCTCGGTGTGCTTCAGAGTGGGTGTTGGGCGTCCAACCAACCTTTGTTGCTCGACCTAGGCATTGGGTGTCTAACCAACTTCTACTGCTCGGCCCAATCATTGGGTGTCCGACCAACTTTTGTTGCTCGGCCCAAGCGTTGGGCGTTTGACCAACTTCTGCTGCTTAGCCCAGGCGTTGGGCGTCCGATCAACTTTTGTTGCTTGGCCCAAGCGTCGGGCGTCGAACCAACTTCTATTGCTCAGCCCAGGCATTGGGCGTCCAACCAACTTTTGTTGCTCGGTCCACTACAAAGTGAGCATTAGGTGTTCGGCCAACTTTCATTGCTCGGCCCACTTCGGAATGGGTGTTGGGCGTCCAATTAACATCCATTGCTCGGCGCGCTTAAGAGTAGGCTTTGGGCATGCAACCAACTGCTGTTGCTCGGTCGAACTGTTGGGCGTCTAACCAACTTCTATTGCTCGGCCCAAGCGTTGGGCGTTTGACCAATTTTTGCTGCTCATCCTACTTCGAAGTGGACGTTCACAGTCTAACCAACCTCCATTGCTTGGCGCACTTCAAAGTGGGCATTGGGCATCCAACCAACCTCTGTTATTCTGTCCAAGCATTGGATGCCCGACTAACTTTTGTTGCTCGGCCCACTTCGAAGTGGACGTTGAGCGTCCAACCAACCTTTGTTGTTCATCCCTCTTTGTAGCACTTCTACTTCGTATCACCTTCGTTAGGCTGAGGTCCTTTTGTAATGAAACTTTAAGTTAATAAAGTATCTTCGAAATTTGCCAAGTGTTAGACTTGTAACTCGAACTTTCAATTTCTTCATGTTTATGTTGTTTGCCCCCAGCCGAGCAACAAGGATGTAGCCCTACATTGTTTGTTGTTCGGCTAGACTTCACCTTATGCCTTTGAAAAATTGAGTTGCTCTTCCAGTCGAGCAATAATAGGGAAACCTTGCAAGATTTCCCGTTTGGCCTTAATTGAATTAGTTGTCTTGCCCCCAATCGATCATCATTGTTCGGCCATTGCTTGACTCGGTTACGCTTCTGTTTATCCCACTTTGGAGTGGAGAGCAAGCTTTGACCTAGCTTTTGTTCAGACTTCATTGTAGAGGGCTCGGTTTAACCTAGCTCTTGTTCGGTCCACTTCGGAGTGGCATTTGTTCGGTACACTTTGGAGTAGACGGCTAGGTTGAACCTATCTTCTTTTTGGCCTACGTTGGGTGGCCTCTATTCAACCCACCTTGTAGTGAAGGACTAGCTTCGATCTAACTTCTGTTTGGCACACTTGAGAGTGGCCTTTGTTCGTCGCACTTCGGGGTGGACAGTTAGGTTCAACCTAGCTTCTATTCGGCCTATATCTGAGTGGCCTTTGTTCGGCCCACATCGAAGTGGTCAACTAGGATCAACCTAGACCTTTGTTAGGCCCACACTAAGGTGGTCGGCTGGGATCGGTCCAGACCTTTGTTAGGCCCACGTCAAGGTGGTCCACTGGGATCAGCCCAGACCTTTGTTAGGCCCACACTAAGATGGTCGGCTGGGATCGGTCCAGACCTTTGTTAGGCCCACATCAAGGTGGTCGACTGGGATTAGTTCAGACCTTTGTTAGGCCCATGTCAAGGTGGTCGACTGGGATCAGCCCAGACCTTTGTTAGGCCCACACTAAGGTGGTTGGTTGGAATCGATCCAGACCTTTGTTAGGCCCACGTCAAGGTGGTCGACCGGGATCAGCCCAAACCTTTGTTATGCCTACACTAAGGTGGTCGGCTGGGATTGGTCCAGACCTTTGTTAGGCCCACACCAATGTAGTCGGTTAGGATTAACCTGGACTTATGTTTTGGTTGTACCATACCCTTATCTGTCGTCTTCTCCATCAATGGAGTCTTTTCTTCCAATAGGTGGAACAACTCAATTACGAGGATATGGTAGAGCTTCACCACATCTAAACTTTGTTCGTCAATACAGATCTCATCTTTCAGAAGACTCAGGAGCTTCTATCCTTTGTCATTCGTCTTCTCCATCATTGGAGTTCTTCCATCTAGTCGGTGGGACAACTGAATAGTAGGGATTCGGTGGCGCTTTGCCACATCTAGACTTCATTCATCGATATAAATCTAGTATTTTGACACTGTTAGGATTATTGGTTCTTTATCATTCATCTTTTCCAATATTGGAGTCCTTCCGTCTAGATGATGAGACGAGTCGGTAGCAATGATGCGGTGGTGTTCCATCGTATTTGGACTTTGTTCTTCAATGCAGATCTGGTCCTCCAACACTTTCATAAAATATAGTCCTTTATCGATCATTATCTCCTTCATCGGAGTCCGTTAGAATGAGGCATTAGAATGACTAAACAATAGTACAGTGGTGTACGCCGTGTCTGGACTTCATCTGTCGGTGCTGATCTGGTCTCTCTATATCCATTAGTGCAGATCTGGTTTTCCGGCACTCTTCAAAGTGTTAATTTGTTATCCTTTGTCTTCTCTGTCAACAGAGTCCTTCTCTACAGTGGAAACAAAGGTATCTCTTTCGTTTCCCTCACCAGAGCTTGTCATAGAATAGTGTGGTACCCTCTCCCTTTGGTCGCAGTTGTCTCTATCGAGGGAGCTATGTTGGAGTGACTTGCCGACGATGACATGACGTTGCTCTACTACATTGGTGGTCTATTCGTTAAGGTCTGCAAGGTCTTCATGCCTTCTAGGGAATGCTAGACCGTTATCTTTGGTTCTCTCCGTCATTTGGAGTCCTCTCTACTAGTCCAGAGTGGGGTGTATCTTCGATTCCCATCGCCAGAGTTCGTCACGAAGCAAACAATGGTTTTTCCACAGACGGCGCCAATTGTGCGGGGGCGATTTCCGCACTATGAAGAAGGGTTAAACTTCGTGGATGAACAGCGTGCTTTGGGAATTGAAGATCTGCACAGAATAACAAATGGTGAGGTTGCTCGACCGGGGTTTGGTCGAAAACCCCTTCGATGGTAAAGTCAGGGACTCAAGGAGAGGAAGAAGAGAGAGGATAGAATACAAAGAGTGTATATGTGTTGAGTGTGTGGATTTTCGGATCCCTCGAGAGTGAATAGTGTTCACCTTTTATAGAAGAAGGTTGTTTGTCGTTCAAGTCCTTCTCTCTCCGCCATCTGTCCAATGTGTCTTATTCGTGGTCTTCTCTCATTGGAGGAGGACGACCACTCCACTTGACACTCGGGTGCAGGTCTGTTTTGTTTGTCTGATTAGCGGACATCTCTCATGGGAGGAGGACGACCACTCCGCCTGTCATTCAGATGCAGGTCTGTTATATATGCACATTGTCTCTCTGCACCTCCATGTCTCCACGTTCTGCTCATACAGAGGGAGAGGAACAGAGTTGTTTGTCTCTTGTGGGCCCAAGAAAGATCTTCAGTGAATTGGCCTTCTTTGAGTTGGCCTACTCTAGAATGGTTGTCCAACCATGAGGTCAGACATGTTGCTCAGCCCACTTCGGAGTGGTTGTTTGTCCATCCAGGAGGTTCAACATGTTACTCAACCTACTTCGGAGTGGTTGGCTGCCTGTCTAGGAGGTCCACCATGTTGTTCGGCCCACTTTGGAGTGACATTCGTACATTGGGCCGAGCTCCTATGATTATCTTGCTTCGAAGCAAGTGTTGGCCATAGGGCCGCGGTCCAACCTATCTCAACCTCGGAGTGAGCATCGCATTGGGCCTAACACCAAGACTTGATTAATTTTTACCCACTTCAAGAAGTGAACCAAATCTTCATGTGAGAAACTGAGAGAGAGAGCAACAGGAAGTTCAAACAACATAACAGAGCAAATGGGTTTCTTATGTCTAATAAAGAAAGGGGGCCTTTTATATACAAACAAAGTTGAGACGTTTAGTATTATTATTTTTTAATATTTAATTATATTAAATATATATGATTTATTTATATATTATTAATTATATCAGGTCGGGTTTGGATCGAGGGAAGTGGTACCTGCCCCCGCCCCACCTCCGCTTTGGGTGAGCAAAATGTAATCCACCCCCGCCCTGCATAAGTATCAGGTTAGGTAAAACCTGTCCCATTCAAGGTGGGTACGGGTGAACCCCCGCAGATTGAGTTAAAATGGTCATCCCTAATTTGAAACACAAAGTTTAGTGTGGTTTTTAAAAAAATCAATTATCAGTATTTTAAAACTACTCTAATATCATACATATCACTATAACAAAATCATCTTAACATTTAAATTTATAGAACTCTCAAGTAATATAAAATGAAAAAAATGTCAATTAATACGCATAACAAAAAAAAATCTATTTTCTTAGATTTATTTGTGAATTCACTAAGAAGTCACTATATGTTCATCTTCTAATTAAGAGTAATTTGGCAAGCTAGTTAAAAGTTAATTTTTTGCTTTTAACCCAGTTTGGGTCATATCATCTCTTACATTTTTTACACACAAAAAGACAAAAAAGTAGAAAAAAAAAAACCAAAAAATCTGCTTTTAATGTATGGCTTTAGTTGGATGAAGAATGAAAATATTTTCAAAGCTAGTTTGGTTCAATTTTTATTAATTTCAATTATATTTTAATTTAAAAATAGTTAAATCATTCAAATTAGTCTGTACTTTGGTCACAATTTTAAATCACACTTAGGCCATGTTTGTTTGGATGGACATGGGCTTAGGATTGGATTAATAGTCCAAGAAATCTATTAATCCAATGTTTGGTTAAAAAATTGAAGTACGGATTAACAATCCTTTCGGATATGATGTCCCACATTTGATGGACTATTCAATCCCACAAAGAGGGGTGAGATATAAATTGGGGGATTAGCCAAAGTCTGGACTAACTCATGAAATGACCCAATGTTGGGAGGATGCAAGACAATGCAACCTAAGGATGACGCATAACAATGCGGAATGGATGCAAAACAATGCAACCTAAGTGCGATGCATGACAATGCGGAAGGGAGTATGACAATACGAGGAGGGCATGCGTGACAACGCAAGCCGAGTAGGACGCATAACAATGCGATTTGGAACAAGCATAACAATGCTATGAAGGCACAAACACATGTAAGTAAAGCATGCGCGACAACGCAAGCAATGTGTAAAGTAAGGAATAAAATGTACACATGTAAGTAAAGCACATGTGACAACAAGTACAATGTGTAAGGCAATTGTGAAGATAAGCATGAACACATGTAAGTAAAGCATGCGCGACAATGCAAGCAATGTGTAAAGTAAGGAATAAAATGTACGCATGTAAGTAAAGCATGCGTGCTAACGCAAGCAATGTGTAACCTCCTGAAAGTATGCATGAACACATGTAAGTAAAGCACACGCACCATTCAAATATTTGCCCTTTGCGAGTCAGTTGGGTAAGAGGTACAACTATCTTGGAAAAGTTTTTCACAAACCTCCTGTAGTACCTGGCTAAGCCCATGAAACTGCGGACCTCTGTTACATTTGTCGGTGTAGGCCAATTCACAATTGCCTCTATCTTCTGCAGGCTAACTGAAATTCCCTCCTTGTTGATCACATGCCCTAAGAAAACAACTTCATCCAACCAAAACTCACATTTCTTTAGTTTAGCAAATAATTTCCTTTCCCGAAGTATTCGTAAGACCGTTCTTAAATGATGTTCATGTTCAAGTCTATCTTTAGAATATATCAAAATATCATCAATAAAAACCACAACAAATTCATCAAGGTAGGTTTTAAACATTTGGTTCATTAGGTCCATAAATGCTGCCGGAGCATTAGTCACTCCAAATGGCATAACAAGAAACTCAAAATGTCTATACCTCGTTCTGAATGCGGTTTTCTCAACATCCTCTGCCTTAACTTTCAGCTGATGATACCGGGATCTCAAATCGATCTTAGAAAACACCTGTGATCCCTGCAACTGGTCAAATAAGTCATCAATACGGGGTAGGGGATACTTGTTCTTTATTGTTACCTTGTTCAATTCCCAATAATTGATGCACAGGCGTAGGGTTCCATCTTTCTTTTTCACAAATAGTACCAGCGCACCCCAAGGTGAAGTGCTAGGTCAGATAAACCCCTTGTCAAGTAGGTCTTGAAACTGTTCTTTCAGTTCTTTCATTTCAGCAATAGCCATTCTATAGGGAGTTTTAGAAATGGGCTGGGTGCCTGGCACAGTCTCAATAGTGAACTCTATCTCCTTGTCTACCAATTCCCTTGGTAATTCATTTGGAAACACATCTGGAAATTATCTAACAATAGGGATATCATTCAATTCAACATTCACAGATTGTTCAGACAACACATAGCACAAATAACCTTGGCACCCCTTCCGGACCAGTTTACATGCTTTCATTGCAGATATCAAATAAGGTGGAGGCACTACCCCATTACCCACAAACACAATCTCTTTATGTTCTGGTGGTTTAAATACAACTCGTTTTGTCATACAATCAATGGTGGCACAATACTTGGTCAACCAATCCATGCCCAAAATTACATCAAAATGCCTAAAGTTCAAGGGCAGCAAATCTACATATAGGATAGCATCCTCAACACGCATATCACAAAACCGGTATTAGATTCATACAATACAGATTCCCCAGATGGAGCCGACACACATAGCAGATATGGCAGTAATTCTAAACGTCTATTCAGTCTAGATACAAATGCATATGTCACAAAAGAGTGCGTGGATTCGGAATCAATTAATACAAAAGCATCCGTATTACATATAGAAATAGTACCTGAGACAACTACATTGGCATTCCGTGTATCGCCCGGACCAAGCGCAAAAACTCTCCCCTGCCTCAAGGTATCCCCGGTGGTAGTGGGTCTCAAAGTATTTCCCGGTTTCGGGATCGATGCAGTGGAACTAGCAGCTATTTTTCCCCCATTCTGATTACAATCTCGGGCCATATGCCCTTGTTTCCCACATTTGAAACAGGCTCCTGACACACGGTAACAAACTCCACGGTGCTTTCTGCTACAAATATTGCACATGAGCTGTGTCTCGGGAAGAATTTGAAGTATTTGAGGAGCCCGTATGTTACTTTTCCAGTCAGTTGTTGACTTGGTCTATCTAGCTATGTTAGCCTCTGATATGATAGCACTGCCTAGCACCCCAATGTAGGTCTCCGGCTTCAAGACATTCACCCTCTCTTAAATGTCACTTCAAAGCCCACCTTCAAAATGCCTCGCTTTCTTGTAATCGGTATCAATCACATGAGGTGCAAACCTGGCCAATTCAGTGAATTTGGCCTCATAGTCGGCTACAGTCATACTATCTTGTCTTAGTTCCATGAACTCTGCTACTTTCCTATCCCGAACACACTGTGGAAAGTACTTGTCGTAGAAAATTTCCAAAAATTTTGCCCAATCAACATCCTTGTGGTTTTCTCGCATTAACATCCACCATCTTCTTGCCTCGTCTTCTAGCATAAAAGTGGCTAGAAGCACTTTCTGGGTCTCCGAGCAAGGGAATACTTCGAACAATTTTACGATACCGAGGACCCATGCTTCAGCTTTCAAAGGATCCAATCCCCCGTGGAACTGTGGTGGTTTCATTTTCTTGACCTTTTTGGTGAGAGCTATGATTCGGTTATCATTCTGATTATCTGGTACAGGAGGTGCCGGAGGCGGAGGTCGAGCATGTGGCTGCTGCCACTGTTGTTGCCATTCCTGTTGTTGCCTCAATGTCTCTGCCATTTCCTGAATCAGTTTTTCCATTCTATCCAGTTTGGCAGTAGAAGATTCCTCTATCTCATCACCTCTTGTTCTCACCATCTAATTAAACTTGCATTATACTTTATACAAAAGATACACAGGCATGCATATACTAAGGAGCATACATCATTGAATAATTTGAAATGCAAGCAGTTCACAAACTTATAACACATAGTCATTCATATCAAAATAGTTAAGCATATTCTCGATGCTTCCGAGTTCATATTTATCACATGAATGCATCCTAGATCTTTTCTAGACGCTTATTGCTCTTTTGGACAAGTGTGTGAGTTAATAACTCATGCTCTGATACCACTCTGTTATGACCCGAACCCGCCTCTGTGGGTTAAGGACATAACCGGCCAGTAATCATGAGATTACCTACGGCCTCAAACCAAACCGAACGTATTTTAACAGAGTTAATGGGGGCCAAACGAAAGCAGTTCAAAACTTTGTCCGTAGAGCTGTGCTTACATGGCACATCCAAACAACCAAACACATATACTTTAATAACTCACAACAGAAATACAGTAACATAAGTTCTGTACAAACAGGATCATCCAAAAACTAAGTCAACCCATGAAAACTATATACAGGCATATGCAAAGTCCTCGCCAACATGACAAAAATAACATGGCATAGCAGAAAGGCGAAGACGAGTCTCGTGTGTGAGACACTAGGGCTGACTCTCTAAAACTCGGTTGTTCCACACAGACTTCACTGGGGCTGGGTCTGGACCTCTCTTGGCTCACCTACAAACACATGAATGAGCGTGAGCAATAGCCCAGTGAATAATATCAAATAAGAAGATACAAACGATATGTAGAACAACATACTCCGAACGGCCTTGGGCCCAATTCACATTTTTATTTAACATTTTTATACACAATTTAAGTCAAGTGACAGTGGTTTCAAACATATTGGCCTTTGGCCCATTTATCTTTCATTCCAGTCAAAACGGCCTCTGGCCCACTCTTTTATGTCCAAACGGCCTCTGGCCGATCCATTCATGTCAAAACAGCCTGTGGCCCATCCATTCATGTCAAAACGGCCTTTGGCCCATCCATTCATGTCAAAACGGCCTCTGGCCCATCCATTAATGTCAAAACGGCCTTTGGCCCATCCATTCATGTCAAAATGGCCTCTGGCCCATCCATCATATCATATCAAACATTTGTCCATAATTCAAACCGACAACTTATAAGGCTTATAAGAAATAAGCAATTGGACAAATGACGAGTTTCAAATATTGATATTACTCACAGTGGTTGGCTTGTGGATTTGCCCTAGAGCTTGATCCTACACATCATATAGCAAATAAGGGTCACAACCGATTCAATCCGTTCTTTAATTCACATATTCCTCTTTAGGCTCCATTCTTATCTCTTTAACTCAATTACAATGCTTAATGCATGCCAAAGCGTGCTTGCAAGTGAAAGAGAACGGAAAACGAAAGACATAATACACTTTCAAAATTTCAGAAAGTAGGGTCCCCGCTCGAGCATGGACTTCCCTGCTCGAGCGGACCCATGAGGTCTGCAAAAGTACTGGTTATGTCATTTTTACGCTCGAGCGTGGAACTTGGACGCTCGAGCAGAAGTCCATCCTACATAGCTCCCATCTCGAGTGTGGACTTCCCCGCTCGAGTGGACATCATGGTCTGCAAAAAATACTGGGAGCACAAAATTCACGCTCGAGCGGCGGTTTCCCCGCTCGTCCAGACATCAAATTTCTAGGTTTTCCAGAATGTGTTCTTGAGCTCAAATTCGACATTTCAACCACATTTATTGCGTATGATGGCTCAAATCTCACATATGCTTGTACTAACATGGTACCAACACCAAATTACAACACAATAGAGTTCAATTTCATGAATTGATCACATGTATGCCCCAAATTAACTCAAACTCATGCATTAAAGGTTCCCATTTCTAATAAACAACATGCATGTCCAGTTTGACTTTCATTTTCACTTCTAATGATGCAATTAGTGCCCATTCCCATGAAACTCAACAAAAACATGCTAGCATGTGGGATTACACTTCCAATATTTCATAATTTACAATTTACATGCTAGATTTTGTGATTCCATAGGCATTCTTTACATGCATGCACATATCAAGCTTTCATTCCAACAAAACCAACTCAACTCATGCTCTTGGTTACAAACAAACCTTGAACACATAAGATTACACATTAAACTCATGAATTCAAGAATCAATTGCTTACCTAGAAGCCCAATCTATGGTTAATTGTTGAACTAGACTTCAAATGTCCAAGCTTGAGTCAAAATTGCACAAGTCTCTCCCTTCTATCTCTATGGCCGGCTCTTTCTCTCAAGGCATGAAAATCAAATTTTTGAGTTCAAAAGAGGCAATGGGAGTGTATATGGCCTCACACATAAGGCCCCACTAATTATTATTTAATAAAATTAAATAATTGGGCACTAAATCATCAATTTAATTAATTTAATCTGACCTGAATCAATTTTCAATTAAATTTCACCGTAGGCTCTAAAGATTACGCTAATCACAATGGCGCGATCAATTTCGGGTTCTGTGGCCGATAAGGCCCTCAATTTAATTTCCAAACTAGATAATCAAACAGATATTCCTACGGTGAACAGATAGAAATTCAAAACCACATATTTTCACACAATGGCACATGAAATCATATTAAATACATAATCATACTCAAATTAAGAACCAATTAGCATACTACGGAACAAGGGCATCACAGTCTTCCCCCCTTTAGGAAGTTTGGTCCTCCAAACTTAATTTACCTTCGTCGGGAAACAAATGTGGATAGCGTAGTCTCATTTCCTCCTCTTTTTCCCATGTAGCATCCGTCCCATAGTGTTTTTTCCATTCTACTTTCACCATTGGGATGGACTTGCTTCTCAATTGATTCACTTGCCGATCAACAATTCGTTCCGGCCATTCGGCATATTCCATATTTTCGTCAATAGCTAACCGGTGATAATGAATCACATGAAACGGGTCTCAGAGGTAACCCCTCAACATCGACACATGAAATACATTGTGGATTTGCTCAAATCCCGGTGGCAAAGCAACTCTATAAGCAACTGGACCAAGCCTTTCCGAAATCTGAAACAGCCCAATGTAACGGGGCGACAACTTGCCCTTCTTTCCAAACCTGACTTGGCCTTTCATCGGAGAAACACGGATGAACACATGGTCACCAGCCTCATACTCAAGAGGTCTTCTCTGAATATCTGCATAATTCTTTTGTCGGTCCTGAGCTGTTTTGAGCCTTTGTTGAATAGTCTTGATTTTCTCAGAAGTGTCCTGCACAATTTTAGGCCCAAGTACGGTCCTATCCCCGACTTCTGTTCAACAATTTGGTGATCTACACCTTCTACCATACAAAGCCTCGTATGGTGCCATACCGATGCTGGAGTGGAAGCTGTTATTATAAGCAAATTCTGCAAGTGGCAAATAGTCTTCCCAACTCCCCTGAAAATCCAAAGCACACATCCGAAGCATATCTTCTAGAGTCTGTATTGTTCGTTCTGATTGCCCATCTGTCTGTGGATGGAATGCAGTACCGAACCTTAGTTCTGTCCCCATAGCTTCCTGCAAACTCTTCCACAATCTAGATACAAATTTCGGATCTCTATCCGACACAATAAATACCGGAACTCCGTGTAAACGGACAATCTCATCAAAATAAATAGTAGCCAATCTATAAGCATTAAACATAGTTCTAACTGGCAGAAAATGTGCAGATTTAGTCAGTCTATCAACTACCACCCAAATAGAATCCATACCTCGAGAAGTCTGAGGTAGGCCCACAACGAAATCCATAGTCACATTGTAGACGTCCCCGAACGCCCCGGGAGGAACGAGCTCCCGTTCCGTTCATTTTGGGGTCACTACAGCTCAGGACTCTCAAATTTGTCACGGCTCTAAGTCTGAACCAAAGAGTCCAAATCCGGAAAATCGTTTTGAGAAAACAGATTTTGAAAGAAGTGCCAAACATGGACTGCTTTGCCAGATACAGAGTCGCCACCTAAATGTTTTTTTAATGGGAAATTTAGGAAATCCTGACTCGGTGCCAAAGGCCACGTCTCCGTCATCACCAAAGTTGCCTCGGCTCGGGAACTTGGGTACGATTGGGGAAGGTCACTTCGTGAGCACCCCCGCTCGCCCGATCAAAGATCGGCCTCTACTAACCATAATATTAATTTTTGAAAACTTTGTGTGTCCTTATTCCGGTTATTAGCCTAGGTTACTATGTGATGCACACAGCATATAAGTATAGACTGGGTCGCCTGAATTGGAACAAAACATTTCATATTTGTTTGTTTGAAAATGGTTTGATGGTGCTACCCGCAGGTAGGCTTAAAATGCAGATTTTGCCACCCTCAGGTGGGCTTAGAAAAGATAGTTTTGCCACTATCTAGTGGGCTTTAAAACAAACAGTTGATGATTTATTCCAATCCAAGTAACCCAACCTTCACCCACAGGCATTCAGACAGTTATATCACATAAGCACATTGCCTCATGGTAAGCATGCTATCATGGCATTCACTCACACGCATGCAAGGATGCTAAAGCATAAAACTTACCGAGTACTCCAAGCTAAAATAGAAACTACATTAGAAATCATGCATGATCCTAAGTATACAGAAATGCCTAATGCAACACATGCAAAATGCAACTATAGCAGGCTCGGCTATTCTAAGATGGCATATGAAATGCTACAACTATCATGTATTCAATTTGGAATTGAAAGTACAATGCAGTTAGTATGATGCGCCGAGCCCGGTGCGTGCAAAACAGATGAATGAATTCAAACATGCTATCATACTGTATGCTAATTGAAATATGCCCTAATCTAACCATCATAAGCGGATAAATAAAAGGGAAGAAAGACGTGGGGTTGGAAGACATACATCACACTCACCCACACTTATTACAATTATGCCCTCGCGCAGAGGGTCCGAATAAATATACAGTCCCAAATAAAAGAATATTACAGTCCAAATATTACAGTCCAAATAATACACAAATTCCTAATTAATTAATCAAATTGACTAAGAAAGCTGTAAAACTGGCGTGCAAGCCAGGGACTGCCTTGCTCCCGACGGATGATGCATGTTTGGGCTGCCTTGTGCGGAAATCCACTGGGATGCCCCAATTAGCCTCTGTTTTGTGATTTTTCTTGGGAAGTGTGCCAAACTCTGAAAAGTTGCTAATTCTTCATTTTGCTGCAACAGAGAGCAGGAAAGGGGCATAGCAATGTATTTTCACAGATATATGCATGCCTCGATCCTCGTGCCACCAATCACACATATCGATGCATGATGGCAGAGGAGTCGAAATGTGCAACTCAATATAGAATGAATGCACGTATAAACACAACAAGAACCTAACTCCATCATGGATAATCCGGAGTGTCGATGACTGGGGATGGAGACACGTTCCGTCACTCGGAGTACGAAATGTGCCTCGTTTTCCGTGCCCGGGCTAACTCCTATCCCGAACACGATGCGAAATGTATGATATGTATGAATGCAAATAAGATACAGCCTAGTATGCACAATGCTGTGAAAATGAGATGTCTCGAAATACGTGCACACGGGCACGCAAACCGAGGCAAATGACTGAATGCGATCTAAGATACAACCTAGTATGCACTATGCTGTAAAAAAAGAGATGCCTCGAAATGCGTGCACACGGGCACGCAAATCAAAAAAATGACATACGCAATGCAAATGACATGGAAATGGGATATGGGCTTACACTAACATGAGAGAGTCTCAGCCACACTCACATAAGAGGCCGATGGATGAAAATGAAGTGCCTCAAAACGCGTGCACACGGGCACGCAAATCGAGGCAATGGCATACGCAATGCAATATGGCTAAAATGGCATATAGAATGCAACATGGACTTACACTAACATGAGAGAGCCTCAGCCACACTCACATAAGAGGCCGATGGATGAAAATGAAGTGTCTCAAAACACGTGCACACGGGCACGCAAATCGAGGCAATGGCATACGCAATGCAATATGGCTAAAATGGCATATAGAATGCAACATGGACTTACACTAACATGAGAGAGCCTCAGCCACACTCACATAAGAGGCCGATGGATGAAAATGAAGTGTCTCGAAATGCGTGCACACGGGCACGCAAATCGAGGCAATGGCATACGCAATGCAATATGGCTAAAATGGCATATAGAATGCAACATGGACTTACACTAACATGAGAGAGCCTCAGCCACACTCACATAAGAGGCCGATGGATGACAATGAAGTGCCTCGAAACGCGTGCACACGGGCACGCAAATCGAGGCAATGGCATACGCAATGCAATATGGCTAAAATGGCATATAGAATGCAACATGGACTTACACTATCATGAGTGAGCCTCAGCCACACTCACATAAGAGGCCGATAGATGAAAATGAAGTGTCTCGAAACGCGTGCACACGGGCACGCAAATCGAGGCAATGGCATACGCAATGCAATATGGCTAAAATGGCATATAGAATGCAACATGGACTTACACTAACATGAGAGAGCCTCAGCCACACTCACATAAGAGGCCGATGGATGAAAATGAAGTGCCTCAAAACGCGTGCACACGGGCATGCAAATCGAGGCAATGGCATACGCAATGCAATATGGCTAAAATGGCATATAGAATGCAACATGGACTTACACTAACATGAGAGAGCCTCAGCCACACTCACATAAGAGGCCGATGGATGAAAATGAAGTGCCTCGAAACGCGTGCACACGGGCACGCAAATCGAGGCAATGGCGTACGCAATGCAAATGACATGAGAATATGATATGGGCTTATACCAACATGAGAGAGCCTCAGCCACACTCACATAGGATGCCGATGAATGAAAATGAAGTGCCTCGAAATGCGTGCACGCGGGCACGTAAACCGAGGCAATGGCATACGCAATGCAAATGACATGAGAATATGATATGCAAACATGCCAATGGAATTTCAGCACTGAAATATGGGGGAAAACAGCCCTGAAATGAGGCGAAAACACACCCGATGCATGGAATCCCTCCCGAAATGCAAATTAGGCGCATAGAATGAACTACAGCTATACAAAGCATGCATAATTGGTACATGGAATGAAAATACAGAAGCAAGGCAGCCCCAAAATTAGCATTTTATTAGTACAAATCATGGCCAAACAGCAAGCGAAGATAGGGCAACAATGG
This sequence comes from Camellia sinensis, assembly GCF_055761805.1. Taxonomy (NCBI): domain Eukaryota; kingdom Viridiplantae; phylum Streptophyta; class Magnoliopsida; order Ericales; family Theaceae; genus Camellia; species Camellia sinensis. Next base: position 41,236,407 of record NC_138969.1, on the reverse strand, counting down.
CATGCAAAAATGGCCCTAAACATGAGATTATGAAGCAACTCACAGCTGCGGACCCCAAACAGGTTAGGGCCCTTCAACAACATTGAAGAGGGGCCCAAAATATGCACATTTACAGAACTGTAAAAACCCTAAAAACAAACATAGATATAGCTAAGCTCTTATGCAAGAAAAAGGGCCAAAAGGTGGCCAAAGAGGCAAGTGGTATATGCAAAGCCCAAACTGAAAAATTCCCTTCTACAACATTGAATAGGGACCAAAAATATGCATATTTACAGAACTTTAAAAACCCCAAAACAGTATACAAACATGCTAGAAATGCGATGCAAAATGAGGCTCAAAAGTGGCTATAACACAAAGTATACAAAATATTCATCAAACAGCCAAAGACCCTTAATGAAATATGAATAATGGGCCAAAATAAGACTATTTTTAGTTCTGTAAAATGACCAAAAACCGAAGCATAATGGGCTGCCAAAGCATGCAAAAAAGGGGACCAAAGAGGGATATAAAGGCAAGTATAGCATGGAGGTCCCAAACGGTGTTGAGCCCTTCTTCAATGTTGAAGAGGGGCTCAAAATAAGCCTATTTTTAGTTCTGTAAAATGCCCAAAAATGGAAGCATAATGGGCTGCCAAAGCATGCAAGAAAATAGCATCTAAGGAAGATATTGAAGCAAGTGCAAGATGGGGGGCTCAAATAGGGTTGAGCCCTTAAGAAAAAGTGAAAAAGGGCTCAAAATAAGGCCACTTTCAGTTAGGTCCGGAGCTCAAAGCAAAAAGCATATATGGTTAAGAAATGTTGCAAAAATAAGCTCAAAAAGGGGGAAATGGCAACTCACCCTTGTAGACCAATCTTTGGTTGCTTCTTGGACCAAGTTGCAGCACCTTTAGCCTCTGAGAAGCCCTCCTTGTTGCTGGAAATGGAGTGGTGGTGGTAGTGCTTGGTGGTGATGAAGGAATGGGGTAGAACTTAGGAGCTTTTGAGAAAATGAGAGAGATAGAGGGAGGTTTGGATGCCTATGCTTGAAGCAAATTTTTCTAACCCTTCAAACAAAGGTTGGCAGCTGGTTATAAGGACCAAAAGGAGGGGGAACATGGAGGGAAATACTGGGGGAAAAGGAGACAAGTTTTCCCCCAAAAATATCCCCCGGATCAAGATATTTTCTGGGGGAAACAACTATACAACTGTAAAGTACCAAGCACAAGGAACATGGCCGGCCACCTTTTGGACTTGCAGGTGGCCGGCCGGCCACCTCCCCTAGCCGGCCGGCTAGGGGTCAAAAAGGTCAACTTGCTTTAGTGGCCGGCCACCACAAAAAGGTGGCCTCCCAGGTCTCCTCTTCACAACCCTGTGGTTCGAATTTGGAAACTCTAAAACAGGAGAGAGAACAAGCCATTTTTAAGAGGGGTTCAAAAGGGTCAAATAGAATTTCTCGCCGGCCATAAACTTTTAGGGTCCTCCCATGTGTGTACAACACAAATATGTGGTTTGGGGTTGAAGAAAGTGGCCCCAAGGTGTTCAACATTGGCTCGGAAGTGAGAAAAACGGGCGCCGGAGGGCGAAAATGGAATATAATTGGTTGCTAAGATAATTGTTGGACTCCCACCCTCCAGTGACCTTCCTGGTGATGAAACAGAGGCACCTGCCAAAAATGAACGAAAACCGATGCAAAATGAATGCTCGGGGGCCAAAACACGCAGTTCGGGGTCCCGAAAATGGGCTGCTAAGCACCAAAAGTGGCATTCGGCCACGAAGTGGGTTTCTCAGACCCCAGTGTCCCTCAAAAGGGAGTAGAAAGGAAGTATGCCAAAAATCAGAACAAACGGAGATGGTTAGGCGGTCCCAAACCGAGGCACACGACCAACGGTCCCGAAAAATCGGAAATCGGTCTCCGAAATGGGCAAAATGGCCTATGGCCACAAAATGTAGCCCACGGCCACTGAGAGATGGTCTACGGGACCTCTCCCTCCCCTTAGGAAAAGAAACAGAGAAAACCGAGTCTGATTCGCAAACCGAGGCAAGGCACAGAAGAGGGTTCGGAAGTCCGGAGGCATGGCTCACGGCCGCGACTCTGAGACTTCTGAATGAGCACGATATGCAACGTCACCGAGCGCTCAATCGGTGATGTCTGAGTCTTAAGGTTGGTCAAAAATGGGATGTCTACACACATGTTCCCACTTCCATTCAAGAATAGGGAGAGGTTGAAGTAGACCGCCTGGTTTCTGATGTTCAGCCTTAACTTGCTGACACTGAAGACACTTGGACACATATTCTGCGATCTCTTTCTTCATTTTAGGTCACCAATAGGTTTGTTTCAAATTCGGATACATTTTATTGTTACCCGGATGCATAGCAAATACGAATCTGTGGGCTTCATCTAAAATCATCTTCTTTAGTTCCAGAATGTCTGGGACACACATTCGGTTTCGAAATCTCAACACTTCATTTACAATACTGAACTCTGCTTTCGGACTTGTCTCGAATTCATCAATCACTTTCTTGAGAAATTCATCCTGTTTCTGTTTCTGCTTAATTTCATCAATGATTGCTGGCTCAGCTGTAATAGCGGCTATCAATCCGCCCTGTTCACATATTACCACTTCAATTTCAGATTTCTCAAAATCTTGCAAGATCTCTCTCTGTTCAGTAAGCAAACAAGCCATACTCCCCGTTGATTTTCTTCTCAAGGCATCAGCAACTGTGTTAGCTTTCCCAGGGTGATACTGAATCTCTAGATCATAATCCTTTATCAGTTCGAGCCATCTCCTCTGTCGCATGTTTAACTCTTTCTGCGTAAAGAAGTATTTCAGACTTTTGTGATCCGTGTAGACTTCACACTTTGCCCAATACAGATAATGCCGCTAGATTTTCAAAGCAAAAACGACTGCGGCCAATTCTAAGTCATGTGTTGGATAGTTTTTCTTGTGCAGTCTCAACTGTCGGGAGGCATAAGTAATAACCTTTCCGTTTTGCATTAGCACACAACCCAAACCTTTATAAGATGCATCACTGAAAATTACAAAATTTTCCGTACCTGACGGTAGTGTCAACACTGGTGCAGTGGTCAATCTCGTTTTCAATTCATGAAAGGTAGCTTCTCTTTCATCATTCCATTCAAATATTTGCCCCTTGTGAGTCAGTTGGGTAAGAGGTACAGCTATCTTGGAAAAGTTTTTCACAAACCTCGTGTAGTACCTGGCTAAGCCTATGAAACTGCGAACCTTTGTTACATTTGTCGGTGTAGGCCAATTCACAATCGCCTCTATCTTCTGCGGGTCTATTGAAATTCCCTCATTGTTGATCACATGCCCTAAGAAAACAACTTCATAGAACCAAAACTCACATTTCCTTAGTTTAGTAAATAATTTCCTTTTCCGAAGTATTCGTAAGACCGTTCTTAAATGATGTTCATGTTCAAGTCTATCTTTAGAAAATATCAAAATATCATCAATAAAAACCACAACAAATTCGTCAAGGTAGGTTTTAAAAATTCGGTTCATTAGGTCCATAAATGCTGCCGGAGCATTAGTCACTCCAAATGGCATAACAAGAAGCTCAAAATGTCCATACCTCGTTCTGAATGCGGTTTTCTCAACATCCTCTGCCTTAACTTTCAGCTGATGATACCCGGATCTCAAATCGATCTTAGAAAACACCTGTGATCCCTGCAACTGGTCAAATAAGTCATCAATACGGGGTAGGGGATACTTGTTCTTTATTATTACCTTGCTCAATTCCCGATAATCGATGCACAGGCGTAGGGTTCCATCTTTCTTTTTCACAAACAGTACCGGCGCACCCCAAGGTGAAGTACTAGGTCGGATAAACCCCTTGTCAAGTAGGTCTTGCAACTGTTCTTTCAGTTCTTTCATTTCAACAGTAGCCATTCTATGGGGAGTTTTAGAAATGGGCTGGGTGCCTGGCATAGTCTCAATAGTGAATTCTATCTCCCTGTCTATCAATTCCCCTGGTAATATATTTGGAAACACATCTGGAAATTCTCTAACAATAGGGATATCATTCAATTCAACATTCACAGATTGTTCAGACAACACATAGAACAAATAACCCTGGCATCCCTTCCTGATTAGTTTACATGCTTTCATTGCAGATATCAAATAAGGTGGAGGCACTACCCCATTACCCATAAACACAATCTCTTTATGTTCGGGTGGTTTAAATACAACTCGTTTTGTCACACAATCAATGGTGGCACAATACTTGGTCAACCAATCCATGCCCAAAATTACATCAAAATGCCTAAAGTTCAAGGGCAGCAAATCTACATATAGGATAGCATCCTCAACACGCATATCACAAAACCGGTGTTAGATTCACACAATATAGATTCCCCAGATGGAGCTGACACATATAGCAGATATGATAGTAATTCTAAACATTTATTCAGTCTAGATGCAAATCCATATGTCACAAAAGAGTGTTTGGATCCGGAATCAATTAATACAAAAGCATCCGAATTACATATAGAAATAGTACCTGAGACAACTGCGTTGGCATTCCGTGTATCGCCTGGAACAAGCGCAAAAACTCTCCCCTGCCTCATGGTATCCCCGGTGGTAGTGGGTTTCAAAGTATTTCCTGGTTTCGGCATCGATGCAGTGGAACTACTAGCAGCTATTTTTCCCCCATTCTGATTACAATCTCGGGCCATATGTCCTTGTTTCTCACATTTGAAACAGGCTCCTGACACACGGTAACAAACTCCACGGTGCTTTCTGTTACAAATATTGCACATGGGAGCAGTGTCTCGGGAAGAATTTGAAGTATTTGAGGAGCCTGTATTTTGCTTTTTTGAAAATTTCTTCTTCGAAAAGAAGCCTTGTCTTTTGTTGCTTTCCCCGTTAGTTGTTGACTTGGTCTGTCTAGCTATGTTTGCCTCTGATATGATAGCCCTGTCTAGCACCCCAATGTAGGTCTCCAGCTTCAAGACATTCACCCTCTCTAAAATGTCACTTCGAAGCCCACCTTCAAAATGCCTCGCTTTCTTGTAATCGGTATCAATCACATGAGGTGCAAACCTGGCTAATTTAGTGAATTTGGCCTTATACTCGGCTACAGTCATACTATCTTGCCTTAGTTCCATGAACTCTGCTATTTTCCTATCCCGAACACACTGTGGAAAGTACTTGTTGTAGAAAATTTCCACAAATTTCGTCCAATCAACATCCCTATGGTTTTCTCGCATTAACATCCACCATCTTCTTGCCTTGTCTTCTAGCATAAAAGTGGCTAGAAGCACTTTCTGGGTCTCCGAGCTAGGGAATACTTCGAACAATTTTTTGATACCGAGGACCCATGCTTCAGCTTTCAAAGGATCCAATCTCCCGTGGAACTGTGGTGGTTTCATTTTCTTGAACTCTTTGGTGAGAGCTATGATTCGGTCATCATTCTGATTATCTGGCACAGGAGGTGTCGGAGGCGGAGGTGGAGGATGTGGCTGTTGCCACTGTTGTTGCCTCAATGTCTCTGCCATTTCCTGAATCAGTTTTTCCATTCTATCCAGTCTGGCAGTAGAAGATTCATCTATCTCATCACCTCTTGTCCTCACCATCTGATTAAACTTGCGTAATACTTTATACAAAAGATACACAAGTATGCATATACTAAGGAGCATATATCATCGAATAATTTGAAATGCAAGCAGTTCACAACTTATAACACATAGTCATTCATATCAAAACAGTTAAGCGTATTCTCGATGCTTCCGAGTTTATATTTATCACATGAATGCATCCTAGATCTTTTCTAGATGCTTATTGCTCTTTTGGACAAGTGTGTGAGTTATTAACTCGTGCTCTGATACCACTCTGTCATGACCCGAACCCGCCCCCGTGGGTTAAGGACATAACTGGCCAGTAATCATGAGATTACCTACGGCCTCAAACCAAACCGAACGTATTTTAACAGAGTTAATGGGGGCCAAACGGAAGCAGTTCAAAACTTTGTCCGTAGAGTTGTGCTCATGGCACATCCAAACAACCAAACACATATACATTAATAACTCACAACAGAAATACAGTAGCATAAGTTCTGTACAAACAGGATCATCCAAAAAATAATTCAACCCATGAAAACTATATACAGACATATGCAAAGTCCTCGCCAACATGAAAAAAATAACATGGCATAGCAGAAAGGCGAAGACGAGTCTCGTGCGTGAGACACTAGGGCTGACTCTCCAAAACTCGGTTGTTCCACACAGACTTCACTAGGGTTGGATCTGGACCTCTCTTGGCTCACCTACAAACACATGAATGAGCGTGAGCGATAGCCCAGTGAATAATATCAAATAAGAAGATACAAACGATATGTAGAACAACATACTCCGAACGGCGTTGGGCCCAATTCATATTTTTATTTAACATTTTTATACACAATTTAAGTCAAGTGACAGTGGTTTCAAACATACTGGCCTTTGGCCCATTTATCTTTCATTCTTGTCAAAACGGCCTCTGGCCCACTCTTTTATGTCCACACGGCCTCTGGCCCATTCATTCATGTCAAAACGGCCTTTGGCCCATCCATTCATGTCATATCAAACATTTGTCCATAATTCAAACTGACAACTTATAAGGCTTATAAGAAATAAGCAATTGGACAAATGACGAGTTTCAAATAACGATATTACTCGCAGTGGTCAGCTTGTGGATTTGCCCTGGAGCTTGATCATACACATCATATAGCAAATAAGGGTCACAACCGATTCAATCCATTCTTTAATTCATATATTCCTCTTTAGGCTCCATTCTTATGTCTTTAACTCAATTACAATGCTTAATGCATGCCTAAGAATGCTTGCAAGTGAAAAAGAATGGAAAACGAAACACATAATACACTTTCAAAATTTCAGAAAGCAGTGTCCCCGCTCGAGCGTGGACTTCCCCACTCGAGCGGACCCATGAGGTCTGCAAAAGTACTTGTTATGTCATTTTTACGCTCGAGCGTGGAACTTGGACGCTCGAGCGGAAGTCTATCCTACATAGCTCCCCGCTTGAGCATGGACTTCCCCGCTCTAGCGAACATCATGGTCCGCAGAAAATACTGGGAGCATGAAATTCACGCTCGAGCGGCGGTTTCCCCGCTCGAGCGGACATCAAATTTCTGGGTTTTCCAGAATGTGTTCTTGAGCTCAAATTCGCCATTTGAACCAAATTTATTGCATATGATGGCTCAAATCTCACATATGATTTTACTAACATGGTACCAACACCAAAGTACAACACAATAGAGTTCAATTTCACGAATTGATCACATGCATGCCCCAAATTAACTCAAACTCATGCATCCAAGGTTCCCATTTCTAATAAACAACATGCATGTCCATTTTGACTTTCATTTTCACTTCTAATGATGCAATTAGTGCTCATTCCCATGAAACTCAACAAAAACATGCTTGCATGTGGGATTACACTTCCAATCTTTCATAATTTACAATTTATATGCTAGATTTTGTGATTCCATAGGTATTCTTTACATGCATGCACATATCAAGCTTTCATTCCAACAAAACCAACTCAACTCATGCTCTTGGTTACAAACAAACCTTGAACACACAAGATTACACATTAAACTCATGAATTCAAGAATCAATTGCTTACCTAGAAGCCCAATCTATGGTTAATTGTTGAACTAGACTTTAAATATCCAAGCTTGAGTCAAAATTGCACAAGTCTCTCCCTTCTATCTCTATGGCCGGCTCTCTCTCTCAAGGCACCAAAATCAGATTTTTGAGTTCAAAAGAGGCAATGAGAGTGTATATGGCCTCACACATAAGGCCCCACTAACTATTATTTAATAACATTAAATAATTGGGCACTAAATCATCAATTTAATCAATTTAATCCGACTCGAATCAATTTTCAATTAAATTTCACCGTAGGCTCTAAAGATTACGCTAATCACAATGGTGCGATCAATTTCGGGTTCTGTGGCCGATAAGGCCCTCAATTTAATTTCCAAAGCAGATAATCAAACAGATATTCCTACGGTGAACAGATAGAAATTCAAAACCACATATTTTCACAAAATGGCACATGAAATCATATTAAACACATAATCATACTCAAATTAAGGACCAATTAGCATACTACGGAACAGGGGCATCACAGTCACGGTACTAAATCTGATCTCACGAAGTGCAATGCAAGACCGATAAATCACCAAAGAGTCCAAATCCGGCAAATCGTTTTGGAAAATTGATTTTTATAAAGAAGTGCCAAACGTGAACTGCTTTTCCCGATACAGAGTCGCCACCTAAATATTTTATTTTGGGGGAAATTTAAGAAACCCTGACTCGTGCCTAAGGCCACATGTCTGTCATCACCAAAGTTGCCTCGGCTCGGAAACTTGGGTACGAGAGGGGAAGGTCATGCAATGAGCACGCCCGCTCGCCCAATCAAAGATCGGCCTCTACTAAGCATAATATCTTATTTTTGAAAACACATGTGTTCTTATTCCGGTTAGTAACCTAGAGTTACTATATTATGCGCACAACAAACAAGTATAGACTAGATCGCGTAAGTTGGAACAAAACATTGCACGTTCGTTCGAAAAAAAAGGTTTGAAATTTGCTACTCGCAAGTAGGCTAAATCAGGGATTTGATGAATTGCTCCAATTCAAGTAATCCAACCTTCACCCACAGGCATTCAGGCAGTTATATCAAATAAGCAGTTAGCCTCATGGCAAGCATGCTTTCATGGCAAAAAATAACATTCATGCAGTATGCTAAAGCGTAAACACTCACAGTGTACTCCGAGCCAAAACAATAGCTAGTTAGTAATCACGCATGATCCTAGTTCATGTTAAAATGGCTAGTGCAACACATGCACAATGCAACTAGAAGTAGGCTCGGCTACTCTAAGATGGCATATGAGATGCAACAATTGATACATGTATTCAACTTGGAATTGAAATACGATGTAGTTTGTATGATGCGCCGAGCCCGGTGCATGCAATACAGATGAATGATGCACACATGCAAACATAAGTATGCTAATTGAAATATGCCCTAATCTAACCATCAAAAGCTGGTAAATAAAAGGGAGAAAGACGTGGGGTTGGAAGACATGCATCACACGTACGCACACTTGTTGCAAAATTTGCCCTCTCGACGGAGGGTCCGAATAAATAATACAAACCGATTAACTAACTAACTAACAAGCTAATTAATTATTACACAACGAAATTGAATAGCTAGCTACAACTAATTATTATAAAACTTCAACTAATTAACAAATTAATTAAGTTACAAAACCGAATGCTAATTAACAAATAAAGCATTTAAAAAAAGTAGACTAGGCCGCCTCAGCTCTGCCTTGAAGAAGAAAAGGATGCATGCTCGCACTCGGTTTCTTGCCTTGAAACACCTTCCGGTTGCTCTCAAGAGGCTCTGTCTGTAGGGTGTCCTTAAGAATTAGCTGCTGGATCTTACCAAAACCAGGCTGAGGAATGCACCAGTGGCTTGCCGGCCATGAGGAGCTGCTGCCGGCCACAAATGAAGATCTGCCGGCCATTTGCAAGGCACTGCGGGCCACTGGTGTGCTGTGACACCAAGCTGCAGCAGAACACAAAATAGAGGAAAGGGAGGGTCTCCCAAAGGTATGTACGCACTATGCCACTCCATATCACTTCAAAACATCAATGGAATGGGCATCATTGGATCCAAGACCATCAATTGCGCATCTCGATGCGTGATGGCCAAAGGTCCAACTTATGCAAATTCAATGTAAAATGAATGCACAAATAGACATATAAAGCCTAAAACTCTATCATGCGTCATCAAGAGCGTCGGCGACCAAGAATTGAGGCACGTTTCATCACTTGAAGTATGAAACGTCTCTCGTTCCTCGTGCTCGGATTAATACTTAATCCAAACAACAATGCAACACGAACATGGCAAACATGCAATATGACTTAAGCATGCAAACATGCAACTACATGACATATTCAATGCTATGTGATACGATTAACTTAACAAAGCTAATGATATGCACAATGCGCAATGCTAAGAACAACTAGCATACATAATGCAAATGGACAACATAGCATACACAATGCGATGTACATAGCATACTCAGTAAATTAAGGCATAGGGACACAACTCTCATACATAAGCAAGGAGTGACAATCATGATAATATGGCAATGAGGTAATCTCTGAAATGTCATGTAAATTGACGCCAAATCAAATAAACAATGCAAGCATAACATGCTAGGATGTTCAAAGCTTAAGACTAACCAAGGAGCTTGTACCAAGGCCACATGAATCAAACCCCGAAGGACCAAGGACAATCAAAACAGTCCTAGATCATGCCAAAATGAATCTAAAACATGTATGTACCAAGGCCAAAACAAGTCAACATGAAAGGCATAAAGCATGGTGCAAGTAAGGCCAATAAGGGGGATTGCACTACACCTATTTCAACCCAACATGGAATGACTTAAGCAACAAAAATCAGAGTTATATCATGGCATAATAACCCCAAATAAGCACTGAAATAATGGCTCACAAGCTAAAGCATGAAGGCATACACAATGGTCCATTCATGAGGCATAAAACACCAACTCTTCAAGGCATTGAAAGCATGACAAAGGCAAGTGTATGACCATGAAATATGCACTGATACAACATTTCAAATGATGCCAAAGCATGCAAACATCACAAGTTAAGCATGCCAGCTCCCTCAAAACTCAAGGCTAGTCAAAGCATTTGCTCTATAGCCATACTAAACATGAGTGATATGAACATGGCAGCCAAAAACAGTCATAGAACAGCCCAAAATATGAATAAAATCATACTGGAGCATAGCAAAAATATTCTAGAATGATGAGCCAAAACATCATGCATACAAAGCTAGTAAGCAAGATTTGTTCTACAAGTACATGAGCCACTCAAGAGACTACCAAACCAACTTTAGATAGAGTTATGATATGCCAAATGATGATAAAAAACCCACTGGAATGGAGCCAAAACATACAAGAAAGACATGCTACTTTGATGAGCCACAAATGGGATTACACTACACATACACGAAGCATGCAAAAGGTGACCAAACCAACCATGGACAGAGCTAAGGCAGGTCCTAAAAGTCAAAAAAAAGTGCCTAAACTAAGCCTCAAAAGTAAAGGGATACATGCTCCTTTGATAGGCCAAAAACTCAAGTAAACAAAACAAAAAGAGAGGAGGGTCACCCCCCTCTGGTTTTAGGCCTCAAAACCACATGCCTACCACTGAAAATTCCCTGGATTTTAGTGGCTAAAAGGCCAAACAAAGACTAACTCAAAGGCCTTAAAGCATGGCACAAAACAAGGCCAAACAAGGAAAACAAGAGGGTAGAACACCCTAAACACCAAAGAGACCTTAAACAATCATCAAAAGCACTTAAATACAGAACTTTTTTCAGTTGAAAGTAAGGCCTAAAACAGTATGCAAGCATGTCCAAAATGAGATACAAATAAATGCTAAAAGGGGGAATATACTCACCCTTGAAGCTCAACTTCGAAACCAGCAACCTCAGGGGGCAAAAACCAACTTTCAGAGCTCAAGTAACACTTCCAAAAACCTCATCTCAAAGATGGTGGTGTATCACTAGGTGGTGTAGTGCAAAAGTGGAAGAAAAATGGACTTTTAAGGCACAAAACAACAACAATATAGAGAGAGAAAGAGAAATATATAGAGAGAGTGTAGACACCCCATTTTTGACCGTCCTCAAGACTTGGACGTCACCGTTTGAACACTCGGTGATCATCCATGTTCGCATTCATTTTGAGTTCTCGGAGGTCTCGGCTACGCGCCTTGCCTTAGGATATCTCGACTTGCTTGTTTTGTGTTTGGTTTGGCACCAAACACTTGTTGTTTTGCTTCTGAGGGTAGGGAATGGCTTGTTGGCCATCCCCACACCTCATCGGCCATGGCTTGAGGCCACCGGCCCTGTTTTGTTGCTACCGGCCATTGGTGATGGTCGGTCGGCACTCTTTATGGTCGGCCGACCATTGTTTTGGTCAATTTGTTGTTTTTGGCTGGCCGACCATTATTCATTTGCTTTTGACAGATATTTTATGCCACCTGTGATAGCTGGCATCCACAATGCCCCCCCTCCATACACGTGTATGAAGGGATTTCCCTCTTGCTTAGCTTGTTTTGTAAGCTTTGCAAGATTGGAATTCCTATAAAGGAAGGGCTTCTCCTCCCTCCTCAAGGGTTCCAAAAATGTTCTAGAGGTCTGAGATTAGGGTTAGAGAATTCTATATCTATCTATCTCTATATCTCCCTCTCCTTTTGATTTGTGTGTGCTAAAAGGTGTTTTGTTCTTAGTTTTGCACTAAGTCACATAGTATCACACCATACCTTGGTTGCTGAGGTGCCAAAGGGTTGTTCTTGAAGTTTTTGAGCTGGTTTTGACCCAAGGAAGGTGCTGGACTGGTCTTCTTGAAGAAGGTCTACAAGGGTGAGAGCTATTCCCTTTATTCCCCATTTTTGCATAGGCTTTTAACCTATCTTGCATCCATTTTTAAGCTTATCTATAAACTAAGAAAATTTATGTTTTTACCAGGTTTTGATCTTTGTTAAGGTCTTTTTGAGGTTTGGGGTTGTTCCCCTCCTCTAAGGCCTTGTTAGGCCTTGTTTAAGGCCATACCTTTTGGCCATTATTTTGAGCTTTGCATGACCTCTCTACCACTAAAATCCAGAGGATTTTCAGTGATGGAGAGGTGGTTTTGAGGTCCTAAATAGGAGAGGGTCATCCCCTCTCCATGTTGTCTTTGATGCTTGCATAAATGGCTTGTGTTGTAGCATGTGTGCCTAGCTTGCTTTAGCTCCATTTCAATGCATATTAGGCTTTGTTTTGCCATGATATAGCACTGTTTTAAGTTGGCTTAGACATGCCTTGTATGCTCCATACACTTGTCTTGTAATTCCATGTTTTGGCCTTAACATGCATCATGTTGTAACATGTGTTTTTAGCATGATTTTGGCTTAGCTTTGTGAAGCTTTTATACATGTTTTGGTGTGCTTGAGGTCTGATTTCAGTTGTTTGGGTCATCTATGACTTGCTTTGCATAGCTATCATACAATCTAGCTTGTAGGCTTTGAGTATTGGATTCTCTAGCATGCTCTACTTGCATCATTTCAGTGGTTTGGCATCACTTATAATGATATTTCAGTCCATATAGCATGCTCAAATACTTGCATTTATCACCTATTCTGTGTTTTGGATAGTTTGTGTTTTATGTTCCATGTTTGGACCTTTGTGTATGCTTCCATGCTTAGACCATTTAGACGCCATCTAAGTGTGTCCTTGGCCTTATTTTGGTCTGTCTCGGGACTGTTTTGAGTCCCTTTGGCCCTTTGAGGCTTGGTTGACATGGTCATGGCTTCAGCCCCTTGGCTAGCCTTGAGTTTTGGACCTTGTTGCACGCCTTATTCGCATGGTTTGGTTGGTTTGGAACCATCATTAACATGATTTCTGAGTTTATCAATGCTTGCCATATGTCCATGTTCATCCCTTTTAAGTGTACTTAAAGTTGCTTCTTTATGCTTAAGTATTGGACCATGTATGCATGCATGTTTTTATGTAAATTTGCTTTCACGTTCTTAGCATTTTGGCCACTAATTTGGGCTTATTTGAGAGCTGCCCATAGTAGTTTAAGATCATCCCCGCATGTTGTTGCATGCTTGCCTAGTATGTTGTCACATACTTGTTGCATGTTTAGTGAATTAAATGTTGTAGCATGCTAGTCCAATTGTGCCTCGTTGTGTACTTAATCCATGACATGTTGTTGCATGCTTAGGTTGTAATGCATTTGGCATGCATTCTCTCTTTTAGTCACTTAACATGTTGTTACATGTTTGTATGTTGTCACATGCTTGTATGTTTGCATGCTTGTTCACATTTTCATGGTGCATACTTAGCTTCCATGCCTAGGTTGCATTGCATTGAGCATGCATGCCTTGCCTCTTTATCGAGCATGATAGAGGTTGGGTCTCTTGTGTGTTTGTATGCATTTCATTTGACTTCAAATGCACAACTTGACACCTTGGACCATCATGCATTGAAATGCGTGATTGGTGGCCCAAAGGTTGAGAGCCAAACTCCCTTGAGTTCATGACATGATAGGGAGGTTGGTTGTGCAAACATTTGCTTTGAAATGCATTGCCATGTCTTGTTTGCCCTCTGCTGCTGCAAAAACGGGATTCTGCAGGCATAGATGGCCGACCAACCACATTGAGTGCTGGCCGACCACAAATATCTGGCCGAGAGCTACATTCATGGTTGATGACCGCTTTTCCATGGCCAGTGACCATTCCTCTTGGCCGGTGGCATCCCACAACCCTCATGAAGTATTTCAGAAGCATCCTTGGGACTTGTGCAGTCTCCAGAGAAGAAAAACAGTGCAAACAGAGGCAACAAGAGTATGGCGATGGATTTTCTAGCGGAATCGAGCACGCACGCATTCACCCCTCTCCCCGAGGATATTTTATTGCTTTCAGTAGCTTAATTAATTTGATTAGTTAAGTGGTTATGTAAATAATTAATTAGCTTGTTAGTTAGTTAATTTGTATTATTCTTTCGGTCCCTCCGAGGGAGGGCAATTTTGTAATAACGTGCGTGTGTGTGATGTATGTCTTCCAACCACCATTTCTTTCTCCCTTTTACTTAACCGCTTATGATGGTTAGTTCTAGGGCATGTTTCAATTAGCATCCTTATGTTATGCATGTTTGCATCATTCATCTGTATTGCATGCACCGGGCTCGGCGCATCATACTAATCGCATAGTATTTCAAATTCCAAGTTGAATACGTGTATTGAGTTGTTGCATCTCATATGCCATTGTAGATTAGCCGAGTCTATTCTAGTTGCATTTCGCCTGCGATGCATTAGCCATCTTAACATGGACAGGATCATGCATGATTGCTAACTAGTTTCTTGTTTTGGCTCGGAGTACACTGTGAGTATTTATGCTTTAGCATTTTACATGTGTGTAAGTGTTAACATGACAGCATGCTTACCATGAGGCTATATGCTTATATGATATACCTGCCTAAATGCCTGTGGGTGAAGGTTGGGTTGCTTGAATTAGAATAATTTGCCGAAACCCGTGTTTTAGCCTACTTGCGAGTAGCAAACCTCAATCCATTTTTCCAAAACAAATGAATATGCGATACTTTGTTCCAACTTAGGCAATCTAGTCTATACTTGTATGCTGTGTGCATCACATAGTAATTCTAAGTTAAATTGCCGGAATAAGAACGCATAATATTTTCAAAACTAGATATCATGCTTAGTACAGGCCGATCTTCGGATGGGCGAGCGGGGGTGCTCATAGTTGACCTTCCCCAATCGTACCCAAGTTCCCAAGCCGAGGTAACTTTGGTGATGACGGACACATGGCCTTAGGCAACGAGTCAGGGTTTCCTAAATTTCCCCAAAATAAATATTTAGGTGGCGACTCTGTGTCTGGCAAAGCAGTCCATGTTTGGCATTTCTTTCTTAAAAATATGTTTTCCAAAACGATTTGCCAGATTTGGACTCTTTGGTGATTTATCAGTCTTGCATTGCACATTGCGAGATCAGATTAAGAACCGTGACATTTGAGTTCGAACTGTACTAAGCCCAAATGAACAAAACGGGATTCCCTCCCGGGGCATTCGGGGACATTTACAGTTTCTGGCAACTCTGCTGGGGAGTTAGAGAACTTGACTCGAATTCATGATATCTTGTTTTGACTACACTCACGTGTTTTTTTTGCATTGCATTTGCATTGGTGCGCCTAGGACACCGTGTTTGCCATCTGCTATTCCTGAACGGTTTGTCAGAGGCTCGCTTTAAGAAGTGTGCTATAAGGCTGATCGGTTACGGGCTCTGCGACGATGGGAACACAAACCTCAATTTTATCGGGGCACCCTTTTTGACCATTCGACCTAGTGCATATTCGGAATCCATAGTGACCATTCCAAGCTAGGACAGGTTGCTTACCCGATCATAGGTTGTTTGAAACTACTGTGTGCGTAGTGAAAACCCTAGCTCCTGACAAAATAGGATAGGGAAACCCTATCCCAACATAGGGGTGTTTTTGGCTCTCACTTGCTTGCTATGTGCTTTTAGAGTTGGCCTCTACAGGGAATGCACGTATTAGTTTGCAAGTATGGGTATCAGGCCTGCGGGCATCAGTGTCAGTGTTTTGAGAATCAGTAGTATCTGCGGGTATCAGATTCAGTTTTGGGGCAATAGTTTTGGGGAACAGTGATCGGTGATCAAATACAATTGTTCAGTTGTGCTTATGATTGTTTGGGTAAAATTGGTTTGAGCTGCTGCCTATTTTCTGTTTCAGGGAGAAAGGGGGAGTTTCAGAGATCTAAGTTCAGAATAGCTAGTGTTCTCCTTCGCCGAAGCAAGGTAGATATTTGATCAATCAAGTCACCAGTCACATCACCTCCGTTCAGTTCAGCGGATTTATGCTGTCACAGAATTCAGAGGAAGTTGTGGTTATGACAGCCGCACTTAATCAAGGGATCATCTTATAGGGTGAGACCGATGTTGAGATATCATACCCACCCAGGTCGCTTGCTACGCGCCAGATCTGGGAACCCCAGTTGTTTCAAGCTCGTGAACCCACCACATTTGAGTTAATGGGAATGATCGGTGACCTCCAGAGATCTGTGGCTGACCTAGCCTATGGGATGTCGGCCCCGCCACCAACTGCATCATATGCCGGGAATTTCATGCCGCAAGAGCCCCAACTACTGGGGCGAATTGTAATTGAGCTTAGCCAACCGGAAGCTGTCTTGAGCTCCAGCAATGATATGTCAACAACAACAAGGCCTCACTCTGATCAGGCAACCCAAACTGTCCACCAAGCTGACGCAAGTGGAAAGGACAAAACGAAGGTAGACGCAGATCCCTATGCACAACTCCAGCAAGCCATTGAGGCTCTGAAAGCCGGGGGATTGAATGAGTAACAAGTACTCTCGGTCGTGGCTAAGACTGTGGGTGATGTCTTCCCTACTCAGGCCGAGAGCAGTGCAAGCCAAAGGGAAAACCGGGATAAGGCCCGTCATAGCCGAACAGTTCCTTCCCATTCTAATCCTGCACCTGGAAAAGATTAGAGAGCCAAGGCAGCACCTGTCGATCTTTTTGCTAGTGCGCCCAGCAAAAGTCCACAGACTTCGAAGTACCTGCCCCGAGGGCATAGGGTTTTTCATGCCCTTTACATGCCTTTGTCTAAGGCATTTCAAATCCTTGCGAAAAAGGGACATCTTAAACCCCTTGAGCCTCGACCTCTCCCTGCTCATCTTCCACTGGGTCATGATGCTACCCAGTACCGTGCGTACCACCAACAAACCGGTCACACCACCGACAACTGCTTCCGCCTTCGCCACGAAGTGCCAGATTTGATTGACAATGAAGCCATCCTCCCGCCCAGCTCAGCGAAGTCTGTCACCACTAAGTTTTTGGACTTCGAAGATAATGCGAGTATGTGATCAGGGGTTGGCTCACCCGCGGGCGGTGCTCATTTTACTTCAGATGCGGCATGTGGCGCGCACTATTTTGAGCATCTGCGAATGCTAACTTTTGTAGTCTCTGACTTTGGTATTGAGTCAGTTCTGTGGTTTTATTTTGAGTCTGTCTTTTTGTTTTGAGTTAGTCTTTTTGCTTAAAGGTCTGTCTTGTTGTATCGAGTCAGTCCTGTTGTATAGGGGTCGGGTGATCCTGGGGTTGTTACCTCGGACACCATTATCATTTTTGTGCTTGTCTTTTCCTTTCTTTTGAGTCTGTCTCTACTGTGGAACCATTTGCAACCAAGAAATTTGATTGAAACAGCTGTGGCTGTCATGCTTTTGTGCTTGTTGCTACTTTGACCCTGTTATGCCAACAATGTTCAGAACGAAGTGGAAGTGCTTTTCACTTATTCTTCTGTGCCTCGAACTCATTGCATTGACCTAAGTTTTCCAAAACTTTTCAAACATTGTGATGAAAACGAAGAGGAAGGAATTCCTCGGGATTTGTAAAATTTGATCAATTGAGAGAAAGAGAGGCATGCTAAGCCCTTAATGATTGAGATCATGTTTGTTAATGTGAGTACTGAGAAGGATCCTGACTTAATCCAGATTGGTTCTGCACTGTCTCCAGCGCGAGCGATTCGTTACTTTCCTAAAAGTTTTCAAAAAATGTTTTGCACGGTCCTGCGAAGACCTGTGTGGAATCGCTCTTGAGATTATGCAACTTAGGATCGCTCTCAGCCTCAAGACTCGACCCCTCACTTTCAAACCTTGAACTTTGATTCAGAATGTTCAATGGTCAACCACAATGTGAGGCCTGTCTGGCCAGATTTGAAGCAGCCTGTGAACTAGGGGCAAGAAAAGTCAGACCAAGAAGCTTGTGAAGCTAGATTAGGAGCACCCCTCGAACTAGGGGCAAAAGATGCCAGATTGTGCTTGAAGAGCCGAAGATGGATCATTCCACAAATCAATAAAGAGTGGCAAGAATGCCAAATCCCAGAACGGGAGAAATTGGATTCAGATGACTTCGAGATCTCAAAAACCATTTGACATGGACAAAGCTACACTTTTACCCTTGAAAGGCTCGCTGGGCCCGGAAGGGCGACCCAGGCAAAAGTTAGAGCAGAGAAAAAAGAAGAACAAAAAAGAAAAAAGAGAAAAATTCAAAAAAAAGAAAGAAAAAAATGAAGAAAATAAAAAGAAAAGAATTGAAAAGAAGAAAAGAACAAAGCTCGCAAGGTTGAAAACCCGAAAGGGCGGCCTTGGCAAAAGTTAGAGCGTAAAAGGAGAGGTTAATACCCGAGTGTCCCTTAACCGGAACTACATAAGGCTTGATTCCCATGTTTGGGATACATAGGCAACTTCATCCTGAAGTCCAGCCACAAACACTTCGAAATCGACTGTGTCCATGTAATGGTTTTGATTATCTTTGTCATTCCTGTATCTGAGAGTTCAGTTGTGACCATCGTTATGAGGATTGATTACAATGCACTGCGGTGCCATCCAAGCAAGGGGCAACTTTCCGTTGCCAATGCGCCGCGACGCCATTCAAACAAGGGGCAACTTTCCATTACCGTGCAGTACCGTTCAAGCAAGCGGCAATTTTCCATTGTTATGGATCCAAGGTTGCGCATCTTGAGAGTAGGTACCATGCTTGTTGAGTAGTGACCGTTTGTAAAAATACTTTTTGAGAATTTTTACTGAGGTTGACTAATCTTCTTGAAAATTATTCCATATTTCAAAAAAAAAAGGGAAAATTTTCAGTGCTCATAGCCTGACTTGCATGATTTTAAATCAGAAAATCGAACAAGTGTGTTAATCTAACTCTCATATTGATCAAAATTGTTTTAGTAGAAAACCAAAAAATGGTCAAAATGATGAACTAGGGGCACAGTTGAATGAGGCTTCTTGTCTTTTCCTCGCTATCCGTGCGTTTGCCAAAAAGGGCACTCTACCTGCCAGAGAAGCACACAGTTGTAGCTAACAACAAAGGGCCGAAAGCTCTCAACATCCTCCGAGCAACGAGGTATCAAGCCAAGTGCGAAGCACGAATTCAAGTGGATCAAGATACTCCACTCCTTCGTCTGGGGCATCGACTAAATGACACCGGAGGAGATAACCGCGTGCTAATAGTGTTGGGCATGAACCCACAACCTTTTGTTTATCCATCAAACCACCCAGGGGAGGGATAAAAAATGAGAGATTGAAGAATAGAGAGATGTGCGCTGAGAGAAAAAGTGAGAAAAAAGGCTTTTTCAAGAAAAACAGAGATTGGGTGCCAGAGTGATATGAGAATCACAAATAAGAAAGGGTGGAAAACAATACCCGGAGAAACTGGCCTCTCGCTTTTGTGACACGTCCGAGTGTCGTGTCTTTTGTTTGTCTCGATTCTTGTCTTGAGTCGTTTCAGGTGTTTGTGTTTGTCTTTAGGTTGTATCCCTTTTGTCTTCTATTGTTGAGTCATTTTTTGCTGTGCTCAGTCATAGGCTCAATACCTGATTGAGGACTCATTTCTCGATTTTCAAAATGAATCGCTTCGTGCTCAGAGTGCTGTGCCATTCTCCACGTTTGTTCTTCCATATTTAGAGCATCAGAGTATGTTTCGACTTTCGCCAATCCCACCTTCGCATCCCGTTTGTTCGGATCGAACTATTTGTTCAGAATTAGCTGTATGCCGAATAAACCGAATGCTGTGTTATGGGCTGTGAGTTCAGAATGAGCAAGGTTCAGAATGGGCTGTGTATTCAGAGTTAGCAGTGTCCTGCATGGGCCGTATGACCAAAATGAATAGAGTACTGTGTTACGAGCGGTGTGTTCAAAGCGAACACTCTATATGTTGAGCATATTGAGAACTTGTGATTAGTTCCATTTCCAGTGCCTTCCGGTGTTGATTTTGCAAAGTCACACCTGTATTACTTCAATTCACTTATCGAGTTGTTGCTCATTTGTTTATCGAGTTGTCGCTCATTTGCTTATCGAGTTGTTACTCATTTTGCTTATCGAGTTGTCACTCATTTCGCTTATCAAGTTGTTATTCATTTGCTTATTGAGTTGTTACTCATTTGATTACCAAGTTGTCACAATTTTGCTTATCGAGCTATTGCTCTTTGCTTATCGAGTTGTAAACTTGTTAAGGTTTGATTTTTGCTTATTGAGTTACTTTGTTACGTTGGTCTACCTGACCCGGCAGTACATGCATGTTCAAATTCCATTCAATTGCATTGTTATGTAATATGATGCGATGCGATATATGAAATATGCGATGCAACACCTTTTTTCAGGAAAAAGTTTGTTTCGTTCCTTCATCTTTTCAAAATACATAGTTTTGAAGAAAACAAGACCTGCATGCGGCAGTATAATGTGCTCAAGCCACCAGCAAAAAGAAAGGAAAAGCAAAAAAGAAAGGGAAAAGCAACAAAAAGTCTGAACAAGACAAGGAAAAAGAAGAAAAGCAGAAAAAGTCTAGATCAATGTCAAATGGTCTCAGGCATGAGAGTCTGTCCTCGTCCTCTTCCTGGACGAAGGTCCAGGAGCATCGTCGCCGACTCCACCATCTGAGCTCGAGCCCGAATCATCTCCGGTCTCATCCTCCGATGACTCTGCTCCGCCTTTGTCTTGGACTCATCATCGTCCGGAATCGGTGCCCGTGAGTTGCTCCCAACATGAGTGCGCCCCGCTTTGGTGCGGGGGTGTACTGCGGTCCTTCGCCTTACTCTCCCTCCTCCTCATGTGGATGCAGATGGTCCTGCTACAGCACCGCCCGCAGCTGACATCTGGAATGGGGGCTGAAAAAGACAAATGGTAAATGCATCAGCAAAGCAGAGTATGAATACATAATACAGTGTGTGAGTACAATGTATGAGTGTTGTGAGCAGTATATCAGAACAGAATACAGTGTGTGAGTACAGTGTATGAATACCGCGAGCAGTATATCAGAACAGAATACAGTGTGTGAGTACAGTGTATGAATGTCGCGAGCAGTATATCAGAACCGAATACAATGTGTGAGTACAGTGTATGAATGCTGTGAATAGTATATCAGAATAGAATACAGTGTGTGAGTATAGTGTATGAGTGTTGTGAGCAGTATATCAGGACAGAATACAATGTGGGAGTACAGTGCGTGAATGCCGTGATGAACACTGTGAGCAGTCTGTGAGTTACAAGGTGTTAGATGCCGTGAGGGCCGCGTATCAAGTGCTGTGTTGATAATGCGATCCATTAGATTATGAAGGATTTGAGATTATGGTTGAAAGAGCTTACCGGGATACTGTAGATAGCCAGCAGGTCGAGGATCCACTGTAGCATCCCCATCACCGAGGCAGTCAACTCCAAAGACTGGCGAGTATACTCGGCAGAAGTCTGCAAGAGTGTTAGAAACATCAGTATTTTGCGGAATATCAAGAAAAATGAAATGAAATGACTGTACAAGATACGAAATGCAGTAGTGCATACCAGAGGCAAGCTGTAGAATCCGACTAGCTCGTGATCAGGCGGAGGGGGAGCAATGGGGATCTGGTAAGTCTCCCCACCCTACCCTCGGTAGGTCATCATCGTAGGTAAAGCTGGCCACTCGCCTCTCTGTTCTCTCCGAGATCCGCTCTTGCTGCGAGCCCGAGCCCGAGCCGTCCTCCGTACTCCTACTCCGACTCCGACCGCTGGTGCCGCAGGCCTCTCCCTCTCAGATCGACGAGGACCGGTCAGAGGTGGCATCAGATAGGCCTGGATATACTCAGTGTAGTCGCCCTTGCCTTTGAATCCCTCGGAGTCCCAGCCGATTGTGTAGTCTATTATCTCCTCCAGAGTGTACCTCTCTGTCTGCCTCATGGTCGTAAGAGGCAGCTCCGGAACTGTTTGCTCTGGCACGCCTAAGGTCTGCCGCAAGAAGCGCTCACCCAGGTACCAGGCGCGGTAGACGGTGCCCTCTAATAGAACTCTGAATCGGGCCGTCTCTCAGGCACCAGCATACCGGTCCCGAACTGCGTCAGGCAATGGAGCCCAAGGCTGCCAGGTAATCTACAAATACAATACGGTTTGTTACCTACTGATATTGAAAGAACAATGCAAAGCGAAGCTTAAATGAACTATAATGTTTAACATACCTCGGCTACGGTGATGGTATCAAAGTAGCGGCAGAAGAAAATGAGGGACTTCCGTGGTCTCCGCTCGCACCTCACGTCGAAGCGGTGAGAGAATGGAACGCCAAGGGGCATCTCCTCGTCTGGCACTGGGGCAAGCCTCGGGAAGTAGGCATACACCCACAATTGTGCAGTATGATAGAATAGATATGAGCAGTATATAGATATGAGCAGTATACAGATAAAGCAGTATGCAGATAAAGCAGAAAGCGGTATATGTAGTGTAGCGTGCAGAGTGTACAGTGTGTGTAGTGTACAAATAATGTGAAACAGAATTGAAAAGACAGAAAAGGGAATATGTACCTCCCACGCTCGCTAGTAGCCTCCGAGCAACTGTACGCTGAGGCGGGAGGACGAACTCATGTAGCCATAGAGAATGGCCAAGCCTGCGCCACCCTAGTCATAGCAGCGGATCTGTGTCACATCCACCAGTGCGCTCAGCAGGTAGAGGGCGATGGTGTTCGCCTGGTCGGCAAACAGAGTGGTCCCCAACAAGAACATGATAAAGCCACGAGCGTACTGCTCCTCCTCCTCTTGGGTAGTAGGTGCCTGGATCCGAAAATGGTCCTTGAACCATGAATATCTCACAAACCCTGCCCGAGCGAGAGGTGGCTGAGCGCCGAGTAGGTACATCTGAGCGGTGTCCCACTCGTCCATGTCTGTATCGAAGGGGATCAGATCACCCCCCATTCCGATGCCTGTAAGCATGGAGAAGTCGAAGGGAGTCATCGCCATCTCCCCGGTGGCAGAAAGGTGGAAAGAGTCGGTGGTGTCCCACCACCTCTCCACCAGAGCGGCAAGGAGGGGCCTACTCGCAGTGAGGCGCGAGAGTCCCATGCAAAAAGTCCCGAAGCCAGCTCGGTCAACGATGCGATGAACCGCGTCAGGTAGCTCCATGTACCAACTCCTGGCGGCAGTATTCCCATACCCTTAGAAGGCATGGAAATCTCCCTGTGGTCAAAACAAACAGTCGTAAAGCGGTGTTACAAATACAGTGTTGAATGTGCCCAGAATCAGTGAAACACAACGTGTGTACACGTGTTCAGATTCAAACAGGCATCAAGTGCAAGTGTGCTCGCAGTGAACTCCATTATATGGTGTATCAGTGTGTTTGAACGGTACAGTGGAAGATATAGCGTGTGTGCACGTGTTCAGATTCAAATAGACATCAAGTACAGGTGTGCTCATCGGGAACTCCAGCATACGGTGTATCAGTGTGTTTGAGAGGTTTAGTAAAAATGCAATGTGTGTGCACGTGTTCGAATTCAAACAGATATCAAGTACTGGTGTTTTCGCAACGAACTACAGTATGCAGTGTACTAGTGTGTCTGAGTTAAGCAATTAAAGAACAAGTTTGACTATCGCAGTTATATGTTCTACATTGCAGAAAATGAAATTGAGGAGGAGTGTACCTCGGAAGCGCTGAAGGACAGGTGTGACTCTGGCTCGCGCAGTAGAAGCTCCGGTGCCACACCCCTCGCAGAGTTGCTGAAGTGGCGGATGCCGTCGGGAGGCAATACGTGAATCGCCAGCCTGTAGGTTGCCGGATCGAATGGCCGGATATGAAGAGGCAGGAGCTCGGCCTCGGGATCCATGTCCATCTCCGGGGGAGCCCCACCCTGTGGTATGTCGTCTGCCATCTTGAAGAGAGTGCAAAAATGGCCGGAAGTGCGAAAACTGGCCAAGAATGTGAAAAGTCAACTGAAAAGTTAACCCCAAGAGGGTGAAAAATGGACAGAAAGCTCGGAGTGCAAAAAAGGCACGAGAATCAAGGTAAACTCAAGGGAAACAAGCCCCAAGTGGTGGAAATCGAGAAAAATACACCAAAACCAAGATTTATTCGATTCAAAATGTGCGAAATGAGGAGGTGTTCGCGAATCAAACGACGAAACGGGCTCAGAAACCGAGGAAAAACGAGGAATGAAGGTTGGAAAATAACCTAGAGAGAGAGGGGAGAGATTTTCGACCAAGAGGCAAGTGAAGAAATAGGGCTAAAAGCCATATATTTAAAGACCCGTGGCCAATTGACAAAACTGCCCGGATATAGACATTTTTGGCCAGTCGGCCAAATAAATGGCCGATGGCCTTGTTTTGTGGCCGATGGATGACCGGAAGTCTTCCCCGGTGGCCGGTGAACCTCTTACACCCTTGTTTGGGTCATTGATGTGGTTTGGGACCTTCTTTGCTCAACACAGTGCAAGAGAGTGTATTTCCGAAGCTTGACCGGCCTTCGTGTTGACCTCGAGCCGTGTCTTCTGTGTGTGGTACTTGATACCTATGCGGTGTATCCTTTTTGTCTCTTGCGAGATTCGAAAGTTACTCCACATGCGCTACGTTACAACGTTTTGTCGTAAACGCGCGTGGGTTATATGTGCTTTCACTCGCATTGTTATGCATACATTTTGTGTGTTGTCGCACACGCCATGCTTGCATTGTTATGCATCTTCTATAGGTAACATTGTCATGCATACCTCACATGCATTGTCATGCACTCCTACTCGCGTTATTATGCACATATGTTGTGCGTTGTCACGCACGCCACACTTGCATTGTTATGCATTTCTCTATCTTGCATTGTCATGCATGTCTCATTTGCATTGTCATGCATTTCTCTTATCTTGCATTATTATGCGTGTTTCATTTGCATTGTCATGCATCTCTCTACTGCATCATCTAGTATGCCTATCAAATTGTACATAGCATACATTACATTCCATTGCATATAGAATGTATATATTGCATTGTAGTTTGCATGCATTTGCTGCATATCCATCTATGGCTTGCGCCTTTCCATGATGAGCTTGGTTTGGTATGTGCCCATACTTTTCACGTTGAAGCACGATTATGATATTATGTGTACGCACCTAGTGTTGAGGGTGACGGCACCGTTTCCGTGTTAGGCGTGGTTTGTTTGTGTCCATGCTTTTCCTAGGCAAGATATGTTTCGGCCGCACGCCTTATCCATTCCATCCATTGCATACAGAATATAGGTTGCATTGTTTTGCATCCTCTTGTCCACCCGCGTTGTTTCGCATTATTAGGTTGCATTGTCTTGCATCCTTCCATCCACCCGCGTTGTTTCGCATTCTTAGGTTGCATTGTCTTGCATCCTCCCGTCCACCCGCGTTGTTTCGCATTCTTAGGTTGCATTGTCTTGCATCCTTCCGCACACACATTGCATGCGTTGTCGCGTTATGCTTTACTTATATGTGTTCAAGTTTCTATACACATTGGATGCGTTGTCACGTTATGCTTTACTTATGTGTGTTCAATTTCCTATACACATTGCATGCGTTGTCGTGTTATACTTTACTTATATGTGTTCAAGTTTCTATACACATTGCATGCGTTGTCGCGTTATGCTTTACTTATATGTGTTCAAGTTCCTATACACATTGCATACGTCTTCGCGTGTGTTTTACTTACATGTGTTTATACACCCTTTTGTATCTACTACACTATCACCTCATTGCACTGTTTTGTGCACCCCCTTGCATTTTGCATGCATTCAATCGCGCTATCTTGCGAATCACACTATCTTGTGCATTTCAATCGCGCTATTTTGCGCATCGCGCTATCTTGCGCATTGCACTGTTTTGTGCACCCCATTGCATTTTGCATGCATTTCAATCGCTATCTTGCGCATCGCACTGTTTTGTGCATCCCCTTTGCATTTTGCATACATTCAATCACGCTATTTTGCGCATCGCACTGTTTTGTGTACCCCCTTGCATTTTGCATGCATTCAATCGCGCTATCTTGCGCATCGCACTATCTTGTGCATTTCAATCGCGCTATTTTGCGCATCGTGCTATCTTGTGCATTTCAATCGCGCTTTTGAGCATTGCGCTATCTTGTGCATTTCAATTGCGCTATTTTGCACATCGCGCTATCTTGCGCACTGCATACATGTAGTTGTTAGTGCACTACATCTCATTGCGTTTTGCATGCGTTTCAATCGTGCTATTTTGCGCACACTCTACCCGCACTTGTTAGTGCATTGCATTGTTATGCACAACTTCACTTGCATTGTCACGCACCTTTCAATTGCATCGTTATGCATACTTCTAACGATTTTGTACCTGTTAAGTTTTTTTTCTCTTTCAGGCACGATATTGTATGTACGGTTCATTTGAAGCTGGCACGACTAGACGAACCGCACAGGTATTGTATTCTCC
The DNA here is from genome assembly GCF_055761805.1 of Camellia sinensis. NCBI lineage: Eukaryota > Viridiplantae > Streptophyta > Magnoliopsida > Ericales > Theaceae > Camellia > Camellia sinensis. The sequence continues at coordinate 41,209,573 of NC_138969.1, read as the reverse complement.
GCGTCAAATGTAGCGAGAATTACATAATTGTTTTACACCCTTTCTGCATTGTAATGTAGTTTGGTTTTTGGTTTGCTTAAAACTGTTGCATTTATTGTATGTATTTGCTTCGTTAAAACTTTCTTTGCATAATCATGAGTCATGTTCGGCACCATGCATTGTTCTTGCATTTTGCCTCTGCCTTCGGGCACATACCTTTATCTTGCTAGCTTGTATGCTTTGTCTAGGTCTTCGGCCTTGTCAAAAATGGGTCGTCTCTGGGCTTTGACATTCACTTCCGTCATCATTATGACTTTCGAGTTCTGTCAAAGAGGGGCAACTGTAGACACCCATTTTTGACCGTTCTCAAGACTTGGACGTCACCGTTTGAACACTCGGTGATCATCCATGTTCGTGTTCGTTTTGAGTTCTCGGAGGTCTCGGCTATGCATCTTGCCTTAGGATCTCTCAACTTGCTTATTTTGTGTTTGGTTTTGCACCAAACACTTGTTGTTTTGCTTCTGAGGGCAGCAAATGGCTTGTTGGCCATCCCCGTACCTTACCGGCCATGGCTTGAGGCCACCGGCCCTGTTTTGTTGCTACCGGCCATTGGTGATGGCCGGTCGGCACTCTTTATGGTCGGCCGACCATTGTTTTGGTCTATTTGTCATTTTTGGTTGGCTGACCACTGTTCATCTGCTTTTGGCAGATATTTTATGCCAGCTGTGATAGCTGGCATCCATAATGCCCCCCCTCCATACACGTGTATGGAGGGATTTCCCTCTTGCTTAGCTTGTTTTGTAAGCTTTGCAAGATTGGAATTCCTATAAAGGGAGGGCTTCTCCTCCCTCCTCAAGGGTTCCAAAAATGTTCCAGAGGTCTAAGATTAGGGTTATAGAATCCTATATCTATCTATCTCTATATCTCCCTCTCCTTTTGATTTGTGTGTGCTAAAAGGTGTTTTGTTCTTAGTTTTGCACTAAGTCACATAGTATCACACCATACCTTGGTTGCTGAGGTGCCAAAGGGTTGTTCTTGAAGTTTTTGAGCTGGTTTTGACCCAAGGAAGGTGCTGGACTGGTCTTCTTGAAGAAGGTCTGTAAGGGTGAGAACTATTCCCTTTATTCCCCATTTTGTATAGGCTTTTAACCTATCTTGCATCTATTTTTAAGCTTAGCTATAAAATAAGAAAAGTTCTGTTTTTACCTATTTTTGATCTTTGTTTAAGGTCTCTTTGAGGTTTGGGGTTCTTCCCCCCCTCTAAGGCCTTGTTAGGCCTTGTTTGAGGCCATACCTTTTGGCCATTATTTTGAGCTTTGCATGACCTCTCTACCACTGAAATCTAGAGGATTTTCAGTGGTGGAGAGGTGGTTTTGAGGTCCTAAATAGAAGAGGGTCATCCCCTCTCTATGTTGTCTTTGATGCTTGCATAAGTGGCTTGTGTTGTAGCATGTGTGCCTAGCTTGCTTTAGCTCCATTTCAATGCATATGAGGCTTTGTTTTGCCATGATATAGCACTATTTTAAGTTGGTTTGGACATGCCTTGTATGCTCCATACACTTGTCTTGTAATCCCATGTTTTGGCCTTAACATGCATCATGTTGTAACATGTGTTTTTAGCATGATTTTGGCTTAGCTTTGTGAAGTTTTTATGCATTTGTGGTGTGCTTGAGGTCTGATTTCGGTTGTTTGGGTCATCCATGACTTGCTTTGTATAGCTATCATGCAATCTAGCTTGTAGGCTTTGAGTATTGGATTCTCTAGCATGCTCTACTAGCATCATTTCAGTGGTTTGGCATCACTTATAATGATATTTCAGTCCATATAGCATGCTCAAATACTTGCATTTATCACCTATTCCGTGTTTTGGATAGTTTGTGTTTTATGTTCCATGTTTGGACCTTTGTGTATGCTTCCATGCTTAGACCATTTAGACGCCATCTAAGTGTGTCCTTGGCCTTATTTTGGTCTGCCTCGGGACTGTTTTGAGTCCCTTTGGCCCTTTGAGGCTTGGTTGACATGGTCATGGCTTCAGCCCCTTGGCTAGCCTTGAGTTTTGGACCTTGTTGCACGCCTTATTCGCATGGTTTGGTTGGTTTGGCACCATCATTAACATGATTTCTGAGTTTATCAATGCTTGCCATATGTCCATGTTCATCCCTTTTAAGTGTACTTAAAGTTACTTCTTTATGCTTAAGTATTGGACCATGTATGCATGCATGTTTGTATGTAAATTTGCCTTCATGTTCTTAGCATTTTGGCCACTAATTTGGGCTTATTTGAGAGCTGTCCATATTAGTTTAAGACCATCCCCGCATGTTGTTACATGCTTGCCTAGTGTGTTGTCACATACTTGTTGCATGTTTAGTGAATTAAATGTTGTAACATGCTAGTCCAATTGTGCCTCGTTGTGTACTTAATCCATGACATGTTGTTGCATGCTTAGGTTGTAATGCATTTGGCATGCATTCTCTCTTTTAGTCACTTAACATGTTGTTACATGTTTGTATGTTGTCACATGCTTGCATGTTTGCATGCTTGTTCACATTTTCATGGTGCATACTTAGCTTCCATGCCTAGGTTGCATTGCATTGAGCATGCATGCCTTGCCTCTTCATTGAGCATGAGAGAGGTTGGGTCCCTTGTGTGTTTGTATGCATTTCATTTGACATCAAATGCACAACTTGACACTTTGGACCATCATGCATTGAAATGCGTGATTGGTAGCCCGATGGTTGAGAGCCAAACTCCCTTGAGTTCATGACATGATAGGGAGGTTGGTTGTGCAAACATTTGCTTTGAAATGCATTGCCATGTCCTGTTTGCCCTCTGCTGCTGCAAAAACAGGATTCTGCAGGCATAGATGGCCGACCGACCACATTGAGTGCTGGCCGACCACAAATATCTGGCCGAGAGCTACATTCATGGTCGATGATCACTTTTCGTTGGCCGGTGACCATTCCTCTTGGCCGGTTGCATCCCACAACCCTCAGGGAGTATTTCAGAAGCATCCTTGGGACTTGTGCAGTCTCCAGAGAAGAAAAACAGTGCAAACAGAGGCAACAAGAGTATGGCAATGGATTTCCGGGCGGAATTGAGCACGCGCGCATTCACGCCTCTCCCCGAGGATGTTTTATTGCTTTCAGTAGCTTAATTAATTTGATTAGTTAAGTGGTTATGTAAATAATTAATTAGCTCGTTAGTTAGTTAATTTGTATTATTCTTTCGGTCCCTCCGAGAGAGGGCAATTTTGTAATAAGCGTGGGTGTGTGTGATGCATGTCTTCTAACCACAATTTCTTTCTCCCTTTTACTTAACCGCTTATGATGGTTAGTTCTGGGGCATGTTTCAATTAGCATCCTTATGCTATCCATGTTTGCGTCATTCATCTGTATTGAATGCATCGGGCTCGGCGCATCATACTAATCGCATAGTATTTCAAATTCCAAGTTGAATACGTGTGTAGACACTCCATTTTGACCGTCCTAAAGACTTGGACGTCACCGTTTGAACACTGGGTGATCATCCTTGTTTGTATTCATCTTGAGTTCCCGGAGGTCTCGGCTACGCGCCTCGCCTCACCTCAGGATCTCTCGACTCGACTGTTTTGTGTTTGGTTTTGCACCAAACACTTGTGTTTTTGCTTTGGAGGGCAGGGAATGGCTTGTTGGCCATCCCCACACTCCACCGGCCATGGCTTCAGGCCACCAGCTGTGTTTTGTTGCCATCGGCCAATGTTTGGCCGACCGGCACTCTGGATGGTCGACTGGCCATCTATTTTGGTCAAATTGCATTTTTGGCTGGCCGATCATTGTGCATCTACTTTTGCAGATATTTTTCTGCTAGCTGTGCTAGCTGGCATACACTTTGCACCCCCTCCATACATGTGTATAGAGGGATTTCCCTCTTGACTAGCTTACTTTGGAAGCTTTGCAAGAGGGAGCTTCTATAAAGAGGAGGCCTCTCCTTCCTTTTCTAGGGTTAGAGAAAAAAGCTCCAGAGCTCTGAGTTTTAGGGTTAGGGTTTACATATATTCCATCTCTATATCTCTCTCTTTTCTTGCCTTGTGTGTGTGTTTAGCCTTACTATTGCACACAAACACCTAGTCTTACACCTTTTCTTGGTTGCTGAGGGACCAGAAGGTTGTTCTTGGTGTTTTTGGGTGGTTTTGAGCTTGAAGAAGCTGCTGAAGCACCATTCTTGAAGAAGGTCAACAAGGGTAAGAACTTACCCCTTTTATTCCCCATTTTTGCATAGCTTTTTCACCTATCTTACAACTGTTTTTGAGCTTAGCATATAACATATAAAAGTTCTATTTTTTAGTGCTTCAAATAGTTGGTTAAGGGTGTTTTAAGCTTTGGGGTTGTTTGACCCCTCTTAAGCCTTGTTAGGCTCTATTTTTATGCCATTTTGGTGAACTCCGGGACCACATTGTTTGGCCCTCCTCACCACTGAAATCTTGAGGGATTTCAGTGGTGAGGATGGTTCCTTGAGGTCCTAAGAAGGAGAGGGCCACCCCCCTCTCCTTGTTGTCCTTGAAAAGGGCCATTTTTGCCTCTTGAGGGAGCATCTAGTTTAGGTTCATGTTGATCATGCCTTAACTGATTTTTGTGCTTATATTGCCATGATATAGCATTGTGTTATGTTGGTTTAGACACACCTTGCATGCTTTGCATACATGTCTTGTAATGCCATGTTTTAGCCTTAATATGCTTTAGGTTTTTGACCCTTGTTCTAGCATGTTTTTGGCCAAGCTTTGTGAAGCTTTTGTGCTTGTTTCAGTATGCTAAAGTTCTGTTTTTGGTTGTTTTGGTCGACCATGACATGCATTGCATAGCCTCTTTGCATTCTTGGCTTGTGAGCCTTAAGTGCATGAACCATTAGCACGCATTACTTGCATTATTTCAGTGGTTTGGAACCACTTACCATGCCATTTTAGTTCACTTAGCATGCTTGTATGCTTGCATTTGATGTCCCTCTAATGTGTTAAAAGGTTGTTGTCTTATGCCCTTTGTTTAGGCCCTTGTGCATGCTTTCATGTTTAGGCCACTTAGATGCCATCTAGGTGTATCCTTAGCTTTGTATAGGCCTGCCTTGGACCTGTTTTAAGCCCTCTCAGCCTTGTGAGGCTCGGTTGACTTAGCCATGGTTTAAGCCTCTTTGGGCTTGCCTTGAATCTTGGACCATTGTTGCATGTTTAGCTTGTCTTGTTTACTTGGTTTGGCACCTTTACAACATGATTTTCAGAGCTTTATATGCATGCCATTTGTCCATGTTTGCATCCTCTTAAGTGTGCTTGAGAGTTGTCCCTATATGCCTAAGTGTTGGTCCTTGTGTGCATGCATGTTTGTATGTCATTTTGACTTCATTTTTGAGCATGTTGGCCACTGTTTTGGGCTTAGTATAGAGCTTCCCAACTAGTGTAAGTCCCTCCTTTGCATGACCATTGCATGCTCACCTTGTATGTTGTTGCATATTTGTGTGTTGTTGCATGATTGAAGTTGCATGATTGAATGAAGTCACATGCTTGCTTGCATGCTTGAACACCCACATTGTGTCTTGCATACTTGTTGGTTGCATTGCTTCATGCCTTGCATGCCTTGCATGACTGTTGTATGCCTTGTATGCTTCTTTGCATTTCCATGATTGCATGCTAGCTCACATGCCTAGGTTGCATTGCATGAGCATGCATACCTCGCCTCTTGAATTGAGTATGATAGAGGTTGGGTTTCATTTGTTTCATTCGTGTGCATTTCATTTGAAATCAAAGTGCATAATTGGTTTCTTGGGCCATCACGCATCGAAATGCGCGATTGGTGGTCCGAGAACCAAGGACCATACCCCTTTGAGTCATAAACATGATAAGGGATGTGTTGGTGCATACATTTTCTTGGAATGCATTGCCATGCCATGTTTTGCCCTCTGCTGCTGTCAAGACAGGTTTCTGCAGGAAGCTTTGGCCGGTCGGCTACATGGAGTGCCAGTCGACCATTCATAGATGGCCGATAGCTCAACTAATGGTCGATGACCATCCTTCCATGGCCGGTGACCATTTGCCTCAGCTGGTGGCATTCCCCAACATCCAGAGAGTATACCCTAAGACTTTGGTAGTCTTTAAAGGAGCAGAGCAGGGGAAACAGAGGCAGCTTTTGCATGGCAGTGGACTTCCGAGTGGAATCGAACGCGCGTGCATTGGACCCTCTTCCCGATGCTGCTTTTTACTGCTTTCTTAGATTAGTTAAGTTGCTTAACTAGTTTAATTTGTCTGTAACATTTAATTAAATTGTAGGTTAGTTAATTGTATTATTCTTTTGGTCCCTCCGAGTGAGGGCGAATTTGTAATAAGTGTGGGTGCGTGTGTGCATGTCTTTCAATCCCCACTTCTTTCTCCCTTTTACTTACCTACTATTGATGGTTAGTACTAGGGCATATTTAATTTAGCATACCTTATGCTATGCATGTGTGCATTCATTCATCAGTATTGCATGCACCGGGCTCGGCGCATCATGCTAACTGCATAGTATTTCAAATCAAACTTGAATACATGCTATCTGTTACATTTCACATGTCATCCTTAGATTAGCCGAGCCTATTCTAGTGACATTCTGTATGCGATGCATTAGCCATTTTAACATGAACTAGGATCATGCATGATTACTAACTAGTTTATTGTTTTGGCTTGGAGTACACTGTAAGTGTTTTATGTTTTAGCATCTCGCATGAGTGTGAATGTTGATATGACAACATGCTTACCATGAGGCTAGCTGCTTATGTGATATAACTGCTTGAGTGCTTGTGGATGGAGGTTGAATTACCTAAATTGGGATAATGCACTAAAACTGTGAGTTTTAAGCCCACTAGATAGTGGCAAAACCATATTTTCTAAAGCCCACTTGAGGGTGGCAAAATCTGCATTTTAGCCTACTTGCGAGTAGCAAACCATTTTCAAAACAAGTATGAAATGTTTTGTTCCAATTTAGGCGATTTGGTCTATACTTGTTTGCTGTGTGCATAACATAGTAATTCTAGGCTAATAACCGGAATAAGAGCATATAATGTTTTCAAAACAAGATATCATATTAGTAGAGGCCGATCTTTGATCGGGCGAGCGGGGGTTCTCATTGCTAACCTTCCCCAATCGTACCCAAGTTCTCGAGCCGAGGCAACTTTGGTGATGACGGACACGTGGCCTTTGGCACCGAGTTAGGGTTTCCTAAATTCCCCCGAAATAAAATATTTAGGTGGCGACTCTGTATTTGGCAAAGCAGTCCATGTTTGGCACTTCTTTTCTAAAAATCTATTTTCTCAAAACGATTTGCCGGATTTGGACTCTTTGGTTCAGATTAAGAACCGTGACAATTCGAGTCCGAACTGTAGCATGGGGCCCACGGGCGCATCTACAGTTTCTGACGACTCTGCTGGGGATTTAGAGAACTTGACTCAAATTCATGATATGTTGTTTTGACTACACTTATGTGTTTCTTTGCATTGCATGTGCATTGGTACGCCTAAGTCACAGTGTTTGCCGTCTGCTATTCCTGAACGATTTGCCGGAGGCTCGTTTTGAGAAGCGTGCCATAAGGCTGACCGGTTACGGGCTCTGCCACGATGGGAACACAAACCCCAGTTGTCACCGGGGCACCCTTTTGGCCATTCGACCTAGTGCATATTCGGAATCCATAGTGACCATTCCAAACTAGGACATGTTGCTTACCCGATTGTTAGGTTGTTTGAAACCGCTGTGTGCGTAGTGAAACCCTAGCTCCTGACAAAATAGGACAGGGAAACCCTACCCCAACATAGGGGTGTTTTGGCCCTCTTTGCTTGCTATGTGCTTTTAGAGTGTATCTCTACAGGAACGCGCATATTAGTTTGCAAGTTTAGTACCAGGCTTGAGGGCATCAGTATCAGTGTTTTGGGGAATCAGTTATATCTGCGGGTATCAGATTCAGTTTTTTGGGACAGTGATTTTGGGGAACAATGATCAGTAGTAGAGTACAGTTATTTAGTTATACTTGTGTCTATTCTGATTGGGCCGAAATGCTGCGTGTTTTCTCTTTCAGTTCAGAGATTTAGTACAGAATAGCCAATTTTCTCCACCGTTGAGGCAAGACAGATATCTGATCCGTCGGTCACTGTTCAGTTCAGCGGACTTATGATGACCCAAAGTTCAGAGGAAATTGTGGTTATGGCAGCCACGTTAGACCAAGGGATCATCTTGCAGGATGAGACCAATGTTGATGTACCACATCCGCCCAGGTCGCCTGCTGCGCGCCCGATCTGGGAACCCCAGATGTTTCAAGTTCGTGAAGCTACCACATTTGAGTTAATGGGAATGATCGGCGACCTCCAGAGATCCGTGGCCGATTTGGCCTATGGAATGTCGGCTTCGCCACCAACTGCACCGTATGCCGGGAATTTGATACCACAGGAGCCACCGCTACTGGGGCGGATTGTGATCGAGCTCAGCCAACTAGAGGTTGCCTCCAGCTATAGCAACGACGTGTTAGCAACAACCGGGCTTCACTCTGATGTAGTAAACCAAACCCTCGATCAGGCTGAGGCTAGAGGTAAGAACAAAGTGGGAACAGATGCTGATCCCGTTGGACAACTGCTGTAGGCAGTCGAGGCTCTGAAAGCCGGGGGAATGAAGAAGCAGTAGGTGTTCGCAGTCATGACTAAAGCTGTGGATGATGCTTTCCCCACTCCAACCGAAGACAGTTCAAGCCAGGCGGAAAATTGGGATGGGCCCCATCATGCCAAGACAGTTCCTGTCATTCCCAACCTTGCACCAGGAAAAGATCAGAAAGCCAAGGCAGTGCCTGCCGACCCTTTTGCTAGTGCGTCTAGCAAGAACCCTCAGACTTCGATGTACCTACCTCGAGGGTGCAGAGTCTTTCACGCCCTCTACATGCCTTTGTCTAAGGCATTTCAAATTTTGGCTAAAAAGGGGCATCTTAAACCTCTCAAGCCTCGGTCTCTCCCGAAGAATCTCCCTCTCTCACATGATGCTACCTTGTACTGCGTGTACCACCAACAGTCTGGTCATAGTACCGATGGTTGTTTCCGCTTTCGTCATGAAGTGCAGGATTTGATCGACAATGAGGTCATCCTCCCACCTACCTCAGCAAAGTCTGTCACTACTGAGCTATTGGACTTCGAGGATACTGCAAGTATGTGATCAGGGGTTGGACCACCTGCGGGCGGCGCTCGATGCATTTTGGATGTGGCGTCTGGCACGCACTTTTGAGCATCTGCGAATGCCTTTTTTTGTGGTTCTGACTTAGGTGTTGAGTCAGTTCGGTGGTCTTGTTTTGAGTCTGTCTCTTTGATTGGAGTCAGTCTTTTTGCTCAAGGATCTGTCTTGTCGCGTCGAGTCAGTCCCATTGTATAGAATGTTGGGTGATTTCGGGGTTGCTGCCTTGAACGTCCTTTTGTTTTGTAATTACCCTTTTGCTTTCTTTTAAGTCTGTCTCTGCTGTGGAGCCAGTTGTAACCAGGGAATCTGAATGAAACAGCCGTGGCTATCATGTTTCCGTGCTTACTGCTATTTTGAGCTAGTTGTGCCAGAAGATTTGAATGGAATAGCAGTACATTCCACCTGCTCTCTTGTGCCCTGAAAATCATTGCATTGACCTATGTTTTTCAAAACCTTTTTGAACACTGTGGTGAAAACGAAGAGGAAAGAATTCATCGGGATTTGCAGAACTTTGATCAAATTAAGAGAAAGAGAGGCGTGCTAAGCCCTTAATGATTGACATCATGCTTGTCAGTGTGAGTACTGAGAAGGACCCTGGGTTGATCCGGACTGGTTCCACGCTATCTTCAGCGCGAGCGATTTGTCCCTTTTTTAAAAACTTTCAAAAAACAAAATGTTTTGCGCTGTCCTGCGAAGATCTGTGTGGAATCGCTCTTGAGATTGTGCAGCTTAGGATCGCTCTCGGCCTCAAGACTTGAGCCTTTGCTTTAAAACCTTGAACCACAATTCGGAGTGTTCAACGATCGACCATCAAGAGAGGCCTGTGTGGCTAGATTGGAAGTAGGCCTCGAACAAGAGGCACCAAAGGCAGATCAAAAAGATTAGATCTCGCTAGAAAAAGCTTGTGAAGCTAGCACAGAAGCACCCTTCCAACTAGGGGCAAAAATGTCCGATGTGCTCGAAGAGCCGAAGATGGGTCCTTCAACAAATCAATACAACAGTCATTTTCCTGGATTCAGATGACTTCAGGATCTCAAAACCGTTTGGCATGGACTTGTTACACTTTTACCCTTTGAGAGGCTCGTTGGGCCGAAAACCCGGAAGGGCGACCCAGGCAAAAGTTAGAGCAAGAGAAAATACAAAAAAAGAAAAGAAAAAAAAAGAAGAAAAAAATGCAAAAATGAAAAGAGAAAAATGAAAAAAAAAAGAAAAAAAAAAAGAAAAAAATAGAATCGAAAAAGGAAAGAAGAACAAAGCTCGCAAGGTCGAAAACCCGCAACGGGCGCCTTGGCAAAAGTTAGAGCCTAAAAAGTGAAGGTTAATACCCGAGTGTACCTTAACCGGAACTACATAAGGCTTGATTCCCATGTTTGGGATACGTAGGCAACTTCATCCTGAAGTCCAGCCCCCAACACTTTCATAGCGACTAAGTCCATGTAATGGTTTTTAATCATCCTTGATTCCCATGTTTGGGATACATAGTGTGACATTCCTGTTCTGTATTATGCTAATTGGTCCTTAAGTTGTTTATGGTTATGTGTTTAGCCTGGTTTTGTATGCCATTATGTGAAAATATGTGATTTTGAATTTCTATCTGTTCACCGTAGGAATATCTGTTTGATTTTACCGCTTCGGGAATTAAATTGAAGGCCTTATTGGCCACAGAACCCGAAATCGATTACGCCATTGTGGTTGGCATAATTTTTAGAGCCTACAGTGAAATTTAATTAGAAATTGATTCGGGTCAGATTAAGTTGATTAAATTGATAATTTAGTGCCCAATTGTTTATTATTATTATTTTGGAATAGTGGGGTTTGATGTAAAAGGGCACTACACCCTCAATTCCTTCCCTTATGTGGCTTTGGCCGATTAAACTCTCTAGAGAGAGTGAGAGACCCGAAATTGAGAGAGAAAGGGGGAAATCATCTGAGTTTGCTCTTGAAGCTTTGGAGTCTTGAAGGCTAGCTCAAGAATTAACCATAGATTGTGAGGATCAAGCTCCTAGGTGAGTGATTCTTGGATTATAATTGTAATTTTGTGCATGTCCAAGCTATCTTGATGATCAAGAACAAGATTGTAATGAAGTTGAGTTGTGTTGTTGAATTGAAGCTTAATATGTGCATGCATGTAAGAAATACTTCGAAATTTGCATGTTTGAGCACAAATGTGTATAACCCATGTGAAATATTAAAGGAAACTCATGTCTTGGTCACCATTTGTGTTATCTAAGTTGAGAATATGGCTAATCCATCACATGCATGTACAAATTGAGAAGATATGAGCTTTGAATGCATGAAATGGTTACATTGGTAATGAGTTGGTGGAAAATGAGCCATGCATGTAAATAAATTATGAAATTGAGCTTCAATATGTTGTAATTCTATGTTTGTACCATGTTAATACATGATTATGCGAAGTTTGGGCCGAAATCATGCATTTAGAGCCTTTGAATGTCGAGATGAAGCTCAAGAACTCAATCTGGAAAACCCAGATTTTTGATGTCCGCTCGAGCGGGTTGAGTGACGCTCGAGCGAAGAAATCGAGCTCCCAGCATTTTCTGCAGACATGGTTCCCGCTCGAGCGGGGAAGTTGATGCTCGAGCGAGGAGCTATGTAGACATGCAGTACGCTCGAGCGGCCGAGTTCACGCTCGAGCTGGAATTGAAGGCAACCAGTACTTTTGCAGACCTAAGGGTCCGCTCGAGCGGGAAGGTCCACGCTCGAGCGGGGACCCTATTTTCTGAAATCATGTTTTTGCATTTTGTGTTCTGTTTTCCGTTCTCTTTCACTTGCAAGCACTCTTAGGCATATGTTAAGCATTGTAAATGAGTTAATGAGATAATAATAAAGCCTAAAGAGGAATATGTGAATTACAGAACGGATTGAACTGTTAATGACCCTTTTGTGTTCATGAAATGTGTAGGGTCAAGCTCCAGGGCAAATCCACAAGCCGATCACTGTGAGTAATATCGATATTTGAATGCTTGTAAATGTCAAATTGTTTACTCCCTTTGAAGCTTTATGAATTGCTAACTGGGATTGTGGGATTGTGGACATAAGTCTGATATGAACGCATAAATGGACCCAAGGTCGTTTCGATAAGCATAAATGGGCCAAAGGCCGTTTTGAAATGAATGAGTGGGCCAAAGGCCGTTTGAAATGAATGAGTGGGCCAAAGGCCGTTTGAAATGAATGAGTGGGCCAAAGGCCGTTTTGAAATGAATGAGTGGGCCAAAGGCCGTTTTGAAATGAATGAGTGGGCCAAAGGCCGTTTTGAAATGAATGAGTGGACCGAAGGTCGTTTGACATATATGAATGGACCTAAGGTCGTTTCGACGTGAACGAATGGACCGAAGGTCGTTTCGATATGAATAAATGGACCGAAGGTCGTTTTGATAGAAATAAATGGACCTAAGGTCGTTTTGACATGAATGAGTGGGCCGAAGGCCGTTTTGACACGAATGTATGGGCCGAAGGCCGTTTTGACGTAAACGAACGGGCCGAAGGCCATTTTGACATAAATGAACGGGCCGAAGGCCGTTTTGACATGAATGAATGGGCCGAAGGCCGTTTTGACATGAATGGAAATTTAAATGGGCCAAGGGCCAAAATGTTTAGAACTACAGTCACTTGGTTTGAATTTCGTATAGTTATATATATCTGTTGAATGGAAATATGAATTGGGCCTAAGGCCGTTTGGAACATGTTGATCTACATCGTTATGTAACTTCTGTATTTAATTTGATATTATTCACTGGGCTTTCGCTCACGCTCATTCATGTGTTTGTAGGTGAGCCAAGAGAAGTCCAGACCCAGCCTCAGAGAAGTCTGTATGGAACCACTAAGGTTTTGAGAGAGTCAGCCCTTGTGTCTCACGCATGAGACCCGCCTTCGCCTTTTTGTTGTGTATTTGCATTTTGTCAGGTTGGCGAAGTTTTGTATATGTCTGCTTATAGTTTTTATGGGTTGACTTAGTTTTGGATGATCCTGTCTGTACAGAACCTATATCACTATGTTTTTGTTGTGAGTTATTAACGTACATATGTATGGTTTGTTTTGATGTGCCATGTAAGCACAGCTCTATGGACAAAGTTTTAAATTGCTTCCGTTTGGCCCCCATTAACTCTGTTAAATACGCTTGGTTTGGTTTGAGGCCGTAGGTAATCTTAGGATTACTGGCCGGTTACGTCCTTAACCCATGGGGGCGGGTTCGGGTCGTGACAGAGTGGTATCAGAGCACGAGTTAATAACTCACGCACTTGTCCAAAAGAGCAATAAGCGTCTAGAAAAGATCTAGGATGCATTCATGTGATAAGTATGAATTCGAAAGCATCGAGAATATGCTTAAGTGTTTTGATTTGGGCAATTATGTGCTATAAGTTGTGCTGTACTTGCATTGCAAACTGTTTGGTTACATATGCTCTCTAGTATATGCATATTTGTAGAATCTTTTGTATATTGTATAATGCAAGTTTAATCAGACGGTGAATAAGAACTCCGTAAAGCTATGTTTAACTTTAAATATTTGTTAATGATATGAAATGACAAGTACCCTGGAATGCTATGTTTTGTACGAATGATTGTCCAAATTTTCCTGGAACATAATTGTGGTATCCTTAGCGGAGGCCCTCGCCCAGGGGACATAATACTGTGGCTTATGGTCATGAAGCCCTAGCCCGGGGGAAATAATACCGTGGCACAGGCCCTCGCCCGGGGGAAATAATACCGTGGCCTATGTATGAGATATGTTGATATGCTTGACCAACATGATATGCCACGCTAAAAGAAGTACCACACATGATTCGAATACGAGATATAAATTGTTACACTAATGTGTACAATAAGTTTGTTTTGTTATAATGCACATCATGAAAAGTTGTCTATGTGCATTCAATTCTGCTTACGGGTGTCTATGTGAAACATGAACATGATTTGAGTATATAGTTACTTAGTAATTGTTCAGCATGCGATATTTGATAAATATGAAATTATCTGTTACGTAAGTGATTAATTGCGTACGATATGTGAAAGGAGAATATAACAATGTGCCTATGTGCGAATGTACTCATGTGATTTTGTGTTTAAATTTCGTATTGGGCATCCCAGTATTTGGTAAAGTTTGATAAGAATTTGTGTAGAGTATGGGCAAATTAAGGGCATACGGGTTGGAAGGTTCTTCCACAGCCCGACTTGATAGTCCGGAAAGAGTAGTACAAGAATTGGCAGAGATCTTGAGACAGCGGTGTCAGTTGCCGCTACGGCAAGAACCTTTGCCACCACCAGTGTGAGAAACACCGAGGAGTTTGTTATCAGACTTCTGGGGCTCGTTATAGATATGGTAAAATGGACTATACGGCAAGGAACTATCCCCGGATTGAACGAAACGTGAATGAATCCTCTGCCTTGGCTAAATCCGTACTAGTGGTAGGAATTGCTACTCAGGATGGAGTAATCACACTCATCCCAGGAAGCACTCAGAATGTTGTAACCATTATCCCAGGTATCTATGCTGTTTACAAATGAATGCTTATGTATTGGTTGATTCTGAATTAGTACGGTTGTACATCTTTGCTTGGGATATTATTTGATTCGGATCGGCATATATTTCATATCTGCTGCATGTGTATCTAGATTGGTTAGACCCACATGATCGAGACTGTATTCATTGGAGGTATATGCCCCGCTTGGGAAAATTGTGAAATACGTTTTGGGATATTGATTGACTCTGCACATGCACATATATATCTACACCTATGCTCAGGGTGATTTATTATGTTACCGCCTTCAATGACTAAACCATTGGAATTATGATTCTATAATCGTGTGACCAAGTTGAGCGCCCTAAATGATGAACGCTATAATTGTGAGACCATATATTTTGATTGGTAGAAAGTTGACTGGGTAATGTGACTAATTTGGAACTTTTGCGTAACAATCCCATACTATGTGTGCCCGAGGAACTTTGTATAATGTATTACTGTGCACCATGTTCTTGCATATTAGGCTTATTTGGGAACTGCTATACTGATTATGATACGTACCTCCTGATGTGAACACTTGCATACTTATGTAACTATACCTGAACTTATGCGGACAATACCGTATTGTACGTGATTTGAAACACTTTGATATGAACAGTTGTGACGAATGATTCTGATACGACCTTGAGAACTAATAAATTTAGGGCAGTTGTGAAACTATCAGCCATGTGCCTAAACAAACGAAATGAGCTTTACAGAATCAAATGTACCCTATTTGAGAAAACTTCTATCTGACTTGATCCAATAGAACCTTTGTCTGAATTGACCCGATAGAACCCTCATTGGATATAATTTGACGGGACCTTTGTTTGATTTAATCTGACAAGACCTTTGCTTGGGTTGATTGATAAGAACCTCTATCTAAGTTGATTTTGTAAAAAGGGGGCTAAGAATTGTCTATAAATAAATGACCGGATTATTATTGGCAGGAAAACTGATGGACCCAAAACTTGAATCCGTTTGGAGTGCTTGACTTATTTGAAAGACCTTTTGTGGGCTATCAATAGATTGATCTACCTATAAGCACTATTGAGAACCAACCTTCAACTATTGAGGACATGTGTGTTATAGATGAACTGAATTGTACGAATCCCGTGATTGGGTGTCTTAAGGAACGATGCTTGTGTATTGTCCCATCCTGGTTGGTTTGATGCTATGGGGACTGATGATGGCAGATTGATTTGACTATAAGTAGTGCCGAACAGTTGTCCTTGACTGATCAGAATATGTTGTGTATGGGAGAGTGTTTGCTTTAGTGTTGTCGGATTTTGGAAGATCAGGTTACGGTGAGTGGTATTATGTTTGTTTTGATGACATTCTTGGGGTGTCCTTTCGTGCTAGGGGACGTCAAGCCCATGTAGCACCTTTGATCGAGATACCTTTTGCCACCGACGTTTTCGTACGGGTGGGTTTGACTAATCGATCTCGAGTCGGCCACCGACGGTCGTGAACGGGTGTGCTTGATTCCGAGACGATTATTCCTTTGTTTTGTCCGGAATGTCATCATTTGGTATTATGCAGACGTTATAGACATCCAAGAAGCTTTGAAAAATCCTGATTATCCATAAGTGTGCGAATTCAGTACACCTTGTGAACGCCTGCCCAGCGCCATTATATTCTGTAATTGGGGCCCTGAGGATGTGTAAATTGTGCTTAACATGTGATTGACTCCTTTGATACTACCTTTGCCATTATGGAGGTTTATATATGAATTGCCTTATGCTTTTGATGACTATCAGATAATGTGGAAAGACTCGATAGAACAGGGAATTGAATATTGAACTGAATCGTGAACTGTGAACTGTTGAATGAATTGAGAACACGTGTATTATGTCAGAAATTGCCTGTTTCGATGTTACTGTACTTTACAATCAATATTATGGGGATGCCTGGACTATGTGTATTGTGTGGGTAATTACTTCGATGTTACCTTTGTTGTTTCGGGAATCAGTATCTGGATCCACTTTATATTCCTGAAGACTTTTAATTGACCTTGGATAATTGTGATGAGTCACTGGACTAAATACCGAATCAGATCGTGAATTGGGGAATTATTGAAGAATGAATTGAACTTTTTGTGACACGGAATAGACCGAACTTCTGTGATAAAGATAGCTGACATTGAAATAAATAAGTTGGTGACCTACCTTGAAGAGGGCAGTTGGTGAATATGTCTAAATATTTTTCGGTGCCAACAGGTCAAAGTTGAATTTCAGATAGTGGCGGGACTACTTCAACCTCCCTCCATTTTGGAATGGAAATGGGAATATGTGGCTACGAATTTCGTTGTGGGGCTACCTTGAGCACCCAAGGTATAAGTCCCATTTGGGCTATTGTAGGTAAATTATTGAAGTTGCCCATTTCTCCCTATAAAATTTTGTATGATGCTTGTAGACTAGCCACTGTTTACATCGATAAGATCGCTCGTTTACATGGAGTCCCAGTATCTATTGTTTAGACATAAATTCTAAATGTGTTTGAATTCTGAAAAGCCTTCAAGAGGCAATGGGGTCTCAGCTTCTGTTCTGTTATGTTACCCGGATCCGGAGGTTCCTTTATGGAACTGGTTATTCGTAACCTCACGTGCATATGTTTTGTTCTATTCCGTTCCGTTCTGATCTGTTAATGCTAATGGGTGTATCACGTAAACTTAATCATGACTTATGGTTTCTGAGTATGATCTGGACAAATTATGAATTTGTTACGAAACTGAATTATGATTCGGCAATGTTTTCCATCCGCAAATTGATGTATGATCAGAAAGAACTTGTTAATTTTTGGGAGGAATGCTCCAAAGATATGCATTAGATTTTTCAGGGGAGTTGGAAAGATCTATCCATTGTTGGAAAACTTTGCTTCCAACAACAGCTCACGCTCTAGTTTTGGCATGGCACCGTACAAGCCTTGTATTGCGGAAAAAGGTAAATCTATGATTGACTGAGAATAGAGCGTTGCTTGATTTTGAGACTAAGTGAATGACTATTAAGAATGATTGGAACCGTTGAATGAAAAGTGTTCCGAATTGTTTCGACTAAAGGTAAATTAAGTTTGGAGGACCAAACTTCCTAAAGGGGGGAAGACTGTGACATTCCTGTTCTGTATTATGCTAATTGGTCCTTAAGTTGTTTATGGTTATGTGTTTAGCCTGGTTTTGTATGCCATTATGTGAAAATATGTGATTTTGAATTTCTATCTGTTCACCGTAGGAATATCTGTTTGATTTTACCGCTTCGGGAATTAAATTGAAGGCCTTATTGGCCACAGAACCCGAAATCGATTACGCCATTGTGGTTGGCATAATTTTTAGAGCCTACAGTGAAATTTAATTAGAAATTGATTCGGGTCAGATTAAGTTGATTAAATTGATAATTTAGTGCCCAATTGTTTATTATTATTATTTTGGAATAGTGGGGTTTGATGTAAAAGGGCACTACACCCTCAATTCCTTCCCTTATGTGGCTTTGGCCGATTAAACTCTCTAGAGAGAGTGAGAGACCCGAAATTGAGAGAGAAAGGGGGAAATCATCTGAGTTTGCTCTTGAAGCTTTGGAGTCTTGAAGGCTAGCTCAAGAATTAACCATAGATTGTGAGGATCAAGCTCCTAGGTGAGTGATTCTTGGATTATAATTGTAATTTTGTGCATGTCCAAGCTATCTTGATGATCAAGAACAAGATTGTAATGAAGTTGAGTTGTGTTGTTGAATTGAAGCTTAATATGTGCATGCATGTAAGAAATACTTCGAAATTTGCATGTTTGGGCACAAATGTGTATAACCCATGTGAAATATTAAAGGAAACTCATGTCTTGGTCACCATTTGTGTTATCTAAGTTGAGAATATGGCTAATCCATCACATGCATGTACAAATTGAGAAGATATGAGCTTTGAATGCATGAAATGGTTACATTGGTAATGAGTTGGTGGAAAATGAGCCATGCATGTAAATAAATTATGAAATTGAGCTTCAATATGTTGTAATTCTATGTTTGTACCATGTTAATACATGATTATGCGAAGTTTGGGCCGAAATCATGCATTTAGAGCCTTTGAATGTCGAGATGAAGCTCAAGAACTCAATCTGGAAAACCCAGATTTTTGATGTCCGCTCGAGCGGGTTGAGTGACGCTCGAGCGAAGAAATCGAGCTCCCAGCATTTTCTGCAGACATGGTTCCCGCTCGAGCGGGGAAGTTGACGCTCGAGCAAGGAGCTATGTAGACAAGCAGTACGCTCGAGCGGCCGAGTTCACGCTCGAGCTGGAATTGAAGGCAACCAGTACTTTTGCAGACCTAAGGGTCCGCTCGAGCGGGAAGGTCCACGCTCGAGCGGGGACCCTATTTTCTGAAATCATGTTTTTGCATTTTGTGTTCAGTTTTCCGTTCTCTTTCACTTGCAAGCACTCTTAGGCATATGTTAAGCATTGTAAATGAGTTAATGAGATAATAATAAAGCCTAAAGAGGAATATGTGAATTACAGAACGGATTGAACTGTTAATGACCCTTTTGTGTTCATGAAACGTGTAGGGTCAAGCTCCAGGGCAAATCCACAAGCCGATCACTGTGAGTAATATCTATATTTGAATGCTTGTAAATGTCCAATTGTTTACTCCCTTTGAAGCTTTATGAATTGCTAACTGGGATTGTGGGATTGTGGACGTAAGTCTGATATGAACGCATAAATGGACCCAAGGTCGTTTCGATAAGCATAAATGGGCCAAAGGCCGTTTTGAAATGAATGAGTGGGCCAAAGGCCGTTTGAAATGAATGAGTGGGCCAAAGGCCGTTTTGAAATGAATGAGTGGACCGAAGGTCGTTTGACATATATGAATGGACCTAAGGTCGTTTCGACGTGAACGAATGGACCGAAGGTCGTTTCGATATGAATAAATGGACTGAAGGTCGTTTTGATAGAAATAAATGGACCTAAGGTCGTTTTGACATGAATGAGTGGGCCGAAGGCCGTTTTGACACGAATGTATGGGCCGAAGGCCGTTTTGACGTAAACGAACGGGCCGAAGGCCATTTTGACATAAATGAACGGGCCGAAGGCCGTTTTGACATAAATGAATGGGCCGAAGGCCGTTTTGACATGAATGGAAATTTAAATGGGCCAAGGGCCAGAATGTTTAGAACTACAGTCACTGGGTTTGAATTTCGTATAGTTATATATATCTGTTGAATGGAAATATGAATTGGGCCTAAGGCCGTTTGGAACATGTTGATCTACATCGTTATGTAACTTCTGTATTTGATTTGATATTATTCACTGGGCTTTCGCTCACGCTCATTCATGTGTTTGTAGGTGAGCCAAGAGAAGTCCAGACCCAGCCTCAGAGAAGTCTGTATGGAACCACTAAGGTTTTGAGAGAGTCAGCCCTTGTGTCTCACGCATGAGACCCGCCTTCGCCTTTTTGTTGTGTATTTTCATTTTATCAGGTTGGCGAAGTTTTTTATATGTCTGCTTATAGTTTTTATGGGTTGACTTAGTTTTGGATGATCCTGTCTGTACAGAACCTATATCACTATGTTTTTGTTGTGAGTTATTAACGTACATATGTATGGTTTGTTTTGATGTGCCATGTAAGCACAGCTCTATGGACAAAGTTTTAAATTGCTTCCGTTTGGCCCCCATTAACTCTGTTAAAATACGCTTGGTTTGGTTTGAGGCCGTAGGTAATCTTAGGATTACTGGCCGGTTACGTCCTTAACCCATGGGGGCGGGTTCAGGTCGTGACACATAGGCAGCTTCGTCCTGAAGTCCAGCCCCACGCACTTTCAAAGTTACTGTGTCCATATATTGGTTTTGACCATCTTCGTCTTCTCTGTATCCGAGAATTCAGTTGCGATCATCACTAATGAGGACTGTTTACAAAATCCTGCGGCGTTATCCAGACAAGGGGCAACTTTCCATTGCCATGAGTTGCCGTTCAAACCAGGGGCAACTTTCTGTTGCCAGGCAGTGCCATCCAGACAAGGGGCAATTTTCTATTGCCTCCGATCCGAGGTTGTGCATCTCGAGAGTAAGTTCCGTGCTCATTGAGCATTGACTGTTTGCAAAAATAGTTTTTGAAAATTTTTACTGAGGTTGACTATTTTCTCGAAAACTATTTCATTTTTCCAAAACCGGACCATTTCTTGGACCCAAAAGGGAAAATTTTCAGTGCTCACAGCCTAACTTGCATGATTTTAAATCAGAAAATTGAACAAGTATGTTAATCTGACTCTCATTTTGGTCAAAATTGTTTCAATAGAAAACCAAAACAAAAAATGGTCAAAATGATGAACTAGGGGCACAGTTGAGTCAGGCTTCCTGTCTTTCCCCCATCGCCAACATACTTGCCAAGAAGGGCACAACTGAAGCTGTCATTAAAGGGCTGAAAGCTCTCCCAACCTCCGAGCAACGAGGTATCAAACCAAGTGCGAAGCACGAATCTGAAGGGATCAAGGTACTCGTTCCCTTACCTGGGACATCGACCAAACGCCACCAGAAGAAATAGCCGCGAGCTAACCATGTCGGGCGTGAACCCACAACTTCCTATTCATCCTTTAAACACCCCAGGGAGGGATAAAAATGAGAGAATAAAGAATAGAGAGGTGTAAGTTGAGAGAAAAAGTGAGCCAAAGGGTCTTGAGAGAAAAACCGAGCCTAAGGGCCGAGTGATGTGAGAATCACACAAATGAGAAAGGGTGGGAAACATTACCCAGAGAAACTGGCTCCTCGTGATCTGAGGTCTCCCGTCTCCGTTAAATGCATCTGTGTATCGTATCTTTTGTTTTCCCTGTCTCAACTCTTGATATAAGTCAGTTCCGAGCGTGTCTCGACGTGTTTAGGCTGTGTGCCTTTTGTTTTCTTTATTGAGTCTTTTTCACTGTGTTCAGTCGTAGGCTCAATACCCAGTTGAAAACCCTTTTCCCAAATCGTTTTGTGCTCAGAGTGCTGTGCCATTCTCCACATTTGTACAAAAAATGTGATTTGGTTCTTTCATGCAACTGCAGGGTCCACCCCCGATAAGTGTGAATAGAAAAACCGGAGCCTCTCTGAAGCTTTTGGGTTCCAGGTTACACCTGAGGGTGCTTCAACTTCAACTGATCCCACCTTCATATTCCGTCTTTTCAGGTTGGACTGTTTGTTCAGGATTCGCTGTATGCAGATTAATCCCCGACAGAGTATGAGCCGAGTGTTCCGACTGAGCAGTGGTTGTTTGAGTTGTTTTGCTGTTGGCCAACCCATTACCTGGTTATTGCAATACAAGTGTTTGATTTTTAGACAAAGGATTAATCTCATTTACATTTAGGTGTAATATGATGCAATGCGATACAGAGTATGAAATGTACAGATGTAACAATTTTCCAGACAAAAAGCTTTGTTTCATTTCATCATCCTTTTTTTAAGTACAAAGTTTTGGAGAAAACAAAAGAAAACCTGCCCACAGCAGTACAAGGTACTCTAGCTACCAGCAAAAAGTACAAAAGAAAAAGAAAAAGAAAAGCAGCAAAATTTGGATCAATGTCAAGCGGCCTCAGGCCTAGGGGTCTGCCCTCATCCTCTTCCTGGACGAAGGTCCAGGAGCATCACCATCAGCGCCATCATCTGAACCCGAGTCAGTGCCGTCTCCGGTCTCCTCCTCAGATGACTCTGCCTCCGTCTCCACCTCGGACTCATCGTCATCGGGAACTGGTGCCCGTGAGCTACTCCCAACATGAGTGCGCCCCGCCTTGGTGCGGGGGTATACTCTGCCCTCTCCATCTCCCCCTCGAACAGGAACGGATGGTCCAGCTGGAGCACCTCCTACAGCAAGAATCTGGAAGGGATGCTGAAAAGTACAAATGGCAAATGCATCAGTATGCTACAGAATGCAGTATATGAATACAGTGTGTGAAATACTGTGAGCAGGGTACGAGTGCAGAATGCAGTGTATGAGTACAGTGTGTGAATACTGTAAGCAGTATGTCAGTGCAGGATGTAATGTATGAGTATAGTGTGTGAATACTGTGAGCAGTATGTCAGTGCAAAATGCAATGTATGAGTACAATGTATGAATGCCGCGAGTAGTGCTGTGAATAGTCTGTGGGCTACAGTATGTCAGATGCCGTGAGGGCAGTGTATCCAGTGTTGTGTTGTGCATCAGATATGTAAAACGGTTTATGTATGGTTTGAGACTGCGGTCAGAGAAACATACCGGAATGCTGTAAATCGCCAGAAGGTCGAGGCTCTGCTGGAGCATCCCCATCACAGAGGCGGTTAGCTCTAGGGACTGGCGAGTGTACTCAGAAGAGGCCTGCAAAAGCGTTAGAAGCATCAGTATTCCGCGGAATATCAAATGAAATGAAATGAAATGACTGTGCAGAATGCAAAATGCAGTAGAACATACCAGAGGCAAGCCATAAAACCCGACTAGCTCGTGGTCCGCCGGAGGGGGAGCAATGGGAATCTGGTAAGTCGCCCCGCCCCGCCCCACCCTCGGCATGTCATCGTCACGGGCAGTGCTGGCCAACTAGCCCCCTGTCCCCTCCGAGCTCCACTCCTGCCATGGCCCCGAGCCACCCTCGGCGCTCCTGCCCCCACTCCTGCTCCTGCTCCAGCTACCAGCGCCGCAGGTCCCCCCCTCTCAGCTCGGCGGCCACTACTTAAAGGCCTCATGATATGCATCCTCACATACTCTGACTAGTCGCCTATGCCTCTGAAGCGGGTCGCATCCCAGCCAATCGTATAGTCGGCCATCTGCTCGGGAGTGAACCTC
Source organism: Camellia sinensis (assembly GCF_055761805.1). Classification (NCBI taxonomy): domain Eukaryota; kingdom Viridiplantae; phylum Streptophyta; class Magnoliopsida; order Ericales; family Theaceae; genus Camellia; species Camellia sinensis. The sequence goes on along the minus strand of NC_138969.1, from coordinate 41,186,116 downwards.
TCAGTCTCCCTCATATGGTCAGGAGGGTGAACCGGGACTATCTGCTCCAGCAAACCCAGGGTCTGAAGCAAGAAGCGCTCACCCAAGTACCAGGCCCAACAGACCAGGCCCTCCAATAGAAGTCTGAAGCGGGTAGTCTCCTCCGCACCGGCAAATCGCTCCCGCATCTCGGCTGGCAATGAAGCCCAAGGCTGCCAGGTGATTTGAAAATGAAATGCAGTTTGTTATCTACTGTTATGGAAAATACAGTGCAAAGCGAAGCTTAAATGAACTACAAGTTCTAAACATACCTCTGCAGGGGTGATGGTGTCAAAATAGCAGCGGAAGAAGATGAACGTCTCCCGAGGCCTCCGCACACACCTCATGTCAAGGCGGCGAGGGAATGGAACACCGAGAGGAGTCTCCACGTCAGGCACTGGGGCGAGTCTCGAAAAGTAGGCGTAGATCCACAACTACAGAGCGAAAAGCAGTATGCTTATCAGATAAAGCAGGATGCTGAATAAAAGCAGAAATAGTGAGGCAGTGTATGGTACAGTGTATTGTGGCAGAGTGTACAGTGTGTGCAGTGTACAGTCAGTGTAAAGCAGAGTATATGTGTGCCGTGTGTGCAGTATACTGTCAGCGTGAAGCAAACCACAGTATGTGCAGTGTACAGAGTATAGGAAATGTAAAGGCAGAAATGTAAAAAAAAGAAAGAGATGTACCTCCCAAGCTCGCCAGTAACCTCCGAGCAACTGCCCACTGCAACGAGAGGCTGAGCTCATGTACCCGTAGAGTGTGGCCAAGGCTGCTCTACCCCAGTCATAGCGCAGGATCCTGGTCACGTCCACTAGAGCGCTCAGCAAGCAGAGGGGCACGGTGTTCGCCCGATCGGCGAAAATGGTCGTCCCCAGCAGAAACATGAGGAAGCCGCGTGCGTACTGCTCCTCCCCTACCCGAGTGGTCGGCGCCCGATCTCGGAAATGGCTCTCGAACCACGAATATCGCACATATCCTGCCTGAGCGAGTGGCGGCTGAGTACCAAGCAAGTGTATCTAGGCAGCGTCCCACTCATCCATGTCGGTGTCAAAGGGGATCGGATCACCCCCTACCCCGATGCCGGTGAGCATCGAGAAGTCGTAGGGAGTCATCGTCATGTCTCCCGCGACAGAGAGGTGGAATGAGTTGGTGGTGTCCCACCACCTCTCCGCTAGAGCAGCAAGGAGAGGTCTGCTCGCAGTAAGCCGAGAAAGTCCTCTGTAGAAGGCGCCGAAGCCCACCTGATCGACGATGCGACGGACTCCGTCCGGTAACTCCATGTACCAATCCTTGGCGGCAACATTTCCATACCTACGGACGGTATGAGAATCACCCTGTTCAAAAGCAAACAGTTGCGAAGCAATATAAAATATACAGTTTTGAAAAGCATCCAGAATTGGTGGCAATACAGCGTGTGTGCACGTTTTCAAGTTCAAACAAATACCGAGTGCCGGTGTGCTCGCAGTGAACTACAACATGTGATGTGCCAGTGTGTTTGAGTGGTACAGGGCAAACGCAGTGTGTGTGCACGTGTTTAGATTCAAACAGATATCAAGTGCAAGTGTGTTCACAGTCAACTACAGCATACAGTGTATCGGTATATCCGGGCTAAGCAGTTAAAGAACAGGATCAACTTTGGCAGTTAAATGTTCTACATTGCGAAAAATGAAACGGGAAAGAATATACCTCGGAAGGGCCGTATGATAGATGTGACTCCAGCTCACGCAAGAGAAGCGCTGGAGGTGCCGCCCTGTCAAAACTCCGGAACTGGCGAAGTTCGTCCGGAGGTAATATGTGAATCATCGGCCGGTAGGTCGCCGGGTCGAACGGGCGGATGCTCAAGGGGAGGAGCTCAGCCTCTGGATCCATCTCATGCTCAGGGGGAGTCCTGCCCTGAGGAAGATCGTCTGCCATGCCAAGAGAATGTGGAAATGGCCGGAAATGTGGAAACCGGGCTAGAATGCGAAAAGTCAACGGAAAGTCAACCCCGAGCGGGCGGAAAATGGCCGAAAAAGCCGGAATGTGGAAAAAGCACAGAAATCAAGGAAAACTTGGGGAAAACAAACCCCAAGAGGAGAAAATCGAAAAAACTACACCGAAACGAAGTTTCGTTCGGATGAAAATGTTCGAAACGTGAAGAACTTCACGAATCAAATGTCGAAAAGGGCGTGAGAATCAAGGAAAACGGAGAATGGAGGCTCGGGAAATACTCTAGAGAGAGAGAGGGAGAATTTTCGACCAAGGAAAAGTGGGAAATATAGGGCTAGAAGCCCTATATTTAAAGATCGGAGGCCAAAAGACCAAACTGCCCCGATTCAGGCATGTTTGGCCGGTCGGCCACACTGTTGGCCGGTCGGCCAAATATTTGGCCGATGGAACCTTTTGATGGCCGGTGGGCAGCCGGTGACCTCCTCTGATGGATGGTGATCCTCCTACACCTTTGTTTGGGTTAGATATGTGGTTTGGGACCTTCATTGCTCAAGTCAGTGCAAGACAGTGCATTTCCGAAGCTCAACCGATCTTCGTTTTGACCTCAGACTGTGTCTTCTGTACGCAGCACTTGAATATGTGCAGGGTGTATCCTTTTTGTATCCTTTTGTCTCTCACGAGATTTGAAAGTTGCCCTACATGAGTTGCTTTACAATGCTTTGCCGTGAACATGCATTGGTCATACGTCATTTCATACGCATTGTTATGCACACATCTCGCATTGTCATGCACACGACTTGCATTGTTATGCACCTCCCGCCGGTCTGGCGAGACCTTAAATACGCACGGTCTAGGAGACCCTAAATCCTCGAAAGGTGAAAAACCTTTGGTTTTCGCATGCCTACATACGTCGTAACAAGCACAACTTACATTGATGTGCACTGCTCACATGCATTTTCACGCATCTCAAGCAACACGCGTTGTCGCACATTCGAGTCCACACGCATTACCATGCATTTCAAGCGACGCGCGTCGTCGCATATTCGAGTTCACATGCATTTCAAAAGGCGCGCATTGTCACGCATTCCTAGATCATTTGCATTGTCACGCATCTCAAAAGCCGCGCGTTGTCGCGCGTTTCAAAAACAACATGCATCATTTGCATTTCAAAAAAAGAGAGAAAACAACAAAAACAACATGCATCATTTGTATTTCAAAAAAAAAAAAAAAAAAAAAAAAAACAACAACAACAACAACAAAACATGCATTTCAAAAAAAAAAAAAAAAAACAAAAGCGAACATGCATATGTCATGCATCATTGTAAATAGTGCATATGACTTGCATCATTGTAGATAGTGCATATGCCATGCACCCCACTATAAATATTGCATCCATTCTATCCATTGCATATCGTATATATTGCATTGTAGCTTGCATGCATTCATTGCATCACCTTCCATCTATGGCTCGCACCTTTCCATGTTGAGTTTGGTCTGGTATGTGCCGATACTTTTCACGTCAAAGCACAGTTCTGCATGTGTACGCGCCTATTCCACGCTGGTATGTTGGTTTGAGGGTTGCGGCACCTTTTCCGTGTTAGACGTGACTTGTCCGTGTACATGCCTTTCCTAGGCAATATATGTTTTGGCCCGCGTGCCTTATCCACTGTGTCCATTCTATCCACTGCATATTGTATATATTGCATTGTAGCTTGCATGCATCCATTGCATCACCTTCCATCTATGACTCGCGCCTTTCCTTGTTGAGCCTGGTCTGGTATGTGCCCATACTTTTCACATCGAAGCACAGTTCTGCATGTGTACGCGCCTATTCTACGCTGGTATGTTGGTTTGAGGGTTGCGGCACCTTTTCTGTGTTAGACATGGCTTGTTTGTGTACATGCCTTTCCTAGGCAAGATACGGTTTGGCCCGCGTGCCATATCCATTGTGTGTATTACATTGTAGTGTAATTTTTGCATCCGGCATTAGGATCATTGGTCTTTCCTCAGCGGGTCTTTTTCCCACTTATGTCATTCCACCCAATTACTTGTTCTTGTGTCCGTCTACATCACTCATAGTTCTGCATGTGTACGCGCCTATTCCATATTGGTATGTTGGTTTGAGGGTTGCGACACCTTTTCTATGGTAGACAAACTTTGCATCTCCATCAATCTATTTGACATTTGTGTGGTTTTGAACTGCTCATGATTGGATCATGATTCAATTGCTTTACATATCGATTGCATGTCATTTGCATTGTTTTGTAATTTTGCATATCATTTGCATTACATTAGATTCAATTGCATATCATCGCACTGTTTGTGCACCCCTTGGTCTAAGGAGACTTTAAATCCTACATTTGCGTTGTCACGCAATTTTCAATTGCATTGTTGTGCATACTGCTAACGATATCTGTACCTGTTAAGTTGCTTTCTTTTACAGGCACGATATTGTATGTACGGTTCATTTGAAGCTGGTGCAACCAGACGAACCGCGCAGGTATTGTATTCTCCGAGTGAGACGTATCGAGAATTGCATAATTCTCTTACATCCTTTCTACATCACAACGTAGTTGGGTTTGCGTTTGCTAGCTTAAAACTGTTGCATTGTAGGTGCTTCGTTACCGCTTTATTTGCATGATCATAAGTTATGTTCGGCTTCTTGCATTGTCAATTGCATTTTGCCCCCGCCTTCGGGCGCATATCTTTGTTTGTCTTGCATGTTTGTCTAAGTCTTCGGCCTTGTCAAAAATGGGTCGTCTCTGGGCTTTGACACTCACTCTCGTCATTTTTATGACTTTCGAGTTCTGTCAAAGAGGGGCAACTGTAGACACTCCATTTTTTACCGTCCTCAAGACTTGGACGTCACCATTTGAACACTCGGTGATCATCCTTGTTTGTATTCGTTATGAGTTCCCGGAGGTCTCGGCTACGTGCCTCGCCTCAGGATCTCTCGACTCGACTATTTTGTGTTTGGTTTTGCATGAAACACTTGTGTTTTTGCTTTGGAGTGTAGGGAATGGCTTGTTGGCCATCCCCACACTCCACCGGCCATGGCTTGAGGCCACCGGCTGTGTTTTGTTGCCATCGGCCAAATGTTTGGCCGACTGGCACTCTAGATGGTCGACCGGCCATCTATTTTGGTCAAATTACATTTTTGGCTAGCCGATCACTGTGCATCTGCTTTTGCAGATATTTTTCTACCAGCTATGCTAGCTGGCATACACTTTGCACCCCCTCCATATACGTGTATGAAGGGATTTTCCTCTTGACTAGCTTACTTTGGAAGCTTTGCAAGAGGGAGCTTCTATAAAGAGGAGGCCTCTCCTCCCTCTTCTAGGGTTAGAGAAAAAAGATCCATAGCTCGGAGTTTTAGGGTTAGGGTTTACATATATTCCATCTCTATATCTCTCTCTTTTCTTGCCTTGTGTGGGTGTTTAGCCTTACTATTACACACAAACACCTAGTCTTACACCTTTTCTTGGTTACTGAGGGACCAAAAGGTTGTTCTTGGTGTTTTTGGGTGGTTTTGAGCTTAAAGAAGTTGCTGGAGCACCATTCTTGAAGAAGGTCAACAAGGGTAAGAACTTACCCCTTTTATTCCCCATTTTTGCATAGCTTTTTCACCTATCTTACAACTGTTTTTGAGCTTAGCATATAACATATAAAAGTTCTATTTTTTAGTGCTTCAAATAGTTGGTCAAGGGTGTTTTAAGCTTTGGGATTGTTTGACCCCTCTTAAGCCTTGTTAGGCTCTATTTTTATGCCATTTTGGTGAACTCCGGGACCACTTGTTTGGCCCTCCTCACCACTGAAATCTTGAGGGATTTCAGTGGTGAGGATGGTTCCTTGAGGTCCTAAGAAGGAGAGGGCCACCCCCCTCTCCTTGTTGTCCTTGAAAAGGGCCATTTTTGCCTCTTGAGGGAGCATCTAGTTTAGGTTCATGTTGATCATGCCTTAACTGATTTTTGTGCTTATATTGCCATGATATAGCATTGTGTTATGTTGGTTTAGACACACCTTGCATGCTTTGCATACATGTCTTGTAATGCCATGTTTTAGCCTTAATATGCTTTAGGTTTTTGACCCTTGTTCTAGCATGTTTTTGGCCAAGCTTTGTGAAGCTTTTGTGCTTGTTTCAGTATGCTAAAGTTCTATTTTTGGTTGTTTTGGTCGACCATGACATGCATTGCATAGCCTCTTTGCATTCTTGGCTTGTGAGCCTTAAGTACATGAACCATTAGCACGCATTACTTGCATTATTTCAGTGGTTTGGAACCATTTACCATGCCATATCAGTTCACTTAGCATGCTTGTATGCTTGCATTTGATGTCCCTCTAATGTGTTAAAAGGTTGTTGTCTTATGCCCTTTGTTTAGGCCCTTGTGCATGCTTTCATGTTTAGGCCACTTAGATGCCATCTAGGTGTATCCTTAGCTTTGTATAGGCCTGCCTTGGACCTGTTTTAAGCCCTCTCAGCCTTGTCAGGCTCGGTTGACTTAGCCATGGTTTAAGCCTCTTTGGGCTTGCCTTGAATCTTGGACCATTGTTGCATGTTTAGCTTGTCTTGTTTACTTGGTTTGGCACCTTTACAACATGATTTTCAGAGCTTTATATGCATGCCATTTGTCCATGTTTGCATCCTCTTAAGTGTGCTTGAGAGTTGTCCCTATATGCCTAAGTGTTGGTCCTTGTGTGCATGCATGTTTGTATGTCATTTTGACTTCATTTTTGAGCATGTTGGCCACTGTTTTGGGCTTAGTATAGAGCTGCCCAACTAGTGTAAGTCCCTCCTTTGCATGACCATTGCATGCTCACCTTGTATGTTGTTGCATATTTGTGTGTTGTTGCATGATTGAAGTTGCATGATTGAATGAAGTCACATGCTTGCTTGCATGCTTGAACACCCACATTGTGTCTTGCATACTTGTTGGTTGCATTGCTTCATGCCTTGCATGCCTTGCATGATTGTTGTATGCCTTGTATGCTTCTTTGCATTTCCATGATTGCATGCTAGCTCACATGCCTAGGTTGCATTGCATGAGCATGCATACCTCGCCTCTTGAATTGAGTATGATAGAGGTCGGGTTTCATTTGTTCCATTCGTGTGCATTTCATTTGAAATCAAAGTGCATAATTGGTTTCTTGGACCATCACGCATCGAAATGCGCGATTGGTGGTCCGAGAACCAAGGACCGTACCCCTTTGAGTCATAAACATGATAAGGGATGTGTTGGTGCATACATTTGCTTGGAATGCATTGCCATGCCATGTTTTGCCCTCTGCTGCTGTGAAGACAGGTTTCTACAGGAAGCTTTGGCCGGTCGGCTACATGGAGTGCTGGTCGACCATTCATGGATGGCCGATAGCTCAACTAATGGTCGATGACCATCCTTCCATGGCCGGTGACCATTTGCCTCAACCGGTGGCATTCCCCAACATCCAGAGAGTATACCCTGAGACTTTGGCAGTCTTCTGAGGAGCAGAGTAGGGAAAACAGAGGCAACTTGTGCATGGCAGTGGACTTCCGAGTGGAACCGAACGTGCGTGCATTGGACCCTCTTCCCGAGGCTGCTTTTTACTACTTTCTTAGATTAGTTAAGTTGCTTAACTAGTTTAATTTGTCTGTAACATTTAATTAAATTGTAGGTTAGTTAATTGCATTATTCTTTTGGTCCCTCCGAGTGAGGGCGAATTTGTAATAAGTGTGGGTGCGTGTGTGCATGTCTTCTAATCCCCACTTCTTTCTTCCTTTTACTTAGCTGCTTTTGATGGTTAGTACTAGGGCATATTTAATTTAGCATACCTTATGCTATGCATGTGTGCATTCATTCATCAGTATTGAATGCACCGGGTTCGGCGCATAATGCTAACTGCATAGTATTTCAAATCAAATTTGAATACATGCTATCTGTTGCATTTCACATGTCATCCTTAGATTAGCCGAGCCTATTCTAGTGACATTCTGTATGCGATGCATTAGCCATTTTAACATGAACTAGGATCATGCATGATTACTAACTAGTTTATTGTTTTGGCTTGGAGTACACTGGAAGTGTTTTATGTTTTAGCATTTCGCATGAGTGTGAATGTTGATATGACAGCATGCTTACCATGAGGCTAGCTGCTTATGTGATATAACTGCTTAAGTGCCTGTGGATGGAGGTTGAATTACCTAAATTGGGATAATGCACTAAAACTGTGAGTTTTAAGCCCACTAGATAGTGGCAAAACCATATTTTCTAAAGCCCACTTGAGGGTGGCAAAATCTGTATTTTAGCCTACTTGCGAGTAGCAAACCATTTTTAAAACAAACATGAAATGTTTTGTTCCAATTTAGGCGATTTGGTCTATACTTGTTTGCTGCATAACATAGTAATTCTAGGCTAATAACCGGAATAAGAGCATATAAAGTTTTCAAAACAAGATATCATGTTAGTAGAGGCCGATATTTGATCGGGCGAGCGGGGGTGCTGATAGCTGACCTTCCCCAATCGTACCCAAGTTCCCGAGCCGAGGCAACTTTGGTGATGACGGATACGTGGCCTTTGGCACCGAGTCAGGGTCTCCTATATTCCCCCGAAATAAAATATTTAGGTTGCGACTCTATATCTGGCAAAGCAGTCCATGTTTGGCACTTCTTTTCTAAAAATCTGTTTTCTCAAAATGATTTGCCGGATTTGGACTCTTTGGTTCAGATTAAGAACCGTGACAATTCGAGTCCGAACTGTGGCATGGGGCCCACGGGCGCATCTACAACGTGTATTGAGTTGTTGCATCTCATATGCCATTGTAGATTAGCCGAGCCTATTCTAGGTGCATTTCGCCTACGATGCATTAGCCATCTTAACATGGACTACGATCATGCATGATTGCTAACTGGTTTCTTGTTTTGGCTCGGAGTACACTGTGAGTATTTATGCTTTAGCATCTTGCATGTGTGTAAGTGTTAACATGACAGCATGCTTACCATGAGGCTATGTGCTTATATGATATACCTGCCTAAATGCCTATGGGTGAAGGTTAGGTTGCTTGAATTGGAATAATTTGTCGAAACCCGTGTTTTAGCCTACTTGCGAGTAGCAAACCTCAATCCATTTTTCCAAAACAAACGAATATGAGGTGCTTTGTTCCAACTTAGGCAATCTAGTCTATACTTGTATGCTTGCGCATCACATAGTAATTCTAGGTTAAATAGCTGGAATAAGAACGCATAATGTTTTCAAAACTAGATATCATGCTTAGTACAGGCCGATCTTTGGATCGGGCGAGCCGGGGTGCTCATAGCTGACCTTCCCCAATCATACCCAAGTTCCCGAGCCGAGGCAACTTTGGTGATGACGGACACGTGGCCTTAGGCAATGAGTCAGGGTTTCCTAAATTCCCTCAAAATAAATATTTAGGTGGCGACTTTGTATCTGGCAAAGCAGTCCATGTCTGGCACTTCTTTCTTAAAAATCTGTTTTCCAAAAAGAATTGCCGGATTTGGACTCTTTGGTGATTTATCAGTCTTGCATTGCACATTGTGAGATTAGATTTTGCACATTGTGAGATTAGATTAAAAACCGTGACATTTGAGTCCGAACTGTAGTAAGCCCAAATGAACAAAACGGGATTCCCTCCCGGGACGTTCGAGGACGTCTACAGAGAGATATATCTTCTCTAAAATGGCTGAACCTCTGTAAGGGGGGGAGGGCCTCTCTTTATATAGAGGAATGCAAAGAGAAGCTTGTTAAACAAGCTTGGAAAAGGCTTCATCCCTCCATACACGTGTATGGAGGAGGGATGAGTGAAAACCAGCTGGCTTAAAAGATCTGGAGTGAAATCTGCTAAGACAAAGGGCTCTGCTGGCCATCAGTTGTGGCCGGCAGTGCCTCATTGATGGTCGGCAGGCATCATCAATAGCAGGTAGGGGAAAGTTCAAGGCTGGCAGTGCCAAACAGTGGCCAGCAGTAGCCCATGAGAATCATGCTGGAAGGACCAACACATGGTCCAAAAATGGAGAAGAAATGATACAGGGTTTGGAAAGCTCAAACCTGTGACGTTCCGTCGCGAAAGATGAGTACCCGACGAGCAATCGAACTTGTGGCTGGATGTACCTGCAAGCACAACCAAGTCTTGAGGATGGTCAAAAATGGGGTGTCTACAGGGGTCATCTCGGGATGCATAAACTGTGTGTTGATGCTGAAAAGTCCAAGCGCCTGATGGAGGCCATCTATGGAGGAGAGTGCGGAGCACACATGAATAGGGTAATGCTAGCCAAGAAGATCCTTAGACAGGGTTATTACTGGTCAACCATGGAGGAGGATTGTATTGGCTTTGTTTGGCAATGCCACAAATGCCAGATCCATGCAAATCGCATGAACATTCCGCCGTCGAAGCTATATAACATGACTTCACCATGGCCATTTTCAGTCTGGGGGATTGATGTGATTGGGGCTATCACTCCGAAGGGGTCAAACGGGCATGAGTACATTTTGGTAGCGATAGACTACTTTACAAAGTGGGTTGAGGCCTAATCCTATGTGGTGTTGAAGGCGTCGCATGTTGCTAAGTTCATTAGGAACAACATCATTTGTCGCTATGGGGTCCCGAATGAGATTATTTCGAATAATGGTTCCCACTTCAAAAAGGAAGTGATCAACTTGTTGGAGAAATACAACGTGGCTTTTCATAAGTCATCCACATATCGGCCACAAACCAACGGAGCTGTTGAGGCCCCAACAAGAACATCAAACATATTCTGCCGAAGATGGTGGAAACCTATAGGGACTGGCCAGATAAGCTGCCATTTACTCTTTGGGGCTACCAGACTTCAATTCGAACTTCTACTGGGGCAACTTCGTATTCCTTGGTCTATGAGATGGAGGTTGTTCTGCCTATTGAAGTTGAGGTTCCGTCATTGCGGATTATGGTTGAGTGCCAGATTGAGGCAGATTGGCAGCGAAGCAGGTTCGAAGTACTCATGCTCTTTGATGAAAGAAGGCTGGAAGCACTGTATCACGTCCAGGGTTATCAACAAAGAATTGCCAGGGCTTTCAACAAGGAGGTTAAGTCCAGGAATCTGAAAGAGGGAGATCTAGTGCTCAAAGATGACCGGGCTGCCAGTCACAACCCTAGGGTCAAGTTCAGACCCAATTGGACTGGTCCCTACATCATCAAGTCAATCTGGTCGGGTAGAGCTATCATCTTGATGGACCTAGATGGCCTAGAGTTTTCCGAGCCGATCAATATGGACAAGTTGAAGAAATACTATCCCTGAGCGGCTTGCTAGGTCAAAAACCCGAAAGGGCGACCTAAGCAAAAGTCAGAGCATGAAAAATTTGAAATGATAAAAACTAAGCTCGCAAGGTTGAAAGCCCGAAAGGGCAGCCTTGTCAAAAGTTTGAGCACAAAAGGAGAGTGTTAATACACGAGTGAACCTGAACCGAACTACGTAAGGCTTGATTCCCATCTTTAGGATATGTAGGCAACTTCATTCTGAAGTCTAGCCATAAACATTTCCATACCAACTTTGTCCATGTGATCATGTTGGCCATCTTTGTCTTTTCTGCATTTAAGGGCTTGGTTGTGATCTTCAGTGCAATGCTATTCAGACTAGGGGCAACTTTCCAGTTGATTGGATTCAGGGTTGTACATCTCAGTGATAGATCTCAGGCATGTCTAGTTGTGATCCATATCGAAAATGATTTTGAAAAGTTTTAATAAAAGTTGATTTCGCTCAAATTAATCTTTTTATGACTTAGACCATTTTTGGACCAAACGAAAAAATTTCAGTACCCACAACCTTCAATTTTATTGATTTCAATACAGAGTTCTCCTACTCTTGAATACAAATTGAAGTTGCTTTTTATTACATTCATAAGAAAACTTGAAAGTACTGATTAAAGCAAATAAACTTGGGGCATAGTCAGGTGTTCCTACGCCCCCTCCCAAAGCTTGTGGAAGCCTCTGATGCCAAAGTAGGCCCAACCTGTGCCTCTTCATCGAGCCAAGCTTTGCACTCATCAGAAAGGATGCAACTGAAAGTGGGAGCGGGGGCCAGGAGCTCTCTCATCCTCCATGCTATGGCATACCAAGCTAGCTATGCGCCTCAGACTGGAAATGCAGTAGGGTACTCTATCCCCTCTATCGGGCAAGTCTGATCATGCCCAAATTGGCGCCGAAATCGAAATGGGAAGTAAAAGACGCAGTGTGTCAGGCCAATCAGCTGAATGCCCGGTTGCCAGAACATACTGTAGCTCATCGTCAACAGATTAAGCCAGGGGCAGCGCCAAGCAATGTTGACAATGGACAAAATCCATTCGCACCACCATCCCTTATCTGGGGCATCAACTAGTCATTGCCGGAAGAAATAGCTGTGAGTTGAATATACGGGGCATGAGTCCACCACTCTCAACTTGTCCATCAACCATATCTGAGGAGGGATGAAAAATGAGAGATTAAAGAATAGAGAGGTGTGCGTGGAGAGAAACGTGAGAAAAAGGGTTTTGAGAGAAAAACAGAGCCTGAGGGCCGAGTGATGTGAGAAATATATGTGAGATAGGGTGGGAAACATTACCTGCAGCAGTAGTGGACTTACCGCGAACCTAGCCGTCTCTCGGCGGTGAAAAGTATCCAAACCTATCAATGCCTCAGCTAGTGTCATGGCAATACAGCTCTTGCCCTCTTTTAAGCCTTAGGCATCCTCGATCAAATGGACACTGGATCCTCCGGAGCCTGCAGCAAGTAAGAAATGAGACAACATGCACAAGTAAAGCGCATGTCACCAAAAACCCTACCAGTGATGATCGTCGCAGTCACCGGCATCAGAAAACCGATGAATCAAGCTTGGAATGTCCAGCTCTCCATCGTGAATCAAAGACCATGCGTCATAAAAAGCAAGCCCACATATCCATCCTAGAGCTTGGATGTGGCCAAAACGGAATTGGGGAAAGATTTCTTTATCACGCTTAGACTCCATCAAAGTTTGGAAGTCTTCAAAAGTGGGGCACACCTCTTGTCCACCAAAGCTAAAAGCATGAGTTATTGGATTCCAACACCTAGTCGCGGCATGGAGGAACGAAAAGCGTAGCGGGGTGCGACTTAGCGTAAATAGTGCATTTATTTCAAAACCCCAGAAATTCAACTTTTCTGAGCCATCCAAGCTTGCAATCCAATTGGTGAGGTTTTAGGCAAGAAGTTCTTCCATTTGGGGCAAAAATGGAGTTGAAATGAAGAAACCACGAAGCTGGAACCTTTATAGAAGATAAGGAAGTGAGTGGAGGACAGATGTCGACATTTCGGAGGTTCTGCCATCGATGGCAGGCAGCAGCACATGGATGGCCGGTAGTGGCTCATCAATGGCCAGTAGGGGCACATTAATGGCCGGCAGAGGAGATTGATGGCCAGCAAGCCATTCCCCATAGCCAGCAGTCCCTCTATGGTGCTTAGTGACCTCTTGAGCGAAGATCCAGTTGTTTTCAGAAGTTGTATTCTATTATCGGCACCTTCCGGGGTCTTGTTTTAGTTCCTTCCGGGCTTGAACATGTCTGTTTAAGTTGTAACTGTTTAGCTTTGCTTATCGAGTTGTAACTATTTAGCTTTGCTTATCGAGTTGTATGTACTTTGTTTATCGAGTTGTATGTGCTTTGCTTATCGAGTTATGGCAATTTGCTTATCGTGTGGCACTTGTGCTGTTTATCGAGTTTTTTTGTTCCTTTCAGTTGTTAGTTGGTTCACTACCTGATTAAGGGCAATGTGTTTTGAGTGTGCAGTTTTCAAACCAAAAATCAATCTCATTTTCATGCTGCAAGATACGATGCGATGCTTAGAATGTAAAATGCAACACTTTTGAACCAAAAAAGCTATTTTCATTCCCATCATGCTTTCTTTTTGCAAAAGTGTACAAAGTTTTAAAGAAAATAAAACCGCCTAAGGCTATACAATGTGCAAAAATTACTAGCAAAAAAAGAAAAATAAAGCAAAAAGCGTCTGAACTAATGCTGCCTATCTCAAGATCGAGAGGCCCTCTTCGTCCTCTTTCTCGGTCAAGCGCTCTGGAGCACTGTCACCATTGACTCCGCTGTCTAAAGCTAAACCGGAGCCCTCCTCAGTCTCTCCACCCTCGCCCCTAGCTAACCCTGAGCCGGCATTGCCATCTCCATCGCCAGAGGACCCTGAATGTGCACTCACCACCTCAGCCTCCTCGCTCGTCTCATCATCATCATCGCCCAGAACGGGCTCTGAAGGGCCACTCCCGCTATGGTTGCCTCGAGCTCTACCTCGGCTGTGTGTCTGAGCCTATCTCCCTCTCCTCCCTGCTGTACAGGAAGGCGCTGAAGGTCCTGTCTCTGCTCCTACTGGGGCGTATGACGGGGCTTGCATCCCGAAAAGAATCTGAAAAGGGCCAATTTATGAGAATGCATTAGTCTGTGTACATGGGTTGCAAAAGATGATGTGTCGTGAGCAGTAAATGATTGCAGTGTCTTTGTTGTGAACAGTGGGTGATTGGAGTGTAGGTATGCCGTGTGCAGTATATGGGAACAGTGTAGTGTTGAACAACTGCAGTGCTAATATGTTAGCAGAAAAACCTCGTGGCATGAAACGCAAGGTGAAGAAAGATTACCGGGAGCTGGTAGAGGCTGAGCAAATCTAGGCTCGTCTGCACCGTGTCTGTCAAGGAGGCCACGAGCTGAAGGGCCTGCCCTGTGTACTCAATGGGTGCCTGTAAGTACATTGAAGTAATCAGTACTCAATACAGTATAATTGAAATGAAGTAAATGTGCTGAATGGCAAAGATGTAAAGTTTGGTACATACCGGAGCTGGGCCTCAAACCCCGGCAAGCGCGTGACCAGCTGGTGCAAGCTTGATGGGAATCTGGAAAATCTCCCCAGAACGTCTCCGATGAGTCACTGTAGTAGGCAGCTCTTGCCATCCAGTCTTCTGCCTCGCCTCAGGATCTCTCCTCCTGCGGGATCTGGTCGCTCTACCTCTCCCTCGTACAACTGGAGCCCCTCCTCCCTCACCTCCGTGAATGCCAGTCAGAGGCGACATCAGATGCGTTTGAATGAAGGTCGCATAGTCGCCCTCTATGCGGAAAAGATCTGTATCTAGTCCTACCATGAACTCAATCACCTGCTCCTCAGAAAGCCTGTGTATCTCTCTCATAGATGCGGGAGGTGCCATCGGTATGAACTGGGCAGGCAAGCTCAAGGTCTGGCGCACAAAGCACTCGCTCAAGAACCAGACGCGATAGATCGATCCCTCAAGAAGGATGTGATAGCGAGCCATGACCCTGGCGGTCTCATATGCGAATCTGGCCCCTGATGGTATCACGTCTCATGGCTGCCATGCGATCTGAAGTTGAGAAAATAAATAGATGATTAGTCTTTATCAATTGACTACTGTGTGTATCAAACTAATTGAAAAGCAGTATGACTATGTTTTGGGTTACCTCGTGCGCCGTGACTGTGTCAAAATACTGTCGGAAGAACATTAAGCTCTCTCAAGTCTTACGACGAAGCGGACCGTCATACACCCGAGAAAACGGGACCGTCGCTGGGGTCTCCACTACAGGCTCTGGGGCAAGAGTCGAAAAGTATGCATACACCCATAGCTGCAAGGAGAATGTGATCAATACAGTGTATGAACAGTGTACAGAAAATGCAGAGAGCAGAATGAAGTACAATGCGTAGAAAATGCATGTCTAGAACAGAGATTAGATTTTGTGTGTGCAGTATGTAGTATGCAGTGCGCGGTGTGAGCGTGTACAGAAAATGCAGAACAGAAAGTACAGGTGTTGCACGAATGTAAAGCAGGAAATGCTAAGTGGAAAATGTAAAGTGAAGAGGGGGAACTAGGCTGTGTACCTCCCAAGCTCGCCAGTAGCCCCCGATCAATGTCCCACACATCCGAGAGGTCGAGCTCATGTATCCGTAGAGAGTGGTGAGACCAGCTCCACCCTAGTCGTAGAAGGGGACTCGCTGTAGCACCACCAGTGCCCTCAGAAAATATAAACCGACGGTGTTCCACCTATTCGAGAACAAGGTGGTACCAAAGAGGAACGTAAGAAAGCCTCTGGCGTACTGCTCGGTCTGCTCGATGGTCTCAGGCTCGACTTCTCTGAACTACTCCTCAAGCCAGCTGTATTGGACCATACCTGCCCGAAGTATCGGTGGCCGTGCCCCGAGAAGTGCAGCCCACGTAATGTCTCACTCTCCCATGTCAGGATCGAGGGGAATCAGATCACCTCCTACGCCTAAGCCAATGACCAAGGCGAAGTCGTAAGGAGTCATCATCATCTCCCCCGCAGAGGAGAAGTGGAAGGAGTTGGTGGTATCCCACTATCTCTCCACAAGGGCCCCTAAGAGAGGGTGGCTCGCTGTGACTTGTGTCAAGCCGGAGCAGAATAAACCGAAGCCGGTCCTGTCGACAATGTCACGGACCCCAGCTGGAAGCTCCTCATACCAATCCCGAGCAGTAGTGGTACCGTAGCCTCGAAAGGAGCGGGATCCATCCTGTGTCAAGGCATGTAATGCAATTAGATCAAGCAATGAAAACACAATTGAAAATACAGTTGAGTGCGGAGCAATGATGTATGAGATATAGTTAAATGCAGAGTAGTGATGTACAGTTGAATGTGAAGCAGCAATGTATGAAAATATAGTCATACCCAGGCATGTGATGCAATCAAATCAAAACAGTACAAGAAATGCAACAGCTAAAGATGGTATTACAGAAAAGTGAAGTTTGTACCTCTACAGTTATGGCCGACAAGTGAGACATAGGTTCTCTCAGTAAGAGGTCGTCTGGAACGTCCTTGGCAAAATTAGTGAAGGCCTTGATGCCTCCCGCAACGGGTATAATGTGCGTCTTAGGGTGGTACCTCGTTGGATCAAATGGGCGAATGCTTGGCGGTAGTGGCTCGGGCTCAACCGCAGGCTCGGCCTCAAAGTCTACTGCAAACTCTGCTATAGGTAGTCCGGGGAAGTCCTCGTCATGTGGGATATCGTCAGCCATCTGAAATGGATGCAAAATGAGCAAAAATGGAGAAAATGGTGAAATTTTGAATGAAGTAAACCCTAGGAGAGAGAAGAAATCAAAGAAAGTCAAAAACCCGAGAAAAGTGTACCAACCTTGGGAGAAACTCGAGGGAAATCAACCTTGAATGGTGGAAATGACGGAAGTGGCGTCAAAATCGAATTCTGATCGGTTCAAATCGAAGAGAATAAAAGAGTTTTCGCGAAGAAAATGTTTCTTGGGTGTTGAGAAATGCGTAGAACGCGCGGATCTAGAGAGAAGGCACACCTAGAGAGCAAGGGAGAACAATTTCGGGCAGGGGTTTGTAAGGAAATGAACCATTCTTGCCTTTACTTAAAGACTCGTGGGTCAAAGGACCAAACTGCCCAAAGCTGCCATCGATGGCCGGCAGTGGCACATCGATGGCCCGCAGTTCATTGTTTATGGCCGGCAGGGGGCCGACATCTTCCCCTGATGGCCGGCAAGCCTCCAATAGCTTCCCCTGCCTCTTTTACCCTGGTATGTGTCCTTGGGCTCCAAGAATTCCAAGGAGTGTTCAAAATTTGATTCAAAATGCCTCCGTTGAAGCCCGGAATCATGTTCTTAATGTACAGTGGTCATCACCCATCAATCTGCACAAGGTGTATCCTTTTAATGCATCGCAACTCTTCTGGGAGGTAAACCGGAAGTTGCCTTTAAGTTATCTTTATCAAGCATGCTTCTGTTGTCACATAGCATGTGCATGATGTATTAAACATGCATTCTATATTCTTGCATTGAATATGTATCATTGATTATCTTGCATTGAATATGCATTGTTGATTATCTCGCATAGAACATGCTTCGGTTCCACTTTTTGATGTTGAGCATGGCTTGGCATCGTGTTGCGTTCATTCGTCTTGCATGAGATATGCATTGTATTGCATCGTATCTATCAAGTTTCTTTCTCATAGATGCACGATATTGTATGTACAGTTCATTTAGAGGAATTTTGGGTAAAACCATTCCTCTCTTTCACCTCATCGGTTAGAGACATTCGGGCACGCCCGATGTCTACACTGGCATTTCGTTGATTAGAAACACCCAGGTGCGCTCGGTGTTTACGCTATACTCTTGTTAGAAGCATTGGGATGCACTCCGATGTTTATACAACGTTTTAGTGCTTGCACTGCGTGCCTTTCCCTCTCTCGCGTGTGATACGCTGAGAGGTGTTTACCTTCCTTCTCTTTCATGTGATACGCTAAGAAATAGTGTCTTTCCCTCTCTTGCGTGTGATACGCTGAGAGGTGTTTACCTTCCTTCTCTTGCGTGTGATACGCTGAGAAATAGTGCCTTTCCCTCTCCCGCGTGTGATACGCTGAGAGGTGTTTACCTTCCTTGTCTTGCGTGTGATATGCTGAGAAATAGTGTCTTTCCCTCTCCTGCGTGTGATACGTTGAGAGGTGTTTACCTTCATTCTCTTGCATGTGATATGCTGAGAAATAGTGTCTTTCCCTCTCCCGCGTGTGATACGCTAAGAGGTGTTTACCTTCCTTCTCTTGCGTGTGATACGCTGAGAAATAGTGCCTTTCCCTCTCTCATGTGTGATACGCTGAAAGGTGTTTTCCTTCCTTCTCTTGCGTGTGATACGCTGAGAAATAATGCCTTTCCCTCTCTCGCATGTGATACACTAAGAGGTGTACCCTTTCCTCTCTCGCGTGTGATACGCTAAGAGGTGTTTCGTTTGAGACTTCAGGTGTTCCTGATAGTCACTTTTAGCCTTTCTCACGTGACGCGTAGTCAAGCTAGCATAATTTCCTTACCTCATTTCTTTGGAAATATGTGAGATTGTAGTATCTTATTCGCGCGCTTAAAATGTTGTATTTATTTTGCATAAATGCTTCATTATAGCTTTCTTTGCATAATCATAAGTTATGCTCTTGCATCATGCATATCATTTGCATTTTTCCCTAACCTGAGGGTGCATCTCTGTATTGTTATATTGAATGCTTGTCGGAGTCTTCGGCCTTGTCAAAAATGGGTCATCTCTGGGCTTTGACATTCACTCCCGTCATTTCATGACTTTCGAGTTCTGTCAAAGAGAGGCAACTGTAGACACTCCATTTTTGACTGTCCTCAAGACTCGGATACGTTTGCAGGTACATCCGATGACAAGTGTGATTGCTCGTCGAGTACTCGAACTTCGCAGCAGGATGTTCCAGGTTTGATCCTTCCAAACCCTATTTTTATTCTGTCTCATTTTTGGACCATGAGTTGGTTTTTGCTTTGTGAAGTCCTTGATGGTATGCCGGCCATCAGAGAGGGCTGTCGTCCATGGGTTAGGCCCTGCCACCGGCCATCAATAGACCCTGCCGGCAATCAATGAGGCACTGCCGGCCACCACTGATGGCTGGCAGCCACCTTGTTTCAACAGATATTATTGTAGATATTTTGAGCCAGCTCTGGCTCACTCAGCCATCCTCCACACACGTGTATGAAGAGATAGAGGCAGTTTGAAGCTTGTTAAGCAAGCTTGTGCTTGCATTGCCTATATAGGGGGAGGTGCCTCCCCATTCTCAAAGGTTCACAAAATTTCCAGAGCTGAAATTTCTCTCTCTAGAATTCCCACTCTCTCTCTCTCTATATTGTGCTCAATATTGCCTTAAAGTGTGTTTTCTCCATCGATTTGCACTACAACACCTAGTGAAACACCATTACCTTGTTGCTGAGGTACTTAAGGGTGTTGTTTGGACTCAAAAAGCTGGTTTTAACTCAGAGAACTTGCTGTCTTAAAGTTGTGCTTCAAGGGTGAGTGTTTTCCCTCTTTAAGCTTTATTTTGATCAAATGTTTGGCCCCATTTGCATGCTGTTTTAGGCCTTTCTTTCAACTACAAAAAGTTCTGTTTTTAAGTGTTAAAGATGGTTGTTTGAGGCCTTGTTGAGTTAGGGGTGGTCTACCCCCTTTGGTGGCTTGGCTTGCTTTGTTTTTTGCCATCTCTTAAGGCCTTTGAGATCACCTTCTGTTGGCCTTTTAACCACTGAATTCCAGAGGAATTTCAGTGGTGGAAAGTGTGTTTTGAGGTGTAAAATAGGAGGGGGTCATCTCCTCTCCTTGTGTCTTGGTTGCTTATGTTGTTGGCTTCATATTTGAGCATGTTTTTCTAGCATGTGTTGGCTTGTTCTCAGCTTCTTTTTGGCCTTATTTCAGCATGGCATAACTCTGTTTTGGCCTGGTTGTGTCACTTTATGCATGCTTTTTGCACTTGTAGTGTAATCTTGCCATTTAGCCTTACATGCTTGCCATTTTGGCTCATTATTCTAGCATGTTTTGACTACACTCCATCATGTTTCTAGCATTGTTTTGACCTGCCTTAGGATTATTTTGAGTCATCTTGGTCCTTTGGGGCTTGCTTGATATGGTTATGGTGCAAGTGCCTTAGTTAGTTTTGAGTTTTGAGCATCATAGCATGCTATACTTGTGATAGTTGTATGTCTTGGCATCACTTAACATGTTATTTCAGAGCATATACATGTGTCATGTTCTCACTTCTTTCACTCCTTGAGAGCTTTTGAGAGTTGTGCTTTTGTGCCTTATTTGTCGGCCAATGCATAAGCATGCATTTTCTTACTTTTCATGCTATCATTTCAGCTTATTTTGGCCACTGTTTGGCACGCATGAGATCTGTTTAGGGCCGGTTTAGTCCATTGAGCATTGTATTGCTTGCCTCTTGTATGATGCTCTTCGCTTGCTTTAGTGCTCTTGGCTCCATAACATGTCTTGCATGCTTGGCTTGCACGGTTTAGTGTTTTTAACATGCTAAGATAAGCATGTGTTGTGTTGCATCGCATTGTGTTTAACCAGACGTTATGTTGAACACAAGGTGGATTGGCCCACTTCATAATCAAAGTGATGAAAGTGAGCCAATCCCCTTTGTCTCCATTGCCTTTGATCACACATGATAAGGTCGTGGTCTTAGTGTTTTGCTTGTTTTGTTTGTTGTGCATTCATCGAATTTGTGCACGTTAGATCTTTGGCTATCATGCATTGCGATGCTTGATTGATGGTCTTGGATCCTTCTCCATTGATGTTTTAAAGTGATATGGAGTGGCATAGTACGTACATACCCTTGGGAGTCCATCCATTTTCCTTTAGTTTGTGCTTTGTTGCAGAATGGTGTTGCAGCACACCAGTGGCCGGCAGTGCCTTGTAGATGGCCAGCACTACTTCACTCTTGGCCGACAATGCACACCCTTGGCCGACAGGTGGCCGGCAGCAAGCCTTCATGGCCGGCAGGCCACTGGTGGATTCCTCAGGGTGGTTTTGGTAAGGTGGAGTAGAAACTTCATAAAAACACCCTGCAAACAGAGCCTTTCAAGAGCAATCCGGAAGGCGTTTCGAGGCAGCAACCGAGAGCATGCATCCTTCATTGTTCAAGGCAGAGCTGTGGCAGCCTAGTTTACATGTTTAGTTAGTTTTCATGTTTAGTTAATTTGTTAATTAATTAAAGTGTTGTAATAATTAGTAATTAGATTGCTTATTATTCGATTTGGTTGTGTAATAATTAGTCTAATTAGATTATTAGATTAGTTGATTAGCTTAGCTTAGATGTAGCTTAGCTTATTCATTCGGACCCTCCGTCGAGAGGGAAAATGTTGTAATAAGTGTGCGTGTGTGTGTGAATGTCTTCCAACCCCACGTCTTTCTCCCTTTTATTTACCAGCTTTTGATGGTTAGCTTTAGGGCATGTTTCAATTAGCATACTTATGCTTTGCATGCGTATATCATTCATTTGTATTGCATGCACCGAGCTCGGCGCATCATTCAAACTGCATTGTATTTCAATACACTTTCCTGAATACGTGTTTCAAAGCATTTTATCAAGTGTTGCATTCATATGCCATTCTAGATAGCCGAGCCTATTTTAGTTTCATTTTTGCATGTGTTGCATTAGTCATCTTAACATAGCTAGGATCATGCATGATTACTAACTAGCTTCTTTTTTGGCTCGGAGTACAGTTTAAGTGTTTATGCTTTAGCATCCTTGCATGTGTGTAAGTGACTGCCATGATAGCATGCTTGCTATGAAGCTCTTTGCTTAACTGATATAACTGCATGAATGCCTGTGGATGAAGGCTTCATTACTTGATTTGGAACAATTCATCAAAATGTGAGTTTTAAGCCCACTTAAGGGTGGCAAAATCATCATGTTTTAAGCCCACTTGAGGGTGGCAAATCCGCGTTTTAGCCTACTTGCGAGTAGCATCTTCAAACCATTTTTGAAAAACAAACATGAGACGTTTTGTTCCAAATCGAGCGATTTAGTCTATACTTCTATGCTTTGCGCATCACATAGTAAGGTTAGGAAATAATCGGAATAAGAACATATGTGTTTTCAAAAACAACAAATCATGTTAGTAGAGGCTGATTTTTCATCGGGCAAGCGGGGGTGCTCATTTCAGGACCTTCCCCTCTCATACCCAAGTTCCCGAGCCGAGGCAACCTTGGTGATGACGGACACGTGGCCTTAGGCACGAGTCAGGGTTTCCTAAATTTCCCAAAAACAAAATATTTAGGTGGCGACTCTGAAATCTGGCAAAGCAATCCATGTTTGACACTTTTTGATTCAAAATTGATTTTTCAAAACCAATTATCGGATTTGGACTCTTTGGTGATTTATCAGTCTCACATTACACTTTGTGAGATTAGATTTGGAATCGTGACAGGAGTCAGAACTGTAGTAGCTAAGAACTCCAATTCGCGCCCTCACGTGCGGAGCGAGTTCGGGGCGGTCTACACCCCCTTACTTATATAAAAAACAACAACTCCTAGTAGAAAAACATATGAAATTACATTGAAAAAAAAAGTAAAGCAAAGGAAAGAGGGAAAAAAAAATAGAAAAAGTAAGCAAAGTAAGAAAAGAGAGAGTGCACGAGTTCAATATCTTCCTTCCATCTAAATAATAATAATGACAGGGAGTTAGTGTAATTTTTCAAATGTCAGAGGATGATATGTATTAAATCCAAATATCAGGGGCTGTAAGTGTAATTTACCCTAAGAAGAATGACCTACTACAACAAACAGATCTTTTTATGTGATTAGTAATTTTTTTAAAATGTTTTCAATAGCTAAAAGCAATTTATATAACACGTATAACAGTTCAAAGGTCAAGTTTAAAAATTAAGTTGTGATCATATGTCTTTTCTTAAGGAAATATTTTTCCTTTTTCTTTTTTTGAGCTTGGGTTGGAGGTGAAAACAGTGTAACATTTTTTTAAAAATCTATAAGATCTTGGCTTGGCTTGGCTAAGCTATGTTACACAATTTCGGGTGTGGGTGTCGTATACGGGTATAGGTCAAGTGGTAGATTTGTCTATTCTTAAAAAATGGGGGTACGAGAACTCAGATTAAAAGTGGACCGAAAAATAAATACAGATACAAAGACAAGATACATGAAATATTCAAAGGATCTTCTAACAAAATATTCACAAGGGCCTCCCAATTTAGCTAGAACAAACAACTACACCCAAAATGAATCCCAAGACATACAAATTAGTTTTCCCTATATTCTACTGGTATTTTTCCATAATAATACTAGAAAAATATATAAAATAAAATTAAATAGAAATGATAAAATAAAAATTATTATTATTTTATTAAAGAATGAAATACAAAATAAATTACAGAACTAAATATACAGCAATGAATTAGATTACATCATGGAACATATTACAAGACGAATTCACATAGGCATACAAAATAATATACAAAAAAATAGTTTAAATCTAAAAGTTTGAAGAACAAAGGATAAGAGAAGCAAACCAAAACCTGTGTGATACCACAGTTATCTTAAAATAGATTCACCGGCTCTCAATGGGTGTTGAAGGTATGCCGGCGTCTGTCTCTCAGGATACGACGGTTGAAACCAGCTTATGCAGAAGCACCTTCTGAATAGTTTCGGTGAAATTGACAATGGCAGCACTCTCTTTGTAACAAGAACCAAATAAGGGGCTAGCACAAAGAATATAGAAAAAAATTCCTTTAGTATAAAAATTATCTCAAACTTTATTATCTCAAAACACCATCTCACTTCCCATAAAATGGAGGGGAAAATCTCTATTTATACTGGTAGGGGAGAACCTTAGCCATGAAGGCTAACATCAATAGGGTCATCAAATTGCCACTAACCAAGGCCATCAACTCTAGCCATTAGGGCTAGAGTTACGACAGTTAAAAACTCATAACCACTAATATGGTCATCAACTCCATCATCACAAGATGAGAGTCATAAAAGTCTAAAAATTCCATGTGTTTAATATATACAAATAAATATGTATATAATGATATTTGAATAATTCAAACAGATGGGTCGCAAAACGGATATAGGTGTTGGATCACAACTCGATCTAAGCCCAATCTCAAACACTTACACAAGCTAAGCCTAACACAGCACAGTCCAAACCAAGCTCAAAATTAAGTCCAAGTCCAAGTCCAAGACCAAACCCAGCACATGCACAAGTACAAGCCTAGGCCTAGTCCAAACTAAGACTAAGTCCAAATCTAAGCCCAACTTTTATTGATGCCCACTTTATGTGACAATTCTCATTCACAACCTAATAGTTTCGGCTCATTATTTTTATATTGTAATCTTCTCACTTAAGAGAACACAATCCTACTCGAACCCACCTTAACTAGCGAATGTGACCCAGAATGTCACCCATTTAATTTTGAATTAAAGTAGTCAAAAAATCATTATTTTCCAACAATGCCCTACATTAATAAAATTGGTTGACTAAAGAAAGAAAAACAACGCTTAAGAATAAAGACTCGAAGAGAGAGCACATAAAATAACCCTGCATCAGAAAAGTTAGTTGTTGGCCTTGAACCTTTCGTATTGAAAGCCTATCAGATTTACTAGCTGACCAGTGAATGTGATGTCTTGAACTGTTCTGCCATTTGTGTAAACCAAGACAATAGACCTCACACAAGAATTACTCTAACCATCGTTTTGTTGTCACTGTTGTGTCTTGTTTGGCCCTGGAACACTTGCCTGGTTCAGTGAGTGTTATTAAAGAATTCAACTTTGTGAATTCTTAAATAAGCGGCCCCCACTTCGCACTCACATAGGTGACCTACATAATGTGATAGCCCTGTTCCGTATTATACTAATTGATCTTAATTATGATTTTGATTACGTGTTTAATATGATTTTGAGTGCCATTTATATGATTATATGTGGTTTGAATTTCTACCGGTTCATTATAGGAAAATCTGTTAAACTTATTGTTGTAAACTAAAAATTGAAGGCCTTATCAGCCACATAAACCAAAATTGACTACGCTATTGTGATTGGCATAATTTTTAGAGCCTATGATGAAATTTAATTGAAAATTGATTTGGATCGAAATAATTAGATTAAATTGATTTAATTAAGCACAATTAACTAATGCTAGTGGAATTTGATTAAGGGTGTGTATGTCAAGAGGGCCAAACACACTTAGCTCCTTCTTTTTGAGCTCAAAAATCTAAAAATCACACTCTAGAGAGAGAGTGGGCCGAATTTAGAGAGAGAAAGGGGCTAACATTGAAGATTTTGCAAGGGGATTGGAGAATTAAGTGGATTAACTCAAGGATTAGCTATAGTTTGAAGAATTGGAGCTCCTAGGTGAGTAAATTCATGAGTTTGAGTTTGTAATTTTGTGAATTCAAAATTAAATGGTAATCAAGAACATGAATTGAATTGATTATGATAAGATTGAGGTTTATATGCTCATGCATGTTTAGAATTGCCATGAATTTGCATAATCTAACATGTAGCATGTTAACTATGGAAAATTGGGAGTTGAATCATACATGCAAGCATGGTTTTGTTGAGCTTCATGAGTATAAACATCACTTGTGCCATTTGAAATGGTATTGGGGTCTATATTACACATGCATGTATAATTCATGAAGTTATGGAGTTTGGTTATATGTGTATTGAAGTTTAATTATGAAGCTATGTGTTTTGTTGAGATGATTTGAGAATTGGATCATGGTTTTGAACAATTGGTCTCAAATCTCCTATGCTCTCATGTTATGTATTAATTTCCCATGTTTTTGGTACCTAAAATTCGAGTTTTGGGCCTTTGAATGATAAGTTTGAGCTTCAAGAACAATTCTGGAAATTCCAAAATTTGGCATGTCCGCTCGAGCAGGGAAATAGTTGCTCGAGCGTGAAATGTTAGTTCTCAGAATTTTTGCAGATATGATGTCCACTAGAGTGGGGAAGAGTTACGCTCGAGCTCCCAAACACAAACTTTGGCTCTCAACTCGAGCGTCTGAAATCACGTTCAAGTGTAAAATCGAGGTAACTAGAACTTTTGCTGACCAAAGGTGTTCGCTCCAACGGCAAAAACTACACTCGAGCGGGGAGCCCTGTTTCAGAAAATTTAAAAATGTGTTGTATGATTTGTTTTCCGTTCTATTTCATTTCTAAGCACTCTTAGGCATGCATTGAACACTATAAATGAGTTAAGAAGATAAGGAAAAAGTCTAAGAAGGATATATGAATTAAGAACAGATTGAATCGTTTGTGACCCATTATGTTTATGAAATGTGTAGGGTCAAGCACAAGGGCAAATCATCCAGCAGATCACTGTGAGTAATATCTTAGTAAAGATACTTTGAAGTATGCTATTTGTCCAATTGCTTACTCCTATTTGTGTTTCGTAAGTTTGTCAATTTGGATCGGGGACAAATATTCGTTATGTCTTATGATTGGGCCCAAGGCTATTTGATATGAATGATTGGGCCAAAGGCCGTTTGACATGAATGATTGGGCCAAAGGCCATTTGACATGAATGATTGGGCCAAAGGTCGTTGGATATGAATGATTGGGCCGAAGGCTGTTTGATATGAATGAATTGGGCCCGAGGCCGTTTGTTAAAAATCAAAGTGGGCTAGAGGCCGTTTGATACATCTGGATTTGTAGTCGTTTGATACACTAGATAGAAACATGAATTGGGCCCAAGGCCATCTGATGTATCTGTTTCAAATTTCGTTCATGTATCTTCTTTATTTGATATTATTCACTAGGCTTCCCTCAGTTTCATTCATGTGTCTGTAGGTGAGCCAAGAGATGTCCAAACCCAGCCTCAGTGAAGTATGCGAGAAACAGTTGAAGTTTTGGAGAGTCAACCCAAACGTCTCACGCATGAGAGTTGTTTTTGCCCTTTTGTTCTTTTGTTATATTTTTGCTAACGTTGGCGAAACGTTGGCTCACTTTTGTATATAAGTTTTGTTGGTTGATTGCATAATTGAAAGTTCCTGGATATAGATTAGCTCTATGGGTATGTGTTAGTTATTATGAAATACTTTTGGAATGATTTTGCTATACCATGTAAGCACAACTCTATGGTCAAAGTTTTTAAGTTTGCTTCTGTTTTGGCCCCTTAACTCTGTCCAAATATGTTTTATTTGGTTTGAGGCCGTAGGTAATCTCTTGATTACTGACCGGTTATGACCTTAATCTATAGGGACGGGTTCGGGTCATGACACATAAGGTATCTCGTTATACTACAGTTGACTATTCACAGCACTTACGTCATTAAAGTATTAGCTTAACCTTCTACCCCACAGGGTATCACTGTATAAAGGAAAGGGCAAGAGGATTTGCCTCTTCAGTGACTCACCCGTTACACGTAATTAGGTTGTCCCTTTGAACCTAGATCTTGGGATCTGTAGTCAACTAGGTGTCATGACCCGAACCTGCCCCTAAAAGTTTGGGTCATAACCGGCCGGTAACCTGTAGATTATTGAAGGCATCAAACGATCATACAAAATATTTATGATAATGGGGCCATAAAAGGAAGTGTATAATAAAGAGAAGTCCATTGAGTTGTGCTAATTATGAGCAAAAATTATGAAGATAAGCTCATAACACATTAACCCATTTACATGTCCAAGCAAAAATATAAGTGCCACAAGAAATTTACACATATTGTTTACAAACCCAAGACCATAATGGCAAAAACAAAATAAGGTCAAGGTGTGGTGTGAGTCAAAGACAAAACTCCATTTCAGAGGCATGACTCGATTGGGTTACAAAATATCTCCTGAAGCTGACTCTAGGGATGTGCTCTATGCTACTAATCACCAACATGTGCATACATAATATTAGGTGAGCGAAGCTCAGTGAGTACTAATGTCACAACCCAAACCCGTCCCTAACGGCTTAGCGACATAACCAGCCAGTAATCCTGGGATTACCAAAGGCCTCTTAATAGAATAACAAAACATAAGGGGTTGTGGAAGCAAATATACAAAATACAATGTCCATAGAGCTGTGTAGACATACATGAGATAGAAAAATTTTAAACCTATATAATGTCAAACTTCCATAAGTCTGTATCACCATACGGATAATATCATGAGGGACTTAGCCCATCGTACAAATAAGCAAAAACAAACAACAAAACATCTTCAACAGGTTCACAAAACTTGACTTCTCAAAAAGGAACCTCCCAAAGAGGCACGATGGCTAGCTGACCCAAAAACACTCCAGGCAGCAACTTAGGCTTGGTCACGCGCTTGCTCACCTACATACATAATATAAATAGTGAGTGGAAGCCCAGTGAATAATAACAGAGTAAAGGGTTTGAATGAATGTCATCTCTTGTCAGATTCAGGAAATAGAAACAGATTCATATTTATATTCTTGTTCAAATCATATACAGAAATCAGAGTTCATGCTTAATCATACATGGTACATCCATTAGCGTTATCATGCTTGTTAGTTCCATAAGGAACCACCGGTACCCAGAACTTGTAATATACTTGAGCCACGGTATTATTACCCCTGGGCAAGGGCCATGAGACCACGGTATTGTTACCCCCGGGCAAGGGCCTTGTGCTAAGGATGCCACGAATACATGTTAGAAAATTGGACAGTCATTCATTGTACAAAATATAACATTTCATAAATAGATCTTTTTCTTAAAACAAAAAATAATTAAGGTCGAACATAGCTTTACTAAGTTATTACACACAGGTGGCTCCAGATGCAAACAGACCGAGCAAACTAAATCAAATAGCTTAGGGCGTGTGACCTACACAAAACATAACAGATTCACATCATGAAACACTTACTCGGATATTACATAACTTCTTTCATTTTGTTCTTTATGTGTTTCTAAGCCTTGTCCTTATTACTAGGTCTTAATCATGGCCTAGGAATGCCTAGTATGCAATGAGGATGCCAAAATGCTCTTGAAAATACTTTGTTAAATTTGCTAAAAATAGGGCCTCGCTCGAGTGCAACTTCCGTCGCTCGAGTGGTTGGCCAAAAATGTGAGTAGTCGCTCGAGCGTAACTTCATTCGCTCAAGCAGTCTGTAAACTCTGCAAAAGTACTAGTTGTGAGATTTCTCCACTCGAAGGTCGCTTGACGGTCGCTCGAGCGCGAGACTGAGGTCTTCGCTAGAGCGTAACTATTGTTGCTCGAGCGGTCTGTAAAACATGGAAACTTCTGGGAGCATGCAATTTACGCTCGAGCCAACTTTTGGTCGCTCGAGCGGATGTGCAAAAACAAAGGTGGTCGCTCGAGCGGAGAGAGAGAATTCTAAAATTTCCAGATTGCTCTACCAAGCTCAAAACTTGATTAAAACACTTCAAAACTCTTCCTTTTGGGCCAAAACTCAAGAAAACATTTAGAAACTTGTAGAATATCAAGAATTGAAGATCATTTCGCAAAATCATGACCCAAAAACATGCCAATTGTACCAAATCCAAGCTTGAAATGTCGAAAACATCACATGCATGCAATTTTTGATCTTCAAAGCTTTTAAAACATGATCAATGAAGGTAAAATGAGATGAAACTTGATGACTTACCAAACCTAAGGTGAACCAAGGACATGCATGAGTAAATTACTTGAAATTCAACTAAAAAATGTGATCAAAGTGCATGCATGCATGGTAGGACTCAATTTCACTAATCCTAGCTCAATTCTTGTATTACACAACTGAATTCTCTTAAATTCATGGCTTAGACATCAAAATTGTACAATCTAAGGGTTGAAATCTTACATAGACTTTCCAAGGTGAGAGCTAGAGGCTTAATTCTTGAGTCTCTAAGTCTAATTTTTCTTCTTCTTAGCAAATCCCTTAGCTTGAGCTCAAGTCGTCTCCTTTCTCTTCCTCTCTCATGTTTGTTGTGTGTGTGTGTGTGAGCTCAAAGGTGTGATTAAGGAAAAGAGATGAATGGTGGCACATATGGGGGCCTTATATAGGCTTGATTAGTGGTGATTAATTAAAGCTAATAAAATGGATATTGATTATTCTAATTTAATCGTTCTGAATCGAATTTCAATTAAACCTACCATAAAATTATAAAAATTCCACATAACGCATATACCAAGTTAATTTCGTGATCAGATGCAAATAAGGCCTTCAATTCGTAGAGCAAAACAGAAACTTGAACATATATTTCTGCTATAAACAAATAGAAACACAAGGAATGCAACAGACATGCAATTAATTCAAAATTTTCATCTTAATTACTCATTAAGCATGCTTAATCAAGGATTATACATTAATCATAGGTCAGGACTGTTGCAAATAATACGGTAAAGCAGTGTAAATTGATGATCATAAGATTCTCACAATGTCTATAGTCATATATTCATATATTCAAAATGGTCTTAGGCCCAATCATATAACAAATGGCCTCAGGCCTAATAATATATCCAAAGGGCCTCAGGCCCAATCATTTAACAAGCGGTCTCGGGCCCAATCATATAACAAGTGACCTCGGGCCCAATCATATAACAAGCGACCTCGGGCCCATATTGCACATGTCATATAATATTAATGAAGTTCCTTCATTTAGATCACATGATACATTTAAGTCTGATTCCAAATCACATTAAAGCTTATTTCAAATCACATAGTATCAAATATTGCTTACCAAACCTTTTATCAAACCTTTCATAACTCCAAGTCGTAGTGGAGTACCTGAAGGCCTTAATTATCTTGCTGAATTACCATACAGGACAATTGTCAAAGGTTGACATCATACATAATGTTTATTGCGAATCATTAGCTTATGCAAAACGCCTAAGACAGATCATAGAGAAATAACAGTTACTAAGGGTCAAAGTATATTTTCCCAGTTTATCATAATCATTGCTCAAAAGGAAACTCATTCATTCTTATCAAAACATTGTTTCAGAAACTTGCCATAGCATAATTGCTCTGAAGATTTCAAGCATATTTTATCATTTCGAAAACACTCGTCAAGGCACATAATTTATACAAAGCATAAGTTTCACAATTCCAAAGTATTTCATATGAAAATACCATTACAAAAGAAATTACTCACAATGTTTGGTCGGATGACACTCCTTAACGACTCAGCCTGCAGAAACATAATCAAGCATAACATTTCAAAACACATTGCCTTCAATTCACTCTATCAATTTATTCATTACTTATCCGTTCAATCATTCCCCATTCTTTAATCCCTATTAAGTGTTTAATGCTAAACTTCTCTACATGTGATTCACATACAAAGCTTGTGTCAAAGATGTACTCTAAACGACCCTAAATGCTCATGACTTAAATTAATGTTTCCTAAAACAATATTATATGTTTCCCATTAAAAATATCATGTTTACATATTTAAGGTTTAAGGAAATAGCAAGAAGCGAAAGGGAACTAAGTTAGGGTAGGAAATGGCATGAAACGGTTAAAAGAAAATAAATAGCCTTCACTAATTTGAGCATATCTATTTCTCTACTTAAAATTTGTATGTAAGGCCACCACCATTAGAAAATAGACTTCCAAGGCTTGAATTTAGGCTCCAGAATCACTTAAAATGAAGTCCGGATGAAGGAGATATGCCTATTTGAAATTACCAAGTATAAGCAGAAATAGGGCTGGCCGCACATGCGCCCATATTGACCACTCTTGCAATGACTGGGCCGCTCGAGCGGTGGTTTAAGCAGAATGCAATTTCCTATTTTTGTTCATGTTCTGCTTGTGTGGAGCCCGTGGCAGCTCGTGTGGTCTGGGCAACATCAAACAGTCCGAAAATGGTTCAATGATTCAAACTTCCCAAACTCATTTCCAAGTCCAAATCAAGGCAAAACTCACTCAAAAACATGATACACAAGCATGATACAAGTGTAATTCCACATTAAACCCATCAATCTTGCTTCAACATCAAATTCATGGTCTTATCTTTTCACAAATTCATGATATACAAGTTCAAAATACATCTATCCATGAATGATCTTCCAACAAATCTTGTTTGTATAAACCATCTAGGGTTTATTTCATGGATCAATCACAAGAATGAACTCAAATCAAACAAAGATGAAGGGATTAGGGTTCAATTTCATACATTTAGCTCTAGCCATTACATAACTCAAAACCCTAGCTCAAAATTTCCAATTCCTTATTGATTCCGTAACAAAGATGAGCTAAAGACAAAGATTGTACGTAAATTAACATACCTTAACTCAAATTCTCTTCAAAATCCCTAGCTTTCCTCTTTCATTCTCTTTAACTCACTTTTTAGAGCTCTCAACCAAGAATGAAGAAAATAAGGCTAAAAACATATATGACCAAACTCATAAAACATGATTTAATCATTACGAATCGTAATTTTTCAAAATCTCACATCATACTAATCACAGATATGAAGTCGGTTTTTATTTATTGCGCCTCTGAGGCTTTCAATTTCAGTTCAAAGTTGTAATTGCAACAGATATTCCTACGTTCAACATATATTATTTCAAATTCACATAATTCACATACTCAACTTGCAAATTCATATCAAAAATATAATCACACGCATAATTAAGTAGAGTACGGGTTGGGTTATCACACTAGGTTGGGTTTTCTGTTCTGGTAACATTCGCTAAAGGCCTTAACCCCATTGCTCTTGATGACTTCTTACTAACTCTCGATTTAACCCTTAGGTTAATGGATCCGTAATATTGTCCTTAGACTGTATATAGTCTTTAGTGACGACACATGAGAGCAGTCGTCATATGGAACTATGTCTTCGACGAAAATGTCTAAACCTTATATCTGTGCCCTACCAATACTTGATTGGTTGTCGCAAAATATACAAAATTGCTAGCACAAGTTTTGAGCAACATGGAACATGGAATATCCTCAAGAAAATGGCAAAGCCATTTAGCTACTTCAGTAGCTTTATCTAAAGCACTAAATTCCAATTCCATCATTGATCTCATCATACACATCTGCTTGGAAGATCTCCAAGACACGGCTACAGCTCCAATAGAGAAAACACATCCACTAATGGATTTGTAGTCTTTATATTAGATATCCAGTAGGCGCCTTTGTACCCTTGTGGTGCAACTAGATATCAAGTGTTATGCAGCCCATAATCCCAGCTTCATTGTAAGTACGTTAGTACTCGCATAAACGCCTTCTAAAGATAGACATTGGGATTACTCGTGTATCTACTTACCCCGCTAATTGAGTATGCTATACCTGGCCTTGTACAACTTATCAGATACTTTAAACTTCCAATGACTCGAGAATATTCTCATTGAAATATACTTCCACCATTATTCCGAGCCAAATGTAGACTTAAGTCTACCTGTGTCTTTGACGCACTTCTATTTGATTTACTAAATTTCTCAAGTATCTTATCAACATAATGAGACTGAGAAAGTACAATACCACAAGATGTTATAGTAATCTTAATACCCAGAATTACATCTGCAAGGCCCATATCTTTTATGTTAAACTTAGAGTTTAACAATTTCTTGGTAGTTCTGAACATCTTCTCATAATTATCAAATGTACAGACATAAATTGACATATCTATTTGTCAATGTCTTTGACATCCACACAATTGTCAATACCTATTTATCTAAAACCCACTTGACAACATTGTGTGGTCAAATTTCACATGCCAGTGTTACGATGCTTGTTTCAAATCATATAATGATTTTCCAAGCTTATATACTTTCCTAGTCCTGGAACCGACAAACCCTTCGTATTGTTTCGTAAAGATTTATTCAACTAAATATTCATATAGAAAAGCTACTTGAACATCCATCTTAATGTATCTCCAGACTTTGCACAATTGCGATCACACTCACCATAACTGGTGATCACGTATCAAAGTAATCTAGGCCTTCTCTTGTCCAGGTATCCTTTGATAACAAGCCTATCTCATCGGCATTCATTCACTTGCATCCCAAGGCTTACTACCTATGCAAAATAAAGTTAAATTAATAACTTCTTTCCGGAGAAATCACAGCTTTGAAGAAGCTTTTAGCCTCACTACCCACCATATAGGTTTAAGAAGTTTAAACAGAAGAACTTTAAAGTCCTAGCCTTTCAACATCTTCTAGGCTCATCTCATGAAAATTACTTCCTCAATTCCATGATGGTATGTGTAGACGTCCCCGAACGCCTCGGGAGGATGAGTCCCGTTTTGTTCATATTGGGCTCACTACAGTTTGGACTCTCGAATCATCACGGTTCTTAATCTGAACCAAAGAGTCAAAATCTGGCAAATTGTTTTGAGAAAAACAGATTTTTAGAAAAGAAGTGTCAAACGTGGACTGCTTTGCCAAATACAGAGTCGCCACCTAAATATTTTTGGAAAATTTAGGAAACCCTGACTCGGTGCCAAAGGCCACGTGTCTGTCATCACCAAAGTTGCCTCGGCTCGGGAACTTGGGTACGATTGGGGAAGGTCAGCTATGAGCACCCCCGCTCGCCCGATCGGCCTCTACTAACACGATATCTTGTTTTGAAAAGATTATATTCTCTTATTCCGGTTATTAGCCTAGAATTATTATGTTATGCGCACAACAAACAAGTATAGACCAAATCGCCTAAATTGGAACAAAAAATTTCATGCTTGTTTTGAAAATGGTTTGCTACTCGCAAGTAGGCTAAAATGCAGATTTTGCCACCCTCAAGTGGGCTTTAGAAAAGATGGTTTTGCCACTATCTAGTGGTCTTAAGACTCACAGTTTTAGTGCATTATCCCAATTTAGGTGATTCAACCTCCATCCACAGGCACTCAAGCAGTTATATCACATAAGCAGCTAGCCTTATGGTAAGCATGCTGTCATATCAATATTCACACTCATGCGAGATGCTAAAACATAAAACACTTACAGTGTACTCCAAGCCAAAACAATAAACTAGTTAGTAATCATGCGTGATCCTAGTTCATGTTAAAATGGCTAATGCGTCGCATACAGAATGTCACTAGAATAAGCTCGGCTAATCTAAGGATGACATATGAAATGCAACAGATAGCATGCATTCAAGTTTGATTTGAAATACTATGCAGTTAGTATGATGCGCCGAGCCCGATGCATGCAATACTGATGAATGGTGCACGCATGCATAGCATAAGAATGCTAAATTAAATATGCCCTAGTACTAACCATCGAAAGCTAGTAAATAAAAGGGAAGAAAGACGTGGGGTTGGGAGACATACACACACACACGCACACTTATTACACAATTGCCCTCACTCAGAGGGTCCGAATAAATATTACAATCCGAATAAATAATACTAAATTAATAATTATAGAATTTCTAATTAATTAACAAATTAAATGCAAAGGGAAGGTGGTTGCAGCCCCTCCTCGAAATGCGTGGATGATGCATGCTCGAATTCGTCTTGCCCGGAAATCCGTACCATGCCACTGCTGCCTCTGTTAACACTACCCTGCTCCTCCGAGGACTGTGAAAATTCTTGGGGCACCTCTGAACTGATTCCTGATCACTCTGGAATATCACCGGCCAATTCAAAGCACCACCGGCCATGGGGATGGGCTTATCGGCTAACTGTTGCACTACCGGCCAGTCACCGATGGTCGGTCGGCACTGTAGGTGGCCGGTCGGCCATTGCTTCCTACAGAATCCTGCAGTTGACAGCAGCAGAGGGCAAGCAGTGTATGGCATCGAATTTTCAAGCAAATGTGAGCATGGCCACACTCCCAATCATGTAATGGGCGCAAGGAAGTGTGGCCCTCGACCCTCGAGCCATCAATTGCACATTTCGATGCATGATGGCCTAAGAGGCCAAGCTGCAAATCAATGTAAATGCATGCAAACAAAACAAATGAGTGCCAATGCCCTATCATGTTGAGGTCAAGGGCGTCGGCGACCGAGAATCGAGACGCGTTACGTCACTTTGAGTACGAACACACCTCAATTCTCATGTTTGGTTTGACACCCCAAACCAAACAATGCAATGCATGTATACAAATATGGCTCAGGTATGTAAGAGGGCTTGAGTATGCAAACATGCCAAATGTAATGCAAACCAAGCATGCAAACATGCAATGTGATGCAAACTATCATACAATGATATGACATGAAATACAATTAGCTAAACAATATGCAAGTGTGAAAACATGATACAATGTAAACAGGAAACCAAAATAATGTAACATGATCATGCAGTGGTGGACTTGAACCAAAGGGGCAAACCTTAGCCCACCCCAAAACAGTGACCAAAAGTGGTGCACGAGGGCACAAGTCATGTATGCAAGCATACACATACCAAGGTTCATCATTTAAGCATGGAAGGGGACAACTCTAAGCACACATAAAGACAATATACTTGGACATTAAACACTCATGTTAAACTTTGAAAAGCATGCGAAAGATGACACCAAAACGTGCTAGGGAATGGATGTGAAGAAGGAAGCATTCAAGGCCACAAAAAGTAGTATTCTACTACAACCACCCCAACCACTCATGGCATGAATCATGCAACCAAAACAGAGTTTTAATGCATCAAAATATGCCCCAAAACCCACTGATATGGCAGCCCCAAATGACTTAAACACAAGGCATGCACTATGACCCTCTTTAAGGCACAAAAGAACAACCCTTCAAGGCAAGAAAGTGATGATGAATGTAAGCATACAAGCATGGATTAGGGGCTGAAATGGCATGTGAAATGACTCCAAATCATTGAAACAACCCAACTAAAGCATGCGAATGACTCACACACTCAAGGCTCACAAGCCAAAATACAAAGGGGCTATACCAAACATGGAAAATATGATCAAATTAGCACCCAACAGACCTCAAGCATGGTAAGACATGACTAAGAACTTCACAAAGTTAGGCCAAAACATGAGAGCATGGTGTGCTAAATCCATGATGCTCTTCTAGGCAAAATAAGGGAATACAAAGCAAGTATATTATGCATGCAAGGGACCTTTAATCCGACCAAAAACAGAGGCAACATATGACCAAAAAACATCCAAAAACCTCTTAAATGGGGTAAAAAACAACCAAGCACATATGCTACCCTTATGAGCCAAAAACATGCACAAATGAGAGACCAAGGGGAGAGGGGTGTCCCTCCCCTATGCAAGACCTCAAAACCCCTTCCTCACCATTGAAAATCCACTAGATTTCAGTGGTGAGAAGGCCAAAACACAAAAGTAACCCAAGCTTGACAAAGAGAGCACCAAAAGGGCCAAACAAGGCCTAAGAGGGGGAGATTGACCCCAAACACCAAAGTGACCTTAATGAAGTATCTTAAGCATGCAAATACAAGACTTTTTTTTAGTTATACACGAAGCTCAAATCAGTATGCAAAGCAGGTCAAAAGCTAGTGCAAGATTGGGGAATTTAAAGCAAAGATGTTACCCTTGAAGAACACCTCAAGAACAGCAAGCTCAGGTCCCTTCTTCTGATCAAAACCAGCCCAAAACCTCAAGAACAAACTCTCAAAGCCTCCAAAGTCGAAGTATGGTGTAATGGTGTGTGTCTTAGTGCAATAATAAGAACAAAAACACACCTTTAGGCCTCCAAACACACACAAAAGAAGAGAGAGAGGGAGATATAGAGAGAGAAAGTGTATATCAGATATATATATATATATATATATATGTATTTTGCTCTAGTTTTTGCTGAACCAAACAAAGGAGAGGGTTGGGACTCTTATATAGACCATCCAAAGACCAAGCTTCCAAGGGAAGCTAGTTAAAAGGGTCAAGGCTTCCTAAAGAAGCCAAGGCAAAGGGGCCAAAGCTTCCTTAGGAGCTGGGACAGGTGTCCAAGCTTCTTGAAGAAGCTAAGACAAAGGTCCAAGCTTTCTCAAGAAGCTAGACCAAAAAGGTGCAAAAGGGGCAAAACAGTCACTCCCGCGCATGGGGAGGAGGGTCCATGCATTCCAGCTGGCACAGCTGGCATGCATTATGCCTATAAAAGGCAAAAAGGTGGTACCAGCCAGCAAAAGAGGCCATCGGCCAAATAGATGGTCGGCCGACCACACCAAATGCCGACCGACCAATAGTGTATTTCACCAATGGCCGGTAGCAAGAAAACACTGCCGGTGGCCTCAAGCCAAGGCCGGTGGGGGTCAGGGGTAGCTAGAAAGCTACTCTCTACCCTCAGGTACAAAAACACACAAGTCCTTGGTGCAAAACCAAGCACAGAACAAGCAAGTCGAGAGATCCTGAGGCAAGGCGTGTAGCCAAGACCTCCGGGAACTCCAAACTAACACGGACATGGATGATCACCGAGTGTTCAAGCGGTGGCGTCCAAGTCTTTGCGGGCGATCAAAAATGGGGTGTCTATAGTTGCTCCTCTTTGACAGAACTCAAAAGTCATAACAATGACGGGAGTGAGTGTCAAAGCCCAGAGACGACCCATTTTTGACAAGGCCAAAGACTTAGACAAGCATACAAGCTACAGATAAGATATGCGCCCGAAGGCAGGGGCAAAATACGACTGACAATGCAAGAAGCCGAACATAACTTATGATCATTCGAAGAAAGCTGTAACGAAGCACAACATGCAACAGTTTTAAGCAATCAAACACAAATCCGACTACATTACAATGCAGAAAGGATGTAAGAGAATCATGCAATTCTCGATACATCTCACTCAAAGAATGCAATACCTGCGCGGTTCGTCTAGTTGCACCAGCTTCAAATGAACCATACATACAATATCATGCCTGTAAAAGAAAGTAACTTAACAGGTACAATATTGTTAGCAACGTGCATAGCAATGCAAGTGAAAGTGCGTGACAACGCAGACAGAGTGAGAAGCATAACAATGTTATGAAGGCACAAACACATGTAAGTAGAGAACACGTGACAACGTGCGCAATGTGTGAAGATGTAGACATATGTAAGTAAAGTATACGCAACAACGTATACAATGTGTATGATGAAGAATTTGAACACATGTAAGTAAAGCAATGCGCGTACGCATGCAATGTGTAGAAGGAACTTGAACACATGTAAGTAAAGCAATGCACGTATGCACGCAATGCGTAAAAAAAGGAACTCGAACACATGTAAGTAAAGCAATGCACGTATGCATGCAATGTGTGTAAAAAGTAACTTGAACACATATAAGTAAAGCAATGCACATATGCACACAATGTGTATAAAAAAGGAACTCGAACACATGTAAGTAAAGCAATGCACGTATGCATGCAATGTGTGTAAAAAGTAACTTGAACACATGTAAGTAAAGCAATGCACGTATGCACGCAATGTGTATAAAAAAGGAACTCGAACACATGTAAGTAAAGAAATGCACGTATGCATGCAATGTGTGTAAAAAGGAACTTGAACACATGTAAGTAAAGAATGCACGTATGCACGCAATGTGTATAAAATAGGAACTCGAACACATGTAAGTAAAGCAATGCACGTATGCATGCAATGTGTGTAAAAAGTAACTTGAACACATGTAAGTAAAGCAATGCACGTATGCATGCAATGTGTGTAAAAAAGGAACTCGAACACATGTAAGTAAAGTAATGCACGTATGCATGCAATGTGTGTAAAAAGGAACTTGAAGGGGCCGATTCAATTTTGAGGCATGGTAAAGACATGTTATTCATGAAATTTGAAGTGCAAAGCACTGCAACACAGTATAATGGAAGTGATTTGTGGGATTCACAAGATATGAAAAGGATACGGGAAGGGACGTTCCTCGCACGCACCGAGCATCGCTCATAGAAGATGCGGCTTGAGGCCAACTCGAAGGCCTACTAGTGTTCCGAAAGTGCACTTCCTTGCATTGTCTTGAGTAATGAAGGTGCCAAGCCACATAGTTGACCCGAACAAGGGCGCGGGAGGTGCATTGACCGCAAGGGGAGGTTACTGGTATCAATTCCGATACTTTGCTGCCCTGCTCTTCTTTTGCTTTACTTTCCTTCTTACTGGCAGTTTAAGCGCATTGCACTGCCTCAGGCAGGTTTTACTTTTTCAAAAGTATGTATTTTTGCAAAACACATGAGGGAAATGAAACAGCTATTTTGTTCAAAAAAAGGTGTTACATTTGTGCTTTCTATGCATCGCATCGCGTGGTATCACATAGTAATGTGAACGAAATTGAACTTGGTTTGAAAATCGAGCACTTGCATCGTAATAATCAGGTAGTGAACCGACTTACAACTCGATAAACAAAGAAACGATTAGCTAGCCAAGAGCGAGTACAACTCGATAAGCAACACAAAGGCTTAAGGAATGTGAAATACAACTCAATAAGCAAATTTACAACAACTCGATAAGCAAATTGGCATGACGCCGTAAAAGTCATCACCGGAGGGCATTGGAAATGGTGGTATTCCGTAAATCGTCAGTATGTTCAACATGTAAACAGCTCAGGTAGCAAAAAGGAATGCCACCAGCCACAGGGGAAAACCATCAGCCTCAACAAGTGGCCATTGGCCAGAATCTTTGATAATCGGCCAAAAGTTGTGGTCGGTCGGCACTATACTTGGCCGGCCGGCCGTAAATGGCAGAGACCAGCAGAATGCTGACATCTGTCCTCCACTCAACCTTATCCCCTACAAAAGGCTTCGGCTTCATAGTTTTTCTCAATTCCACACTGATCTGCTCCAAATGGAAGAGTCCCTTGCCCAAAATCTCACAGCTTGGATTGCCAACTTGGACAGCTCGGAAAAGCTGAACTTCTGGGGTTTCGACATGAATGCACTATTCACGCTGAGTCGCACTTCACTGCACTTTCTGTTTCTCCATGCCTCGGCAAGGTTTTGGAATCTGGTAACACATGTCTTTAGCTTTGGCGGGCAAGAGGTGTGTCCTACCTTCGAAGACTTCCAAGCTTTGATGGAATCCGAGCATGATAAGGAAATCTTGCCTCAGCTTCGCTTTGGCCACGCCCAAGCCTTAGGGCGAATGTGTAGACTTACTATGCACGACGCTCGATCTTTGATTTGTGACGGAATGCTGGATATTCCGAATTTGATTTGTCGGTTTTCTGATGTCGGCGACCGTAATGACCATCATTGGCAAGGCTTTCGGCGACATGCCCTCTGTTTGTGTATGTTATCTCATTTCCTGTTTGTCTTGGGTTCCGGACGGTCTAGCGTCCGGTTGATTGAGGTTTCCCAAGGCTTGAAGGAGGGCAAGGGCTGCATTGCCATGACTCTGGCTGAGACGTTGATGGGCTTGGATGCCTTTTATCGCCGAGAGACAACCAGATTTGCGGGGAGTCCACTACTGTTGCAGGTAATGTTTCCCACCCGATCTCACATATGTATTGTTCACACCACTCAGCCCTCAAGCTTGATTTTTCTCACAAAACCCTTTTCTTACTTTTCTCATATCGTACATCTCTCTATTCTTTATTCTCTCATTTTTCATCCTTTCCCAGGTGTGGTTGATGGATAAGTTGCAGGTTGTGGACTCTTGCCCAGCCTACTCAGCTCGCGACTACTTCTTCTGACGTCGTCTGGTCGATGCCTTTGATGATGGCTGGTGGTTCGGTTGGATGTGCAGTTTGTCTGCAGATCGTATTGCTTGGCAGTGCCCTTGGCTTAACCTACCAGCGATGGGCTATAGCATGTCCTGGCAGACTGGAATTCAGTTGATTGGCTTGACCCACTGTGTATTCTATTTCCCGTTCCGGTTCCAGCGCTAGTTAGGCCATGATCAGACTTGCCCGCCAGAGGGGATAGAGTATCCTGCTGCGTTCCCGGTTTGAGGTGCACAACTTGCTTGGCATGCCGCAGCGTGGAGGACTAGAGAGCTCCTGGCTCCCGCTCCCACTTTCAGTTGCATTTTGTCTGACGAATGCGTAGATTGGCTCAATGAAGAGGCACAGATTGGGCCCAGCTTGGCATCAGGGGCTTCAACCAGCTCTGGGAGGGGGCGCAGGAACACCTGACTTATCTGTGCCCCGGATTTATTGCTTTATCAGTACTTTCAAGTTTTCTTTATGATTGTAATAAAAAAAAAACAACTTCAATTTGTTATGCAAGAGCAGGAGAATTCTGCATTGAAATCAATGAAATTGAAGGTTGTGAATACTGAAAATTTTCCGCTTTGGTCCAAAAATGTTCTAA
This sequence comes from Camellia sinensis, assembly GCF_055761805.1. Lineage (NCBI taxonomy): Eukaryota > Viridiplantae > Streptophyta > Magnoliopsida > Ericales > Theaceae > Camellia > Camellia sinensis. The sequence goes on along the minus strand of NC_138969.1, from coordinate 41,143,846 downwards.
GTTGTAAAAGGATTAGTTTGAACAAAGTCAACTTTTATCAAAACTTTTCAAAACCGTTTTCGATATGGATCAGAACTGGACATGCCTGAGATCTGTCACAGAGATGCCCAACCCCGGATTCCTGCAACTGGAAAGTTGCCCCTAGTCTGAAGAGTACCGCGGCACTGCTCAGCAACGGAAAGTTGCCCCTAGTCTGAAGAGCACTGCACCGGAGATCATAACCGAACTCTTGAATGCTGAATAGACAAAGATAGCCGAGATAATCAAATGGACAAAGTTGATCGGGGAAAAGTTTTATGCTGAACTTCAGGATGAAGTTGCCTACGTATCCCAAAGATGGGAATCAAGCCTTACGTAGTTCTGGCTTGGGTTTACTCGAGTATTTTCACTCTCCTTTTGCGCTCTAACTTTTGCCAAGGCTGCCCTTTGCGGGTTTTCAACCTTACGAGCTCAGTTTTTATATTTTCCAATTTTCTATGCTCTAATTTTTGCCTAGGTCGCCCTTTCGGGTTTTCGGCCTAGCGAGCCTCTCAGGGATAATATTTCTTCAATTTGTCCGTGTTGATCGGTTGTGAGAACTCTAGGCCATCTAGATCCATCAGAACCACAGCTCCACCTGACCAGATAGACTTGATGATGTAGGGACCAGTCCAATTGGGTCTGAACTTGCCCCTAGGGTCGTGAATGGGAGCTCGGTTGTCCTTGAGCACCAAATCTCCTTCTTTCAGATTCCTGGACTTAACTTTCTTGTTGAAAGCCCTGGCAATTCTGCGTTGATAACCTTGAACATGGTACAGTGCTTTCAGTCTTCTCTCATCAAAGAGCATGAGTTTTTCAAATCGGCTCTGCTGCCAATCTGCCTCGGCTATCTGACATTCAGCCAGCACTCTCAAAGACGGAACCTCAATTTCAATAGGTAGGACGACCTCTATCCCATAGACTAATGAATACGGAGTCGCCCCAGTAGAAGTCCTAATTGAAGTCCTGTAGCCCCATAGAGCAAACGGCAGCTTATCTAGCCAATCCCGGTAGGTTTCCACCATCTTCTGCAGTATGTGTTTGATATTCTTGTTGGCGGCCTCAACTATCCCATAGACTAATGAATACGGAGTCGCCCCAGTAGAAGTCCTAATTGAAGTCCTGTAGCCCTATAGAGCAAACGGCAGCTTATCTGGCCAATCCCGGTAGGTTTCCACCATCTTCTGCAGTATGTGTTTGATATTCTTGTTGGCGGCCTCAACTGCTCCATTGGTTTGCGGCCGGTATGTGGATGACTTATGAAAAGCCACGTTATATTTCTCCAACAAGTCAATCACTACCTTCTTGACGTGAGAACCGTTATCTGAAATTATCTCATTTGGAACCCCATAGCGACAGATGATGTTGTTTCTGATGAACTTCGCAACATGTGAAGCCTTCAACACCGCATAGGATTGGGCCTCAACCCACTTTGTAAAGTAATCTATCGCGACCAGGATGAACTCATGCCCGTTCGCCCCCTTTGGAGTGACAGCCCCGATCACATCGATTCCCCAAACTGAGAATGGCCATGGCGAAGTCATGTTGTACAGCTTTGATGGGGGGACGTTCATGCAGTTTGCATGGATCTGACATTTGTGGCATCGCCGAACAAAGCTGATACAATCTTCCTCCATGGTGGACTAGTAGTAACCCTGTCTGAGGATCTTTCGCGCTAACATCACCCCGTTCATATGCGCACCACATTCCCCTCCATGGATGGCCTCCATCAGGCGTTTTGATTCTTCAGCTTCAACGCACAGCTTATGCATTCCCAGATGACCTCTCTTATACAATTTCCCCCTATAGATGATGAATTGAACGGCCATTCTTCTGATTGCCCTTTTATCTTTAGCATTTGCCCTCGGTGGATACGCTTCATTCTCCAAGAAATTCCAAATATCGTAATACCAGGGGTTCTCATCCTGAACCTCGTCTATAGCGGCAATCGACTCGTAAACCGGCACAAATTTCTGGTCAATAATGACTGCATGCATCTGGACTCCAAACGGGATGTCTATCATGGAAGATAGAGTTGCTAGTGAACCTGCGAACCTGTTGTTCTCTCTTAACAGATGAGCGAAATTTAGCTTCTCAAACTGAGGAATTAACAAGTCCAAGGTCTGGTGGTACATTATCATCTTTTCTTCTTTGACTTTCCAGTCTCCTTTTGCTTGAGACACAACAAGGTTCGAGTCCCCGATGACGTCCAACCGTTTTGCCCCTAATTCCAGGGCTGCTTCTAGACCGGCAATGCATGCCTCATATTCTGGTTTGTTGTTTGACACTTTGAACCAGAGTTTGAAGGCTAGGGGGATACGGGAATTGTCGGGTGCTATCAGCAACACTCCTATTCCATACCCGTATTGATTTGACGCTCCGTCAAAGTACATCGTCCAAGTTTCATCCTCGATATGCAAAATGGCCTCATCTGGGAATAAGTACTCAACTACTTCACCCCCTTCCACTGATGATCGGCTAAGAATTCTGCTACTGCTCTTCCCTTGACTGACTTGCGCGTCATATATTTCAGATCGAATTCGGAAAGCAACAACAACCAGTGAGCTAGCCTACCCGTAAGTGCCGGTTTCTTGAAAAGATATTTGATGGGATCCAGTCGTGAAACCAACATTACGGAGTGAGCTAATAGGTAGTGCCGCAGCTTCCTGGTAGCCCATACCAAGGCTAAGCAAGCCTTTTCCAACGGTGTGTAGCGAGTCTCATACTCTAGCATCTTTTTGCTCAAATATTAGACAGCCTTCTCCACCTTGTCCTCTGATTCTTGCGCGAGCATATAGCCCATTGTAGTCTCAGTTACTGAAAGGTACAATATCAACGGCTTTCCCAGTTCAGGCGGTAACAACACGGGTAGGTTCTGTAAGTATTCCTTGATCTGTTCAAAAGCAGCTTGGCATCGGCCGTCCTATTGGAACTTCTTTCCTTTCTTTAGGAGACCAAAAAGTGGTTCACAAGTCAAGGTTAATTTTGAGATAAACCATCTTATGAATTGCACTTTACCCAGAAAGCCTCGTACCTCCTTTTCAGTCCTTGGTGGTGGCATTTCCAAGATGGCCTTGATTTTGGAAGGGTCGACTTCGATTCCTCTCTGTGTAATCAGAAACCCCAGCATTTTTCCTACTGTAACGCCAAACGTACACTTCTGAGGATTCAGCTGCAACCGAAATTCTCTGATCCTTTAGAAGAAATTTTGCAAAGTGGCGTAGTGGCCCTCTTTTTCTTTGGACTTGACAATCATGTCGTCCACGTACACCTCAACTTCTTTGTGGATCATGTCACGTAATATCGTGGTCGCGGCCCGTTGATATGTAGCTCCTGCATTCTTCAACCCAAACGGCATTACTCCGTAGCAATATGTCCCCCACGGGGTGGTGAATGTAGTCTTTTCCCGATCTTCCGGTGCCATCACTATCGGATTGTAGCCTAAGAAGCCATCCATAAACGAGAGCAAAGCATGCCCCGCTGTGAACTCCACTAACTCATCAATATGCGGCAAGGGAAAGTCGTCCTTCGGACTAGCTCTGTTCAAGTCCCTGAAATCCACGCGTACCCTGATCCTGCCATCCTTCTTCGGCACCGGAACAATGTTGGCCAACCAAGTTGGGTATTCGGATACCAGCAGGAAGCCTGCGTTGATTTGCTTGGTGACCTCTTCCTTAATCTTGAGAGCCCAGTCAAGACGAATTCTTCTGAGTTTTTGCTTGATGGGTCAGGCCTCGGGGTCAAGAGGGATCCGGTGCTGTACAATCTCAGGATCGATCCTAGGCATGTTTTCGTAGGACCACGCGAAAACATCTTTGAAATCTTTTAATAAAGCGACTAAGCGCTCGTGTTCCTCCAAAGACAACGTGAACCCGATCTGGACCAGCCACGGGTCCTTCTCAATACCAATATTCACAGTAGTGATTTCATCCATTAAGGGCTTAACAAATCTTTCCTGGTCTGGTTCAATTAAGCATTGTAAAACCGGAGGAATTTCTTCCTCGTCGTTTTCATCAAAATTTTGAAAGTCTGAATTTATGCAATAAATCAAGGGCATAGAAAAGTACTCAGAAACCACAGCTACTTGATTCTCATTAAGCACATCCAAATCGTCCGATTCTTCGGTTACAACACACTCAAAAGAGAAAGAAAAAGACGACCTGGACAAGACTGTGGCATCCGGGTCATCATCCCCAGGACTACCAGACTCAGACTCAGTCGAGCTGGAACCTGATTCTGACTCACAAGATTCGGTGGAATCAGATTCTGGCTCACTACCTGACCCGGTGCTGCTGGACAGAAATCCCTCTTCATACTGCCAAATGAGAGAGGGTGCGATGGATGCATCCAAAATGTTTGCTGGTAGGTCCAAAACCGTTTCATTCCCGATCATGGACACCGAGAAGTTATCCCCCAAGCACTTCTGTTCGATTGGAGGATCTGAAAGTAGACAAGCTAGCACTACCCCCATTTCAATTTCAAAGTCCTCAGACTCCACTTTCTTGCTCTACTTAACCTCAACTGTTGGGTCTGTCTGCTCTTCGGCAACATCATCCCCGGATAATTGCAGGTCAAAGAAGATCTCAAACCCTGGCACACGGCGCTTCTCTTCATTTATCCACGGTTCTGGGAAGCCACAAAATGGAAAGTCCTTCCCCTCCCGGACGAAGCGTCCGTTTAGGGTACCTTGGATGGGTCGGTGTATCAACTCCAAAGGCTTCCCTATCTATTTCGCTCTGGCTCTCCCAACCATCTCCTTGCCTTTTCTTATCCAATCCTCTTTGGTGGGTAAATAACCCAAGCCAAAGGTGTGTGGGTTGTGTGGCACTTCGGCTAATGCTGCAACGTCCTTCCGGCCATTCTTTCCCAATCCCATCCCGGGGACGTGTTGGAGCTTGTTCATGAGGTATACTACTTGGGGACTGACATACACCCCCTCATTAGCCGCCATGATGTTCCGCACAACCCAAGCCTCAACTAAGGTAAAACCTGACATGAACACATCCTCCACACCGTGCTCAATTTCCAAAACCGACGTGGATACCTCTGGTGGTGGATGGATCGACGAATTCCCAAAAACAATGGCTACTCCCTTCTCATGGGGGTATTTCATCATCTGATGCACGATGGATGACACTGCCTTCACCTGATGCAGCCACGGCCGCCGCAAAAGCAGGTTGAAAGTCACAGGAACCTCTAAGACATGGAAATCTATCTCATGCTGTCCCGGCTCAACCTTGGTCTGAATTTTCACTATCCCCATGACTTCTCTGCTCGTGTTGTCATATGCCCGAATCACCTGGGCTGTCAGCACAAAGTCTACGATTTTTAAACCGATTGCATACGCTGTCTTTGCCGGGTAGACGTTGATGGCAAATTCGGTATCAACAAGAACCACCGGGATCCATTTATTTCTGCATTCCACTGAAACGTAGAGTGGCTTATTGTGGTTCGCCCCCTCAGGTGGCAATTCCTTGTCGAAAAAAGTTAGCATCGGGTAGCTCCTCCCGGAAAAACTAATCCCACCAGCTGCTCTGGCATGGTTTCTATTGAGAGCTTGGCCTTGTCCGTTGCCGATAGGACGGCCTGTCGATGAACACGTGATGCCATAAGCAGTCCCCAGATGGAGATGTCTGCTTGTATCTTTTTCAACTGTTTCAGTACAGCTTCCTCTTTGAGTTGCTTCTCTTTTGGTTTTTCAGCTTCCTTATCCTTCCCAGACGCCTCTGGCTGATCTAGATGCGGAGGTTTAAAATACCGTCCACTTCTAGTCATGTGATCGACTTCGCCGATGTACCAGGTATCATCTGGTTGGTTATTCCCCCAATTCTCATCCATGTGGGCAAGACATAAATCATCGTCCTCCCACCACATTCCGTCGGTAGCTGACAGGCACCTGTCCGGCTCCGGTATGACTGCTCTCGTACTCGCAGTACCTTCCATCCATATGCTCGCAGCATTCTTTGTTTCTGTGTACATAGCAGTTTCAGTCTCCTCATGGGCTTTAGCTTTCCTAATCCTCTTAGAATCCTCAAAGCTTTCCTGTTGTAACTGTGTCAGTATAGCTGACTGTTCAATAATTCCTATATTCAAAATGCTCCAATCCTGAGCGAGATTCTTGACACCGGCGCTCTCCGGCGATATATTCTGCTCTTCGGCTCTTCCAGCCGTTACTGATATTCTCGCCCCTGTCGGGCCTCGTTCTGGTTGGAATTCTTCCATGACATCCGGTTGATCATTCAGCGACCCGGTAGCCTCTGTCGATTCCTCATAATCAAACCAGTTGACTACTGCATTCGCTGGATCTTGGTCATCGAAAAACTGGAGGTTGGCAAGGTCCTCTTCCACAGCCGTCAAACCGTCCGTCCTCTGTCCAAATCCGTCTTCTTGGATCATACACAGCTCTGCCCTTGCTGGCAATTCCACACTTGATCTATCCTGGCCTACCGACAAAATGTAGTCACTCGGACTGTATACCTTTCCAACGAAACTCCCAGATTCCTCAGATTCTGGCTTAACAACCCCATTCTCCTCTGAAATCTCTCCTCTTTTGTCTTCGACAGTCACCACCATTGGTCCAGGTGGGGTTGTGGAGATGTCCAACATGCACAAGTCAGTGCAGTCAGGAAGGAACACCTCCGGCTTAGGTAGGTGGGAAATGGTGATATATATGCTAGGATCGTAAGCCACGACCCCAGTCTGGATAAAGTTGATTCTTTTGGGAGGTGGAGCTTGGTTGTGTGGTGGGAGAGGGTTTGTTGTAACATTGGGTTTTTCAGGAGGCAAAATCACCCCGTTATCGATGAGATCTTGAACCTCATGACGTAATCGGAAGCATTGGTCGGTGTCGTGACTGTGCTGTTGGTGAAATGCGCAATATTTGGCTGGGTTGTGGGTGGGGGGAAGTCTTTCCGGTAATGGCCGCAGCTCTAGGGGCTTCAAGTGCCCTTTTCTGATTAAAACTTCCAGAGCTTTGGAGAGGGGCATATATAGTGGAGCGAAGGTTCTTTGGTTTTTGGATGGGTATTTGGCTGTTTGTGTATGGCTTCCGGATGCACCAGAGAATGGCGTAGCTGCCACGGTTCTTGGAGGCGAAGGGGGGATGGTGGTGACCATGCTCACTTCTGAGGCTATTGCAGTTGTAACACCACTCAGGCCAGCATTGTTGTTGCGATTGAAAGTTCTTCTGGGTTTCTCCCGGTCATTATCAATTAAGCCCTGCTTCAAGGCATCTTCAATCTGTACTCCCATCTCATGCAGATCTGAAAAGGTAGGGAAAGGGAGCACGATCATCTTCTGCATCAGCTTAGGCTGGAGATTGCGCATAATCATCCTAATCTGATCTTTGTCCGTGGGCCTTAGGGTCATCATCGAGGCCTTGGCCCTCCATCTGGTCACGAACTCTGAAAAGCTCCCCTTAGGCTCCTGCCTTGTCATCTCAAAATCACGGGTCATAATCTTGATTTGCGTGTTGTACGAATATTGTGCAATGAAGGCCTCGACCATCTCATCCCAGTTTCTCTTGACGTCATCTTCTAATTTGGCATACCAGATGGCCGCCACACCTGACAGGGTCAGGCCGAACAAAGATAGCTTCTGTAGTCTAGTGAGGCCCATCGACCTTAAGATATCTGAAAACAACCTCAGGTGCACCATGGGGTCCCCAGACCCATCAAATCAGTCAATGTGCGGCATCTTGAATCAGTTCGGCAGCGTCACGACTGCGTCGGTATACCCGTCTTCAATATCAGGGATGGTCTTGACTCCCTGGGATTTCTTAAACATCTTTTCCAGCTTGCTGAGCTTTAATGTCGTGGGATTCACTTCGAACTCGAAGGAAGAATTCGGTGCATTCATAGGTGTGGGTGCCTTGGATAGTTGTGGTAGAATCGGGGGCGGAGCTGGCCCTGTCAAGATATATGTATCTTCTTGGGCATTCTGAACATTTGGTGTCTCCTCGGGTATCAGAACCCTTGGTGGGGGAGGAACCTGGTGTGAACCAGATGCTCCGGTTTGCTGCTGTAACCGGGTAATTAACTCTGCCTGTTGGACCATAACAACGGCTTGTTGTTTGGCGAATTCTGCATGACGAACAGCGTCCTCTTGCATGGCTGTCATGCTTTCCTGGAGTTGGCGCACCATGTCTTCCATCCCTGACATACTACCCTGGTTTATCTGAACCGCCGGTGTATTTGCCTCTGTAGTAGACTCGGGAATTTCAACCTGACTGTTCACAGACCACTGATCTGGCAATCTTGGTACCGATACACTGCGTCTTCTTGAACTCCGTCTGACAACTGGGGGTAAGGAGTAAAACGCTGGTTGTCCGTCTACCAGATCTTCAGATTGATGGAGTTGGCGACCTCTAGTCTAGAGTGCTTGGGGAATATCTACTGGGTCAGAAGCAATCGTGCTAAACTACCTAGCAAGAAGATAAATAAAGCAATAAGGAAATAAATAACCAGACAACGGGCAGCATAACAGTGTAAAATAAATACACAACACATAGTTGGGCATCACAACACACGGTTGATAAGCTGAAAACACTGTTCCCAAAACTGAACCTGATACCTGCAAATAACTGATTCTTAAACACTGAACTGGCGCCCGCAGGCCTGATGCCCAAACTTGCAAACTGATACACGCATTCCTGTAGAGACACACTCTAATGCACATAGCAAATAAGTGAGAGCCAAAACACCCCTATGTTGGGGGTAAGGTTTCCCTGTCTTATTTTGTCAGGAGCTAGGGTTTCACTACGCACGCAGTAGTTTCAAACAATCTATCGGGTAAGCAACCTGTCCTAGTTTGGAATGGTCACTATGGATTCCGAATATGCACTAGGTCGAATGGTCAAAAAGGGTGCCCCGGTAAAACCGGGGTTTGTGCTCCCATACTGGCAGAGCCCATAACCGGTCAGCCTTATGGCCATGCCTTGACAAGGCAAGCCTCTGGCAAACCGCTCAGGAATAGCAGATGGCAAACACGGTGTCCTAGGCGCACCAATGCACATGCAATGCAAAGAAACACATAAGTGTAGTCAAAACAAGATATCATGAGTTCGAGTCAAGTTCTCTAACTCCCCAGCAGAGTCGCCAGAAACTGTAGACGTCCCCGAACGCCCCGGGAGGATGAGTCCCGTTCTGTTCATATTGGGCTCACTACAGTTTGGACTCTCGAATCGTCACGGTTCTTAATCTGAACCAAAGAGTCCAAATCTGGCAAAATTGTTTTGAGAAAAATAGATTTTTAGAAAAGAAGTGCCAAACGTGGACTGCTTTGCCAGATACAGAGTCGCCACCTAAATATTTTTGAGAAATTTAGGAAACCCTGACTCGATGCCAAAGGCCACGTGTCCGTCATCACCAAAGTTGCCTCGGCTCGGGAACTTGGGTACGATTTGGGAAGGTCAGCTATGAGTACCCCCGCTCGCCCGATCAAAGATCGGCCTCTACTAACATGATATCTTGTTTTGAAAACATTATATGCTCTTATTCCGGTTATTAGCCTAGAATTACTATGTTATGCGCACAGCAAACAAGTATAGACCAAATCGCCTAAATTGGAACAAAACATTTCATGCTTGTTTTGAAAATGGTTTGCTACTCGCAAGTAGGCTAAAATGTAGATTTTGCCACCCTCAAGTGGGCTTTAGAAAAGATGGTTTTGCCACTATCTAGTGGGTTTAAGACTCATAGTTTTAGTGCATTATCCCAATTTAGGTAATTCAACCTCCATCCACAGGCACTCAAGCAGTTATATCACATAAGCAGCTAGCCTCATGGTAAGCATGCTGTCATATCAACATTCACACTTATGCGAGATGCTAAAACATAAAACACTTACAGTGTACTCTAAGCCAAAACAATAAACTAGTTAGTAATCATGCGTGATCCTAGTTCATGTTAAAATGGCTAATGCATCGCATACAGAATGTCACTAGAATAGGCTCGGCTAATCTAAGGATGGCATGTGAAATGTAACAGATAGCATGTATTCAAGTTTGATTTGAAATACTATGCAGTTAGTATGATGCGCTGAGCCCGATGCATGCAATACTGATGAATGGTGCACGCATGCATAGCATAAGGATGCTAAATTAAATATGCCCTAGTACTAACCATCGAAAGCTAGTAAATAAAAGGGAAGAAAGACGTGGGGTTGGGTGACATACACACACGCACGCACACTTATTACACAATTGCCCTCACTCGGAGGGTCCGAATAAATATTACAGTCCGAATAAATAATACTAAATTAATTATTACAAAATTTCTAATTAATTAACAAATTAAATGCAAAGGGAAGGTGGCCGCAGCCCCGCCTCGGAATGCGTGGATGATGCATGCTCGAATTCGCCTCGCCCAGAAATCCGTATCATGCCACTGCTGCCTCTGTTAACACTGTCCTGCTGCTCTGAGGACTGTGAAAATTCTTGGGGCACCTCTGAACTGATTCCTCATCACTCTGGAATATCACCGGCCAATTCAAAGCACCACCGGTCATGGGGATGGGCTTATCGGCTAACTGTTGCACCACTGGCCAGCCACCGATGGTCGGTCGGCACTGTAGGTGGCCGGCCGGCCATTGCTTCCTGCAGAATCCTGCAGTTGACAGCAGCAGAGGGCAAGCGGTGTATGGCATGGAATTTTCAAGCAAATGTGAGCGTGGCCACACTCCCAATCATGTAATGGACTCAAGGAAGTGTGGCCCTCGACCCTCGGGCCATCAATTGCACATTTCGATGCATGATGGCCAAAGAGGCCAAGTTGCAAATCAATGTAAATGCATGCAAACAAAACAAATTAGTGCCAATGCCCTATCATGTTGAGGTCAAGGGCGTCGACGACCGAGGATCGAGGCGTGTTACGTCACTTTGAGTACGAACGCACCTCAATTCTCATGTTTGGTTTGACACCCCAAACCAAACAATGCAATGCATGTATACAAATATGGCTCAGATATGTAAGAGGGCTTGAGTATGCAAACATGCCAAATGTAATGCAAACCAAGCATGCAAACATGCAATGTGATGCAAACTATCATACAATGCTATGACATGAAATGCAATTAGCTAAACAATATGCAAGTGTGGAAACGTGATACAATGTAAACACGAAACCAAAATAATGTAACATGATCATGCAGTGGTGGACTTGAACCAAAGGGGCAAACCTCAGCCCACCCCAAAACAGTGACCAAAAGTGGTGCATGAGGGCACAAGTCATGTATGCAAGCATTCACATACCAAGGTTCATCACTTAAGCATGGAAGGGGACAACTCTAAGCACACATAAAGACAATATACTTGGACATTAAACACTCATGTTAAACTTTGAAAAGCATGCGAAAGATGACACCAAAACGTGCTAGGGAATGGATGTGAAAAAGGAAGCATTCAAGGCCACAAAAAGTAGTATTCTACTACAACCACCCCAACCACTCATGGCATGAATCATGCAACCAAAACAGAGTTTTAATGCATCAAAATATGCCCCAAAACCCACTGATATAGCAGCCCCAAATGACTTAAACACAAGGCATGCACTATGACCCTCTTTAAGGCACAAAAGAACAACCCTTCAAGGCAAGAAAGTGATGATGAATGTAAGCATACAAGCATGGATTAGGGGCTGAAATGGCATGTGAAATGACTCCAAATCATTGAAACAACCCAACTAAAGCATGCGAATGACTCACACACTCAAGGCTCACAAGCCAAAATACAAAGGGGCTATACCAAACATGGAAAATATGATCAAATTAGCACCCAACAGACCTCAAGCATGGTAAGACATGGCTAAGAAATTCACAAAGTTAGGCCAAAACATGAGAGCATGGTGGGCTAAATGCATGATGCTCTTCTAGGCAAAATAAGGGAATACAAAGCAAGTATATTATGCATGCAAGGGACCTTCAATCCACCAAAAACAGAGGCAACATATGACCAAACAACATCCAAAAACCTCTGAAATGGGGTCAAAAACAACCAAGCACATATGCTACCCTTATGAGCCAAAAACATGCACAAATGAGAGACCAAGGGGAGAGAGGTGTCCCTCCCCTATGCAAGACCTCAAAACCCCTTCCTCACCATTGAAAATCCACTGGATTTCAGTGGTGAGAAGGCCAAAACACAAAAGTAACCCAAACTTGACAAAGAGAGCACCAAAAGGGCCAAACAAGGCCTAAGAGGGGGAGATTGACCCCAAACACCAAAGTGACCTTAATGAAGTATCTTAAGCATGAAAATACAAGACTCTTTTTAGTTATACACGAAGCTCAAATCAGTATGCAAAGCAGGTCAAAAGCTAGTGCAAGATTGGGGAATTTAAAGCAAAGATGTTACCCTTGAAGAACACCTCAAGAACAGCAAGCTCAGGTCCCTTCTTCTGATCAAAACCAGCCCAAAACCTCAAGAACAAACTCTCAAAGCCTCCAAAGTCGAAGTATGGTGTAGTGGTGTGTGTCTTAGTGCAATAATAAGAACAAAAACACACCTTTAGGCCTCCAAACACACACAAAAGAAGAGAGAGAGGGAGATATAGAGAGAGAAAGTTTATATCAGATATATATATATATGTATTTTGCTCTGGTTTTTGCTGAACCAAACAAAGAAGAGGGTTGGGACTCTTATATAGACCATCCAAAGACCAAGCTTCCAAGGGAAGCTAGTTAAAAGGGTCAAGGCTTCCTAAAGAATCCAAGGCAAAGGGGCCAAGGCTTCCTTAGGAAGCTGGGACAGGTGTCCAAGCTTCTTGAGGAAGCTAAGACAAAGGTCCAAGCTTCCTCAAGAAGCTGGACCAAAAAGGTGCAAAAGGGGCAAAACAGCCACACCCGTGCATGGAGAGGAGGGTCCATGCATTCCAGCTGGCACAGCTGGCATGCATTATGTCTGTAAAAGGCAAAAAGGTGGTACCGGCCAGCAAAAGAGGCCATCGGCCAAATAGATGGTCGACCGACCACACCAAATGCCGACCGGCCAATGGTGTATTTCACCAATGGTCGGTAGCAAGAAGACACGGCCGGTGGCCTCAAGCCAAGGCCGGTGGGGGTCAGGGGTAGCTAGCAAGCTACTCTCTACCCTCAGGTACAAAAACACACAAGTCCTTGGTGCAAAACCAAGCACAGAACAAGCAAGTCGAGAGATCCTGAGGCAAGGCGCGCAGCCAAGACCTCCGAGAACTCAAAACAAACGTGGACATGGATGATCACCGAGTGTTCAAGCAGTGACGTCCAAGTCTTTGCGGACGGTCAAAAATGGGGTGTCTACAGTATGTAAAATGACTAAATTACCCATACACATACACATATATATAATATTATACATTGTCAAAATGATCAAAACAAACATTTGCTCTCTTTTTTACTCTCTCTCTCTCTCTCATCTCTTTCTTTGCGTTAGATCTGAAAAGATTCGCCATAATGCCAGAGTCATTAGCCTCATCCTTCTCCACTGCTAGTCGCTCCACCAGATTCAGTGGCGGTGGAAGCAGTGTCCTTAGATTTGAAAAGACAAAAGCTCCTAGGTGATGGAAGATGGCAACAATGGACAACGTGGAGGGCGGTGGCGATAGACGGTGGACGATGAGATGGTTGAGGTGACGATGGAGAATCTGATAGATTTTGAGGGAAGTCACCACCGATGATGATCAATAGAGTTAAGAAGGCCATGGCTCCTAATCAGCTTGATGTGCTTGATCTATCTGTGTATCTTAGATCTCAGATTTGCCGTCATGTATCTCAGACTTGCCGTTGTGTATCTTAGGTCTTAAAGTTCCGATGATATCATATCCCAAAAGATGAAGAATTATGTACTGATCTCATCATCCTCTCTCAAGAATAAACACAAAACAGAGATAGAATTTTAATAGATAGATTTCTTGTTGTTGTTGTTGTTGTTGTTGTTGTTGTTGTTGTTGTTGTTGTTAGATTTTCAACAAATAGATTTGTTGTTATTGTTCTTATTATTGAATTGAACATATAGATTTGTTGTTGTTGCTGTTGTTAGATTTTCAACAAATAGATTTTGTTGTTGTTGTTAGATTTTCAATAGATAGATTTGTTATTGTTGTTGAATAGATAATAAAATTGGGATAGATAGATTTAAATAGATAAATGAAAAAAATAGAATAGATAGTCAAAAAATTTGAACAGATAGATAAAAATTTCAATAGATAGTAAAAAAAACTCAATAGATAATTAAGGGGTAAAATTGAAAATCAAATGTTCTCCAAAACTAACAAAAAGGACTTCTCGCCAAACTATTTCACAAATGGTAGACCTCTCACTAATAAAAAATATGCACTGGACTTAATGTCTTATACCTTTCTTAACTTGAACTTTTCAACAATTTACTCTATAAACAAACACTCTTTATCTCCATCTCCAACTTAATACCACTATACTAATAATCTTCTCACTTAATCCTACCGTACTTGTAGTCCCCTCCATTCTATGGAGCTAAACAAATGTGACCATATAGCCTTAGAAAGGAAAGAACTACCTCAATGCCTTAAGATCGTTTAGTTTATCTAGGTAAGTCAAACAATTAAAATAATATTTATTTATATATATTTTGATCGGATCATATTAGGTCGATATTTTTTTTATTAAATTTGTTAATAGATTAGAAATTCAAAAAAAAAAAAGGATATACAACCATTACTGACCTGAAAAATGTATGAAGCAAAGCCTGTACAAAGGACATACAACTGTTTCTATCCATGACATATACGAATCGGGTGAGACTACGAGTGGTTCAATTTTTTATTACCCTGGTACGATGGATTTGAAGCAAAGCCTTCTCTTTTATCTATTACCATATATAAAAAAGGAAATTTTATTTATACATTACCAATTCTCTTAGTACATATCATTGAAAATTTTTATTTCCACACACCATTTATTCTTAGTGCACATCCCTCTCTGTTCATACACTAAAAAAAAATCTAATTTGATCACTCTACACACAAGCACACATTATTATTCCAAATATATCACTCCATAATAAAATTTTTTTGAAAGTGTACACATTCTCTTGTTGGACACATCCACTTAATTATAGAGATATTCCTTCATATGATAAAACCCTATCAAACTATAGCTCACACATGTCGATGCAATGTCCCTATTTCTGTTCTAGGATATCATATAGCTCATATGGACGTGTGTGTGGGGTATTAACTCATGCTTCGATACCACTTTGTTACGACCCAATCCTCGTCTCAAGGGATTAGAGAGGTGACCGACCAATAATCCTAAGATTACCGAAGGCCTTCTTAAACAAACTTATAAATATAGGGGCTAGCGAAAGCAAATAAACAGATTATATCATCCAATGAGCTGTGCAGATGTATAAGAGACAAAAGAATTTTTCAAATTTATGAACATATATCGTACGTTGACATTACGTCATTCATAATATAGTCAAAAACAAAAAGGGATTAAACCCTATATATAGAAACTTGTCCTTATATTTGGACATCTTAATTAACAAATAGGAAACAATGATTTAATACTTGGACACAAAGGCCTTGGCATTCAGCATTCTGAAACCTCCATGTGAGGCACAAAGGTTGCCTAACAAAACAGAGTCCAGACAGATGCCTCTAAGCCGGGTCACATGTTTGATCACCTACATACATATATATAAATAGTGAGCTAGAGCATAGTGAATAACAACATAGTAAAGGGTTAATGAATGATGTCCTAATTACAGATTCAGAAATTAGAGTTTCAGAATAGAACAAAATCAGATTCATAATCAGACTGATAATTAGTCATACATGGCACATCCATTAGCTAAACAGAGCAGATGGTTTTAAAAGACCTGTTCAAATCAGACAAATGATTATGTATAATCGTATTAGATAACCTTTAAGGTTGTTCAGATAGATAGTTCCATGATTGGAACCCACAGAGATTGTTAGTACTAGATAACAGATAACAGATGCTAAGGATTCCACGATTACAGTTCAAAAAATGGACAATCATTCATTTATTTACAAATATCATTTCAGAAATTGAGTATAACTTATAAGTTCGAAAATACCTGTAATCAAACATATCTTTACAGAGTTGTTACTCACTGATGGCTCCTAAGACAGATTGGTCAGATAGCTGCGCGTGACCTACACAAACACATGACAGATTCATTTTGAAACACATATTCCAAAACAATATGTATATAATTTAATCCCCCTTAGTGTGTTTCTAACTCATTTCCTCCTTAATGTTGTCTAAACATTGGCTTAAGAATGCATACAATGTAAGGAGGATGAAATTATGCACTTAGGAATGCATTTCAAAAATGCTGAAAATAGAGGAGTTGGCTCGAGTGCACCTTTGGTCGATCGAGCAGTTTGCAAAGTCTGCGAAATTTCTGGATGTTGAAAATCTAGGCTCAAGCCAACCTTCTGGTTGCTCGAGGCATGTGTTGAACAAAAGTGAGTTCACTCGAGTACACACTTGGTCGCTCGAGCCAACTATATGCGACTACAAAAATACTAAGAGCTCGTAAAGTACGCTCTAGCAACAAAAGCTTCTCTTAAGCGATGCGACCAGATTCTGGAATTTCCAAAATTGCATCTTAAGTTCGAAACACAAATTCAAAGTATCAAAACTTGCATGTTCGAGCCAAAACTTTGTAAAACTCTTAAAAACTCATCGAAAAACATAAACATTAAGCCAAATTACAAAATCAAAGCTCAAAATCTTGGTAATTCCTCACAAGCAGGTTTAAAACTTCCTTTCTCAACCATGCATGTAACAAGGTAAATTCTTTTTCTTTAAATCATGAACATATGAGGTGCTGAGTGGAGAATTATGTAAAATCCGTTAGAATAACTAATAATACCATCATGTATGTGTGAATTCCTTGGAAATCAAACTTGAAAATGATGAATTGTACATGCATGTTCCAATTCAACTCATATTGACTACATTCATGGTGATTCTAACTCATTCTTCTTAATTCCATGCAAATAGCCTCATAACCATGTGAATTTATCTTTTACATGGTGAATTCTACAAAAATTTAGAGTGATGATCTTACCTAGAGCTTGGATTGATCTCCTCCAATTCCTTCACAATTCTTCCTTTCTTCTTCTCTAGATGATAAACTCTCTATCAAAGTGTAGTCACTTCCTCTTTTTAAGGCTCTCTAGATAGGTTTAAGTTCAACAAAATGAGCTAAGCACATTACATCACATATATATAGTTTTAATTAACTTTATCTAATTAAGCTAGCTTAGGTTGATTAGTGTTAGTTAGCTCTAATTAATTTATTCTAATTATTTAAATCCGAATCAAAATCTACGTGCAATATGGTTCTAAAAATTCCATTGATCCTATTGACCTAGTCAATTTCGGTTTCACATGCCATTAAGGCCTTCAATTCCCAGATTAAAATAGAATTCTTAACAGTTATTCCTACGATTGACAGATAGAAATGCAAATAGCGTGCAAAACACATAATTAACACATAATTTCGCTTAAACACATAATTAGCATTCATAATTATTGGTTAGTGGTAGATTGCGGAATGGGGTTATTACAGTCTTTCCCCCTTAAGAAGTTTGGTCCTCCAAACTTTAGGTTACATTCTTCTCGGAAGAATATAAGGTTCAGTGGGAATAATTCTGGATATCGCTGTAGTATATCATCTTCCCTCTTCCAAGTTACATATGTTCTACCATGTTGTTGCCAGTCAACTTTCACCAATGGTATTTCTTAGTTTTTTAACCGTTTGATTCGGCGGTTTACAATCTATATTGGCTGCTCCTCGTACATATAATCATCATTCAAGAGAATAAGGGTTGGCTCAATAACATGTAGAGGATCCCGCAGATAGTCCCGTAACATCGAGACATGGAAGACATTATGCATATGCTCCTTGACCAGAGGTAGAGCCACTTGATATGCCACTGGATTGATCTTTTCTATGACTTCATACGACCTAACATATCGAGGTGCCAATTACCCTTCATTCCAAACTGTGTCTATCCCTTCATTGGAGTCACATTGATAAACACATGGTCACCTACTTCACATTCTCTGTCTCTTTTTCTAACATCCGCATAACTTTCCTAATGACTTTGTCAGTTTTCAATCATTTTTTAATTAACTTCACTTTTTCAGTTGTCTCTAGCATAAGTTCAGGTCCCAACAAAGGTCTATCCCTAACTTCAACCCAACAGAGTGATCGATATTTTCTTCCATAAAGAGCTTCATACGGAGCCATACCAATACTTGAATAATAACGGCTGTTGTACACAAATTCAGCTAAAGGCAGATGGGTCTCCCAGTTTTCTTGGAAATCCAAAACACACACGCGCAACATATCTTCTAGAGACTGAATGGCCTTTTCTGGATGTCCATTTGTTTGCGGATGATATGCACTACTAAGCTTCAATTCAGTTCCCAAAGCTGTTTGCAAACTTTGCCAAAATCTTGAAATGAACTTTGAATGTCTATTAGAAACTATAGATACAGACACCCCATGCAATCTCACAATCTCATTAATATATATGTTATCCAATTTATCCGCATTATAAATGTCTTGATAGGTAAGAAAAGAGCAGATTTAGTTAAACGATCAACAATAACCCAGATTGAATCCATATCTCTAGAAGAGCGAGATTGTCTTACAATGAAGTCCATCGTAATATGCTCCCATTTTTACTCCGGTATTGGAAGTGGTTGAAGCAACCCCGCGGGTCGTTGATGTTCGGCTTTAACTTGTTGGCAGTGCAAATCAGCAATGTTCTTTTTCATTCTTGGCCACCAAAAATTTTGCCTTAAATCATGATAGATCTTTGTGTTCCCTGGACGTATAGCAAATTTTGAATTGTGAGCTTCTTTCATCACATGCTTCTTTAATTTAGAATGATCCGGTATACAAAGTCTCCTTTGGAACTTAAGCACATTATTCTCAAAAACAAAATCGGGTCTTGGTTTGGAATCAAGTACATCAATGATCTTCTTCAGAAATTTATCTTGTTGTTATTTTTCTTTGATTTCCTCAAGTATTACCGGTTGTGCAAAAATATCGGCCAAAGTTCCACCTTGTTCACATAAAGCAATTTCAACTTCAAATTTTTCGAACTCGTATAACAATTCTCTCTGTCTGGTAAGCAAACAAGCCAGATTTCCAATTGATGTTCTGCTCAATGCATCTGTAATAGTATTAGCTTTCCCCAGATGGTACAAAATCTCCGGGTCATAGTTTTTTATCAGTTCTAGTGTGATAACCCAACTCGTACTATGCTTAATTATGCATGTAATTATGTGTTTGATAAGAATTTGCAAGTTTAAGTATACGAATTATGTGAATTTGGAATAATATCTGTTGAATATATGAATATCTATTGCAATTGGAACTTTAAACTGAAAATTGAAAGCCTTAGAGGTGCAATAAGCCAAAACCAACTTCATATCTGTGTTTAGCATGATTTATAGAGCTCACGGTGAAAATTTTGTAAAATTACAATTCGTAATGTTTAATTAGCCTAAATTATATATATCTAGCTCTCTTGTGTTCTTCATTCTTGTTGAGACTTAGAGAGTGGGTTAGAGAGAGAGGAAGAGAGGAAGCTAGGATTTTGCTAGAGTTTCAAAGGGCAAACCTTGGATTAAAGCTAAATTATGGAAATTTACCTATAATTTTTGTCCCTAACTCATCCTTGTCGTGAAATCAAGAAGAAATTGGGAGTTTTGAGATAGGGTTTTGAGTTTTGTAAGGGTTTGAATAAAATCATGAAATCTCTTCATTTTGTTTAATTTGAGTTCATTCTTGTGATTGATCCATGAAACCAACTCTAGATGGTTTATACAACCAAGATTTGTTAGAAGATTCACCATGTTTGTATGTATTTTGAGCTTGGGTATGACATTCATGATTGTATGAAAAAGATGAGTCAATGAGTTTGATGTTGAAGCAAGATTGATATGTTTAAAGTGACATTACACTTGTATCATGTTAGTATATCATGTTTTTGGGTTAGTTTTGCATGAATTTGGAGTTGGAAATGAGTTTGGAAACTTTGCATTTTTGTGCCATTTTCAAACTGTCTGATTTTGCCCAGACCGCATGAGTGGCCATGGGCTCTGCACGAGCGGAACATGAAAAAAAATAGGAAATTGCATTCTGCTCAAACCACCACTCGAGTGGCCAAGGCCATCGCTCAAGTGGCCCAGTCACCGCACAAGTGGACAAAGTGGGCGTACGTACGGCCAGCCTGTTTTAGCTTATACCTGATAACTTCAAATAAGTATATCTCCCTCATCCGGACTCCGTTTTCATTGATTCTTGAGCCTAAATTCAAGCCTCGGAAGTATATTTTCCAATGGTGGTCATCTCACATCCAAATTCTATGTACACAAATAGATATGGTCAAATTAGTGAAGGCTATTTATTTTCTTTTAACCGTTTCATGCCACTTCCTACCCTTAGTTTCCTTTTGCTTCTTGCTATTTCCTTACACCTTAAATATGTAAACATGATACTTTCAATCAAAACATATGAAACTATGGTAGGAAACATTAATCTAAGTCATGAAAAGTTGGGCCATTTAAAGTACATCTTTAACACAAGCTTTGTACGTGAATCACATGTAGAGAAGTTTGGCATTAAACACTTGATTGAACGGTTATGTAACGAATAAATTGATTGAATGAATTGAAGGCAATGTGTTTGTAATGTTATGCTTGATTATATTTCTGCAGGCTGAGTCGTTAAGGAGTGTCATCCGACCAAGCACTGTGAGTAATTTCTTTGTAATGGTATTTTCATATGAAATACTTTGGAATTGTGAAATTTATGCTTTGTATAAATTATGTGCCTTGATGAGTGTTTCTGAAATGATAAAATATGCTTGAAATCTTCAGAGTAATTGTGCTATGCCAAGTTTCTGAAAGAATGTTTAATAAGAATGAATGAGTTTCCTTTTGAACAACGATTATGATAAATTAAGAAAATGTACTTTGACCCTCAATAACTGTTATTCGTCTATGATCTATCTTGGACGTTTTATACAAACTAATGATTCATTACTAACGTTCTATATGATGTCAATCTTTAATGATTGTTCTGTATGGCTTTAATAGTGATCATTCTGAATATGCCATCAATATGATGTTCTATAAAATCCATCTAAATGATGTTCTGTATGGTAAATTCAGCAAGTTAAATCAGGCCTTTGGGTACTCCGCTACGACTTGGAGTTATGAAAGGTTTGATAAGAGCTTTGATAAGCAATATTTGAAGCTATCTGATTTGAAACAAGCTTTAATGTGATTTTGAATTAGACTTAAATGTACAATCTGATCGAAATGAAGGAACTTCATTAATATTATACGACATGTGCTATGTGGACCTAAGGTCATTTTGTTTCCGCTTGTTATATAATTGGGTCTGAGGCCACTTGTTATATGATTGGGCGCCAGGCCGCTTGTTATCTGATTAGGCTCGAGGCCATTTATTATACAATTGGGCCCCGAGACTGCTTGTTATATGATTGGGCTCGAGGCTGCTTGTTATATAATTGGGCCCGAGGCCGTTTGTTATATGATTATGGTTATTGTGAGAACCTTATGATCATCTATTTGCACTGCTTTACTGTATTATTACTTATTTTGTTCACCAAATATTGTGTATTAACATGTAGGTGATCAGCGGCATATAGCACACCCCTAGAGTCAGCTTCAGGAGCCATTTTGTGACCCAATCGAGTCATGCCTCTGAGATAGAGTTTTGTCTTTGACTCACACCACACCTTGACCATATTTTGTTTTTATTATTATGATCTTGGGTTTGTAAACAATATGTGTAAATTTCTTGTGGCACTTATATTTTTGCTTGGGCATGTAAATGTGTTAATGTATTATGAGGTTATCTTCATAATTTTTGCTCATGATTAGCACAGCTCAATGGACTTCTCTTTGTTATACGGTTTCATTTATGGCCCCATTAGCATAAGTATTCTATATGATTGTTTGAGGCCTTTGGTAATCTCTGGGTTGCTGGCTAGTTATGACCCAAACTTTTAGCGGCGAGTTCAGGTCATGACATCTAACCATCTTCTTTGTCTCGTATTCAATTCTTTTTAGGTGATGAAATACTTTAAGCTTTTATGATCAATATACACTTCACAAGTTGTCCCAT
Organism: Camellia sinensis; assembly: GCF_055761805.1. Classification (NCBI taxonomy): domain Eukaryota; kingdom Viridiplantae; phylum Streptophyta; class Magnoliopsida; order Ericales; family Theaceae; genus Camellia; species Camellia sinensis. The sequence continues at coordinate 41,121,663 of NC_138969.1, read as the reverse complement.
ACAACTAATGGAGCCATATTTTCAATGCAACTACTACCACTACGAGTTCTAGATCATGCGTCTGATAGTTTTTCTTATGTGGTCTAAGTTGTCAAGAAGCATAAGCTATTACCTTATCCTTCCGCATCAACACAAACCCTAAACCTTTGTAAGAAGCATCACTGTAGATTGTGAATCCATATGTACCAGAAGGTAGAGTCAAATCGGTGCAGTCACTAGTCGAGTTTTCAATTCTTGAAAAACTGATTCTCGTTGGTCATTCCAGTCAAACGGTACACCTTTCTGTGTTAGTTAAGTAAGTGGCAAAGCAAGCTTAGAAAAATCTTTCACAAATCTTCAGTAATAGCCCACTAGTCCCAAAAAACTTCGAACTTTAGTCACTGTAGTCGATCTGGGTCAATTTATAATAGCTGCAATCTTTTGTGGGTCTATAGATATTTCAACCTTATTGATTACATGCCTCAGAAATGTTACACTATCAAGCAAAAACTCGCATTTGGTTAGTTTAGCATACAATTTCTTCTCCCTTAATGTTTGCAAAATGATTCTGAAATGGCATTCATGTTCTTCCTTACTTTTGGAGTCAAATAAAATATCATCTATAGATATTACCACAAATTCATCAAGTAATGGTTTGAAAATTTATGTTCATTAGATCCATAAAAGCAGCTGGTGCATTAGTTACTCCAAAAGACATCACAAGAAATTCGTAATGTCCATACCTTGTTTGGAAGGCAGTTTTCTCAACATCCTCAGCTTTGACTTTCAACTGATGGTAGCCGAATCTAAGATCTATTTTGGAGAACACTTGAGCCCCTTGTAGCTGATCAAACAAATCATCTATACGAGGTAACAAATATTTATTCTTCACAGTTACTTTATTCAGTTCACGGAAATATATACAAAGTCTTAATGTCCCATCTTTCTTCTTTACAAACAAAACTGGAGCTCCCCAAGGTGAAGTGCTGGGTCGGATAAACTTCTTGTGTAATAGTTCTTGCAATTGAACTTTCAATTCTTTTAACTCAGTAGTTGACATTCTATACGGAGTTTTGGAAATCAGTTGTGTGCCTGGGCACTACTTCAATTATGAACTCAATTTCCCTATCAATTAAATCCCTTGACAATTCACTCGGGAAAACATTTGGAAATTCTGACTGTAGGAATGTTGTCCACATCAAAATTATCTACAGTCGTATTCAAGACACAACACAAATATCCTTTACAACCCTTCCTGAGTAGTTTATTCACCTTCATTGAAGAAATCAAATACGGGAAAGGAACTACACTAATTCCATTAAACACAACTGACTTAATGACACAGTCTATAAGTGACAACCACCTCCTTAATTAAGTAAACTAATTATATTGATTATGTGCTTATTGTTAATTATGTGATTATGTGTTATGAAGTGTTATAGATTTGCCATGTGATGATTTGAATTGTGTTATTGTGAACAGATATGAAAAAATGTGATATAAACTTGTCCGATTCAGTAATTTAAAAAAGTTAGAATCAATTAATTAGGTAGGGAATTAGAGCCTAATTCACATTAATTTATTTAAATTTAGTTCCATTGAGATCATATATGATAAGGATTAATTTAATTTGAGTGAATTTGATTTAATTAGTTAAATCTACAATTTATCAATGCTTGAGATTAATTAGAGGTTAATTATTTTCTTTAAGTCTACTCATCAAATTGAAAACTAAGAGAAAAGAGAGACAGAGAGAGAGAGAGAGAGAGAGAGAGAGAGAGAGAGAGATAGTGGACTTTGTTGTAGTCAAGAATTACACATACCTTGAGACAGAGCTCTAGTGAGATAGATAGAGTTCAAGAAGAAGAAAAGAAAAGAAAGGAAAAAACCAAGTAATTTTCTACAAATTGATCAGCCAAGGTCAAGGAGGGAGGGGGGGACCACCCCCATCCATTTTGGGTCTCAAAACCCACTTTCCAACACTGAAATTCCTTTGGAATTCAGTGGTTAAAAGGCCAAAATAAGGTCATTTGAAAGGCCTTAAGAGATAGAACAAAGCAAAGGAGAATAAGCCACCAAAGGGGGTAAACCACCCCTAACTCAAACAAAGCCTAAACAAACATTTCAAACACTTAAAAACAAGAGTTTTTGCAGTTGAAAGTAAGGCCTAAAAGAGCATGCAAGGATGGCCAAATACTTAAGCAAAACAAGGCTTAAAGAGGGCAACTACTCACCCTTGAAGAACAACTTCAAAACCAGCCACTTCTGAGGCAAAACCAAGCCAAAATCACTCAAATGCAACCTCCAAGAACCTCAGCTCAAGAGTGAAGGTGTTTCACTAGGTGTTTTAGTGCAAAAGTGTGAAGAAAACTCACTTTAAGGCACAAACTAGTACAAATATAGAGAGAGAGGGAGAATTATAGAGAGAGAGGGATATGTTTTGCCCTAATCAAAATTCTGAACCTTGAACAAGGGGGAAGAAGCTCCCCTTATATAGAATTTCATGCCTCAAGCTTGTTAGACAAGCTAGAGGCTTGGTGCAATCCCTTCATACACATGTATGGAGGATGCCTTCTGTGCCCAACAGCTAGCATAGCTAGCAAGGAAAATATCTACGGAATGTGCAAAAGGCCACCGACCAGTTAAAGTGGTCGACTGACCACCTCCCCTAGTCGACCGACCACCAAAAGTGGTCTACAGGGAATAAAACTGGTCGGCAAGGGAGGAAGAGGGTCTATAGAGAGACTAGAAGGTGGTGGCAGGTTGCCGACCACCTTAGGTGGTCCACAGACCACCCACCCTAGCTGACCGACCACCCAAAGTGACTGGCAGGGAAGAAAAGTGGTCTACAGGGAGGGGAAACTGGTCTACACCCCTGTTCCACCCTCCAGGCAAGGGGTAACAATGTTTGGTTCAAAAACAAACCAAAAAGGAAGAAAGACAAGAGTCCTCAAGACAAGGCACTCAGCCGGAAGCCCCAAAAACTAGTCTACTGGCCACTACAAGTGGCCTACGAGAGGGAAAGGTAGCCTACGTCTACAAAAAGTGGCCTACAGGCCTTTGTTTCCCTCTAGGCAAAGACAGCAAGGCATGGTCCAAAAACCAGGCCAAGAGGAGGAAGTTAAGAGGTCCCGAGACAAGGCGCTTAGGCGAAGGCTCCGGAAACTCAAAACGAGCACAAACATGCACAATCACCGAGTGCACAGACGATGACGTCTGAGTCTTAAGGTCGGTCAAAAATGGGGTGTCTATCAGTGGCGACTCCAGGAATTTTTGTCACTGGTATCAATCAAAAACTTAAATACCATATATCTTATAGAAAATTCACATTAATCATTATGTCACATATGGAAAAAAAAATCAACAAATTAATTTAAATTCTAAAATTATAAACAAAAATATTTCAATATATTGACACTGTCTATAGTTGACCCTTTTTGACAAAACTCGGAAGTCATCAAATGACGAGAGTAAATGTCAAAGCCCAAAGATGACCCATTTTTTACAAGGCCAAAGACTTAGACAAACAGGCAAGATAACAAAGAAATGTGCCCGCAGGTAGGGGCAAGATGCAAATGACATGCACAATGCAGAACATAACTTATGATTATGCAAAGAGGACTGTAATGAAGCATTTATGCAAAATAAATACAACATTTTAAGCGAATGTTGCGCAAAGAAATGCTACAGCAAACTCGTACATAAGCAACCAAGCACGAACCAAACTACATCTCATGCAGAAAGGATGTAAGAAAATTATGCAAACTTAACTACGCATTACGCAGGAAAGGCTAAAGGTGACTATCGGGAATACCTAAAGTCTCAAACACAACATCTCTCAGCGTATCACACGCGGGAGAGGGAAAAGCAACATCTCTCAGTGTATCACACATGGGAGAGGGAAAGGCAACACCTTTCAGCGTATCACATGCGAGAGAGGAAAGGCAACACCTCTTAGCTCTCAGCGTATCACACGCGAGAGAGGGAAAGGCAACACCTCTCAGCGTATCACATGCGAGAGAGGGAAGGCAACACCTCTCAGTGTATCACACGCGAGAGAGGGAAAGGAAACATCTCTCAGCGTATCACACGCGAGAGAGGAAAGGCAACACCTCTTAGCGTATCACACGCGAGAGAGGGAAAGGACAGACATCAGTGTAGACATTCGGTGTACCCAAATGTCTCTAACCGAAGAGGTGGAATAAGCGTCGGACACACGTCCCAAACACTTCTAACCAAAAGGGTGGTATGAACATCGGGCGTACCCGACTGTTTTTGACCAACGAGCTAACGATGTAAGCACCAGACGTACCCGAATGCTTCTAACCGAGACAAGACGAACTCAAAGGACAGGAAAGATCTTACCTAGAATTCCTCTGAATGAACCGTACATACAATATCGTCTGGTTGCATCAACTTCGAATGAACCGCACATACAATATCGTGCCTGTATAAGAAAGAAACTCAACAGTTACAATATAGCAGAAACACATGTTCAACGTTACATCAAGATACAATTCCAATATGATACAAACGCATTCATGTACAATGCAAGTAAAAAGGTACATAACAATGCAAGTGAAAAGTGCGTAGCAATGCCATGCGGCATACACGTTATTTGCGCAATAACAATGCATTTTCAGTGCAACATCAATAGCATGTTTGAAGTAAAATGCCGAATAAGGAAATACACGCCTTAACGAGACCAATTAAAATGCAACCTCTGGTTTACCTCACGGAGGGGTCACAATGTACTTAAAAAGGATACACCTTGCTCCTGAAGAGTGATGATGACCCGTGCATCAAATACGTGAATCGAAGTTCCCGCGGGGACATTTTGAGCCGAAAATAGTGAACTTTTCTTGCACTTTCTCGAGAGCCAAGGACTCCAAATAGCATAAAAACACAAAAAGAGGACAATGGGACCCTGAAGACCACCCTGGAGAGCTGCCAACCACCAAAACCACCTGTAGACCACTTAGGTGGTCAGTTGACTTGAAAAACTGGTCGGTCAACCAGTTTAGTAAAAACTGGGGTAGTTTGGTCTTTTGAGGTTCAAATCTTTAAATACACAACTTCAAAACACAAATACTCACACACACAAGGCCGAAAATCACTCTGCTTCCTTCCTAAACACTTTTCCCTCTCAGATTTGGGCTTTGCACGCGTTTTCCAACGCCCCATGCGAAGTTGACTCACTAAGATCTTCCGATTTCCCTCACTTTGAACCGATCAGAATTTGTTTTCGGAGCTTCTTTCTCCATTTTCACCACTTGAGGTATGTTTCTCTCGAAGTTTAGCACCTTTTCCCGGGTTTTGACTTTCTTTGACTTTTTCTCTGTGTGAGAGTTGACTTTTGTTGACTTTTGGCAATTTTAGCTCATTTTGCTCATTTTTGCTCATTCTGCACCTTCTTTTCAGATGGCTGAAGATGCTCCATACGACAAGGGTCCCCCGGGGATGGAGAAGGCGCCCGACATCATTCCGCTGCGGCCTAAGATCCGGCCCTTTGACCCTATGACGTACCGTCCCGAGCAGCACATCTTACCACCCAGCACTTTTCATCATTTTACAAACTTTGCGTGACGAGCACGCGCGGACTTGCTACTACGGGAGCCGGAGTCTCACTTGTCTCACTACGCGCCTGAGGTACATACTGCACTCTTACATTTTTTGCGATGTATTTTGTATTCCTTGTACATTTCATGCTTTCACTTTGTATTTTATCTGTTCGTTCTGAACACATTTATATACACAGCACTTCTGCACATCCTGAATACAACTCATACTGTATTTCTGCTCATTCTGAACACAGGTTACACACTGCATTTCTGCTCATTCTGAACACAGCTCACACTGTATTTCTGCTCATTCTGAACACAGCTCACACACTGCATTTCGGCTCATTCTGAACACAGCTCACACACTACATTTGTGTTCATTCTGAATACAGCTCACACACTGCATTTCTGCTCATTCTGAACACAACTCATACTGTATATCTGCTCATTCTGAACACAGGTAGCTTCCCGTTCTACCTGGGGATATGGGTCGATCATAGCGAGGGAGTGGTACATGCAGCTCCCAGACGATGTTCGACAGATTATTGATGAGGCAGGGTTCGGCCCATTTTGCATGGGGTTATCGCGTCTTGCGGCGAGTAGGACCCTCATGGGTGCGCTGGTAGAAAGATGGCGGGACACCACCAACTCCTTCCATTTTTCAGCTACCGGGGACATGACGATGACCTCATACGACTTTGCCATGTTAACGGGCCTCGATGTAGGAGGTCGGCCGATCCCATATGACTCCGATATGGGTGAATGGGTGGCAGCATGGACCTATCTACTTGGAGCTCATCTGCCCGTCTACCGGTCATCGGGCACAGTTAGATACACCCGGTTCACAGATCATTACAGAGGGAATGAGCCCGAGACTGTTATGGCCACGGAGCAGTATGCCCAGGGATTTCTGATGTTCTTTCTCGAGACCACATTGTTCTCCGATAGGGGGAACACGGTCGGGCTACATCTTCTGAGTGCTCTAGTGGACTTATCCCAGGTTCGGCATTTCAATTGGGGTGGCGTTGGCCTTGCTACCCTTTACTGCTACATGAGCTCGACCTCCCGCAGGAGCAGAAACATAGTAGGCGGCTATTGGAGAGCCTGGGAGGTATATTCCGCCCTTCTAATTTTCATTTCTGCTCTACATTACCTGTACACTGCACACTCCACACATTGCACACATTACATCCCATACTCCGCATTCTGTACTTCGCATTCTGCATTCTGCATTTTCTGTGTATTCTGTATTCTCATTGCCACTATCTTGCCTTTCACAGCTATGGGTATGCGCCTATTTCCCGACACTTTCTCTTGATCCGGAGGTTAAGACACCACTTGAGGTGCCATACTCGCGTAGATTTGAAGGTCGATGCTGGCCCAGACCCCAGGAGACCTTGCCATATCTCAGGAATTATTTTGACACAGTACGGGTGACCGTGGTAATCTAGAACTCTCAACTTCGGCTCATCTTGCATATCTATGACAACTAATCAATTCATGCACGTACTATCCACAGATCACCTGGCAGCCTTGGGTAGCGATGCTAGGGTTTTCTCGGTTCCAGTTTGTTGGGGCATGGGGTGCCTTCCGATACCGGATTATGTTTGAGGGACCAGTTAGCAGAGCCTGGTTTCTCAGGGAGCGCTTCATGCGCCAGACACTGGGCCATCCCATTCAAGAGATCTCTCTCCCTATGAGGTTAGCGACCTTATGCAGGGTGCTGACACAGTCCTTTTCCTAGAGGAGGGGGAGTACACGGCATGCCTCCACACATACCTGATGCCCCTATTGACAGGTGTTCGTGCCCCCATAAGGAGAGCTGCTGACATTCCTTTATCGAGCCGTGCCCAAGCTACAGACATCCCCTCAACTAGTTGGGCCAGTACATCGAGAGGTAGGACTAGGGGGATGCCCCCCACTTGCCAGTGTGCTGGGTGGCCAGATCCTCCGACCGAGCTGACAGGCTGGCAGTATGGGACACCTTATCAGATTCCGCTTGAGTCTCCATTGCCAGATCATCGATATGTCAGGGACCCTGACTCAGCATCGGTATGCTTCATAGCTTTCGTCTATCATTCAGATATTTAGACATTCATTCATTCACTGATGACTTGAACTTACATCTGCAGCCTTCCACAGGATATGTTGAGGGGTTGCTCGAGGCAATGGCCTCACTTGAGTTTATGGTTTCGAGGAGAGAGACGATGCTGCATGCCAACGGTATCCCGGTACTTTCCAATTTTCTTGCATTTATCATACTTTTGCTGATATATCGAAACTGAACATTTCACTGCACTAATTTACTGCATATATAGATCACATCCGACACATCACATTCACATACCATATTTACATGCACTGACTCTATGCACCATACTTGCATCTGATATACATACCCTGGCTGATGTATTCAAACTGCCTTTTCAGGTCACATCTCTGCAGCCTGGGCCATCCAGGTCTTCTCCAATAGCAGGGAGAGGGATCCTGACACACGGCCGAGGGAGATGTCGAGCGCCTGCCAGATGTGATGATGAGCCTAGTGAGGAGGAGGAGCCAGCAAATCCTCAGTCAAAGACATCCGAGGGTAGAGGCGGTGACACCAGTTCAGGTTCTAAGGACGGAGACGACGCCGAGGAAGATTCCGAGGATGGCGGCTCTGGTTCAAACGAAGGTGCCAACGGTGGTGGTGTAGAGGCTGCTCAGCCGAAGAGGATGAAGAGGGCCTCTCGATCCTTAGCCAGATAGCACCGACTCAGATTTTTTTGCTTTGTTTTCTTTTTGCTAGTAGTTATAGCACATTGTACAACATTAGGCAGTTTTATTTTCCTTAAAACTTGTACCCTGTTGTAAAAAGAAACCATGATGGAATGAAAATAGTTTTTTGGTTCAAAAGTGTTACATTTTATATTATGAGCATCGCATCGCATCACACAGCATGAAAATGAGATTGAGTTTTGAAAATTGTGCGCTCGAAAGGCATTGTCTTAATCAGGTGGTGAACCAACCAAACAACTGAAAGGACAAAATGACTCCAGAAGCAACACAAGACCTTAACAGGCCAAACAAAGTAATTACAACTCGACAAACAAATTGCAACAACTCGATAAGTAAAACAACAACAACTCGATGAGCAAATTGCGACAACTCGATAAGTAAATGCATATTGGACAAACAAAACAACAGGACGCATCCGAAACTGAAATAAACTTAGACCTTCAGCATTCTCAGCACATAGGAAGGCTAGGGACTCTCTGCTGGAGACAAGAAGTAGTTGTAGACCACTTATGCTCATTGCCGACTAGTTTAATGGGCTATCGACCAGAAAAGTGGTCGATCGACCAAAAAATGTGGTCGGTCGACCAGTTACTCAGGGGGATCTTTAGATTTTGCCACATGTCCTCCACTAGTGCCTTATCTTCTATAAGAGTTCCAGCATCGTGACTCCTTCATTTCAACTCCATTTTTGCCCCAAATGGAAGCATTTCTTGTCCAAAACCTCACAAATTGGATCGCAAACTTGGATGGCTCAGAAAAGTTAAACTTCCGGGGTTTCGGAATAAATGCACTATTCACGCTGAGCCGCACCCCGCTATGTCTTCCATTCCTCCATGCTGTGGCAAGGTATTGGAGCCCAGTCACTCATGTTTTTAGCTTTTGGCGGACAAGAGATATGTCCCACTTTTGAAGATTTCCAAACTTTGATGGAATTCCCACGTGATGAAGAAATCTTGCCCCAATTCTATTTTGGCCACGTCCAAGCTCTAGGACGAATGTGTGGGCTTACTTTGCATGATGCTCGGTCTTTGATCCGCGACGGGGAATTGGACATCCCCAACTTGGTTCATCGATTTTCTGATGCTGGTGACCGCAGCGATCATCACTGGCAGGATTTTCGGCGACATGCGCTTTGCTTGTGCATGTTGTCTCATTTCTTGCTTGCCCCAGGCTCTGGAGGATCTAGCGTCCGTTTAATTGAGGTTGCCCAAGGGTAAAAAGAGGGCAAGAGCTGTATTGCCATGACACTAACTGAGACACTGATGGGCTTGGATGCTTTTCGTCGCCAGGAGACGACTAGATTTGCGGGGAGTCCACTACTACTGCAGGTAATGTTTCCCTTCCTATCTCACACATATATTCCTCACATCACTCGGTCCTCAGGCTCTATTTTTCTCTCAAGACCTTTTCTCACTTTTCTCTCAACGTACACCTCTCTATTCTTTAATCTCTCATTTTTCATCCCTCCCTAGATATGGTTGATGGACAAATTGAAGGTGGTGGACTAATGCCCCGCATATTCGGCTCACGGCTATTTCCTCGGGCAACGTCTAGTTGATGCCCCAGATAAGGGATGGTGGTGCGAATGGATGTGCAGTCTGTCCGCCATCAATATTGCTTAGCGCTGCCCTTGGCTTAATCTGCCAGCGATGAGCTACAGCATGTCCCAGCAGCCGGGCATCCAGCTGATTGGCTTGACACACTATGTCTTTTACTTCCCGTTTCGATTCCGACGCCAATTTGGCCATGATCAGACCCGTCTAGAAGAAGGGATAGAGTACCCTACTGCATTTTCGGTCCGAGGCGCACAGCTAGCTCGATATGCCACAGCATGGAGGACGAGAGACCTTCTGGCCCTCGCTCCCACTTCCAGTTGCACCCTCTCTAATGAGTGCATAGCCTGGCTCGATGAAGAGGCGCAGGTTGGGCCTACTTTGGCATTAGAGGCTTCCACAAGCTCTGGGAGGGGATACAGGAACACCTGACTTATCTATGCCCGAGTTTATTTGCTTTAATTAGTACTTTCAAGTTTTCTTTATGAATGTAATAAAAAGCAACTTCAATTTGTATTCAAGAGCAGGAGAACTCTGTACTGACATCAATGAAATTGCAGGTTGTGGATACTGAATATTTTTCATTTGTTCCAAAAATGGTCTAAGCTGTAAAAAGATTAATTTGAACAAAATCAACTTTTATTAAAACTTTTCAAGACCATTTTCGATTTGGATCACAACTGGACACGCCTGAGATCTATCACTAAGATGTACAACCCAGGATCCAATCAACTAGAAAGTTGCCCCTAGTCTGAATAGCACTGCACTGGAAATCACAACCGAGCTCTTGAATGTAGAAAAGACAAAGATGACCAACATGATCACATGGACAAAGTTGATTTGGAAGTGTTTATGGCTGGACTTCAAAATGACGTTGCCTACGTATCCCAAAGATGGGAATCAAGCCTTACATAGTTCGGTTCGGGTTCACTCGTGTATTAACACTCTCCTTTTGCGCTCTAACTTTTGCCAAGGCCGCCTGTAGACACCCCATTTTTGACCGACCTTAAGATTCAGACGTCACTGACTGAGCGCTTGGTGATGTTGCATAATGTGCTCGTTTAGAAGTTTCAGAGTTACGGCCGTGAGCCCTGCCTCCGGACTTCCGAACCCTCTTTTGTACTTTGCCTCGGTTTGCGAACCAGGCTCGGTTTTCTTTGTTTCTTTCCCTGAGGGGAGGGAGAGGTCCCGTAGACCATCTCTCAGTGGCTGTGGGCTACATTTGGTGGCCGTAGGCCATTTTGCCCATTTCGGAGTCCGGTTTCCGGTTTTTCGGGATCGTTGGTCGTGTGCCTCGGTTCGGGACCGCCTAACCATCTCCGTTTGTTCCGGTTTTTGGCATACCTCCTATTTTCTCCCTTTTGAGGGACACTGGGGTCTGAGAAACCCACTTCGTGGCCGAATGCCACTTTCGGTGCTTAACAGCCCATTTTCGGGACCTCGAACTGCGCGTTTTGGCCCCCGAACATTCGTTTTGCAATGGTTTTTGTTCATTTTTGGCAGGTACCTCTGTTTTATCACCAGGGAGGTCACTGATGGGTGAAAGGCCAGTAATTGTTGCAGCAACCAGTTATACATCCTCCGACGCCCTTCGGCGCCCGTTTTCCACACTTCCGGGCTAATGTTGAACACCTTGGGGCCATCTTCTTGAACTTTCAACCACATATTTGTGATGTACACACTTGGGAGGATCCTAAAAGTTAGTGGCCGGCCAGTAATTCCACCTGACCCTTTTGAACCCCTCCTTCCGGGCTAATGTTGAACACCTTGGGGCCACCTTTTTGAACTTTGAACCACATATTTGTGATGTACACACTTGGGAGGACCCTAAAAAATGGTGGCCGGCCAGTAATTCCACCTGACCCTTTTGAACCCCTCTTTCCGAGCTAATGTTGAACACCCTTGAGCCACTTTCTTGGACTTTTAACCACAGGGTTGTGATGTACACACATGGGAGGACACCATCATGTAGTGGTCGGCCACTAAATTAGCTTGACCCTTTTGACCCCTAGTCGGCCGGCTAGGGGGTGTGGCCGGCCGGCCACCTGCAACCAAAATACTTGGCCGGCCGAGATCCTTGCACTGTTCACTTTACAGCTGTATAGCTTTATCCCCCAAAAAATATCAATATCCGGGGGATATTTTGTGGGGGAAAGTTTGCCTCCTTTTCCCCCACCTTTACACCCCCTTTTTGGCCCTTATAACCAACAAGCTATATCACATTTAGGGGTTAGAAAATTTGTTCTTCAAGCCTCAAGATCCATATCTCCCTCCATCCTTCTCATTTCCATAGAAAACCTTAAGTCCTACACCTTGTTTTCTTCATCACCACCAAGCTCTACCATCACCACTTCATTTCCAGCAACAAGGAGGGCTTCTCAAAGGCTAAAGGAGCTGCAAATTGGCCCAAGAAGCAACAAAAGCTTTAGTCTTCAAGGGTGAGTGACATTTCTCCTCTTTTGACCCTTTTTCTTGATCCATTTATAAGCCCTATATGCTTTTTGTTTCAAGCTCCGGCCCTAACTGAAATTGGCCCTCTTTTGAGCTCATTTTCACTTTTCATTAAGGACTCAACCCTGTTTGAGCCCTCCATGATGCACTTGCTTCATTAATCCTCTTATATGTCATAATCTTGCATGCTATTTTTGGCCCATGAGTAATCTGTTTTTGAGCATGATGTAATCTGTGAATGTGCTTATCTTGGGCCCTTCTTCAACATTGTTGAAGGGCCCCTCACCATTTGATGCCTCCATGTGCCACTTGTAGTTATATCCCTTATTTGGCCCCCATTCTTGCATGTTTTGTTAGCCTATCATGCTTTTGTTTTTGGCCATTTTGCAGGCCTAGAAGTGGCCTTATTTTGGCCTATACTTCATGTTTGATTAACATTTTTTTTCCTGTTTGGTGATTATTTTGTATACTTCATGTTATAGCACCTTTTGAGCCTCAATCTTGTGCCTTTTTTTTAGCATGTTTGTATATTGATTTGAGGTATGCCATATACTGTAAACATTCATATTTTTGGTCCCTCTTCAATGTTGTAGAAGGAAATTTTTCAGTTTGGATTTTGCTTATATCACTTGCTTCATTACCCCTCTCTTGGCCCCTATTCTTGCATGCCATTTTTGCCCTACCTATGCTTGCTGTTTGGCCATGTTTATAACTGTGAAAGTGCCTTTTTTGGGACTGCCTAGCTTCTGTCTTTGCATTACATGTCCATATCGTGCATGTTTGGCATAGCTATAGGCCATTTCGGGTGCCTAAATTCGCATTTCGGGATTATTCCATGCATTTGGTGTCATTTCGCCTCATTTCGGGACTGTTTTACCCCATATTTCATTGCTGAAATTCTATTAGAATGATTGCTTTCCATTTCAATGTCATTGCATCGCATTCTACCATTGCCTCGGTTTGCGTGCCCGTGTGCACGCATTTCGAGGCACTTCATTTTCATCCACCGGCATCCTATGTGAGTGTGGCTGAGGCTCTCTCATGTTAGTATAAGTCCATGATGCCATTTCCATGCCATTGCATTGCGTATGTCATCGCCTCGGTTTGCGTGCCTGTGTGCACGCATTTCGAGGCACTTCATTTTCATCCACCGGCCTCTTATGTGAGAGTGGCTGAGGCTCTCTCATGTTAGTATAAGTCCATGATGCCATTTCCATGCCATTGCATTGCGTATGTCATCGCCTCGGTTTGCGTGCCCGTGTGCACGCATTTCGAGGCACTTCATTTTCATCCACCGGCCTCTTATGTGAGAGTGGCTGAGGCTCCCTCATGTTAGTATAAGTCCATGCTGCATTATGTATGCCATTTCCATGCCATTGCATTGCGTATGTCATCGCCTCGATTTGCGTGCCCGTGTGCACGCATTTCGAGGCACTTTATTTTCATCCACCGGCATCCTATGTGAGTGTGGCTGAGGCTCTCTCATGTTAGTATAAGTCCATGATGCCATTTCCATGCCATTGCATTGCGTATGTCATCGCCTCGGTTTGCGTGCCCGTGTGCACGCATTTCGAGGCACTTCATTTTCATCCACCGGCCTCTTATGTGAGAGTGGCTGAGGCTCTCTCATGTTAGTATAAGTACATACTGCATTCTGTATGCCATTTCCATGCCATTGCATTGCGTATGTCATCGCTTCGGTTTGCGTGCCCGTGTGCACGCATTTCGAGGCACTTCATTTTCATCCACCGGCTTCTTATGTGAGTGTGGCTGAGGCTCTCTCATGTTAGTATAAGTCCATGTTACATTTTCCATGCCATTTTAGCCATATTGCATTGCGTATGCCATCGCCTCGGTTTGCGTGCCTATGTGCACGCATTTCGAGGCATCTCATTTTTACAGCATAGTGCATGCTAGGTTGTATCTTAGATCGCATTCTGTTATTTTCTCGGTTTGCGTGCCCGTGTGTACGCATTTCGAGGCATCTCATTTTTACAGCATAGTGCATGCTAGGTTGTATCTTAGATCGCATTCTATTATTTTCTCGGTTTGCGTGCCCGTGTGCACGCATTTCGAGGCATCTCATTTTTATAGCATAGTGCATACTAGGTTGTATCTTAGATCGCATTCTATCATTTTCTCGATTTGCGTGCCCGTGTGCACGCATTTCGAGGCATCTCATTTTCATAGCATTGTGTATGTTAGGATTGTATCTTAGTCGCATTTCATGCATGTCATGCATATTGCATCGTGTTCGGGATAGGAGTTAGCCCGGGCACGGGAAACGAGGTGCATTTCGTACTCCGAGTGACAGAATGTGTCTCAATTCCCCAGTCACCGACACTCCGGATCATCCATGATGGAGTTAGGTTTTGTTATGTTTTCATGTGCATTCATCCTACATCAAATTGTGCAATTCGACTCCTCGACCATCATGCCTCGATATGCGTGATTGGTGGCACGAGGATCGAGGCATGCATATATTTGTGAAAATACATTGCTATGCCCCTTTCCTGCTCTCTGTTGCAGCAAAATGAAGAATCAGCAACTTTTCGGAGCTTGGCATGCTTTCCAAGAATAACTGCTAAACAGAGGCTAATTGGGGCATCCCGGTGGATTTCCGCGCAAGACAACCCGGACATGCATCATCCATCAGAAGCAAGGCAGTCCCTGGCTTGCATGCCAGTTTTATTTATTTTCTTAGTTGATTTGTTAATTAATTAGGAATTTGTATATTATTTGGACTGTAATATTCGGACTGTAATATTCTTTTATTTGGGACTGTATTATTTATTCGGACCCTCTGCGCGAGGGCACAACTGTAATAAGTGTGCGTGTGTGTGTTGTATGTCTTCCAACCCCACGTCTTTCTCCCTTTTATTTATCCGCTTTTGATGGTTAGATTAGGGCATGTTTAAATTAGCATACAGTATGACAGCATGTTTGCATCATTCACCTGTATTGCATGCACCGGGCTCGGCGCATCATACTAACTGCATTGTATTTTTCAATTCTAAATTGAATACATGATAGTTGTAGCATTTCATATACCATCTTAGAATAGCCGAGCCTGCTATAGTTTGCATTTTTGCATGTGTTGCATTAGGCATTTCTGTATATTTAGGATCATACATGATTTCTAATGTAGTTTTTGTTTTGGCTTGGAGTACCCGGTGAGCTTTATGCTTTAGCATCCTTGCATGCGTGTGAGTGAATGCCATGATAGCATGCTTACCATGAGGCTATGTGCTTATATTATATAACTGCCTGAATGCCTGTAGGTGAAGGCTGGGTTATCTGAATTGGAGTAAATCATCAAATATTTCAAGCCTACCTGCGGGTAGCAAACCATTTTCAAAAAGCGAACATGAAATGTTTTTGTTCCAATTCAGGCGATTCAGTCTATACTTGTATGCTGTGCGCATCACATAGTAACCTAGGCTAATAACCGGATTAAGGACACACAAAGTTTTCAAAAATTGATATCATGGTTAGTAGAGGCCGGTCTATGACCGGGCGAGCGGGGGTGCTCACGAAGTGACCTTCCCCAATCGTACCCAAGTTCCCGAGCCGAGGCAACTTTGGTGATGACGGACACGTGGCCTTTTGGCACCGAGTCAGGGTTTCCTAAATTTCCCAAAATAAAATATTTAGGTGGCGACTCTGTATCTGGCAAAGCAGTCCATGTTTGGCACTTCTTTCAAGAAAATCTGTTTTCTCAAAAACGATTTGCCGGATTTGGACTCTTTGGTTCAGACTTAGAACCGTGACTACAAGTCGAGTCCGAGCTGTAGCGAGGTCCCCCGCGGGCTTGTTACACCGCCCTTTCTGGTTTTTCAACCTTGCGAGCTCAATTTTTATTATTTCAAATTTTTTTCATGCTTTAACTTTTGCCTAGGTCGCCCTTGCAGGTTTTCGGCCTAGCAAGACACTCAGGGAAAATATTTCTTCAACTTGTCCATGTTGATCGGCTGGGAGAACTCTAGGCCATCTAGGTCCATCAGAATGACAGCTCCACCTGACCACATAGACTTAATGATATAGGGACCAGTCCAATTGGGTCTGAACTTGCCCCTAGGGTTGTGGATCAGAGCTCGGTTGTCTTTGAGTACTAGATCCCCTTCCTTCAAATTCCTGGACTTAACATTCTTGTTGAAAGCCCTGGCAATTCTTCGTTGATAACCCTGGATGTGATACAGTGCTTTCAACCTTATTTCGTCAAAAAGCATGAGTTCTTCGAATCTACTTTGCTGCCAATCTGCCTCAGCTATCTGGCACTCAGCCATAATCTGTAATGACAGAACCTCAACTTCGATAGGCAGAACAGCCTCCATCCCATAAACCAGGGAATACGGAGTTGCCCCAGTAGAAGTTCGAATTGAAGTCCGGTAGCCCCAAAGAGCGAATGGCAACTTATCTAGCCAGTCCTTGTAAGTTTCCACCATCTTCTGCAGAATGTGCTTGATGTTCTTGTTGGCGGCCTCAACAGCTCCATTGGTTTGTGGCCAGTATGTAGATGACTTATGAAAAGCCACCGTTGTATTTCTCCAACAAGTCGATCACCTCCTTCTTGAAGTGGGAACCATTGTCTGAAATAATCTCGTTCGGGACCTCGTAGCGAAAGATGATGTTGTTTCTAATAAACTTAGCAACATGCGCTGCCTTCAACACCGCATAAGATTAGGCCTCAACCCACTTCGTGAAATAGTCTATCGCTACCAAAATGTACTCATGCCCATTGGACCCCTTCGGAGTGACAGCCCCAATCACATCAATCCCCCCGACTGAAAACGGCCATGGTGAAGTCATATTGTATAGCTTCGACGGCAGAATGTTCATGCGGTTTGCATGGATCTGGCATTTGTGGCATCGTCGAACAAAGCCAATACAATCCTCCTCCATGGTTGACCAGTAATAACCTTGTCAGAGAATTTTCCGCGCTAGCATCACCTCGCTCATGTGCGATCCGCACTCTCCTCCATGGATGGCCTCCATCAGGCGCTTGGATTCTTCAGCATCAACGCATAGCTTATGCATCCCCAGATGACGCCTCTTGTACAGTTTACCTCCATAAATGATGAACTGAGCAGCCATTGTTTGAATTGCCCTCATATCTTTGGCATTTGCCCCTGGTGGATACGCTTCCTTTTCCAAGAAGTTCCAGACGTCGTAATACCAGGGGTTTTGATCTTGTACCTCATCTATGGCAGCAATCAGCTCATAGGCCGGCACGAATTTATGTTCAATGATGATCGGACACATCCGGACTCCAAAAGAGATGTCTATCATAAAAGATAGAGTTGCTAATGAATCAGCAAACCTGTTGTTCTCTCTTAACAGATGAGCGAAGTTCAGTTTCTCAAACCGAGAAATCAGAGCATCCAAGGTTTGGTGATAGATTCTCATCTTTTCTTCTTTAACTTTCCAATCTCCTTTAGCTTGAGATACAACAAGGTTCGAGTCCCCATGACATCCAACCGTTTTGCCCCTAGTTCTAGGGCGACTTCCAATCCAGCAATACATGCCTCATATTCTACCTCATTGTTCAACACTTTGAACCGGAGTTTGAATGCTAAGGGTATGCGGGAATTGTCGCGTGCTATCAGCAACACCCCTATCCCATACCCGTACTGGTTTGATGCTCCGTCAAAGTACATCGTCTAGGTCTCTTCTTCAACATGTAGAATGGCCTCGTCTGGGAACAGATACTCAACTGCTTGATCCCCGTCCACTGAGTGATCAGCTAGGAACTCCGTTACCGCTCTCCCTCTCACTGACTTGCGCGTCATGTACTTCAAATTGAATTCGGAAAGCAGAAGCAACCAACGGGCTAGCCTACCCGTAAGTGCCGGTTTCTCGAAGAGATATTTGATGGGATCTAATCTCGAAACCAGTATTACGGAGTGAGCTAACAGGTAGTGCCTCAGCTTCCTGGTAGCCCATACCAAAGCCAAACAAGCCTTCTCCAGCGGAGTGTAGCAGGTCTCGTAATCCAGCATTTTCTTGCTCAGGTAGTAGACAGCCTTCTCCACTTTATCTTCAGATTCCTATGCAAGCATGCAGTCCATCGTCGTTTCGGTCACTGATAGGTACAGAATCAACGATTTTCCCGGCTCCGGCGGCGACAACACAGGTGGGTTTTGTAAATATTGCTTGATCTGCTCGAAAGTAACTTGGCATCGGTCATCCCTATGGAACTTCTTTCCCTTATTCAGGAGACCAAACAGTGGTTCACAAGTCAAGGTTAATTTAGCAATAAACCGTCTTATCAATTGCACTTTACCCAAAAAGCCTCGCACCTCCTTTTCAGTCCTCAGTGGTGGCATTTCTAAGATGGCCTTAATCTTGGAAGGATCGACCTCGATACCCCTTTGCGTGATCAAGAACCCCAGCATTTTCCCTACTATAAAACTGAAAGTACACTTCTAAGGATTCAGACGCAACTGATACTCCCTAATCCATTGGAAAATTTCTGCAAGGCGGTGTAGTGGCCCTCTCTTTCCTTGGACATGACAATCATGTCATCCACGTACACCTCAACCTCTTTGTGGATCATCTCATGCAAAATCGTGGTCGCTGCCCATTGATATGTAGCCCCAGCATTCTTCAAACCAAACGGCATCACCCTATAACAACAGGTTCCCTACGGGGTAGTGAAGGCAGTTTTCTCCCTGTCTTCAGGTGCCATCAAAATTGAATTGTAGCTTGAAAATCCATCCATGAATGAGAATAGCGCATGCCCAGCAGTGAAGTCCACTAATTCGTCGATATGCCGCAGAGGAAAGTTGTCCTTCGAACTGGCTTTGTTCAAATCCCTGAAGTCCACACATACTCGAATTCTGTCATCTTTTTTCGGCACTGGCACAATGTTGGCCAACCAAGTTGGATACTTAGATACTAACAGGAACCCTGCGTCGATCTGCTTGGTGACCTCTTCTTTGATTTTTAGGGCCCAGTCCGGGCAGATCCTTTGGAGCTTCTGTTTAACAGGTCAAGCCTCTGGGTCAAGAGGGATCCGATGATGTACAATCTCATGATCGATTCCAGGCATGTCTTTGTACGACCATGTGAAAACATCTTTGAAATCTTTTAATAAAGCGACTAAGTGATCGCGTTCCTCAGAAGACAACGTGGACCCGATCTGGACCAGTCGTGGGTCCTTCTCAGTACCAACATTAATTGTGGTGATTTCATCCACCAAAGGTTTTACAAACCTCTCCTGCTCTTGATCAATCAAACGTTTCAAAACCGGGGGAATTTCTTCCTCGTCGTTTTCATCAAATTTTTGAAAGTCTTGATTAATGCAATAAATTAAAGGCATAGAAAAGTACTCAGAAGCCACAGTTGTACAATTCTTATTAATAACATCCAGTCCATCTGATCCTTCGGTTACAACAGACTCAAAGGAAAAAGAAAAGGACGACCTGGACAGGACAGTGGCATCCGGGTTATCCCCCCCAGGAATACCGGACTCAGACTCAGAAGAGCTGGAACCTGATTCTGACTCCACAGACTTTGTGGAATCAGATTCCGGCTCACTACCTGACCCGGAACTGCTCGACAAAAAGCCTTCCTCGTACTGCCAAACAAGGGAAAGTGCGATGGATGCATCCAGAATGTTTGAAGATGGGCCCACAGCCACTTCATCCTCGATCATGGAAACTAAAAAGTTATCCCCCGAGCACTGCGGTACAATCTGAGGATCTGAGAGGAGACAAGCCAGCGCTGCTCCATTCTCAATTTCTGTGCTTTCAAAATCTTCCTCCTTGCAATGCTCAGCCTCAGCTGATGGGTCTGTCTGCTTTTCGGCAACTTCATCCCCGGACAACTGAAGATCAAAAAAGATTTCGAAGCCTGGTAAGCGCCGCTTCTCTGAATTCAACCAGGGCTCTGGAAAGTCATAAAATGGGAAGTTCTCCCCCTCCCAGACAAAGCGTCCGTTCAGGGTCCCTTGGATAGGTCTGTGCATCAACTCATAATGCTTCCCGACTTGCTTTGCCTTGGCTCATCTGGCCATTGCTCTTCCTTTCCTCGCCTAATCCTCTTTGGTAGGCAGATAACCTAAACCAAAGGTATGTGGGTTATGTGGTACTCTGGCCGATGCTGCAACGCCCTTCCAGCCACTTCACCCCAATCCTATCCCAGGGATGTGTTGAAGCTTGTTCATGAGGTAAACAGACTGTGCGCTAAGATATAGTCCCTCATCAACAACTAGAATATTTTGTACAACCCGGGCCTCAGCTAGGGTGAATCCTGACAAAAACACATCCTCTGCGCCATGCTCAATCTCCAGAATTGGTGTAGAAACCTCTGGCGGTGGATGTATTGAAGAATTCCCAAAAACGATTGCCACCCCCTTTCCGTAGGGGTATTTCAGCATCTGGTACAGGATGGAAGAGACAGCCTTTACCTGGTGCAGCCACGGCCGCCCTAGGAGTAGATTGAAGGTGGCTGGGACATCCAAGACATGAAACTCAGTATCCTATTGCCCCGGACCAACCTGAGTCTAAATCTGTACAGTCCCCATCACCTCTCGGCTGGTATTATCATAGGCCCGTATCACCTGGACAGTAGGCACGAAATCCGCGGGCTTTAACCCGATAGCATATGCCGTTCTTGACGGACACACATTGATAGCAGATCCTGTGTCAACAAGGACCACCGGTATCCATTTCTCTCTACACTCAACAGAGATATGACAAGTTTAAAAGGCTTAAATGCTAGTTTGAAATGAAAGTCTAAAAGCCTTAAATGCCAATTTGATATGACAAGTCTGAAAGGGTTAAATGCTAGTTTGAAATGAAAGTCTGAAAGGCTTAAATGTCAGTTTGATATGACAGGTTTGAAAGGCTTAAATACCAATTTGATATGACAAGTTTGATAAGGCCAAAAGGCCAGTCTGATATGAACGTTCGAAAAGGCCAAAGGCCAGTTTGACATGAATGAATTGGGCCCAAGGTCGTCTGATGTATAATGTTCCAATGTATTTTCTTTATTTGATATCATTCACTGGGCTTTCGCTCACGCTCATTCATGTGTTTGTAGGTGAGCCAAGAGAGGTCCAGACCCAACCCCAGTGAAGTCTATATGGGACAACCGAGTTTTGGAAAACCAGCCTATGTGTCTCACGCATGAGACTCACCTTCGCCTTTTGCCATTTTGTTCTAAGTTGTTACGTTGGTGAAGTATTTGAATATGTCTGTATATAGTTTTCATGGGTTGACTTAGTTTTGGATGATCCTGTCTGTACAGAACTTTATGGTACTGTGTATCTATTATGAGTTATTAATGTATATGTGTATGGTTTGTTTTAATGTGCCATGTAAACACAGCTCTAAGGACAAAGTTTTAAATTGCTTCCGTTTTGGCCCCCATTAACTCTGTTAAAATACGTTGTTTTGGTTTAAGGTCGTAGGTAATCTTATGATTACTGGCCGGTTATGTCCTTAACCCACGGGGGCGGGTTCGGGTCATGACACCTCTGCTTGATGGGCGGCATCCCACTGCATGGTTTGCATAGTGTCTTGGAGCTGACGCATCATTTCCTCCATGCTGGTCATAAGGTGTTGATCTGTTTGAGCAAACGTAGATTCTCTCTCTAAGGTGGCAATAGAAATCTGATCCCCACTGTACTCAGGTGGGGTAGACAAAGACCTCTGAACTGACTGCTGCACTGATATTCTCTGCCTAACTGCCCTCCGTCTAGTAATCAGTGGCAATGAGACAAATACTGGTTGTCCGTCTATCAGATCCTCAGATCGATGAAGTCTTCGACCTCTGCTCCAGAGTGCTTGGGGGATATCTGTCTAGTCGGAAGCAATGATGCTATACTACCTTGTAAAAAGATAAGTAAAGAAAAAATAAGGAAACAATAAGCAGAAAACGGACAGCATGCCGGCTTAAATAAAAACAACACACAGTTGACAATCACAAGCTGAACAAACTGTTCTCAACACTGATCACTGTTCCCAAATCACTACCTCAAATCTGATATCCCCAAATACTGACGTCCGTAGACTGATACCCGAACTTGCAACTGATACATATAACTTGTAGAGACACACTTTGACAGCACATATCAAGCAAGTAAGAGGCAAAACACCCCTATGATGGGGTAGGGTTTTCCCTATCCTATTTTGTCAAGAGCTAGGGTTTCACTACGCACGTAGCGGTTTCAAACAACCAACAATCGAGTAAGCAACCTGTCCTAGTTTGGAATGGTCTTTATGGCTTCCGATATGCTCTAGGTCGAATGGTCAAAAAGGGTGCCTCGGTGAAAATCGAGGTTTGTGTTCCCATCATGGTAAAGCCCGTAACCGATCTGCCTTATGGCACACTTTTTCAAGCAAGCCTCCAGCAAACCGCTCAGGAATAGCAGATGGCGAACACAGTATCCTAGGCCCACCAATGCAAATGCAATTCAAAGAAACACATAAGTGTAAACAAAACAACATATCATGATGTTCGAGTCAAGTTCTCTAAATCCCCAGCAGAGTTGCCAGAAACTGTAGACCGCCCGAACTTGTTCCGCGCGCGAGGGCGCGAATTGGGTTCTAGTTACTACAGTTCGGACTCCTGTCACGATTCTGAAGCTAATCTCACAAAGTGCAATGTAAGACTGATAAATCACCAAAGAGTCCAAATCCGGCAATTGGTTTTGAAAAATCAATTTTGAATCAAAAGTGCCAAACATGGACTGCTTTGCCAGATTTCAGAGTCGCCACCTAAATATTTTGTTTTTGGGAAACTTAGGAAACTCTAACTCGTGCCAAAGGCCACGTGTCCGTCATCACCAAAGTTGCCTCGGCTCGGGAACTTGGGTACGAGAGGGGAAGGTCTTGAAATGAGCACCCCCGCTCGCCCGATCAAATGATCGGCCTCTACTAAACATGATATGTTGTTTTCATAAACACATGTGTTCTTATTCCGGTTATTAATCTAGAATTACTATGTGATGCGCACAGCATACAAGTATAGACTAAATCACTCAAATTGGAACAAAACATCTCATGTTTGTTTATAAAAATGGTTTGGAATTGCTACTCGCAAGTAGGCTAAAACGCGGATTTTCCACCCTCAAGTGGGCTTAAAAACATGATTTTGCCACTTCGCAAAGTGGGCTTAAAAGGCACAGTTTGATAAATTGTTCCACTTCAAGCAATGAAGCCTTCATCCACAGGCATTCATGCAGTTTAAACACTTAAGCAAATAGCCTCATGGCAAGCATGCTATCATGGCAATCACTTACACACATGCAAGGATACTAAAGCATAAACACTTACAGTGTACTCCAAGCCAAAACAGAAAACTAGTTAGAAATATGCATGATCCTAACTATGTTAGAGATGCCTAATGCAACACATGCAAAAATGCAACTAAATAGGCTCAGCTATCTAAGATGGCATATGATTCGACACTTGATACATGTATTCAAATAGGAATTGAAATACAATGCAGTTTGAATGATGCGCTGAGCCCGGTGCATGCAAGACAAATGAATAATGCACGCATGCAAAGCATAAGTATGCTAATTGAAATATGCCCTAATCTAACCACTGAAAGCAGGTAAATAAAAGGGAGAAAGACGTGAGGTTGGAAGACATTCACACACACACGCACACTTATTACAACATTTGCCCTCTCGACAGAGGGTTCGAATAATAAGCTAATTAGCTATGCTAATTAAACTAATTATTACAAAACAAATCGATTAATTAAGCACATTAACTAATTAAGTACAAAACCGACGAATTAGCTAACTAAGTAAAGCAGCTAAAGTAGTTAAAAGAGGTCCTCGGGGCGAGGGGTGCATGCATGCTCGATCGCCTCGCTCGAAAATCCATTGCTATGCCTAGAATTGCCTCTGTTTGCATTTGATTTAATCTCTAAAAAGTGCACTAACTTCCAGATTGCTTCTGCTCCAACATGGGGACCTCCTGGTGGGCTGCCGACCAGAAAAGGGGGCTATAGACCAGAAAAACTGGTTGTAGACCAGAAAAAGTGGTCGGTCAACCACCTCTACTGGTCGGCCGACCAGTTGATTTGCGAAGCTCCAGTTTTGCTGCAATAGAGAACAACAAGGGCATAGCAGTGTATTTGCAAGATATGTGTGCACAACCACCCTCCCTATCATTTCTCAAGCTCAAGGGAGTGCGGTACTCGACTCTCGGGCCAAGTTTGCAGTGCACCATGGCCGAGAAGCCTAGTTTGCACAAGTCAATGTCAATAAATGCACAAATAACACATAAGGGCCTCCACCTCTATCATGCTTGATCAAGAGGGTCGGCCACCAAGAAATGCTACACGTTTCATCACTTTGAGTATGAAACGTGCGACATTTCTCGTGTTTGGATTAATGCCTGATCCAAACACATTGCAATGCAAAAAAGATGATCAACCTTCAATGTTAAAGTGACATGCGCAAGACTCTATCATGCAAGGAATGCATGCATGACATGTTTAAAAGCTAAGGCATCAAAGCTAGTGAAACATATTACACATTGTAGACACCCCATTTTTGACTGTCCTCAAGACTTGGACGTCATCATTTGAACACTCAATGACTATCCATGTTCATGTTCATGTTCGTTTTGTGTTTCTGAAGGTCTCGGCTGTGCGTCTTGCCTTGGAGCCTCTCAACTTGTCTGTTTTGTGCTTGGTTGTGGACCAAGAGCTTGTGGTTTTGTTTTTGGGGGAAGG
Source organism: Camellia sinensis (assembly GCF_055761805.1). Taxonomy (NCBI): domain Eukaryota; kingdom Viridiplantae; phylum Streptophyta; class Magnoliopsida; order Ericales; family Theaceae; genus Camellia; species Camellia sinensis. The sequence continues at coordinate 41,096,642 of NC_138969.1, read as the reverse complement.
GGGTGGCCTTTTGGCTAGCTCTTCAACCCATCGGCCAGGCCTCATGCCTATCGGCCACGCCCACTTCCCATCAGCCATCAGTGGTGGCCGGTCAGCACCTTTGATGGCCGGTCGGCACCTTTATTGGCCGATCGGCCATACTTTTTGGCTGAGACATTTTTATTTGCTTTTGCAGATATTTTATTGCCAGCTGTGACAGCTGGTGAGCATAGACTGCATTCTCCATACACGTGTATGGAGGGATTGAACCAAGCCTCAAGCTTGTTCAACAAGCTTGAGACTTGGATTTCTATAAGAGGGGAGGTCCCTCTCCCTTTCCAAAGGCTCTGAAAATTGCTTGAGAGCTATACATATATCTCTCTCTATATATTGCTCCCTCTCTCTATATTTGTTCCATTTTGTGCTCAAAAGTGGTTTTTTTTCACACTTTTGCACTAAAGCACCTAGTGAAACACCTTTGCTTTGGAGTTGAGGCACCTTAAAGCTTGTTTTGAGGGCTTTGGACTGGTTTTGATTCAAAACGTATGGTTGAAGTTGCTCTGTTACCATTGTTCTTCAAGGGTAAGAAATTACCCCATTTTAAACATTATTTTTCTTAAGTCTTTGGCGCTATTTGCATCATGCTTTAGGCATAACTTTCAACTGCAAAAAGCTTCATTTTCAAGTATTTGAAATGTTTGTTTGAGGCTCCTTTGGTGTTGGGGGTGGTCTACCCCCTTTTGTGCCTTGTTTGGCTTTGTTTTGTGCTATCCTTTTAGGCCTTTGAGATCACCTTCTCTTGGCCTTTTAGCCACTAAAATCCAGTGATTTTCAGTGGTAGGAAGTGTGTTTTGAGGCCTCAAATAGGAGGAGGTTGTCCCCCCCCCCCTCCTCTTCTCTTGTTTGCTTGTGTTGATGGCTCATCAAAGTAGCATGTCTTTTTAGCATGTTTTGGCTCCATCTTAGCATGTTTTTGTGACTTTCCTAACATGTTATAAGTCTGTTTTGGGTTGGTTTGATCACTTGATGCATGCTTCTTGCACTTGTAGTGCAATTTCACTCACTAGCCTAACATGCATCATGCTTTGGACCATCATTCTAGCATGATTTTGGCTCAACTCCAGCAAGCTTTTGTTCATGTTTTGCCATGCTTAAACTCTATTTTAAGTTGATTTGGTCATGCATGCTTGCTTTGTATAGCCATAGTTCAATCTTGTTCACTAGCTTCATGCTTTAAGTCCACTAGCATGCATTGCATGGGCTATTTGCATGATTTAGCATCATTTGATATGTGATTGCAGAGCATGTTTCACTGTCATGCCCTCACATCTTTCACTCTTTCAATGCTTTGGAGGGTTGGTGCTTTATGCCTCAAGTATGAGCCAATATGTATGCCATCTTGCCTAAGCTTTTAGGATGTCATTTCAGTATGTTTCTGATGTTATTTTGCCATGATATAACTCTATTTTTGGTTGGTTAGAGCATCTCTCATTTGCTTCTTACACTTGTAGTGCAACTATGCTAATTGGCCTGCATGCTTGGTGTTTTGGCTTACCATGCTAGCTTGTTTTGGCTTCATTCCATGCATGTTTTGCCATTGTTTTGACCTGCCTTGGGACTATTTTGAGTCACCTTGGCCCTTTGGGGCTTGCTTGATATGGCTATGGTGCAAGTGCCTTTGCTAGCCTTAAGCTTTGAGTCTCCTAGCATGCTTCTTTTGTCATATGTGCATGTTTTGACATCGTTTGGAATGATATTTCAGAGCATATAGTGTTGTCACACTTCCATGTTTTTCACTCTTTAAGTTCTTTTAAGAGTTGACCTTTATGCCTAGTTGATGAGCCATGACATGAGCATGTGTTCTTGGCCCTTTTGTGCCTAAGTTTTGGTGTGTTGGCCACTATTTTGGAGCCTCTTAGGTCTGTCCATATGTGGTTTAAGTCTATTGAGCATCGTATTGCATGCCTCTTCTATGATGCTCTTTACTTGCTTTCATGCTTTAGCCTCCAAATATGTCATGCATGCATTGTTTGCATGGTAGAATCTTGTCCATCCCATTCTAGCATTGTTAGGAAAGCATGTTGTTTGCATGTTGTTGCATTGCATGTTGTTTGCATATGTGCTACATTGCATTGTGTTTGGATAGGATGTTGATCCAAACACGAGAAACGAGGGACGTTTCATACTTGAAGTGATGAAACGTGCCTCATTTCTCGGTCGTCGATGCTCTTGATCATGCATGATAGAGTTTAAGGCCCTTATGTGTTATTTGTGCATTCATTGACATTGAATTGTGCAAACTCGGCTTCTTTGGCCATCATGCATTGAGATGCGTGATTGATGGCCCGAGAGTCGAGTACCGCACTCTCTTGAGCTTGAGAAATGATAGGGAGGGTGGTTGTGCACATATACCTTGCAAATACACTGCCATGCCTCTATTTGTGCTCTGTTGCAGCAAAAAAGGAGAAATTGTAGGAAGCAGTGGCCGACCGGCCATCAAAGTTGCCGACCGGCCACCAAGTCTGCTGATCGTCTATCAAAATTGGCCGATAGCCATAAGCTCTGGCCGATGGCCATACCTCTTGGCCGACCACCCCTCAGCATGTTCCTAAGGTGGATCAGAAGCATCTTGGAAGTTGGTACAATTTTCAGAAGTCCAAAAGAGTGCAAACAAAGGCATCACGAGGCACGGTAGTGGATTTCCGAGCAAAGCTGACCGAGCATGCATCCCTCGTCCCGAGGCCTTTTTTTTTAACTGTTTTGGTTAGCTAGTTAACTATTTGGTTCTGTACTTAAGTAGTTAATGCACTTAGCTATTCATTTATGTTGTGTAATAATTAGTCTAATTAGATTATTAGATTAGTTAAGTGGCCTAGCTTAGATTAGCTTAGCTTATCATTCGGACCCTCCGTCGAAAGGGAAAATGTGTTAATAAGTGTGCGTGTGTGTGATGCATGTCTTCCAACCCCACGTCTTTCTCCCTTTTACTTATCCGCTTTCAGTGGTTAGATTATGGCATTTTCAATTAGCATACTTATGCTTGCATGCGTGCATCATTCATTTTGTCTTGCGTGCATCATTCATTTTGTCTTGCATGCATTATTCAAACTGCATTCATATTTCAATTCTTATTTGAATACATGTATCAATAGTTGCATTCATATGCCATCTTAGATAGCCGAGCCTACTTAGTTGCATTTTGCATGTGTTGCATTAGGCATCTTAACATAGCTAGGATCATGCATTGATTTCTTAATAGTTTTCTGTTTTGGCTTGGAGTACACTGTGAATGTCTACGCTTTAGCATACTGCATGAGATGTGTATGTTTCCATGTTAGCATGCTTGCCATGAGGCTACTTGCTTAGTTGATAAACTGCATGAATGCCTATGGATAAAGGCTTCATTGCTTGAATTGGAACAATTCATCGAAATGTACGTTTTAAGCCCACTTGAGAGTGACAAATCATGTTTTCTAAGCCCACTTGAGGGTGGCAAATCTGCATCTTAGCCTACTTGCGAGTAGCACTTTCAAACCATTTTCGAAAACAAACATGAAATGTTTTGTTCCAATTCGAGCGATTTAGTCTATACTTGTATGCTATGCGCATCACATAGTAAGCTAGCTAATAATCGGAATAAGAACACATATGTTTTCAAAAACAACATATCATGTTAGCAGAGACCGATCCTTTGATCGGGCGAGGGGGGGTGCTCATATCAGGTCCTTCCCCTCTCGTACTCAAGTTCCCGAGCTGAGGCAACTTTGGTGATGATGGACACGTGGCCTTAGGCACGAGTCAGGTTTCCTAAATTTCTCAAAACAAAATATTTAGGTGGCGACTCTGAAATCTGGCAAAGCAATCCATGTTTGGCGCTTTTTGATTAAAATTGATTTTCCAAAATGATTTGCCAGATTTGGACTCTTTGGTGATTTATCAGTCTTACATTGCACTTTGTGAGATTAGATTCAGAACCGTGACATGAGTCCGAAATGTAGTAGCTAGAACTACAATTCGCGCCCTCGCGCGCAGAGTGGAGTTCTGGCCGGTCTACACACATGAGGCATGCACTATCAATCTCGAATGGTCAAACCAACCCCGGATAGAGGTCGAACATGCCAAAACATTGGCTGAAGTATGTTAAGATCAAGGCATACAACACAAGGAGAACATGCTCATTTGATGGCTCATTAACAATGCACAAAGACACAACTCTCAAAAGCTCTCAAGGAATGAAAGAAATGAGAACATGACACACGTACATGCTCTGAAATAACATTAAATGATGCCTAAACATGCAACCATCACAAATATAGCATAGTAGGGTGCTCAAAACTCAAGACTAGCTAAGGTACTTGCACCATAGCCATATCAAGCAAGCCCCAAAGGGCTAAGATGACTCAAAACAGTCCCAATGCAGGTCAAAACAATGCCAAAACATGCATGGAGTAGAGCTAACACATGCTATAACGGGAGGCATAAAGCATGACGCATGCAAGGCCAATGAGTGGGATTACACTACACATACCAAAACCAAGCATGAGATGACTTCACCAACAAAAATCAGAATTGTAACATGGTAAAATAACACCAAAAACATGCTGAGATGGTAGCCCAAAAGCTTAGGCAAGCATGCATACATATTGGCTCATAAGTGAAGCATAAGGCTCAACCCTCAAACACAACAAAGGGATGATAAACACGAGAATATGACAGAGGTATATGGTCTGAAATAACATGCCAAATGATGCCATGCCATGCAAAAAGCTCAAATATGACATGCTAGAGGTCTCAAAGCTTAAGGCTAGAAAAGCCAAATGCACTATAGCTATGCAAAGCCAAGCATGCATGACCAAGACCACTCAAATCAGACCTAAAGCATGTTAAATCAAAGCCAAAAATGTACTAGAGTAAAGCATACACATGCTAGATCAATAGGCCAAAACACCAAACAAGCTAGGCCTATGAACAAGCTTGCACTACAAGTGCATAAACCATGCAAGAGGTGACTTTGTCGACCAAAATCAGAGCTAAGGCATGCCAAAATATGAGTAAAATCCTGCTGGAGTGGAGCCAAGAACATACTAAAATGGTGGTCCAAAGCATAGAGCATGTTAGGCTAACTAAGAGGATTGCACTACAAGTACATGAAGCATGTAAAAAGCAACCAAACCAACCCAAAACAGAGTTATATCATGTTACAATAAGGCCTAAAACATGCTAAGATAGAGCCTTATGAAGGTAGAAAAGCATGCCAAAGTGTTAAGCCAACAACACATGCAAACAAAACACAAAAGGGGGGGGGGGACCACCCCCATCCATTTTGGGTCTCAAAACCCACTTTCAACCACTGAAGAAAATTCCTCTGGAATTCAGTGGTTAAAAGGCCAAAACAAGGTGGTTTGAAAGGCCTTAAGAGATAGAACAAAGCAAAGGAGAATAAGCCACCAAAGGGGGTAAACCACCCCTAACTCAAACAAACATTTCAAACGCTTAAAAACAAGAGTTTTTGTAGCTGAAAGTAAGGCCTAAAAGAGCTTGCAAGGATGGCCAAATACTTAAGCAAAACAAGGCTTAAAGAGGGCAACTACTCACCCTTGAAGAACAACTTCAAAACCAGCCACTTCTGAGGCAAAACCAAGCCAAAATCACTCAAATGCAACCTCCAAGAACCTCAGCTCAAGAGTGAAGGTGTTTCACTAGGTGCTTTAGTGCAAAAGTGTGAAGAAAACTCACTTTAAGGCACAAACTAGTACAAATATAGAGAGAGAGGGAGAATTATAGAGAGAGAGGGATATGTTTTGCCCTAATCAAAATTCAGAACCTTGAACAAGGGGGAGGAAGCTCCCCTTATATAGAATTTCATGCCTCAAGCTTGTTAGACAAGCTAGAGGCTTAGTGCAATCCCTTCATACACGTGTATGGAGGATGCCTTCTGTGCCCAACAGCTGGCACAGCTGGCAAGGAAAATATCTGTAGAAAGTGCAGAAAGGCCGCCGACCAGTTAAAGTGGTCGACTGACCACCTCCCCTAGTCGACCGACTACCAAAAGTGGTCTACAGGGAATAAAACTGGTCGACAAGGGAGGAAGAGGGTCTACAAAGAGAGTAGAAGGTGGTGGCAGGCTGCCGACCACCTTAGGTGGTCCACAGACCACCCACCCTAGCTAACCGACCACCAAAAGTGACTGGTAGGGAAGAAAAGTGGTCTACAGGGGGAAAAACTGGTCTACACCCCTGTTCCACCCTCCAAGCAAGGGGTAACAAGGTTTGGTTCAAAAACAAACCAAAAAGGAAGATAGACAAGAGTCCTCAAGACAAGGCACTCAGCCGGAAGCCCCGAAAACTAGTCTACTGGCCACTACAAGTGGCCTACGAGAGGGAAAGGTAGCCTACGGCTACAAAAAGTGGCCTACAGGCCTTTGTTTCCCTCTAGGAAAAGGCAGCAAGGCATGGTCCAAAAACCAGTCCAAGAGGAGGAAGTTAAGAGGTCTCGAGACAAAGCGCTCAGCCGAAGGCTCCGGAAACTCAAAACGAGCATAAACATGCACAATCACCGAGTGCACAGACGATGACGTCTGAGTCTTAAGGTCAGTCAAAAATGGGGTGTCTACACCATATAATCATATGAGCATGTTATCACACAAGCATACAATACATACTAACGTTTCAACTAAGCAAGACAAACCCATTGTGGTAATAACCACTTCCCACGTACCCAAATTATTCAAACTCAGTATGCTCTGATACCATTCTATAATGCTCCCAAAATTATACAATAAGTACAACACATAAGCGGAAAGATAATAGAAATAATATGTTTTCATTCATCAAAGTTCGTATACAAAAGAAAACACATGCGATATACATTCACAAACTGTTCATCCTGAATCCACAGCATGTGTTACAATGATAAAAGAACTGAAAACTAAACAGGTAATCATGTGCCCTATAGGCTTACATCTTTCTAAGTCATTGCTTGGTTACAACAAAATGAGCCTAGCTCAATACAGTTAAAGCCCTTGGCTATACAAAAAAATACACAAAAGAAAGAAGCTCTTGCTCCCAAATGTCCCTCCAAACTATTGCCTTGGCGGAGGCATATCACCAATACCTGAAAATGGTTTTTCCCAAATAGGGTGAGCCAAAGCCCAGTAGGAATAATCTAACACAATACATGAGATTTAACAAAGATATAGGTACAATGTGCATATACAATGCCTATGGCAAAACATTCACATTTTTATATAATCATAAAATACCATGTTCATATTTCATTCTGTTTTCCTTCAATTCATTTCAATTCATGAGCCAAATTCATTATCTTTTAACAACCCAACTGAGACTACAACTCAGTGGTTACTAATCAACACAATTACCACACAAACACTTCAATCTGCCATTTTACAAAAATTTCGTCCGCGGGATCGGCACCTATGTATACACGCGGTTTCGGGACTTTCACCTAGGATACTCCGGCCAACTTAATTTCAATGGCGTCTATCCCCTATCTCCTCCCAAACATGGAGTACATCCTTTTTCTCCTCCCAAACATCATACAAATACAATGTATTTAAAACATAGTCATATTCAATGACAACCAACAATAGATTAGTTTTAATTCACCTAATCCTCAGGCAATTGATACAACAATCATAGTTATCCTCCACCGATAGCCCAATACAGTTATTTCTAAACAGATATTCAATCTCAAGACAGATAATTTATTTAAAAATTTCCAATTGCGTGAGGTAATACATAACCAACTCCACCATCTATTTCAATATTCTACCAATTTCATATTTACAACACTAATTTCATATGTTTATACAAAATAAATATTCGAATCATTTTAGGGCAAACTCCCATTTTTCCAAATATAAACCCAAAGCCAAAATCAATTGTTTTGTAACCATACCACCTTATATTTAACCTCATAACCATTCCCATAACATACACTTAGAAACCCCTCTTTTGATTTTACAACCCAAACCCTAGGTTTGTCCATAAAACACCCAAAGCCCACCATTGTTACACAATCGTCAAATAACTAAGTTAAAAATCATATGAAGGTGTAAAAAATCCCTACCTCAAGCTTAGAAGACCAACACAACAAAGGAGAAACTTCAAAGACGTCGAAACCAACTTCTACTCAGATCAAAACGGAGCTCTTAAGACGTTCTACCTTTTTCTCAAAGGCACTAGGGCGAGGATCCCAATGGATCTAGGTGAAATAGTATAGAGAATATGAGTTTTAGAGAGATAAACTCAAGATTTAGGTTTTTGGAAAGTTTTAGAGAGAGAGATTTTAGACACCCCATTTTTGACCGACCTTAAGAATCATAGGTCACCGATTGAGCGCTCGGTGATGTTGCATATTGTGCTCGTTCAGAAGTTTCAGAGTCTCGGCTGCGAGCCTTGCCTCCGGACTTCCGGACTCTTTCATACCTTGCCTCGGTTTGCGAACCAGGCTTGATTTTCTCTGTTTCTCTTCCCGAAGGGAGGGAGAGGTCTCGTAGATCATCTCTCAGTGGCCGTAGGCTACATTTCGTGGTCATAGGCCATTTTGCCCGTTTGGAGTCCGGTTTCCGGTTTTTCGGAGCCGTTGGCCGTGTGCCTCGATTCGAGACCGCTTAACCACCTCCGTTTGCTCCGGCTTTTGGCATGCATCTTATTTACTCCCTTTTGAGGAACACTGTGGTCCGAGAGACCAACTTTGTGGTCAGACACCACTTCCGGTGCCTAACAGCCCACTTTCGGGGCCCCGAACTGCGCGTTTCGGCCTCCCGAACCTTCACTTTGCATCGGTTTTGGTTCGTTTTTGGCAGGGACCTCTGTTTCATTGCTAGGAAGGTCATAGAAGGATGGGAGGCCAGTAATTATTCTATCAGCCAACTTTATCCCTTCATCGCCCTCCGTCACCCGATTTTTCTCACTTCAAAGCCAATGTTGACCACCCTAAGGCCACTTTTTCCAGCTCTAAACCACATATTTGTGTTGTACACACCTGGGAGGCCACCAATATCATATGGTCGGCTAGTAATTGTGTTTGACCCTTTTGAACCCCTCCTGAAAATGGCCTTTTCTCTCTCCTGGTTCACTTTCTCCAGTTTTTGACCACATAGTTGTGTTGTGCACACATGGGAGGCCACTAATATGGCATGGCCGGCCACTAATCTTCATTGACCTTTTTGACCCTTGGGCAGCTGGCCATGGGAGGTAGCCGGCCGGCCACCTAAGCCCAAGAAAACTGGCTGGCCATGATCCTCAGGGTTGGTACACTACAAATCTGTATTCCATTTCCCCAGATTTTGTATCCGGGAGGGGGTTGCCATTTTGGGGGGAAACTTGAATTATTTTCCCCCTATTTTTTCCCCTCTTTTTGCCTATATAAACCAGCCTCCAGCTCTAGTTTTAAGGGTTAGAAATTTTTCCTTTGAGCTCCCTTGTTGTATCTCTCTCCTTCTATACTCCCAAGCTCAAAACCTCTCCAGTCCAACACTCATTTCTTCATCAACCCATAGCCCCACCCTTCCATCCTCCATTCCAGTGGTTTGAGGTTGTTCTCCAGAGCCTAGGAGTGCTGCATTTTGGTCCAAAAGGCTGCTAAAGTTTGGTCTTCAAGGGTGAGCACCATTTTCTCTCTTTTAAGCTTGTTTTTGTATCCTTTCTAAGCCATACATGCTTGCTGTTTTAGGCTCCGACTCTAACTGGAACTAGGCTTATTTTGAGCTTTTTTTCATATTTGTTTAAGGGCCTCTCACTGTTTGAGGCCTCCTTGTTGCACTTGCTTCATTACCCCTCTTGTGTGCCTATTCCTTGTGTAGTATTTTTGGCCTACGTGTAGACTGTTTTGATCTCTGTCATAAACTGTAAAGTTGTTTATTTTGATCCATTATTCAACATTGTTGAAGGGCTCATCACTGTTTGAGGCTTCTATCTTCCACTTGCCTTTATATCTCTCTTTTGGCTCCATTTTTGCATGATTTATTAGCCTCTTATGCTTCTGTTTTTGGGCTCTGGTCCGAACTAAAAATGACCTTATTTTGACCCCCTCTTCATATTTCATTAAGGTTATTTCACGTTTTGAGGCATCCTTTTCATACTTTGTGTTATAACTCTCTTTTTGGCCTTATTTTGCATAGCATTTTGAGCATTCTTGTACACTGTTTTGGGTCTGGACACCAACTGAAAAATATCATGTTTTGGGCCTCTCTTCAACTTTGTTGAAGGGCCCTCTCTTGTTTGGGGTCATCAGCTGTGACTTGCTTCTTTACCTCACATTTAGGGCCATTTTTGCATGCTAGTTTTGCCCTATTTGTGCTTATTGTTTGACCTTGCTTAGAACTGTGAATGTGCTTATTTTTGGGCTGTATTGACTCTGTCTTTACATTTCATGATCAAATAGTGCATGTTTTGTATAGCTATAGGCCAATGCATAGGCCTAGTTTTGTATTTCGGTTTCATTTCATGCTTCGGGTGCCATGCTTTCATGTTTCGGGGCTGTTTTACATCACTTTTTGCTGCTGAAATTTGCATGCTAGTATGCCATGTTTCATGCCTTGCCATGTCTTGTTAGAGTGGCATTTGGTGCCTTAGGTTCGGTCCTCGATTTGCGTGCATGTGTGCACGCATTCCGAGTTGTCTCATTCTCATCTCATGGCCTCTTATGTGAGTGTGGATGAGGTCCACTTGTGTTGGTGTAAGTCCATTGTGCATTGTGTATGCCATTTTATTTCATAGCATTGCGTATGCTAGGTTGTATGTTAGCGCATTGTGTATGCCATGTTATCTCGTGCATCGTGTATGTCATTTCATAGCATTGTGTATGCTAGGTTGTATATTAGTTTCATTCATGCATGTCATGCATTCATGCATGTCATGCATATTGCATTGTGCTTGGGATAGGAGTTAGCCCGAGCACAAGAAACGAGGTACGTTTCGTACTTCGAGTGACGGAACGTGTCTCAATTCCAAGTCACCGACACTCCGGATTATCCATGATGGAGTTTAGGTTTTGGTGTGTTTATGTGTGCATTCATTCCACATTAAGTCATGCAATTCGACCCCTCGGCCATCATGCATCGAGATGCGTGATTGGTGGCACGAGGATCGAGGCATGCATACATTTGTGAAAATACATTGCTATGCCCCTTTTCTGCTCTCTGTTGCAGCAAATCAAGAATTAGCAACCTTCCGGAACTTGGCGCGCTTTCCAAGAATAATTGTAAAACAGAGGCTAATTGGGGCATCCCAGTGGATTTTCGCGCAAGGCAGCCCAGACATGCATCATCCATCATCTGAAGAAGAGTCAAGGCAGTCCCTGGCTTGCATGCCAGTTTATTATTTTTCTTAGTTAATCTGTAAATTAATTAGGAATTTGTATATATTTGGAGTGTATTATTTGGACTGTACTATTTATTCGGACCCTCTGCGTGAGGGCACAATTGTAATAAGTGTGCGTGTGTGTATTGTATGTCTTCCAACCCCACGTCTTTCTCCCTTTTATGTACCCGCTTATGATGGTTAGATTAGGGCATGTTTTAATTAGCATACAGTATAATAGCATGTTTGCATTCATTCATCTGTATTGCATGCACCGGGCTTGGCGCATCATACTAACTGCATTGTATTTTCAATTCCAAATTGAATACATGTTAGCTGTAGCATTTCATATGCCATGTTTAGAATAGCCGAGCCTGCTATAGTTGCATTTTTGCATGTGTTGCATTAGGCATCTCTGTATAATTAGGATCATGCATGGATTTCTAATGAGCTTCTGTTTTGGCTTGGAGTACTCGGTAAGTTTTATACTTTAGCATCCTTGCATGCGTGTGAGTGACTGCCATGAATAGCATGCTTACCATGAGGCTATGTGCTTATGTGAGATAACTGCCTGAATGCCTGTGGGTGAAGGTTGGGTTATTTGGATTGGAACAATTCATCAAATGTGTGTTTTAAGCCCATTAGATAGTGGCAAAATCATGTTTTCTAAGCCCACCTGAGGGTGGCAAATCCACGTCTTAGCCTACTTGCGAGTAGCACTATCAAACCATTTTCAAACAAACAAACATTGAAATGTTTTGTTCCGATTCAGGTGATCCAGTCTATACTTGTATGTTGTGCGCATCACATAGTAAATCTAGGCTAATAACCGGAATAAGAACACATAATGTTTTCAAAAATAGATATCATGGTTAGTAGAGGCCGATCTTTGATCGGGCGAGCGGGGGTGCTCACGAAGTGACCTTCCCCAATCGTACCCAAGTTCCCGAGCCGAGGCAACTTCGGTGATGACGGACACGTGGCCTTAGGCAAACGAGTCAGGGTTTCCTAAATTTCCCAAAATAAAATATTTAGGTGGCGACTTTGTATCTGGCAAAGCAGTCCATGTTTGGCACTTCTTTCAAAATCTGCTTTCTCAAAACGATTTGCCGGATTTGGATTCTTTAGTTCAGATTTAGAACCGTGACAATTTGAGAGTCCTGAACAGTAATGAGCCCAATATCGAACAGAACGAGGGGGACTCGTTCCTCTCCCGGGGCGTTCGGGGACGTCTACAGAGATGAATGAAAAAGTGATGAAAAATGTCATTTTCGCGATATGTTTATACACGCAATCCGCTCGAGCATGAAAAGTGACGCTCGAGCGTCAGACACATTGTTCTACTCAAGCGCAAGAAGTGACACTCGAGCACAGAATACACACTTTCAGAAGTTTTACAGACGAAGAACATCGCTCGAGCTCAAGATTGGACGCTCGAGCATCCACACGCTCGAGCGTAGAATACACTCTTCCAGTATTTGCAAGTCTACAAAAATACTGAGAGTTTGCAAAACCCGCTCGAGTGCAAGAATGGCCGCTCGAGAGAAAGAGTGGTCGCTCGATCGAAGAAGCAAAAATCTGGGCAACAAAGGTTTAGAAAAACAAGCAGCCAACTTGTTCCAAATACACAACTACAATCCAATAACCAAATTTAAGGGGGATTAAGGGGAAAAACGACAATGAACAACATTCATAAACTATAAGCCCGAGTCCGGAATGCAACAAGAGTTAGGTCAAAACCGGAATCGCTATACTTTCTCAGTCACTTTTTCAAATTTATGTGCAGAGTATGTTATCTTTTCTAACCCTTGAGCAAATCTTCTGGCACCATATCTTCTCCATGAAGTTGACTTATGAGATTGAGCATTAAATAAAAGCTTGTGCATTTAATGAACCTTCTCTTCCCAAGACCTGCCTACAGTCTGCCTTCTCCATACTCTGATCAAACACAGCTGGAAGATATCTTCCATGATTTGCTCCAACAACTAGAACATGTGTCCCTAGCACTCACCAACAGCAAGAAGCCATTAATGCTATAAAGAAGAAGCTCTCCTAGTTCGGAATACACACTTCTTCAATACAATATACCTAGAGCATTCAAGAGCAATCAAGAGCTTTAATATACTCTATTGTACTTCCATTTTCACATCTTAGTGAGTCTTAAATTACCTGTGAGCTTGCACTTTCATATCCATCTTTTGAGAGAAAATATTTGTAAAAGAGGACATTTGTACCTTTTGTTATTGTTTCTTATTTTCTGAGTGAAACACTTGTAAAGTGAGGCATTTAGTTGAAAGGTTCTCAACAGATTGAAGTAAGTCCTTTGTAAAAATCCACAAACTAGGAGAAGCTTGGTGGTGCATTGATTCTTAGTAAAGAAATTCTCAAGGAGGTCTCTTGAGGAGTGGACGCAGGCCGGTAAGCCGAACTACTATAAATCCTTGTGTTGAGCTCTTCTTTCCTTTCCTTTTATTTTTTGTGCATTTATTGATTTTCTGCTACATTTAATCACTTAGTCTTTTGAAATCTTTTTCTGACCAAATTTTTTAATTAACCCAATTCACCCCCCTCTTGGATTGCTTTCCTGTTTAACATTAAGTATATCTAAATTAGGTGTATCTAAAAAATAAAAAATTTGCTTAAAATATTAAAAAAATTTAGTAAACATAAAAAACACGAAAACTTTATTAAAAAAAAAAAAACACAATTTTTTGTATGAGTTAAACCTATAGCAGATGATTCTTATTTCCCTTGAAATGGCATGAACAATTTATTATTTTATTATTTTATATGTATAAAGGTTAAGGGACAAATATGTCATTTTAATCTGACAGGAAGTAAGTGTAATTTTTCAAATGTGAAAGAAATCTGTATTAAACGGAAACCTCACGAGGTGCCAGTGTAATTTACCCCAAAGAAAAAATCAGTGTGTTTGATTTCAATTTTTTAGAAATTGAGTTTTTTTGTTTTTCATGTTTTTTTGTTTTTTGTGAATATTTTTAAAATTTTAAGCAATGTTTTTACTTTTTTAGATGCACCTTACTTAGATATATTTAAAAAGTAAAATATTTGTGAAAAAATATTTTTAAAAATTAATAAATACACAAAAATATGAAAAATGTACTGAATTCTCTTCTTCTTTCTTTTTTTTTTTTTTTTGTCTTTTTGATATTTAGTAAATTTTGTAAAGATTTTTGTCATAAATATTATATTTTTTAAGTATATTTATGTTAAGTGTGTCTAAAAATTTAAAAAAAAAATGTTTAAAATATTAAAAAAATCATATTAGACATTATTTTTTTAAGAAATTAAAAAAATAAAAAAAGAAAAGCAAAATGCTTGAGTAAGCTACAAAATTAGCCAAAGCAAAAGTTGATTGAGCATCCTGCCTATAAACCAAGGACACTTCATGACCATGGAGCTAATGAGCAAGATAACAAAAAACAAATAGCTTGGAGTGGCAAAAGCAAGCAAGTTCATATTCCCTGCCAACTTTCCATCATAATATGTTGCCTTCTCCTGGGAATGCAGATATCCCATAACCACCACTTATCATTAGGGCCACCAGATCAATTTTCAACCAATTCATCTAGGGCAATCGCCAACCAATTCGTTTACCTTTTCATTTGTGTTCAATGCTTAGCATTGTTGGTTGGTAGCAATTGATGTAAGAACCAGGCAAAGTAAAACAGGTGCTATATTGGTTAGAGTTGATTTTTGGACGGAAATTCATGCTCCAACCAAGGAGGTATTGGCATTTGAGTCTTTTAAAGTGTTTGCCGTTTTTGCTTAAGATTTTAAATTGATTGAAAGTTTAATTCTCTGGGCTCCTATGGTTGGTCATCAGTTCTGCCACAAACCACCAATTTAAGAGCACCACCACAACCCCTAATGATGTGGACTTTGAAACACAGTTCAAAGAAGTTTTGCAACAACAGTGCGTGTAATTCACACACTATATACCTATAGAAAACCAAAAAAAACAAAAAAAAAGGGTAAATTACACTAACACACCTAAGGTTTCTGTTTAATACAGAGTCTCCTTTCACATTTAAAAAATTACATTTCCTTGCTAGAAGTTTGTAATCTCATTACAAGTTGCCTCATGGATTACTGATGTCATGCCCTAAAATTTTTTAAATGACCATCTTGTCCTTTTTCTTATAATTTCTTATTCCTATCATCATGACTACATTCTACAACTTTCTATCATTAAATTCTACCCAAACATATTCTTATTGAGTGATAATATACAAACATAAATTTTATATAGAATTTTCAAATACAATAATATAGCTTAATGGTGACATTTCATTTTAAAACAAAACACCCATAAATATGATTTATATTTATAATAATATCACTATCACAACATTTTTATGATATTTTTTGTATAAATTTTTATATATGAATGCAATTTTTATTTTTATTTCTACTATTATATCTCGATTAGATCAATTTAATTTAGGTATATTTAAAAAGTATAAAATTTGAACAAAAATCTTTTAAAAAAATCATTAAATATAACAAAATAAGATAATGTATTGAATTTTTGTATTTTTTATATTTTTTTGTATTTGGTGAATTTAAAAAAATACAAAATATTATGCTTCTTTTTGTTTTTTGTTTTTTGTTTTTTTTTTTTTTTTTTTTGAGAACGATATTATGCTTCTTAAGCATATCTAGATTAGGTGTTTCTAAAAATAAAAAATTCGCTTAAAATATTAACAAAAATTTAGTAAAAATAAAAAACACGAAAACTTTAAAAACACACACACACACACACAATTTTTTGTGAGTTAAACCTATAGCAGATGATTCTTATTTCCCTTGAAATGACATGAACAATGTATTATTTTATATGTATAAAGGTTAAGGGACAAATATGTCATTTTAATATGATAGGAGGTAAGTATAATTTTTCAACTATGAGGGGGATCTGTATTAAACAGAAAACTCACGGGATATCAGTGTAATTTACCCCAAAAAAAATTAAGTGTCTTTGGTTTCAATTTTCTGAGTTCAATTTTAAAACACAAACCAAACAAGACCTGAGTTTTTTTGTTTTTCGTGAATATTTTTAAAATTTTACGCAATGTTTTTACTTTTTTAGATACACCTTACTTAGATGTATTTAAAAAGTAAAATATTTGTGAAAAAATATTTTAAAAAATTAATAAATACACAAAAATATGAAAAATGTGCTGAATTCTCGGGGTTTTTTTTTTGTATTTTTTGATATTTAGTAAATTTTGTAAAAAAAAATTTCATAAACTTTATATTTTTTAAGTATATTTATGTTAAGCGTGTCTAAAAATTTTAAATATTAAAAAAAATTCAACAAAAAAAAAACACGGATAACAAAAAGTAGAATTTCTTGAAAAGTGAGTTTTAAAAACCAAAACCAAACAAAGTGAATCCCTCCCCATCGGTATACTCCCCCTCTTGCATCTTCTCTTTCATCTCTGTTCAGCTACTCCCTCCGGCAACTCCCTTCCCTCTCTCCCTCCACCCATTGGCACTGCCATCACCGTCGCAAAACCCATCTCGATTCTCTCTCTCCCTCCCTTCCTCCCAACTGTGCTCTCTTGTCAGTCTCCGACGCCGAAATAAGACCTCCTTTCTCCTCTTGAATGATAAAACTAAGCAAGCAAATTCTTCAATTACACAAACCCACTTCAAAAGCAAAACTCGAACACAGTATCATGCATTACCGGTCGAAGCTTCAATACAAGAAACAATGGAGAAACAAAAAGCCGAAGAACTTCTTCTCCAGTTTAGGAAAGATCTTCTCTTCCAAATACTTCTTCAGAGCATCAACACTCACAATCCAAGTTGATAACATAACCAAGAAAATCTATCCAAATCCAATATATATATATATATATATAGAAATAGAGAGAGAGAGAGAGAGAGAGTTGATTAGATTACCAGGGAAGAACTTTTCGATGATACGAAGGATGTTGCGGCCTCGTTTCTCTCTGCCTTGGATATTGAAGACATCAAACTTCTGGATTAGAAGTTCTTGATCAAATTGAGAGGTGTGAGAAGACATTGTTTCTTCTATCTTGCTTTGATTGAAGAAATGTATGATCTTGCTTGTGCTAAATATAGAGGGAATCGATTCTAGAGAGAAAGGAAAAGCGGTTGAGATTGAGATTGGACATTGTCGATAGAGATATGCTTAGTAAATTAATGGATAACAAGAAAAAGAGTGTTTATCTGGTCGCAATGGGTAGACAGAGAAAGAGAGAAGAAACAAAAAGCAAGGAAGGAGAAAGAGATAAGGGAACGGGGGAGAAGGGTGAGGATAAGGGGCTTGGAGAGATAGTGTCAGCCATAAATGGATGAAAGGGTAAGGGGGGTTGCTACTGCCGGTGATTATGGTGAGTTTAATAATTTCTAGGGAGAGAAAATAGAAGGATGCCAGAGAGGGATGTCGAAGAGGTAGAGACTCACCAGAGAGAGATGCAAAGAAGAGGGTTTGATTTGGATCAAGAGAGGAGATAGAGAGAGTATGACGCCCCAAAAGTCGGGAACATCAGATAATATATTAACCATTAAATACAGGGTTTATCTAAGGTTACAAGAGTAGGAAACATCACTAATGAGTCCTTTGGATAATAACCAAGCAAGATCCTAGGAAGGTCGGAGAAGTCAAAATAGCCTCCCTTCAAAGTCCAACCACCTTAGATAGCAAAGCTACCTTTTCGACAGATCTTGACAAGGTATTAACACAAGACCTACATGAGTTGACGAAGTATAAGGATAGGTTACAAATGTTATATATATACAAATTACAAAATCATGTCTTAAATACAACATGGGATCTATCACTTACAATCTCAAAACACGTTCACAAACTAGTTTCTAATCCTCCTAGGGGTAGCCGTACGTCCTCAAATGCTTCAGTTTTGCCTTCGACCGGTCTAATAGTCTTCAATACCTGGCATGAAATGCCATGAGCTTTGAATGCCCAGTAAACGCACACACACCCTGTCCCTTTTTCCCAATCCAATACACCATCATATTTACAGCAAGCAAGTAGTGAAGCATGATATTCAAGTCAATAATAGCAATTTTAATAATAGAGGAAAGGAACATGTCATTCAAATAGATAACAAAGGTTATAATGTTAGTATTTAGTATTCTAGAAATCCCCCAAAGAGATTTCATCCTCCCAACCACAAGAATTGAACACCGGACTATTTGGAACTACTCTTTTTGCTGCTTTGTTGCAGAACTAACCTCGAATGCCTACCAATGGTTATATACCGCAAAGCGCCAACCGCAGGACCTCAAAAGGGACAGTGAAAAGAAAAAAAGTTTTATCACCCAGAGTCCAACCTTATCCTTCCAAAAAAGTTTTATCCTCCTGAATGTCCCATCCGGACCCAACCTTATCTTGCCAACCAAACCATCGTAAAGAGTCCGAATATGTCCGTTCCTTTCTAGGGTTTGCGCGACAACCACTTGCGCAAGACTTATCCTTCAATTAGGGAGCACACCCCATCAATCCATATATACCACATTATCATCTCTTCAATATTCAAATGATCAAAAACCCAATACCACCCCAATTAAGTTTCCCGTTAAGTTAAATGTTTTAAATTAAAGTTAGAACAACTTAACAAGGTAGTAATATCCACATAAGCATGAACATCATCAATTGAAGAAGATAAGGAACATAACCATAACACATGCAATATCATACCAAGACATGATCAGGTACTAATAAGCCGGAGAAGTAATTGTGTCGTCCGAGGTTTCTGGCCCAGGCGGTTTTGCCTGTTCTTGAGGGTCCTTCGAGGTAGAGTGAGATTGGGCGGATGGGCCTCTGCTCTGGTTCCTGTTATCAGAGGAGGAGGAGAGTTCTTCGTCAGTATATAAATTATTTATATTATTTTTGTGTATCCCTAATCTAAGGAAATCGTCTTCCCTCCAAACGGAGAGACAGCAATTTTGACATAACTCGTACTGAACGCAATTTCGACTTACAAACAAAATATTATTTTCTGCCCATTTTTTTACTTCTTCATTTAAAAAAGGAAATGAATTAAAAGGGCTAGTATATGGGGGCTTCTCTTTTTTGTAATGATCCCTGGAAAATGTTTTTAATTGGGGGTATTTTGTGACGTAATCGGTGGGACATCTTTCTTTGCAGAGAGCAAAGAATTGTTCCTCCGTTTCTGCTTCGCCAAGTATTCCTTTCCAGAGTTCGTCTCTGTTTTTCGAAGGACTTCTCCCCTTAGATGAAAATTCTCCCCATTCGACGAACTCGCCCCCTTTCTGTATATACTGTCGACTTGCTGTTGG
Source organism: Camellia sinensis (assembly GCF_055761805.1). Lineage (NCBI taxonomy): Eukaryota > Viridiplantae > Streptophyta > Magnoliopsida > Ericales > Theaceae > Camellia > Camellia sinensis. Next base: position 41,077,023 of record NC_138969.1, on the reverse strand, counting down.
CGAGTGGAGTTTTTCTATATTTGGATGGTAGATCCTCCCATTGGTTCCACTGAGATCGAAAAATCTCGGGTTGGAGGTTTGGATCTTCTTCGTGCATTGGACCATGGCATGAAGGTGTGGGTTTCCATCTTCATGGAGCTCCCTTGCGACAAGTATGTAGTATGGTTGACAGGCTAGTTGGAGGAGAGACTGGAGGAGTTCTAAGAGTTGTTCTTTTGGGCATGGGCATTGTGGGTAGGTGAGGAAGACATTCTTGGCATAAAAACGGAAAGAGGCTTGGCGAGGCATTATTTAGCTTATTTAGTGATTAACACTTAACTTACACCGGTGTGAATGTTGTTAGTGGAGGCTTTATATAGAGGGAGGTCACACCAGCCGGGGGGGGCGCTATATATAATATTACTAGCGCCCCCCCTGTTGAAATTGTACCCGATATGCAATTTCATCCGTCGATGGACGTACGGATGGTGACGTGTAAGGCGGAGATTAAATCCGTACTCACACCAAATAGTAATCACTATTTGGTGTGAGTGGTGTGAGTAGACGTGGCCGGATCCTGTCCACCCACGTGTCACGATCGTGGTGGTTTTGCTTGGAGATAAAGCAAAGGTGCACAGAATTCCGCGTGAATGAACAGTAATGGGCAAGAATTCAAATTTTAAATTCCGAATCTCCGTATTTACAACTGTCTATATATCTGGGTCCAGCGTCAGATATTTGTCGGTGGAGAGAGATATGCGAGATATGCTTTTGCAGTTGGAGAGTTATTACACTGAGGTGATTTTCTGGTACCTTGTTTCGTCCCTCCTTTTCTTTCTGCCATTTTTGTCGATTTATTTGGTATACAATGTTGTACTCCTTAGAAGAGTATCCCGAGAATTACGGGCAGTTCACTAAAATGTGTGTAGATCGCTTTTTGACGTGGCAACTAGGACTGTGGGAAGAGAGCCGGCGGAGAGCTCCGGTGAAGTTTGTTCCGGTGTACGAAGATCAGAGGGCAAAAATATCAAAGCTAAGGTGTCTGAACAGAAGGGTTAGCAGAGGTAACAGATCCTGTAAAAGTGTTCGTATAAAAGATTTGGAGTTATTTATAAAAAATGGAAGGAATAGGAAGCAGCCATTACCGGACCCCCCATTGCGTACCGGAGGTCAAGGACACCGGCGGCCAGTGGATATAGGCGTAGTTACCGTAGTCGTGCACCTTTTAAGACCCAGTATGTTCGCAGACGGTACGTTTAGAATATTCCCCGATTTATTAAGAAGACAAAGAGGGGAGTAAGGAAATTACAGCTATACGATGAACAATTAACGGAGTAACAACTGATCCAGATATATAGACAGTTGTAAATACGGAGATTCGGAATTTAAAATTTGAATTCCCGCCCATTACTGTTCATTCACGCGGAATTCTGTGCACCTTTGCTTTATCTCCAAGCAAAACCACCACGATCGTGACACGTGGGTGGACAGGATCCGGCCACGTCTACTCACACCACTCACACCAAATAGTGATTACTATTTGGTGTGAGTACGGATTTAATCTCCACCTTACACGTCACCATCCGTACGTCAATCGACGGATGAAATTGCCTATCGGGTACAATTTCAACAGGGAGGGCGCTAGTAATATTATATATAGTGCCCCCCCCCCCCGGCTGGTGTGACCTCCCCCTATATAAAGCCTCGACAAACAACATTCACACCAGTGTAAGTTAAGTGTTAATCACTAAATAAGCTAAATAATGCCTCGCCAAGCCTCTTTCCGTTTTTATGCCAAGAATGTCTTCCTCACCTACCCACAATGCCCATGCCCAAAAGAACAACTCTTAGAACTCCTCCAGTCTCTCCTCCAACTAGCCTGTCAACCATACTACATACTTGTCGCAAGGGAGCTCCATGAAGATGGAAACCCACACCTTCATGCCATGGTCCAATGCACGAAGAAGATCCAAACCTCCAACCCGAGATTTTTCGATCTCAGTGGAACCAATGGGAGGATCTACCATCCAAATATAGAAAAACTCCACTCGCCAACAGCAAGTCGACAGTATATACAGAAAGGGGGCGAGTTCGTCGAATGGGGAGAATTTTCATCTAAGGGGAGAAGTCCTTCGAAAAACAGAGACGAACTCTGGAAGGGAATACTTGGCGAAGCAGAAACGGAGGAACAATTCTTTGCTCTCTGCAAAGAAAGATGTCCCACCGATTACGTCACAAAATACCTCCAATTAAAAACATTTTCCAGGGATCATTACAAAAGAGAGAGGCCCCCATATACTAGCCCTTTTAATTCATTTCCTTTTTTAAATGAAGAAGTAAAAAAATGGGCAGAAAATAATATTTTGTTTGTAAGTCGAAATTGCGTTCAGTACGAGTTATGTCAAAATTGCTGTCTCTTCGTTTGGAGGGAAGACGATTTCCTTAGATTAGGGATACACAAAAATAATATAAACAATTTATATACTGACGAAGAACTCTCCTCCTCCTCTGATAACAGGAACCAGAGCAGAGGCCCATCCGCCCAATCTCTCTCTACCTCGAAGGACCCTCAAGAACAGGCAAAACCGCCTGGGCCAGAAGCCTCGGACGACACAATTACTTCTCCGACAGAATAAGCTTCAAGGACTACGACCAAGATGCCGCCTACAACATCATAGACGACATCAAATACTCGACAGTCCCTACCGAATTAATGAAGAATTTAGTAGGCTGCCAGAGAGATTTCCATGTATTTGTTAAGTTCCAACCAGATCTCACTATTAGAGGAGGAATTCCTTGTATTTTATTAACAAATGGGGACAGTAGTTGGTTAGATGCAATGTCCCCATTAATGAGAGAATGGTTTGATGTTAATGTGACCACTGTTATGATTAATGAAAAATTTTATTAATTTTATTTATGAAACCGCTCAAAGTTTTATTTACTTACTACATTTCCCTTATCATCCACTATTACATCTTGAGTCACATCACTATTTTTTACACTGATGATTACATTTCGTAAAACATTAGAAAATTCTGCTGCATCCATAACAACTGATCCTCTACGATCAACTTCCTCTTTGCTAACACCAACCTCTGAAATCGACGGACCAGGATCAACATCACTAGATTCATCACCACCTCTGCGTACATCAATCTCTGACAAACTCAGACGACCTCTGCGTTCATGAATGACTGAACCACTTTCCCCAAAACCTCCTAACAACAAATCTCTTCGCCTCTCCGGTAAACCAACAGACTTAGTCCGTGTCAGAATCGGAATGGCCTTCGTTGGAGGACAATGCCAGACATCAACATTATCATTAGTGTATTTTTTAGATAACACAACAATAGAGGGGGCCCTCATTTGCGAATCTTCTGGCATGTCACTCGTAGAATACTTCAGATACCCCTTCATTTTACAATACGTAACCCCCCTTTTAATATTAGAATTTTCAAGTCGATACTTCACCATCCATGGCACCTGTTTGTCGTTAATTGAACAATAACCATTCCCATAATAGACTAACTCGCATTGACAATCTACTGGGAAAATAAACCATGCCTGCAAACTGTCATTACCGTCTAATCTCCGATCATAAACATTTACTCTGACCAACCCACTAGCATTGGGTGCGCAAAGGGGGGAATATTTTATCAATATTTTATCAACCTTAATACTTTTTTGTTTGTATCTTAACCTCAATTGAGAAAATAAATTAGGCAACGCAAGTTCAATACAACTGAAATCACTTGCCGAAACACCCTCAACAACCCCAGTTTTTATATCGTCCACCTCCATTAACCTGAACATTACAAATATCTGAGGCTGGACCCAGATATATATAAACCATGCCTGCAAACTGTCATTACCGTCTAACCTCCGATCATAAACATTTACTCTGACCAACCCCCTAGCATTGGGTGGTGTGAGTGGTGTGAGTAGACGTGGCCGGATCCTGTCCACCCACGTGTCACGATCGTGGTGTTTTTGCTTGGAGATAAAGCAAATGTGCACAGAATTCCGCGTGAATGAACAGTAATGGGCGGGAATTCAAATTTTAAATTCCGAATCTCCGTATTTACAGCTGTCTATATATCTGGGTCCAGCCTCAGATATTTGTCGGTGGAGAGAGATATGAGAGATATGCTTTTGCAGTTGGAGAGTTATTACACTGAGGTGATTTTCTGGTACCTTGTTTCGTCCCTCCTTTTCTTTCTGCCATTTTTGTCGATTTATTTGGTATACAATGTTGTACTCCTTAGAAGAGTATCCCAAGAATTGCGGGCAATTCACTCAAATGTGTGTAGATCGCTTTTTGACGTGGCAACTAGGACTGTGGGAAGAGAGCCGGCGGAGAGCTCCGGTGAAGTTTGTTCCGGTGTACGAAGATCAGAGGGCAAAAATATCAAAGCTAAGGTGTCTGAACAGAAGGGTTAGCAGAGGTAACAGATCCTGTAGAAGTGTTCGTATAAAAGATTTGGAGTTATTTATAAAAAATGGAAGGAATAGGAAGCAGCCATTACCGGACCCCCCATTGCGTACCGGAGGTCAAGGACACCGGCGGCCAGTGGATATAGGCGTAGTTACCGTAGTCGTGCACCTTTTAAGACCCAGTATGTTCGCAGACGGTACGTTCAAAATATTCCCCGATTTATTAAGAAGACTAAGTGGGGAGTGAGGAAATTACAGCTATACGATGAACAATTAAGGGACGTTAAGTTTGATAATAAAGGCGTGTCGAGATTACTTAATGGTATTGAGTTGGGTAATAAGAGATCTGACCGTCAATCAGACAAGATCGTGGTTAAGGGTATCAAATTCATTGGTAATGTTCAATTGGGACAGGATGCTAAGGACGAAGCTGTGGTCCACCACGTGTTGTTTTTTGTCATCAGTGATAATAGTCCGTCAGATTCCGTCCCTACACATGACAAGATATTTATTGGAGTTGGCGAGGGTAATCCTGAGACCTGGATTGTTGATCCTGACCAGTCTGACCGTTTTCGGATGCTAAAGAAAATGAGATTCAAGCTCGTTGGTGGCAAGGACAAAGAGTACGTTCGTCACGGGATAGAAGTTGTAGACCGGTTCTTCCCAGTTGATGTTTGGACGGACTACAAAGATACGCTGTTGGGAAATGTTGGAAGCATTCAAAAGGGTGCCATATATTTAGTGGCTGCTACTGTTAGTGGAAAGGAATGCAAAATTACTTTAAGGAGTCAAATGTACTTTAAAACTGTTTAGAATTGTAATTTGATGTATTTTTATTTTTAATGTTCAGGTTAATGGAGGTGGACGATATAAAAACTGGGGTTGTTGAAGGTGTTTCGGCAAATGATTTCAGTTGTATTGAACTTGCGTTGCCTAATTTATTTTCTCAATTGAGGTTAAGATACAAATAAAAAAGTATTAAGGTTGATAAAATATTGATAAAATATTCCCCCCTTTGCGCACCCAATGCTAGTGGGTTGGTCAGAGTAAATGTTTATGATCGGAGGTTAGACGGTAATGACAGTTTGTAGGCATGGTTTATTTTCCCAGTAGATTGTCAATGCGAGTTAGTCTATTATGGGAATGGTTATTGTTCAATTAACGACAAACAGGTGCCATGGATGGTGAAGTATCGACTTGAAAATTCCAATATTAAAAGGGGGGTTACGTATTGTAAAATGAAGGGGTATCTGAAGTATTCTACAAGTGACATGCCAAAAGATTCGCAAATGAGGGCCCCCTCTATTGTTGTGTTATCTAAAAAATATACTACTGATAATGTTGATGTCTGGCATTGTCCTCCAACGAAGGCCATTCCGATTCTGACACGGACTAAGTCTGTTGGTTTACCGGAAAGGCGAAGAGATTTGTTGTTAGGAGGTTTTGGGGAAAGTGGTTCAGTCATTCATGAACGCAGAGGTCGTCTGAGTTCGTCAGAGATTGATGTACGCAGAGGTGGTGATGAATCTAGTGATGTTGATCCTGGTCCGTCGATTTCAGAGGTTGGTGAACGCAAAGAGGAAGTTGATCGTAGAGGATCAGTTGTTATGGATGCAGCAGAATTTTCTAATGTTTTACGAAATGTAATCATCAGTGTAAAAAATAGTGATGTGACTCAAGATGTAATAGTGGATGATAAGGGAAATGTAGTAAGTAAATAAAACTTTGAGCGGCTTCATAAATAAAATTAATAAAATTTTTCATTAATCATAACAGTGGTCACATTAACATCAAACCATTCTCTCATTAATGGGGACATTGCATCTAACCAACTACTGTCCCCATTTGTTAATAAAATACAAGGAATTCCTCCTCTAATAGTGAGATCTGGTTGGAACTTAACAAATACATGGAAATCTCTCTGGCAGCCTACTAAATTCTTCATTAATTCGGTAGGGACTGTCGAGTATTTGATGTCGTCTATGACGTTGTAGACGGCGTCTTGGTCGTAGTCCTTGAAGCTTATTCTGCCGGAGAAGTAATTGTGTCGTCCGAGGCTTCTGGCCCAGGCGGTTTTGCCTGTTCTTGAGGGTCCTTCGAGGTAGAGAGAGATTGGGCGGATGGGCCTCTGCTCTGGTTCCTGTTATCAGAGGAGGAGGAGAGTTCTTCGTCAGTATATAAATTGTTTATATTATTTTTGTGTATCCCTAATCTAAGGAAATCGTCTTCCCTCCAAACGGAGAGACAGCAATTTTGACATAACTCGTACTGAACGCAATTTCGACTTACAAACAAAATATTATTTTCTGCCCATTTTTTTACTTCTTCATTTAAAAAAGGAAATGAATTAAAAGGGCTAGTATATGGGGGCCTTTCTCTTTTGTAATGACCCCTGGAAAATGTTTTTAATTGGGGGTATTTTGTGACGTAATCGGTGGGACATCTTTCTTTGCAGAGAGCAAAGAATTGTTCCTCCGTTTCTGCTTCGCCAAGTATTCCCTTCCAGAGTTCGTCTCTGTTTTTCGAAGGACTTCTCCCCTTAGATGAAAATTCTCCCCATTCGACGAACTCGCCCCCTTTCTGTATATACTGTCGACTTGCTGTTGGCGAGTGGAGTTTTTCTATATTTGGATGGTAGATCCTCCCATTGGTTCCACTGAGATCGAAAAATCTCGGGTTGGAGGTTTGGATCTTCTTCGTGCATTGGGCCATGGCATGAAGGTGTGGGTTTCCATCTTCATGGAGCTCCCTTGCGACAAGTATGTAGTATGGTTGACAGGCTAGTTGGAGGAGAGACTGAAGGAGTTCTAAGAGTTATTCTTTTGGGCATGGGCATTGTGGGTAGGTGAGGAAGACATTCTTGGCATAAAAACGGAAAGAGGATTGGCGAGGCATTATTTAGCTTATTTAGTGATTAACACTTAACTTACACTGGTGTGAATGTTGTTTGTCGAGTCTTTATATAGGGGGAGGTCACACCAGCCGGGGGGGGGGGGGGGCGCTATATATAATATTACTAGCGCCCCCTGTTGAAATTGTACCCGATAGGCAATTTCATCCGTCGATGGACGTACGGATGGTGACGTGTAAGGTGGAGATTAAATCCGTACTCACACCAAATAGTAATCACTATTTGGTGTGAGTGGTGTGAGTAGACGTGGCCGGATCCTGTCCACCCACGTGTCACGATCGTGGGGGTTTTGCTTGGAGATAAAGCAAAGGTGCACAGAATTCCGCGTGAATGAACAGTAATGGGCGGGAATTCAAATTTTAAATTCCGAATCTCCGTATTTACAGCTGTCTATATATCTGGGTCCAGCCTCAGATATTTTTCGGTGGAGAGAGATATGCGAGATATGCTTTTGCAGTTGGAGAGTTATTACACTGAGGTGATTTTCTGGTACCTTGTTTCGTCCCTCCTTTTCTTTCTGCCATTTTTGTCGATTTATTTGTTATACAATGTTGTACTCCTTAGAAGAGTATCCCGAGAATTACGGGCAGTTCACTCAAATGTGTGTAGATCGCTTTTTGACGTGGCAACTAGGACTGTGGGAAGAGAGCCGGCGGAGAGCTCCGGTGAAGTTTGTTCCGGTGTACGAAGATCAGAGGGCAAAAATATCAAAGCTAAGGTGTCTGAACAGAAGGGTTAGCAGAGGTAACAGATCCTGTAAAAGTGTTCGTATAAAAGATTTGGAGTTATTTATAAAAAATGGAAGGAATAGGAAGCAGCCATTACCGGACCCCCCTTGCGTACCGGAGGTCAAGGACACCGGCGGCCAGTGGATATAGGCGTAGTTACCGTAGTCGTGCACCTTTTAAGACCCAGTATGTTCGCAGACGGTACGTTCAAAATATTCCCCGATTTATTAAGAAGACAAAGAGGGGAGTAAGGAAATTACAGCTATACGATGAACAATTAAGGGACGTTAAGTTTGATAATAAAGGCGTGGCGAGATTACTTAATGGTATTGAGTTGGGTAATAAGAGATCTGACCGTCAATCAGACAAGATCGTGGTTAAGGGTATCAAATTCATTGGTAATGTTCAATTGGGACCAGATGCTAAGGACGAAGCTGTTGTCCACCACCGTCAGACTCCGTCCCTACACCTGACAAGATATTTATTGGAGTTGGCGAGGGTAATCCTGAGACCTGGATTGTTGATCCTTACCAGTCTGACCGTTTTCGGATGCTAAAGAAAATGAGATTCAAGCTCGTTGGTGGCAAGGACAAAGAGTACGTTCGTCACGGGATAGAAGTTGTAGACCGGTTCTTCCCAGTTGATGTTTGGACGGACTACAAAGATACGCTGTTGGGAAATGTTGGAAGCATTCAAAAGGGTGCCATATATTTAGTGGCTGCTACTGTTAGTGGAAAGGAATGCAAAATTACTTTAAGGAGTCAAATGTACTTTAAAACTGTTTAGAAATTGTAATTTGATGTATTTTTATTTGTAATGTTCAGGTTAATGGAGGTGGACGATATAAAAATTGGGGTTGTTGAGGGTGTTTCGGCAAGTGATTTCAGTTGTATTGAACTTGCTTTGCCTAATTTATTTTCTCAATTGAGGTTAAGATACAAACCAAAAAGTATTAAGGTTTATAAAATATTGATAAAATATTCCCTCCTTTGCGCACCCAATGCTAGTGGGTTGGTTAGAGTAAATGTTTATGATCGGAGGTTAGACGGTAATGACAGTTTGCAGGCATGGTTTATTTTCCCAGTAGATTGTCAATGCGAGTTAGTTTATTATGGGAATGGTTATTGTTCAATTAACGACAAACAGGTGCCATGGATGGTGAAGTATCGACTTGAAAATTCTAATATTAAAAGGGGGGTTACGTATTGTAAAATGAAGGGGTATCTGAAGTATTCTACGAGTGACATGCCAGAAGATTCGCAAATGAGGGCCCCCTCTATTGTTGTGTTATCTAAAAAATACACTAATGATAATGTTGATGTCTGGCATTGTCCTCCAACAAAGGCCATTCCGATTCTAACACGGACTAAGTCTGTTGGTTTACCGGAGAGGCGAAGAGATTTGTTGTTAGGAGGTTTTGGGGAAAGTGGTTCAGTCATTCATGAACGCAGAGGTCGTCTGAGTTTGTCAGAGATTGATGTACGCAGAGGTGGTGATGAATCTAGTGATGTTGATCCTGGTCCGTCGATTTCAGAGGTTGGTGAACGCAAAGAGGAAGTTGATCGTAGAGGATCAGTTGTTATGGATGCAGCAGATTTTTCTAATGTTTTACGAAATGTAATCATCAGTGTAAAAAATAGTGATGTGACTCAAGATATAATAGTGGATGATAAGGGAAATGTAGTAAGTAAATAAAACTTTGAGCGGTTTCATAAATGAAATTAATAAAATTTTTCATTAATCATAACAGTGGTCAAATTAACATCAAACCATTCTCTCATTAATGGGGACATTGCATCTAACCAACTACTGTCCCCATTTGTTAATAAAATACAAGGAATTCCTCCTCTAATAGTGAGATCTGGTTGGAACTTAACAAATACATGGAAATCTCTCTGGCAGCCTACTAAATTCTTCATTAATTCGGTAGGGACTGTCGAGTATTTGATGTCGTCTATGATGTTGTAGGCGGCGTCTTGGTCGTCTTCCCCAAATCTTTTATACGAACACTTTTACAGGATTTGTTACCTCTGCTAACCCTTCTATTCAGACACCTTAGCTTTGATATTTTTGCCCTCTGATCTTCGTACACCGGAACAAACTTCACCAGAGCTCTCCGCCGGCTCTCTTCCCACAGTCCTAGTTGCCACGTCAAAAAGCGATCTACACACATTTGAGTGAACTGCCCGTAATTCTCGGGATACTCTTCTAAGGAGTACAACATTGTATACCAAATAAATCGACAAAAATGGCAGAAAGAAAAGGAGGGACGAAACAAGGTACCAGAAAATCACCTCAGTGTAATAACTCTCCAACTGCAAAAGCATATCTCGCATATTCATGAACACACGAGCATAAAACACCTATGCAAAACTAAATTTCCAGATTCAATACCATTTAGAGATTAAAATCAAAAGGGCTATCTCAGATCTTTCCCGAACCTAGCCTTCCTGTGGTTCATACAGAATTTAATCTAGTTTTCAGAACATGTTTTGGAAATGTCATAACTTTTCTAGATTTTTAGTTATTTAAGAAATGTTCCAGCGCTGTCCAAATTCGACGACCGTTACGAAAATTGGATTTTCTCACAAATCGCTCACTCGTTTTTGATGAAACCAATTTTAGTTGAAAGATAACTCCTTAAGGAAGATTTTGACATGAAATGGAGGTCCAAAAGAGTTTTCTACATTTTTCTAGAAATTTCTAAAGTTGGATGAAAAACAGATTTTTCTGGCACAGTTCTTGAAAATAGAAATTTGGTGAGAAAAGAGGTCAACTAGGGGAAATTTTCCACTTATCTTGCAATGAAAACTTGCTAAATAATATGTATTAAACTCAGAAATTTAAGGTGAAGGTGTGCCTTTGGAAATTTTGAGAGTTTGATATGGAAAAAGGTACTCTTATACTGATTAAGACAAATACAAGAAGGGTAGAATCAAGGCCCAACTTATTTCATTTTTAGCACGAAACTATCAAAACACATCTGAAAGTACCATTTAAAACTTCTAATAACATGTATTTGAAAAAGGAAAATGAAAGAGAGAGTTGTGTTGTGGCCTACTTGATTGCCTAGTGAAATGTTTGCATAATTTCTTCTCTTTTCCTCTCCTCTACTACCAAAGTTCACTCTCTTCCTTTTCTTTCTTTCTCTCAACTAAATGTGTAGGTGTGTGAGTGCATGAGATGTGTAACATGTGGAGGGTAGTGGTGTTTTTATAATAAAATTGGTGTAAAAGGTCCAAAATGCCCATTAGTTGGAATGGAATGGAATTGAGATGTATTTAGTTGGACTGTAATGGAATGAAGTATCATTAGGGAGCCTAATCATGTATTAAGGCATGATCTAGGTAAGGTTAGGCTTAAGTATAACCAAGATAGTTACAAGTACAAGACAACTTTCCTTGAATTATGGTACCAAGGTCAAATTTTCCTCCATGAATCATGCAATGTTGTCTCCAAAAGTACACAACAAGTGTATATGCTAGGGTGGCTGGCCATGTGCTAGATTTGGGGAGATTTTGTTGATTTTATGTATATATATGAAGATATTTGTGTATAAAATTATTTATTTAAGAAAGGTACAAGTATATATATGTATATATGTGTGTAATGGTACTAGTTTGGGGTCAAAATGTGATTTAAGAAAAATATGAGGGCATTGGGTTTAATTTATGAATTAGAACATTTATTTTAGTGTCAAATTAAATGTTAGAGAGTCTAATTTGGTTTGGATTTATTGTTTCGAATAAAAACGCGATCAACCGACGAACGTGATAAGGACTGGAAAAACCTAGGGTTTCCAAGTGGTAATTTCATATTTAGGGAGTCAATTAGAGTATTAGAAATTATTTCTTAGTTTCTGAAATCAATTAGGGTTTGCAGGTTTTTGTTGGCGCATGTATTTTGATCCTAGGGTTGCAATTAATTAAGAAACTGAGGGACTTCAAGGAAATAATTTTAAAGTAAGGGACTTTTAAGAAATTAAAATTTTCAGGGGCCTCACAGAGAGAGGGACAGAAAGAGACTTGAGGGTTTTGAGAGAGAAAGTGGAGCATGGGTCTCTTTTCACATGGGGCTTTCTATGTTAGTAGTGGTACTATATCATCTATCGTAGTCTCCTGCAATGCTTCATGCGGTGTTCCAAATTTGCAAGTTTTTTTTTTTCTTCTTTTTGTCCTTTCCCCCTCTTTTCTTTTCTCTCTCATTTGTTGAGAACCCTAAACCATGAAACGAGAGGTGTACAAAGATAGGTTAAGGGCGACGGCGATTCTATGGCGGCGAAGTGAGGAGCTTGAAATGTAGTTGGGTGAGATCCCTCATCACTCAATCTTCATCACCCACAAAGCAATGTTCATCATGTTCATGGTTTTGTAATCCAATGAATGGCATGATCTATGGTAAATATGATGATGACCCATCAAGTTATTACAATAATTCATGTCCCTTTCCTGTTAGTCGGTTCTCTCTTCAATCTGATTGCTCATCCTCAGTGGTTCTAGAAACCCATTCACCAAAAAAAAAAAGGTTCTAAAAACCCAAAATATAAAACCAGAAATCAACTCAGAATTTCAAAGCAAATGACCAAGTTTATTTATGAGGTGATTCAATAAAAGAGAGTCTAAACACACGCCATAGATATAGAAATCTGGGCAATTTCATGGTCCCAAATTTTGGGACCATAGATTTTTCCGGTTCATTTTCAAGCTTGTCAAGATTGCAGTGTGGTAGATTTCAACCCCACAAAACTCAAGAAATCAAATCCACTTAAACCAAACCCATTTATAACAACAAGAAATCAAACCTTGCCGTGGCCGTTTCGCCTTACCGACTTTAATCCTTCAGCTTTGTCTCTCTCTTCTCCTCTATTCTAGTTTAGTCAGGTTAAGGTTCTAATGAATGAGAGAGAAAGGAAAGAGGGGGAAAGGAGAGCAGGGAAAAAGAAATTCAAAACGATGTCATTGTGGAATCACCGCAGGAAGTATTGTAGGTGACCACGGCAGATGATCCGTACTCGTAATATAAGGGGTCCTCAGTTGGTGGGACAAAGCATTTTTGGGTTGATCATAGCCTAATTGATGGAATGTCCTTGACTCATTTTTTGCGAATATTTTTTTTTTGGTAAAACTGAGAACTAATATAAATTAAACAGATAACAAGTGTCTGGGGTATGAAACCCCTCTAGCATCATCATACAGTTGCTTCAAAACAAAACGAGGCGCAGAATCAAAAACATGAAATCCGGTAATGGCAAGACTGCCTTGATTTGCTAGGATATCCGCACACTTGTTGGCTTCTCGATAGATATGATCAGCCATCACGATCTGAAGCTCCCTCATGAGGTACCTGCAATCAAGAATGAGATTACCGAAGTGATGATCTGAAGGAGGTTCTTGCAAAACAAGGTTGATTACAGCTTTAGCATCCGTTTCAACACAAATTCCAGATAAGCCTAAGTCCATGGCCAGCTTCAAACCGTCTCTCAAGGCCCAACATTCTGCCTCCATAGCTGAGGCTACACCTATGTTACGAACAAAACCTGCAACCCAACAACCCATCCAGTCTCAAATAACACCTCCTCCAGCAGCTAAACCCGTAGGGTGAGTAACTCCAGCACCAGTGGCTGAACCAGGAGGACACTTAGCTGCACCATCAGTGTTGAGCTTGTAGGTCCCATAGAGAGGGGGTTTCCAATCGAAAGAGAGATTGCAAGAGGTTCTGATGAGACCGCCAGAATCGGTAATGTGTTACCACTCTAAAGCTTTGGCAACCACTATTGGAGCCTTAAAAGGGGTGGGACTGGTGTGGAAGCAAAAAGAATTACGGTGTAACCAAATGGCCCAGCAGACAAAAGGAAAAAGGATGGCCCAATTGACAGTAGAAGAGTGGACAACACGAGATTGACAATTTAGCTTGAACCAAGAATGAAGGTCAAGGGAAAAGGAGGGGATGACTTCCGAGGGAATTCCGATACAAGACCAACAATGAGAGGCAGAGGGACAGTCTCTAAACACGTGATCAATGGTTTCAGGGAGGCATTTACAGACCGGACAGAGGTTGTCTGCAACAATCTATCTATGGAACAGTTGAGTCTTAGCGTTAAGCTTAAGATAGAGAACACGCCAAACAAAATGTAGGATACGAGGGGTAGCCCGAATACCCCATACCCAACTCCAGTTGGTAATGGGAGGAGAGTTATGAAACTCCTTAGTCAGGAGGTAAGCAGAGTTACTACAAAACTTACCATCAGTTGAATGCTTCCATACCCGGATATCCTTACCAGTGTTGAACCAGGATAGAGAGGTGCTTCTAATACAATCCAGAATTTCAGAGGGAAGAACGAAGGATAGACGGGAAAAGTCCCAGTCGTTAGCCACCCAACAATCACACACCCGCAGCGAGGAATCACTAGGGGCCAACGGACCTTCAATACAGCCACGTAAAGGCCCGCACTTAGCCCACTCATCTATCCAAAACCGAGTTGATCTACCATCTTTAATGAGCATTTTCGATCCTTTTTCAAGAATGTTAGAACCCTTAAGCATATTCCTCCAAGTTGGAGAAGTCTTACTACAAACTCGCATAGTCCCCCCATACTTAGATTTCACAGTTTTTGCCCAAAGAGAATTGTCCTCCCTCGACAAACGCCAACTCAACTTAGCCATAGAGACTGCATTGACTAAACAGGTTTGCCTAATGCCTAACCCACCAAGGTTTTTGGGTTTGGTAACCATGTCCCAAGCTACTCCATGAATTTTCCTAATTTCCGAGGAAGAACCCCACAAAAAGTCTCTATTGTGTTTATCAATGGTATTAGTCACTGACTTGGGGATGTAATTACACTGCATAATATGAGCAGGAATGGCTTCATTAACAGCTTTAATCAGAGTAGCCCGGCCAGCAAAGGATAACATCTTGCTCTTCCACCCAGCAAGTTTTCCTTGGATCTTATCGATAAGAAATTGGAAAGACTCCCTACTGGGTCGGGAATGGTAGATGGGACAGCCTAAGTACTTGCCTAAATTCCTAGTGACAGGGATCCCTAAGATAGAGGCAAGAAAATGTTGCTTGTCATCTTTAACATTCGAGGAGAAAAGAACTTTAGATTTACCAAAACTAATCTTTTGCCCAGATAATGAGCAAAACTCCTGAAGCAAGAGAGAGATGGAATGACAATTGGCCTCGGAGGCCTCGCCAAAAAGAATAAGGTCATCGGCAAAAAATAGGTGAGACAGAAGGGGACCATTTCTCGAAACACGAATAGGGGTCCAGGTATGATTCCCATAGGCTTCAGAGATCCTAGCGGAAAGAAACTCTAAGCAAAGAATAAAGATGTAGGGAGAGATAGGATCTCCCTGTCTGATACCCCTAGAAGGAGTGAACTCCTCAGTTTTTTCCCCATTGAACAGAATAGCTAACGAACTGGAAGTCACGCAAGACATGATGAGATTAACCCAAATAGGCAGGAAATTAAAGGACCTAAGCACATTAAGAATAAAGCTCCATTCAAGCCTATCGTAAGCTTTGTCTGAATCAAGTTTTATCAACATGTTACCGATCCTGCCTTTTTTTCCCTTAAAATTGTGCACAACCTCCTGCACAATGACAACATTATCCACTCCTCTTCTACCCGGAATAAAACTAGCTTGAAGCGGGCTGATGAGATCTTCAAGAAAGGGTCTAAGATGAGCAACGAGAATCTTAGTGATGAGCTTATAAATGGTGTTACAAAGACCAATAGGGCGAAATTGAGTAATCACTTCGGGATTGGGGACCTTAGGGATAAGACAAATCAAGGTCTTATTTATTTCAGGATCAATATGACCAAATTCAAACGCATCCGAAACAACTTTGACAATCGACGGGGTAAGCGTAGCCCAAAACTTATGGAAAAAAATGGGGTTGAGACCGTCAGGTCCGGGAGCCTTCCAAGGTTTGAAGGACCATAACACCCTCTTAATTTTAGCCAAAGAAGGTGTAGCCACTAGAGCAAGATGATGAACCGAGTCAATAGAAGCTAGCAACCGGGAGGGCAACTCAACACGGCGAGACTAGAGGAAGGAACAGGTAAACAAATCCTTGAAATGGGTAAGGATATTAGTCTTAATACCATCAACCTCATAAACCCAAACATCATTAGAATTTTTCAAAGCAAAAATTTATTATGTTTGCGGTGAGAAATGGTGGTTTGGTGAAAATATTTGGTATTCCTATCCCCATCAAGAGTGAAGTTAACTCTACTTTTGAGTGCCCAAAATTCCTCCACAAGACGAAGAATACGGTTACAATCAGAAATAAAGAACTCTTCAAGGCGGAGTAAAAACTGGGAAGGACCCGAATCCAGTGATTTTTGGATGCCTAAAATTCTGTTAGCAAGCTTTCTTTTTTGAAAGAAAATGTTACCAAAAGTATTTCGGTTCCAAATTGAAACTTTGTCGACAAACATCTTGGTCCCTTGAAGGAAAGGGCTAGAGTCAGTCCAACTCTCAGACACCACAACACTGAGGGAGGGATCGGATAGCCAAATGGTTTCAAACCGAAAGGGTCGAGCAGCCCGGGGAGGGGGGTTGGCGTGGGTGTGCAAAAGGATAGGACAATGATCCGAGTGGATTTTAGGGAGGTGGAGGATTTTATTATTTGGAAAAAGTTGGGCCCAACTCTCATTGCAAAGACTTTTGTCCAATCTTTCGCTAATGAAACAACCTGACTGTCGGCAATTATTCCAAGTGAATCGAGGCCCAGAGAAGCCCATATCGATCAACCCACAATGGTCTAAACAGTCCTTAAACAGTAAAGCTCGCCGAGTATCAATAGGTTGGCCTCCAAAATTCTCTGTACTAGTTAGAATTTCATTAAAATCCCCCATCAACAACAAAGGCAGATGATGGGAGTTAGCAAAAAATTTGAGGTTTTCCCAAAGTAATTTCCTGAGATTAAAACGAGGGATGGCATAAATAGCAGAAAAAAGCCAAGAAGAAGGTTGAGATAGAACCTGGATACATGCGTGGATCTCCTGCTGCGTGACCGAGAGGACATCGCAATGGATCTCAAGACTATTCTAGAGTAACCAAATACCACCAGCAAAACCAACTGGTTCAGCAACATGAAAATTAGGGAAACCCAAGCTTTTGCAAATGTTTATACCTCGGTCTCCACCAACCTGAGTTTCAGTAATGACAACAAGGTGGGGGTGATGTTCCTCCATCAGACTACGGAAATCCCTTCGAAAATGGGGATTGGCTGCCCCTCGGCAGTTCCAAAAGAATGCCTTCATTAGAGACTTAAAGAAGGGGAGTGGAGGAAGTGCAAACTCCTCATTTTTCAGCACCTCCTCCTCCTGTGAAATCCATTCTGGGCCCAGAACTTCTGCTCCTGTGGTGTGAAGGTTTGAGAATAGTTGAATCATGTGTTCGAAAGCCCGGTTTTCTTGCGTTATGTAGAAGTTGGCGGTAACGCGTAGTCATTGGAGAAATGGAGAAGTCTCTACCAATATTGCCTGGTTGAGATGACCCCGGAGAGTAATCTCCCATGGAATTGAGGATAGGTTCATCCGATCTGTTACCGGTAAGGGTGGTGCAGGGAGAAAAGTCTCCTCCACCAGTGGGTTGAACACAGGCTGGCTGTTTGAGAGCAGTCCCAGACTGGGCATGATCACTTGAGTCATCTGGATCAGTTGTCGAGGGAAGTCGGTTGCGTGAGTGAATGGGGTGGACAGGAAGGTGACAATCACAGTTTGGCGATGCAGTAGATGGGATGGTAGGGGTAGAAAGGGGAAGAGACTCATCCAAATGTTCATTATTTCCGTATCGTACCATCCCAGTACAAAGGTTGGATCCCTCTGGAGCATCTTGAGCAGCCAATCGTCCACCCGAGAGTACCCAGTGGTTGTCTACATGAACCAACCGGGTTGGTTCTGACCCTCTATAAAGTTCTAACGGAAGGGGAGGGTTGGTTCTGAGTGGGGACTAGATGGTCGGGTGGGGTTGCTATGGGGGGTTCTTGAGTGAAAGGTTCGACGGGGCATGGTGAAGGTTGGAGTGAGAATCTGCAGAGAGTAAAGAGGTGGTGTGGGCAGAAGTAGAAGAAGATGATAAATATTCAAAATGCATGCTGGTCGAGGTGGTGATGGGACAAAGCAAAGATGTGTGTAGGCGAGGCACAGGAGGGTCAGGTGCTGAAGTGGTAGACTGGGAAGTACCAGGTTGTAGGTCTGCAGTAGGGTGTAAGACTTTTGAAGAGTGGAGGATACTAGGAACGGTTTCCAAAGGGGGAATAGAGCAGTCTGTAAGACAACCAAAAGGGTTAACGTGTACAGGAATGGGTGATGAAGGGTTCCTATCAACATTAATTGTCGAAGGTTTCTGAGGCAGTGGTGGGACAGCCTGGTCTTGGACAACTGGCGCCAAATTTTGAAAACTACTGTCCTTTCTCGTCCAGACTTGTTTGGTTCGCCGGTTGTTTTGCTTCTCCGGCACCGGATTCTTCAACTATTTGCCCTTCCTCTGGACCAACATCCAAGGACCAAAAGTAGCAGTAGATGAGGAGGATGGGGTGGTAGTACCTAATTTTCCAGATGACTGCTTATTTTGGACCAGCGATGGGCACTCGCTGGACTTGTGTCCAATCATTCCACAGTGAAAACAAATGGCATTAATGCCTTCATAAGCAATATTGATAAGGATGGACCCCACTAACAATTTGGCTATGAGTGGTTTGGCCAAATCGATTTGCACACACAGTCTTGCAAATCTGCCTCTATCTCCATTCTCAGTGTGGAAGTCAATCTTTAGGACCTTACCCAACTTGTTACCAATCCGCCGAAGAATCTGGTGGTCATAATATTCAATGGGGAGACTGTGGAGTCTGACCCACACCACTGTAGTAGAAAGACTTTCCTTCTCCGGTTGAAAGTCAGGTTCCCAGCGACGAATCGCAAGGAAATTCCTTCCTACAAACCAAGGCCCTTCATTCAACACCTTATTCAAGTCTACCACATCTTGGAATTTCAAAAGAAAGAAATGGTTGCCCAGATCGACACCAAAAAAGGAACTATGTAGTTTCTAGATGTTCTTGAGTCTGTCCGTCAAGTACGTATAACCTAAACTCCGGCCCATGAGCTTCACTATGAGTGAGTTCTGCCAAGGGTTACGAATTCTCTCAAACTCTTTCCTTCGACAGAACAATGGACGGTATGGAAGTATCAGAATCTGACACCTCCTTATCGACCCCACTCGAGAGTAACTCTGGCTGTTCTGAACTGCTTATCAGGTGAAATGGAGAAGACAAAGCCTCCTTGAAAGAGCGATTAACAGAAACAGGCCCATCCAGAGTATTCCCCTTCTTCCTGCTATGACGTTCTAGTAGATCCTCTTCCTCCATTGATTTCTTAGTGTCGTTACCCTTCTCTTGGTCGTGCTGCTGGTTGGTTACAGTGGAATAGTTAAGCGTCCCTGTGCCATTCTTCGGTCTCCGAGCTGGTGAACCACCGTGATCCGCGTCCATACACTCTTTGACTCTCCTTTCTCTCTTCTAGAATTTTCTATTGTTCTTTTGCGAATATGTACTTTGGAGTTTGAACAATCACATGTATGGGTTTACCTGCTTGAAGATAGTTTATAGATATGATCATGTCCTTGCAGTTAATATAATTGTGGGTCAATTTTAAATGAATTGCTCAATATTATTATTATTATTATTATTATTATTATTATTATTATTTGTTTTTTTGAAATTGCTCAATATTATTTGTTCTCACATTGCTCTTTTGTTAAGCATACAATCAATCTCATTAATTGTAATGGGCACAATGCACGCGGACCCCTCACTAGTTTATCTTAAAATATAAATTAAAATAAAATTTAATCTTAAAGGCTAGAGTGTAATAGTGTTTGTTTATAGGATAAATTAAGTTTGGCATCCTTTAAAAAAAAGTTAAAAAGTCACTATCCTATTTAAGTCATATCATCTTATTGAAATCACATCACCTCTCTACCACATCACTTCAAACTCAACTCATATTTCATAAAAAGTCAAAAAGGGTATTTATTTAGAAGATCCCAAACAACCCCTTAAGATTTATTTATTTTTTTATTTTGGCCTTTTGTGTTTCAAGTTTTTCATAATTTAACTAATTTTTGTTAAAAATTAGACAAAAAATAACATTTTAACATTCATGTGACATAAAAATATTTTATTATAAATAACTCGCATCTCTAACATAATTTTAAATTCTAATATAATAATATATTTTTATATTATATGACAGTTATTATGACATTTTCTGACTAATTTTGTACAAAAATTAGTTTTAAGAGTAAAATGAAAAAAAACTTAAAACATAAAAAGTCAAAGTGAAAAATAAATAAATTTTAAGAATCAAAGTGAAACAATGATAAAAGTGATCAAATATAAAAAGAGCAAAATATAATTTACCTTTCGTTTATAGTGCAGAACATGTTAGAAAAACTAGTACCAAACTATATAGAAAATATAATTTAAAATTATGCAAACACTTTTTGGGCAAAACCAAAAACCAAAATAAATCAACATAATAACGTGATAGAACTTACAGTACATAAAAAGAAAAAACCTGATCGAGTCGAGTGTGTGACACTCTTTCCTTAAGACAGATTCGTCCTCCCACAGATGCTTAGGATTCAATGGACGTCTATCTCTCAGGATACAACAATCAATGTCTTGCACTGGCAGCACTACTATTGCAAGCCTAGCGAATTTTGCTGTGTGTGTACTCTCTTTATAGGAAAATTAGACTCAGGAAATATGAAGAATAAATGCAAAGTGAAGAAGAAAATGACAATTCCTACGCTAAAATGAAGTGAGAGGGATAGAATTTATAGATTCCTCCATGACTCTTTAGAAAGGTTGTGACCCTTCAAAAGGACACACCCTTCCATCTCAAGAGACACAACCATTGGAGTAAATTTAAATTCAAATTTTCCAACAACCCCCCACATGAATGAAATTTACGGAAAGGACATGCAACAACATGCAGACAAAGAGAGAGTACATTAAGGAAATACCCTGCATCGGGATAGGTAGCTTTCGGCTTTGAACCTTTCCTAGTGAAAGCCTATCGGACTTACTAGCTAATCAGTGGACATGATGCCTTGAACTGTTCAGCCGTTTGTGTAAGCCAAGACAATAGAATTCACACAGAATATCTCCAAACACAGTTTAGTTCTCACGGTTGTGCCCGTTTTGGCCTTGGGCAAGTCCTGGTATTTCATGAGTGCTTTAGAAAATTTAACCTTATCAATTCTCATAGAAGCGGCCCCTTCACACTCATATAAGTGATCCTTATTTCAAGTCTCTTAAATACTCCTCTTGAAAGATATCCCCTCTAGGGTTTTCAAGATATAAGTGATCATTAAAAGCATAACTTACCCTAAATCCCCTACATACAACACATGTTGTAGATATCACTCTCATCATAGGAATGGATAGGAGATAGACTCATTTAGTGATTTTTGGCGAGCCACACATAACTTAGTTGTCCCTTTGAACTTAGTTCTTGGGATATCCAGTCATCTAAGTAGGGTTACCATTATGATGACTCTAGTGTAGTAGGCTTTAATCACATTCCCCTCGATAAACTTTCCCTCATTTGCTCTCTGGTCAAACTTTTTGTTTAGCGGCCACTAATTTTCCGTTTTGACCTTCTCAGTTATATATCATTGAGTAGTTCATGGATCCACTATATTATCCTTAGACAATATGCACAATTGAAAGCAAATGTCTTACGGTATTAAGTCTTTGATTATATTGAGACTTACCGTTACTCTATGTCACTCCTATTTTCAAATTTAAATAATAAACATAGAGGTGTTCCTTATGAGTAAATGAAACCATATTTGCTTCTACTCCAACTTTATCCTATAAAAAGAATTGAGATTCTTTGTGAACCTACAATCGGAACCGTTACTTTGGTAAAATTTTCCAAGCACCCCCATATTTTAAGCATTCCAAGGAAATTTAATTTCTCTTGTTGGCGTATAATTACACAAAAATATTAATGCACCCCTACAATTCTAAGATAAATCAAAATATATCATTAATTGGCGTGCTTGAACTAAATAACAAGATGTAAATTGCTTTGTGAATATAAACACAATACTAATTTGTCTAAAAACAATTAGACTTCATAACTTGCTTTTGCAGTACCGGTTGTGGCCACAACACTTTGTCAAATGATATTTCTTTAGCCATGATTAATTTCTTTTTGTTTACTGCAACCCTTAAATCCAATCTCAACATGGAATATAAATATCACTATATAAATACATTTACATCGTATTTGTCTTATCCAGTATTGTTGACTATGTCGACAATTACCAAAGTGGCTTTCACCCATGAAATATATATATATTTTTTAAACTCATATAATATTTTATTACAGAGTTATCAGTCACCACACTAATTTTAGTCATTATTCCAAAGAATAATTAGAATACCTCTTATGTCAAAACACGTAAGTTCATATTTTTATCAATACTTTGATAAATAATTGACATCCATTTATAATACATCACATATTAAATTGATATTAATGACATCATATAAAAAAAATGATGCTTATTAATTGTCAACTCTACAACATATGTAGACATGGACAAGACTAACAAGCCAATCAAAATCATAATTTTCTCATTAATCTCTCTCCCCCACATTTGTGATAATATATAAATTAGCACAAACAACATGATTTATTTTCAGACAAGTGTCACGGTCACAAAAATAACGCATTCAAAAATATTTGGGGCAAAAATGGAATTAGCTCTACAAATTCAAAAGATAAACTCCCACATTAGGAACATGATTCATGGTTAAACCAAGTCTACCACACAAGTGAAATAAAGATTGAAGATATCCTGATTCACAAAATTCAAAGTTACTTTAAAAATAACTTTCAATTTGATTATGAAAAAATAATAATCAACACAAAAGATTCCCCATTCTATCTCACATAATTTCTCATAATCTTCCAAAAGAAATTCATTGATGATGTCATCAACACAATCACAAATTAATTGAAAATTTCACATAATATATATTTGTATACAAAATATTTTCAATTAAACTTTAAGCATAAAATTAATCAATCAATTCTATCAACATATATTTGATTATCGACATCAAATTAATTATCTTACAGAACCATATAAATATACCAACCAGTACAAAATCACTGCCTATCATGATATTAAAGTGAACTAACAAATATAATATTTATAGTTACCAATCAATTGATAGAAGTTACACAACTTTTCAGAAGAAAGCCACCAACCGACATAACTATATATACATGCATATATCTATATATCTATATACATTTTCCACAAACTAATAGTCAACATAAACAAAATTAGATCAGATTGTAAGATTACAAAACAAAATTACACACCTGCTCTATTATTTTTTATTTTTTTATTTTTTTTATTTATTTTTGATCCGTTTCAAATCACAAACACAGCGGAAACAACGAAACACATGATCCTAACCAATGACCCTCAAGATTTTGGGGAAATCAGACGGTCCACAATTGGCCAATGGAGAAGAGTGACCATTGTATACTGCTGCTGTTTGGGGTGTCATGAAACCACACATTCCCAAATTGTTGCAAATACTAAAGAATATCACATTTAGCGGTCCATCCTATAATAAGGGTCCTAAGCAAATATAAAGCAATCAAGTGGCTGTATTCTGGTGGCATCCCCCTAATGCCATTTTTATGAGATTATTATTTAGAAAAAAAAATAAACAAATAAATAACCAACAAGTGACAGAAGCACAGTGCTATGGATTAAATTTGATCTTCCCTTGTCACAATTTTCATCTAATTTTCCTTTAAGAAGCTTCCTAGCATCCTCCAATAGTCCTTTCTTGCAAAGTGCGTGTACTAAAAAGTTACAGGAAACTCTATTTGGCATAACACCAGAATTCGCCATTGTAGAAAACATCGAGTGCTCTGTCCACATTATTAATTAGGCAATAACCCTTCAATAAAGTGTTATAGGTAGCACAGCTGGGACTGGGACCACAATATAACATCTCACCAAATTATGTCATGAGTTTGTTAAAAAATATCACACATACATGCCATATTTATATATTTAATTTAAATTAGAAAATTTTAATTTAAAACATTTCCAATTGTCTTTCCAAATAGTTGATCATTATGTTCAACTAATAAACGACAAAAAAATTTCCTTATAAATAAATAAACCATTAGATTTGATATTTGGATGAAAGGAATACCCAAACTCAATTCAACGATTAAGGAGCCAACTAAAAGTTTCAAACAGTTTGGGATAAAAATGAAATGGCACCTTTGAACGAAGCACCAACATGCCGATTGGTTTCTCCGTTTCCAATGACGGATTCAAAGGCATTAACGCATCACTGTTTGGGATCGCCTTGAAGATTGAGGAGGGCAGGCAACCTATCTTCCATGGCTTCCATTCTTCCCCTCTTACAAAACATCGAATACCCATCACTCTCAGCCTCCACAACCTCCCTCCTCTCCACTCCCACCACCGGCGTCGCCACACAACCACCACCAAAACCCATTCCCGAATTTGGAATTATCCAACCTCACCGGCCTCTTCCTCTTCAACAACGCCGGCGAAGAAGAAGATGAAGACGAAGTTGAAACCGTACAATCATTAGAAGCCCTATTAAGCCCGCTCGGAGGCTTCTGTAGCCGAAGCCCTAGATGGAGAGAACATAGGTGAGTTCGAGATTGCAACGGTAGAAGACTTTTCTCTCTCTGTGGCGGCTCTACAATGTTCCAATTATTCGATTTCGGCTTTGTTTGTGTTGTGTGGTGTGGTGTTTCAGTGGAGAAATAAATAGAGAGAAGAGAGGTATGTGTAATCGATTAAAATTAATCAAGGAAGAACCTCACCCTTCTTATTATTCAATTTACTTCATTATGGGTTATATCACTTTTTTGACCACCCACACTACAGATTTTGGCTAAAAAGCCATCATCCCAAGATACTGGAAACTAGGGCTGAGCAAGGAATCCGTAGAATCCGTAAAATCCGTAATCCGATCCAGTCCAGTCCAATTTGATAGGTTTGGATTGGTTTTTTGAATCTGTGGTTCAGTTTCGGATTGAAAATTTCAAAATCCGTAGGCCACGGATCAGTTCTGGATTGAACCCCACGGTTCTGGATTGGAACCGATCCGGACCATCTAAAAATAATCTATATTTATACTATATATCTTGCCACACAATATAATTTCTTCTCTCATATAAAAACTAAAATGTGACCTAATTTACGCCTCTCTCATTCACGCCTCATCTCATCTCTTTGTCGATGGTGTCTCTCTCTCTTCTCTTTCTCATCTCAGACTGAGTTCTCTCTCACACTCTCATCCATCTCAGATCAGATCGGCGACGGTGTGCTGCTCGTCTCTCTCTCTCGGTGAGTTCTCTCTCTCTCTCTCTCTCAATGACACTATTTTTGTTCCTTTGTTCCCAGATCATCCATCTCAAATCAGATCGGTAGCTATAGTTGTTATCTCTCTCTCGCGGTGAGCTACTCTCTCTTTCTCTCTCTCTCTCTCTCTCTCTCTCTCTCTCTAACACTCTGAAATGGGTTTAATCTCAAAGAAAAAACATACACAATACACTGCTGTGATTTTATCTCAGATCGGTGGATTTAATCTCAAATCGATTGTTCATGTCATCTACAATAGATTCAATAAATGTAAGTAAGAGATATTATTTTTATTTTTTCTGTTTTTATTTTTATTTTTATTTTGTTTTCTATTTTCATTTTATTTTTATCATTTTTTTCTATGTTCTATTTTCTGTTTTCTGTCTTTATTTATTTTTTCTGATTTCATCTCTATTTTCTGTTGTTTGTTTTATTTTTAAATGTAAGTAAAAAAATTAATCCACAGTGTATGTTTTTTCTTTGATTTCTGTATGTAACTAAGAATCCACAGTATGCATTCCTCTCATTCTTGAACTAGACAGTATTTAATTTGAGAGTACTTGAATTTTGTATTTTTATTTGCTAAGTGCAGTAAGCTTTAAAGTGATATTTTCTGTTGTAAGATTGTGAATGAAGAGCCCTATTTTGTTTGAATTGCAATGCAAACAATGCAATCTGTCTAGGTTATCAATTCAGAACCATTAACAAAATGCCCCTTTTCCTTATTGTGTTTTGAACATAAAGACATAAATAGAGAAAACTTTACTGAACCAGCAAAAAACAAACAGAAACAAAAATCAGCCACTCAAAACTTTAACATGTAATGGGATGCTGCAAAGAAAGCTTTGTGTAAAGCATTCTCTATATTCAGCAACATTTTAATGTGCTTAATTTGTGCTTATTACTTCACATTATCCTAGATGAAATAGTTCAAAAAAATTTATCAAAGGCATCTCCTAAGAATCCCATTGATTCATCTTCCAATCTTGATGGTTCCAACTTTGATTTTTTTCTTTTTTTGTAGCGTGGGGTTTGAATCACAGGAATCTTGATGGTTCAATTGTAGAGTTATAACAATAATAAGATGTTGCCAAAATACTGAAGGAAACATTTGCTCACTTGTTACTAGAATTATTTATCCAAGTGAAAAAAAAATAAAGTAACTTTTAGTAAAACTTTTATAAGACCCAGATGGGCCAGACCACAAATCATAAAACTGTAAAGAATATTTATAATGCCATAAGGTAAGAAAATATTCAAAAATACTAATGAAAATCCATGTTTTTTTTCAGTAGTAAACAAAGTTATGTGTAACATTAAGCTATGATACCTGAGTCAAACCAAACGTCCATTGTGTCAGTTCCTTTTTCATATTCTGTCAGCCACACAATAAGAAAAAGGGGCTAAAATGAATCTGTCTAGGTATTGTTTGAATTCATAAATGAATAGACTTATAAAGAATATTTTTTTTATTATTTATTTCTTTCTCTTGTTTGATAGATGTCAAGTACCAGAGACACAAATGATGTAATTGACATCTCTCAGTCTCAATCTGATAAAGAACATGATCCTCAGCCTGAAACTCCTTCTGGTTCAAAGGTATGCCCCCTCCTCTTAAGCCAAAAGCTAGACAATATTCTGAAGTTTGGGAACATTTTATCAAAATTTTTAAAGAAGGGAGTAAGACTGCTACATGTGTTAAATGTAACCATTGTAAAGCTTCTTATGCTTGGATTAGTGCAAATGGAACTAGCACTTTGAGAAAACATATTGCAAATTGTCCTAAATCCCCTCAAAATAAAGAAAATAAAAAACAAAAGACTTTGGCATTTCAATCTGTAACTGAAGGTGAAAAAACTCTTGGAGTTTGGAAATTTGATCAGCAAGCATGTAGGGATTCACTTGTTAAAATGGTAATCACTGATGAGTTGCCATTTAGGTTTGTAGAGCGTGAAGGATTCCGTCAATTTTGTAGTGTGATGCAACCCAATTTCAAAAAGTTTTCATGCTTTACAGTAGCAAGGGATATTGTGGATTTATATTGTAGTGAGAAGAAAAAATTGAAAAATGTGTTGAAGAATGCAAACTATAGACTTTGTCTCACTATGGATTCATGGACATCTTTACAAAATGTTTCATACATGTGCCTAACTGCCCACTTTATTGATAAAGACTGGAATTTGCAAAAAAGAATTCTCAACTTTAGTGTGATTTCTAGTCACAAAGGAGAGGCAATTGGTAAGGCAGTGGAATCATGTTTAGTTGATTGGGGCATAGAGAAGATTAGTACAATCACTGTGGATAATGCAAGTGCAAATGATGTAGCTATTGCATATGTGAAAAGGAAGTTTTCAAAAAACAGTGACTCTTTGATTTTAAGGAGTGAGTACTTGCATATGAGGTGCTGTGCCCATATAATTAATTTAATTGTCAAGGATGGGTTAAGTGAAATAAAAGATTCAATAACTCGAATTCGTGATGCGGTGAAGTATGTAAGGAGTTCTCCACAACGAGAGCAATTTTTCAGGACATGTGCTGAAACAGAGAGGGTAACATGTAAAAGCTTGTTGTGTCTAGATGCTCAAACTAGGTGGAACTCCACATATCTAATGCTAGATGTTGCAACAAAGTTTCAAAAAGTATTTGAGAGTTCAGAGGATGAGGACCCACATTTCAAACTAGAACTTAATCATGGACCTCCCACCTCTCAAGATTGGGAAGATGCTCATGTTTTTACACAATTTTTGTAAAAGTTTTATGATGCAACTGTTCGCTTGTCTGGTACTTTGTATGTCAATTCCAAATTGTACTTCACTGAAGTTTGTGCTATAGAAAGTGCCTTAACTGGGGAAAGAGTTTAGATCCTTCTTTGAAAGCCATGGCAATAAAAATGAAGACTAAATTTGACAAGTATTGGGGAAAAATTGAAAAAATAAATATGATGTTATTGATTACTGTTGCGTTAGATCCTTGTTATAAGTTGAAGTATGTGAGGTTTTGTTATTTTGAAGTTTATCAACCTGCCATGGTGAGTGAGCTCACTCAAAAAGTAAGAGAGACTTTGAATAACATTTTTGATGAGTATAAACAGTTTGAGACAGTTGCTTCATCTTCCAATGAAATGGTTCATGAGGTAGACATTGTTGATCAAGTAAACATTGGTGCAAGTGAGCACCAAGTGTCTCTTATGACAAAATTTCAAAAGCTTTTGGAGGAAGAAGAAGGTGATGGAGGAAAGTCAGAAGTAGATAGGTATTTGGAAGAATCTTGTGAAAAGGAAGTCTTAAACTTTGACATCTTAAGTTGGTGGAAGACAAATTCTTCAAGATATAAAATTCTTTCTCAGGTTGCGAGGGATATTTTGGCCATTCCTGTCTCTTCTGTTGCTTCTGAGTCTACTTTCAGCACAGGAGGTCGTATCCTTGACCAATTTCGTAGTTCTCTTACTCCAAAACTTGTTGAAAGTTTAATTTGTACACAAGATTGGTTGCGTGCTTCGCCAATGCCACTTCAGATAGAAGGAAACTTTGCAGATTTGGAGGACATAGAAAGAGGTAATAGAATTCTAATATTCAATTAATCATTTAAATTTCATTCATGTATTGTGTTATTTTTTACTTTAAACTGAAATTAATTTTTTTACGGCTCTAACCAATGTTAACATAGCTGCTAGAAAGTGATTTCGTCTGCTGGAAATCACCTATTACTGCTGCTATTGCGCTGCTGCTGCCACTGCGCTGTTGTTGTGCTTTTGTTTGTCATCCTTAAGATGTGCTGCTGCCAACATGCCTTTGTTTGTTTATTTGTTTTTGTCTAAAACTACTTTATATCTGTTTGCTTAGAATTTGTCTAAAACTACTGTTTACAGGTTTTCAGCAGCTATGTTGCTATTGGAATGGAAATGCTATTGGAATGGATGTTGTTTACTTATAATACTGTTTACAGGTTTTCAGCAGCTATGTTGCTATTGGAATGGAAATGTAATGTCTATATTTTTTTTCTTATTTAATTATTTAAATTCGTGGTCCTAAACCGATCCAATCCGTGTTTCAACGGATTGGTTCCACAATTTAAACGGATTGAATTGGTTTTAATTTTTCAGGAACCGTAGATAACGGATTGGTCCTAATTTTTTCCCAATCCAGACCAATCCGAACCATGCTCACCCCTATTAGAAACCTTCAATGTCCCATACACATACACATATGTATGTAATAAATTCTCAATCATAAGCAACAATCAAGACCATAAAAAAGATTAAGATTTTTCAAATAATAAGAAACATTTCTCAGACTTTTCTTTTCAAATTCCAGTTATGAAAAGATCAGGCAAATCAATTATATTGTACCAAAAAACATAAACAGGCACAAATTCTGTCTTAAGATTGTTAGAAAAACTAGTACCAAACTATATGAAAAATATAATTTAAAATTATGCAAACGCTTTTTGGGCAAAACCAAAAACCAAAATAAATCAACATAATAATGTGATAGAACTTACAGTACATAAACAGACAAAACCTGATCGAGTCGAGTGTGTGACACTCTCTCCTTAAGACAGATTCGTCCTCTCACCGGTGCTTAGGATTCAATGGACGTCTATCTCCCAAGATACAACGATCAATGTCTTGCACTACTATTGCAAGCCTAGCAAACTTCGTTGTGTATGTACTCTCTTTACAGGAAATTAGACTCAAGAAATATGAAGAATAAATGCAAAGTGAAGAAGAAAATGACAATTCTCTACGCTAAAATGAAGCAAGAGGAATGGAATTTATAAATTCCTCCATGACTCTTTAAAAAAGTTGTGACACTTCAAAAGGACACACCCTTCCATCTCAAGAGACACAACCGTTAGAGTAAATTTAAATTCAAATTTTCCAACAGAACAGTGTGTGTTTGTTTTTAGGCAACGATTGGTAATGTAAGTGGCTGAAGATGTGACACGTCTGTAGATGCAAGTTTACGTTATGAAAGATATTTTGGGAACTGAAAAAAAAAAAAACAAAACAAAACAAAACAAAACAAAAACAAACAAACAAACCAAGGGTCAAAAACAATCACATTGTTCCGCCTTCCTAAAGTCATTTTAGATTAGATTTAGATTATAGTTAGAATAAAACACTAACAAAAGCTTCTTTTTGTTTCAAACATTATTTTTGTATAACCCAGTTAAAAATAGGTAAAATTTCTTAATCATATCTTCTTTTTTCAAATTATTTTTGTTTAATTTCAAAACAAAATTTTAAATTAGTCTAAAATTGCACATAACACACGTTTTACATTAATCTAGATATTAAATATATACACACCTAAACTTAGCCGTAAAAACTGGATCTGCCACTGCTCACTAACAATAGGAGCCATGACTCATGACCTCGTCGATCAAATTTCACAAGAATTAGTGCCCAACCGGTGAGCAACCATCCTGAACCATTAACCAATTTGGGTTTTTTTTTTATTCCCGCTTGAAACAACTATGTTGTTTTGACATTCTGTTTTCAAAGCAACCTAATTATTTAATTTCAAAAAAAAAAAAAAAAAAATGAGGAAGGGTTTTTTTTTTGGATAGGAAAACCAGAAAGGTTAATATCCCAACAATCATCATGCAAGCAGTTCAAACAGATGCAAACACAGCATAAATAATATGAATTCAAAAAATAAAATAAAATAAAATAAAATAAACAAAATGATAACCAAAAATGAACAAAATGATGAATCATAATATAAACGAGCCCAACATCATTAATAAAATCATGAAACTGAACCATGCCAAACACAATAATTCCAATTACCCCCACAAACATAAATACACAATACAACAATATACCAGAAGTTATTTAATAGCTCACATAGAGTACGTATTCATGTGCCCAACCAATGAAATGGTATAATTTGCCCACCATCTCATTATTAGGACTATGTATTCATTAACTCCTTTGCTAAAGTGCATAAGAGTCCTGCTAAACACGAAGCTTGAGAGCTTGTGGCTCCCAGAATTTGGAAACACTACTTATAAAACCCCAAACACTGCCCTCAGAAGTCTTTCCAGCTTGTCTTCTAGTGAGCTTCAATAGACCTAATAAAAACACAATAATTAAAAAAAAGATACATGATTTGCAGATACAAAAAATAAAATAAAAAATTTGCTACTTTACCTTCTAAGAACACATTAAATCTTTTGCTACTCAAGCCAGCATTCCATGCATTTTTGTTATTGTCCAAGCTGTTGCTTCGGAAATCCTTCAATAAGTGGAGAGAGAGAGAGAGAGAGAGAGAGAGAACATAAAAATAAACTTAAGAAAAAAAAAGCAAAAAAAAGAAAGTACACTAGCACTTTAAATAAATTTAAAAATAAAAAAACAAAAACAGAAAAAAGAACAATGTTGAAAATTTCTTGGGGATTGTTAACATCAAGATAAATAAAACATGCTCCAAACAATTTTACATTTTTTTTTCTCACACAGATTAATGAGAAACAAACCAGGCTATATAGATTATAACAAACAATTCTACTTTCTAGAAAAGAAAAATAAACTTCCGTTTGGTAGTTTTTAAATCATGATTTGAGTTTTAAATTGTATTTTGAGTTTTAAATTTTTGAAATGAGTTTTGAAAAGGAAAAATTTGTTAGGAAAATTATTTATAAGTCCTATTTGAAAGACTTTATTTAATATGAAGTCCTATAAATATTATTTTAGAGTTTGAAGCCCTATTTAAATAGGAATGTGTTCCATAAGGTCCTATAAGTTATAAATGAATGATATTAGTGTACTATTATACCCCTAATTTGTTTCCATATTGTACACTATTTTCTCATTCATCATATCACATTTGGGCAGGCTTGTGTGTATTTAATATTGTGATGGTTGATACGTTTTGATATGTTTGATGTGTGGAGTGGTGTGTATGAGTTCATGGTTTGGTTGGGGAAATTTGATCTTGGTTGTTAATTGGATGTCGAATGTGAATCACATCGTAAGATGGCAATTGTACATTAGGACCTGGAATGATCGTGTTACAATGCATATTACATTTAGTGTGTAACGTTTATCCACATACATCATGTAGTAGATGACCTGTGTTTGTTCGATTGCATATGTGTTTGAATGTGTATCGTGTCTTTATTGTAATTAATGTTCACATACATGTCACAATACATTGCGCAAAATTATTGAGGATTTGGGTTTGTAATTGAATGTGGATTGAATCCCATTACTCGATGTTAAAGTTACGCTGGGTTGGGAGTAATGATGGTTTAATACATGGGTTGGGTTGCGATGTTCCATATTACATTTAAGAAGTTACATTATTTATAATTTAACGGTAGAGTATTGGAATGTCACGTTAGGTTTGAAATGTTACATGTGTTGGATTTGGGATGAGAAGCATATGAGAATGTCACATTGTGTTTAGAAATGTCACATTGGGTTTGAGATGTTACATTTATGTTTTGAATTTCAAATTTCCAACCATATATAGATATGATCACATTCTTTGGTAACATTGGATTTTCCATAATATGATATTGCCATTAATCAAGTTATTTTGAATTTCAGAAGCATATGGAAATGTCACATTTGGTTTGGGAATGTCACGTTGAGTTTGGAATGTTACATTTATGTTTTGAATTTCAAATTTCCAACCATATAAATGTGATCACAATTTATGGTAACGATTTCCCATATATGGTATTGCCATTAATTAGATTATTTTGAATTTCAAATTTCTAACTATAAAAATATAATCACAATCTATGGTAACATTGGATTTTCCATATACGATATTATCATTAATCAGATTATTAATTAATGAAGATTAGGGGTATACGTGTCCACAGTAAAATCACAGGAGCTATTAGACTATAAGTTTTTTCATAGGACCATATTTTATACAAGTCTTCCAAATAGGTCTTAAAAATAATTTACCCAAATTTGTTTGGTTATGAATTTTGAAAAAAAAAAAATTGAATTGTACATTAAATTGAGTTTTTGAATTGTATTTTGAAATTTTTTAGGTTTATTTTTTATTAAAACATTTAAAAATTTTCTTAATTTTATTTTTTAGGGCAACTATTTTTTATTGTAAATATTTATTTATTTTAATATGTAGTGCGTTATATTTTTATTTAATATTTAAAAATTTTATTTTTAATTTTAAATATATAATTTTAATTTAAAATATTTTTTATTTATTATTTTAAATATTTTAATTTTTTTAAAATTTTAAAAAAATTTAGATTGCCCATACTTAAAAAAAATAACAAAATATTTTTTTCAAAATATATATATATATATATTTCTTCAAAAATAAAAATAAAAAGATAATTTTTTGATTTTTTTTTTTTTAAATAGAGTTTTGAAAAGAGTTTGGTTTTGAGTTTTAAATTTAATTTTGAATAGTGTATTTGATTATAGGTTTTTTTAAAAAAAAAAAAATCATCCAAATCATGATTTGAGTTATAAACCAAACGCTACCAAAAATAACTTTCCCAGAGATTTTTTTTTTTTTTGAATAGAAATACCTTTCCCGGATCAATTTCAAGTTCTTCAAGCATGCACAGCTTGCCAAGTTTGAGGATGGGCTCATTTATTGACAAATCTTCCTGTTACAAACCAGGTTATAGATATGATATAACAAACAATTCTACTTTCTAGAAAAGAAAAAGAAAAATACCTTTTGCGGGGCACATTTAAGTCCTTCAAGCAAGCACAGGTTGCCAAGTTTGAGGACGCACTCATCCATAGACAAATCTTCTTGTTCTATAATCTCAATTATTTCGTCTCGCAAAGAAAAAAAATTTCTCCCAAGCTCTAAGAACATAATTGCTAAAAACAGGTGTTCAAGTTGTATTTTGTCAACACCTACAGCAAATTTATGAAAAGCATACACATTAAACGATTCAACCTACTATTTTTCATAATCGAACACCAAACCAAGCCAAGCCTTAAGTTCCATCATATGGGTTAACTGCATAAATTCTTCTTTTCTACTCGACTCTATCCAAAGGCCATTTCGTAGTCAAATTAAGGAGATTAGTAAGTGCATTTGGTAAGATTTTTTTATTTACAAGTCAAATTTCAAATGATAAAGATGCTTTTATCTAGAAGTGCATCAGTAAGTGAATTTGGATGTAAAGCAAAAGCATTCTTACCAGCTAAACACTGTGCTGTCCCGTATATGCAATATCTAGGATTTCTCACAGGTTCCTCAAGAGCTTGTCGTAACTGCACAAACTTCAGGACACTTCCTCCAATCCTTGTGCGAAGCAGGCCCAATAAAAGATGATGTGAGCTAATAAAACGATGTCCTTCTGACCTTCTTTCACAGTCAGCATGTCCAACAACCTCAATTACCTCTTCTGTACAATTTCCAAAGACACCTGACCGCAAGGGAAATGTAGCTGATTTCATGGACTTGTGTAACTGCAAAAGGAGAATGGAAAATGGAAAATTGCAATGGTGCAAAGAATTCATAATCCTCCACAGAAAACTTTCATACAAAGCACAATAATTCTGCAAAACCCACAAAAGTAGACAAATATTGCAACTACTGGGCCACTATTCAGTGATATCCTAAATTTACAATATGCTCATTTTAAGTGGAATATGCCATCTGATATGCAAATAATCTGCCACATCAAATGGGAAAACGCCAAAAAAACTCTTACATGTAACAGAGCTATACTCATCAGTTATACATTAAAAAAATGTGCGCTAAGGATTATGGCACGGGCAACAATATTTGCCACAAGCAAAACAAATTACCTCAAGCCCTTTCCATTCTATTAACTGGTCCATGGCTTCAAGTATTTGACAAGCAAGTACATCAAGCCCAACAAATTGGACAGGCGGCTCAAGCCTATGCAGCTCCAAGAAATCGAAGCACCCCCAAGGCTCCAGCAACAGAACATTAGTGATACCACGGCACTTCTCTTGGGTCAATTCCATCATTAGGTGCATTGCATAATTTCTCTGGTTTAAAAGAGAGAAATTAAAAAATAATCAATAAAATTATATAAGGAAAAAACGTTCATAACTATATGAACTCAAAACTCTTAATCCAATTTTTCTAGATTTTTGAATTAAAAAAATACAAAAATACATGTGTCATAAAATCATTGGCTCTTCAACTTTAATTATAATTATTGAATTTTTTATTATTATTGCAATACATTTCAAATTTATTAATTCCTACCTTCCAAATTACTTTATTTATGGAAATAAATAAATAAATAATCCTTAATTTATGACATTATTATAGAAAATAAATCAGAATTTTAATTTGTTAATTTTTTATTTTTAAAAGAGAAGAATACATATGACAAATAACTATTGGACCAACCAAATTATATTGAAAATTTTAAAATATTTAAATATAAAGGCCAAAATAGTATCTTATCTATATTTAAATTGCATCTCATTTAAATTTTTATTTTTGAAAATTAATAAATATAACTCCGCCAGTGTTGTTAACAACTCCGTCGGTCCCAAGCCCAGGTAAAGGAGGAGGGTTGTGTGTTAAGTAGCCGACAGCCAACACGTAAAAAGGCCGCTCGGATCCCTTATGACAATGAATCCTACTTTGAATCGTTTAAATGCTAGGTCGTTCCCCTCAAGTGGCGCGTTAGCTTAGTACCTACCTCCAGGTGTTTCGAAAAGTGAGCAAGGGGCGCCGCATTGACGCCTGGGTGTGGTGAAAAACGGGCAAAGATTCCCGCGTTTTTCTGGACGAGTGCGAGTAAAGAGCCTAGTCCAAAACTACAGGTTTAGGGTAGCCACTTGGAATATAAGAACCTTAACTAGTAAGACGATGCAATTGATAGATGTTATGCTTACGAGGAGAGTTAGTATAGCTTGCGTACAAGAAACTAAGTGAACGGGTGAGAAAGCTAGGATAATCGAGGATGCTGGTTTTAAGCTGTATTATAGTGGTCAGGATAGACGCAAGAATGGGGTAGGAATCATAATTGCCAAGGGTCTTGTAGAGAATGTAATGACGGTCATTAGAAAATGGGATAGGATTATGTTAGTTAAACTAGTTATTGGAGGGAAGACAGTTAACGTTATTAGTGTATACGCCCCTCAAGTAAGACTAAATGATCAGACTAAGAGAAATATTTTGGAGCAAAAGGGATGAGATCTTACAGGAGATACCTGTAGGAGAGAACTTGGTTATAGGTGGAGATTTTAATAGTCATGTAGGCATAGATAAACTAGGCTATGAAAGGGTGCAAGGTGGATACAGTTTTGGTGACAAAAATAAAACTGGAGAGAGTATCTTAGATTTTGCATTGGCTTCTGACCTAGTGGTGGCCAATACTATGTATAAGAAGAAGGAGGAGCATTTGATAACCTTTAAGAGTGGGTCAATTAAGAGCCAAATAGATTATTTCTTAGTAAGAAAAGTGGACCGCCTAAAATGCAATGATTGTAAGGTGAGTCTTGGAGAGAGCTTGGCCTCTTAACATAGGATTTTGATACTAGATTTATGTTTCAAAGGGCAATACCAAGCTAGGAAGAATGGTGGGCGTCGTAAGACGAGATGGTGGGACCTAAAAAAGAGATAAATTAGAAATATTTAAGAATAGAATGAATAAGAAAGATACTTAGGACTTGGAAGAGGATGCTAACACTAAGTGGAACTCGATGGCCAATTGTATGAGGAGAATCTCAAGGGAAGTGCTTGGAGAGTCGAAAAAAAGGGGACCCAGCTCTAGGGAAACTTGGTGGTGATCTCAAGGAAAGTTCTTGGAGAGTCGAAAAGAACGGAACCCAGCTCTAGGGAAACTTGGTGGTGGAGGGAAGAGGTTCAAGCGGTAGTTAAGGCCAAAAAAAAAAAAAGTATTTTAAAAAGTGACAGAATGATAGAGCTGAGAAAAACCTTAAGAGCTATAGATTGGCTAATAATGAGGTCAAGAAAGTAGTAAAAGAGGCTAAGTTGAAAGCTTATGATGACCTATATACTAGACTAGACAGTAAGGAGGGAGAGAAAAGGATATACAAACTTGCTAAGATACGGGAGAGGAAAACAAGAGATTTTAATCAAGTTAAGTGCATCAAGAGTGAAGATTCTAAGGTATTGGTGAAAGATGAAGAGATTAAGGAAAGATGAAAGAACTATTTTGAGAAACTACTAAATGAGGAACATAGAAGTTCGTTAATAGGAGAAGAAATGGCCAGTAATACGATAAACCAAGACCTATCGTAGGATTAGAAACTTTAAAGTGGCGATTACACTTAAGAAGATGAAATCAAATAAGCCTTTAGAATTCGATGATATCCCTATTGAAGCTTGGAAGGGTAAAAAAAGGATTGCTTGGTTGACTAGGTTGTTTAGTAAAATTTTGTTGACTAGGAACATGCCAGATGAGTGGAGGAAGAGTATTTTAGTGTCAATCTATAAGAATAAAGGAGATGTCCAGAATTGCAACAACTATAGAGGAATCAAACTAATGTGTCATATAATGAAAGTGTGGGAGACGGGGATGGAACGCCGATTGTGAGATATAACAGAGGTGTCAGAGAATCAATTTGGGTTTATGCTAGGTAAGTCAACAATGGAAGCGATCTATCTTTTGAGGAGAGTAATAGAAAAGTATAGAGAGAAGAAAAAACACATTCATATGGTGTTTATCGAACTTAAGAAAGCATATGACAGAGTGTCTTGGGATATAATGTGGTAGGCGCTAGAGAAGAAAGGGGTGACAAAAGATTACATTGATGTGATTAGGGACATGTATGAAGGGATGGTGACCACTATTAGATTGTCTACTGGAGAGACAAATGAATTTCCTATCACTGTAGGGTTACACCAAGAATCTACCTTAAGTCCTTATCTTTTTGCTTTAGTTATGGATGAGTTGACAACAAATATTTAGGATGACATGCCATGGTGTATGCTTTTTGCAGACGATATCATGCTAGTGGATGAGACTAGAAAAGAAGTTCACACAAAGTTGGAGACTTGGAGAAAAGCACTTGAATCTAAAGGATTCCAAATAAGTAGAACTAAAACAGAGTACATGGAGTGTAAATTTAATAACAGTAATAATGAAAGCAGAGAAGTGAAGATTGAGAACCAAAAACTACCTCAGAGTAAACATTTTCGTCATTTAGGATCGATTATCACAACAGCGGGAGAGATTGATGCGGATGTGGCACATAGGATTAAGACAAGATGGTGTAAGTGGAGAAGTGCGTCTGGGGTACTGTGCGATAAACGAATACCCATTAGACTAAAAGGTAAGTTCTATAAACGACTATTAGACCAGCGATGTTGTATTGGACGAAGTGTTAGGTAACCAAGAAACAACATGTAGATAAGATGAGGATGCTAAGGTGGATGTGTGGCAAGACTAGACAAGACAGAATTAGGAATGAGTGTATTCGGGAATAGATAGGAGTAGCACCGATAGAAGATAAGTTGAGAGAGAATCGCTTAAGATGGTTTGGTCATATTCAACGGAGACCAACAGAGACGGTAGTGAAAAGATGAAATGCAGTGACGGTAGATGGAAGTGTTAAGGCACAAGGTAGATAAATTAACGTTGGTTAGGGTTGTAAATAAAAATATGGATCTACTTAATTTGACTAACAAAATGGCCTTTGATAGAGTCGCATGGAGAAGAAGGATTCATGTAACCGACCCCATTTAATGAGGACTTAAAGGCTTGCTTTGGTTTTGTTTGGTTTGAAAATTAATAAATATATGTGGCATAAAACTATTGGTTTATCTCCCCATATATCTAAATTGAAATTTTAAAGACCTTTTAATAGAAATAGAAAGTCGAAAAAAATCTTAGGGGTTGTTTGGGATGATCTAAATAAGTGCACTTTTTGACTTTTTATGAAATATGGGTTGGGTTTGGGTTGGGTTTGAAGTGATGTGTTAGAGAGGTGATGTGACTTAAATAAAATGATGTGACTTAAATAGGATAGTAACTTTTTGACTTTTTGTCTTTTTCAAGACATGCCAAACTTGGCCTTATTCATATTTTAGCCACATCTCATTTAAAAATATTTAGAATCCAATTTAAATTTTAGAATCTTTAAATTCAAAAAGTCAAAAATGAAATCTTATTAATGTTATGATAACCACATAACATTAAGTTCAAAGCTGACTTCAGGATGATGAATGAACTATCCACTTTACACGGAGACATTAATTTGAGCAAGCCGCAAATGCAAAGTGAACGATACATTTGACTGCGAAGACGAAGCACAAACATATATAACAATCCTAAACTTCAATACAATATTTTGGTAAACATTTTTTAGTAATTTATCAACAGTTCTTCAGTGTTAATACCTTTGAGTGATCTAATTGTGAAGTAGCAGAAAATATTAATATTAAGAAACAAATCAAAAGTGATTCACACTTGCACCTTCAATGGTCGCAACTGCTTCATAACAATCACCGTACATTGGATTAAGAGTTCAGACACACGCACATCCTACATCAACATAAATCATATTCAAAACATTGCATAACTAATCAATTATGATAGATGAGTGTACTTGAACTATGGAAAAACAACAACGAAAGGAGCAAAGCCAAAAAAAAAAATACATATATAAAATTACTTAGTAATGCCATTTAAAGTTCAAATAAAAAATACTGTTGTTTGATGCCTCAAACAATCATCTACAATTCTCAAGCATGCATACCCATACCAAGAAAAATGAAGACAAATATAACACATCACAATAAGCAATTTTTCAGCTACAAGTCAGAACAAAAGGAGATTAATAACAAGAAGGCTAGGGATTACAAGGGCAACAGCATAAATAAGGACTAAAATAACGTGTTACCTTATGGATCAGCAAGTCTTGTGGTGTTGTCTGTTGCTGCACAAATACGTTTTTCTATTATCTCTAAATAAGTGACTCTGGCTGTTACAAAGACTAAAAGCAATGTCACACAGTGACATGTAATTGTAACAGTTACCTCTAAGAGACTATTAACATCATATTCATGAAGAAGGATAAAATCATCCAACTTCATCTCCCAACGAGCAATGGCCAGAATAGCTTCGTTAGTAGTCTATAAAGTAACAATAAAAGTTGCACCATCAACTTGTTTGCAATATCAATTTCAGTTATCAAGCTAGACAAACCAATAAACTCAAAATCAAACTTAAATATGAATGTCAACTATGTAATTATAATTTGATAGGTCCATGGCCACAATCCACTAACTTATATTGAACTCAAGAGGCTCACACAAACCTTGTGCAATCTAAATAAATCAAACATAAACTTATTACGCTCAGCATTCAACTCTTCCTCGTAAGCAATTCGAATAAAATCTTCCTGGAAAAAAAAAAGGATGGGAAAAAAAGGATGATCAGTACAGGTGTTTTCCACGAAGAAATGAAATAGGAATGAATATGCATCAGTGGTAGTCAAAGCATTATGTTGATATATTTTGAGCTTATTTCTGTCCAAATTTTTAAAAAAATACATACATATATATATATATACATACACAGAGAGAGACCCAAAAAAAAGTAAAGAAAATAAAATAAGGAGCATCTACCTGAACAAGTTACTTTGTGATTGTATAATGATACAATTACAAAAGCTAAAAAAATGACAATAGAAGGGAACAAGGTTTAGGTTAATAGCATGTAAAAGTGAAGGGATAAAGAGACAGAATAGAAAAGAACACAATGCCAAATACAATCACTAACACAAGAGAGTGAAGACGTCAATGACAAGGGAAAGGTCTGGACATAATTGACAAAACAAGTAATCTGACCACCCAATTTATGAACTGGGTGAAAAATGTCATCACATTTGGTCAAAGTACAAACACATACTAAGCAATTATATAAATAAAAAGCAGTGTGTGAATGCAATATGAAACAATCTAAGCAATCTAATGATGAAGAATGTGAATCTCAAACTTGCTTAGCATAATTTTTCAGCCAGAGCAATTACCATATCATAAACACTTAATACAAGAATCATAAGAGCTTTCAAAACCTCCCACTGCACATGTATTAATGCATCAGGGTCTTCCAAGAACACTTCGTCCTCCACTCTAGTCCAACTAATACGAGAAAAACTATTATGGGCTAAGAATGCAGCCCCCTTGGCAGCTGTGTAGACCCGGTCCTCACCACCTCTATCTTTAAGGCTTGAGAACATTGACTTCCTCAAAAAATCCTGGGACAAAGTAGGTCCAAAAGTAAGTGAAAGCGAGAAGACAAGCCTAACACAAAGCTAAAAAATATACCTTTGATACAGCACAATACAACGTTACATAAGAAACATTTATAGTCTTATTTTTACGGGTTAATTACAACATAGTGAGAGAGGAAAAAAAATTACAAAAAATGTGGGGTGCAAGTGATTTTGTCATGAGGTACAAGTGAAAAGCCGTCTCCATGTTTGTGTTAAAAAAAATAAAATAAAATTGTCCCACTGGGATGTAATTCCCCCTATTCTTAATTACTTCAATAAACAAAATAATTAAATGACCCTCCAAAAAAAAAAAAATACATGCACACAAAATAGTCAATCACTTAAATATCATCATATACAAGCAAGCAACACATCGTACTAATTTTTACAGATGATTCTAAAACATTACAAGTTACAACTTAACAGTAAGAAGAAGAAGAAGAAGAAGAAGAAAGTAAAGGAAGGAAGGACCATTTATTTCAAGTAGACCTTGTAAATTCTACGCATAAACCCAATGCCAAAAAGATAAGAAATAACATAATTGTGACAAGAAAAATTACAGTATTTTTTCAATAGAAGTTATGAAGAAGCGAACCCAGTCCTGACAGCCGGGAGGGGGAGGGAAAGATTGGGTAAAGACATAACCTTTGGCATTATTTTCATATACCTAATTTTTCAATACATATAATTTCCAAATAAAATGGTGCTCTCCATGAGTAAGGACCGAAAATGTGCAAGTAACATAGTTTTACAACCAAGGTTGCAAAAACAATAATAACATAAATAATCAAAAATAAATAAATAAATTACATTTTTTTTTTTTTTGTCTGTGTGTGTTGTTGATGATGCCAAATTATGTGACAAACATATATCTAGTATAGATAAAAACCAGAAAAGCAGTGCAAAACAAACAGAACCTTCCGTTCTTCTTCTTGTGATGCCACTTTTGCAATCTTTTCTAGCATAGCTTCAGGAATACCCCTGTTCCAGATCAAGTGATGTGAGTTCCGTGAGTAAGCACTCAAAGAAACCACGAGGGGAAAAAAAATTAAGGAGCAAAAAAACCACAAGAAGACAAAAAATTAAGAAGCAAAGAAACCACGAGGGGAAAAAA
Organism: Camellia sinensis; assembly: GCF_055761805.1. NCBI lineage: Eukaryota > Viridiplantae > Streptophyta > Magnoliopsida > Ericales > Theaceae > Camellia > Camellia sinensis. Next base: position 41,034,203 of record NC_138969.1, on the reverse strand, counting down.
AATTAAGGAGGGTACTTTTCTATCACGGTTTGGACCCTTTGACCAAGATTATCAGCTCTCTGTTTCGTACCAAGATTATACATATATATCTTTAATTACATCAACATATCTGACTAATACTCCTTATTTTCCAAAACTATCCACGTTGTATAGCAGCTCATAATGCTATCTAGGAAACCTATCATATACCTTATCTAAACCAATAATCACCATATAAGGTCCTGCAAATTCAAAAACTTCCGTGTCTCATGAGAATTTGTCAACAACTTTACTGCATATTTTTTTTCTTTTCCAGCATTTTCTCAGCAACAAAACAGAGGCCAAAACTATAAATATCATCAGAAAAATGTACAGCATAAAACTATCATCTTAATTTTCATTCCAAGGGACTAAAAACAGAGCTAAAGAATAAAACTCAATTTCTTCAATTTTAGTTTCCGACAATTTCTAAGAAGATAAACAAAGGCAAAATGGAGAAATATGATCAGACAAAACAAAAACATGCTGATTTTTCAGGCTTAGGAGGCAACCAAAAAAAAAAAAAAAATCGAAATGAAGAAATAAAATTGAATTACATTCGTCGAATAATAGAAATCATCAAATTTGAATATTGCGAGGGTCATCTGTCGATCCAAACCCTAGGAGCAGAATCAAATCAAAAAATAAGAAGAAACGAAAGAAGATAGAAACAGAGAGAAGAACTTTCGAGAGAGAGCACCTTGAACTCAATCGAAACCCTAGGTACAGATTCAAACCCGAAAACAAGAAGAAACAAAGAAAGAAACTTGAGAGAGAGAGAGAGAGAGAGAAAACGTACTTTCAATGATCGAGTTCGAAAGAATCGGTACAAACTGCCTCGTTTGGTACCCTCGTTTTTTACTTAAAAAATTAAAAAGTTATTAAATTAATTAAAAAGTTAAAAATTTATATTAAAAAGTCAAAAATTCTATTTATTCTTTATTTTTTATACATTTTTCATAAAAAATTAAAAAATCATTCCAAACCTACTAATTTTTTTTAGTTCATATTTTAGTCAAATAGAAAAAAAATTACTAAATTAACTTGTTCCCAAACGAGGCCTAATTGTGTTTTTAGAATATAAGAAACAAAGAGAGCACAAGATTGAGAAGAACAAGAAGGAGAGAGAGACAAGTAAGAGATTCCTACCGAATCAGGATTCCCTTCTTGCATTTTCTCCTTATATATCCTACTTGTAGAGCCATTGGACATACTTTTAGGCTTAATTTTAATAATTCAAATCGTTCATATTTTAAGATTTGTTCAGTATATTATACCTGTAAAAAATCAAATTGATCGGATATCAGAAAGTATGTGTTCAGAAAACTTGAACTAAAAATTATTTTTTTAAAGAATTTAATAAACAGTTCTCCGAATACATACTTTTTGATATTCGATCAACTTGATTTTTTATAAGTATGATATACTAAACAAATCTTAAAATATGAACGGTTCGGATTATCAAAATTGGACCTAAAAGTGGGCCCAATGACCCTGGAAGTAGAAAATACAATAAGGGAATCTTGACTCATTCATACCACTATGAGATTGAGAGAGAGAGAGAGAGAACGAGAACGCGTGCGAGGAAGGAAATGATCTTGTGAACGGCTAGGGCAAACATAAAGAGGGGAAATTAAATCAAAGAAAATAAAGAAGAAATTAGTTATTTGCGACTGATAAACAGGTGGTCGCAAATTATATGGTAGCAAAGGCCATTTTTTTAGTAGTGATACTTCCAATAAAAGTGAGATATTTTCATTTGTCAAAGTGTGATCTATTTATGATTTTGTAGTAATGAGAATGCTTCGAAATAGAGAAACAACCAAAACCCTCTTCTTCGAGGATTGTACTCTTCTCCATCCCGGTCCACTTCCACGAGATGATCACCCTGCTGTGCAGTGGTAGTGGAGATCAAATTGAGATCAATTGATTTGATCGCTACGATAGTCGAGTTCATCAGAATACATATGGCTTTGTAAATGTACAAATTTGAGGCATGGATTGATTTTTAGAGATACCTTGGATCTGATCTTGATTGTTCAAGATTTGGTTTTGGTAGGTCAGAGCATATCTAGTGGTCTTTGTCCTCTTTTTTATTTTTTGTTTTTTTTGTTCATTCCTACACACAGAGAGAGAGAAAAAAAAAAAAAAAAAGAGAGATGTTACTGTTGTTATTGTTGATGATGATGATTGCAACAGATAGTGACTTAGTGTATTGATTGGTTTAGTGTATTCATTTTCTCATATGTTGTTGTTGTTGTTGTTGTCGTTGTTGTTTTCATTGGGATTAGGGTTTCAACAAATAATATTCTTTTTTCTCTAGTTTTGTATTCAACAGATATGTTAAAAATAAGAAGAAAAAAAGGTATGAGAAATTTCAACAAATAATAGAGAGAGAAAAGAGAAGTGGAGAAAGGAATAAATAGATATAAAAAGTTTGAAAATGTTGTGTATTTGAACATATAAAAAAAATAGGTTAAAAAATTTAAACAGATAAATATAAATTTGAACAGATAGTCAAAGAAAAGTCAAACAGATAAAAAAGTCAACAAATAAATTAAGGGTTAAAATTGGAAATAAAATAACCTTCCAAAACAACAAAAGAATTTTTCACCAAACTATTTCACAAAATGTGTACCTCTCACTAACAAAAAAACAACAATGATTCGTCCCACTAAAAATATCACCACTAATAGCACTAATGCATTAAAAAACTAAAACTAAAAAAAAAAAAAAAAAATACAACTCCAAGACCAAAACATCACATCATTAATGACGGGACCCACTGCCACCTAATTAGTAGGAGCACTAATTAGTGCTCCCAAGCATTTTTCACAAAAAAATTATCTACTAAATCTATTGCCTTATATCCTCCGTACTTTAAAGTTTTCAACAGTTACCTCTTTGATCTATTACTACCTACTTATCTCTTTTGTTTAACTTAAACCACAAAGTCCAAACAGACAGTGAATTAAATGAAGATGAATTCATTAAGCAGTATTGTATAAAATAATTGTGAATTTAAACTGCATAATAATAAGTATAATGAAAAAAGTCAACCTTATATAATGGTATAATGAACGATGATTATTAAAATAAAAAAAAAAGAAATAATTATTACAAATTTGTCTTACCTTACTGTATATACATGATTATAAAAGAGTAATTTAAAATATATATATATATATATATGAATTTAAATAACACAAAGATAAAGATAACATTGTAGCACTTACTTGTAAAGTTCGGAATGTTGGCTTCATAATGTAACTATTACCACGTAAAACACAAGTTCTTAAACGATAGGTTTGCTTTGTAAATTGTGTAAGTTGATCCTTATACATTAGATCATCATGATCATGATGGCGTGATATGAATAGTTTGCTTTTTCAGGATAGTTGGAAAATTTAGAAGTAGCTTTCTCACGTCCCATCATGTAAAAATATGGAAAAAAAAAATAACATTCACTAATTTTTTTTAAAAAAAAAATCATAATGCAACACAATTGAAACTACTATGCACGAATTAAAATACAACATTAACGTTTATGTCTAGTTTAGTGGACTATGAGAGTGATACAACCATTTGAAGTTGTTATATGATTATGCGATGTAATTAATTTATTTTTTAAAAAAAATTAATTAATTATATAATTTATGTTGTAGCCAATAAGTTGTGAAGTATAGATGACTACCTCAATTTTTCTTTTTGGTTAATAATTGAAAAAAAAAATTTAATGAATTTTTTATAAATTATTTGAGTTTTTTTAAACATGAATTTTTTTTCTCCCATTTAGAGGATTTAAAGGGATAATGGACTGTTTTATAAGGAAAAACCTAATCTTCATAATTAAATGAGAATCGGCTAAGGAAATCGATTTTTTAGAAAGAATTAAGTAATAATGGAAATTTTTACTTTAAAATCTCACTATTAGGTTAATTAGATTCTACCTAATTAACCTTTGAAAATTGGGCATCGACACAAATACTTTATTATCATAATTTTTTATTTAACAAAATTAATAAAATAAAATAAAATTTCCAAGTGCTCTCCTATACAATAATAAAATTACTTAAATTATTAATTGAAATATATTTTTGACATCATTAAAAATTAGTAATTGATTTGATAATTTATTAATAAAAATAGTCATTTGTTATTACAGGAACAATCTGTATTTTAAATAAATCTCATAAAGTATATTTATAATTTACCCTATAATATAATAATGTTGATGTTAAACTTCTGAAAAATAATCTCAAAATTATGTCAATTTTAACTTTCCCAAATCTACAACGAGTTTGTGAACGTCACACGTGAAGTGAATCTTCATCCCGTATCAATACTAAGGTTTCAAATGGACAGAATTGTTCGTGAATAGACTCGAGCTTGAATTCAATAAAATCTTAATAAAAAAATCTAAACATTCTAAAATTTGACTCGTTTAACATTCATTAAAAATAAAATAAATATATTATTTATATATTAAATAATGTAAAAATATGCATAAAAAATAAAATAAATATGTTATTTATATAGTTTAAAATGTAAAATGTATATAATATCTAAAAAAAAAACATTTATATAATAGTTATAGTAGATATTATTTTGGTAAAATATTTTTTTTTTAGTATATTTATATATATTACCTATATAATTGTATAAATTTCACTCGTTAAACAGGCTCGAATTTAAATCAAACCTAAACCAACTCAGCTTAAGCTTGATTCATTAAATTTTTATTGAATTTGAACTCGTTAAAATCTTAATAAACAAGTTTAAACATATTAACGCTAGGCTCGACTCTGCTATTTACGACCCTAATCAGTGCTAAGGGTGTTCACGTGTTGATTCGGCTCGTGTTTACCCTTAGCTTGTCAGCCGAACCGACAGATTCAGATTTGAAAATTAGTTAGTAACTCGTGTCGACCGAACCAATGTATTCAAATTTGAAAATTAGTTAGTAACTCGTGTCGACCAAACTGTAGCTCGAAATCGACTGAACCAAAAGTCACAGTTTAGCGATTAGTTGGGTCAATTTAGAAAAACTAGTACAAATGGATTTTTTTTTTGTGAAAAATGGAATTGAGAGTTCAAAATAGCAAATTATGTTCATGCATATACACTTAGAGATTATAGATCAATGACAGAGAGAGTGACAGATTAGAGATTGGTAACAGATAACAGTTTACAGCTGATGTATATACATTTATGTTGTGTTTGGTTGGGGGATTTAAAACGGGATTTGGAAAAGGAAATGAAAAAGGGTTGTGAAACTAGGTGAAATGTAGGTATATTTTATTCACATTTCACCTACATTTTCTCTTTTCCTTTTCCAAATACCTTTTCTCTTTCCATCTTCCTTTCTCTGTGACCATCTTCTTCACTCATCGCAACGCCATCGCTCATCACCAACACCATTGTTCGCCACACCACCATTGGAAGAAAAAAGAGAACGAAAAAGAATGAAAATAAGAAGCAGAGATGATGAAGAGAGGGAAATATGGGAATGAGTGTAGGAGAGAAATGAAAGGGTTAAGAGAGAGAGATGAAGATGAAAGGTTTGAAAGAGAGCGAAGAAGTAAACTAAAGAATTAAGGAGAGAAGAAGACATAAATGAGTTGTCAAATATGTAAGAAAGGAAAAATTATTTGGTGCTCTTGGGCATCACCTAGTGGTATTTGTAATGACCCCAAAAGTCATCCTTATTTAATTAGGGGTTAATGTGTTTTAATTCAACTATATCTATCGGAATTAAAGAATTATCTGCTGAGTTATGGCGACCTTTATTGTATCGGCTTGAAATTTTTTTTCCCTCTGCTCAAGCGTGGGCTCATTTTTGACATTCTTAATAGTGTATTTGGAATGTTTTTACCTTATTTTGCGGTATTGTTTGAGGTGGTGGCATGATGGTAAAGTAAGATTGGACCAACGAATATAATTTGGATAGTTAATCTACGATCAGCCGTCATTCATTTGCCCTTTTCTTTTTCCACACTTTGAATTTGGATGTGAGGTTAGAACCATTGAAAAGCTTATCTCCGGGGCTTCAATTTGACCACAAGAATGACCTAAAACGGAGTCCGGATGAGAGAGTTACGTTTGTTCAAAGTTTTGCAATCTGTGCTGAAAGCAGGTACACTCGAGCGGGGGACGCGAATTCAGCAAGTTTAAATCGCATTTCTAGATCATTCTTGGCATTTTTCATCTCCTTCCTCCTTCCTCTCCTTCTAGGTCCGAAACCCTAGCCCCCAAAACCTTGATTTCCTCTACTTTGATCAACAATCCACCATGGTTCTTGCATCTAGGATGGAGAACAAGAAATGATCAACATTTTTAACCAATTGGAACTTGGATTTGCGAAGGATTCTCATTAAAGCTTCATCCCTTTGCTTGTTTCTTGAGGTAGGGTCCTAGTTCTCCTTCATGCTTTCATTGATAGATAGATTTGTGATACTTTGGAGTATATAAATGTAAAACCCATATTTTTTTTGAACATCTAGTGTAGTGTTTATTACGAGAATTGGGGGTTTAGAATTGGAGATGTTGGAAGTTAAATTGGTGGGTTAAAATGATGGATGGTGAATCCTAGATGTATAATTATTGGGAAAATTGAAATAAAAAGTAATGGGTTAACAAGTTTGAATTTTTCTTGAAATTTCAATATTTTCTTAAAACCCTAGGTTGATTAATGATGATAACCAATGAATTGGCCCAAATTGAAAGTAGAGTAATAAAATTGAGGTATTGAATTATATGTGTTCAAATTTAATTGGAATTTGGAAATGTTTGAAAATTATGTTTAAAATTTGCGAATGAACTATGTTATGAACATTGTAATTCATGCTGTAATGTGAAGGGAAAATTGGAAAAATAATCTATTAATGATATGGATGATATGAACTCGGTTTTGGAATGTTGAAATGGAATTCAAGGATTTATTTTGAATTATGTTAAATTACAAATGGTGTTGATGAACTAAGTGATATTGACTTTGTTGGATTACGTTGTGTTGACTCATAGTGAATTGAATGGTGTTGTACTATGATGAATTATGTTTGAATTACGTGAATTGTGTAGGGTCAGCTACAGGGGCGGATCAAGCACCTGAACACTGTGAGTAGTAGTACAGAAATGTACATCTTATTTATCGTTGATAATTATTGTCACTAACACTCTGTTCTTTGTAAGTGTTATCAACGTTTATGACAAGTGGAAATCAATATGAATTTCTATGAATATGGAAAGATTTGCATATGTCGGTATGACTTTGGAACTCTTTTGTTCTGTCAATAACAAGTATTAAACCTCTGTTATTTATCAGTGTATTATGTACTTCTTAAGAATAAATGAAGCTTATGTTCATCCATGAATAATGATACCTGTATGAGTCCAAGATTATTTTGTTGTGTTACGTATGGACTCGAGGTCGTTTAGAATCTATGATATGAAAACAAAGGTTTAACATCATTATATAACCCACGTTAGAATGTAAACTGTTCTGTCCTTGCTAAGCATGCTTTTATGTTCTGATATGTTACGTTTTGACTTAATGAACAGTTGGCCATAAATGTAAAGTATTCATGACATCCGTAACACACAGCCCTTACCCGGGGGCAATAATACCGTGGTTTAAGTAATTAAGTTACAAGTTTATGTACGTTACAAGTTTAAGTATGTTACAGATTTAAGCATGTTACAAGTATAGGTATGTTACAAGTTTACGTATGTTCTAAGTTTAAGTATGGTACAAGTTCAAGTATGTTATAAGTTTACGCATGGTACAAGTTCATGTATGTTACAAATTCAAGTATGTTACGAATATGACTTTTGATTTCTGCTTATGATTTAAGTATAAAAAAAATATGTATGATTTGATTCCGTTTATGATATGACATGATATGTACGGTTTGGTCTGGAAAACCTATTAATTTCTAGTATGGAGCAAAGTACTATACGGAACTAAGTGCTGCAGTGCGAGTTACCTCTAGAATCTGTATGAGCCACCTCTTGAGTCCATACATATGTGAAAATTATTAGGCTAAAAGCCATTCCATAAAAGTTATGAGGCTTATGGCCATCTATATAAGTTGTTATGAAATGAAACAAAGCGCTACACGGAACTAAGTGCTACAATGTGAGTCACCTCTAGAATCCGTGTGAGACACCTCTTGGGTTCATACATGCATGTTTCAAGGGCTTAATGCCAAACTATGTTTCAAGGGCTTTCATGCCACATGTTTCAAGGGCTTTTATGCCATATGTTTCAAGGGCTTTCATGCCATATGCTTCAAGGGCTTTTATGCCACATGTTTCAAGGGCTTTAATGCCACATGCTTCAAGGGCCTTGTGCCACCATGTTTCAAGGGCTTATAGCCACCATGTTTATGTTGCAAAATTGAACCTAAGGCCGTTATGTACTTAGCACAGAATCAAACTAACTATGTGAACTTTACATCTTTATATGCATTGCTATGTGTTATGTTTCAAGTTAAGCATCGTTTTATTTATGTATTACTATTTACTGAGCCCGGCTCACTCTTTGTTATGTCTGTTTCTGTAGGTCACCAATCAGGTGGTCAGTCCTAGCCATGACGCCGCTTTCTTTTGTCAACCTTCGTGTGTCTAGGCACTATACACAGCCATTGATTTTGTTAAACTGATAAGATGTTGGCTTGCTTTTTGAATGTCTATCTAAGATTGATGTATATAGCTTTCATGTTTTTGTATATGCCCAATGATAGGGCTGGGTCTGTATATATGTATGTATATAACCGATGTTCAGGTGTATGTTTTAGATTTTATTTGTCTGTTAAAAGTTTGTGATCCTGGCATGATAGTAGTAGCTCGATGGAGTTTGTTTCCATTGTCAAATTTTGATATTTAGTGCTTCCGTTCAGGCCCCATATATATATATATATATAAAACAGGTTAAGTGTCCGTTTCTGAAGTGGTCATGCCCAAACTTCTAGGGGCGGGTTTGGGGCGTGATAGTATTTCTCATTAATCATAATCTATTATGGGGTGTTTTGAGAAGTTGGTTAAAAGTTCACTTTTTAGCGCCTTTTTTTTTTTTTATGTGTCTTTTTGTGAGTAAAAAATGTGAGAGGTGATGTGATTCAAAATGGGTTAAAAGCTGGAAAGTGACTTTTAACCCATTTTTAGAAAGCGGCCTATGTCTTATTCTATTTTTCAATCACCTAATATAAAATTATAAATCCCGTCCAGCAATCACAACACTTTGGAACACACCACTTGGCAGTACTACCAACCAATAACTTCTGGAAAGAGAGAAAAGATGTGAGAATAAAGGAATAAATTTTTAATGGAAAAATATGTATGGCCTTGGAAATATATATATATATATATATATCTCTGTAGGGGAGTGATTTGGAAATACTCTTTGGATCCAATGGGACGCTCGAAGTCCTCAGCTAGTAACCTGAAAAGGATTGAACGCTCCGGTCGGGGATGCCGGAATTAGCACTCCGACGGATAAGTCAGTGTATACTCTCTTGATTGCTTGTATCTTAAGTTAAGCATACTAGTTCTCACATACCTCTCTTTGGTTGTTGTTCTTCTATTTATATACGCTCCTAGTCCTCAGGGTAGGGCCCACTCTTGACCCGTCATGTGATTATTCACTCGGCCCTCCCTTTTGCCGTATTCCAACTTTCAATCGGCCCCTCACTCAACTGATCTTTATGGCCGACTAAGTTATTCGGCATCCAGAATGTACGAGACGAGAGCGAGTATGATATATACCGATTAGCCAAATATGTACTCGGCCTATCTGTGTCTCCTATTATTCGGCTCCCACAATTACCCCCCAAACACTGTTTAGTCGGCGTGTTTGGTTTCGAGCTTGAAAAGTCAAAAATTTGATGGTTAACCTGATTCCAAAGTGTGTCAGAACGCACACGTTTTCTGGTCATCATTACAAGTTCCCGTCTCTTTGTACGCTTCCTTCATTTAATGTGGTTTAAAACTTTGTCTATTCGAATGTATATTTTGAATACTCAAAGTTTTTGGCTCGCCTTCTAGTACAACTCCTCCATTTCGCGACCTCTGCAACTTCCTTCTGTCTCTCATTATCCCTTCTGCTTCCTGTAAGTTCTCTTCTCTTTCACTTCCAATACCATTTCCTTGTTTACTTTTAGTTTTACATAATCCTTAGGCAAGCTATGACGGCAAAAAATTTGAAAGAGCTCCTTTTTGCGGATCGAATTTTCGACTTCTAACGCCATTATTCCATCCCCGATGACGTCCATCTGTCACTCGTGGCAGACAGCACCACCGATATGCAGAGGATCGATGAGAGCACAATCATCTTTCCTCTCCTATCGATTGCTGAGGGTGGAGTCTGTTTTCCCCTTCATCCATTTTTAAGGGTTGTCCTTCGACATTGGGGCCTAATTCCTTCCCAGCCTAACGTGAATTTTTTCCGCATCATAATGGGGATTATAGAGTTGAACCGTCGTCTTAGGATTAACCAAGACATACCTACAATTCGACATTGCTATGCCTTAGCCAAGTTTACTGGCTGGCTAGGATGCTATTCTCTTAGGGCCAAGGACACCGACCATCATTTAGTGACCATGCTTACCAGCTCTGGCAAGCGTGTTGACGATGTGATGGTCGTTGTTCAAGGCAACTGAGAATTCGGCAAGGGTGAAGATCGCCTAGATCTCGTGCCAAGGAGAAAAGGCGATCCAAGTGGCCATATAATTCACTCTAGTTACTTTTATTTCCGTATATGTATTCGGCTCTCTTTCCATGCACTTACCGTTTTATTTGTGCAGGCAACAATTTGAAGAAAGTGTTGGTTTCAACCGACGACGTTGTACTTGCAAAAATCAAAATCGCTCTGCAGTTCGTTGGCTGTCCAAACCTTCAGAAACAAGGAAGGGCGGCTCATATTCTCTTGCGATACGCGCCGACCTACTCAACGTTTTCGGCGGCAGACCATATTCCAATTCTGAGAGGCGAAGATCATCTTATAGCCCTTATCTTTCCCAGCTTCAAAAGCCTAAAGGAGATTGGTTTAGAAGCCTCTGATTTGGAACACGTGGAACAACATGTAGCTGATCAGATCGCCGAGGACCCGAACCAGTTGGAAGCCGAGGTAGACGAAGCCCTTAACTCGGCGTTTGAGGAAGCTAGGTTGAATTTGTCCGACCCTCCACCCACATCAAGACGAGGGGACGTCTTCTTTGAAGACATTTTTACGAACTTAGGAGACTTTCCCAGCACTTATCCTGAGGATATGGCTGGGTAATCACTCTCGCAACTTGCGCGAAAGAAAAACGCCGAGAGGATGGCCGCTAGGCGGAGAGCCGAGGCTGTCCGATCGAAAACTCCACCTGCCACGGTCGCTGAGTCTACTCCGCCTGTTATTGCGAAATGGCCGAGATGGAGCAGGTGGGGCGGGCCGACGAGGTTGAGCAAATGAGAGAAAATCGCGCCGTCGAGTAAGAGGCCGTGCACGACGAGGACCAAAGTGATAAGCGGCCGCGCATTGAGGAATTGAACTTGGTTCTTCCGTTCATGATTCAACCAAGGATAAGAAATATGTCGATTGCCTCTGATTCGTTGGCTTTGAGGTACCCGACTATGGCCTTGAGCATGGCCTCCTCAATATCCCCACTAGTCGACAGAGCTGTGTTTTGCGCGGAGCCAGATCTAATGCTAATTGCTTTGGCCGCTCAATCGGCCTTATCGGTACGTTACTTGTCTTATCTGCAGTCTTCCGTCTAAATACATATATATTTATAAATATTTTTCTTATTATTTGTTTGCTGTAACCCTATTTCTTTGTTCTGTAGATGGTGGGCAGGATAGCCGAGATCGGCCACTGTCAACATGACGCAATAGAATAGATCGGCCTCTTGAAAGTCGAAATTGATAATGAAAAGAACAAGGTTGTGGCGGCCACTCAAAGGGCCGATTATGAGGCAGCGCAAGCGGCAGAGGAACGAGCGAGAGCCGACTCTGAAGCCGAGTGAGCGAGAAATTCCGATCAATTAAGGCTTGCCGCTGAGGAAAGGGCAAAGGCAAACGAGGATGCACTTAAGTTAGCCCAGGAGGCAATCGCCAAGCTAGAAGCCGACTTGGAAGAATCAAAGAAGGCAAAGGAAATAGCCGACTCCGAGACTTCTAAAGCATTCCAAGCTAGGCAGGAGGCCGCCTTGGAAAGCTACGTAGAAGAAGTGTCGAAGTTCGAGAATTGGGGCTTCAAACACGGCTGGGTCAAAGCCCTCGTTGCTACAAATGTGACATTGGCACAGCCGATTCCATACGAGCAGGTGGACGTTGAGCCGCTGGCATCTGACCCTGAGGATTGATAAAGGCATATTTTCGTGAATCTGCCCTTGCCCTGGCTGGTTCATGAATTGGAATACCGAATACCGGTGGCTCATGGAATTGCTAGGGCACTTAAGCCGATTAGATTGATGAATCTGCTCTTGCCCCCGCTGGTTCATGAAATGGAACGCCGAATATCGGAGGCTCATGGAATGGCTGGGGCATTTAAGCCGATTAGATTGATGAATCTGCCCTTGCCTTAGCTGGTTCATGAACTGGAACGCCGAATAAAATGAGCTCATGGATATTGTACTGATATATCTATTCATGGAGCGGCTGGAGCACTTAAGCCGATTAGATTGGTGAATCTGTCCTTGCTTTGGCTGGTTCATGAACTGGAACGTTGAATAAAATGAGCTCATGAATATTGTACTGATAAATCTATTCATGGAGCGGCTGGGGCACTTAAGCCGATTAGATTGGTGAATCTGCCCTTGCCCCAGCTGGTTCATGAACTGGAACGCCAAATACCGGAGGCTCATGGAATGGCTGGGGCATCTAAGGTGATTAGATTGATAAATCTGCCCTTGACCCAGCTGGTTCATGAACTAGAACGCCGAATATTGGTGGCTTATGGAATGGCTGGGGCACATGATTCAATCGGCGCCGGGCTCCTGAAGCTTTAGCATTAATGAGATCGCCTTGGAGGTGCTGCACTCGTAGGGAATAAATGGGGTGAGTACTTCGTGCGCGTAGGTCCCATTAGTGTGTTTAAACTCGACTTACCCCAGTCGATTGAGGAATGCTAGTTAACTGTGAATGTCAAACAGACTATTCTTCAACAACAGAGGAAAGGGGAGGACATTGGCTGATCTGGACGCAGAGATGAATCGAAGTGGCGAGCTCATGCGCACGGGCAATAAAACGTCGAGGGAGTGGGAGAGGCGCCAGTCCCCACGTCGTCGAAGTAGGTCACCCAGAAGGGAAAAACAGCAACGGGGTAACTCCCCTCAATCACGCTCGAGAGGAGAAGCCGGTGCGTCACCGTGCCCGTTAAGTTTTGTAGTTTTTGTGGGGAACAAACCGATGATGGAAGCGGATTTAATTGTGCACGACCCAAGTGTGGCAGTTGAGTTCGCTAGACAGATTTTTCCACCAAAAGTCCAACAGTCGATGGTCGATCGGTGGGACTTCGAAGTGTTTCGGAAAGGAATCCATGGAGCGGTGAATGGGCTGTATACCGCCTATGAAGTCGGCATGCGTCTACGTGCCGCGCGGCGGAGGATAGAGCAGAAGGATGAATGCATTCGGAACTTAGAAGCTCACGCGGATAAGGTTGAGCGTGAACTGAGGAAGGGTAAGACAGCCGAGACACATTCGGCCGGCCTAACTAACCCAATTGTGGAGGAGAGGGTGACCCAACGGTTGATAAGTCATTCGATTGCCGATCGAGATACGACAAGTATGTTTTCCATAGAGACTACGAAGGCCGCAACCTATGAACGAGGCTTCCACGACAGCCGAAAAGTTGGGATTGACAAGACGAAGAAAAAGCTTGCTGAGGAAGTTTGTCGATGCGAGAACTGGGGGTTCAAGCACGGGTGGGTTAAGGCCCTTCATGCCGCGAAGGCTTCCCGGGTAGTAGGCATTGACTCGACGTCACCATTATACTAGAGCAACGATTTTCCTTTTGCGGCTTACGAAATCGAAAAGAGTGACGACGAAGGCGATGCCAAATAAAGACGAATCTATTGTATCATTTTTAACGCAAGTTGACTGTAAATTATGTAATTTTTATCAATTTAATAAAACGTATCATTTTAAATGTTGGAATATTGTTTCTACTGTTTTACCGTTCTTCGTCTATTGCGTCTATGCTTGTTAATCATAATACAAATAAAAGAAACGCCGAGTTCCGAGGCATCTTGTCTCGCCCAATCGTGGCTTCTACAAAGGGTGCTCCGAGTCAGGAGATTTATTTAGCCCAAGCGTGTCTTTCGGGGATGGGGCTCCGAATTCGGAGGCTTATTACTTACCCAATCGTGATATCCGTGAAGTGCGCTCCGAATCCGGAGTCCTTATTCGGCCCAAACGTGGCGTGCCCTGTGAAGCCCCCGAAATATGTATTCACTTTAAAAAAAAAAAACCCTAATGCTGAATTATTTTTTTTTTTAAAAGCCCCTCGTTTACTTGAATTAATTCAAATCTTGTCGGTCAGCATATTTTTTTTTTATTTTTTTTTATCGAAATAGGAATTTCTCTAATCGGATTAGAATCCCTGACCTAATTTAATTCTACATAAGTTACATGTATTTACTCCAAGCCCTCACTCTTTATTTAAATTCTAAACTTACCCCAAATTAGTATTTGTATCTTGTACCTTGAAGTACCATCAATCTTGATATATATATATATACATATACACCTAGAAGAATGTGCCTAGAACATAAAATAATTAAAAATTAGGCCCTTCACATCCCTATGGCCGGCCCTTCCTTGGAGGAGGTGAGAAATCTATTTCCAAGACACACCATCATGAGATTCTAGGAAAAAACACAACCTAGTGGCCTAGACCTAGGTTGCAAATCTCAAAACTAGTTACCTTTCAACTAAAGATCAACTAATTGATGCCAAAACCTATGATTTAGCACCTTAGTTACTCCTATCCCTTTTGACACCAAAATCCTAACTTTCCCATCCATTTTCAACTAAAGGGCTTTATGTCCTTTTACACCAAAATTTGCCTATATATACCACACCCCCTAGCTTGCAAACTCACATAACATACTCACTCACACACACATTTTGGTTAGAGAGAGGGAGGAGAGCAAGGAAGAGAAGTCTAGAGGAGAAGAGGGAGGAAGAAGAGAGTTTCTTGTGCAAAGCTTAGAAGGTAAGCCACAAACACAACCTTCTCTTCATTTCCTTTTCTAATGCATGTTTTTGAAGATTCTAAATAATGTTTTTCAGATCTGTTATTATCAAGTTCTTATGTTAAAAATACTAAGATTTGAGTATTGAGTCCATCTCTCTTGTATTTCTCCATTTTGGCACAAAACCATCTTCTTTTTGTACCAATCTCTCAATTTTTCAAGGGCACTCCTTCAAACAAATTTTCTGAGTTAAACATGTGATAGTTAGCATATTTTCTTCACAAAAGAAATGAAACTTTCCCTTGGTGGAACCCCCTTTTCATAGATCTTCTTGTTTTGGGCAATTCACCTTAGAACCTGTTTTTTTAGCCCACTTTCAAAAATTCCAGAAAAATGTATAAAATTATTCTAAACCCCTATTTTATGTCAAAACCTTCCTCGGGAAGTTATCTTTCAACTAAAATTGGTTTCACTGAAAAACATTGAGCGGTTTGCAAGAAAATCAAGTTTTCGTAACAGTCGACGGATCTGGAAGATTCTGGACAGCGCTGAAATATTTTCTAAATAACTTAGAATCTGGAAGAGCAACCCCAATTCCGAAAAATGTTCTAGAAACTAGATTGAATCCTCTACAAACCATAGGAAGGCCAAGCCCGGTAAAGGATCTAAAATAGCTCTCTCATTTTAATCCTTATGCGATGCTAAATTTGGAAACTTTGTTAGGTGTGGATGTTTTGTACCTTTGAGTTCATGAGAGTGTTTGTAGCTTATAATCATATCTTGACCTGATAATATATGTGTTGTGGTCATGTTATTTACCTTTCTCATCTTAAGAATACATACTTATATGGATATTACTGTTTTATAAGTTGAACTAACCTTGTCTTAAATACTTAATTCAACGGGAAACCTAATTGGGAGGGTATTGGGTTTTCAAACACTTGAGTAATGAAAAGATAAAAAAAAAATATGATATATGGATTGTTGGCATGCGTTCCCTATTCGAAAGTTAAAGCCTTGCGCAAGTGGTTTTCGGAACCCTTGAACGGAGCAGTTGTATTCGGACCCTAGGTAGTTGGTGTAAGGAGGGATTTGGGCAAGGCCCTATTTTTACCGTCTCTTTTGAGGCCCTGCGATTGGCGCTACATGATATATAACCGTTGGTAGGCATCCGAGGTTAGTTCTGCAACAAAGCAGCAAAAGAGGGGGCATACCGAATAATCCGCGTCCAATTCTTGTGGTTGGGAGGACGGAATCTCTTTGGGGGATTCCTAGTTTACTGACATCTAACTTAATCATTTATGTATTTATCATGCTTTACTACTCGGTGCTATAATTATTGGACTGGGAAAAAGGGGTGGGGTGTATATGTGTTTACTGGGCATTCAAAGCTCACGGCGTATCATGCCAGGTGACGAAGCGGAACTCATAGCAAAAGACGACAAGCCGGAAACCTTTGAAGACTTTTGGCTATCTTAGGAATACTAGAAATTTCCTTTTTGTTATTTTGTAAGACTCATATAAAGTTTAAAACTTTCTTTTTGGGATGTAATGTAATGGAACAATCTTTTGAAGCAAGTATAATTGTGGTTATTATGTATTTATATCCTATGTATGAACCCTATCGTTGCTTATGAGACCTTGTGTCAATGCCTTGTAAGATCTGCCAAAAAGGTAGTGCGCTGCCTAAGAAAGCTGGACTTAGAAGGGAGGCTATTTTGACTCCTCCGACGATCTGGGATCTTACTTGGTTATTGACCATAGGACTCACTAGTGACTTTCCCTTGACTGCAACCTATAGTGTGGAATCGAGGCGTCACATGCCCGGCAGGGATTCCAAATTCGGAGGCGTTTTTACTTGGCTAATCGTGAGATTTACGAAGGGCGCTTCGAATCCGGAGTCTCTATTCGGGCCAAACATGACCTACACGGATGGGGCTCAGAATTCGGAGGATTTTTTTTTTTTTATCTTGGCCAATCGTGAGATCCACGAAAGGCGCTCCGAATCTGGAGTCTTTATTTGGCCCAAACATGACCTGCATGGATGGGGCTCCGAATTTGGAGGTTTTTTTATCTTGGCCAATCATGAGATCCACGAAGGGCGCTCCGAATCCGAAGTCTTTATTCAGCCCAAACATGACCTACACGGATGGGGCTTCGAATTTAGAGGCTTTTTTACTTGGCAAATCGTGAGATCCACGAAGGGCGCTCCGAATTCGGAGTCTTTATTCAGCCCAAACGTGACCTGCACGGATGGGGCTCCGAATTCAGAGGCTTTTTTACTTGGCCAATCGTGAGATCCATGAAGGGCGCTTCGAATCCGGAGTCTTTATTCGGCCCAAACGTGACCTGCACGGATGGGGCTCCGAATTCAGAGGCTTTTGTACTTGGCCAATCGTGAGATCCACGAAGGGCGCTCTAAATCCGGATTCGGCCCAAACGTAACCTGTACGGATGGGGCTCCAAATTCGGAGGCTTTTTTTTTTTTTATCTTGGCCAATCTTGAGATCCACGAAGGGCGCTCCGAATCCGGAGTCTTTATTCGGCTCAAACATGACCTGCACGGATGGGGCTCCGAATTCGGAGGTTTTTTTTTTTATCTTGGCCAATCATGAGATCCACGAAGGGTGCTCCGAATCTGGAGTCTTTATTCGGCCCAAACATGACCTGCACGAATGGGGCTTCGAATTTAGAGGCTTTTTTTTTTTTTTTCTTGGCCAATCATGAGATCCACGATGGGCGCTCCGAATCCGGAGTCTTTATTTGGCCCAAACGCGACCTGCACAGATGGGGCTTCGAATTCGGAGGTTTTTTTTTTTTATTTTTTATTGTGGCCAATCGTGAGATCCACGAAGGGTGCTCCGAATCCGGAGTCTTTATTCGGCCCAAACATGACCTGCGCGGATGGGGCTTCGAATTCGAAGGCCTTTTTATCTTGGCCAATCGTGAGATCCACAAAGGGCGCTCCGAATCCGGAGTCTTTATTCGGCCCAAACGTGACCTGCACGGATGGGGCTTCGAATTCGAAGGCCTTTTTATCTTGGCCAATCGTGAGATCTATGAAGGGCGCTCCGAATCCGGTGTCTTTATTTGGCCAAAACGTGACCTGCACGGATGGGGCTTCGAATTCGGAGGCTTTTTTATCTTGGCCAATCATGAGATCCATGAAGGGCGCTCCGAATCCGGAGTCTTTATTCGGCAGACTTTTGAACTGAGTTTCACAATGAGAAAATTGGAAACTTTGAATTGCAAAAGCGAAATGTGTACATGGTGAATCATTCAAGACAAGTATCATGCCCCACAGGTCGGGTTCAATGATAGAATTTACGCAAATGCGAGGAATTCCAAGGGCGTGGCAGACTCCTCCCAGACATGTCTTTGAGCCGATATGCCCCTGTTCCTGCAATTGAGTCGATCTGATAGGGGCCGTCCAGGTTAGGACCCAACTTTCCATCAGCCGGATTCTTAGCGGCTAGAAGCACTTTCTTCAGGACCAGTTCGCCTAGTACGTAGCGGCGTAGCTGAACGCGTTGATTATACGACTTAGCGAGCTGCTGCTGGAACCGTGCCATAGATGCAAGCGCATGGTCTCTTCGTTTTTCAATCAGAGTTAAATCCAAGGCCAACATCATGTCGTTTCGGCCCATATAAAAAACTTTTGATTTCAAGGTTGGGAGGCCGATCTCCAAGGGGATGATTGCTTGATTTCCAAAGCACAAAGTGAACAGCGTTTCCCCAGTGGACCGTCTCAGAGTAGTGCGATGAGCCCATAATACACTCGGCAATTCTTCGACCCATCTGTCTTTAGCTTTCTCCAGCCTCTTCCTGATGCTGTCCAAAATGGCTTTGTTGGAGGCTTCAGCTTGGCCATTACTCTGTGGATAAGTTGGGATGGAGAAATAGGGATGAATACTATACTTGCTGCATAGTTCTCGGTAGACACCGCAATCAAACTGGGTGCCGTTATCCGAAATAAGTGCTCTTGGAATGCCGAATCGCGTTATGATATTTCTCCTTACAAAACGCTTCACATCAGTATCTCGAATGTGCGTTAGTGCCTCCGCTTCTACCCATTTTGTGAAATAATCTGTTGCGACAATCAAAAATCACTTGTTGCTCGGGGCGCGAGGCAGTGGTTCGACGATGTCAAGTCCCCATTGGGCGAACGGCCAAGGACTAGTTATAGAGGTTAACTCTTTAGTAGGCAGATGGGTAAAGGGAGAAAACTTCTGGCACTGTTCACATTTCTTCACGTAATATTCGGCATCAGCTCTCATTGTTGGCCAATAATATCCCTGTGTCACATCTCGATGGGCCAAAGAGCGACCGTCAGAATGGGCACCACAACTTCCTTCATGTATTTTAGTCAGGAGTCTCTTGACTTTATCCGGATGAACGCATTCTAGGTACGGGCTGGAAGGGGATTTTATGTAAAGTTTTCCTTGTGGACCAAATAGTATTGCAGGGCTTTGTTCTGCAGCTTGTGTGTTTCTTTCTTATCCGACGGGAGCTGTTCGGAAGATAGGAATGTAGCAATCAGGTCCATCCAACTCGGACTTGACTCTATGACATTGATTTGGACTTCCCTTGAAGGGCCAATGCTCGGCTTAGGAATGAAACCCACTTCAATTGTCCATTTAATCTCTGAGTTAATGGTAGAGGCTAGGCAAGCCAGGGCGTCTACATGTGTGTTCTGATCACGGGTTATTTGGTTCAATTCATGATGGTCAAATTTTGCTAGCAAGGAATTTGTCGTTTTCATGTAAGCGACTATACGGTCGTTTTTGGCCGCGTACTCCCCCTTCAGCTGATTGATCACCAATTTTGAATCGCAAAATATAAGCAAACGCCGAGCACCCAAGAGATGTGCATTCCGTAAACCGGTTAGCAGGGCTACGTATTCGGCCTCATTGTTCGATGCTTCGAAGCCAAGTTTGACAGCCTGCTCGATAATTGCTCCGTTAGTAGCCATGATCACTACTCCGGCCCCACTACCGCGTTGATTGGACGATCCATCACACTACAACTGCCAAATGTCCCCAACATAAATTCTCCAGTTCGGCTTAGGTTGAATTTCATCAGACTTGAAGTCGGTGAGACCCCCAGTGAATTCGGCCACAAAGTCGGTAAACATTTGCCCCTTGATTGAGGTTCTAGGCACAAACTGAATATCGTACTGGCCGAGTTCAAGAGCCCACTTCGAAATGCGTCCTGATGCTTTTGCACTACGAAGTATTGACTGGAGGGGGTGGTTCGTTAGTACCCCGATGGTATGCCCCTGAAAGTAATGCATCAGCTTTCTTGCTACCATGACGAGGGCTATGATGAGTTTTTCCAATAGAAGGTAATGTGTTTCGGCGTCAACCATTGCCTTGCTCACATAATACACTAGCCGCTGCTCCCCAAGCTCTTCCTTTATCAGTACAGCGCTGACGGCTCGGTCGGAAACTGCCAGATATAAAATGAGCGGGTCATCTGCCAAAAGTGTTGTCAAGAGTGGAACTGATCGGAGGTAGGTCTTCAAACCGTTGAAAGCGGCTTCTCACTCAGAGGTCCATTCAAAATCCTTACCCTGCCGCAGGGTATGAAAGAATTGTCGGCAGTGATTTGTGGAACGACTGAAGAACCTGTTGAGTGCGGCGGCCATCCCCATCAACTTTTGAACCTCCTTCACCGATTGAGGGGAGCCAAGTTCCAAGATTGCTGTGATTTGCCTCGGGTTGGCTTCGATTCCTCGGTGGTTGACAATGTAGCCAAGGAATTTGCCGGATCCGATCCCAAATGCACACTTGGAAGCGTTCAGCTTCATCTTGTACCTGCGTAAAATGCTGAATGTCTCTTCTAGATCGGCCAGATGGGTTGGCTCTTCTTTAGACTTGACCACCATATCGTCAATGTAATAACCCGACCCTCGTACATGTCTTTGGTATACTTTTAGTCCCTTACTCTGTGTATTTATGAGCTTGTTGTGAAATCCCATGTGAAATTAAGTTAAAATGAATTAATCTTATGATTATAGAATCATATCTGTCTAATAAGAGACATATCTGTTGTAATTGTGATGTTTGGATCAGGAATTGAAATCCTTAGAAGCTAAATAATCTAAAATTGATTATATATTTGAGACCAACATGATTTTTAGGTCATAATATGACTTACTGTGAAATTTTGATTTGGAATGATTAAACTGATTAAATTTTGTCTTATGCAACACACACACATATATATATATACATATATATATATATATATATCCTCTTAACCCTTGATTTAGAAAGGCTAAGGCATAAAATATCTCCTGAGAGAGGGTTAGAGAGGAGGAGGAGAAATTAGCAAGGAAAAAGATTGGAAACTTGAAGGGAATTTGAGAGATTAAGCTCAAGGTAAGTTTATTCATCTTCTACAATTCTTCTCTTGAATTTGAGTGAGATTTGTTCACATTTATGTACCCTAGGGTTTGCAATTGTGATCATGTGTTTGATAAGTGCTCAATTGGAAGGTTATTCTTTCCATTTGGTTGTGTTGGGAACTTATTTGAGTTATGTGAAGAAATTGCATCCTACTCTCTTGTTATGTCATGTTGAAACTCATCCATATGTTTAGATAGCTATATATATATATGAGTATGTATATGTGATTGGAACAAAAAAGTATGGTTAGAAATTCAAAGTGATTAACTTGTGTTATGAATTTAAAACTTTTAAGGATTAAGTTAAGTTTCTGAAATATGTTATGGTGATAATATATCCTAAAACTTACATTATTGCACCTATTTTCTTACTCTTTCATATGTTGGCTTAATTGAATTAGTGTCTTGGTTCGGACTGCAAAGCAAGGCAGAATCGCCGCACGTGCAGGGGTCATGGCCGCACGTGCGGGGTTCACAGCTGCACGTGCGGAAAACAAGGGATTTTGGGTCTGTGGCTACTGGAATAAAAGCACGCGAGGGGCCTCACAGCCGCACGTGCAGGAACCATTGCGGCACGTGTGGGGCTCACAGCCGCATGTGCGGCCCATGCTGGAAAATTCTATCTCCTCTGTTTTACTTGTTTAACCCTCTGGTGTTATTAAAATCTGTATTTGATGCCTCTTAAATGTTTGTAAATTCGTTTGAAGCGAAACGAATCAGATACTGTTTTAAGCGGAAAATGAACTAATTTCTGAACTATGCGTGTGTGTAGGGCACATACCGGAAGGGATTGCCACTCCACCACCGCACTGTGAGTAATAGTACTATAGTAGCACGTTTACTTATTGTTAATAATTATTATTAACGCTCTGTTATTCGCAAATTGACTATGCTTGTCTTTATGGATGATTGGAAAATCTGTATACATTTGTACAACTCTGGAAACATTCTGCTTTGTTGATATCTGGGCTAGAGGCCAATCTGTAAAGTCTGCTGGGCCAGAGGCCCATCTGTGAAATCTGTTAGGCCAGAGGCCAATTTGTGAAACCTGTTAGGCCAAAGGCCGATCTGTAAAGTTTATTGGGCTTGAGGCCGATTTGGATGCTACTAGGCTTGAAGCCACTCTACAAAGGTTGGGCCCAAGGCCGTTCTGAACATGTTTACAGAATAAGATTATACATATGTTCTCTGCACTTACATACATTACAATTCAAGTTTATTTAGTAAACTGTTTATGTACTATTATTCACTGAGCCTTGCTCATTCCGTGTTATGTCTGTCTCTGTAGGTAACCAACCTGGAGGTCAGTTTTAACCCATCATGCTCGTTTCTCTTTTGTCAACCTCAGTGCATCCAAGCACTTAGATGAAGCGCATTCATTTTGGTGGAATCCTTGCAGTGCTTTTAGCTTAGTGCACTGAATCTTTTGTCTGACGTTATAAAACATGATTAACCTCCCTCATCATAGTTTTGTTATATTCTCAAACTCGGGGAGGGGTCTGTATATTTGTATATATGTAATTACGTGTTTTTTTTTTGCGTTAAATTACCTGATATAAAGTGTTTGATCCTGGCATGTTAATATTAGCTCAATTGATGCAATTTTGTGTTGTTAATTGCTTCCGTTTAGGCCCCATATGCTGTACATAACAGATTCGATGTCCGTTTCTGAAGTGATCATGCCCAAATCTTTAGGGGCGGGTTTGGGGTGTGACTGTCAATGTACACTTCCATAGTATGGCCGAGTTGCTCCTTGAACAAGGCAGTGACTAGTCTTTGGTAAGTTGCCCCTACATTCTTCAGCCCAAAAGGCATAACCTTATAGCAATAGGTTCCTCTTGGGGTGAGGAATGCAACTTTGTCTTGGCCTTCTAGATGCATGGCGATTTGATGGTAGCCTCTGTAGGCATTGAGGAAGCTCATACGTTGATGACGTGCCGTGGCGTCTACGGGTTGGTCAATTCTGGGGAGAGGAAAACAATCTTTGGGGCAAGCTTTATTTAAATCTGTGAAGTCCACACAGACACGCCAAGTCCCATTTTTCTTCTTTACCACCACAGTATTGGACAGCCATGTAAGATAGGTCACTTCCCGAATTGCCCCGGCATCAAGCAACCGGTCAACTTCTTCAACAACGGTAGCGGTGTGTTCTGCGGCTGACCGCCGGCTTCTCTGAATAATCGGCTTACATTTGGGGTCAACATTTAGTCGGTGCTCAGAAACAGATGGATCTACCCCCAGCATCTCATACGACGACCATGCAAATACATCAAGGTTGCTGAGTCGGAAGGAAATTACCTGCTGCCTATCAGTTTTATTCAAGGAGGCGTCGACCATGAAGAACCTGTCAGGATCCCTGTTAATTTCAACTCGATCCAGGGCTTCCGTGGCCTTTTCACTTGGGAGCCGTCCAATATCATCGAGGCTCTCGCGATCCGGCACCTCAATAGAATTTACCTCTAGCTCTCTTGGTGTCTTTGCGGCGAGAAGATAACATGCTTGTGCCAATTTCTGGGAACCACGGATCTGTTTAGTGCCGCGTTCAGTTGGGAAGCAGAGTAGTTGATGATAGGTGCTTGGCACGGCATGCATGACATGTAGCCAAGTTCATCCCATGATAAGATTATACGGTGAAGGCAGCTTGACAACCAAGAATTCCACATCTACTGTTTAGGAGCCCGTTCGAACTGGCAGTGTGATTTTGCCCAACAGGTATTCTGGATTAGCGTTGAAGCCGAATAACGGATAAGGAGCTGGAGACAGGTCCGACTTAGTGAACCCGAGTTTGATAAAGGTCTTGTAATACATAACCTCCGAAGTACTCCCTTGGTCTATGAAAATGCGTTCAACGGTGAATCGATTTATACGTAGTTCGATGATCAATGGATCAATGTAGGGGAGTGTTACGCCGATCAAATTTAAATCGTCGAAGGTAATACCTGAAGCTTCATGGGGCCATTTTGCTGGTGTGATTTGCTTTTGGGGGCCAGGATGCGACTGAATTGAATGTACGGCGGGGGCTGTCGGCAGGCTGTATATCATATGGATTACGCCGAGTGGAGGTGAATCCTGTCGTAGGGTAATTGTTTTGGTTGAGTTATTCTTTCGGACGTGTTACTGGAGCCGTCCGTCTTGTACCAACTCCTCAATGTGGTCTTTCAAAGCATAACAACTGTCGGTATCATGACCGTGATCTTTGTGATATTCGCACTACCTATCCCGTCTCCTTGTGTCGGGAGGTCCTACCAATTTGGGCGGCCATTTGAAGAACGGCAGATGTTGGATTTTAGTCATAACCGTGCTGATTGGCTCCGACAACTCTGTATACTTCTTGTCCACGCGCCTTGTACGCCTGTTATCCATTTGAAGTTGTTCATTAGCTCGGTGGGAGCATTGATCGTTTGATCGGCGTGAATTTCTCTTGTCTCGTTTATCCCGACTCTGTGGTTCAGGGCTCCATGATGGTACATAACTTATCGGCTGAATGATCTCAGATGGGGCAGTCTTGTTGGCTTTGTGCCCGACTTTGACCCGCAGTGCATCATCTTCAACTTTGCAATATTCCTCGACTTTCTTCATCAACGACCAGACTGCTTTGGGGGGCCTTCTAGTCAAGGAACTGCAGAGGGCACTATCAGGATGCAACCCCATTTTAAAAGTAGTGATGGCCATGGAGTCGTTGCAGGCGTCGTCCACAAGATTAAAGCATTCCCAATAGCGCGCCGAATACGCTCGTAAAGTTTCCCCTAGTTGGATTTGCATTGCCCAGAGAGAATCGGCCTGCTTCAGCTGGACCTCATTGGTAATGAACCTTGCCCTGAAGGATTTTTGGAGTTGATGGAAGCTCTTAATCGATGCCAGTTCCAATTTATAATACCATCTGATGGCCAATGGTCCCAAACTGCTCGGAAATATTTGGCACATGAGGGCCTCGTCATCCGCATGCAACGTCATAGCTTGCTTGTAATGGTGGATGTGATCAATGGGGTCCAATTTCCCATCGGACAGGGTGAACGATGGGGCTTTAAAGTTTTTGGGTAGCACTGCCTTTGCGATCCGTCGCACAAAGGGATTATGCTGGTCTTCTTCGCCTGAACCATTTCGCCTTCGCTTATGGCGTGCACATAGACTCTCTTCGGAGGAACTGGTGGTTTCAACTCGTCCCTTCTTTTTGGGTTCTGGGGATAATGAGTCAGAATCACTGTCACTTTCTTGTCCTCGAACTCGAGGTCGTCGCCCATTTTCTCTCAGAGGTTGTCTGGGATCTTGGTGTGCAGCTTGCTTTGATTTTGCTACTTCTATGGCCAAATCCTGACGGAGGTGCTCGTTCTCAGTGATCATGTTTTCTAGCCTCTATTCGTTTTTGCTTCGCCTGTTCCATGATCGCTTGCATTGTCTTATGTGCTAAAGTCGAGGGTGAGGTCTGGGCAAGTGAGTCGAAGTTCAAGGCACGTCTTGCGGCGATATTCTCCGGTCCAAGCATGTTTGTTGGAGTGAGGTTATCTCTCGGTGTGGTTTCGTCAGCGACTATCGGAGGATCTTTCGTTACGCCCGCCATGGATGTAGTTGAGTATTCCCACAGACGGTGCCAATTGTGGGGGAGTGGTTTAGAAATACTCTTTGGATCCAATGGGACGCTCGAAGTCCTCAACTAGTAACCTGAAAATGAATGAACGCTCCGGTTGGGGATGCCGGAATTAGCACTCTAACGGATAAGTCAGTGTATATTCTCTTGATTGCTTGTATCTTAAGTTAAGCATACTTGTTCTCACCTACCTCTCTTTGGTTGTTGTTCTTCTATTTATATACGCTCCTGGTCCTCAAGGTAGGGCCCACTCTTGACCCGTCATGTGATTATTCACTCGGCCCCCCCATTTTGCCGTATTCCAACTTTTAATCGGCCCCTCGCTCAACTGATCTTTATGGCCGACTAAGTTATTCGGCATCCAGAACGTACAAGACGGGAGCGAGTATGATATATACCGATTAGCTAAATATGAATTCGGCCTATCTGCGTCTCCTATTGTTCGGCTCCCGCAATCTCAAAGTTTTTTTATTTAATGGGGAAATAATTGCACAGTAAAATTACAAAAACATGAAAAAAATATATAATATTTTACTTATTAAAATTAATAGGTGACTTGTGTGATGTACAAAAATTTATTTTTAAAATAAAAAATTAATAAATTTACTAATAGCTTATGGACATTTTTGTTGCTGTGTGTGATTCTATATAAAAGGCTCATAAAAATAATTTCTTTACAAGTTATAAAAAAAGAAAAAAAAAGGTGTATTCCCAACCAGAAATCAAATCATCATTTGTGTTAATCAAATTTACCAAAAATCATGAATTATACTTGTATCAAAATATTTTTTTTGAAAAAAATAAAAACAACGAAAAATTCTATAATGTACAAATTATGACTTGGTTATAATTCATGATGTGTTATATTATGATATGTGTTACAAACGAATAATAATAATTTTAAGGGTAAATTACACTTACACCCCTAAGGTTTGAGTTTAATACATATCACCCTTTGAGTTTTGGAAAATTACACTAACCCCCTATCATTATAATTGTTTAGACATAATGAAAATATTGAACTCATGCATCTCTCTTTTCTTATTTTGCTTTACTTTCTCTGTTTTTTTTTCCCCTTTCCTTTGCTTTATTTTTTTTTCCAATGTAATTTCCTCTGTTTTTCTACTAAGAGTTGTTGCCTTTTATATAAGTAAGGGGGATTTGTGAAATAAAATTATTAACCACAGGAGTAGAAATGTAATTTCCAGAACGTCAGGGAATAGAATATAATTGGACCAAATCTCAAGGGTGTCAATGTAATTTTCCCTTGTTCTTATGAAGGCATGTTTTTACTTACAACTTTGTATAACAAGATTACCTACAACTTTGCTGGTCAATTTTGAATAAATGTTAAAATAACATTTTTTATGTCATTTAATAGAAAACAAATTCATAATTTGATCCCCCTAAAACTTTTAAACTGTTAATTAACATGGTTGTAAATGATTATTCATTCATTTATTTCACTATAATAAAATATATTCAAAATATTTATTATATGTTCGTAAAAAATTATGCTAAGTCTTGATCGACAAAGACTTAACAACAATTTTAACAAAACAACCAAACAGAAAATCAGACGACTGTGTAAATGTTCTAAAATGCCTTGAAAATACAAGGACTTCTTTGGAACAATTAACAATTGAAAGAGTGAAGTATCCAAATAAACAAAGACAACTCCAGATAAATTAGCTAAGTTTACAAGAATTATAAGTTACAAATTACAAAGAAAACTACTCTTAAAAATTAAGATAATCTATTCCTAAGAGTTAAGGTAGTCTACTCCTAAAAATAAAGAAAAAACTCTGATGAGTTTGATGATTTCTTTATCCCTTGCTTATTCTTTCTTTAGCCTATTTATAGGCTTGATATTTTGCCACAAACTGTTGCTAACCATGTTGTCATAAACTGATCTACCATGACCAAACGTTGCTGCCACAAATTATGTTGCCCAATTTCCTTGGTAAATTGGTACTATGATCTTGCACCAAACGAATAATAATAATAATAATAATAATAATAATAATAATAATAATAATAATAATAATAATAATAATAATAATGTGGTCATAATAGGCCTTTAAAAATGATTTATGGTCTGAATCGACATACCAAAATAAATAAGTCATAATCAATGAAATTAGATTTGGTCATGATGAACAGGTCACAATTGACAGGTCACAATCAATAAAATTATATTTGGCCACAATCGATAATCCACAATCAATAAAATTAGATTTGGCCACAATCCATAGGCCATAATTGACAAGAAAAATATTTAAAGTGCAAATAATGTCGCCTAACTCTTTAAGAATGAGATGACTCGAATTCTGGAAGAGTTGTAAAATTTAAACTTGGCTTATGAACATAATAAAATTTTCAACTATCAATATGATATCTAGACTCATAAGGTCAAATGGGAAAACAATATAAGCCTATAATTGGCCATTTGGATTGATCGACAATGGCCTAATTTTGAAGATTTGAAACCCACAAAAAGAAAAAATTCCAACGGTGGAAGTTTTATTATATCTCTAAACATATTTTCCAAATAGTATTGGTTCATTAACCATTTTATTAAAACCAAGTTTTGGTGTGATCCACATATCCAAAAAAGATTTTGAATAACAAAAGCCATAGACGACCTTAAAAACTCATACATGTAGACATCTTGAACAATGTCAAAATTTCAAATTCATAAACATATGGTTGTTCATCATTTTTAGCCATATTTGGGTTAAGATCACACTTCTTTCTTTCACACACTAATGGGTTCGAAACATTTTTTGAAAATCTAGAAAATATTTTTCCTTTGTGAAATTGCCCTATGCCATGGAATTTTTATTCTCGTGGCCTTTTTTGTTTTCACCCATAATAGCTGATGAATTAACTTTTTCATCATTCACAACTTTTAAACGCGTAGTGTGATGACCGGGTATATGAAACCGCCTCGTTCCTCTTTAAGTTATGTTGGGTTCGTTGTTTTTGAAAACTCTTTCTCAAAATCTCGTTCTTATTTGTTTCTATCTCGAGTTTCGCTTGTTTCGGATGGTGCGAGGTTGAAACTGGAGTGTCATGACCTAAACCCGCCCCTATAGATTAAGGTCATAACCGGCCAATGATTAGGGGATTACCTACGGCCTCAAACCTGATCAAACATATTTTCAATAGAACAAGGAGCCAAAACGGAAGCAGACTTAAAAAAATTTGTCCAACGAGCTACGCTTACATGGTAAAGCAAAACACTCCATAATAACTCACACATGTAGACAAAAATAACATCTTAAATGTCCAGGACCTTTCAAACATATAGTCAGCCTAACAAAAAGCTTATGTACATGATGATCCAACATTTACACCAAAAAAATAAAAGGGAAATTAAAGTAAAAGAAACAAAACAAAGTCTCATGCGTTAGACGTTCGGGCTGACTCCACAAAAACTTGACTCCTCTTATGTCTGTCACTGGGGCTGGGTTTGGACATCCCTTTTCTCACCTACACACACATAAATGAGAGTGAGTGATAGCCCAGTGAATAATATCAAAATAAAGGAGCACATGAATGAAATTGTAGAAGTCATATCATACAGCCTTAGGCCCATTCATGATTCGGTCTAATTCTTCAAACGCCCTCAGGCCCAAACATATCAAACGGCCTCGAGCCCAGTGCATTCTTGTCAAACGGCCTTGGGCCCAATTTGTTCGTGCCAAACGGCCTTCGGCCCATTCATTCATATCGAACGGCCTCTAACCCATTCATTCATATCAAACGGCCTCTGGCCCATTCATTCATATCAAACGGCCTTTGGCCCATTCATTCATACCAAACGGCCTTTGGCCTAATCATTCATATCAAGCGGCCTAAGGCCCAATTCGTTTATGTCAGACGACCATTGACCCAATTATTCTTTTCCATATTCGTATCCATGTGTGTGTCATAGTCATGACTATAATCACATTTGTATTCAATAGGTCTTGTGTAAAAGACTGTCATTCAAACTATTCATCCATAATTCAAATTACAGACCCATAAGGCTCACATAAAAGTAACATTAAGGAAAATAACTGTCACGACACCCGCCCCTATGGGTTAAGGCCATAACCGGCCAGTAATCACGAGATTACCTATGGCCTCAAACCAAATAAGACAAAACTCATCAGAGTAAAGGGGCCGAACGGAAGCAAATTTAAAACCTTGTCCATAGAGCCGTGCTTATATGCACATCATAACATTTCACATTTACATATGTTAATAACTCACAACAGAAAGTATAGTAGCATAAGGTTCTATACAGACAGGATCATTCAAATCTAAGTCATCCAAACAAAACTATACACAGACGTGTACCAAAGTCCTCGCCAACATGACGAAATACACAGAATGGCAAAAAGGCGAAGACATGTCTCGTGCGTGAGACGCAAGGGCTGACTCTTCAAAATTTTGGTTGTTCTATATAGACTTCACTGAGGCTGGGTCTGGACCTCTCTAGGCTTACCTACAAACACATGAATAAGCGTGAGCGAAAGCCCAGTGAATAATATCAAATAAAGAATATACATTGGAACAATATACCCTAAACGGCCTTGGGCCCAGTTTATATTTTTAACTAATACACACATACATAGACATATGTAAGTTAAGTAACTGCGGTTCCAAACGCATCATACGGCCTCGGGCCCAATTCATTCGTATCATTCAGGTCAAACTGGCCTTTGGCCCATTCATACTTTCATGTCAAACTGTTATTCGTGTCAAACTATCATTCGTGTCAAATTGTTATTCGTATCAAACTATCATTCATGTCAAACTGTTATTCGTGTCAAACTGGCTTTTGGCCCATTCATTTATTCATGTCAAAATGGCCTCTGGCCCATTCATTCATTCTTGTCAAAACGGCCTCTGGCCCATTCATTCATTCTTGTCAAAACGGCCTTTCGCCAATTCATTCATTCTCGTCAAAACGGCCTCTGGCCCATTCATTCAT
This sequence comes from Camellia sinensis, assembly GCF_055761805.1. Classification (NCBI taxonomy): domain Eukaryota; kingdom Viridiplantae; phylum Streptophyta; class Magnoliopsida; order Ericales; family Theaceae; genus Camellia; species Camellia sinensis. Next base: position 41,003,031 of record NC_138969.1, on the reverse strand, counting down.
TCTTGTCAAAACGGCCTCTGGCCCATTCATTCATTCTTGTCGAAACGGCCTCTGGCCCATTCTTTTAGTATAGCAAATATTGTCCACCAATCGAATCAACGAATCTTATAAAACTTACATGGGCGTAAGCAATTGGACAATAACATATTTCAGATATCTTTGTTAAGATATTACTCGCAGTGATCGGCTGATTGATTTGCCCTGGAGCTTGACCCTACACATCACATAACACATATGGGTCACAACCGATTCAATCCGTTCTTAATTCACATATTCCTCTTTAGGCTTAATTCTTATTCTTCTAACTCATTTACAATGCTCAATGTACGCCTAAGAGTACTCAAAAGTGAAAGAGAACAGAAAACGAAACACAGAATGCCTTTTCAAAATTTCAAAAAACAGGGTCCTCGCTCGAGCGTGGACTTCCCTGCTCGAGCGGACCCATGAGGCTGGCAAAAGTACTGGCTATGTCAAATTTACGCTCGAGCGTGAAGTCGGGCGCTCGAGCTGAAGGCCTCATTACATGGCTCCCCGCTTGAGCGTTTACTTCCACGCTCGAGCGGACATCATGTCTGCAGAAAATACTGGGAGCTCATATTTTACGCTCGGGCGGCGGTTCCCCCGCACGAGCGGACATCAAAAATTCTGGGTTTTCCAGAACATGTTCTTGAGCTTCAACTCGATATTCAAAGGCTCTAAACACATGATTTAGGCTCAAACTCCACATATACATGTATCAACATGGTACAAGCACCAAATTACAACATTATGAAGCTCAGTTTCACAAATTGATCATATGCATGTCCCAATTTACATCAAACTCAACTCCAACATAACAAACTCATACATTCAAACTCATACCAATTTCATAACCTCTTCAATCATGCATGCATGTGAATTTCGACTTCATTTCTGTTACAAGTGGTACAAATGATGCTCCAAATCATGGAGCTACACAAAACTACTCATACATGTAAGATATGGTGCTCTATCCTTTATTTTTTTAACATGCTACATGCTAGAACACCCAAAATTGTAACAATTATACACATGCATGTTCATTCTAACTTCAAGTTCATTTCAATTCTTGCTCTTGCTTACCCAACTAGCTTGAATACACAATTTACAACTTATACTCATAAGTTTATGCTCAAATGCTCACCTAGAGGTTCCATCTTCCAAATAGGAGCAAGATCTTGAGCCTAGCCCTTCAAAGCTTGAGCTCCTCAGCAAAATCTTCAAAATTGAACCCTCTCTCTCTAAATCCAGTTCTCTCTCTCTAGAGAGGAATTTCGGATGATGAGCTCAAAAAGGAACAAAGTGAGGGTGTATAATGGCCTCTAAAAGCCCCTTCTCAAATACATTATTCTAATGTAAAATAATTGAGCACTAACCCATTAATTTAATCTAATTAATTTGATCCAAATCAATTTTCAATTAAATTTCACTGTAGGCTCTAAAAATTATGCTAATCACAATGGCGTAATCAATTTTGAGTTCTGTGGCCGATAAGGCCCCCAATTTAAATTTCAAAGCAGATAATCAAACAGATATTCCTACGGTGAACAGATAGAAACTCAAAACCACATATCTTCACATAAGTGGCACACACACAATCATATCAAACACATAATCATATTCATAATAAGGGCCAATTAGCTAAATACGGAATAGGGTTATCACAGTCTTCCCCCCTTTAGGAAGTTTGGTCCTCCAAACTTATTTTATCTCTAGTTGAAAGCAACTCGGGAGACTTTCTTATTCAATGGTTCCAATCCTTTTTGATAGTTATCTACTTAGTCTTGAAATCAGGCAACCCTCTGTTTTCAATCAGTCAGAGACTTACCTTTCCCGCCATACAAGGCTTGTATGGTGCTATACCGAAACTAGAGTGTGAGCCGTTGTTGTAAGCAAAGTCTGCCAATGATGGATAGATTTTTCCAACTTCCCTGAAAAATCTAAGGCATGTATTTAGAGCATTCCTCTCAAAATCTAAAAGTTCCTTCTGATTATACATCAATTAGCTGATGGAAGGTAGCGCTGACTCACAATCCAGTTCCCATCACCTCTTGAGGGCTTGTCAGAATTCAAACACATTTTAGGATCCCTGTCCAAAATAATAGATACTAGGATCCCATGCAAACGAGCAATCTTGTCGATGTAAACAGCTGCTAGTCTATTAGCATCATACGAAAATTTCACAGGGAGGAAATGAGCAAACTTAGTAATCCTATATATAATAACCCAAACGAGACTTATACCCTGGGTGTCCAAGGCAGCCCCACAATGAAATTCGTAGTCACATATTTCCATTTCCATTTCGAAATGGAGAGAAGTCGAAGTAGTCCCGTCTATATCTGATGTTCAACTTCGACTTGTTGACACCGAAAACATTTGGACACAAATTCAACGATTTCCTCGTCACTGAAGTTCAATTCATTCTCCAATAATCCCACAATGCACAATCTAATTCGGTATTTAGTTCAGTGACTCATCACAGTTTTCCAAGGTCAATCAAAAGTCTTCAGGAATATAAAGTGGATCCAGATACTGATTCCCGAATCAACAAAGGTAGCATTGAAGCAATTACCCATACAATGCACACAGTCCGCCTATCCCCATAATACTGATTGTAAAGTACAATAACATCGAAGCAGTCAATTTCTAACACAATACCCGTGTTCTCAATTCATTCAACGGTTTACTATTTATAATTCAATTCAACATTCAATCCTCTGTTCCATCGAGTCTTTCCACATTATCAGATAGTCGTCAAAAGCATAAGGTAATTCATATATAAACCCCCGTGATGTCAAAGACAATATCAAAGGAGTCAATCACACGTTAAGCACAATTTACACATCCTCAGAGCCCCAATTGCAAAATATAATGGCACTGAGCAGTTATTTACACAAGGCGTACTGAATTCACACACTTTCGGATAATCAGGGTTTTTTAAAGCTTCTTCGATGCTAATAACATCTATATAATACCAAAGGATGACATTCCGGACAAAATAAAGGAATAATCATCTCGGAATCAAAGCACACCCGTTCACGATCGTCGGTGGCCGACGTGAGATCGACTAGACAAACCCACCCATACAAGACCGCCGATGGCAAAAGAGACATCTCAATAAAGGTGCTACATAGGCTTAACGTTCCCTAGCACGAAAGGACGTCTCAAGAATGTCATCAAAACAAACACAATGCCACTCACCATAACCTGATTTTCCCAAAATCCGATAACACTAAAGCGGACATATGAAACATATTCTGACGAGTCGAGGATAAGTATTCAGTACTGTATACAATCAAATCGATCTGTTATCATCGGTTCCCATAGCGCCAAACAAACAAGAATGTGACAATACACAAGCATTGTTCTTTAAGACACCCAATCACTGGATTTGCACAATTCAGTTCATTTCTAACACATGCGTCCTCAATGGTTGAAGGTTGGTTCTTAATGGTGTTCATGGTTAGATCAATCTGTTGGTAGCCCACAGAAGGTCCTTCAAATAAGTCAAGTATTCCAAACGGATTCAAGTTTTGGGTCTATCAGTTTTCCTACCAAGATTAATCTGGCTATTTATTTACAAGCAATTCTTAACCCCTTTCAACAAAATCAGATTAGATAGAGGGTCTTATTAAATCAACCCAAGCAAAGGTCTTGTCAGATTAAATCAACAAAGGTCCCATCAAATCATATCCAATGAGGGTTCTATCAGGGCAAATCAGACAAAAGTTCTATCAGATTGAATCAGATAAAAGCTTTCTCAAATAGGAAACATTTGGTTCTGTAAGGCATACTTCGTTTGCTTAGGTGCATGGTTGATAGTTTCACAACTGTCCTAAGTTCATCAGTTCTCAAAGTTAAATCGGAGTCATTCATCACGACTGTTTATACCAAAATATCTCAGGTCATGTACAATATGGCATTGTTCACATAAGTTCAGGTGTAGTTGAATATGCATACAGTTGTTCATATCAAGAGGCATGTATCAGAATTAATACAACAGTTCCCAAATAAGTCTTATATGCAAGCACATAGTGCACAGTAACACATTAAACAAAGTTCCTCGGTTGCACATAAGATAGGGTCTGTTACGTAAAAGTTTCAAATTAGTCACGAATCATAGGTTTACGAGTTAAGCCCAATATAGTCACATAGTTCAGTCAATTTTCTACCAATCCAAATACATGATCTCGCAATTTATAGAGTTCGTTATTTGGGGTGCTCAACCCAGTCACACAATCACAGAGTCATAATTCCAGTGGTTTAGTCATTGAAGACAGTAATATAACAAATCACCCTGAGCATAGGTTTAGATGTACATGTACATGTGCATGTGCAGAGTTAATCGATATCCCAATACATATTTCACAAATTTCCCAAATGGAGCATATACATTCAATGAATACGGTCTCGACCTTGTGGGTCTAACCAATCTGGATACACATGCAGCAGATATGAAAGAAGATGCCGATCCGAATCAAATAATATCCCAAGCGAAGATGTACACATGTACTAATTCAGAATCAATCAATACATAAGCATTCGTTTATAAATAGTATAGATACCTGGGATAACGTTCGCAGTATTTTGAGCGCTTTCTGGGATGAGTGTGATTACTCTATCCTGATTAGCAATTCCTACCATTGGTACGAATCTAGCTAAGGCAGAAGATTTATTCACGTTCCGTTCAGTTCGGGGACAGTTCCTTACCATATGGTCCATTTTACCACACCTATAACAAGCCCTAGAAATTCGATAGCAAACTCCTCGGTGTTTCTTACACTGGTGGTGGCAAAGGTTCTTGCCATAGTGGCAACTGACGTTGTTGTCTTAAAATCTCTGCCATTTCTTGTACTATTCTTTGCAGTGTATCAAGTCGGGCTGTGGAAGAGTCTGCCAACTCGTATGCCCTTACTTTATCCATGTTCTACACAAATTCTTTTTAAGCCTTGCCAAATACCGGGATGCCCAATACAAAAATAAACACAGATACACATGCGTATATTCGCACATAGGCACATCGTTACATTCCCATTTTATGTATCGTCAAGGCACAATTAATCACATACGTAACAGATGATTGCATATTTATCAGATATCGCATGCTGAACATTTACTAAGTAGTTATATATACTCAAATCATGTTCATATTTCACATAGACACCCATTTGCAGAATCGAATGCACATAAGCAACTTTTCATGACTCATATGTTCATGTATGTGCATTATATCAAAACAAACTTGTTGTACACATTAGTGTAACAATTCATATCTCATATAATCACATGTTCTCACCATCTGATTAAACTTGCATTATACTTTATACAAAAGATTCACAGGTATGCATATACTAAAGAGCGTACGTATTCAAATAATTTGCAATGCAAGCGAATTACAAACTTATAATACATAATCGTTCACATTAAACATTTAAGCGTATTCTTGATGCTTTCAGATTCATACTTATCACTTGAATGCATCCTAGATCTTCTCTAGACGCTTTTTACTCTTTTGGACAAGTGTGTGAGTTATTAACCTGGCTCTGATACCATTCTGTCACGACCCAAACCCGCCCCTATGGGTTAAGGCCATAACCGGCCAGTAATCACGAGATTACCTACGGCCTCAAACCAAATAAGACAAAACTCATCAGAGTAAAGGGGCCGAACGGAAGCAAATTTAAAACCTTGTCCATAGAGCCGTGCTTATATGCACATCATAACATTTCACATTTACATATGTTAATAACTCACAATAGAAAGTATAGTAGCATAAGATTCTATACAGGCAGGATCATTCAAATCTAAGTCAGCTAAACAAAACTATACACAGACGTGTACCAAAGTCCTCGCCAACATGACGAAATACACAGAATGGCAAAAGGGCGAAGACGTGTCTCGTGCGTGAGATGCAAGGGCTGACTTTTCAAAACTTTGGTTGTTCCATACAGACTTCACTGAGGCTGGGTCTGGACCTCTCTAGGCTCACCTACAAACACATGAATGAGCGTGAGCGAAAGCCCAGTGAATAATATCAAATAAAGAATATACATTGGAACAATATACCCCAAACGGCCTTGGGCCCAGTTTATATTTCTAACTAATACACACATACATAGACATATGTAAGTTAAGTAACTGCGGTTCCAAACGCATCATACGGCCTCGGGCCCAATTCATTTGTATCATTCAGGTCAAACTGGCCTTTGGCCCATTCATACTTTCATGTCAAACTGTTATTCGTGTCAAACTATCATTCGTGTCAAACTGTTATTCGTATCAAACTATCATTTGTGTCAAACTGTTATTCGTGTCAAACTGGCCTTTGGCCCATTCATTTATTCATGTCGAAACGGCCTCTGGCCCATTCATTCATGTCAAAACGGCCTCTGGCCCATTCATTCATTCTTGTCAAAACGGCCCCTGGCCCATTCATTCATTTTTGTCAAAACGGCCTCTGGCCCATTCATTCATTTTTGTCAAAACGGCCTCAGGCCTATTCATTCATTCTTGTCAAAACGGCCTCAGGCCTATTCATTCATTCTTGTCAAAACGGCCTCTGGCCCATTCATTCATTCTTGTCGAAACGGCCTCTGGCCCATTCATTTGGTACACCAAACATTGTCCACCAATCGAATCAACGAATCTTATAAAACTTACATGGGCATAAGCAATTGGACAATAACATATTTCAGATATCTTTGTTAAGATATTACTCACAGTGATCGGCTGATTGATTTGCCCTAGAGCTTGACCCTACACATCACATAACACATCTGGGTCACAACCGATTCAATCCGTTCTTAATTCACATATTCCTCTTTAGGCTTAATTCTTATTCTTCTAACTCATTTACAATGCTCAATGTATGCCTAAGAGTACTCAGAAGTGAAAGAGAACAGAAAACGAAACATAGAATGCCTTTTCAAAATTTCAGAAAACAGGGTCCCCGCTCGAGCGTGGACTTCCCTGCTCGAGCGGACCCATGAGGCCTGCAAAAGTACTGGCTATGTCAAATTTACGCTCGAGCGTGAAGTCGGGCGCTCGAGCTGAAGGCCTTACTACATGGCTCCCCGCTCGAGCGTTAACTTCCACGCTCGAGCGGACATCATGTTTGCAGAAAATACTGGGAGCTCATATTTTACGCTCGAGCGGCGGTTCCCCCGCTTGAGCGGACATAAAAAATTCTGGGTTTTCCAAAACATGTTCTTGAGCTTCAACTCGACATTCAAAGGCTCTAAACACATGATTTAGGCTCAAACTCCACATATACATGTATCAACATGGTACAAGCACCAAATTACAACATTATGAAGCTCAGTTTCACAAATTGATCATATGCATGTCCCAATTTACAACAAATTCAACTCCAACATAACAAACTCTTACATTCAAACTCATACCAATTTCATAACCTCTTCAATCATGCATACATGTGAATTTCAACTTCATTTCTATTACAAGTGGTACAAATGATGCTCCAAATCATGGAGCTACACAAAACTACTCATACATGTAAGATATGGTGCTCTATCCTTTATTTTTTTAACATGCTACATGCTAGAACACCCAAAATTGTAACAATTATACACATGCATGTTCATTCTAACTTCAAGTTCATTTCAATTCTTGCTCTTGTTTACCTAACTAGCTTGAATACACAATTTACAACTTATACTCATAAGTTTATGCTCAAATGCTCACCTAGAGGTTGCATCTTCGAAATAGGAGCAAGTTCTTGAGCCTAGCCCTTCAAAGCTTGAGCTCCTCAGCAAAATCTTCAAAATTGAACCCTCTCTCTCTCTAAATCCGGTTCTCTCTCTCTCTAGAGAGGAATTTCGGATGATGAGCTCAAAAAGGAACAAAGTGAGGGTGTATAATGGCCTCTAAAAGCCCCCTCTCAAATACATTATTCTAATGTAAAATAATTAAGCACTAACCCATTAATTTAATCTAGTTAATTTGATCCAAATCAATTTTCAATTAAATTTCACCGTAGGCTCTAAAAATTATGCCAATCACAATGGCGTAATCAATTTCGAGTTCTGTGGCCGATAAGGCCCCCAATTTAATTTTCAAAGCAGATAATCAAACAGATATTTCTACAGTGAACAGATAGAAACTCAAAACCACATATCTTCACATAAGTGGCATACACACACACAATCATATCAAACACATAATCATATTCACAATAAGGACCAATTAACTAAATACGGAACAGAGTTATGACAATAACGTACTTGAACATATTTTTATTAAGATATTACTCACAGTGATCTGCCAGATGATTTGCTCTTGTGCTTGACCCTACACATTACATAAACATAATGGGTCACAAGCGATTTAATCCGTTCTTAATTCATATATCCTTCTTAGGATTCTTCCTTATCTTTTTAACTTATTTATAATGTTCAATGCATGCCTAAGAGTACTTAGAAATGAAAGAGAACGGAAAACAAATCATAAAACACATTTTTAAAATTTCTAAAACACGCAGCTTTCGCCGCTCGAGCGGACCCCTTTGGTCTGCAAAAGTACTAGTTACCTAAGTTTTTGCACCCGAGCGTGACTTCGGAGGCTCGAGTTAAGAGTCAAACATGTGACTGGGCGCTCGAGCGTAACTCTTTCCGCTTGAGCGAACATCAATGTCTGCAAAAGTTCTGGGAGCTAGTATTTCACGCTCGAGCAGACATGTTGAATTTTTGAATTTCCAGAATTGCATTTGAAGCTTAAACTTAGTATTCAAAGGCCAAAAGCTCATGTTTTCAGTACAAAAACAGGGAAGGTCAATGCATGGCATGAGAATATAAATTATTTGAGACCAATTGACCAAAACCATGATCTAATTCTCAAATCATTTAACATTTTTCTTGGTATGGTTAAAGCTCATGCGTTTAAACTTCATACAAACTTCCTATCTTCATGAATCATTTATGCATGTCAATTATTGACTCCAATCCCTCTTCAAATAGCACAAATGATGCTCGAAATTATGGAGTTCATTAAAATTATGCAAGCATGTATGATTTGTTGTCATATTCTTCATGTTTCAATAATCAACTTCTAATTACAACATAAATCCTTAGAATTGAGTTTCATATCATGGTAATTCTCACATGCATGTAGTAAGGGACTCTCAAATTAACATGAACTGCATGTTTCATGCTCAAATATGCAAATTCATGGAAATTTCTTACATGCATGTGTACATTGACTTCAAATTCATCAAATTCAACTTAATTCTTGTTCTTGGTCACAAAATAAGATAGAATTCATGCAAGGATAAACTTAAACTCATGAAATTGAGTTCATTTACTTACCTAGGAGTCCAAATCTTCCAAATTCTAGCTAGCTCTTAGAAGTAACCTCCTCAATTTCAAGCTCTTAGTTCAAATCCCCAATTTTGTGCTCCATCTCTCTTTACAATCGGCTCACTCTCTCTCTAGAGTGTTTATTTCAGATTTTTGAGCTCCAAGCAAGATGAATGTAAGTGTAATTAGGCCCTTATATAGGCTTGCCTAATCACATTTGATTAGGGCTAAGTAATGGTGCTTAATTCAATCAATTTAACTAATTAATTCGTTTCGAATCGGTTTTCAATTAAATTTCACCATAGGCTCTAAAAATTACGCTAATCATAATGGTGTAGTCAATTTCGGTTTCTGTGGCCGATAAGGCCTTCAATATTCAGTTCACAACAGTAAGTTGAACAGATATTTCTACGGTGAATAGATATAAGGCCAAATCCACATATAATCATGCAATTAATACCCAAATTCAAATTAATCACATAATCATAACATAATCACGATTAATTAACTTAACACAAGACAGGGTCATCACAATCTTCCTTCATTTAGGAAGTTTGGTCCTCTAAACTTATTTTACCTCCGTTCGGAAACAAGTGTGGGTAGCGTAGTCGCATCTCATCCTCTTTTCCCATGTAGCGTTCGTCCCTTAGTGTTCTTTCCACTCTACATTTACCATTGGGATAGACTTATTTCTCAACTGTTTCACTTACCGGTCAATGATTCGTTTTGGCCATTCTTCGTATTCCATATTTTCATCGCGAGCTATCCGATGGTAATCAATCACATGAACGGATCTCGAAGATAACCTATCAACATCGATACATGAAACACATTATGCATTTGTTCGAATCCCGGTGTAGACCCGACTTCCTTCGCGAGCCCCCCTTTCGGAGGAGGCGCGGATTGGTCTTTACTACAGCTTGGACTCCTGTCACAATTCTGAATCTAATCTCACAAAGTGCAATGTGAGACTGATAAATACCAAAGAGTCCAAATCTGGCAATTGGTTTTGGAAAATCGATTTTGAATCAAAAGCACCAAACATGGACTGCTTTGCCAGATTACAGAGTCGCCACCTAAATATTTTATTTTTGGAAAATTTAGGAAACCCCGACTCATGCCTAAGGCCACGTGTTCGTCATCACCAAAGTTGCCTCGGCTCAGGAACTTGGGTACGAGAGGGGAAGGTCCTGAAATGAGCACCTCCGCTCGCCCGATGAAAGATCGACCTCTACTAAGCATGATATGTTGTTTTATAAACACATGTGTTCTTATTTTGATTATTAATCTAACTTTACTATGTGATGAGTACAACATACAAGTATGGACTAAATCACAAGAATTGGAACAAATCAACTCATGTTTGTTTTCGAAAATGGTTTGAAAATGCCACCCTCAAGTGGGCTAAAGCGTGGATTTGCCACTCTCAAGTGGGCTTAAAACATGATTTGCCACTTCACAAAGTGGGCTTTAAACTCACAATCATTGAGTTGTTCCAATTCAGGCAATCAAGCCTTCATCCACAGGCATTCATGCAGTTTATCAATTAAGCAAATAGCCTCATGGAAAGCATACTATCATGGCAACACTCACACTCATGCAAGGATGCTAAAGTGTAAACACTTACAGTGCACTCCAAGCCAAAATAGAAAACTAGTTAGAAATCATGCATGATCCTAACTATGTTAAGATGCCTAATGCAACACATGTAAAAATGCAACTAAATAGGCTCGGCTATCTAAGATGGCATATGACTGCAACACTTGATAACATGCTTTGAAACACGTATTCAAGTAGGTATTGAAATACAATGCAGTTTGTATGATGTGCCAAGCCTGGTGCATGAAAAACAAATGAATGATGCAAACATGCAAAGCATAAGGTATGCTAATCGAAACATGATCCCTAATCTAACCATCAAAAGCGGTTAAATAAAAGGGAGAAAGAAGTGGGGTTAGAAGACATGCACACACACGCACCCTTATTACAACATTGTGCCCTCTCGAAGGAGGGTCTGAATAAATAATCTAAGCTAAGCTAAGCTAATTAATCTAATTAAATTAATTAGACTAATTATTACAAAACAATCGAATAACTAGTAAACTACTAATTAACAAATTACAAAACCATGCTAACTAACAAGTAAAGCATTCGGCTACAAATTACACTGCCTCAGCTCTAGTTCGGATAATGGAGGATGCATGCACTCAGTTGCCGCCCCGAAACGTCTTCTGGTTTGGTGTCTCCAAGAAATTTCTGCTGAACCTTACCAAAACATTGCTAAAGACTGCACCAGTGGCCTGTCGGCCATGAGGAGCTGCTGCTGGCCATCTGCCAGCCAAGGATGTGTACTGCCGGCCAATGATGAAGCAGTGCCGGCCACTAGTGTGGCACTGCAGGCCACTGGTGTGCTGCAATACCAAACTGCAACAGAGCACAAAATAGAGGAAAATGAAGGGTCTCCCAAGGGTATGTTTGTACCATGCCCCTCCTTATCATCTTAAAACATCAAAGGAGTTGCACCATTGCATCCAGAACCATCAATCAAGCATTTTGAATACATGATGGCCAAAGATCCAACTTGTACACATTCAATAAATGCAAGACAAACAAGACTCTAGGACCATTACCTTATCATGGATAATCAAAGGCAATGGAGACAAAGGAGATTGGCTCATTTTCATCACTTGAAATATGATATGAACCAATCTTCCTTGTATTCAATATAACATCCGATTGAACACAATGCAATGTATACATAACATGTTTATCTTGGCATATTTTACTTGATTCAATTCTTGTTTACACATTTTAGCCTACCAAGCCATTCATTAATTGATTTGTCTAATGTGAAAGTCCTCTAATGAGAGAGAGGTCAATCAAAAGATGACTTAAGACATGAGAGAAACCATGCCTTTGACTAGGAGAAACCCTCAAAAGAGGGTTAAAGCCATTTAAGCATAAGCCTCAATCTCATAGCTTAAGCACAACTTTAAGACTAACCATCCCCCAATGTAACGACCCCAAATTGCGTATAAGGAATTATCTTTATTTACCTATGGGTTAATGTGCTTTAATGTGATTATATCTTTTGAATTGAAGCATTATCTATTGAGTTACAACTTTAAAATTGAAATTGCCGACCTTTTTGGGTTCAGAAAGCAAAATTGAGTACTTGTATATGTTAATGGGAATTTTTAGAGCTATTTGGGAAAATTAATTGGAAATTTATTTCGTCTGATTCGTTAAGGTGTGTTTGGCTAATTAATTTTGCACTGTAAATTGAAGGCCTTAGAGGCTTCAAAAACCAAAACAGAGTACATATTTATGATCAGCACAATTTTTAGAGTCATTTAGGAAGTTTAATTGAAATTCGATTTTGTACGATTCGTAAGGGCGCGTTTGGCCCTCCCTACTTGTGGAAAGCTTGTATATATATATATGTCATATGAGTTGTTGAACTCATCAAGTGGAGTCCAAAAATATCTAAGGGAGGGGGAAGAGAACTGTGAGAGAGAGAGAAGGGAGACAAAGCTTCTCTAAGAGAGAGCCCACCATTCATGAGGGTTTGAAGCTAAATGGAAGAGATTAAAGAGAAAGGAAGAAGATTATCCATGGAAGCTTGGGAAATTGAAGAGAGCTAAGAGAAAGACAAAGATTGGAAAAAGGTATGGAAGTCTACCTTGAATTCTTATGTTTAATGCATTAATTTCATGAAGTTATAGTGATATTGGAAGATTTGAAACCCATTTGAGTTAGGGTTCTAAGTATGTATTTAATTGAACTCAACTTAAGAAGTGAGACCTTGGGTTCTATGATTTTGGTTATGATTGGAACTTAACTTTATAAATACCATATGAATGAACCCTAGATTGTCCATAGAATAAGGTTATGTAAGGATCAAGTGTGTTGTGAGTTTTGTTTTGGGAACTTGCAAATTATGAATGACAAAGCATTGATCTTGAACTAGAGGCAAAGATGGTTTGTTTAAAACGGAATTACACTTGAATGATGATAGTTTATTATGTTGTGGGACAATTTTACATGTTTTTGGGTGATTTGAGTTGGAAACCAAGCTTGGAAATGGAAAGAGCAAGAGTTAGAGTAAACAACATTTTCGGATAGCAAAACTGACCCAGAGCCGCACGTGCGGCGGGTCTTTCCACACGTGCGGCAATCCATTTCCTGAATTTGCTAAAAAAGCACGTGGTCCCGCACGTGCGGCCCAATTCCCACACGTGCGGCCAAGTTTCCTGCACGTGCGGGACAGCCTTGTTCATCTAACTTCAAATAAGCATATCTCTTGCATCCGGACTCCATTTTAAGTGATTCTTGAGCCTAAATTCAAGCCCCAGAAGTCTAGTTTCCAATGGTGGTGGTCTCACTCCGAAATTATTAGTACACAAATAGATATACCGAAATTAGTGAAGATTGTTCACTTTCGGTCCAACCATTCCATGCCATTTTCTCACCTAACCCAATTCCCTTCCATTTCTTCCTATTTTCCTTGATATGAATTATGATTCATTGGAGACCTATGAGTTTAGAACCAACATAACTAATTGATCAAAGAGAATAAGTAAGGGATCGGTTATAATCTCATATTATGTTTTGTACATTGTGTTTGTAGGCCAAGACGAGGACATCGTCCCATTGCTACTGGAAGCCCATCACTGTGAGTAATAGTAGTGTAACGATGTGTTTTATTTACTTCTTGTGGTCATGATTTATATATTGTGGCTTGTGAATAGCATATACTATTGATATTGTGCTTTGATTGAATTAACAGACATGATTGAATGATGGCATCGATGTGGACCTAGGGTCGTTCTGTTCTTATTAATAAAAGTGGGCCTGAGGCCGTTTTGTATTACATGTAGGTGTGAATTGTTTATGACTCATGGCCCTAAGGCCGAGGGAGATGGAGAGATGCTGATGTTCCATTTACCCTATAATGATATGAATCATATATGATTAATGGCTCTAACACTAAGGGAGTTGGAGACATGCCGATGTTCCATCTTCCCTACATTGCTCTAGACAGCAGTCATTATGTGGGTCTAAGGCCTTTTTGTATCGAACATGGGCTCGAGGCCGTTCTGTATTACATGTGGGCCTAAGGCCGTTTCGTATCGAACATGGGCCTGAGGCCGTTTTGTATTACATATGGGCCTGAGGCCGTTTTGAAATATGGTAATGGATAAGACCTGTGGGTGGTTTGATTGTGTATATTTATATTCTCCAAGGCTATGCTTATTAACCTAACCTCCTTACATTGCTATTATTCACTGAGCCTTACTCACTCCGTTATTATGTATATTTATGTAGGTGAGCCATCGGGGACCAACACTAGAATTGTATCGAGGTCCATCTCTTTGTCAAGTCGCCGGGTTACGCTTCCGCGTTGAGGCTTTAATTTTGTATTGGAGAATTATGTGGTTTAATGAGTCTTCTGTAAGTGTGTGTGAGATCTATATAAATTCTGTGATTGTATATGTAAATATGGAAGTGTATTTAAATGCTTAAATTTATTTATTTCATCATGTATGCACAAGCTTAATGGACGTTATCTTTATATTGATATTTGCTTCCGCTTAAGGCCCCGTATTTGAATAAGTATTCGTAAAATTTTGTTTTGAGGCCTATGTACAGGCCGGTCATGGACCAAACTTTTAGGGGCGGGTTTGGGTCGTGACACCCAAAACAAATCAAAAGTGAAGAAATGAGGGAGGTGGCAGAATTTCAGTGCTGAGATGACATGAAACACAAGACTCTAACATGCAAACAACTCGTGTACAACATGTTAGGAGACTTAAGCATTAAAACTAGTGAAGAGCTTTACACTAGAACCACGCAATACAATGCTCAAATGATCAAACCAGCTATGGACAGACCTCAAACATGCCAAAATAGTGGCCAAAATGTACTGAGATGGTAGCATGAAAAGCAAGAAAATGATGATCATGCATTGGCTCACAAACAAGGCATAAGGCACAACTCTCAAAAGTGATGAAAGAGTGAAATATGTGAGAGTGTGACTAAGCTACAAGCACTGAAATCATGTATGAAATGATGCCAAAACATGCAAACAACTCAAGCATAGCATGTTAAAGACCTTGAAACTCCAAGCTAGTTAAGGCCATTTACACTATAGCTATACAAAGCAAGCCTCATAGGATCAAGACCACTCAAAACAGAGTTAAAGAATGCTAAATCAGAGCCAAAAACATGCTAGAGTTGAGCTAACACAAGATAGAATGATAAACTAAATCATCAAGTGTGTTAGGCTAGTGAGCAAGATTACACTACAAGTGCAAAATGCAAGCAACAAGTGACCCAACCAGCCAAAAACAGAGTTCAAACATGTTAAAATAAGGTCAAAAACATGCTGAGATCAAGCCATGAGATAGTAGAAAAACATGCTCAACTACTAAGCCATCAATACATGCAAACAAGATATGAGGAGGGGGGACCACCCCCTCCTGTTTTGAACCTCCAAACCAAGTTTCTACCACTGAAATTTCTCTGAGTTTCAGTGGTAGAAAGGGCAAACAAAGGGGGTTCCAAGAGCTTAGGAAGTTGGCTCAAAAGGCTTTACAAGCCAAAGAACCAAGGGAGGAAACCACCCCCTAACCACACAAGGCTTAAACCAACATTTTAATACCTTAAAAATAGAACTTTTTAGAGGCTAAAACCATCTTTAAAGTAGCATACAAAGGTGGCCAAGCAATGAATCAAAACAAAGCTTAAAAGGGTGAAATCCTTACCCTTGAAGCACAGCACAAAAACAGCAAGCTAACAGCCAAACTTCTGAGCCAAAACCACTCCAAAGAGCTCAAACAAGGCCTCTAAGAACCCCAACTCTAAGGTGAAGGTGTTGGGCTAAGGGTGCTAGTGCAAATATGTAGAGAAAGATCACTTTCAAGCACAAAATATATAGAGAGAGGATTCTAGAGAAAGAGAGAGAGAAATATAGCTTAGCTCAAACTTTGTAACCCTTTGCATGCATATAGATGAGCTCTATATATAGAAGATACAAAAGTGCCTTGAAGAGATCCATCCATCCACGTGCATGCAGATGAGCTAATCTATGCAAACAGCTGTCAAAATATCTGCAAAAAATATCTACTGAAGCATTTGTGGCCGGTCGGCCATCAGTGGTGGTCGGCAGTGGCCTCATTGATGGCCGACAGCCGTCAATGATGGCCGACAAGCCATCAAGGACATCACAAAGGAAAGACCAACACATGGACCAAAAATGAGACAGAATGGAAATAGGATTTGGAAGGATCAAACCTGGAGCATTCCGTCGCAAAAGTTAAGTACTCGACGAGCAATCAAACCTGTTGCTGGATGTACCTACAAGAACATTCAAGTCTTGAGGATGGTCAAAAATGGGGTGTCTACAGTTGCCCTTCTTTGACAAAACTCGAAAATCATAAAATGACGGGAGTGAATGTCAAAGCCCAGAGACGACCCATTTTTGACAAGGCCGAAGACTTAAACAAACATTCAATGCAACAAAATAGATGCGCCCACAAGCTGGGGCAAAATGCAAATGACATGCATGATGCAAGAGCATAACTTATGATTATGCAAAGAAAGCTGTAATGGAGCATTTATGCAAAATAAATACAACATTTTAAGCAAACCAACAAGTTATAGCATTCTCACACATTTCAATAGAAAGGACGTAAGAAAATTATGCAATCTTCACTGCGCCTCACGCAGGAAAGGCTAAAAGCGACTACTGGGAATACCCGAAGTTTCAAACGAAACACCTCGTAGCGTGTCACATGCGAGAGGGAAAGGTAACACCTCAGGAAGGAAAGGCTAAAAGCGACTACTGGGAATACCCGAAGTTTCAAACGAAACACCTCTTAGCGTGTCATATGTATGGTTTGTTATGATGTGCCATGTAAGCACAGCTCTATAGACAAAGTTTTAAATTGTGCTTCCGTTTGGCCCCTTTACTCTGATGAGTTAGGTCTGATTTGATTTGAGGCCATAGGTAATCTCAGGATTACTGGCCGGTTATGTCCTTAACCCATGGGGGCGGGTTCGGGTCATGACATAGATCTTTAAATATAAAGCTTGGGGCTTCATTTCCACACACCAAGACATCAGAAATTTCACCCTCTCTCTTTCTAGACCTTCCTTCTCTCTAGATCTGTGCTTTCTACGTGTTTTCCAACGCCCCACGCACATTTTCTTCGCTAAACCCCCTTAGTTTATTCCGTTTTAAACCGATTGAAATTTGATTTCGGTGTTTTTTCTTGGAGTTTCACCACTTGAGGCTTGTTTCCCTCGAGTTCTTCTTGGGTTTGGTGCCTTTTTCCTGGCTTTGACTTTTTCTTCCATTTTGTCTCTCTTAGGGTTGACTTTTGGCATCTTCCACCTATTTTCCTCATTTTTCTTCACTTTTCACAGATTTTTCCATCTTCTTTCCAAATGGCGGACGACATACCCCAAGACGGAGCTTCTCTAGAGATCCTACCCCAGTAGTCTCCAGAGATGGAGGCGGAGCCTGAGCCGGTGCTACTACCACCCAGGATTCGACCTTTTGATCTGACGACATATCATCCTCAGACGCATGTGCTACCACCCAAGAGCATCCAGGGTTTTAGAGGGTTTGTGCGAGGTGCACCAGAGGACCTCTTGCTTCGAGGAGGCAGTGAGTCCATAGTCTGAGTCCTCTAAGAGTGGAGACGACGGTGACTCTAGTTCTGAGAGTGGGGGTGCTGATGCCGAGGCAAGTTCAAAGACAGAGAGCGGAGATGGGGCCAGCTCAGACTCTGGTTCAGATTCAAACAGCGACACTGACGGAGACAGTGCCCCAGAGTCCCTTCCTCCGAGGAAAAAGACGAAGAGGGCATCACGAGCCTGAGGCAACTGGTGCTGACTTTCTTGTAGTTTTTTTTTTTTGCTTAGCTTCTTTTTGTTAGTAGCGTTAGCATATGTACAGCTTTAAACAGGTTTTATTTGCTTTAAAAACTTGTACTGCACTTTTGTAAAAGAAAACCATGATCAGAATGAAAGCTAGTTTTCATTTGAAAAAAGTGTTGTATTTTGCATCATGAGCACCGCATTGCATGAAAACGAGATTGAATTTGATAATGAAATTTGTACATGGTATTGGCACAGCTTTCTTATTCAGGCAATGAACCAACCAACACTTGAAATTCTAAACACAACATATAACTCGATAAACAAGACAAAATAAATCAAATACAACTCAACAAACTTGCTAAAACTAAAATGACTCCAAAAAAGACCTTAAAATGCATAAAGAATAGAACCAAAACACATGCTTTCAGCATTCTCAGCACACAAGTGGACGATAAGCTTGTCAAAAGGGTTGTCGGCCATGCATGGAGGCTGTCGGCCACAAGTGGTGGCCGGTCGGCTACCAAAGTGGCATGTCGGCCACCACTAGTGGCCGGTCGGCCTTCAATGCGAGGAACCTCCACATTGTTACCACCTGGCTTCCACTCACTACCTTATCTTCTACAACAGGTTGAGCTTCGTAGTTTCTTCATTTTAGCTGCAAATTCTTCAAAAAATGGAGCCATTCTTCGCCAAAAAACTTTCGAATTGGATTGTAACTTTAGATGGCTCGGAAAAGCTAAATTTCCGAGGGTTCGGCATAAATGTACTATTCCCGCTGAGTCATACTCCACCGTGTTTTCCATTCCTACATGCCGCAGCTAGATGTTGGAACCCGATTACACATGTTTTTAGCTTCGGGGGACAAGAGCTATGCCTGACAATCGAAGAATTTCAAGTGTTAATAAAGTTCTGGTGCGATGAGGAAATTTTGCCTCAGCCTCGTTTTGGTCACATCCAAGCTTTAGGACGGATGTGCGGGCTTACTCTACACGAGGCCCGTTCCTTGGTTCACAACGAAGAGCTGGACATTCCCAGTTTGATCCATCAATTTTCTGACGCTGGTTACCGCGGCAACCTTCTTTGGCGGGGTTTTCGGCAACACACCCTCTATTTGTGCATGTTAGCACACTTCCTCCTTGCCCCTAGTTTTGGCGGGTCTAGTGTTCGATTAATTGAAGTGGCGCAAGGCCTGAAAGAGGGCAAGAGTTGCATTGGCTTGGCGTTGGCTGAGACTTTGAGGGGCTTAGACTCCTTTCATCGGCGAGAGACAAGCAAATTCGTGGGAAGTCCACTACTTCTTAGGTAATGTTTCCCACCCTTTCTAATATATGTTTCTCACATCTCTCGGCACTCATGCTCTATTTTTCTCTGAAAGCCCTTTTCTCACTTTTCTCTCAACATACATCTCTCTATTCTTTAATCTCTCTTCCCCTTATTTCTCCCCAGATATGGCTAATGGACAAGCTGAAGGTAGTGGACTCTTGTCCCACATACTCAGCCCGTGCATACTTTTTCCGCCAATAGCTAATTGATTTTCTGAATGAAGGATGGTGGTGCCACTGGATGTGCAACAGGTCTGCTGCTGACATTGCTTGGCGTTGCCCTTGGCTTAACCTGACCGAAATGAGCTACAACATGGCTTGACAACCTGGCATTGAGTTAATCAGCTTGACTCATTGTGTATTCTACTTTTCGTTTTGGTTCAGGTGCCAGTTCGGACATGATTAGACTTGCCTAGAGGAGGGGGTAGAGTACCCGGCTTCATTCCCCGTCTGAGGCACACATTTGACTAGGTACCTCACTGCTTGGATGACGAGAGAGCGTCTGGTTCCTGCCCCTAGTTTCAGTTTCGCACTTTTCGGCGAGTGCCTGACTTGGCTTGAAGGTGAGGCGCAATCTAGGCCCACTTTAGCATCAGAGGCTTCCACAAGCGCAAGCGGGGGATGCAGGAACACCTGACTCATATATGTGTAAACACCCCATTTTTGACCGACCTTAAGACTCAGACGTCATCGATTGAGCGCTCGATGATCGTGCATGTTTGTGCTCATTTCGAGTTTTCAGAGTTTTCACCTGAGTGCCTTGCCTCCGGGCCTCTGAACTCTTTGTGTTTTGGCTCGATTTTGGACCAAGCCTTGTTGACCTTGCCTGGAGGGAGAGAGGGGTCTGTAGACCAGTTTTTGTGGTCGTAGACTACTTTTCTCTCCTGTAGGCTAGTTTCCAGTTTCCGGAGTCTTTGGCTGTGCGCCTTGTCTCGGGACCGCTTAACGTTCTCTTTTTGGCCTGGTTTTCGGACCATGCCTTGTTTCCTTGGTCTAGAGGGACACAGAGGTGTCTTAGACCACTTTTTGTGGCTGTAGACCACTTTTCCCTCCTGTAGACCACTTTTGGTGCCCGTAGAATAGTTTTCAAGGTTTTCGGCTGCGTGCCTTGACCCGCAGACTCTTGTCTTGCATCCTTTTTGGTTTATTTTTGGCACAAACCTTGTTTTCCTTACTTGGATGGTGGAATAGGGGTTATAGACCAGTTTCTCTCCCTAAAAACCACTTTTCCTACCTGCCAGCCAGTTTTCTGATCGGCCAACTGGTCTTGGTGATTTTTAGACCACCAAAAGTGGTCGGTAGCCATGCCACCACCTTGCTTTCTTGGTGCAGACCACCTTCCCCCCCTTGCCGACCACTTGGTCTCCTTGCAGACCACTTGTGCTGGTCGACCGACCAGTGCAAGTAGTTGGCCGACCACTTCAACTGGTCGGCAGCTTTCCTGCTGTTTCCTGTAGATATTTTCTTGCCAGCTGTGCCAGCTGTTCAGCACAGAAGGCATCCTCCATACACGTGTATGGAGCGATTGCTTGGAGCCTAAAGCTTGTTCAATAAGCTTGATCCTTGATCTTCTATAAGGGGGAACCTCCTCCATCTTGCTTTAGGTTCAGAAAATTGCTTAGATAAATATACATACACTTCTATCTCTATATTTCTCCCTTTGTCTCATATTTGTGCTTGAAAGTGTAGTTTCTTCACATTTTTGCACACAAACACCTACTCAAACACCATACTCTTGTTGCTGAGGTATCTTGAAGCTGGTTTTAGAGTTTTTGGACTACATTTGATCCAAAAAAGTTGCTAGAGTTGCTGCTTTGAAGTTCTTCTTCAAGGGTGAGTTTCTAACCCCTTAAACCTTTGTTTTTGATTAAGCTTTTGGCCCTATTTGCATGATGTTTTAGGCTTAACTTTCAACTGTAAATTTTTTTGATTTTAAGTGCTTAACATGTTTGTTTGAGGTCTCTTTGGTGTTGGGGGTGGTCTACCCCCCTTTTGTGCCTTGTTTGGCCTTGTTTTGAGCTATCCTTTTAAGCTATTGGGACCACCTCCTTTTGGCCTTCTCACCACTGAAACTTAGAGGAATTTCAGTGGTGAAAAGTGTGTTTCGAGGTCCCAAATAGGAGGGGGTCATCCCCTCTCCTTGTATCTTGGTTGCTTGCCTTGTTGGCCTCATGTTTGAGCATGTTTATCTAGCATATGTTGGTTCCATCTCAGCCTATTTTTGGCCTTATTTCAGTATGGAATACCTCTATTTTGGCTTAGTTTAGGCCACCCTTGCATGCTTTATACACTTGTAGTGTAATCCTTGCAAACTAGTCTTGTATGCTTAAGGTTTTAGTTCACCTTTCTAGCATGTTTTGGCTCTATATCAGCATGTTTTTGGTGTTGTTTTACCATGCCTTAGCTCTATTTTGGGTTGGGTTGGTTTGATAGCCTCTTGCATGCTCCTTGCACTTGTAGTGCAATTCCATTTACTAGCCTAACATGCATCATGCTTTTGACCATCATTCTAGCATGCTTTTGGCTCTACGCAAAGAATCTTTTACTCATGTTTTATCATGCTTGAGCTTTATTTTATGCTATTTTGGCCATACATGCCTTGCTTTGTATAGCCATAGGGTATTCTTGCTCACTAGCTTTGAGTTTCCAAGTCACTAGCATGCATTGCTTGGGCTATTTGCGTGATTTGGCATCATTTGATATGTGATTTCAGTGTGTGTAGTGTGGCCATACACTCACATGTATCACTCTTTCAATGCTTTGGAGGGGTTGTGCTTCATGCCTTAAATATGAGCCCTTATGTATGCCATCTTGCCTAGGCTTTTGGGCCACCATTTCAGTGTGTTTTGGGTCTTATTTTTCCATGATACAACTCTGTTTTTGGTTGGTTAGAGTATCCCTCATTTGCTTCTTACACTTGTAGTGTGACTCCTCTTTGCTAACCTTGAATGCCTAATGAGTGAGCTTGTTATTCTAGCATGTGTTGACTTGGTATTAGCCCATTTTTGGTGTTATTTTGACATGTCATAACTTTGATTTTTATTGGTAAAGTCATCTCATGCTTGGTTTTGGTAGGTGTAGTATAACCTTCCTCATTGGCCTTGTATACTCCATGCTTCACGCCCTTCATGCTAGCTTGTTTTGGCTTTACTCCATGCATGTTTTAGCAACATTTTGGCATGCTATAGGACTGTTTTGGGTTGTCTTGGCCATATGGTTCATGTATTGCATAGTTATAGTGCAAGTGCCTATGCTAGTTTCAAGTTTTGAGCACCATAACATGCTTCATTTGTGACATGTACATGATTGGGCATCATTTCAAATGTTATTTCAGAGCATATACATTGCCATGTTCTCACTTCTTTCACTCTTTGAGTGCCCTTAAGGGTTGTGCATTATTGCCTCGTTTGTGGCCTAACTTGTATGCATCCATGCCTAGGCTTTTGAGCTCCCATCTCAGCATGTCTTGGTCCTTGTTTTGACCTAGTTGAGCTCTATCCATGATTGGTTCCACCATTTATGCCTTGTGTTGCATACCTCTTGTGTAGTCTCCTTTGGTGGCCTTGTGCCTTCGGCCTTTTAGCATGGTATGCTTATGTTGTTTGAATGATTTGACCTCATTTCACATGATATTTCAGTGCATATAGTGTTGTCACACTTCCATGTTTGTCACTCCTTGATCATGTTTGAGAGTTGTGCTCTTATGCTTAGTTGATGAGCCATTGCATGTGCATGCATTATCTTGTATTTCATGCCATCATCTCATAGCATTTTGGCCACTGTTTTGGGCATGATTGAGGTCTGTCCATATTCGGTTTAAGTCCATTGAGCATGGTGTTTTCATGCTTGTTGTTTGCATTATGCTTGTATGCTTGTTGTTTGAGCTTAAGAAATGATAGTGAGGGTGGTTGTGCACACATATCTTGCAAATACACTGCCATGCCCCTTCTTGTTCTCCGTTTCTAGCAAAATGGAGTTGTGCAGAATTTTTTGGTCGGCAGACCAGAAAAAGTAGCTGGCCGACCACTTTTTCTTGTCTGCAGCATACTTGGGTGGTCTACAACACCACCAAGTGGTCGGCAGCCTTCCTGGAGGTTTCCATGATGGAGTAGAAGCTATCTGGAGCTTTGTGCAGTGTTTTGAGATCAAATGCAAACAGAGGCAAGTTGGGGCATCGTAATGGATTTCTGAACGAGGCAACCGAGCATGCATGCACTTCTCATCCTGAGGACCTCTCTTTACTACTTTACTTAGCTGCTTTGTTTAGCTAGCTAACGCTTTGGTTTCGTGCTTAATTAGTTGTTGCACTTAGCTAATCAATTTGTGTTGTAATACCTAATTAGTTAACTTGTTAGTTAATTAGTTTTGACTTGTAATAATTAGTTTAATTAGCTTAGATTAGCTAGTTAGCTTATTATTCGGACCCTCCGTCGAGAGGGCACAACTGTTGTAATAAGTGTGCGTGTGTGTGATGCATGTCTTTCAACCCCCATTTCTTTCTCCCTTTTACTTACCTGCTTTCGATGGTTAGTTTTAGGGCATATTTCAATTAGCATCCTTATGCTTTGCACAGGTGCATCCATTCATCTGTTTTGCATGCACCGGGCTCAGCGCATCATACAAACTGCGTTGTATTTCAATTCCTATTTGAATACATGTTATCTGATTGCATTCACATACCATCTTAGAATAGCCGAGCCTATCTTAGTTGCATTTTTTCATGTGTTGCATTAGGCATCTTAACATAGCTAGATTCATACATTGATTACTAACTAGCTTCTGTTTTGGCTCGAAGTACTAGGTAAGCTTTTATGCTTTAGCATCCTTGCATGTTTGTAAGTGACTGCCATGACAGCATGCTTGCCATGAGGCTAACTGCTTAATTGATTAACTGCATGAATGCTTGTGGATGAAGGCTTCATTGCTTGAATTAAAACAATTCATGAAAATGCGAGTTTTAAGCCTACTTGAAGTGGCAAAATCATGTTGTTTTCTATGCCCACTTGAGGATGGCAAATACACGACTTAGCCTACTTGCGAGTAGCACTTTCAAACCATTTTCAAAAACGAACATTGAATTGTTTTGTTCCAATTTAGCCGATTTAGTCTATACTTGTATGCTGTGCGCATCACATAGTAAATTAGGCTAATAAACCGGAATAAGAGCACATGTGCTTTCAAAAACAACATATCATGTTAGTAAAGGCCAATCTTTGATCGGGCGAGCGGGGGTGCTCATTTCATGACCTTCCCCCCCTTGTACCCAAGTTCTCGAGCCGATGCAACTTTGGTTATGACAGACACATGGCCTTAGGCATGAGTCAGGATTTCCTAAATTTCCCAAAAATAAAATATTTAGGTGGCGACTCTGAAATCTGGCAAAGCAGTCCATGTTTGGCGCTTTTTGATTAAAATCGATTTTCCAAAACAATTTGCTGGATTTGGACTCTTTGGTGATTTATCAGTCTTACATTGCACTTTGTGAGATTAGATTCAAAATCGTGACATGAGTCTGAACTGTAGTAGCTAAGAACAACGATTCGTGCCCTCGCGCGCAGAGCGGAGTTCCAGGTGGTCTACAATATGCCCCTTGTTTATTGCTTTGATCTTTACTTTTCAAGTTTTATGCATGTAATAAAAGCAACTTTGATTTGTATCGAGAGTTGGAGAACTTTATATTGAAATCAATGAAATTGAAGTTGTGAGCACTGAAAATTTTTCTTTTGGTCCAAAAATGGTTTAAGTTGTAAAAGGTAAAATTTGAGCAAAAATTAGCTTTCATCAAAACTTTTCAAAACCATTTTCGATAAGGATCACAACTTGACACACACAGAATCCATTCTTGAGATGTACAACCTTGAATCCGAAGATGGGAAATTGCCCCTTGTCTGAATAACACTGCTCAGCATTGTAACCAACTCTCAGAAAGGATCATAACCGAACATCCAGATAAAGGATAGACAAAGATGGCTTGATCAAACACATGGACAGGACAGTTGATTTGGAGGTGTTTACGGCCGAACTTCAGGATGAAGTTGCCTACGTTTCCCGAAGATGGGAATCAGGCCTTACGTATTTTAATTCGGGTTCACTTGAGTATTAACGCTCTCCTTTTACACTCTAACTTTTGCCAAGGCTGCCCTTTAGGGTTTTCAACCTTGTGAGCTCAGTTTTTCTCTTTTCCAATTTTTTGTGCTCTAACTTTTGCCTACGTCGCCGTTCTGGGTTTTCGGCCTAGCGAGCCTCTCGGGGATAATATTTCTTCAACTTGTCCATGTTCGTCGGTTGGGAAAATTCTAGGCCATCCAAGTCCATAAGAATAACAGCTCCACCAGACCAGATAGTTTTGATGATGTAAGGACCAGTCCAATTGGGTCTGAACTTGCCCCTAGGGTTGTGGATGGGAGCTCGGTTGTCTTTCAACACCAAATCCGCTTCCTTGAGATTCTAGGACTTAACCTTCTTGTTAAAAGCCCTGGCAATCCTGCATTGATAACCTTGAACATGGTGCAGTGCTTTCAGTCGTCTCTCGTCAAATAGCATCAGGTCTTCAAACCTGCTCTGCTGCCAATCCGCCTTTGCTATCTGACACTCAACCATAACTCGCAGCAACGAAACTTCTATTTCGATCGGCAAACCAGCTTCCATTCCATAAACCAGAGAGTAAGGAGTTGCCTCGGTAGATGTCCGAATTGAAGTCGTATAGCCTCAGAGTGCAAATGGCAATTTGTCTGGCCAATCCCTGTAGGTCTCAACCATCTTCTGTAAAATATGCTTGATGTTCTTGTTGGCGGACTCAACAGCTCCGTTGGTTTGCGGCCGGTATGTGGATGACTTATGAAAAGCCACATTGTATTTCTTCAACAAGTCGATCACTTCTTTCTTGAAATGGGAGCTATTATCTGATATGATCTTATTTGGGACTCCATAACGGCAAATGATATTGTTTCGGATGAACTTAGCCACATGTGCTGCCTTCAACACTACATAAGACCGAGCTTCCACCCACTTCGTAAAATAATCAATTGCCACCAGAATGTATTCATGCCCATTTGACCCTTTTGGTGTAACTGCGCCGATGACGTCGATTCCCTAGACTGAGAAAGGCCATGGTGAAGTCATGTTATAC
The DNA here is from genome assembly GCF_055761805.1 of Camellia sinensis. Lineage (NCBI taxonomy): Eukaryota > Viridiplantae > Streptophyta > Magnoliopsida > Ericales > Theaceae > Camellia > Camellia sinensis. The sequence continues at coordinate 40,976,359 of NC_138969.1, read as the reverse complement.
AGCTTCGACGACAGAATGTTCATGAGATTAGCATGAATCTAGCATTTATGGCATTGCCGAACAAAAGCAATACAATCCTCCTCTATGGTAGATTAGTAGTAACCTTGCCTAAGAATCTTCCGGGCTAACATTACCCCGCTCATGTGTCCTCCGCACTCTCCTCCATGGATGGCCTCCATTAGGCGTTTCGATTCCTCTATGTCAACACACAACTTTTGCATTCCCAGATAATCCCTCTTATACAGTTTACCTCCACAGATGATAAATTGAACGGCCATTCGCCGTATTTCCCTCTTATCTTTGGCATTCGCCCTTGGTGGATAAACCTTATTTTCCAAGAAGTTCCAGATATCAAAGAACCAAGGGTTTTGATCTTGTACTTCATCTATTACAGTGATAGACTCGTAGGCCAGTATATATCTCTGCTCAATAATGATTGGACGTCTCCAGACTCCAAATGGGATGTCTATCATGGAAGATAGAGTTGATAAGGCATCAACAAACCTGTTGTTCTCTCTTAGTAGATGCGTAAATGTCAGCTTCTCAAACCTAGGAATTAGAACGTCCAGGGTCTGGTGATAAATCTTCATCTTTTCTTCTTTAACCTTCCAGTCTTCTTTTGCTTGAGATACTACTAGGTTCGAGTCCCCAATGATGTCTAACCTTTTTGCCCCTAGTTCCAGGGTGGCTTCCAAACCAATGATACACGCCTCGTATTTTGCTTCGTTATTAGATACCTTGAACTGGAGTTTGAAGGGTAAGGGTATATGGGAATTGTCGGGTGCTATCAGAAACACCCCTATCCTATAACCGTATTGATTAGACTCTCCGTCAAAGTACGTTGTCCAAATCTCTTCCTCGACTTGTAGAATAGCTTCATCTGGGAACAGGTATTCTACCACTTCATTCCCTTTCACTGGGTGATCTTCTAGGAACTCTGCTACCGCTCTCCCTTTGACAGACTTGCGCGTGACATACTTCAAATCGAATTCGGAAAGTAGAAGCAACCAACGGGCTAGCCTACCCGTAAGCGCTGGTTTCTCAAAAAGATATTTGATGGGATCTAATCTTGAAACCAAAATTACGGAGTGAGCTAAAAAGTAGTGCCCCAACTTCCTGGTAGCCCATACCAAGGCTAGGCAAGCTTTCTCCAGCGGGGTGTAACGGGTCTCATAATCCATCATTTTCTTACTCAAGTGATAGATGGCTCTCTCCACCCTATCCTCAGATTCTTGAGCAAGCATGCATCCCATCGTTGTGTCCATTACTGACAGATACAAAATCAACGGCTTCCCCGGCCCTGGCAGCGACAATACGGTTGGATTTTGAAGGTACTGCTTGATCTGCTCGAAAGCGAATTGACATCGGTCATCCCATCGAAATTTCTTTCCTTTCTTCAGGAGACCAAATAGTGGTTCACAAGTCAAGGTTAATTTAGAAATAAACTGTCTTATGAATTGCATTTTACCCAGAAAGCCTCGCACCTCCTTTTCAGTCCTTGGTGGTGGCATTTCTAGGATGGCCTTGATTTTGGAATGATCTACCTCGATGCCCCTCTGTGTGATCAAGAATCCCATCATGTTCCCTACTATCACACCGAAAGTACACTTCTGTGTATTCAACCTCAACCAATATTCTCTGATCCGTTGAATGAATTTCTTTAAGGCGGTGTAGTGGTCCTCTCTTTCCTTGGACTTGACAATCATGTCATCCACGTACACCTCGACCTCTTTGTGGATCATATCATGTAGAATTGTGGTTGCAGCCCTTTGATAGGTAGCCCCGGTATTCTTTAGCCCAAACGGCATCACCCTGTAGCAGTGGGTTCCCCATAGCGTAGTGAAAGAAGTTTTCCCTCTGTCTTCAGGTGCCATCAAAATCTGGTTATACCCAGAAAATCCATCCATGAAGGAGAGCAACGCATGGCCTGCGGTGAATTCCACCAATTCATCGATGTATGGCAGAGGAAAGTCGTTCTTCGAACTAGCTCTGCTCAGATCTCTGAAATCCACACACACCCAAATTCTGCCGTCTTTCTTCGGCACTAGAACAATGTTGGCCAACCAAGTTGGATACTCAGATACTAGCAAAAACCCTGTGTCTATCTGCTTGGTGACCTCTTCCTTAATCTTCAAAGCTCAATTTGGGCGTATTCTCTGCAACTTCTGTCTGATGGGTTGGGCCTCGAGGTCAAGAGGGATCCAATGCTGTGCAATCTCAGGATCGATTCTAGGCATGTCATCGTAGGACCATGCGAAAACATCTTTAAAATCTTTTAATAAAGCGACTAAGCACTCGCGCTCCTCCGAAAACAATGTGGACCCGATCTGGACCAGACGCGGATCCTTCTCAGTACCCACATTAATAGTAATGATTTCATCAGCGAGGGGTTTTGCAAACCTCTCCTCCTCTCGATTAATCAAATGTTTCAAAACTAGAGGAATTCCTTCCTCATCATTTTCATCAAAATTTTGAAAATCATGATCAATGCAATAAACAAGAGGCACAGAGAAGTACTTAGAATCTGCAGTGGCATTCTCATTCAAAAGATCCAGCTCATCCAATTCCTCGGTTACAACCAACTCAAAAGAAAAAGAAAATGACAACCTGGACAAAATATCGGCATCCAGGTTATCAACCCCAGGAATACAAGACCTAGACTCAGAAGAACCGGAATCTGATTCCAACTCCACAGACTCTGTGGAATCAGATTCTGGTTCATAACCTGACTCAGAACTACTAAACAGGTAGCCCTCTTCCAGTTGCCAAGTGAGGGATGGTGCATCAAGTGCATCCAAGATACCGCTAGAAGAGTTCGCACCCGGTTGGTCTCCGATCATAGAAACGGTCAGGTTATCCCCTAAGCTCTTTGAGTTGATCTAAGGATCCGAAAGGAGACATGCCAGTGCTACTCCTAGTTCAAGTTCACTACTGTCGGAATCACTTTCTGTGCTCTTTGTAGCTTCAACAGTAGTTGACTTAGCCCTTTCTTTCATATCACTGTCTTACAGCTGCAAGTCAAAAAAAATCTCAAAACCGAGAACTCGCTGCTTCTCAGAGTTGAACTAAGGCTCGAGGAAACCACGTAATGAGAAATCTTCACCCTTCCAAACAAAATAGCCATTCAGGGTTCCCCGAATTGGTCAGTGCACAAGCTCGTAGTGCTTCCCGGTCTGCTTAGCTCAGGCTCTGCCGGCCATCTCTTTTCCTTTTCTCACCCAGTCCTCTTTGGTAGGCGTATAGCCAAGACCAAAGGCATGCGGGTTATATGGCACGTCAGCTAATGTAGTGACGCCCTTCCGGCCACTTCTCCCTAATTCCATTCCGGGCATATGTTGTAGCTTTTCCATAAGGTATACAGATTGGCGCTGACATACAAGCCCTCATCGATGGCCAAGATAACCTGTACTATCTGGGCCTCAGCCAAGGTAAACCCCGAAAGAAAGACATCCTCTTCGCCATGCACAATCTCCAGCACAAATGTAGTGACCTCTGGCGAAGGTTGTATAGATGAATTCCCGAAAACTATGGCTACCCCTTTCCCATGGGGGTACTTCAGCATCTGGTGGAGAGTGGAAGAGACAGCTCTTACTTGGTGCAACTAGGGTCGCCCGAGTAGTAAGTTGAAAGTGGCCGAAACATCCAAGACATGGAACTTGATGTCCTGTTGAGCTGGGCCAACTTGTACTCTAATCTGCACTGTCCTCATCACCTCTCTGTTTATATTGTCATATGCCCGAATCATCTGGGCTGTAGGCACAAAATCAGTCGGCTTCAAACCAATAGCATAAGCCGTACGACATGGACAGACGTTGATTGCTGACCCAGTGTCGACCAATACCACTGGTGTCCACTTTTCTCGGGACTCTACGGATATGCATAGAGGCTTGTTGTGTGCAGAGCCTTCTGGTGGCAATTCCTTGTCTGAAAAGGCCAAGGTTGGCGCAGCGCCTCCCGGGAAGACTAATCCCACCAGCTATTTCGGGGTGGTGTCGATGGACAACTTAGCTTTATCCATCGCCGTCAGTACAACCTATCTATGCACTCGCGAAGTCATAAGTAGCCCCCAAATAGATATGTCAGCTTGAATCTTCTTCAACTGTTTCAACACAGCCTCTTCCTCTAACTACTTTTCCTTTTGCCTCTCGACTTCATTATCCTTCCCGAATGCCTCGGGTTGGTCCAGATGCGGTAGTTTGAAATATCGTCCACTTCTTGTCATGTGGTCAACTTCTTCCACATACTAGGTATTGTCAGGAAGGCCTTCATCCCATTCCTCATCGGTATGGGCCAAGTGTAGGTCGTCATTATCCTACCAGACCCCTTCGACAGCCGATAAGCATTCGTCCGGCTCCATTCGAATCGTTCTATTATCACGAACATTCCCCTCAGGGTGTTGAGCTTTTCCAGCTTTCAGATCGTTTTCATTCATTTCTTACTCAAAGTGCTTCAGCGCGACTTCTTGTTCTGTATTTACAGTTCTAACAACGCCCAGTTCCTGAGCCAATTGTTCTTCACTGGTGTTTTCCGGTAGTTTACCCTTCCAATCAGCCATTTTGGCCATTGCAATGGTTCCCGCTTTCTGTTCTTCCAGCTTCGATTCAGTTCCCTCATCTATATTGGGTTCATCACTTAGCCACCCAGAATTGTCTGTTGAACTGTTCAGATCAAACCAATCAATATGCACGTCCCCTTGATCTTACTCATCAAAGAATTGTAAATTGTCTATATCCTCTTCCAGATCGGCTAGATCATCTAATCCCTAACTTGGTCCATCTTCTCGAACTATACTAACCTCCATCCTAGTCAGCAACAACACTTCTGGCTTAGCTTGATTGATTGGCACGATATAGCAGCTTGGGTTGTACACCCCATCAGATAACTCCTCAGAGCCCTCGGGCAATGGACTAACATTCTCTACCAAGGCTGACCTCCCTTCATCTTTGACTGTCACCACCACTGGTTCGGGTTGGAATGAAGACGCGTTCACCATGCATAAGTCTATGCTCTCAGGGATGAACAATGCCAGCTTAGGCAAGTGGGAAGGGGTCATGTATATATTGGGGTCATAAGGAACGGCCAGTGTATGGATGAGGTTTATATGCCGGGGTGGAGGGACTTGGTTATGTGGTGGGAGAGGATTTGTAGTGACGTCTGGCTTTTGGGGAGGCGTTATCACCTTATTGTCAACGAGATCTTGAATCTCGTGATGCAGTCTGTAGCACTGATCAGTATCATGACCGTGTTGTTGGTGAAAAACACAATATTTGGCCGGGTTGTGTCTCGGGGGGAGAGGATCGGGTTAAGGGCGAGTCTCTAGTGGTTTAAGATACCCCTTTCTGATTAGGACCCCTAGGGCTTTAGACAAAGTCATGTAGAGCGGGGTGATGACCCTTTGGTTTCGAGCTTGATGGCTCGAGGTTTGTGAAGTTGTATTGGATGTACCGACGAAAAGGGTGGTAGTTTTGGGTGTGGTGGCGACCATGCTCACATCTGAAGGCCGTGCAGAGGTGCCACCAGTCGTGGCTACATTGGAGCTACGTGTAAAGGGCCTCTTGGGCTATTCCTTCTCATGGTCTATCAGCCCCTGCTTCATCGCATCCTCAATTTGAACCCCTATTTCATGGAGCTTAGCAAATGTAAACAAAGGTAAGACTATCATCTTCTGTAATAATCTTCCTTGCAAATTACGGACCGCCATTCTGATTTGGTCCCTTTCAGACGGTCGGATAGTCATTATAGAGGCCTTAGCCCTCCACTGAGTCACAAAATTTGAGAAGCCCTCCTTTGGCTCCTGACAGGTCGCTTTAAGATCACGAGTAGTGACCTCGATCTGGGTGTTGTAGGAGTACTGTGCAATAAAGGCCTCGGCCATTTCCTCCGAGTTTCTCTTCACAGAGTCTTCAAGTTTGGCATACCAAATGGCCGCTATACCCGACAGGGTCCTGCCAAAAAATGATAACTTTTGCAATTTAGTGAGACCTATTGGTCATAGGATATCAGAGAATAGCCATAGATGGACCATAGGATCCCCGGAGCCGTCAAACCGGTCTATGTGCGGCATCTTGAATCTGTCCGGTAGAGTCACAACTGAGTCAGTGTATCCATCCTCAATATCAGGGATTGAATTCATGCCTTGCGCTCGTTTGAAGAGCTTTTCTAGCTTGTTCACCTTTAATGCAGTGGGGTTAACCTCGAAATCAAACGGCGCCTCCATTTGGTAAACTGGTGCCTTGGAGGTCTAAGGTGGGATCGAATCTGCTGGGATGCCCATATTCTCTTGGACATTGATTGTGACCCCGGCCGCCGAAATTCCTACTGGGGGTGCATGGGATGCAGAGGCTATTGCCAGTTATGGTTATTGTTGTTGAAGCCTATCTATCACTTCAGCTTGGCTGGCTACAACCTCAGCTTGGCGGGCTGTGACCTCAGCTTGTCAGGCAACATCTAGTTGCATAGTCTTAATGGTCTGCTGGAGCTGACGAAGCATATCTTCCTATGCTGACTGGGGGATGTTGAGCTATCAAAACTGGCGAATACTCTATTTCTGGAGTAGAAGTAGAAGACTGGGCCTGACTGGGTGCAGGTGACGCAAAATGCGACTTCTGAATTGGTGAATTTTGCCTGACCCTCCTCCATTTGGTAACCGGTGGGAGTGAAACAAACACTGGCTGTCTTCTGACTAGATCCCCGGATCTACAAATCCTTCTTACTTGGGTCCAAAGTGCTTGGGGGGTAACAGAATCGTCTGAAGCAATAGTGAAAAATTACCTTGCAAAAAGAAATAAAGCAAAAGAAAGCAAAAATTAGAAACCGTACAGCACCTCGGCTCAGACATAAACAACATGCAGTTGCAATCATAAGCTAGAGAACTGTACTCCACACTGATTTTTGCCCCCAAAATCGATGCCCAAACTTGCAACTGATACATACATTCCTTCAGAGTTTCACTCTAAAAGCACATAACAGTCAAGTGAGAGCCAAAACACCCCTATGATGGGGTAGGGTTATCCTGTCCTAGTTTCGTCAAGAACTAGGGTTTCACTACGCAAAACAAGCAATTTCACACAATTCCTGCATTCGGGTAAGCAACCTGTCCTAGTTTGGAATAGTCTTTATGGTTTCCGACATGCAACTGGGCTGATTCGTCAAAAAAGCATACTTCAACAAGACTACCTAATATACCCCTCGCACCTAACACCGAGAAGTGAAAGGTGGATCAAACGGGATAGTGGTAGTCTAGATCCAAGGGTTGTGTTCCCATCGTGGCAGAGCCCGTAACCGGTCAGCCTTTTGGCAAGCTTTTCCAAGCGAGCCTCTGACAAACCGTTCAGGAATAGTAGATGGCAAACACAGTGACTTAGGTGCACCAATTCCAATGCAAATGCAAAGAAACACATAAGTGTAGATAAAAAGTCATATCATGAGTTTGAGTTAAGTTCTCTAAATCCCCAGCAGAGTCGCCAGAAACTGTGGCTCACCTTTTTTGCGCCCCCTTTTAGAAGGTTCAAAAAGAAGGCCTTACAGTTTGGACTCCTGTGGTTCTAAATCTAATCTCACAAGTGCAATGTGAAACTGATAAACACCAAAGAGTCCAAATATGGAAAATCTTTTGGAAAATTGATTTTAAATCAAATAATGTCAAAATTGGATTGCTTTTCCAGATACAGTGTAGCCATCTAAATATTTTATTTTTGGGGGAAATTTAGGAAACCCTGACTCGTGCCAAAGGCCACGTGTCCGTCATCACCAAAGTTGCCTCAGCTTGGGAACTTAGGTACGAGAGGAGAAGGTCATGAATTGAGCACCCTCACTCACTCAATCAAAAATCGGCCTCTACTAATCATGATATGAGTTTTTATAAACATTATGTGCTCTTGTTCCGGTTAGTAAACTAGCATTACTATGTGATGCGCATAAGCAAGTATAGACTAGTTTGCTCAATTTGAAACAATTCAACTCATGTTTGTTTGCAAAAATGGTGTAAATTTGCCACCTCAAGTGGGCTTAAAGTTTGTGGATTTGCCACAAAAAATAGTCGGCTTAAAACATGATTTGCCACTCAACAAAGTGGGCTTAAAACGCACATTTGTTGAATCGTTCTAAGTCAAACAACAAGCCTTCATCCACAGGCATTCAAGCAGTTTAGCATTTAAGCATATAGCCTCATGGCAAGCATGCTAATCATGGCAACATTCACACTTATGCAAGTACGCTAAAGCGTAAAAAACTCACCTAGTACTCCAAGCTAGGAAAACATGAGTTAGAAAATAATGCATGGTTCCTAGCTATGTTAAGTGTCTAATGTAACACATGCAATATGTAATTAATAGGCTCGGCTATTAATAGGGCATATGGAGCAATTTGATAACATGAGGTTAAACACGTATTCAAAGATGATATTGAAATAATAATGCTGTTTGGATGATGCGCCAAGCCTTGGTGCATGCAATACGAATGAATGGATACAAGCATAAGGTATGCTAATTTGAAACATGTCCCTAATCTAACCATCAAAAGCGGTTAAGTAAAACGGAGAAAGACGTGGGGTTGGAAGACATACACACACGCACACACACATATTACAACATTACGCCATTGCGAAGGAGGGTCCCAATGAATAAGCTAACCAACTAGCTATGCTAATTAAGTTAACTCATTATTACAAAACTCGAAACTAATTAACTATTCTAGTTAACTAATTATTACAAACCGAAATCGAATAACTAGTTAAACTAACTAACTAATTATTTACAACTCTTAATTAGCTACAACTTATTAATTACAACACGTATTTAAGCTAGATATTTAAACTAGATATTTAAACGTTAAATAAGCTTGAAATGCAAGGTGGGCTCATGCACGTGCTCGATTTCCACCCGAAAAGCCGCTGTTTTGCTGCCGCAAGCCTTTGTTTGCACATTTGAGCACTAAAAATTCTGCCCTCTTCCAGAACACCTCTGCTCCATCTTACCAACACACTATACAAATTTCATTGGTAGCCGACAAGGGGCCGGTCGGCTACCATTGGTGGCCGGTCAGCTACTGGTGGTGGTCGATCAAGCACTGTTGTCCTGAACTTCCTTGCTACAACAGAGAGCAAAACAGTGTATTTCTCAAGGGTTGTTTGCATACTTTGCCTCTCCTTTTCATGTGGAAGCCAAATGAGGGAAAAATTTTGGTTCAGAAACCATCAATCGAGCAATTTCATTGCATGATGGCTTGTGAAACCAATTGTGCAAGTTTAATAAATGCAAAATGAGACCAAAATGTCCATCACCCTATCATGCATGATCAAGGGCAATGGAGACCAAGGAAAGTGGCACATTTCATTACTATTGAGTATGAAATGTCTCATTTTCCTTGTGTTCAAATTAACATCTGATTTGAACACATGCAATGCAACACAAAGAATGCTTATCTTGCCTCTTTTACTTGCCAATTTTGTTTACTCATTTTAATTACCAAATCATTCATTAATCCATTAAGTCCATTGGTGAGTTTCCTCTAATGGAAGGAGGGTTCAAACCACAAGTTGCTTTGGGCATGAAAGAGGCATTACACTGTTGGTAATGAACCACCTAAGGGATTAAACCATTGGGTGTAGTACCTCTGTTTCACATTTAGGCAAACAAGTGGTTTGAAACCACTTTTAAAGAAAAACAAAAGAGTGAAGAATGGAGGGGGATTGCAGAGATTGTAGTGCTGAAAATGAGTGATAAAAGCACTAAAAACATGCAACCAACTCAAACCAATGATGGTTAAAGCCCAAAAACACCAAGCTAGTGAAAGGATTTACACTACGACTATACAAAACAAGACTCAAATGAACTAACCAGCCCAAAAAAGAGCTAAAACAGGTTATTTCAGAAATTAAAACGTGTTGGACTTGAGCTAAGTTAAGCTAGAAAAACATGCTAACATGTGAAGCTAATTAAGCATGCAAACAAGACACAAGGAGGTGAGGCTTACCCCTCCAAATTTGGACTTCAAAATAAGTTTTTTACCATTGAAAAACCTCTGAAATTCAGTGGTTAAAAGGCCAAAAAAATTTGGTTTGATAGCGATGAACAAAGGTACAAAAGCTTGACAAACTAAGAAGCAAGAAGGGTGAACCACCCCCTAACTAAAAAAGGGCTCAAACCACCACTTTTAAGCCACAAAAATAGAACTTTTTATGGTTCAAAACCAGAACAAAAATAGTGCAAAAGATAGTAGAAAGAGATAGGAAAACAAGTGTACAAAACAAGCTTAAAGGACAAGTGTTATACCTCTTGAAGCCAAGACACAATTTGGCCAACAATCCAAGATAAAACCACCTTCAAGAGCTCAAAACAAGCCCCAAGGAACCTTAGCTCAAAGGTGAGAGGATTTGGTTTAGGATGTGTATGCAAAAGTGTAGAAAATCTAGGCAAGTATGCATAAAATTGTAAGAGAGAGAGAGAAATCTAGAGAGAGTGAGATTTTTGTTCCAAAATTTATAACCCTCAAAAATGGGGGAGGAACCCCCCTATACATAGAAAAACAAGCCTTGAGCTTAGAAACATCCTACCATACACGTGTAGGAAGATGCAGCTCAGTGGGCTAATGTAGACGTCCCCGAACGCCTGGGAGGGTGAGTTCCCGTTCTGTTCATTTTGGGGTCACTACAGCTCAGGACTCTAAAATTGTCACGGTTCTAAGTCTGAACCAAAGAGTCCAAATCCGGCAAATCGTTTTGAGAAAACAGATTTTTGAAAGAAGTGCCAAACATGGACTGCTTTGCCAGATACAGAGTCGCCACCTAAATATTTTATTTTGGGAAATTTAGGAAACCCTGACTCGTTGCCTAAGGCCACGTGTCCGTTATCACCAAAGTTGCCTCGGCTTGGGAGCTTGGGTACGATTGGGGAAGGTCACTTCGTGAGCACCCCCGCTCGCCCGATCAAAGATCGGCCTCTACTAACCATGATATCAAGTTTTGAAAACATTGTGTGTTCTTATTCCAATTGTTAGCCTAGAATTACTATGTTATGCGCACAGCAAACAAGTATAGACTAGATTGCCTAATTTGGAAATAAGCATTGCATATCCGTTTGTTCTAAAAAATTGTTTTGGAATTTGCTACTCGCAAGTAGGCTAAAATACGGATTTCAACGAGTTTTCCCAACTCAGACAATCCAACCTTCACCCACAGGCATCCAAACAGTTTATCACATAAACATCTAGCCACATGGTAAGCATACTGTCATGATAGCATTCACACGCATGCGACATGCTAAAGCAGGAAAATACTTACATCGTACTCCGTGCCAAAACAAAGAACTCGTTAGTAATCAATGCATGATCCAAGTCCATGTTTAAGTATCTAATGCAACACATACATGATGTATTTAGAGTAGGCTCGGCTAACCTAAGCATGGCATGTGGAATGCTGCAATTAACAAGTACTCAACTTTGGAATTGAAATACAGGTGCAGTTAGCATGATGTGCCGAGCCCGGTGCATGTAAGACAAATGTATGGATGCACGCATGCATAGCATAAGGTATGCTAAATTAAACATGTCCTAATACTAACCATCATAAGCTGGTAAATAAAAGGGAAGAAAGACGTGGGGTTGGAAGACATACACACACTCACGCACACTTATTACACAATTGCCCTCACTCGGAGGGTCCGAATAAATATTACAGTCCGAATAAATAACTAACTACTTAATTAATTATTACAAAATTCCTATTTAATTAATAAATTAAATGCAAAGGGAAGGTGGCCACGGCCCCCGCCTCGGGATGCGCGAATGATGCATGCTTGACCCATATCGCCCGGAAACTCGCTGCCATAGCACTACTGCCTCTGTTTTCACTGCCTTTTCTTCTCTGAAAACTTGTCAAAGTCCCAGAGAACCTTCTATGAGAATTGCAGAACATCATCGGCTGGGAGGGATGGCCACCGGCCGTGTACAATATCCATCGGCTGGAGATAAAGCTATCGGCACTGAATAAATGGCCGGTCGGCACTGAATGTTGCCGGTCGGCAGAAACTTCCTGCAGAAGACAGTTTTGGCAGCAACAAAGGACAGACAGTGTATGACATGAAATTCCAAGCAAATGTGTGCACCAACACATCCCTTATCATGGTTTTGACTCAAAGGGGGATGTTCCTTGATTCTCGGACCACCAATTGCGCATTTCGATGCGTGATGGTCCAAGAAACCAAGTATGTGCTTTGATTTCAAATGTCATGCAAACCAAACAAACACATAAAGCCCAACCTCTATCACATGATCAAGAGGCAAGGCATGCATGCCAATGCAATGCAACCTAGGTATGTAAACAAGAATACAAGCATGCTATGCAACTACATGGCATACACAATGCTAACAACATAACATGCGCAACGCTTTGAAACATGGCATACACAATGCAAGATGGGCTTACACCAATACAAGTGGACCTCAGCCACACTCACATAGGAGGCCATAAGATGAAAATGAAGTGCCTCGAAATACGTGCACACGGGCACGCAAACTGAGGCAATGGCATATGCAATGCAATGGCTAAAATGGCATATAGAATGCAACATGGACTTATACTAACATGAGAGAGCCTCAGCCACACTCACATAAGAGGCCGATGGATGAAAATGAAGTGCCTCCAAGTGCGTGCACACGGGCACGCAAACCGAGGCAATGGCATATGCAATGCAATGGCATGGAAAATGATATGCAAACATGCTAATGGGATTTCAGCACTGAAATGTGGGGGAAAACAGCCCCAAAATGAGGCGAAAGTACACCCGATGCATGGAATAGTCCCGAAACATGAATTTTGGCACCCGAAATGGCCTATAGCTATACCAAACATGCACAATATGGACATGCAATGAATAGAAAGTAGCAAGGCAGCCCCAAAATAATCATTTTTCCAGTTCAAAGCATGGCCAAAACAACAAACATAAATAGGGCAAAACTAGTATGCAAAAATGGCCCTAAATATGAGATTATGAAGCAAGTATAGCATGGAGGTCCCAAACAGTGTTGAGCCCTTCTTCAATGTTGAAGAGGGGCTCAAAATAAGCCTATTTACAGTTTACATCATGCTCCAAAACAGATCACGTATAGGCCAAGAATAACATGCAAGATAATGGCATTTAAGAGGGGTAATGAAGCAAGTGCAAGCTACTGTCCTCAAACAGTAAGAGGTCCTCAATCAAACATGAAGAGGACCTCAAAATATGATGATTTACAGTTTGGGTCGGAGCCCAAAAATGCAAGCAACTATGGCTTAGATATGAAGCAAGAAAAGACTAGAAAAGGGAAGAGGAGAACTCACCCTTGAAGACCAGCAAACCAGCACCTTCTTGGTCTCAAAAACCAGTCCTCAACCTCTGAAAACAAGCTCCAAGAACCTCCAAGTGACGATGGAGGTGTGTGGCTATGAAGTGGTGTGCAAAAGGCCAAGAATAAAACCCTTTTGGACCCTTTTACCCACCCAAATGTAGAGAGAGAGGGAGATATATAGAGAGAGTGATATATATCTCTTCTATATCAGATTTTCCTAACCTCCTAAAGGGGAGGAGAGGCTCTCTTTATATAGAGAAACCAAAGGGGCAAAGCTTCTCTTGGAAGCTCTGACCAAAAAGGCCAAGCTTCTCTTAGAAGCTTGGATAAAAAAGGCCAAGCTTCTTGGAGAAGCTAGGCAAAGGGGTCAAGAGGTTCAAGCTTCTTCAAGAAGCTTTAAAAAAGGGGTCAAGCTTCTTGGAGAAGCTAAAAAAAGGTTCAAAAAGGTCAAGCTTCTTGGAGAAGCTAAAAAGGGTCAAAAGGTTCAAGCTTCTTGGAGAAGCTAAAAAAAAGGTCAAGCTTCTTGGAGAAGCTAAAAAAGGGTCAAGCTTCTTGGAGAAGCTAAAAAAAAAGGTTCAAAAGGGTCAACCCCCCTCAAAAAAAGGTCTCGGTCAGGAAGAGTGGCCGATTGATCAAAAACAGTGGCCGGCCGACCAAACATAATGCCGACCGGCAACAAAAGGTGCCGACCGGCAGAAAAGATTGCCGATGGCAGTAAAAACCAGCCGGTGGCCTCTAGCCACTGCCGGTGGTGTGGGGATGCCTCACAAGGCATTCTCTGCCCCTCCAAGGCAAAACACAAGTGTTTAGTGCAAAACCAGACACAAAACGGTCAAGTTCGGAGATCCTGAGGCAGGGCGCGTAGCCGAGACCTCCGGGAACTCCAAACGAACACAAACAAGGATGATCACCGAGTGTTCAAACGATGACGTCCAAGTCTTAAGGACGGTCAAAAATGGGGTGTCTACAGCTAATAGCTGTCACAGTTGTCAACAAATATCTGGAAAAAGATATTGGTGGCCGTCAGCCACCGCTGGTAGTCGACCGGCCACACCAATGGCCGACAACCATGAGCCATGGTCGACAGCCTATGGTGGGGGCCGACAGGTCACCAAAAGGTCCAGACACCAAGTTTTAGTTCAAAACAAGGCATAGAAAAGACAAGGTTTTAAAGGCTCAAAAACAGGGCGTTCTGACGAGGACTTCGGGCACTCAAAATGAACACATGCAATCACAATCATCATATGCACAAGTGATGGCGTCCTATTCTTGAGGACGGTCAAAAATGGGGTATCTACAGTAGGAAACCTAGCTCGAGCGTAGAATGCACTCTTCTAGTATTTGCAAGTCTGCAAAAATACTGAGAGTTTGCAAAACTCGCTCGAGTGGAGGAGCAAAAATTGCAAAGCCCGCTTGAGCGCAAGAATGGCCGCTTGAATGGACAAGCAAAAATCTGGGCAACAAAGGTTTGGAAAAACAAGCAACCAACTTAATCCAAACACACAACTACAATCCAATAACTAAATTTAAGGGGGATTAAGGGGCAAAACGACAATGAACAAGATTCAGAAACTATAAGCCTGAGTCCAGAATGCAACAAGAGTCAGGTCAAAACCGGAATCGCTATAACCTCCCCCCTCTTAAGGAATTTCATCCTCGAAATTTCAACTCAAGTTCAAAACCATTATTAAACCATTTACAACAGTGTTAATCTTACAAGCTCAACACCATGACCCATTCTCCGGTCATCTATTCTCCTCAACTCGATACACAAGTTCCAATATTGAAAGTGAAATTTACAATTGCCTAAAACATTTACAGTGTTTAAATCAAAGGCCAACTTTTCAAAATTTACTCAACATATACAATGCTTCCAAAAGTGATACAACACACACGATGTTCCATATTCTCAAAACATATGCAATGCTTATATTGAATCCGTGTTTCCAAAATACCCTATAACATATACAATGTTCTTGTGTTTTAAAACATATACAATGCTTTTACATTTCATTAGCATAATCAAAATCTCAATATATAATCAAACACCAATAAATAAGTCCAGATATTTCTCTCGAACTTCCAATTCATGCTCCCAAGTTGATTCCTCAACTCCGTGATGTTTCCACAATACCTTAACCAAGGGAATTATCTTGCCTCGCAAGACTTGGTCTCGTGTATCCATGACTCTCACCAGTCTCTCCTCATACGAAGCATCCTTATCTACCTCTAAGTCGGTCCAGTCCAACAGGTGCGATGGATCCAACTCATATTTCTGATGCATGCTAATATGAAACACATCATGAATCCCGAAAAGCTATGGTGGTAACGCGAAATGGTAACCAACCTCTCCGATCCGCTCAAGGAACTCAAAAGACCCAATAAACCGAGGGGATAACTTCCCACTCTTCCCATATCTTATCAAACCCTGGCTAGGTGAAATTTTAAAAAAGGCATGATCTCCCACCTCAAAAGACAAAGGTCTCCTCCTACGGTCGGTGTAACTTTTTTGGCAACTCTGAGCCGTAATCAACCTCTTACGAATAAGTGCCACTTTCTCCGTTGTTTCCCGAACCAACTCTGGACCCAACAATGGTGCATCACCCACCTCAGTTGAACACACCGGGGATCTGCATGGTCGGCCATACAAGGCCTCAAATGGTGCCATGCCAATACTCGATTGGAAGCTATTATTATAGGCAAACTCCACTAACGGAAAGTGTCTCTCCCATGACCCCTTAAAATAAAAGACGTAACCTCGAAGCATATCCTCAAGGATCTTAATGGTACGCTCGGACTGCCCGTCAATCTGAGGGTGATACGTTGTGCTAAAAGTTAGTCTAGTGCCCATGGCACTCTGCAAGCTCTGCCACAACTGAGATGTAAAACGCGGATCTCTATCCGAAACAATTGTCATAGGGACCCTGTGCAACCTCACTATGTCCCTAATGTAAAGGTCGGTGTAGACACCCCATTTTATACCGCCCGCAAGACTTGTGCGCTTTGTCCTGTACACTCAATGATGAAAATAGTATTATGCATGATTCGACTTCTCAACCAAGGTTGGGCTCTGAAAACAATCCCACACCTTTCATATCTACACTGATTGAACCTCTGAATTTTATTTTTGAACCTTCTGCTGACCTACACTAAGCCTAAAACAGAGAAACAGGGAACACTTGTGGGCCCGACTGTGCCTCCTTGAGGGACGGCCGTGGCCATTTGGGGCCAGCCGTGCCCTATGGGCGATAGACACTATTCTGGGCAAGAGCCCGCCAGTTGTCCATTTTTGAAGATATTTTCAACTTGTTTTGCTCAAATTCTATAAAAACGAGGTTATACCTCTGTTTTGGGGGTTGAACAATTTCAAGAGAGCCTATATACACATTGAGAGCTCTTTCTTCTTGTGCAAGTCATATTTGAACAAGCTTATCACCCTTAAGCCATCTCCATACTCCATACACACCCTCAAACCTTAACCTTGGAACCTCGGTTGAACCTTGAGGAGTACAATTCAAGCTTAAGAGTGTGTTAGGATTGAGTTTGATCAACAACCAAAGCTTACTCCATTTAAGAGGTATAAGCATGTAACTCTTGCTTTTTCTTTCATTTTCTATCATTTTCTATCCATTTCTTGTGTATTTGTATTGTTTTGATCCTAGTTCTAGTGTTGAACTTGGGTTTGGATAGCTACCAAAGGTTAGAGAGAGTTAACACTCTTTCTTGCACCTTCACCTATAGCTCAAACCTTTATTTTACACCCTTTTCTTTGCTTTCCAAATTGATTTTTAGAGTTTAAAAGAGGCTAAAAATCATGCTTTGAGGTTTCAAAGGTGGAGGGGTTAGTCACCCCTCCTTGTTCTTGCTTACAAGCCTTATTTTCTTTGCTTGTTGTCTAGCTTTTTGGGCTCTTTTCATGCTCTTTGAGCCACTATTTTTCACCTATTAGGGGAAATTTTAGGGCTGTCCTAGGTTATTTAATTGGTTCAAGCTTTGATTAGTTCGTTTGTTGTATCATAAGTTCTCATATATAGCTTGTTGCATATTGTTCTTAGCTTTTCTTTAATTGATCTCTATGTTAAGAGCCTCATTTTAATAAGCAACTTACCATCCATTTCCTTCGTTTAAGAGTTGTTTCAATCGGTTTACGTTTATTCAAAACATGAGCTAGAGATTTATGCTTAATGGCATAATCTCTATGGAGGTTCATCATCAACGGCATGGTCTCTCTTTCATGTTAAGAATCACTTCCCGTTCGACATGCTTCTCATTTAATAGACGTATTCATCACCTTGGACAAATGGATTAAAGAATGGCAAAGACTAATGAATTTGGCTTAAAATGAACCAACCAACATAAAGAACATGAGTTATATTGCGTGTGTTCAGCTAGACGTTATACCGAGTCTATTGTGTCAAGGGTCGTCGTACATCATATCATGATGTTTCGATGAGCCTTAAAGCGTTTCTATCTCCCTCATTGAGCTTACTCCATGATAGGAGGGAGGGGTGGTTATTGATTTATTGCATTCATTGATTTTAGTCCAAAATCATGTCCTAACTCATCAAGCAATCAATTTGCTCATTGATGGTTTTGGAAATGACTTCGTTCTTCTCTCGAGGCTTTCAATGACAGAGAAGAGTAGAAGGGACAAACAGAGTTCAGAATAACTCTTTCTGCACTATTTTCACTTCATAGCACAAAAATAGGTTTTCCACAAAA
Source organism: Camellia sinensis (assembly GCF_055761805.1). Taxonomy (NCBI): domain Eukaryota; kingdom Viridiplantae; phylum Streptophyta; class Magnoliopsida; order Ericales; family Theaceae; genus Camellia; species Camellia sinensis. Next base: position 40,958,314 of record NC_138969.1, on the reverse strand, counting down.
ATAGGGCACGGCCGACCTTATTTGGGCCTGGCCGGGCCTCATTTGGGGCTGGTTAGGCTCCAATGTTTGGTCAGTAGCATGTTTTGCAGAAAACATAGGGTAGTGGATGAAGGTGAAACAGAATAGTCTGGGCAAACAGAGCAGTTTCTGAACGATGCACATGCGAGCATTGTGCATCCTTGTGCATCCTTGTTTGATGATTAATCGTTGTAATTATTGTTGTAATTAATTATTATCATTATCCTTAGTCTAGTTGTAATTCGTGCAATTGTTAATTTATAATTGTATAGCTAATTGTACGGTTAGTTAAATTGGATTTATAGTTTATTGCTCATTATTAGCATTGTTGTAATAAAGTAGATAGCTAGCTTGTCTCTTTAATTCATTCATTTGAATTTGTAATAGTTAGTTTATTCAGATACTCAGACATTCATTCGGACCCCCCTGCGTAAGGGCAAAATATGTAATGATGTGTATGTCTTCCAACCCCACGTCTTTCTCCCTTTTATTTATTCTCTTATAATGGGTAGAATAGAACATCATGTTTCTTTTAACATTTCCCATGTTTGCATCCACTTGTCTTGCATACATCGATCCTCGGTTCATCATTCTAACAAGCATTGCTGTTTATTACTTCGTTGAATACGTGTTTAAACCGCATGCTTTCAAATTGATTCACATGTCATAATTAGTAGCCAAACCTATTAATTGTGTCATTGCATGTGTTGCATTAGTCATGTTGCATTAATTAGGGGCATGCCTGTTGCTTTTCCTCTCTTGCATGTGATACGCTGAGAAGTGTACCTTTCCTCTCTTGCATGTGATACGCTGAGAGGTGTACCTTTTTCCTCTCTTGCGTGTGATATGCTGAGAGGTGTACCTTTCCTCTCTCGCACGTGATACGCTGAGAAGTGTACCTTTCCTCTCTTGCGTGTGATACGCTGAGAGGTGTACCTTTTTCCTCTCTTGCGTGTGATATGCTGAGAGGTGTACCTTTCCTCTCTCGCATGTGATACACTGAGAGGTGTACCTTTCCTCTCTTGCATATGATACGTTGAGAGGTGTACCTTTTTCCTCTCTTGCGTGTGATATGCTGAGAGGTGTACCTTTCCTCTCTGGCATGTGATACGCTGAGAGGTCTACCTTCCCTCTCCTGCGTGTGATACGCTGAGAGATGTTGCTTTCCCCTCTCCTGCGTGTGATACGCTGAGAGATGTTATGTTTGAGACTTCTGGTATTCTCGGTAGTCGCTTTTAGTTTTCTCCGCGTGAGACATAGTGAGAATTGTATAATTTTCTTACATCATTTCTACACGAAATGTAGTTTGGTCTATAATTCCCACGCGTGGTGTGTTTACTTATTTTGCTTGTGTACGAGTTTGCTGTAGCATTTCTTTGCATAACATTTGCATCTAGATGTTTCATTACAGCCCTTTTTTGCATAATCATAAGTTATGTTCTGCATTGTGCATATCATTTGCATTTTGCCCCAGCCTGCGGGCGCATCCATATTCTTATCTTGTATGTTTGTCTAAGTCTTTGGCCTTGTCAAAAATGGGTCGTCTCTCGGCTTTGACATTCACTCCTGTCATTTCATGACTTCTGAGTTCTGTCAAAGAGGGGCAACTGTAGACACCCCATTTTTGACCATCTTCAAGACTTGGACATCATCGTTCGAACACTCGATGATCATCCACACTCATGTTTGTTTTGACTTTCTGAAGGTCTCGGCTGCGCCCCTTGCCTTGGAGCCTCTCAACTTGTCTGTTTTGTGCTTGGTTGTGGACCAAGAGCTTCTGGCTTTGTTTCTGAGGGAAGAGGGGGGCTTGTTGGCCAGCTCTACAACCCATTAGATAGGTCTCATGCCTATCGGCCTTTCCTTGTTTCCATCGGCCATCAGTGGTGGCTGGTTGACACCTCTGATGGCCGGTCGGCACCTTTAGTGGCCGGTCGGCCATACCTTTTGGCCGAGACCTTTTTATTTACTTTTGTAGATATTTCTTTGCCAGCTGTGCTAGCTAGTGAGCATAGAATTCATCATCCATACACGTGTATGGAGGGATTGAACCAAGCCTCTAGCTTGTTCAACAAGCTTGAGACTTGGATTTCTATAAGAGGGGAAGTCCCTCTCCCTTTCCAGAGGTTCTAAAATTTGCATTAGAGACAAGATATCTCTCTCTCTATATATTTCTCCCTCCCTCTCTATATTTGCACTAGTCTGTGCCTTAATGTGGTTTTTCTTCACACTTTTGCAATAAAGCACCTAGTGAAACACCACAATCTTATTGCTAAGGTACCTGAGGGTCTTGCTTGGACTCAAGAGCTGGTTTTAGCTCAGAAAAGTTGCTGAAGTTGCTGCTTTGAAGTTGTTCTTCAAGGGCGAGTCATATACCCCCTTTTAGGCTTTATTTTCATTGCTTATTTGACCCTATTTTCATGATGTTTTAGGCTTAACTTTCAACTGCAAAAAGCTTCATTTTTATGTATTTGAAATGTTTGTTTTAGGCCTCTTTTGTGTTGGGGGTGGTCTACCCCCTTTTGTGCCTTGTTTTGATATATCCTTTTAGGCCTTTGAGATCATCTTCTCTTGGCCTTTTAGCCACTGAAATCCAGTGGATTTTCAGTGGTAGAAAGTGTGTTTTGAGGTCTGAAATATGAGGGGGTTGTTCCCCCTCCTTTTCTCTTGTGTGCTTGTGTTGGTGGCTCACCAAGTTAGCATGTTTTTCTACCCCCTTGAGGCTCCATCTTAGCATGTCTTAGGCCTTATTTTGGCCTGGCATAACACTATTTTGGGTTCGTTTGGTTACTTCTTGCATGCTCCTTGCACTTGTAGTGCAATTCCACTAACTAGCCTAACATGCATCATGCTTTGGACCATCATTCTAGCATGCTTCTGGCTCCACTCCAAGAAGCTTTTGCTCATGTTTTGCCATGCCTAAGCTCTTTTCTAAGTATTTTTGGTCATGCATGCCTTGCTTTGTATAGCCATAGTGCAAACTTGCTCACTAGCTTTGTGCTTTGAGTCCACTAGCATGCATTGCTTGGGCTATTTGCATGATTTAGCATCATTTGATACATGATTTTAGTGCATGTAGTGTGGTCATACTCTCTCATGCTTCACTCTTTCAATGCTTTTGGAAAGTTATGCTTTATGCCTTAAACATGAGCCAATATGTATGCCATCTTGCCTAAGCTTTTGGACTACCATATCAGTGTGCTTTTGGTCTTATTTTGCCATGATACAACTCTGCTTTTGGTTGGTTAGAACATTCCTCATTTGATTCTTACACTTGTAGTGTAATCATGCTCTTTAGCCTAGTGTACTTGGTGTTTTTGGCCCTTCATCCTAGCATGTGTTGGCTCTACTACAACATGTTTTTGGCCTTGATTTGACATGCTCTAGGACTGTTTTGGGTTGTCTTGGCCATATGGTTCATGTATTGCATAGCTGTAGTGCAATGGGCTTGACTAGCCTTGTGTTCTGATGCTTCTAGCATGCTTTGTTTGAGATGTTTTCTTGCCATGACATCATTTAACATGTTATTTTAGAGCATATTACATTGCCATGTTCTCACTTCTTTCACTCTTTGAGTACTTTCAAGAGTTGTGCATTTGTGCCTCGCTTGTGGGCCAATGCGTATGCTTGCTTGTCTAGGCTTTTGAGCTCCCATCCCAGCATGTTTTGGTCTTTGTTTTGATCTAATTGAGCTCTGTCTGTGGCTGGTTCAATCATTTGTGCCATGTATTGCATGCCTCTTGCGTAGTTCCTTTTAGTAGCCTTGTGCCTTAGGGCCTCTTGCATGCTATACTTGTGTGTTTATGTGGTTTGGCATCATTTAACACTTGATTTCAGAGCATATAGCATTGCCATATTCTCATGCATGTCACTCTTTGATTGTATTTGAGAGTTGTGTTTCATGCCTTATTCATGGGCCAATGCATGAGCATCACCATCTTGCCTTTCATGCCATCATTTTAGAGCATTTTGGCCATTGTCTTGGCGTGCATGAAGTTAGTTTGGGGCTGGTTTGATCCATTAAGCATTGCATCACATAGCCCTTGTGTTGTGTTTTTCACTAGTTTCAATGCTTAAAGGCTCTAACTTGCCATGCTCATGTTGTTTGCATGTTGTTTGGAATGTTGTTGCATTGCATTGTGTTTGGATTGAAAGTTAATCCAAACAGGAGAAACGAGGGACGCTTCATACTTGAAGTGATGAAACATGCCTCATTTCTCGGTCGCCGACCCTCTTGATCATGCATGACATAGGTGGAGGCCCTTATGTGTTATTTGTGCATTCATTAACATTGAATTGTGCAAACTTGGTTGCTTTGGCCATCATCCATTGAGATGCTTGATTGGTGGCTCGAGATCCGAGCACTATACTCCTTTGAGTTTGAAACATGATAAGGAGTGTAGTTGCACACACATTTCCTTGAAAATACACTGCCATGCCTCTGTTTGTGCTCTGTTGCAGCAAAAGGAGAAATTGCAGGAAGTAGTGGCCGACCGGCTACCAAGACTGCCAGTCGGCTATCAGAAGTGGCCGATGGCCATAAACTCTGGCCAATGGCCATTCCTCTTGGCCGACCATCCATCAGCATATTCCTAAGGTGGCTCAGAAGTATCTTGGAAGTTGGCACAATTTTCAAAAGTCCAAAAGAGTACAAACAGAGGCATCACGAGGCACGGTAGTGGATTTCCGAGAGAAGCCGACCGAGCATGCATACACCCCTCGCCCCAAGGCTCCTTTTAACTGCTTTGCTTAGCTAGTTAACTATTTGGTTTTGTACTTAAGTAGTTAATGCACTTAGCTATTCATTTGTGTTTGTAATTAGTTAACTTGTTAGTTAATTAGTTTCGGTTTGTAATTAATTAGCTTGGCGTAGCTAGTTAGTTGATTTATTCGGACCCTCCGTCGAAAGGGCAAATGTTGTAATAAATGTGCGTGTGTGTGTGAATGTCTTCCAACCCCATGTCTTTCTCCCTTTCAGTGGTTAGATTAGGGCATGTTTCAATTAGCATCCTTATGCTTGCATGCGTGCATCCATTCATTTGTATTGCATGCACTGGAATCGGCGCATCATTCAAACTGCATTGTATTTCAATTTCTATTTGAATACATGTATCAAATTGTAGCATTCATATGCCATTCTAAATAGCCATGCCTATCTTAGTTGCATTTTTGCATGTATTGCATTAGGCATTGTTAACATAGCTCGGATCATGCATTGATTACTAACTAGCTTTTTTTTTGGCTCGGAGTACACTGTGAGTGTTTATGCTTTAGCATACTTGCATATGTGTAAGTAACTGCCATGATAGCATGCTTGCCATGAGGCTATTTGCTTAATTGCTATAACTGCATGAATGCTTGTGGATGAATGCTTCATTGCTTGAATTGGAACAATTCATCAAAATGTGAGTTTTAAGCCCACTTGAAGTGACAAAATCATGTTTTAAGCCCACTTGAGGGTGGCAAATCCGTGTCTTAGACTACTTGCGAGTAGCACTTTCAAACCACTTTCAAAAACAAACATGAGTTGTTTTGTTCCAATCCGCGTGATTGAGTCTATACTTGTATGCTGAACGCATCACATAGTAATGATAGATTAATAATCAGAATATGAACACATGTGTTTTCAAAAACAACATATCATGTTAGTAGAGGCCGATCCTTTGATCGAGCGAGCGGGGGTGCTCATTTTAAGACCTTCCCCTCTCGTACCCAAGTTCCCGAGCTGAGGCAACTTTGGTGATGACGGACACGTGGCCTTTGGCACGAGTCAGGGTTTCCTAAATTTCCCAAAACTAAAATTTAGGTGGCGACTCTGAAATCAGGCAAAGCAGTCCATGTTTGGCGCTTCTTTAATCAAAATCGATTTTCCAAAACGATTTGCCGGATTTGGACTCTTTGGTGATTTATTAGTCTTACATTGCACTTTGTGAGATTAGATTCAGAACCGTGACAGGAGTCCTAATTATAGTAGCTAGAACTACAATTCGCGCCCTCACGCGCGGAGCAGAGTTCGAGGCGGTCTACAGTTTCTGGCGACTCTGCTAGGGATTTAGAGAACTTGACTCGAACTCATGATATGTTGTTTTCTCTACACTTATGTGTTTCTTTGCATTGCATTTGCATTGGTGCGCCTAGGACACTGTGTTTGCCGTCTGCTATTCCTGAACGATTTGCCGGAGGCTGTGTGCCATAAGGCTGACCGGTTACGGGCTCTGCCATGATGGGAACATAAACCTCGGTTGTTGTCGAGGCACCCTTTTTGACCATTCGACCTAGTGCATATCGAAATCCGTAGTAACCGTTCCAAACTAGGACAGGTTGCTAACCTGATTGTAGGTTGTTTGAAACCGTTACGTGCGTAGTGAAACCCTAGCTCCTGACAAGATAGGACATGGAAACCCTACCTCTTCATAGGGGTGTTTTGGCTCTCACTTCTTTGCTATGTGCTTTTAGAGTGTGCCTCTACAGGAATGCATGTATCAGTTTGCAAGTCTCGGTATTAGGCCTGTGGGCATCAGTATTTGGGGAATCAGTTTTACCTGAGGGTATCAGATTTGAGGCAATGATTTGGGGACAGCGATCAGTGTTGAGAACAGTGTGTTCAGCTTACAAATGTCAACTGTGTGTTGTCTTTATTTTAAGTCGAAATGCTGTCTGTTTTTCTGGTTGTTTGTTTCCTTATTATGCTTTATTTATCTTTTTGCAAGGTAGTTTAGCATCATTGCTTCCGAACAGGCAGATATTCCTCAAGCACTTTGGACCAGAGGCCGAAGACTTCATCGATCCGAGGATCTAGTTGACGGACAAGCAATGTTCTTTTCATTACCCCCGGTTACTAGACGGAGGTCAGTTAGGCGCAGTTCATCAGTGCAACGGTTACCAGATCAGTGGTCCTTATCCACCCCACCAGTGAGTAGTCGGGCTGAGGTTTCCATTTCTACCGCAGAGAGAGACACACCTGTTGTTCAGTTAGATCAGCACCTTATGGCAAGTATGGAGGACATGATATGTCAGCTCCAAGAAACCATGCAGGCCATGCAATGGGATGCCGCCCGCCAGGCAGAGGTTGTGGCTCAACAGACAGAGCTGATTGCTAGACTCTAGCAATAGCAGCAACCGCAGCAAGCTGGAGCATCTGCTTCACATCCACCCCCACCCCCACCTAAAGTTCCAACACTAGGGGAGACTGCAAACGTCTAGGAAAATATGGACGTCCCAACGGGGCCAGTTCCACCCCCATCCTACCTCAGTTGTCCAAAGCACCGACTAATCTAGCGGATACACCGTTTGAGTTTGAGGTGGATCCAACAGCGCTGAAAGTGAGTGTAGACACCTCATTTTCACCAACCTTAAGACTCCGACGTCATCGAATGAGTGCTCAGTGATTGCACATGTTGTGCTCGTTTCGAGGTTTCGGGGTTCTTGGCTGAGAGCCTCACCTCCAGACCTCGGGACTCTTTGTACTTTGACTCGGTCTGCGGACTAAGTCTTGTTTCTCTTCCCAGACGAAGGGAGAGGTCTTGTAGACCATCTCTCAGTGGTCGTAGACTACTTTTCGTGGTCGTAGGCCACTGTTCCCGTTTGGAGACTAGTTTTCGATTTTCGGAGCTGTCGGCCATGCGCCTCGGCTCGGGACCGCTTAACATTCTCCGTTTGCCATGGTTTTTGGAACACATCTTGTTTCCTCTGTCTAGAGGGACACTGTGGTCCGGGAGACCACTTTTGTGGTCATACGCCACTTTTTGTGCTTAACAACCAGTTTTCGAGGCACCCAGCCGTGCGCTTTGCCTCCCGAATTCTCGTTTTGCATCCGTGTTGGTTCGTTCTTGGCACGAACTTTGTTTTCCTTGTTTGGAAGGTGGTACAAGGGTGGGAGACCAGATTTCTCCTTGGAAACCACTTTTCTCCTCGCCAGCCAGTTTTCTGGTCGGGAAACTGGTTTTTTGGGTCTTTGGGCCACATTTTCTGGTTTTCCATCCCACCATTGGCTTGCTTTCAGTGTGGAGACCACCAATACCCTTGGCCGACCACTTTTTGTCTGGGAGACCACTTGCCCTGGTCGGCCGACCAGGGAAAGTGGTCGGCTGATCACCTTTTCTGGTCGGCTGGTTTCCTCTTGTTTTGTCAGATTGTGTGGATGCCAGCTGTGCCAGCTGGAAGGCACAGACTGTAACCTCCATACATGTGTATGGAGGATTTGCATCCAAGCTTTTAGTTTCTTGAGGAAACTTTAGCTTCAAACATCTATAAGAGAGGCCCTCCCTCTCCTTTGCACAGGTTCTGAAATTTGCTAAGGCAAAAATATATATCTCTCTATATCTCTACATCTTGGGTTCAAAAGTGTGTTGTTCTTGACCTATTGCACCACACCTCATAGCCATACACCTCCACCATTGATCTGAGGTTCTTGGAGGACGTTTTTGGAGGTTGAAGAGTTGGTTTTTGGTCCAAAAACTTGCTGGTTTTGCTGTGCTTCAAGGTTAACCTCCTTTCTCTATTTTCAAGCTTTGTTTTGGTTGTTATCTTAGCCATACTTGCATGCATATTTAGGCTTTGTTGTGAACTGGAAAAAGCTTCATATTTAAGTTTTTTTCATATTTGTTTAAGGCTCTTTTGGTGTTGAGGGTCATCTACCCTCTTGCATGCTCTATTTAGCCTTGTTTTGTGCCATGCCATGAAACCTTTGTGTTGATCTTTGCTTGGCCTTTTAGCTACTAAAATCCAGCAGATTTTTAGTGGTTGGAATGTGATTTTGAGGGCCTAAATCAGAGAGGGGAGACCCTCTCTCTTTTGGCCTTGTTTGTTTGCATTTTTGGCCTTTCAAAGGAGCACATACTTTCATACTTCCAAGGCTTGGTTCAGGCCCTTTTTGGTGACTTTTGGTACTTGTCTAGACTCTGTCAATGGCTGGTTTGGTCACCTTGTGTTTGCCTCTTGCATGTGTAGAATAATCCCTTTCATGGCTTATCAAAGTAGCACCTCATTCTTGCATGTATTGGTCATGTCTCAGTGGGTTTTTGGCCATCATTTGGCATGCCATGATTTTGTCTTTGGCTGGTTTGGTAGCCTCTCATATGCTTCATATGCTTGTAGTGTAAATCATGTTTACTAGCTTGAAATGCATAATGTTTTGGTCTTCTATTCTAGCATATTTTGGCCTTGATCTAAACTGATTTTGTTCATATTTTGGGCTGCCTTAGCTGTGTTTTGAGGCCTCTTGGTTGAATGGTGCTTGCCATGCATGCTTAGTGTAATAGCCTTGCCTAGCTTTGAGTTTTTGAGGTCCCTTGCATGCTTAACTTGAGGTATTTGCATGTTTTGGCATCATGAGGAATGTTATTTCAGATCTTATTTTTTGGCCATATTCTCATGTTTTTCACTCTTTCAATGTGCTTGAGAGTTGCATCATTATACCCCATTTGTGAGCCATTGCATGAGCTTCATTTTTGTGCCTTTCAAGCCATCATCGTAGTTCACTTTTGCCCCTATTCTGGCCTGCATAGGGTCTGTTTGGAGTTGGTTTGACCATTTGAGCATTGCCTTGCATGCCTATAGTGTAATACACTTTACTAGTTTCGATGCTTGAGCCATTCAACATGTATTACATGAGTTGTTTGCATAATTCGAGGTCATTTTGTATGCCATTTCAGAGCTGAAACATGTGTCATTGCACTTCATATTTCATCCTTTCAATGCGTTTGGAAAGTTGCGTTTTGTGCCATAGACTTGGCGCCGTTGCATTGTGCATGATCGTATGTGTTTTGATGCCTTGTTTTCATCATCTTTGGCTACTGATTTGGGTGTGGCTGAGGCCCATCCATTTTGGTTTAAGTCCATTTTGCATCGAGTATGCCATTGTAATTCATAGTATTGAGTATGCCACGTTGTCGCACGATTGATCATTGCATTGTGCATGCCTTGTTCATCTCATTGTGTATATTAGTTCCATGTGCATTGTGTATGCTAGTGTCATGAGCATTGTGCATGCCATGTAGATTATAGCATTGTGTATGCTAGTTGCATGTTTGCATGTTATCCCTTGCACGTTTGCATCACTTAGTTGCATTGCATTAGGATTGCATGCTAGAGTTGCATTTGTGCATGCCATGTTTGTTGCATTGTGTTCGGGATAGGAGTTAGTCCGAACACGGGAAATGAGGGACGTCTCGTACTCAAAGTGACGAAACGTGTCTCGATTCTCGGTTGCCGACGTTCTTGACTACCCATGATGGAGTTGTTGGCTTTAGGTGCTTGTTTGTGCATTCATTTCACATTGAGTCGTGCAATTCGGCTCCTTGGCCATCATGCATCGAAATGCGTGATTGGTGGCCCGAGGGTCGAGGACTACACTCCCTTGAGCTTATGCAATGATGAGGAGAGTGGTCGTGCACACATGTGTTGCAAATACTTTGTCGTGCATCTCTCTTTCCCTTTGTTGCAAAAAACCAGAAACCAGGAGAGAAAACTGGTCAGACGACCAGATTTACTGGCAGGCCGATCACTTTTTTTGGTTTCTACCACAAAAGGTGGTCGGTAGTTGGTCTCCCATGCCTATAAGCTGGTCGGCAGCCTTCCCACAGATTCCCAGGGTGGAGTTTCATCTCTCTGGAGCTTTGTGCAAGTTTCTGAGATCAATTGCAAACAAAGGCGAGTTGGGGCGTCGCGAGGGATTTCCGAACAAGGTGACTCGAGCATGCATGCATCCTTTGTCATCCAAATCAGAGCTGAGGCAGCCTATTTTATTTGGTTTACATGCTTATTTAAATTGTTTACTTAGTTAATTTGTTGATTAATTAGAGTTGTGTAATAATTAGCTATAGCTTGTTATTCATTTCGTGTGTAATAACTAGTTTAATTAGATTAGCTTAGATTAGCTAGTTGGCTCTATAATATTCATTTGGACCCTCCATCGAGAGGGCACAACTGTTGTAAATAAGTGTGCGTGTGTGTGATGCATGTCTTCTAACCCCCATTTCATTCTCCTTTTTATTTACCAGCTTACGATGGTTAGTTTTAGGACATGTTTCAATTAGCATCCTTATGCTCGCATGTTTGCATCCATTCATCTGTCTGGCATGCACAGGGCTCGGCGCATCATACTAATTGCATTGTATTTCAATTCCGAGTTAAATACATGTTATCTGTAGCATCTCATATGCCATCTTAGAATAGCCGAGCCTATCTTAGTTGCATTCTGCATGTGTTGCATTAGCCATCTTAACATGAACTAGGATCATGCATTGATTACTAACTAGTTTCTGTTTTGGCTTGGAGTACTCGGTGAGTGTTTATGCTTTAGCATCCTTGCATGTGTATGAGTGACTGCCATGATAGCATGGTTGCCATGAGGCTAACTGCTTATGTGATATACCTGCCTGAATGTCTGTGGGTGAAGGTTGGATTATTTAAATTAGAACAATTCGTCGATTGTGAGTTTTAAGCCCACTTGAGAGTGGCAAATCACCATGTTTTCTAAGCCCACTTGAGGGTGGCAAAATCCGCATTTTAGCCTACTTGCGAGTAGCAAACCGCTTTTAAAAACAAACATGAGATGTTTTGTTCCAACTTAGACGATCCAGTCTATACTTGTATGTTGTGCGCATCACGTAGCAATTCTAGGCTAATAAACCGGAATAAGAGCACATATGTTTTAAAAAACAAGATATCATGTTTAGTAGTGGTCGATCTTTGATCGGGCGAGCGGGGGTGCTCATTGCATGACCTTTCCCAATCGTACCCAAGTTCCCGAGCTGAGGCAACTTTGGTGATGACAGACACGTGGCCTTAGGCACGAGTCAGGGTTTCTTAAATTCCCCCAAAATAAAATATTTAGGTGGCGACTCTGTATCTGGCAAAGCAGTCTATGTTTGGCACTTCTTTCTAAAAATCAATTTTTCAAAACAATTTGCCAGATTTGGACTCTTTGGTGATTTATCAATGTCGTATTGCACTTTGCAAGATCAGATTAAGAACCATGACATTGAGTCCGAACTGTAGTAAGCCCAATGGACAAAACGGGATTTTCCCGGGACGTCCGGGGACGTCTACAGCTTCTGGCGACTCTGCTGGGGAGTTAGAGAACTTGATTCGAACTCATGATATCTTGTTTTGATTACACTTATGTGTTTCTTTGCATTGCATTTGCATTGGTGCGCCTAGGACACCGTGTTCGCCATCTGCTATTCCTAAACGGTTTGCCAGAGGCTCGCTTTGAGAAGCGTGCCATAAGGCTGATCGGTTACGGGCTCTGCCATGATGGGAACACAAACCCCGGTTTTTTACCGGGGCACCCTTTTTGACCATTCGACCTAGTGCATATTCGGAATCCACAGTGACTATTCCAAACTAGGACAGGTTGCTTACCCGATTATAGGTTGTTTAAAGCTGCTGTGTGCGTAGTGAAACCCTAGCTCTTGACAAAATAGGACAGGGAAACCCTACCTCAACATAGGGGTGTTTTGGCTTTCACTTGCTTGCTATGTGCTTTTAGAGTGTGTCTCTACAGGAATGCATGTATCAATTTGCAAGTCTGGGTATCAGGCCTGCGGGCATCAATATCAGTATTTGGGAATCAGTTTTACCTGTGGGTATCAGATTCAGATTTGGGGCAATGATTTGGAAACAACGATCAGTGTTTGAGAACAGTATATTCAGCTTACAAATGCCAACTGTGTGTTGTCAATGACCGACTGTGTGTTGTGTTTATTTAAGCCATTATGCTGTCCGTTTTTCTAGTTGTTTATTTCCTCATTATGCTTTATTTATCTTTTTGCTAGGTAGTATAGCACAATTGCTTCCAACCAAGCAGATATTCCCCAAGCACTCTGGACCAGAGGTCGCAGACTCCATCGATCTGAGGATTTGATAGACGGACAACCAGTGTTCTACTCTTTACCCCCGGTTACTAGATGGAGGTCAGTGAGGCACAGTGTATCGGTATCGCGGTTCCCAGATCAGTGGTCCTTGAGTAGTCAGGTTGAGATTTCTGAGTCTACTGCAGAGGCAGATATACCTGCAGTTCAGTTAGATTAGGGCAGTATAGCAAGAATGGAGGAAATGATGCGTCAACTCCAAGAAAGTATGAAAACTATGCAGCAGGACGCTGTTCGTCAAGCAGAATTTGCCAAACAACAAGCTGAGGTCATGGCTCAACAGGCAGAGTTAATTGCCAGGCTACAATAGCAAACCGGAGCATCTGCTTCACACCAAGCTCCTCCCCCACCAAGAGTCCCAATACCTGGGGAGACGGCGAATGTCCAGAATGTCCAAGAGGATACAGACATCCCAACGGGGCCACCTCCGCCCTCGATTCTACCTCAACTATCCAAGCACCCATGCCTATCAATCTACCGGATTCTCCCTTCGAGTTCGAGGTGGACCCCACAGCATTAAAAGTGAGCAAGCTTGAGAAGCTGTTCAAGAAATCTCAAGGTGTGAAATCCATTCCGGACATTGAGGACGGGTATACCGATGCGGACGTAACTTTGTCGGACCGGTTTAAGATGCCACATATTGACTGCTTTGATGGATCTGGGGATCCCATGGTTCATTTGCGGCTATTTTCGGACACACTAAGGCCGATGGGCCTCACCAGATTACAGAAGCTTTCTTTGTTCGGCTGGACCCTGTCGGGTGTAGCGGCCATTTGGTATGCAAAATTGGAAGATTCCGTCAAGAGGAACTGGGAGGAGATGGCCGAGGCCTTCGTAGCTCAATACTCCTACAACACACAGATCGAGATCACAACTCGTGATCTTGAGACAACTAGACAGGAGCCGAAGGAGAGCTTTTCTGACTTCGTAACTCGCTGGAGGGCCAAGGCCTCGATGATGACCATTAGGCTAACTGACAAAGATCAAATATGGATGGTTGTGCGCAACCTCCAGCCCAAGCTCATGCAAAAGATGATCGTCCTCCCTCTCCCCACTTTTGGAGATCTACATGAGATTGGAGTGCAGATCGAGGACGCTCTGAAACAGGGTCTGATTGACAATGACAGAGAGCAGCCCAGGAGAACCTTCAACCGCAACACCAATGCAGGCATGAGCAGTGCTGCAACTGCCAGAGCCTCAGAAGTAAGCATGGTCACCATCACCCCCACAAGAACCCTTACAGCTACACCATTCACCGGTGCGTCTGGAAGCAACTCACAAACAACCAAGTACTAAGCTCGAGGCCAAAGAACCTTCACCCCATTATACATGCCCCTGTCCAAAGCTCTAGGGGTTTTAATCAGGAAAGGGCACTTGAAGCCCCTAGAGCCATGGCCATTGCCAGAAACACTTCCCCCCTCCCATAATCCAGCCAAATATTGTGCCTTTCACTAGCAACATGGTCACGACACCGACCATTGCTTTAGATTGCGTCACGAGATTCAGGATCTCGTCGACAATAAGGTGATCGTGCCTCCGGAAAAGCCGAACGTCGTAACCAACCCTCTCCCACCACACAACCAAGCCCCACCTCCCAAACGCATCAAATCAATCCAAACTGGGGTCGTGTCATGTGACCCTAGCGTATATATCACCCGGTCTCACCTACCTAAGCCGGAGGTGTTCATTCCTGACAGCACTGACTTGTGCATGTTGGACATCTCCCGAGCCTAACCTGAACCAATGGTGGTGATCATCGAAGATGGAACAGGGATGATTTCAGAGGAAAGTGAGGCTGATGATTCAGAATCTGAGGAAATTGGGAGCTGTGCTGAGGAGGTATATGATCCGAGTGGCTACATTGCGTCAGCAGGCCAGGCTAGGCCGAACCTGGAATTGCCAATGGGGGCAGAAATTTGTGTAATATGGGGGAAGGGACTTGATCAAAGGATAGATGGCTTAGCAGCTCTGGAAGGGGACATAGCTAACCTTCAGTTTTTCAACGAACAAGATCCGGGAGACATGACAGTCAACTGGTTTGATTTTGAGGAGTCAGCAGAGGTTACAGGGTGGCTTGACGACCAACCAGATATTGTTAAAGAATCTCAACTGGAAAAGGGCCCGTCAGAGGCAAGGACATCAATTGTGGCCGGAAGGGCCGGGGATCAGAATGCATCGCTGGAGAGCGCCGGTGCCAAGAATTTTGCTCGAGATTTGGGTATTTTGAGTACAGAAGATGTTAAACAGCAGGCTACATTGAAGCAGTTTGAATGGGAAGGGGTCAAAGACTCTGAGAGAGCCAGAAAGGCCAAAGCTCCAGTGGGGACTTAACGTGCTGTGTGCACAAGAACAGAGCGCGCTGCGAGCATATGGACGGAAGGTGTTGTGCATACAAGGACAGTTGTAACAGAGCCGAATAGGTGTCTGTCGGCTGTCGAGGGCATGTGGTGGGAAGACGATGACCTATGTCTTGCCCACATCGATGAGGACTGGGGGAATAACCAGCCGCTGATACCTGGTATATTGGTGAAGTTGACCATATGACTAGGAATGGGCGGTATTTCAAGCCCCCCCACCTAGATCAGCCAGAGGCGTCCGGAAAGGACAAGGAGGTGGAGAAGCAGAAAGAGAAGCTACTTGAAGAAGAGGCTGTGCTGAAACAGTTAAAAAAGATACAAGCAGACATCTCCATCTGGGGACTGCCTATGGCTTCACGTGTTCATAGACAAGCTGTCTTATCAGCAGTGGACAAGGCCAAACTCTCAATAGACACCACGCCTGAACAGTGAGTGGGATTGGTTTTTCCAGGAGGGGCTTTCCCGATGTTGACCTTTTCCGACAAGGAACTGCCGCCTAAGGGCGCGAATCATAACAAACCGCTCTACATCTCTATGGAATGTAGAAACAAATAGATACCGGTGGTTCTTGTCGACACAGGATCCACTATTAACGTGTGCCCGTCAAGGACTACATATGCAATCGGGTTGAAGCCCGTGGACTTTGTGCCAACATCCCAGGTGATAATGGCATATGATAACACAAGCAGAGAGGTGATGGGGACTATAAAAATTCAGACTCAGGTTGGTCCAGGACAACACGAGATTGACTTTCATGTCTTGAACGTTCCCGCAACCTTCAATCTACTCTTGGGGCGACCGTGGCTGCACCAGGTAAAGGCAGTTTCTTCCACCTTGCACCAGATGTTGAAATACCCTCATGGGAAGGGGGTGGCTATAGTTTTTGGGAATTCGTCAATCCATCCGCCGCCAGAAGTGTCTACACCGGTTTTGGAAATCGAGCATGGCACGGAGGATGTGTTCCTATCAGGTTTCACCCTAGCCGAGGTCCGGGTCGTACAGAACATCTTAGCTGTTGATGAAGGGTTGTATGTCAGCGCTCAGTCAGTATACCTCATGAACAAACTCCAACACATCCCTAGGATGGGACTAGGAAGAAGTGGCCGGAAGGGCATTGCAGTATCGGCCGAAGTGCCGTACAACCCGCATACCTTTGGCTTAGGTTATCTGCCTACCAAAGAGGACTGGGTGAGGAAAGGCAAGGAGATGGCTGGGAGAGCCAAAGCAAAGCAGGCAGGGAAGCCTTATGAGTTAATGCACCGACCCATTCAGGGTACCCTAAACGGACGCTTTGTTCGGGAGGGGGAGGATTTTCCATTTTGTGGCTTCCCAGAGCCATGGTTGAACGCAGAGAAGCGCCGCTTGCCAGGGTTTGAGATCTTTTTTGACCTGCATTTATCTGGGGATGATGTTACTGAGGAGCAGACAGACCCATCAGCCGAAGTTGAGTAGTGTGGAAAAATGGATTCTGAGAACACCGAGATTGAAATGGGGGTAGCACTGGCTTGTCTACTTTCAGATCCTCCAATCGTACAGAAGTGCTTGGGGGATAACTTATCGGTGTCCATGATTGGGAATGAAACGACTGCGAGCCCACCTTCAAGCATTTTGGATGCATCCATCGCACCCTCTCTCATCTGGCAGTACGAGGAGGGATTTTTATCAAGCAACATCGGGTCAGGTATTGAGCCGGAATTTGATTCCACCGAGTCTATGGAGTCGGAATCAGGTTCCAGCTCGTCTAAGTCTGAGTCCGGTATTCCTGGGGGTGACAACCCGGATGCCACAGTCTTGTCTAGGTCACCTTTTTCTTTCTCTTTTGAGTCTATTATAACAGAGGAATCGAACGATTTGGAAGTGATTAATGAGAATGGAATGGTTGTGGCTTCTGAGTACTTTTCTGTGCCTTTGATTTATTGTATTAATCAAGACTTTCAAAATTTTGATGAAAATGACGAGGAAGAAATTCCTCCGGTTTTACAACGATTAATTGATCAAGAGCAGGAGAGATTTGTTAAACCCTTGGTTGATGAAATCACTAGAGTTAATATTGGTACTGAGAAGGACTCGTGGTTGGTCCAGATCGGGTCCACGTTGTCTTCGGAGGAGCGCGAGTGCTTAGTCGCTTTATTAAAAGATTTCAAAGATATTTTCGCATGGTCCTACGAAGATATGGCTGGAATCGATCCTGAGATTGTACAGCACCGTATCCCTCTTGACCCCGAGGCCCGACCCGTTAAATAGAAACTCAGAAGGATCCGCCCGGACTGGGCTCTCAAGATTAAAGAAGAGGTCACCAAGCAAATTGACGCAGGGTTCTTGCTGGTATCTGAGTACCCAACTTGGTTGGCTAACATCGTTCCGGTGCCAAAGAAGGTTGGCAGGATCCGGGTGTGTGTGGATTTCAGGGATTTGAACAGAGCCAGCTTGAAGGACGACTTTCCTTTATCGCATATCGACGAGTTAATGGACTTTACAGCGGGGCATGCTTTGCTTTCGTTCATGGATGGCTTTTCAGGTTACAACCAGATTGTAATGGCACCCGAAGATCGGGAGAAGACTGCTTTTACCACCCCGTGGGGGACCTACTATTACAGAGTGATGCCATATGGGCTGAAGAATGCTGGAGCTACATATCAACGGGTCGGGACCACGATATTACATGACATGATTCACAAAGAGGTTGAGGTGTACGTGGACAACATGATTGTCAAGTCCAAAGAAAGAGAGGGCCACTACACCGCCTTGCAAAAGTTCTTACAAAGGATCAGAGAATTTCGGTTGCGACTGAATCCTCAGAAGTGTACGTTTGGTGTTACAGCAAGGAAAATATTGGGGTTCTTGATTACACAGAGAGGTATCGAAGTTGACCCTTCTAAAATCAAGGCCATCTTAGAAATGCCACCACCGAGGACTGAAAAGGAGGTGCGAGGCTTTCTGGGTAAAGTGCAATTCATAAGACGGTTTATTGCTAAATTAACCTTGACTTGTGAACCACTCTTTAGTCTCCTGAAGAAAGGAAAGAAATCCCAATGGGACGGCTAATGCCAAGCTGCTTTTGAACAGATCAAGCGATACTTATAGAACCCACTCGTGTTGTCACCGCTTGAGCCCGGGAGACCGTTGATTTTGTACCTTTCAGTAACTGAAACTACAATGGGCTGCATGCTTGCACAGGAGTCTGAGGACAAGGTGGAGAGAGCTATTTATTACCTGGCAAGAAGATGTTGGAATACGAGACCCGCTACACTCCGCTGGAGAAGGCTTGTCTGGCCTTGGTATGGGCTACCAGGAAGCTACGGCACTACCTGTTAGCTCACTCTGTAAAGTTGGTTTCAAGATCGGATCCCATCAAATATCTCTTCGAGAAACCGGAACTTACGGGTAGGCTAGCTCGTTGGTTGCTTCTACTTTCCGAAATCAATCTGAAGTATGTAACGTGCAAGTCAGTGAAGGGGAGAGCGGTAGCGGAGTTCCTAGCCGATCACCCAGTGGAAGGGGATGAAGCAGTTGAGTACCTATTCCCAGACGAGGCCATTCTGCATGTCGAAGAAGAATTTTGGACGATGTACTTTGACGGAGCGTCAAACCAATACGGGTATGGGATAGGGGTGTTGCTGATAACACCCGATAATTCTCGTATTCCTCTGGCATTCAAACTCTGGTTCAAAGTCTCGAACAATGAAGCAAAGTATGAAGCATGCATTTCTGGTTTAGAAGCCGCCCTAGAACTAGGGGCAAAACGGTTGGACGTCATCGGGGACTCGAACCTTGTTGTATCTCAAGCTAAAGGAGATTAGAAAGTCAAAGAAAAAAAGATGAGAATTTACCACCAGACCTTGGACTTGTTGATTCCTCGGTTTGAGAAACTGAACTTCGCTCATCTGTTAAGAGAAAACAACAGGTTCGCAGATTCATTAGCAACTTTATATCTTCTATGATAGACATCCCTTTTGGAGTCCGGATACGTCCGATCATCATTGACCAGAAGTTTTCACCGGCCTACGAGTCGATTGCTGCCATAGAAGAGGTTCAGGATGAGAAACCCTGGTATTACGATGTCTGGAACTTCTTGGAGAAAGAAGCATATCCACCAGGGGCAAATGCCAAAGACAAGAGGGCAATCCGAAGAATGGCTGCTCAATTCATCATCTACGGAGGAAAACTGTATAAAAGAGGTCATCTGGGAATGTGTAAGCTGTGTGTTGAGGCTGAAGAGTCGAAGTGCCTAATGGAGGCCATCCATGGAGAAGAGTGCGGAGCGCACATGAACGGGGCGATGCTAGCCCGAAAGATCCTCAGACAGGGTTACTGGTGCTCAACCATGGAGGAGGATTGTATCGGCTTTGTTCAGCGATGCCACAAATGTCAGATCCATGCAAACCGTATGAACATCCCGCCGTCGAATCTGTACAATATGACTTCGCCATGGCCATTTTCAGTTTGGGGAATCGATGTGATCAGGGCTGTCACTCCGAAGGGGTCCAATGGGCATGAGTTCATTCTGGTCGCGATAGACTATTTCACAAAGTGGGTTGAGGCCCAATCTTATGCGGTGTTGAAGGCGTCGTACGTTGCAAAGTTTATCAAGAACAACATTATCTGTCGCTATGGGGTCCCAAACAAGATTATCTCAAATAATGGTTCCCACTTCAAGAAGGAAGTGATTGACTTGTTGGAGAAATACAACGTGGTTTTTCACAAGTCATCTACATATTGGCAGCAGACCAACGGAGCAGTTGAGGCTACCAACAAGAACATCAAGCGTATTTTACAGAAGATGGTGGAAACCTACTGGGACGGGCCAAATAAGTTGCCATTTGCTCTGTGGGGCTACCGGACTTCAATTAGAACTTCTACTGGGGCGACTCCGTATTCGTTAGTTTACGGGATGGAGGCCGTTCTACCTATCGAAATTGAGGTTCCGTCATTACGAGTACTGGCTGAGTGTCAAATAGCTGAGGCAGATTGGTAGCAGAGCAGATTTGAGGAACTTGTGCTCTTTGATGAGAGAAGGCTGAAAGCACTGTACCATGTTCAAGGTTATCAATGACGAATTGCCAGGGCTTTCAATAAGAAGGTTAAGTCCAGGAATTTGAAGGAAGGAGATTTGGTGCTCAAAGACAACCGAGCTCCCATCCACGACCCTAGGGGCAAGTTCAGACCTAATTGGACTGGTCCTTACATCATTAAGTCTATCTGGTCGGGTGGAGCTGTTGTTCTGATGGACCTAGATAGCCTAGAGTTCTCCCAACCGATCAAGATGGACAAGTTGAAGAAATATTTTCCCTGAGAGGCTCGCTAGGCCGAAAACCCAAAAAGGCGACCTAGGCAAAAGTTAGAGCACAGAAAATTTGAAATAATAAAAACTGAGCTCGCAAGGTTGAAAACCCGCAAAGGGCGGCCTTGGCAAAAGTTAGAGCCCAAAAGGTGAGTGTCAATACACGAGTGAACCCAAGCCAAACTACATAAGGCTTGATTCCCATCTTCGGGATACGTAGGCAACTTCATCCTAAAGTCCATCCATAAACACTTCCCCGATCAACTTTGTCCATGTGATCACGTTTGGTCATCTTTGTCTATCCTATGTTCAAGAGCTCGGTTGTGATCTCCGGTACAACGCTATTCAGACTAGGGGCAACTTTCCAGTTGCCGGGATCCAGGGTTGTACATCTCAGTGACAGACCTCAGGCGTGTCCAGTTCTGATCCATATCGAAAAAGGTTTTGAAAAGTTTTAATAAAAGTTGATTTTGCTCAAATTAATCTTTTTACGACTTAGACCATTTTTGGACCAAATGGAAAATTTTCAGTGCCTACAACCTTCAATTTTATTAATTTCAATACAGAGTTCTCATACTCTTGAATACAAATTGAAGTTGCTTTTGGTTACATTCATAAAGAAAACTTGAAAGTACTGATAAAGCAATAAATTCGGGGCATAGATAGATCAGGAGTTCCTGCGCCCTCTCCCAGAGCTGGTCGAAGCTTCTGATGCCAAGCTGGGCCCAATATGTGCCTCTTCATTGAGCCAATCTATGCACTCATCAGATAAGGTGCAACTGAAAGTGGGAGCGGGGGCCAGAAGCTCTCTCGTCCTCCATGCCGTGGCATACCAAGCTAGCTGTGCGCCTCGGACCAGAAATGCGGCTGGGTACTCTATCCCCTCTGCCAGGCAAATCTGATCATGGCCGAACTGGCGTTGGAACCGGAAAGGAAAGTAGAACACGCAGTGTGTCAGGCTAATCAACTGAATCCCCACCTGTCGGGACATGCTATAGCTCATTGCCGGTAAATTGAGCCAAGGACAACGCCAAGCAATATGGTCTGTGGGCAAACTGCACATCCAGTCGAACCACCATCCCTCATCAAGGGCATCGACTAGACGTCGTCGAAAGAAGTAGCCGCAAGCTGAGTATGCTGGGCAAGAGTCCACAACCTGCAACTTGTCCATCAACCACACCTGGGAAGGGATGGAAAATGAGAGAATAAAGAATAGAGAGGTGCACGTATGGGAGAAAAGTGAGAAAAGGGTTTTGAGAGAAAAATCGAGCCTGAGGGCCGAGTGATGTGAGCAATATATATGTGAGGAAGGGTGGGAACATTACCTGCAGTAGTAGTGGACTCCCCGTCAATTTGGTCATTTCCCGGCGATGGAAAGCATCTAAGCCCATCAATGTCTTAGCTAATGTCATGGCAATGCAGTTCTTTCCCTCTTTCAAGCCTTGGGCAACTTCGATTAGACGAATGCTAGACCCGCTGAAGCCTGGGGCAAGCAAAAAGTGAGATAGCATGCACAAACAAAGGGCCTGACGCCGAAAACCTTGCAGTGGTGATCACTGCGGTCACCAGCATCAAAAAAGTGATGAATCAGGCTGAGGATGTCCAATTCTCCGTCGCGGATCAGAGATCGAGCGTCATGCATAGTGGGCCCACACATTCGTCCTAAGGCTTGGGCATGGCCGAAGCGAAGCTGGGGCAAGATTTCTTCGTTGCGCTCGGATTCCGTCACAGTTTGGAAGTCTTTGAAGGTAGGACAAAGCCTCGGAAGTTCAACTTTTCTGAGCCGTCTAAGGTAGTAATCCAAGTTGTGAGATTTTGGATGAGAAATGCCTCCATTTTGATGTAAAACTGAGATGGAATGAGAGAACCACGAAGCTGGAACTTTTATGGAGGATAAGGCACTGTTTGGAGGACAAGTGTCAAAAATCTGGAGGTCATCATGCCAACTGGTCGGCCGACCACTTTTTCTGGTCAGCCAGCCAGTTTTTCTGGTCGGCCGACCACATAACTGGTTTACTGAGCAAAAAACTAGTCGGCCAGCCACTTTTGCTGGTCGGCCATGGAGAAAAACTGGTTTTTGGCCTTTTCCTAGTCTCTATGAGGGAGCTCCTAGCCTTTTCATGTGTTGGGAGTGTTGAAGGTCTGAGTTTACCTCTGTTTCGGATGCGTTCCGTCGCCCCGTTTGTCCGAAATGCATTTTCTTATCGAGTTGTTAAGTTTTACTGAGTTGTCGAGTTTTGTTCATTGAATTGTTGCCCTTTGTTTATCAACAATTGTTGAAGTTTGTTTATCGAGTTGTAAACTTGCTAAGGTTTTGTTGTTTCTTAGTGAGTTAAGCTGTTTAGTTTGCTATGTTGGCTCATTACCTGACTTGGTGATGTATAATGCTCCATTTCCATTCAATCTCATTTTTGTGCAAAATTATGCGATGCGATGCTAAGTATGCAAAATACAACACTTTTTGAACAAAAAACTGTTTCATTCCGTCATAGTTTCTTTTGTTACAACATTTTTACAACATGGTTCAAGTTTTAAAGAAAATAAAACTGCCTAAAGTTGATGTGCTACAACTACTAGTAAAAAAAAAAGAAAAGAAAATAAAGCAAGAACATCTGCATCAGTACTATCAGGCTCAAGATCGAGAGGCTCTCTTCATCTTCTTCGGCTGAGCAGCCTCTGCACCACCTCCACTAGCACCATCATCCGAATCAGAGCTGCCGTCCTCGGAACCCTCCTCGGCATCACCTCTACTCTCAGAACCGGAGCTAGAATCCTCCTCTCTGCCTGCGGATGTCTCCGACTGAGGATGCGCAGACTCCTCCTCCTCACTAGACTCCACATCATCTCTAATTGGCGCTCTACGCCTGCCTCGGCTGCGAGTTGAGTCCCCTCTCCCAGCTCCTCGAGAAGGCCTGGATGGCCCAGCCTGTAGCGGTGGCATCTAAAAAAAAACAACCACAAAAGAGGGCAATTTGAACACATCAGCCAAAGTATGAATATCAGATGCAGAAGCAGGAATGCTGCGTAGGGTGCGTGCTTGCAGATATAGTATGTGAATGTGGTGTGTCAGATGTGCTCTACACATGCAGTCAACCAATGTAATGAAATGTTCAATTGCAGTCTGTCATCAGAAGTGTGATGAATGCAAGGAAATCGAAAAGTACCGAGACGCCGGCGATGAACAGCTGCGTCTCTCTCCGCAGGACCATGCTCTCGAGGGAGGCCACCACTCTGAGTAACCCCTCAGTGTACCCTCTGGGAGGCTGCAGATGTAAGTGCAAGTCATCAATGAATGAATGAATGAATGTCTAAACAGCTGAGTGATAAATCAAAACTGTAAAGCATACCGGTGGGGAGTTAGGGTCGCTGACGTATCGATGATCAGGCAATGGAGGCTCCAATGGAATCGAGTAGGATGTCCCATACCGCCAGCCTGTCAGCTCGGTCGAAAGATCTGGCCACCCAGCATACTGATAAGTCGGGGGGGATCTCTCTAGCCCCACTCCTCGATGTGCCGGCCCTGCTAGTCGAAGGGGTATTTGTAGCCCGAACTCGACTCGATGATGGCATGCCAGCAGCCCTCCTCGTGGGAGTATAGACACCTGTCAGTGGAGGCATCAAGTATGTATGGCGGTAGGTCGCGTAGTCTCCCTCCTCTAACAACAGAACTACATCAGTACCTAACATGAGCTCCTCGACCTGCCGGGGAGTGAGTCTCTCAGTGGATCGCATGTCATCCGGAGGTGCTGAGGGGATACCCTGATCAGGTTGCCCATCGTCTGATGCATGAAGCGATCCCCCAGACACCAGGCCCTGCCAACTGGCCCCTCAAATAAAGTCCTGTATCGATAAGAGGCCCACGCCCCAGGGAATCGGTACCAGGCATCTCCTGACAAAGGTGCCCAGGGCTGCCAAGAGATCTATGGATAACAAGTGCATAAACTGATCAGATGTCATAAGTACGCAAGATGAACCAAAGCCAAAAACATAACGAACTGAGAGTTTTGGATTACCTCCGTTTTCCATACAGTATCGAAGAACTGGCGGAGATAGGGCAAAGTCTCCCGAGTCCTCGGCCGACACCGACCCTCAAATTTGCGAGAGTAGGGGATCTCAAGAGGTGCCTCCACCTCGAGCTCAGGGGCTAGCGTCAGGAAGTATGCATAAACCCATAGCTGTGAAAGGCAAGACAGCGACTGTCAAAACACAGAATGCATTGAAAATACTGAATGCCGAGTGCAGAACGTGGATACGAAAAATACAGAATGCTGAGTGCAGAATGCAGAGTACAGAATGTAATGTGCGCCGTGCGTGCAGTGTACAGATAATGAAAAGCAGAAATGTAAATCAAGAGGGCAGAATGTACCTCCCAGGCTCTCTAGTAGCCACCTACTATGTTCCCTCGCCTACGGGAGGTCGCGCTCATATAACAGTAAAGGGTAGCGAGGCCGGCACCTGTAGACACCCCATTTTTGACCGTCCTCAAGACTTGGACGTCACCGCTCGAACACTCGGTGATCATCCATGTTCGTGTTCGTCTTGAGTTCCCGGAGGTCTCGGCTACGCGCCTTGCCCGAGGACCTCTCGACTCGACTGTTTTGTGTTTGGTTTTGCACCAAACACTTGTGTTTTGCCTTGAAGGGGCAGGGAATGCCTTGTGAGGCATCCCCACACATCACCGGCCATGGCTCGAGGCCACCGGCCAGTGATTTTATGCCATCGACAATATATATTGCCGGTCGGCATTCTTTGTTGACGATCGGCCATTTATTTTGTCAAAGTGGCAATTTTGAATGGCCGATCACTGTTCATCTACTTTTAGTAGATATTTTGTGCCAGCTGTGATGGCTGGCACCCACTCTGTTCCCCTCCATACACGTGCATGGAGGGATTTCCCTCTTAGATGGCTTGTTTTGGAAGCCTTACAAGAGAGAGTTGCCTATAAGAAGAGGCTTCCTCTCTTGGCATTAGGTTAGAAAAAATTGTTAGAGGAGCTCTGGTTCTAGGTTTAGGGTTTTATATCTATCCTATATCTATATCTCTCATTCTCTTGTATTGTGTGTGTTTAAACCTTAGTTTTGCACTAAGACACACACTACCACACCTTGCTTCGAGTTTGAGAGACATTGAGGGTTGATTCTTAAGGTTTTGGACTGATTTTGGTCAGAAAAGAGTGGCTGGACCAACTGTTCTTGAAGTGTTCTTCAAGGGTGAGTTTCTTGCTTTATTTTCCCCAATCTTGCATTGGCTTTTGACCTATCTTGCATATTGATTTGAGCTTTGTGTATAACTAAAAAAAGTCTTATATTTTCATGCTTAAGAACTTTCATTAAGGGTGTTTTGGCATTGGGGGTCGAAATCCCCCTCTTAGGTCTCTTTTGGCCCCTTTTGGTGTCTTTTTCTTTAAGCCTTATTTGCTTTGTTGTATTACCCTTCTCACCACTGAAATCCAGTGGATTTTCAGTGGTGAAGAAGATGGTTTGAAGTCTTGTATAGGGAAGGGACACCACTCTCCCTTTGTGTCTCATTTGTGCATGTTTTGGGCTCATAAGGGTAGCATATATGCTTGGTTGTTTTTGGCTCCATATCAGATGTTTTTGGTGCTATTTAGGTCACATGTTATCTCTGCTTTTGGTCAGATTGGTGGCCCTTTGCATGCTTAACATACTGCTTTGTATTTCCTTGTTTGTGCCTAGAAATGCATCATGACTTTTGACTACCATGCTCTCATATTTTGGCTTCACTTTGTGAAGTTCTTGGCCATATTTTGTCATGCATGAGGTCTGTTAGCCATTGATTTGGTCATGTTTAGCATGCTTGATATAGTTGCTTTGCATTTTGGATCATGAGCCTTGAGTGTATGGATCATTAACATGCCTTGCTTGGCCTATTATCATCATTTGGCATTAGTTGAGATCATATTCCAGTCCATATAATGTGGTCTTACATTGTCCTTTGTGTCTCTTTCAATGCCTTGAAGCGTTGTGTTTTCATGCCTTGACATGTGCATTGTGTATGCCTATGTGTTTGGGTCATTTTAGGGCTGCCATACCAGCGGGTTTTGGAGCTGTTTTGCATGCTAAAATTCTGTTTTTGGGTTGTATAGTTCATGCCATGCTTGTTTGGGTTAGTGGTAGTGGAGTGCCCTGTTGTTATGCCTTAGCCTTGGGCCCCTTTTGACTTGCATGCTTGTAGTGCATTTTGTCCATCACTTGAGACACTTTTGGCCACTGTTTTGGGGGGTGTTTGAGGCCTCCCATTTCAGTCTAAGTCCCTTCTCGGACATGGTTGTATGCGTGACTTGTTGCCTCTAATCGCATGCTTGCATTGTACCATATTAGCATTGCATGATGAGTTGCATTGTAGCATTGCATGTTAGGAACATTGCATGCTTGCCATGATATGTTGCATTACATTTGGCATGCTTTGCATTTTTGTGATATGTTGCATTTTCAAGCCATGTTTGCATAACATGCATTGCATTGCTTGGTTTGGGGTGTCAAACCAAGTGTGAGGGGGGAGAAGTGTTCATACTACAAGTGATGTAACGCGTCTCAACTCTCGGTCACCGAGGCCCTTGACTTTGGCATGATAGGGTTTTGGTATTCATTTATATGTTGCATGCATTTTCATTGAATTGCAACCTTGGCTCCTTAGGCCATCACGCATCAAAATGCATGATTGATGGCCCGAGGGTCGAGGGTCATGCTCCCTTAAGTCCCTTGCATGATAGGGAGTGTGCCCGCGCATACATTTGCTTGAAATTCCATGCCATATACTGTCTGTCCTTGTTGCTATCAAAAACCAGTTTCTGCAGGGAGTTTTTGCCGACCGACACTGTAGAGTGCCGACCGGCCATGGATTGGTGGCCGATAATATGAAACCCCAGCCGATGGATAAGTTCCATGGCCGGTGGGTATTCCCTACAGCCGATGGTGTCCTACAGGGTTCAGGGAACCTGTCCTAGGATTTTGGCAGTTTTCAGAGAAGTAGGGCAGTGTAAACAGAGGCAGCAGTGGTATGGTACGGGCTTCGGGGCTACGGCCATCTTCTCTTTGCATTTAATTTGTTAATTAGATTGGAAATTTTGTAATAATTAATTTAGTATTATTTATTTGGACTGTAATATTTATTCGGACCCTCCGAGCGAGGGCAATTGTGTAATAAGTGTGCGTGAGTGTGTGTATGTCTTCCAACCCCACGTCTTTCTTCCCTTTTATTTACCCACTTATGATGGTAGACTAGGACATATTTAAATTAGCATACCTTATGCTATGCATGCGTGCATCCACACATTTGTCTTACATGCATCGGGCTCGGCGCATCACTCTAACTGCATTTGTATTTTAATTTCAAATTGAATACGTGTTAGTTGAAGCATTTCACATGTCATTGTAGATTAGCCAAGCCTATCTTAGTTGCATTTTGCATGTGTTGCATTAGCCATCTTAACATGAACTAGGATCATGCATATGATTACTAACTAGTTTCTGTTTTGGCTTGGAGTACTCTGTAAGTTCTTTTGCTTTAGCATCCTTGCATGCGTGTGAGTGTTGCCATGATAGCATGATTACCATGAGGCTAGCTGCTTATGTGATATAACTGCTTGAATGCCTGTGGGTGAAGGTTGGATTGTCTGAGTTGGAATAGCTCATTAAAATCCGTGTTTCAGCCTACTTGCGAGTAGCAAATTCCAAAACATCTTTCAAAACAAACGGATATGCAATGCTTATTTCCAAATTAGGCGATCTAGTCTATACTTTTGTGCTGTGCGCATAACATAGTAATCCTAGGCTATTAATCGGGATAAGAACACATAACGTTTTCAAAAATGGATATCACGGTTAGTAGAGGCCGATCTTCGGATCGGGCGAGAGGGGGTGCTCATAGCTGACCTTCCCCAATCGTACCCTAGCTCCCGAGCCGAGGCAACTTTGGTGATGACGGACACGTGGCCTTTGGCACTGAGTTAGGGTTTCCTAAATCCCCCCTTAAAAAATATTTAGGTGGCGACTCTGTATCTGGCAAAGCAGTCCATGTTTGGCACTTCTTTTCTAAAAATCTGTTTTCTCAAAACGATTTGCCGGATTTGGACTCTTTGGTTCAGATTAAGAACCGTGACACAAATTGAGCCCGAACTGTAGCAGGGTCCCTCACGGACGTGTTATAGTTTCTGGCGACTCTGTTGGGGAGTTTATAGAGCTTGACTCGAACTCGTGATATCCTGTTTTGATTTCATTTCTGTGTTTCTTTGCATTGCATGTGCATTGGTGCGCCTAGGACACCGTGTTTGCCATCTGCCATTCCTGAACGGTTTGCCGGAGGCTTGACTTTGTCAAAGCATGCCACAAGGCTGACCAGTTGTGGGCTCTGACAGTGTGGGAACACAAACCCCGGTTTTACCTGGGCACCCTTTTTGACCATTCGACCTAGTGCATATTCGGAATCCATAGTGACCATTCCAAACTAGGACAGGTTGCTTACCCGATGCTAAGTTGTTTGAAACCGCTGCGTGCGTAGTGAAACCTAGCTCCTGACAAAATAGGACAGGGAAACCCTACCCCAACATAGGGGTGTTTTGGCTCTTACTTGCTTGCTATGTGCTATCAGAGTGTGTCTCTACAGGTTGTGTGTATCAGTTTGCAAGTTTGAGTATCAGGCCTGTGGGCATCAGGATCTGTATTTGGGGAATCATTTTTACCTGAGGGTATCAGTTTATAGGCAAAATTTTGGGGCAGAATTCAGTAGAGGGCACAGTCATCCTAGTGCTTATATCTGTTTTGGTGAAATCAGGCTGAGGTGCTGTCTGTTTTCTCTTTTGCTAGGGTAGTCCTGGAACCATAGCTTCAGAAGGCTCCGATATCCCCCGAGGTTCATCAGACTAGTGCTGATAGATTTTGTCAGGTCAGAGATTCAGTTCAAGGGCAATCAGTGCTCCTTTGCCAGAGGCAGGGTAAAAAGGCCAGTCAGGCACAGATCATCAGTCTTCGGATCAGCAGTCATTATCCATCTCACCTGTGTGCGGTTGGGTTGAGATATCTGCCTTTACCACAGAGACGGATATACCGGTTGCTCAGTTAGATCAAAACAATATGTTGAGTCTGGAAGAGATGGTGCGCCAACTCCAGGATAGTATGAAAGCCATGCAGCAAGACACTGTCCGTCAATCAGAATTCACCAAGGAACAGGCTGTGGTCATAGCCCAACAGGCAGAGACAATTGCCAGGTTAGAGCAGCAAACTGGAGTATCTACTTTACACCAGGCTCCTCCCCCACCAAGAGTTCCAACACTCGGGGAGACAGCTAATGTCCAGGAAGATACGGACATTCCGACAGGGCTAGCTTCGCCCCCGGTTCTACCCCAACTATCTAAAACACCCACCAACCTACCAGAGCCCCCCTTTGATGTCGAGACGGACCCCACAGCATTGAAAGTGAGCAAGCTTGAGAAATTGTTCAAGAAGTCTCAGGGGGCCCACTCCATTCCTGATATTGAAGATGGGTATACAGACTCGGCTGTGACGCTGCCGGACAGATTTAAGATGCCGCACACCGACCGCTCTGATGGATCCGGGGATCCCATGGTGCACCTACGACTGTTTTCAGATATTCTAAGGCCAATGGGCCTCACCAGACTACAGAAACTTTCACTGTTTGGCCGGACCCTGTCAGGTGTAGCGGCCATCTGGTATGCAAAACTGGAAGATGATGTCAAGAGAAACTAGGATGAGATGGCTGAGGCGTTCATTGCACAGTACTCCTATAACACTCAAATCGAGATTACGACCCGTGATCTTGAGACGACAAGGCAGGAGCCTACGAAGAGCTTCTCGGAATTTGTGGCCCAGTGGAGGGCGAAGGCCTCGATAATGACTCTAAGGCCTACTGATAAGGATCAAATCTGGATGATTGTGCGCAATCTCCAGCCTAAGCTAATGCAGAAAATGATCGTGCTCCCCTTCCCCACCTTTTCAGATTTGCATGAGATGGGAGTACAGATCAAGGATGCCATGAAGCAGGGCCTCATTGACTAGGAGAAGGAGCAACCCAGGAGGGCGTTCACCCGCAGTTCAAATGCGACCACTAGCGGTGATGCAGCTGCTAGGACTTCAGACGTGGGCATGGTCGCCACCACCACACTGAGAGCAGCCACCCCCTTTGTTGGTGCATCCACTTCAAACCCCTGAACTTCGAACTATCTACCCCGAGGCAAGAGGGTTTTCACCCCACTCTTTATGCCTTCGTCTAAAGCTCTAGGGGTCCTACTCAGGAAAGGACATCTGAAACCGTTGGAACAACGGCCTCTACCCGATCCTCTCCCTGCAAAGCATGACCCGACTAAGTACTGTGCTTTTCATCAACAAACCGGTCATGACACCGACAGTTGCGTCTGTCTCCTCCACGAGATACAAAATTTGATTGACAACAAGGTCATCCCCGCACCAGGTCCTGCAAAGTCTATCGGCACTTGATCGGTGAACTTGTGGGGGATAATGTGATGTGATCGAGGGATGAACCACCTGCGGGCGGCGCTCAGTTTACTCCGGATGTGGCGTATGGCACGCACTGTTTTGAGCATTTGTGAATGCTAGTTTTGTACATTCTGACTTGGGTATTGGGTCAGTCTTGTTGTGTTGTTTTGAGTCTGTCTCTTTGTTTTGAGTCAGTCCTTTCATACTGAGTCAGTCGGGTCTGTCTTATTGTATGGAGTCAGTCCTGTTTTGTTAGAGTCAGGTGATTTCGGGGGTGTTACCTTGGATATCACTTGCTTGTTTTGCGTTTGTCCTTTTGCTTTCCTTTGAGTCTGTTTCTGCCGGGGAGCCAGTTGTGCCAACAGATTTGAATGGAACAGCAGTGATTTTCACACTCTTGTGTTTGCTTCTGCCGTGTGCCAGTTGTGCCAGAAATTCTAAATGAGATGGCAGTATTTGACTAGAAGTTGTGTCTTTTCTGTGCCTTAAATTCATTGCATCGACCTAAGTTTTCCAAAACTTTTTTCAAAACATTGTGAGAAAAACAAAGAGGAAGGAATTCCTCGGGTTTTGCAAAACTTGATCAATTGAGAGAAAGAAAGGCATGTTAAGCCCTTAATGATCCAGATCATGCTTGTTAGTATGAGTACTGAGAAGGATCCTCGCTTGATCCAGATTGGTCCTACACTGTCTTCAGCGCGAGCGATTTGTCGCTTTCTTAAAAAATTTCAAAAAATATTTTGCACGGTCCTGCGAAGACCTGTGTAGAATCGCTCTTGAGATTGTGCAGCCTAGGATCGCTCTCAGCCTCAAGATTCAATCCATTTGTTTTCGAACCTTGAACCCATTCAGAACGTTCAACGGTCAACCGCCATGTGAGGCCTGTGTGGCTATATTCAAAGCAGCCCTCGAACAAGAGGCAAGAAAGTCAGATCAAGAAGATCAGATTTCATCAGAAGAGGCTTGCGAAGCTAGAACAAAAGCACCCCTCGAACTAGGGGCAAAAATGTCCGATATGCTCGAAGAGCCGAAGATGGATCCTTCGGTAAATCAATGCAACGGCCACTCTCCTGGATACGGATGGTTGCAAAACCCTAAAACCATTTGGCATGGACTTGTTACACTTTTACCCTTTGAGAGGCTCGCTGGGCCAAAAACCCAGAAGGGCGACCCAGGCAAAAGTTAGAGCAAGAGAAAAGAACAAAAAAAAAAGGAAAAGAAAATAACAACAAGAATAAAAGAAAAAAAAAAGAAAAAAAGAAAAAAAAGAATGAAAAAGAATGAAAAGATATAAAAATTGAAAAAGAAAAGAAAAACAAAGCTCGCAAGGTTGAAAACCCAGAAAGGGCGGCCTTGGCAAAAGTTAGAGCGCAAAAGGAGAGGTTAATACCCGAGTGTACCTTAACCCGAACTACGTAAGGCTTGATTCCCATGTTTGGGATACGTAGGCAACTTCATTCTGAAGTCCAACCACAAACACTTCCAAATCAATTGTGTCCATGTAATGGTTTTGATCATCTTTGCCTTCTCTGTATCTGAGAATTTGGTTGTGTTCGTCACTTTGAGGACTGACTACAATGCACTGCGGTGCCATTCAAACAAGGGGCAACTTTCCGTTGCCACTTAGTGCGCTGCAGTGCCATTTAAACAAGGGGCAACTTTCCGTTGCCATGCAGTGCCATCCACACAAGGGGCAATTTTCCATTGCCTCCGATCCGAGGTTGTGCATCTCGAGAGTAAGTTTCGTGCTCGTCGAGCATTGATCGTTTGCAAAAACAGTTTTTGAGAATTTTTACTGAGGTTGGCTAATTGTCTCGAAAATTATTCCATTTTTCCAAAAAATTGGACCTTTCTTTGGACCTAAAACAAGAAAATTTTCAGTGCTCATAACCTAACCTGCATGATTTTCAAAATCAGAAAAGTGAACAAGTATGTTAATCTAACTCTCATATTGGTCAAAATTGTTTTAGTAGAAAGCAAAAACAAAAAATGGTCAAAATGATGAAATAGAGGCACAGTTGAGTAAGGTGTTCTGTCTTTCTCCCGTCGTCAACATACTTGCCAGAAAGGGCACTCTACCTGCCAAGAAGGGCACAACTGAGGTTAACAACAAAAGGGCTGAAAGCTCTCTTATCCTCCAGGCAACGAGGTATGAAGTCAAGTGCGAAGCACGAACCGGAATGGGACAAGATATTCCACTCCCTTATCTAGACAAATCTGATCACGTCCAAACTCCCCAACAGAGCATTATCAACCGATGTCTGCTGCAGATTTGCTACACACCCAATTGTAGCGCAGCCCCTCTGTGGAAGAAACCCACTGTTGTGAACAAGAAGAAGAATCTAGCAGAATGCTAAGGGCAAGAGCCCGCAACTTCCTGTTTATCCATCAACCACCCTGGGAAGGGATGAAAAATGAGAGAATAAAGAATAGAGAGATGTGCGCTGAGAGAAAAAAGCAAGAAAAGGGTCTTGAGAGAAAAATCGAGCTTGAGGGCCGAGTGATGTGAGAATCACAAATGAGAAAGGGTGGGAAACACTACCTGGAGAAACTGGCTCCTCGCGAACTGAGAGGTCTCTTGTCTTTGTAACACGTCTGTGTGTCGTGTCTTTTGTTTTGATTACCTCAACTTTTGTTTTGAGTCTTTTTCGAGTGTTACTCGATGTGTTTAGGTCGTGTACCTTTTGATTGAGTCATAGTATGCTGTGTTCAGTTGTAGGCTCAATACCCAGTTGAAAACCCTTTTCTCATTTTCAAAAAAAATCGTGTTGTGCTCAGAGTGCTGTGCCATTCTTCACATTTGTGCAAAACAAGATTCTTTCTTTCATAAACCGCAAGGTTCAACCCAGGTCATGTGAGAACAGTAAAACAAGGACCTATTTGAAGCTATATGGGTTCCAGACTACAAAGCAAAAGAAAAGAGGGAAAACTGAAGCATCTGAGTGTGTTTCACCTTCAGCAAATTTCGTGTTTGTACTCCGGATGTACCTCTTCAGGCCTTGTCAGTGCTCCGAACAATGAGTGTGCCTCTACTCCAAGCTTAAGCCTGCTTCAAGTCAGAATGGCAATTAAAGCAGCAGCAGATGTTATCTCTCACCAATATAAATAGGGTGTACCCTTTTCAAGCGGTGTGTGTTACAACCCCCACCCCCCCCCCCCCCGAGAGGTAAATCGGAGGTCGCGCTTGGATTTGGTCTCGTTAAGGCTTGTATTTCCTTATTCGGCATTTTGTTTCAAACGCGCTTTTGAAGTTGCACATTCGTCGCGTTGTTATGCACATCTATCTAGCATTGTTATGCACCGTTACACCTGCATTGTTATGCACATTATATTTGCATTGTCATGCACCTCTTCACTTGCGTAGTCACGCACATTCTACTTGCATTGTTATGTACAGTTCAATCGCATTGTTATGCACACTCTACTTCCTTCCGAAACTCCGGGATACGTCTTTACGTTTCTCCTTCTTTCTGAAACACTGGGATACGTCCCTATGTTTCTTCTCCTTTTCTGAAACACCGGGATACGTCCCTACGTTTCTCTCTTCTTTCCGAAACACTGGGATGCGTCCCTATGTTTCTTTCTCTTTTTCCGAAACTTCGGGATACGTCCCTATGTTTCTCATTCCTTCCGAAATTCTGGGATACGTCCCTATGTTTCTCATTCTTTGCGAAACTTCGGGATACGTCCCTATGTTTCTCATTCCTTCCGAAACTCTGGGATACGTCCCTATGTTTCTCGTTCTTTGCGAAACTTCGGGATACGTCCCTATGTTTCTCATTCCTTCCGAAACTCCGGGATAAGTCCCTATGTTTCTCGTTCCTTGCGAAACTTCGGGATACGTCCCTATGTTTCTCATTCCTTCCGAAACTCCGGGATACGTCCCTATGTTTCTCGTTCCTTGCGAAACTTCGGGATACGTCCCTATGTTTCTCATTCCTTTCCGAAACTCTGGGATACGTCCCTATGTTTCTTTTCCTTTTCCGAAACACCGGGATACGTCCCTATGTTTCTTCTTCCTTTCGAAACGTCGGGATACGTCCCTATGTTTCTTCTCCTTTTCTGAAATACCGGGATACGTCCCTATGTTTCTCCATCTTCGGTTAAAAGCGTTCGGAATATGTTCCAATGCTCACACCATTCCGAAACACCGGGATACGTCCCTATGTTTCTCACTCAATCCGAAACAGCGGGATATGTCCTAATGTTTCTCCTTCTTTTGTTACGAGCATTTGGAATATGTTCCAATGCTTATACCTTTTCGAAACACTGGGATATGTCCCTATGTTTTTTCTCGGTTTCCGAAACACCGGGATACGTCCCTATGTTTCTCCTTCCTATTCGGAAACACCGGGATACGTCCCTATGTTTCTCCTTCCTTCCGAAACACCGGGATACGTCCCTATGTTTCTCCTCTCTTTTCGAAACACCGGGATACGTCCCTATGTTTCTCCTCTCTTTTCGAAACACCGGGATACGTCCCTATGTTTGTCCTACCTTTCCGAAGCACCGGGATGCGTCCCTATGTTTCTTCTTCCATACCGAAACAACGGGATACGTCCCTATGTTTCTTCCTTCTTTCCGAAACACTGGGATACGTCCCTATGTTTCTCTTTCCATTCCGAAACAACGGGATACGTCCCTATGTTTCTCTTTCCATTCCGAAACAACGGGATATGTCCCTATGTTTCTCCTCCTCTCCGAAACACCGGGATACGTCCCTATGTTTCTTCTCCTTTGTCGAAACACCGGGATACGTCCCTATGTTTCTCCTCCTTGTTCGTAACACTAGGATACGTCCCTAATCCTTGGGATACGTCCCTAATCTTTGGGATACATCCCTAACCTTTGGGATACGTCCCTAATCCTTGGGATACGTCCCTAACCTTCGGGATACGTCCCTAATCCTTGGGATACGTCCCTAACCTTTGGGATACGTCCCTAATCCTTTGGATACGTCCCTAACCTTTGGGATACGTCCCTAATCCTTGGGATACGTCCCTAATCCTCGGGATACGTCCCTAATCCTCGGGATACGTCCCTATGTCTCTCCCTCTTCGGTTAAAAGCGTTCGGAATACGTTCCAAAGCTCACACCATTCCGAAACACCGGGATATGTCCCTATGTTTCTCCCTGTCCCATTTCCCCACACGATTTCAGTGTGTTTGGAATTCATCTCAGGTTGCATTGTCATGCACACCTCTTCACTTGCGTTGTCACGCACATTCCACTTGCATTGTTTTATCAAACCGGCTTCGCGTAGCGTATAAGTCCAATTATCAAAATCTTCCTGCATATCATTTGCATCCTGCCCCTGAACTACGCTGGTTTGATTCCTTGCAAAGGGATACGTAGGCAGCCTGCGGGCACAACCATTCATTCATTTGTATTTTATTTGTTTGTCTAAGTCTTCGGCCTTGTCAAAAATGGGTCGTCTCTGGGCTTTGACAATCACTCCCGTCATTGTTATGACTTTCGAGTTCTGTCAAAGAGGGGCAACTGTAGACACCCCATTTTTGACCGTCCTCAAGACTTGGACGTCACCGCTCGAACACTCGGTGATCATCCATGTTCGTGTTCGTCTTGAGTTCCCAGAGGTCTCTGCTACGCGTCTTGCCTCAGGACCTCTCGACTCGACTGTTTTGTGTCTGGTT
This sequence comes from Camellia sinensis, assembly GCF_055761805.1. NCBI lineage: Eukaryota > Viridiplantae > Streptophyta > Magnoliopsida > Ericales > Theaceae > Camellia > Camellia sinensis. Next base: position 40,921,660 of record NC_138969.1, on the reverse strand, counting down.
TTGCACCAAACACTTGTGTTTTGCCTTGAAGGGGCAGGGAATGCCTTGTGAGGCATCCCCACACATCATCGGCCATGGCTCGAGGCCACCGGCCAGTGATTTTATGCCATTGGCAATATATATTGCTGGTCGGCATTCTTTGTTGCCGATCGGCCATTTATTTTGTCAAAGTGGCAATTTTGGATGGCCGATCACTGTTCATCTACTTTTAGTAGATATTTTGTGCCAGCTGTGATGGCTGGCACCCACTCTGTTCCCCTCCACATACGTGTATGAAGGGATTTCCCTCTTGGATGGCTTGTTTTGGAAGCCTTACAAGAGGGAGTTGCCTATAAGAAGAGGCTTCCTCTCTTGGCATTAGGTTAGAAAAAATTGTTAGAGGAGCTCTGGTTCTAGGTTTAGGGTTTTATATCTATCCTATATCTATATCTCTCCTTCTCTTGTATTGTGTGTGTTTAAACCTTAGTTTTGCACTAAGACACACACTACCACACCTTGCTTCGAGTTTGAGAGACATTGAGGGTTGATTCTTAAGGTTTTGGATTGATTTTGGTCAGAAAAGAGTGGCTGGACCAACTGTTCTTGAAGTGTTCTTCAAGGGTCAGTTTCTTGCTTTATTTTCCCCAATCTTGCATTGGCTTTTGACCTATCTTGCATATTGATTTGAGCTTTGTGTATAACTAAAAAAAAGTCTTACATTTTCATGCTTAAGAACTTTCATTAAGGGTGTTTTGGAATTGGGGGTCGAAATCCCCCTCTTAGGTTTCTTTTGGCTCCTTTTGGTGTCTTTTTCTTTAAGCCTTATTTGTTTTGTTGTATTAGCCTTCTCACCACTGAAATCTAGTGGATTTTCAGTGGTGAAGAAGATAGTTTGAAGTCTTGTATAGGGGAGGGACACCCCTCTCCCTTTGTGTCTCATTTGTGCATGTTTTGGGCTCATAAGGGTAGCATATATGCTTGGTTGTTTTTGGCTCCATATCAGATGTTTTTGGTGCTATTTAGGTCACATGTTATCTCTGCTTTTGGTCAGATTGGTGGCCCTTTGCATGCTTAACATACTGCTTTGTATTTCCTTGTTTGTGCCTAGAAATGCATCATGACTTTTGACTACCATGCTCTCATATTTTGGCTTCACTTTGTGAAGTTCTTGGCCATATTTTGTCATGCATGAGGTCTGTTAGCCATTGATTTGGTCATGTTTAGCATGCTTGATATAGTTGCTTTGCATTTTGGATCATGAGCCTTGAGTGTATGGATCATTAACATGCCTTGCTTGGCCTATTATCATCATTTGGCATTAGTTGAGATCATATTCCAGTCCATATAATGTGGTCTTACATTGTCCTTTGTGTCTCTTTCAATGCCTTGAAGCGTTGTGTTTTCATGCCTTGACATGTGCATTGTGTATGCCTATGTGTTTGGGTCATTTTAGGGCTGCCATACCAGCGGGTTTTGGAGCTGTTTTGCATGCTAAAATTCTGTTTTTGGGTTGTATAGTTCATGCCATGCTTGTTTGGGTTAGTGGTAGTGGAGTGCCCTGTTGTTATGCCTTAGCCTTGGGCCCCTTTTGACTTGCATGCTTGTAGTGCATTTTGTCCATCACTTGAGACACTTTTGGCCACTGTTTTGGGGGGTGTTTGAGGCCTCCCATTTCAGTCTAAGTCCCTTCTCGGACATGGTTGTATGCGTGACTTGTTGCCTCTAATCGCATGCTTGCATTGTACCATATTAGCATTGCATGATGAGTTGCATTGTAGCATTGCATGTTAGGAACATTGCATGCTTGCCATGATATGTTGCATTACATTTGGCATGCTTTGCATTTTTGTGATATGTTGCATTTTCGAGCCATGTTTGCATAACATGCATTGCATTGCTTGGTTTGGGGTGTCAAACCAAGTGTGAGGGGGGAGAAGTGTTCATACTACAAGTGATGTAACGCATCTCAACTCTCGGTCACCGAGGCCCTTGACTTTGGCATGATAGGGTTTTGGTATTCATTTATATGTTGCATGCATTTTCATTGAATTGCAACCTTGGCTCCTTAGGCCATCACGCATCAAAATGCATGATTGATGGCCCGAGGGTCGAGGGTCATGCTCCCTTGAGTCCCTTGCATGATAGGGAGTGTGCCCGCGCATACATTTGCTTGAAATTCCATGCCATACACTGTCTGTCCTTGTTGCTGTCAAAAACCAGTTTTTGCAGGGAGTTTTTGCCGACCGGCACTGTAGAGTGGCGACCGGCCATGGATTGGTGGCCGATAATATGAAACCCCAGCCGATGGATAAGTTCCATGGCCGGTGGGTATTCCCTTCAGCCGATGGTGTCCTACAGGGTTCAGGGAACCTCTCTTCACCGCCTCCATTAGACATGTGGACCACAAAGAGTCTCTCTCCCCATGAGGTTAGCGACCTTATGCAGGGTGCTAACGCAGTCCTTTTCCTGGAGGAGAGGGAGTACACGACATACCTCCACACATACCTGATGCCCCCATTGACAGGTGTTCGTGCCCCCATATGGAGAGCTGCTGACATTCCTTTATCGAGCCGTGCCTGAGCTACAGACATCCCCTCAACTAGTAGGGCCAGCACATCGAGAGGTAGGACTAGGGGGATGCCCCCCACTTGCTAGTGTGCTGGGTGGCCAGATCCTCCGACCGAGCTGACAGGCTGGCAGTATGGGACGCCTTATCAGATTCCGCTTGAGTCTCCATTGCCAGATCATCGATATGTCAAGGACCCTGACTCAGCATCGGTATGCTTCATAGCTTTCGTCTATCATTCAGATATTTAGACATTCATTCATTCACTGATGACTTGAACTTGCATCTGCAGCCTTCCACAGGATATGTTGAGGGGTTGCTCGAGGCAATGGCCTCACTTGAGTTTATGGTTTTGAGGAGAGAGACGATGCTGCATGCCAACGGCATCCCGGTACTTTCCAGTTTTCTTGCATTTATCATACTTTTGCTGATATATCGAAACTGAACATTTCACTGCACTAATTTACTACATATATAGATCACATCCGACACATCACATTCACATACCATATCTGCATGCACTCACTCTATGCACCATACTTGCATCTGATATACATACCCTGGCTGATGTATTCAAACTGCCTTTTCAGGTCACACCTCTGCAGCCTGGGCCATCCAGGTCTTCTCCAGTAGCAGGGAGAGGGATCCCGACACACGGTCGAGGGAGACGTGGAGCGCCTGCCAGATGTGATGACGAGCCTAGTGAGGAGGAGGAGCCAGCAAATCCTCAGTCAAAGACATCCGAGGGTGGAGGCGGTGACACTAGTTCAGGTTCTGAGGACGGAGACGACGCTGAGGAGGATTCCGAGGATGGCGGCTCTGGTTCAAACGGAGGTGCCGACGGCGGTGGTGTAGAGGCTGCTCAGCCGAAGAGGATGAAGAGGGCCTCTCGATCCTGAGCCAGATAGCACCGACTCAGATTTTTTTGCTTTGTTTTCTTTTTGCTAGTAGTTATAGCACATTGTACAACATTAGGCAGTTTTATTTTCCTTAAAACTTGTACCCTGTTGTAAAAAGAAACCATGATGGAATGAAAATAGCTTTTTGGTTCAAAAGTGTTACATTTTATATTATGAGCATCGCATCGCATCACACAGCATGAAAATGAGATTGAGTTTTGAAAATTGTGCGCTCGAAAGGCATTGTCTTAATCAGGTGGTGAACCAACCAAACAACTGAAAGGACAAAATGACTCCAGAAGCAACACAAGACCTTAACAGGCCAAAAAAAGTAATTACAACTCGATAAACAAATTGCAACAACTCGATAAGTAAAACAACAACAACTCGATGAGCAAATCGCGACAACTCGATAAGCAAATGCATATTGGACAAACAAAACAACAGGACGCATCCGAAACTGAAATAAACTCAGACCTTCAGCATTCTCAGCACATAGGAAGGCTAGGGACTCTCTGCTGGAGACAAGAAGTAGCTGTAGACCACTCATGCTCATTGCCGACCAGTTTAATGGACTATCGACCAGAAAAGTGGTCGATCGACCAGTTACTCAGGGGGATCTTCAGATTTTGCCACATGTCCTCCACTAGTGCCTTATCTTCTATAAGAGTTCCAGCTTCGTGACTCCTTCATTTCAACTCCATTTTTGCCCCAAATGGAAGCATTTCTTGTCCAAAACCTCACAAATTGGATCGCAAACTTGGATGGCTCGGAAAAGTTGAACTTCCGGGGTTTCGGAATAAATGCACTATTCACGCTGAGCCGCACCCCGCTGTGTCTTCCATTCCTCCATGCTGTGGCAAGGTATTGGAACCCAGTCACTCATGTTTTTAGCTTTTGGCGGACAAGAGATATGTCCCACTTTTGAAGATTTCCAAACTTTGATGGAATTCCCACGTGATGAAGAAATCTTGCCCCAATTCTATTTTGGCCACGTCCAAGCTCTAGGACGAATGTGTGGGCTTACTTTGCATGATGCTCGGTCTTTGATCCGCGACGGGGAATTGGACATCCCCAACTTGGTTCATCAATTTTCTGATGCCGGTGACCGCAGCGATCATCACTGGCAGGGTTTTCGGCGACATGCGCTTTGCTTGTGCATGTTGTCTCATTTCTTGCTTGCCCCAGGCTCCGGAGGATCTAGCGTCCGTTTGATTGAGGTTGCCCAAGGGTAAAAAGAGGGCAAGAGTTGTATTGCCATGACACTAGCTGAGACACTGATGGGCTTAGATGCTTTTCGTCGCCAGGAGACGACTAGATTCGCGGGGAGTCCACTACTGCTGCAGGTAATGTTTCCCTTCCTATCTCACATATATATTCCTCACATCACTCGGTCCTCAGGCTCTGTTTTTCTCTCAAGACCTTTTCTCACTTTTCTCTCAACGTACACCTCTCTATTCTTTAACCTCTCATTTTTCATCCCTCCCCAGATATGGTTGATGGACAAATTGAAGGTGGTGGACTAATGCCCCGCATATTCGGCTCGCGGCTATTTCCTCCGGCAACGTCTAGTTGATGCCCCAGATAAGGGATGGTGGTGTGAATGGATGTGCAGTTTGTCCGCCATCAACATTGCTTAGCGCTGCCCTTGGCTTAATCTGCCGGCGATGAGCTACAGCATGTCCCAGCAGCCGGGCATCCAGCTGATTGGCTTGACACACTATGTCTTTTACTTCCCGTTTTGATTCCGACGCCAATTTGGCCATGATCAGACCCGTCTAGAAGAAGGGATAGAGTACCCTACTGCATTTTCGGTCTGAGGCGCACAGCTAGCTCGATATGCCACAGCATGGAGGACGAGAGAGCTTCTGGCCCTCGCTCCCACTTCTAGTTGCACCCTTTCTAATGAGTGCATAGCTTGGCTCGATGAAGAGGCGCAGGTTGGGCCTACTTTGGCATCAGAGGCTTCCATAAGCTCTGGGAGGGGACGCAGGAACACCTGACTTATCTATGCCCGAGTTTATTTGTTTTAATTAGTACTTTCAAGTTTTCTTTATGAATGTAATAAAAAGCAACTTCAATTTGTATTCAAGAGTAGGAGAACTCTGTACTGACATCAATGAAATTGCAGGTTGTGGATACTGAAAATTTTTCATTTGGTCCAAAAATGGTCTAAGCTGTAAAAAGATTAATTTGAACAAAATCAACTTTTATTAAAACTTTTCAAGACCATTTTCGATATGGATCACAACTGGACACGCCTGAGATCTATCACTAAGATGTACAACCCAGGATCCAATCAACTGGAAAGTTGCCCCTAGTCTGAATAGCACTGCACTGGAAATCACAACCGAGCTCTTGAATGTAGAAAAGACAAAGATGACCAACATGATCACATAGACAAAGTTGATTTGGAAGTGTTTATGGCTGGACTTCAAAATGAAGTTGCCTACGTATCCCAAAGATGGGAATCAAGCCTTACGTAGTTCGGTTCGGGTTCACTCGTGTATTGACACTCTCCTTTTGTGCTCTAACTTTTGCCAAGGCCGCCCTTTCTGGGTTTTCAACCTTGCGAGCTCAATTTTTATTATTTCAAATTTTTTTCATGCTCTAACTTTTGCCTAGGTCGCCCTTGCAAGTTTTTGGCCTAGCAAGACACTCAGGGAAAGTATTTCTTCAACTTGTCCATGTTGATCGGCTGGGAGAACTCTAGGCCATCTAGGTCCATCAAAATGACAGCTCCACCTGACCACATAGACTTAATGATATAGGGACCAGTCTAATTGGGTCTGAACTTGCCCCTAGGGTTGTGGATGGGAGCTCGGTTGTCCTTGAGCACTAGATCCCCTTCCTTCAAATTCCTGGACTTAACCTTCTTGTTGAAAGCCCTGGCAATTCTTCATTGATAACCCTGGACGTGATATAGTGCTTTCAACCTTGTTTCGTCAAAAAGCATGAGTTCTTCGAATCTACTTTGCTGCCAAGCCGCCTCAGCTATCTGGCACTCAGCCATAATCCGTAATGACGAAACCTCAACTTCAATAGGCAGAACAGCCTCCATCCCATAAACCAGGGAATACGGAGTTGCCCCAGTAGAAGTTCGAATTGAAGTCCGATAGCCCCAAAGAGCGAATGGCAACATATCTAGCCAGTCCCTGTAGGTTTCCACCATCTTCTGCAGAATGCACTTGGTGTTCTTGTTGGCGGCCTCAACAGCTCCGTTGGTTTGTGGCCGGTATGTAGATGACTTATGAAAAGCCACCGTTGTATTTCTCCAACAAGTCGATCACCTCCTTCTTGAAGTGGGAACCATTGTCTGAAATAATCTCGTTCGGGACCTCGTAGCGACAGATGATGTTGTTTCTAATGAACTTAGCAACATGCGATGCCTTCAACACCGCATAAGATTAGGCCTCAACCCACTTCGTGAAATAGTCTATCGCTACCAAAATGTACTCATGCCCATTGGACCCCTTCGGAGTGACAGCCCCAATCACATCAATCCCCCAGACTGAAAACGACCATGGTGAAGTCATGTTGTATAGCTTCGACGGCAGAATGTTCATGCGGTTTGCATGGATCTGGCATTTGTGGCATCACCAAACAAAGCCAATACAATCCTCCTCCATGGTTGACCAGTAATAACCTTGTCAGAGAATTTTCCGCACTAACATCACCCCGCTCATGTGCGATCCGCACTCTCCTCCATAGATGGCCTCCATCAGGCGCTTGGATTCTTCAGCATCAACGCATAGCTTATGCATCCCCAGATGACCCCTCTTGTACAGTTTACCTCCATAAATGATGAACTGAGCAACCATTCTTCGAATTGCCCTCATATCTTTGGCATTTGCCCCTAGTGGATACGCTTCCTTTTCCAAGAAGTTCCAGACATCGTAATACCAGGGGTTTTGATCTTGTACCTCATCTATGGCAGCAATCAGCTCGTAGGCTGGCACGAATTTCTATTCAATGATGATCGGACACATCCGGACTCCAAAAGGGATGTCTATCATAGAAGATAGAGTTGCTAATGAATCAACGAACCTGTTGTTCTCTCTTAATAGATGAGGGAAGTTCAGTTTCTCAAACCGAGAAATTAGAGCATCCAAGGTTTGGTGATAGATTCTCATCTTTTCTTCTTTAACTTTCCAATCTCCTTTAGCTTGAGATACAACAAGGTTCGAGTCCCCAATGACATCCAACCGTTTTGCCCCTAGTTCTAGGGCGACTTCCAATCCAGCAATACATGCCTCATATTCTGCCTCATTGTTCGACACTTTGAACCGGAGTTTGAATGCTAAGGGTATGCGGGAATTGTCGCGTGCTATCAGCAACACCCCTATCCCATACCCGTACTGGTTTGATGCTCCGTCAAAGTACATCATCCAGGTCTCTTCTTCAACATGCAGAATGGCCTCGTCTGGGAACAGATACTCAACTGCTTGATCCCCGTCCACTGGGTGATCGTCTAGGAACTCCGCTACTGCTCTCCCTTTCACTGACTTGCGCGTCATGTACTTCAAATTGAATTCGGAAAGCAGAAGCAACCAACGGGCTAGCCTACCCGTAAGTGCTGGTTTCTCGAAGAGATATTTGATGGGATCTAATTTCGAAACCAGTATTACGGAGTGAGCTAACAGGTAGTGCCTCAGCTTCCTGGTAGCCCATACCAAAGCCAGACAAGCCTTCTCCAACGGAGTGTAGCGGGTCTCGTAATCCAGCATTTTCTTGCTCAGGTAGTAGATAGCCTTCTCCATTTTATCTTCAGATTCCTGTGCAAGCATGCAGCCCATCGTCGTTTCGGTCACTGATAGGTACAGAATCAATGATTTTCCCGGCTCCGACGGCGACAACACAGGTGGGTTTTGTAAATATTGCTTGATCTGCTCGAAAGCAACTTGGCATCGGTCATCCCTATGGAACTTCTTTCCCTTATTCAGGAGACCAAACAGTGGTTCACAAGTCAAGGTTAATTTAGCAATAAACCGTCTTATCAACTGCACTTTACCCAGAAAGCCTCGCACCTCATTTTCAGTCCTCAGTGGTGGCATTTCTAAGATAGCCTTAATCTTGGAAGGATCGACCTCGATACCCCTTTGCGTGATCAAGAACCCCAGCATTTTCCCTACTATAAAACTGAAAGTACACTTCTAAGGATTCAGACGCAACTGATACTCCCTGATCCATTGGAAAATTTCTGCAAGGCGGTGTAGTGGCCCTCTCTTTCCTTGGAATTGACAATCATGTCGTCCACGTACACCTCAACCTCTTTATGGATCATCTCATGAAAAATCGTGGTCGCTGCCCATTGATATGTAGCCCCAGCGTTCTTCAAACCAAACGGCATCACCCTATAACAACAGGTTCCCTACGGGGTAGTGAAGGCAATTTTCTCCCTGTCTTCAGGTGCCATCAAAATCTGATTGTAGCTTGAAAACCCATCCATGAATGAGAATAGCACATGCCCAGCAGTGAAGTCCACTAATTCGTTGATATGCCGCAGATGAAAGTTGTCCTTCGAACTGGCTTTGTTCAAATCTCTAAAGTCCACACATACTCGAATTCTGTCATCTTTCTTCGGCACTGGCACAATGTTGGCCAACCAAATTGGATACTTAGATACTAACAGGAACCCTACGTCGATCTGCTTGGTGACCTCTTCTTTGATTTTTAGGGCCCAGTCCAGGCGGATCCTTCGGAGCTTCTGCTTAACAGGTCAGGCCTCTGGGTCAAGAGGGATCCGATGCTATACAATCTCAGGATCGATTCCAGGCATGTCTTTGTACGACCACGTGAAAACATCTTTGAAATCTTTTAATAAAGCGACTAAGTGATCGCGTTCCTCAGAAGACAACGTGGACCCGATCTGGACCAGCCGCGGGTCCTTCTCAGTACCAACATTAATTGTGGTGATTTCATCCACCAAAGGTTTTACAAACCTCTCCTGCTCTTGATCAATCAAACATTTCAAAACTGGAGGAATTTCTTCCTCGCCGTTTTCATCAAATTTTTGAAAGTCTTGATTAATGCAATAAATTAAAGGCATAGAAAAGTACTCAGAAGCCACAACTATACAATTCTCATTAATAACATCCAGTCCATCTGATCCTTCGGTTACAACAGACTCAAAGGAAAAAGAAAAGGATGACCTGGATAGGACAGTGGCATCCGGGTTATCCCCCCAGGAATACCAGACTCAGACTCAAAAGAGCTGGAACCTGGTTCCGACTCCACAAACTCTGTGGAATCAGATTCCGGCTCACTACCTGACCCAGAACTGCTCGACAAACAGCCTTCCTCGTACTGCCAGATGAGGGAAGGTGCGATGGATACATCCAGAATGTTTGAAGATGGGCCCACAGCCACTTCATCCCCGATCATGGAAACTAAAAATTTATCCCCCGAGCACTGCGGTACAATCTGAGGATCTGAGAGGAGACAAGCCAGCGCTGCTCCATTCTCAATTTTTGTGCTTTCAGAATCTTCCTCTTTGCAATGCTCAGCCTCAGCTGATGGGTCTGTCTGCTCTTCGGCAACTTCATCCCCAGACAACTGAAGATCAAAAAAGATTTCGAAGCCTGGTAAGCGCCACTTCTCTGAATTCAACCAGGGCTTTGGAAAGTCGCAAAACGGAAAGTTCTCCCCCTCCCGGACAAAGCGTCTATTCAGGGTCCCTTAGATAGGTCTGTGCATCAACTCATAATGCTTCCCGACTTGCTTTGCCTTGGCTCTTTCGGCCATCGCTATTCCTTTCCTCGCCCAATCCTCTTTGGTAGGCAAATAACCTAAACCAAAGGTATGTGGGTTATGTGGCACTCTGGCCGATGCTGCAACGCCCTTCCAGCCACTTCGCCCCAATCTATCCCAGGGATGTGTTGAAGCTTGTTCATGAGGTAAACAGATTGTGCGCTGACATATAGTCCCTCATCGACAACTAGAATATTTTGTGCAACTCGGGCCTCAGCTAGGGTGAATCCTGACAAAAACACATCCTCCGCGCCATGCTCAATCTCTAGAACTGGTGTAGAAACCTCTGGCGGTGGATGTATTGAAGAATTCCCAAAAACGATTGCCACCCCCTTTTCCGTAGGGGTATTTCAGCATCTGGTGCAGGGTGGAAGAGACAGCCTTTACCTGGTGCAGCCACGGCCGCCCTAGGAGTAGATTGAAGGTGGTCGGGACATCCAAGACATGAAACTCAGTATCCTATTGCCCCGGACCAACCTGAGTCTGAATCTGTACAGTCCCCATCACCTCTCGGCTGGTATTATCATAGGCCCGTATCACCTAGGCAATAGGCACGAAATCCGCGGGCTTTAACCCGATAGCATATGTCGTTCTTGACGGACACACATTGATAGCAGATCCTGTGTCAACAAGGACCACCGGTATCCATTTCTTTCTACACTCGATAGAGATATAGAGCGGTTTGTTATGATTTGAGCCCTCAAGCGGCAGTTCCTTGTCGGTGAAGGTCAAGGTCGGGGAAGCTCCTCCTGGGAAACCAGCTTTACTAATTGCTCAAGAGTTGTATCGATTGAAAGTTTAGCCCTGTCCATTGCGGAAAAGACGGCTTGTCTGTGCACTCTTGAGGCCATAAGTAGTCCCCAGATGGAGATGTCTGCTTGAATCTTCTTTAGACGTTTCAGTATAGCCTCCTCCTCTAGCAGTTTTTCCTTCTGCCTCTCTGTTTCTTTATCTTTTCCGGACGCCTCCGGCTGCTCCAAGTGTGGGGGTTTGAAGTACCACCCACTCCTGGTCATATGGCCAACCTCCTCAACATACCAGGTGTCATTCGGTTGGTTCTGCCCTCAATCTTCGTCAGTATGGGCAAGACGTAAGTCATCGTCTTTCCACCACATGCCATCGACAACCGACAAACAGCTATCCATCTCCGTTATAGCTACTTCTGTGTTTGCAACACATTCCACCCCCGCAGGTGCCTTGGCTTTTCTAGCCTTGTTGTCATTCTCAATCTTCTCTTATTCAATCTGCTTCAGTGCGGCTTCTTGCTCTATATCCGCTGTACATAAACTACTCTGATCCTGAGCAAAATTCTTCGCACCGGTGCTCTCCAGCGATTCCTCCCGATTCTCGGCCATTCCGGCCACTAAAGATGTTCCCGATTCTAAATGATCCTGTTTTGGCCGAGGTTCCAGCACAACATCCAACTCGTCACTGAGCCACCCAGTGGCACCTGCCGACCCATTCAAATTAAACCAGTTGACACTCACGTCCCCTGGGTCCTGCTCATCAAAGAACTGAAGGTTGGCAATATCCTCTTCCAGCTCTGCTAGGTCATCTAACCCCTGACTCAGTCCATCTTCCCGAACCACACTGATCTCTGCCCCAACCGGTAACTCTACCCTCGGCTTTGCCAGGTCCGTTGACACGATATAACCACTCGGGTTGTATGCTTCCTCAAAAGCGCTCCCAGATCCCTCGGGCTCTGAACCATCATTCCCATGCTTCTCCAAGGTCACCCCAGTTCTGTCTTCGACAGTCACCACCACTGGCTCGGGTTGGGTTTGGGAGGTGCCCACCATGCACAAGTTCGTGCTATCAGGGATGAACACCTCAGGCTTAGGTAGGTGGGAGGGTTTAATATATATGCTTGGATCATATGGAATGGCCTCAGTTTGGATCAGGTTGATGTGTTCGGGTGGTGGAGCTCGGTTATGTGGTGGGAGTGGGTTGGTGGTGACATTCGGCATCTCTGGAGGCGCGATCACCTTGTTGTCGATTAGATCTTGAATCTTATGACGAAGTCTGAAGCACTGGTCGGTGTCACGACCATGCTGTTGGTGAAAGGCACAATATTTGGCCGGGTTATGGGTTGGTGAGAGGTTATTTGGTAATGGCCGCGGCTCCAAGGGCTTCAGATGCCCCGTCTTGATTAAAACCCCCAGGGCTTTGGACAAAGGCATATACAGCAGGGTAAAAGTCCTCTAGCCCCAGGGTGGGTGTTTGGCTGTTTGTGAGCTGGTACTGGACGCATCGGTGAATGGGGTTGCTGTTTTTGGTGTGGTGGTGGTGACCATGCCCACATCGGAAGTTCTGGCAGCTGCAGCATTACTCGTGCCTGCATTCAAAATGTGGGTAAATGCCCTCTTGGGCTGCTCTCTCTCGTGGTCAATCAGACCGTGCTTCATGGCGTCCTCAATCTGTACCCCAATCTCGTGTAAATCAACAAAGGTGGGGAGGGGTAAGACGATCATCTTTTGCATCAGTTTGGGTTGGAGGTTGCACACAACCATCCGTATCTGATCCTTCTCGACCGGCCTGGTGGTCATCATAGAAGCTTTGGCCCTCCAACGGGTTACAAAGTCAGAGAACCCTCTTTCGGCTCCTGTCTGGTTGTCTCAAGATCACGTGTTGTGATCTCGATCTGTGTGTTGTATGAGTACTGGGCAATGAAGGCCTTGGTCATTTCTTCCCAACTTCTCTTGATAGAATCTTCCAACTTTGCATACCAGATGGCCGCGACACCCGAAGGGTCCGGCCGAAGAGGGAAAGCTTTTGCAGTCTAGAGAGGCCCATTGGCCTTAGGATATCTGAGAACAACCGTAGGTGTGCCATGGGATCCCCAGAACCATCAAGACGGTCTATATGCGGCATCTTGAACCAGTCCACTAAAGTCACTGCCGAATCGGTGTATCCATCCTCTATGTCCAGAATGGAATTAACGCCTTGAGCTTTTTTGAACAGCTTTTCTAACTTGCTCACTTTCAGCGCTGTTGGATCCACCTCAAATTCAAACGGTGTATCCACTGGATTAGCTGGTGCTTTGGATAGCTGAGGTAGGATTGGGGGTGGAACTGGCCCCGTTGGGACGTCTGTATTTTCAGTCTCCCGGAGTATTGAAACCCTAGGTGGGGGTGAAGGCGGGTGTGAAGCAGATGCTCCGGCTTGTTGTGATTACTGTTGTTGTTCAAGTCTGGCAATCAGCTCTGCCTGTTGAGCTAGAACCTCCGCCTGACGTGTGGTAACCTCTTGTGATACCCCTGCTCTGTAGTATGCTAATTGGTCCTTAATATGTGTATGATTATGTGTTTAGTACGATTTTGTGTGCTATTATGTGAAAATATGTGGTTTTGAATTTCTATCTGTTCACCGTAGGAATATCTGTTTGATTATCTACTTTGGAAATTAAATTGAAGGCCTTATCGGCCACAGAACCCGGAATTGATTATGCCATTGTGATTGGCATAATTTTTAGAGCCTATGGTGAGGTTTAATTGAAAAATTGATCCGGACCAGATTAAATCAATTAAATTGATGAATTAGTGCCCAATTACTTTATCATTATTATATTGGCATTAGCGGGTTATGTTGTAAGGGCATTACACCCTCAAATTCCTTCCTTTAGTGCATTTTGGCTGATTTTTGGACTCAAAGAAGGAGAGAGGGTCGGCTAAGAGAGAGAGAGTGAAAGAAATTGAGAGTTTGATCATTGAAGCTTGATTTTGGAGGCCAACTCTAGAATTGACCATAGATTGGAGGAATTGAACCTCTAGGTAAGCATTGATTCTTGAATTCATGAGTTTAATGTGTAATCTTGTGTGTTCAAAGTTACTTAATGGTCAAGAGCATGTTTTGAGTTGGTTTTGTTGAATTGGAAGACTATATATGCATGCATGTATGTAATTGTTTGGAATTTGCATATTTGTGCTTGAACTACATGACTCATGTTGCAATTTGGTTGAAATCCATGTATTTGTCCACCTTTCCATCATATGGGATGAGAATGAAGGTTATGTGTCACATGCATGTACAATCCATGGGAGTAGAAGCTTTGAATGCATGAAATTGTTATATTGATAATGAGTTTGGTGGAAAATGAGCCATGCATGTGTTTGATTCATGAAATTGAGCTCCATGTTAATGTATTTTAGTATTGGTACCATGTTAGTACAAGTATATGTGAAATTAGAGCCATAATGTGCAAGAAAAGTGGTTGAAATGTCAAGTTTGAACTCAAGTGAGTGTTCTGGAAAACCCAGAATTTTTGACGTCCGCTCGAGCGGGGGAAGTGCTGCTCGAGCGGGGAATACGTGCTCCTAGTACATTTTGCAGACTTGGTGTCCGCTCGAGCAGGGAGCTTTTCTAGATAGGCCTTCCGCTCGAGCCCCCTAATTCACGCTCAAGTGTATTTTTGATGCAACCAGTACTTTTGCAGGCCTTAAGGGTCCGCTCGAGCGGGGAAGTCCACACTCAAGCGAGGACCCTGTTTTCTGAAATTTTGTTTACGCGTTCTGTGTTTCGTTTTCCGTCCTCTTTCACTTCTAATCACTCTTAGGCATACTTTGAGCATTGTAATTGAATTAAAGAGATAAGAATGATGCCTAAAGAGGAAAATGTGAATTAAAGAACGGATTAAATTAATTGTGACCCATATGTGTTATGTGATGTGTAGGGTCAAGCTCCAGGGCAAATCCACAAGCCGATCACGGTGAGTAATATGTTATTGTCCAATTGCTTACTTCTACATAAGTTTTGTAAAGTTCATTAATGTTGAATGGTGGACAAAGTTTGATATGACAAGTTTGAAAGGCTTAAATGCCAGTTTGAAATGAAAGTCTGAAAGGCTTAAATGCCAGTTTGATATGACAAGTTTGAAAGGCTTAAATGCCAGTTTGAAATGAAAGTCTAAAAGGCTTAAATGCCAATTTGATATGACAAGTCTGAAAGGCTTAAATGCTAGTTTGAAATGAAAGTCTGAAAGGCTTAAATGCCAGTTTGATATGACAGGTTTGAAAGGCTTAAATGCCAGTTTGATATGACAAGTTTGATAAGGCCAAAGGCCAGTTTGACATGAATGAATTGGACCCAAGGCCGTCTGATGTATAATGTTCCAATGTATTTTCTTTATTTGATATCATTCACTGGGCTTTCGCTCACGCTCATTCATGTGTTTGTAGGTGAGCCAAGAGAGGTCCAGACCCAACCCCAGTGAAGTCTATATGGGACAACCGAGTTTTGGAAAATCAGTCTATGTGTCTCACGCATGAGACTCACCTTCGCCTTTTGCCATTTTGTTCTAAGTTGTTACGTTGGCGAAGTATTTGAATATGTCTGTATATAGTTTTCATGGGTTGACTTAGTTTTGGATGATCCTGTCTGTACAGAACTTTATGGTACTGTGTATCTATTATGAGTTATTAATGTATATGTGTATGGTTTGTTTTAATGTGCCACGTAAGCACAGCTCTAAGGACAAAGTTTTAAATTGCTTCCGTTTTGGCCCCCATTAACTCTGTTAAAATACGTTGTTTTGGTTTAAGGTCGTAGGTAATCTTATGATTACTGGCTGGTTATGTCCTTAACCCACGGGGGCGGGTTCAGGTCATGACACCTCTGCTTGATGGGCGGCATCCCACTGCATGGTTTGCATAGTGTCTTGGAGCTTACGCATCATTTCCTCCATGCTGGTCATAAGGTGTTGATCTGTTTGAGCAAACATAGATTCTCTCTCTGAGGTGGCAATAGAAATCTGATCCCCACTGTACTCAGGTGGGGTAGACAAAGACCTCTGAACTGACTGCTGCACTGATATTCTCTGCCTAACTGCCCTTCGTCTAGTAATCAGTGGCAATGAAACAAATACTGGTTGTCGGTCTATCAGATCCTCGGATCGATGAAGTCTTCGACCTCTGCTCCAGAGTGCTTGGGGGATATCTGTCTGGTCGGAAGCAATGATGCTATACTACCTTGCAAAAAGATAAGTAAAGAAAAAATAAGGAAACAATAAGCAGAAAAATGGACAGCATGCCGGCTTAAATAAAGACAACACACAGTTGACAATCACAAGCTGAACAAACTATTCTCAACACTGATCACTGTTCCCAAATCACTGCCTCTAATCTGATATCCCCAAATACTGACGTTCGTAGACTGATACCCGAACTTGCAACTGATACATATAACTTGTAGAGACACACTCTGACAACACATATCAAGCAAGTAAGAGCCAAAACACCCTTATGATGGGGTAGGGTTTTCCCTGTCCTATTTTGTCAGGAGCTAGGGTTTCACTACGCACGTAGCGGTTTCAAACAACCAACAATCGAGTAAGCAACCTGTCTTAGTTTGGAATGGTCTTTATGGCTTCCGATATGCTCTAGGTCAAATGGTCAAAAGGGTGCCTCGGTGAAAATCAAGGTTTGTGTTCCCATCATGGTAGAGCCCGTAACCGATCTGCCTTATGGCACACTTTTTCAAGCAAGCCTCCAACAAACCACTCAGGAATAGCAGATGGCGAACACGGTGTCCTAGGCCCACCAATGCAAATGCAATGCAAAGAAACACATAAGTGTAAACAAAACAACATATCATGATGTTCGAGTCAAGTTCTCTAAATCCCCAGCAGAGTTGCCAGAAACTATAGACCGCCCGAACTTGTTCCGCGCACGAGGGCGCGAATTGGGTTCTAGCTACTACAATTCGGACTCCTGTCACGATTCTGAAGCTAATCTTACAAAGTGAAATGTAAGACTGATAAATCACCAAAGAGTCCAAATCCGGCAATTGATTTTGAAAAATCAATTTTGAATCAAAAGCGCCAAACATGGACTGCTTTGCCAGATTTCAGAGTCGCCACCTAAATATTTTGTTTTTGGAAAACTTAGGAAACTCTGACTCGTGCCAAAGGCCACGTGTCCGTCATCACCAAAGTTTCCTTGGCTCGGGAACTTGGGTACGAGAGGGGAAGGTCTTGAAATGAGCACCCCCGCTCGCCCGATCAAATGATCGGCCTCTACTAAACATGATATGTTGTTTTCATAAACACATGTGTTCTTATTCCGGTTATTAATCTAGAATTACTATGTGATGCGCACAGCATACAAGTATAGACTAAATCACTCAAATTGGAATAAAACATCTCATGTTTGTTTATAAAAATGGTTTGGAATTGCTACTCGCAAGTAGGCTAAAACACAGATTTTCCACCCTCAAGTGGGCTTAAAAACATGATTTTGCCACTTTGCAAAGTGGGCTTAAAATGCACAGTTTGATGACTTGTTCCAATTCAAGCAATGAAGCCTTCATCCACAGGCATTCATGCAGTTTAAACACTTAAGCAAATAGCCTCATGGCAAGCATGCTATCATGGCAATCACTTACACACATGCAAGGATACTAAAGCATAAACACTTACAGTGTACTCCAAGCCAAAACAGAAAACTAGTTAGAAATATGCATGATCCTAACTATGTTAGAGATGCCTAATGCAACACATGCAAAAATGCAACTAAATAGGCTCGGCTATCTAAGATGGCATATGATTCGACACTTGATACATGTATTCAAATAGGAATTGAAATACAATGCAGTTTGAATGATGCGCTGAGCCCGGTGCATGCAAGACAAATGAATGATGCACGCATGCAAAGCATAAGTATGCTAATTGAAATATGCCCTAATCTAACCACTGAAAGTAGGTAAATAAAAGGGAGAAAGACGTGAGGTTGGAAGACATTCACACACATACGCACACTTATTACAACATTTGCCCTCTCGACAGAGGGTTCGAATAATAAGCTAATTAGCTATGCTAATTAAACTAATTATTACAAAACAAATCAATTAATTAAGCACATTAACTAATTAAGTACAAAACTGATGAATTAGCTAACTAAGTAAAGCAGCTAAAGCAGTTAAAAGAGGTCCTCGGGGCGAGGGGTGCATGCATGCTCGATCGCCTCGCTCGAAAATCCATTGCTATGCCCAGAATTGCCTCTGTTTGCATGTGATTTAATCTCTGAAAAGTGCACTAACTTCCAGATTGCTTCTGCTCCAACATAGGGACCTCCTGGTGGGCTGCCGACCAGAAAAGGGGGCTATAGACTAGAAAAACTGGTTGTAGACCAGAAAAAGTGGTCGGTCGACCACCTCTACTGGTCGGCCGACCAGTTGATTTGCCAAGCTCCAGTTTTGCTGCAATAGAGAACAACAAGGGCATAGCAGTGTATTTGCAAGATATGTGTGCACAACCACCCTCCCTATCATTTCTCAAGCTCAAAGGAGTGCGGTACTCGACTCTCGGGCCAAGTTTGCAATGCACCATGGCCGAGAAGCCTAGTTTGCGCAAGTCAATGTCAATGAATGCACAAATAACACATAAGGGCCTCCACCTCTATCATGCTTGATCAAGAGGGTCGGCCACCAAGAAATGCTACACGTTTCATCACTTTGAGTATGAAACGTGCGACATTCCTCGTGTTTGGATTAATGCCTGATCCAAACACATTGCAATGCAAAAAAGATGATCAACCTTCAATGCTAAAGTGACATGCGCAAGACTCTATCATGCAAGCGATGCATGCATGACATGTTTAAAAGCTAAGGCATCAAAGCTAGTGAAACATATTACACATTGTAGACACCCAATTTTTGACTGTCCTCAAGACTTGGACGTCATCGTTTGAACACTCGATGATTATCCATGTTCATGTTCGTGTTCGTTTTGTGTTTCTGAAGGTCTCAGCTGTGCGTCTTGCCTTGGAGCCTCTCAACTTGTCTGTTTTGTGGTTGGTTGTGGACCAAGAGCTTGTGGTTTTGTTTCTGGGGGAAGGGGGTGGCCTTTTGGCTAGCTCTCCAACCCATCGGCCAGGCCTTATGCCTATCGGCCACACCCTCTTTCCATCAGCCATCAGTGGTGGCCGGTCAGCACCTTTGATGGCCGGTCGGCACCTTTATTGGCCGGTCGGCCATACTTTTTGGTTGAGACCTTTTTATTTGCTTTTGCAGATATTTTATTGCCAGCTGTGACAGCTGGTGAGCATAGACTGCATTCTCCATACACGTGTATGGAGGGATTGAACCAAGCCTCAAGCTTGTTCGACAAGCTTGAGACTTGGATTTCTATAAGAGGGGAGGTTCCTCTCCCTTTCCAGAGGCTCTGAAAATTGATTGAGAGCTATACATATATCTCTCTCTCTATATTGCTCCCTCTCTCTATATTTGTTCCATTTTGTGCTCAAAAGTGGTTTTTCTTCACACTTTTGCACTAAAGCACCTAGTGAAACACCTTTGCTTTGGAGTTGAGGCACCTTGAAGCTTGTTTTGAGGGCTTTGGACTGGTTTTGATTCAAAAAATATGGCTGAAGTTGCTCTGTTACCATTGTTCTTCAAGGGTAAGAAATTACCCCCTTTTAAACTTTATTTTTCTTAAGTCTTTGGCCCTATTTGCATCATGCTTTAGGCATAACTTTCAACTGCAAAAAGCTTCATTTTCAAGTATTTGAAATGTTTGTTTGAGGCTCCTTTGGTGTTAGGGGTGGTCTACCCCCTTTTGTGCCTTGTTTGGCTTTGTTTTGTGCTATCCTTTTAGGCCTTTGAGATCACCTTCTCTTGGCCTTTTAGCCACTGAAATCCAGTGATTTTTAGTGGTAGGAAATGTTTTTTGAGGCCTCAAATAGGAGGGGGTTGTCCCCCCCCCTCCTCTTCTCTTGTTTGCTTATGTTGATGGCTCATCAAAGTAGCATGTCTTTTTAGCATGTTTTGGCTCCATCTTAGCATGTTTTTGTGACTTTCATAACATGTTATAAGTCTGTTTTGGGTTGGTTTGATCACTTGATGCATGCTTCTTGCACTTGTAGTGCAATTCCACTCACTAGCCTAACATGCATCATGCTTTGGACCATCATTCTAGCATGATTTTGGCTCAACTCCAGCAAGCTTTTGTTCATGTTTTGCCATGCTTAAACTCTATTTTAAGTTGATTTGGTCATGCATGCTTGCTTTGTATAGCCATAGTTCAATCTTGCTCACTAGCTTCATGCTTTAAGTCCACTAGCATGCATTGCATGGGCTATTTGCATGATTTAGCATCATTTGATATGTGATTTCAGAGCATGTTTCATTGTCATGCCCTCACATCTTTCACTCTTTCAATGCTTTGGAGGGTTGGTGCTTTATGCCTCAAGTATGAGCCAATATGTATGCCATCTTGCCTAAGCTTTTAGGATGTCATTTCAGTATGTTTCTGGTGTTATTTTGCCATGATATAACTCTGTTTTTGGTTGGTTAGAGCATCTCTCATTTGCTTCTTACACTTGTAGTGCAACCATGCTAATTGGCCTGCATGCTTTGTGTTTTGGCTTACCATGCTAGCTTGTTTTGGCTTCATTCCATGCATGTTTTGGCATTGTTTTGACCTGCCTTGGGACTGTTTTGAGTCACCTTGGCCCTTTGGGGCTTGCTTGATATGGCTATGGTGCAAGTGCCTTTGCTAGCCTTAAGCTTTAAGTCTCCTAGCATGCTTCTTTTGTCATATGTGCATGTTTTGACATCGTTTGGAATGATATTTCAGAGCATATAGTGTTGTCACACTTCCATGTTTTTCACTCTTTAAGTTCTTTTAAGAGTTGACCTATATGCCTAGTTGATGAGCCATGACATGAGCATGTGTTCTTGGCCCTTTTGTGCCTAAGTTTTGGTGTGTTGGCCACTATTTTGGAGCCTCTTAGGTCTGTCCATATGTGGTTTAAGTCTATTGAGCATCGTATTGCATGCCTCTTCTATGATGCTCTTTACTTGCTTTCATGCTTTAGCCTCCAAATATGTCATGCATGCATTGTTTGCATGGTAGAATCTTGTGCATGCCATTCTAGCATTGTTAGGAGAGCATGTTGTTTGCATGTTGTTGCATTGCATGTTGTTTGCATATGTGCTACATTGCATTGTGTTTGGATCGGATGTTGATCCAAACATGAGAAACGAGGGACGTTTCATACTTGAAGTGATGAAACGTGCCTCATTTCTCGGTCGTTGATGCTCTTGATCATGCATGATAGAGTTTAAGGCCCTTATGTGTTGTTTGTGCATTCATTGACATTGAATTGTGCAAACTCGGCTTCTTTGGCCATCATGCATTGAGATGTGTGATTGATGGCCCGAGAGTCGAGTACCGCACTCTCTTGAGCTTGAGAAATGATAGGGAGGGTGGTTGTGCACATATACCTTGCAAATACACTGCCATGCCTCTGTTTGTGCTCTGTTGCAGCAAAAAAGGAGAAATTGTAAGAAGCAGTGGCTGACCGACCATCAAAGCTGCCGACCGGCCACCAAGTCTGCCGATCGTCTATCAAAATTGGCCGATAGCCATAAGCTCTGGCCGATGGCCATCCCTCTTGGCCGACCACCCCTCAGCATGTTCCTAAGGTGGATTAGAAGCATCTTGGAAGTTGGTACAATTTTCAGAAGTCCAAAAGAGTGCAAACAAAGGCATCACGAGGCACGGTAGTGGATTTCCGAGCAAAGCCGACCGAGCATGCATCCCTCGTCCCGAGGCCTTTTTTTTAACTGTTTTGCTTAGCTAGTTAACTATTTGGTTCTGTACTTAAGTAGTTAATGCACTTAGCTATTCATTTATGTTGTGTAATAATTAGTCTAATTAGATTATTAGATTAGTTAAGTGGCCTAGCTTAGATTAGCTTAGCTTATCATTCGGACCCTCTGTCGAAAGGAAAAATGTGTTAATAAGTGTGCGTGTGTGTGATGCATGTCTTCTAACCCCACTTCTTTCTCCCTTTTACTTATCCGCTTTCAGTGGTTAGATTATGGCATTTTCAATTAGCATACTTATGCTTGCATGCGTGCATCATTCATTTTGTCTTGCATGCACCAGGCTCAGCGCATTATTCAAACTATATCATATTTCAATTCTTATTTGAATACATGTATCAATAGTTGCATTCATATGCCATCTTAGGTAGCCGAGCCTACTTAGTTGCATTTTCATGTGTTGCATTAGGCATCTTAACATAGCTAGGATCATGCATTGATTTCTTATTAGTTTTCTGTTTTGGCTTGGAGTACACTGTGAATGTCTACGCTTTAGCATACTGCATGAGATGTGTATGTTTCCATGTTAGCATGCTTGCCATGAGGCTATTTGCTTAGTTGATAAACTGCATGAATGCCTATGGATGAAGGCTTCATTGCTTGAATTGGAACAATTCATCGAAATGTGCGTTTTAAGCTCACTTGAGAGTGACAAATCATGTTTTCTAAGCCCACTTGAGGGTGGCAAATCTGTATCTTAGCCTACTTGCGAGTAGCACTTTCAAACCATTTTCGAAAACAAACATGAAATGTTTTGTTCAAATTCGAGCGATTTAGTCTATACTTGTATGCTATGCGCATCACATAGTAAGCTAGCTAATAATCGGAATAAGAACACATATGTTTTCAAAAACAACATATCATGTTAGCAGAGGCCGATCCTTTGATCGGGCGAGGGGGGGTGCTCATTTCAGGTCCTTCCCCTCTCATACTCAAGTTCCCGAGCTGAGGCAACTTTGGTGATGATGGACACGTGGCCTTAGGCACGAGTTAGGTTTCCTAAATTTCTCAAAACAAAATATTTAGGTGGGGACTCTGAAATCTGGCAAAGCAATCCATGTTTGGCGCTTTTTGATTAAAATTGATTTTCCAAAACGATTTGCCAGATTTGGACTCTTTGGTGATTTATCAGTCTTACATTGCACTTTGTGAGATTAGATTCAAAACCGTGACATGAGTCCGAAATGTAATAGCTAGAACTACAATTCGCACCCTCGCGCGCAGAGTGGAGTTCTGGTCGGTCTACGCACATGAGGCATGCACTATCAATCTCGAATGGTCAAACCAACCCCGGATAGAGGTCGAACATGCCAAAACATTGGTTGAAGTATGTTAAGATCAAGGCATACAACACAAGGAGAACATGCTCATTTGATGGCTCATTAACAATGCACAAAGACACAACTCTCAAAAGCTCTCAAGGAATGAAAGAAATGAGAACATGACACACGTACATGCTCTGAAATAACATTAAATGATGCCCAAACATGCAACCATCACAAATATAGCATAGTAGGGTGCTCAAAACTCAAGACTAGCTAAGGTACTTGTACCATAGCCATATCAAGCAAGCCCCAAAGGGCCAAGATGACTCAAAACAGTCCCAAGGCAGGTCAAAACAATGCCAAAACATGCATGGAGTAGAGCTAACACATGCTAGAACGGGAGGAATAAAGCATGACGCATGCAAGGCCAATGAGTGGGATTACACTACACATACCAAAACCAAGCATGAGATGACTTCACCAACAAAAATCAGAGTTGTAACATGGTAAAATAACACCAAAAACATGCTGAGATGGTAGCCCAAAAGCTTAGACAAGCATGCATACATATTGGCTCATAAGTGAAGCATAAGGCTCAACCCTCAAACACAACAAAGAGATGATAAACACGAGAATATGATAGAGGTATATGGTCTGAAATAACATGCCAAATGATGCCATGCCATGCAAAAAGCTCAAATATGACATGCTAGAGGTCTCAAAGCTTAAGGCTAGCAAAGCCAAATGCACTATAGCTATACAAAGCCAAGCATGCATGACCAAGACCACTCAAATCAGACCTAAAGCATGTTAAATCAAAGCCAAAAATGTACTAGAGTAAAGCATACACATGCTAGATCAATAGGCCAAAACACCAAACAAGCTAGGCCTATGAACAAGCTTGCACTACAAGTGCATAAACCATGCAAGAGGTGACTTTGTCGACCAAAATCAGAGCTAAGGCATGCCAAAATATGAGTAAAATCCTGCTGGAGTGAAGCCAAAAACATACTAAAATGGTGGTCCAAAGCATAGAGCATGTTAGGCTAACTAAGAGGATTGCACTACAAGTACATGAAGCATGTAAAAAGCAACCAAACCAACCCAAAACAGAGTTATATCATGTTACAATAAGGCCTAAAACATGCTAAGATAGAGCCTTATGAAGGTAGAAAAGCATGCCAAAGTGTTAAGCCAACAACACATGCAAACAAAACACAAAAGGGGGGGGGACCACCCCCATCCATTTTGGGTCTCAAAACCCACTTTCCACCACTGAAATTCCTCTGGAATTCAGTGGTTAAAAGGCCAAAACAAGGTGGTTTGAAAGGCCTTAAGAGATAGAACAAAGCAAAGGAGAATAAGCCACCAAAGGGGGTAAACCACCCCTAACTCAAACAAAGCCTCAAACAAACATTTCAAACACTTAAGAACAAGAGTTTTTGCAGTTGAAAGTAAGGCCTAAAAGAGCTTGCAAGGATGGCCAAATACTTAAGCAAAACAAGGCTTAAAGAGGGCAACTACTCACCGTTGAAGAACAACTTCAAAACCAGCCACTTCTGAGGCAAAACCAAGCCAAAATCACTCAAATGCAACCTCCAAGAACCTCAGCTCAAGAGTGAAGGTGTTTCACTAGGTGCTTTAGTGCAAAAGTGTGAAGAAAACTCACTTTAAGGCACAAACTAGTACAAATATAGAGAGAGGGGGAGAATTATAGAGAGAGAGGGATATGTTTTGCCCTAATCAAAATTCGGAACCTTGAACAAGGGGGAGGAAGCTCCCCTTATATAGAATTTCATGCCTCAAGCTTGTTAGACAAGCTAGAGGCTTGGTGCAATCCCTCCATACACGTGTATGGAGGATGCCTTCTGTGCCCAACAGCTGGCACAGCTGGCAAGGAAAATATCTGTAGAAAGTGCAGAAAGGCCGCCGACCAGTTAAAGTGGTCGACTGACCACCTCCCCTAGTCGACCGACCACCAAAAGTGGTCTACAGGGAATAAAACTGGTCGACAAGGGAGAAAGAGGGTCTACAGAGAGAGTAGAAGGTGGTGGCAGGCTGCCGACCACCTTAGGTGGTCCACAGACCACCCACCCTAGCTAACCGACCACCAAAAGTGACTGGTAGGGAAGAAAAGTGGTCTACAGGGGGAAAAACTGGTCTACACCCCTGTTCCACCCTCCAGGCAAGGGGTAACAAGGTTTGGTTCAAAAACAAACCAAAAAGGAAGATAGACAAGAGTCCTCAAGACAAGGCACTCAGCCGGAAGCCCCGAAAACTAGTCTACTGGCCACTACAAGTGGCCTACGAGAGGGAAAGGTAGCCTACGGCTACAAAAAGTAGCCTACAGGCCTTTGTTTCCCTCTAGGAAAAGGCAGCAAGGCATGGTCCAAAAACCAGGCCAAGAGGAGGAAGTTAAGAGGTCTCGAGACAAGGCGCTCAGCCGAAGGCTCCGGAAACTCAAAACAAGCACAAACATGCACAATCACCGAGTGCACAGACAATGACGTCTGAGTCTTAAGGTCGGTCAAAAATGGGGTGTCTACACCATATAATCATATGAGCATGTTATCACACAAGCATACAATACATACTAACGTTTCAACTAAGTGAGACAAACCCATTGTGGTAATAACCACTTCCCACGTACCCAAAGTATTCAAACTCAGTACGCTCTGATACCATTCTATAATGCTCCCAAAATTATACAATAAGTACAACACATAAGCGGAAAGATAATAGAAATAATATGTTTTCATTCATCAAAGTTCGTATACAAAAGAAAACACATGCGATATACATTCACAAACTGTTCATCCTGAATCCACAGCATGTGTTACAATGATAAAAGAACTGAAAACTAAACACGTAATCATGTGCCCTATAGGCTTACATCTTTCTAAGTCATTGCTTGGTTACAACAAAATGAGCCTAGCTCAATACAGTTAAAGCCCTTGGCTATACAAAAGAATACACAAAAGAAAGAAGCTCTTGCTCCCAAATGTCCCTCCAAACTATTGCCGTGGCGGAGGCATATCACCAATACCTGAAAATGGTTTTTCCCAAATAGGGTGAGCCAAAGCCCAGTAGGAATAATCTAACACAATACATGAGATTTAACAAAGATATAGGTACAATGTGCATATACAATGCCTGTGGCAAAACATTCACATTTTTATATAATCATAAAATACCATGTTCATATTTCATTCCGTTTTCCTTCAATTCATTTCAATTCATGAGCCAAATTCATTATCTTTCAACAACCCAACTGAGACTACAACTCAGTGGTTATCTAATCAACACAATTACCACACAAACACTTTAATCTGCCATTTTACGAAAATTTCGTCTGCGGGATCGACACCCATGTATACACGCGGTTTCGGGACTTTCACCTAGGATACTCCGGCCAACTTAATTTCAATGGCGTCTATCCCCTATCTCCTTCCAAACATGGAGTACATCATTTTTCTCCTCCCAAACATCATACAAATACAATGTATTTAAAACATAGTCATATTCAATGACAACCAACAATAGATTACTTTTAATTCACCTAATCCTCAGGAAATTGATACAACAATCATAGTTATCCTCCACCGATAACCCAATACAATTATTTCTAAACAGATATTCAATCTCAAGACAGATAATTTATTTAAAAATTTCCAAAAGCGTGAGGTAATACATAACCAACTCCACCATCTATTTTAATATTCTACCAATTTCATATTTACAACACTAATTTCATATGTTTATACAAAATAAATATTCGAATCATTTTAGGGCAAACTCCCTTTTTTCCAAATATAAACCCAAAGCCAAAATCAATTATTTTGTAACCATACCACCTTATATTTAACCTCATAACCATTCCCACAGCATACACTTAGAAACCCCTCTTTTGATTTTACAACCCAAACCCTAGGTTTGTCCATAAAACACCCAAAGCCCACCATTGTTACACAATCGTCAAATAACTAAGTTAAAAATCATATGAAGGTGTAAAAAATCCCTACCTCAAGCTTAGAAGACCAACACAACAAAGGAGAAACTTCAAAGACGTCGAAACCAACTTCTACTCAGATCAAAACGGAGCTCTTGAGACGTTCTACCTTTTTCTCAAAGGCACTAGGGCGAAGATCCCAATGGATCTAGGTGAAATAGTATAGAGAATATGAGTTTTAGAGAGATAAACTCAAGGTTTAGGTTTTTGGAAAGTTTTAGAGAGAGAGATGAATGAAAAAGTGATGAAAAATGTCATTTTCGCGATATGTTTATATACGCAGTCCGCTCGAGCATGAAAAGTGACGCTCGAGCGTCAGACACATTGTTCTACTCAAGCGCAAGAAGTGACACTCAAGCACAGAATACACACTTTCAGAAGTTTTGCAGACGAAGAACATCGCTCGAGCTCAAGATTGGATGCTCGAGCATCCACCCGCTCGAGCGTAGAATACACTCTTCCAGTATTTGCAAGTCTACAAAAATACTAAGAGTTTGCAAAACCCGCTCGAGTGCAAGAATAGCCGCTCGAGAGAAAGAATGGTCGCTCAAGCGGAGAAGCAAAAATCTGGGCAACAAAGGTTTGGAAAAACAAGCAACCAACTTGTTCCAAATACACAACTACAACCCAATAACCAAATTTAAGGGGGATTAAGGGGAAAAACGACAATGAACAACATTCATAAACTATAAGCCCGAGTACGGAATGCAACAAGAGTCGGGTCAAAACCGGAATCGCTATACTTTCTCAGTCACTTTTTCAAATTTATGTGCAGAGTATGTTATCTTTTCTAACCCTTGAGCAAATCTTCTGGCACCATATCTTCTCCATGAAGTTGACTTATGAGATTGAGCATTAAATAAAAGCTTGTGCATTTAATGGACCTTCTCTTCCCAAAACCCGCCTACAGTCTGCCTTCTCCATACTCTGATCAAACACAGCTGGAAGATATCTTCCATGATTTGCTCCAACAGCTAGAGCATGTGTCTCTAGCACTCACCAACAGCAAGAAGCCATTAATGCTATAAAGAAGAAGCTCTCCTAGTTCGGAATACACACTTCTTCAATACAATATACCTAGAGCATTCAAGAGCAATCAAGAGCTTTAATATACTCTATTGTACTTCCATTTTCACATCTTAGTGAGTCTTAAATTACCTGTGAGCTTGCACTTTCATATCCATCTTTTGAGAGAAAATATTTGTAAAAGAGGACAGTTGTACCTTTTGTTATTGTTTCTTATTTTCTGAGTGAAACACTTGTAAAGTGAGGCATTTAGTTGAAAGGTTCTCAACAGATTGAAGTAAGTCCTTTGTAAAAATCCGCAAGCTAGGAGAAGCTTGGTGGTGCGTTGATTCTTAGTAAAGAAATTCTCAATGAGGTCTCTTGAGGAGTGGACGTAGACCGGTGAGCCGAACTACTATAAATCCTTGTGTTGAGCTCTTCTTTCCTTTCCTTTTATTTTTTGTGCATTTATTGATTTTCTACTACATTTAATCACTTAGCCTTTTGAAATCTTTTTCTGACCAAATTTTTTAATTAACCCAATTCACCCCCCCTCTTGGATTGCTTTCCTATTTAACATTAAGTATATCTAAATTAGGTGTATCTAAAAAATAAAAAATTTGCTTAAAATATTAAAAAAAATTTAGTAAACATAAAAAATACGAAAACTTTATTAAAAAAAAAAAACACAATTTTTTGTATGAGTTAAACCTATAGCAGATGATTCTTATTTCCCTTGAAATGACATGAACAATGTATTATTTTATTATTTTATATGTATAAAGGTTAAGGGACAAATATGTCATTTTAATTTGACAGGAAGTAAGTGTAATTTTTCAAATGTGAGAGAAATCTGTATTAAACGGAAACCTCACGAGGTGCCAGTGTAATTTACCCCAAAAAAAAAATCAGTGTGTTTTATTTCAATTTTTTAGAAATTGAGTTTTTTTGTTTTTCATGTTTTTTTGTTTTTTGTGAATATTTTTAAAATTTTAAGCAATGTTTTTACTTTTTTAGATGCACCTTACTTAGATATATTTAAAAAGTAAAATATTTGTGAAAAAATATTTTTAAAAATTAATAAATACACAAAAATATGAAAAATGTACTGAATTCTCTTCTTCTTTCTTTTTTTTTTCTTTTTTTTTTTGTCTTTTTGATATTTAGTAAATTTTGTAAAGATTTTTGTCATAAATATTATATTTTTTAAGTATATTTATGTTAAGTGTGTCTAAGAAATTTAAAAAAAATGTTTAAAATATTAAAAAAATCATATTAGACATTATTTTTTTAAGAAATTAAAAAAAATAAAAAAAGAAAAGAAAAATGCTTGAGTAAGCTACAAAATTAGCCAAAGCAAAAGTTGATTGAGCGTCCTGCCTATAAACCAAGGACACTTCATAACCATGGAGCTAATGAGCAAGATAACAAAAAACAAATAGCTTGGAGTGGCAAAAGCAAGCAAGTTCATATTCCCTGCCAACTTTCCATCATAATATGTTGCCTTCTCCTGGGAATGCAGATATCCCATAACCACCACTTATCATTAGGGCCACCAGCTCAATTTTCAACCAATTCTTCCAGGGCAATTGCCAACCAATTCGTTTACCTTTTCATTTGTGTTCAATGCTTAGCATTGTTGGTTGGTAGCAATTGATGTAAGAACCAAGCAAAGTAAAACAGGTGCTATGTTGGTTAGAGTTGATTTTTGGACGGAAATTCATGCTCCAACAAAGGAGGTATTGGCATTTGAGACTTTTAAAGTGTTTGCCGTTTTTGCTTAAGATTTTAAATTGATTGAAAGTTTAATTCTCTGGGCTCCTATGGTTGGTCATCAGTTCTGCCACAAACCACCAATTTAAGAGCACCACCACAACCCCTAATGATGTGGACTTTGAAACACAGTTCAAAGAAGTTTTGCAACAACAGTGCGTGTAATTCACACACTACCTATAGAAAACCAAAAAAAAAAAAAGGGTAAATTACACTAACACACCTAAGGTTTCTGTTTAATACAGAGTCTCCTTTCACATTTAAAAAATTACATTTCCTTGCTAGAGGTTTGTAATCTCATTACAAGTTGCCTCATGGATTACTGATGTCATGTCCTAAAATCTTTTAAATAACCATCTTGTCCTTTTTCTTACAATTTCTTATTCCTATCATCATCACTACATTCTACAACTTTCTATCATTAAATTCTACCCAAACATATTCTTATTGAGTGATAATATACAAACATAAATTTTATATAGAATTTTCAAATACAATGATATAGCTTGATGGTGACATTTCATTTTAAAACAAAACACCCATAAATATGATTTATATTTATAATAATATCACTATCACAACATTTTTATGATATTTTTTGTATAAATTTTTATATATGAATGTAATTTTTATTTTTATTTCTACTATTATATCTCGATTAGATCAATTTAATTTAGGTATATTTAAAAAGTATAAAATTTGAACAAAAAACTTTTTAAAAAATCATTGAATATAACAAAATAAGATAATGTATTGAATTTTTGTATTTTTTATATTTTTTTGTATTTGGTGAATTTAAAAAAAATACAAAATATTATGCTTCTTTTTGTTTTTTGTTTTTTGTTTTTTTTTTTTTTTTGAGAACGATATTATGCTTCTTAAGCATATCTAGATTAGGTGTATCTAAAAATAAAAAAATTCTCTTAAAATATTAACAAAAATTTTGTAAAAATAAAAAACACGAAAACTTTAAAAAAACACACACACACACACACACACACACACACACACACACACACACACACACACAATTTTTTGTGAGTTAAACCTATACCAGATGATTCTTATTTCCCTTGAAATGACATGAACAATGTATTATTTTATATGTATAAAGGTTAAGGGACAAATATGTCATTTTAATATGATAGGAGGTAAGTATAATTTTCAACTATGAGGGGGATCTGTATTAAACAGAAAACTCACGGGGTGTCAGTGTAATTTACCCAAAAAAAAATTCAATGTCTTTGGTTTCAATTTTCTGAGTTCAATTTTAAAACACAAACCAAACAAGGCCTGAGTTTTTTTGTTTTTCATGAATATTTTTAAAATTTTAAGCAGTGTTTTTACTTTTTTAGATGTACCTTACTTAGATGTATTTAAAAAGTAAATTATTTGTGAAAAAATATTTTAAAAAATTAATAAATACACAAAAATATGAAAAATGTGCTGAATTCTCGGTTTTTTTTTTTTTTTTGTATTTTTTGATATTTAGTAAATTTTGTAAAAAAAAATTCATAAATTTTATATTTTTTAAGTATATTTATGTTAAGCGTGTCTAAAAATTTAAAATATTAAAAAAAATTCAACAAAAAAAAACACAGATAATAAAAAGTAGAATTTCTTGAAAAGTGAGTTTTAAAAACCAAAACCAAACAAAGTGAATCCCTCCCCTTCGGTATACTCCCTCTCTTGCATCTTCTCTTTCATCTCTGTTCAGCTACTCTCTTCGGCAACTCCCTTCCCTCTCTCCCTCCACCCATTGGCACTGCCATCACCGTCGCAAAACCCATCGCAATTCTCTCTCTCTCCCTCCCTTCCTCCCTCCCTACCTCCCAACTGTGCTCTCTTCTCAGTCTCCGACGCTGAAATCAGACCTCCTTTCTCCTCTTGAATGATAAAACTAAGCAAGCAAATTCTTCAATTACACAAACCCACTTCAAAAGCAAAACTCAAACACAGTATCATGCATTACCGGTCGGAGCTTCAATACAAGAAACAATTGAGAAACAAAAAGCCGGAGAACTTCTTCTCCAGTTTAGGAAAGATCTTCTCTTCCAAATACTTCTTCAGAGCATCAACACTCACAATCCAAGTTGATAACATAACCAAGAAAATCAATCAAAATCCAAATATATATATATATAGAAATAGAGAGAGAGAGAGAGAGAGAGAGAGAGAGAGAGAGAGTTGATTAGATTACCAGGGAAGAACTTTTCGATGATACGAAGGATGTTGCGGCCTCGTTTCTCTCTGCCTTGGATATTGAAGACATCAAACTTCTGGATCAGAAGTTCTTGATCAAATTGAGAGGTGTGAGAAGACATTGTTTCTTCTATCTTGCTTTGATTGAAGAAATGTATGATCTTGCTTGTGCTAAATATAGAGGGAATCGATTCTAGAGAGAAAGGAAAAGCGGTTGAGATTGAGATTGGACATTGTCGATAGAGATATGTTTAGTAAATTAATGGATAACAAGAAAAAGAGTGTTTATCTGGTCGCAATGGGTAGACAGAGAAAGAGAGAAGAAACAAAAAGCAAGGAAGGAGAAAGAGATAAGGGAACGGGAGAGAAGGGTGAGGATAAGGGGCTTGGAGGGATAGTGTCAGCCATCAATGGATGAAAGGGTAAGGGGGGTTGCTGCTGCCGGTGATTTTGGTGAGTTTAATAATTTCTAGAGAGAGAAAATAGAAGGATGCCAGAGAGGGATGTCGAAGAGGTAGAGACTCACCAGAGAGGGATGCAAAGAAGAGGGTTTGATTTGGATCAAGAGAGGAGATAGAGAGAGTATGACGCCCCAAAAGTCGGGAACATCAGATAATATATTAACCATTAAATACAGGGTTTATCTAAGGTTACAAGAGTAGGAAACATCACTAATGAGTCCTTTGCAAAATAACCAAGCAAGATCCTAGGAAGGTCGGAGGAGTCAAAATAGCCTCCCTTCAAAGTCCAACCACCTTAGATAGCAAAGCTACCTTTTCGACAGATCTTGACAAGGTATTAACACAAGACCTACATGAGTTGACGGAGTATAAGGATAGGTTACAAATGTTATATATATACAAATTACAAAATCATGTCTTAAATACAACATGGGATCTGTCACTTACAATCTCAAAACACGTTTACAAACTAGTTTCTAATCCTCCTAGGGGTAGCCGTACGTCCTCAAATGCTTCAGCTTTGCCTTCGACCGGTCTAATAGTCTTCAATACCTGGCATGAAATGCCATGAGCTTTGAATGCCCAGTAAACGCACACACACCCTGTCCCTTTTTCCCAATCCAATACACCATCATATTTACAGCAAGCAAGTAGTGAAGCATGATATTCAAGTCAATAATAGCAATTTTAATAATAGAGGAAAGGAACATGTCATTCAAATAGATAACAAAGGTTATAATGTTAGTATTTAGTATTCTAGAAATCCCCCAAAGAGATTTCATTCTCCCAACCACAAGAATTGGACACCGGACTATTTGGAACTCCCCCTTTTGCTGCTTTGTTACAGAACTAACCTCGGATGCCTACCAATGGTTATATACCGCAAAGCGCCAACCGCAGGACCTCAAAAGGAGCAGTGAAAAGAAAAAAAGTTTTATCACCCAGAATCCAACCTTATCCTTCCAAAAAAGTTTTATCCTCCTGAATGTCCCATCCGGACCCAACCTTATCTCGACAACCAAACCATCGTAAAGAGTCCGAATATGTCCGTTCCATTCTAGGGTTTGCGCGACAACCACTTGCGCAAGACTTATCCTTCAATTAGGGAGCACATCCCATCAATCCATACATACCACATTATCATCTCTTCAATATTCAAGTGATCAAAAGCCTAATACCACCCCAATTAAGTTTCCCGTTAAGTTAAATGTTTTAAATTAAAGTTAGAACAACTTAACAAGGTAGTAATATCCACATAAGCATGATCATCATCAATTGAAGAAGATAAGGAACATAACCATAACACATGCAATATCATACCAAGACATGATCATGTACTAATAAGCATATTCATGAACACACGAGCATAAAACACCCATGCAAAACTAAATTTCCAGATTCAATACCATTTAGAGATTAAAATCAAAAGGGCTATCTCAGATCTTTCCTGAACCTAGCCTTCCTGTGGTTCATACAGAATTTAATCTAGTTTTCAGAACATGTTTTGAAAATGTGATAGCTTTTCTAGATTTTTAGTTATTTAAGAAATGTTCCAGCGCTGTCCAAATTCGTCGACCGTTACGAAAATTGGAGTTTCTCACAAATCGCTCACTCGTTTTTAATGAAACCAATTTTAGTTGAAAGATAACTCCTTAAGGAAGATTTTGACATGAAATGGAGGTCCAAAAGAGTTTTCTACATTTTTCTGGAAATTTCTAAAGTTGGATGAAAAATAGATTTTTCTGGCACAGTTCTTGAAAATAGAAATTTGGTGAGAAAAGAGGTCAACTAGGGGAAATTTTCCACTTATCTTGCAATGAAAACTTGCTAAATAATATGTATTAAACTCAGAAATTTAAGGTGATGGTGTGCCTATGGAAATTTTGAGAGTTTGATATGGAAAAAGGTACTCTTATACTGATTAAGAGAAATATAAGAAGGGTAGAATCAAGGCCCAACTTATTTCATTTTTAACATGAAACTATCAAAACACATCTAAAAGTACCATTTAAAACTTCTAATAACATGTATTTGAAAAAGGAAAATGAAAGAGAGAGTTGTGTTGTGGCCTACTTGATTGCCTAGTGAAATGTTTGCACAATTTCTTCTCTTTTCCTCTCCTCTACTACCAAAGTTCACTCTCTTCCTCTTCTTTATTTCTCTCAACTGAATGTGTAGGTGTGTGAGTGTATGAGATGTGTAACATGTGGAGGGTGGTGGTGTTTTTATAATAAAATTGGTGTAAAAGGTCCAAAATGCCCATTGGTTGGAATGGAATGGAATTGAGATGTATTTAGTTGGAATGTAATGGAATGAAGTATCATTAGGGAGCCTAATCATGTATTAAGGCATGATCTAGGTAGGGTTAGGCTTAAGTATAACCAAGATAGTTACAAGTACAAGACAACTTCCCTTGAATTATGGTACCAAGGTCAAATTTTCCTCCATGAATCATGCAATGTTGTCTCCAAAAGTACACAACAAGTGTATATGCTAGGGTGGCTGACCATGTGCTAGATTTGGGGAGATTTTGTTGATTTTATGTATATATATGAAGATATTTGTGTATAAAATTATTTATTTAAGAAAGGTACAAGTATATATATGTATATATGTGTGTAATGGTACTAGTTTGGGGTCAAAATGTGATCTAAGAAAAATATGAGGGCATTGGGTTTAATTTATGAATTAGAACATTTATTTTAGTGTCAAATTAAATGTTAGAGAGTCTAATTTGGTTTGGATTTATTGTTTCGAATAAAAACGCGATCAACCGACGAACGTGATAAGGACTGGAAAAACCTAGGGTTTCCAAGTGGTAATTTCATATTTAGGGAGTCAATTAGAGTATTAGAAATTATTTCTCAGTTTCTGAAATCAATTAGGGTTTGCGGGTTTTTGTTGGTGCATGTATTTTGATCCTAGGGTTGCAATTAATTAAGAAACTGAGGGACTTCAAGGAAATAATTTTAAAGTAAGGGACTTTTAAGAAATTAAAATTTTCAGGGGCCTCACAGAGAGAGGGACAGAAATAGACTTGAGGGTTTTGAGAGAGAAAGTGGAGCATGGGTCTCTTTTCACATGGGGCTTTTTATGTTAGTAGTGGTACTATATCATCTGTCGTAGTCTCCTGCAATGCTTCTTGCGGTGTTCCAAATTTGCAAGTTTTTTTTTTTTCTTCTTTTTGTCCTTTCCCCCTCTTTTCTTTTCTCTCTCATTTGTTGAGAACCCTAAACCATGAAATGACAGGTGTACAGAGATAGGTTGAGGGCGAAGGCGATTCTATGGCGGCGAAGCGAGGAGCTTGAAATGTAGTTGGGTGAGATCCCTCATCACTCAATCTTCATCACCCACAAAGCAATGTTCATCATGTTCATGGTTTTGTAATCCAATGAATGGCATGATCTATGGTAAATATGATGATGACCCATCAAGTTATTACAATAATTCATGTCCCTTTCCTGTTAGTCGGTTCTCTCTTCAATCTGATTGTTCATCCTCAGTGGTTCTAGAAACCCATTCACCCAAAAAAAAAAAGGTTCTAAAAACCCAAAATATAAAACCAGAAATCAACTCAGAATTTCAAAGCAAATGACCAAGTTTATTTATGAGGTGATTCAATAAAAGAGAGTCTAAACACACGCCATAGATATAGAAATCTGGGCAATTTCATGGTCCCAAATTTTGGGACCATAGACTTTTCCGGTTCATTTTCAAGCTTGTCAAGATTGCAGTGTGGTAGATTTCAACCCCACAAAACTCAAGAAATCAAATCCACTTAAACCAAACCCATTTATAACAACAAGAAATCAAACCTTGCTGCGGCCGTTTCGCCTTACTGACTTTAATCCTTCAGCTTTGTCTCTCTCTTCTCCTCTATTCTAGTTCAGTCGGGTTAAGGTTCTAATGGATGAGAGAGAAAGGAAAGGGGGGGAAAGGAGAGCAGGGAAAAAGAATTTCAAAACGATGTCATTGTGGAATCACCGCAGGAAGTATTGCAGGTGACCACGGCAGATGATCCGTACTCGTAATATAAGGGGTCCTCAGTTGGTGGGACAAAGCATTTTTGGGTTGATCATAGCCTAATTGATGGAATGTCCTTGACTCATTTTTTGCGAATATTTTTTTTTTGTGGTAAAACTGAGAACTAATATAAATTAAACAGATAACAAGTGTCTGGGGTATTAAACCCCTCTAGCATCATCATACAGTTGCTTCAAAACAAAATGAGGCGCAGAATCAAAAACATGAAATCCGGTAATGGCAAGACTGCGTTGATTTGCTAGGATATTCGCACACTTGTTGGCTTCTCGATAGATATGATCAGCCATCACGATCCGAAGCTCCCTCATGAGGTACCTGCAATCAAGAATGAGATTACCGAAGTGATGATCTGAAGGAGGTTCTTGCAAAACAAGGTTGATTACAGCTTTAGCATCTGTTTCAACACAAATTCCAGATAAGCCTAAGTCCATGGCCAGCTTCAAACCGTCTCTCAGGGCCCAACATTCTGCCTCCATAGCTGAGGCTACACCTATGTTACGAACAAAACCTGCAACCCAACAACCCATCCAGTCTCGAATAACACCTCCTCTAGCAGCTAAACCCGTAGGGTGAGTAACTCCAGCACCAGTGGCTGAACCAGGAGGACATTTAGCTGCACCATCAGTGTTGAGCTTGTAGGTCCCATAGAGAGGGGGTTTCCAACCGAAAGAGAGATTGCAAGAGGTTCTGATGAGACCACCAGAATCGGTAATGTGTTGCCACTCTAAAGCTTTGGCAACCACTATTGGAGCCTTAAAAGGGGTGGGACTGGTGTGGAAGCAAAAAGAAATACGGTGTAACCAAATGGCCCAGCAGACAAAAGGAAAAAGGATGGCCCAATTGACAGTAGAACAGTGGACAACACGAGATTGACAATTTAGCTTGAACCAAGAATGAAGGTCAAGGGAAAATGAGGGGATGACTTCCGAGGGAATGCCGATACAAGACCAACAATGAGAGGCAGAGGGACAGTCTCTAAACACATGATCAATGGTTTCAGGGAGGCATTTATAGACCGGACAGAGGTTATCTGCAACAATCTGTCTATGGAACAGTTGAGTCTTAGTGTTAAGCTTAAGATAGAGAACACGCCAAACAAAATGTAGGATACGAGGGGTAACCCGAATAGCCCATACCCAACTCCAGTTGGTAATGGGAGGAGAGTTATGAAACTCCTTAGTCAGGAGGTAAGCAGAGTTACTACGAAACTTACCATCAGTTGAATGCTTCCATACCCGGATATCCTTACCAATGTTGAACCAGGATAGAGAGGTGCTTCTAATACAATCCAGAATTTCAGAGGGAACAACGAAGGATAGACGGGAAAAGTCCCAGTCGTTAGCCACCCAACAATCACACACCCGCAGCGAGGAATCACTAGGGGCCAATGGAC
This sequence comes from Camellia sinensis, assembly GCF_055761805.1. Lineage (NCBI taxonomy): Eukaryota > Viridiplantae > Streptophyta > Magnoliopsida > Ericales > Theaceae > Camellia > Camellia sinensis. The sequence goes on along the minus strand of NC_138969.1, from coordinate 40,883,713 downwards.
CTTCAATACAGCCACGTAAAGGCCCGCACTTAGCCCACTCATCTATCCAAAACCGGGTTGATCTACCATCTTTAATGAGCATTTTCGATCCTTTTTCAAGAATGTTAGAACCCTTAAGCATATTCCTCCAAGTTGGAGAAGTCTTACTACAAACTCGCATAGTCCCCCCATACTTAGATTTCAAAGTTTTTGCCCTAAGAGAATTGTCCTCCCTCGACAAACACCAACTCAACTTAGCCATAGAGACTGCATTGACTAAACAGGTTTGCCTAATGCCTAACCCACCAAGGTTTTTGGGTTTGGTAACCGTGTCCCAAGCTACTCCATGAATTTTCCTAATTTCCGAGGAAGAACCCCACAAAAAGTCTCTATTGTGTTTATCAATGGTATTAGTCACCGACTTGGGGATGTAATTACACTGCATAATATGAGCAAGAATGGCCTCATTAACAGCTTTAATCAGAGTAGCTCGGCCAGCAAAGGATAACATCTTGCTCTTCCACCCAGCAAGTTTTCCTTGGATCTTATCGATAAGAAATTGGAAAGACTCCCTACTGGGTCGGGAATGGTAGATGGGACAGCCTAAGTACTTGCCTAAATTCCTAGTGACAGGGATCCCTAAGATAGAGGTAAGAAAATGTTGCTTGTCATCTTGAACATTCGAGGAGAAAAGAACTTTAGATTTACCAAAACTGATCTTTTGCCCAGATAATGAGCAAAACTCCTGAAGCAAGAGAGAGATGGAATGACAATTGGCCTCGGAGGCCTCGCCAAAAAGAATGAGGTCATCGGCAAAAAATAGGTAAGACAGAAGGGGACCATTTCTCGAAACACGAATAGGGGTCCAGGTATGATTCCCATAGGCTTCAGAGATCCTAGCGGAAAGAAACTCTAAGCAAAGAATAAAGATGTAGGGAGAGATATGATCTCCCTGTTTGATACCCCTAGAAGGAGTGAACTCCTCAGTTTTTTCCCCATTGAACAGAATAGCTAACGAACTGGAAGTCACGCAAGACATGATGAGATTAACCCAAATAGGCAGGAAATTAAAGGACCTAAGCACATTAAGAATAAAGCTCCATTCGAGCCTATCATAAGCTTTGTCTAAATCGAGTTTTATCAACATGTTACCGATCCTGCCTTTTTTTCCCTTAAAACTATGCACAACCTCCTGCACAATGACGACATTATCCACTCCTCTTCTGCCCAGAATAAAACTAGCTTGAAGTGGGCTGATGAGATCTTCAAGAAGGGGTCTAAGACGAGCAACGAGAATCTTAGTAATGAGCTTATAAATGGTGTTACAAAGACCAATAGGGCGAAATTGATTAATCACTTCAGGATTGGGGACCTTAGGGATAAGACAAATCAAGGTCTTATTTATTTCAGGATCAATATGACCAGATTCAAACGCATCCGAAACAACTTTGACAACCGACGGGGTAAGCGTAGCCCAAAACTTATGAAAAAAAATGGGGTTGAGACCGTCAGGTCCGAGAGCCTTCCAAGGTTTGAAGGACCATAACACCCTCTTAATTTTAGCCAAAGAAGGTGTAGCCACTAGAGCAGGATGATGAACCGAGTCAATAGAAGCTAGCAACCGGAAGGGCAACTCAACACGGCGAGACTGGAGGAAGGAACAGGTAAACAAATCCTTGAAATGGGTAAGGATATTAGCCTTAATACCGTCAACCTCATAAACCCAAACATCATTAGAATTTTTCAAAGCAAAAATTTATTATGTTTGCGGTGAGAAAGGGTGGTTTGGTGAAAATATTTGGTATTCCTATCCCCATCAAGAGTGAAGTTAACTCTACTTTTGAGTGCCCAAAATTCCTCCTCAAGATGAAGAATGCGGTTATAATCAGAAATAAGGGACTCTTCAAGGCGGAGTAAAAACTGGGAAGGACCCGAATCCAGTGATTTTTGGATGCCTAAAATTCTGTTAGCAAGCTTTCTTTTTTGGAAGAAAATGTTACCAAAAGTATTTCGGTTCCAAATTGAAACTCTGTCGACAAACATCTTGGTCCCTTGAAGGAAAGGGCTAGAGTCAGTCCAACTCTTAAACACCACAACACTGAGGGAGGGATCGGATAGCCAAATGGTTTCAAACCGAAAGGGTCGAGCAGCCCGGGGAGGGGGGTTGGCGTGGGTGTGCAAAAGGATAGGACAGTGATCCGAGTGGAGTTTAGGGAGGTGGAGGATTTTATTATTTGGAAAAAGTTGGGCCCAACTCTCATTACAAAGACTTATGTCCAATCTTTCGCTAATGAAACAACCTGACTGTCGGCAATTATTCCAAGTGAATCGAGGCCCAGAGAAGCCCATATCGATCAACCCACAATGGTCTAAACAGTCCTTAAACAGTAAAGCTCGCCGAGTATCAATAGGTTGGCCTCCAAATTTCTCTGTACTAGTCAGAATTTCATTAAAATCCCCCATCAACAACCAAGGCAGATGATGGGAGTTAGCAAAAAATTTGAGGTTTTCCCAAAGTAATTTCCTGAGATTAAAACGAGGGCTGGCATAAATAGCAGAAAAAAGCCAAGAAGAAGGTTGAGATAGAACCTGGATACACGCGTGGATCTCCTGCTGCGTGACCGAGAGGACATCGCAATGGATCTCAAGACTATTCCAGAGTAACCAAATACCACCAGCAAAACCAACTGGTTCAGCAACATGAAAATTAGGAAAACCCAAGCTTTTGCAAATATTTATACCTTGGTCTCCACCAACCTGAGTTTCAGTAATGACAACAAGGTGGGGGTGATGTTCCTCCATCAGACTACGGAAATCCCTTCAAAAATGGGGATTGGCCGCCCCTCGGCAATTCCAAAAGAATGCCTTCATTAGAGACTTAAAGAAGGGGAGTGGAGGAAGTGCAAACTCCTCATTTTTCAGCACCTCCTCCTCCTGTGAAATCCATTCTGGGCCCAGAACTTCTGCTCCTGCGGTGTGAAGGTTTGGGAACAGTTGAATCATGTGTTCGAAAGCCCGGTTTTCTTGCATTATGTAGAAGTTGGCGGTAACACGTAGTCATTGGAGAAATGGAGAAGTCTCTACCAATATTGCCTGGTTGAGATGACCCCGGAGAGTAATCTCCCATGGAATTGAGGATAGGTTCATCTGATCTGTTACCGGTAAGAGTGGTGCAGGGAGAAAAGTCTCTTCCACCAGTGGGTTGAACACAGGCTAGCTGTTTGAGAGCAGTCCCAGACTGGGCATGATCACTTGAGTCATCTGGATCAGTTGTCGAGGGAAGTCGGTTGCGTGAGTGAATAGGGTTGACAGGAAGGTGACAATTACAGTTTGGCGATGCAGCAGATGGGATAGTAGGGGTAGAAAGGGGAAGAGACTCATCCAAATGTTCATTATTTCCGTATCGTACCACCACAGTACAAAGGTTGGATCCCTTTGGAGCATCTTGAGCAGGCAATCGTCCACCTGGGAGTACCCAGTGGTTGTCTCCATGAACCAACCGGGTTGGTTCTGACCCTCTACAAAGTTCTAATGGAAGGGGAGGGTTGGTTCTGAGTGGGGACTAGATGGTCGGGTGGGGTTGCTATGGGGGGTTCTTGAGTGAAAGGTTCGACGGGGCACGGTGAAGGTCGGAGTGAGAATCTGCAGAGAGTAAAGAGGTAGTGTGGGCAGAAGTAGAAGAAGATGATAAAGATTCAAAATGCATACTGGTCGACGTGGTGATGGGACAAAGCAAAGATGTGTGTAGGCGAGGCACAGGAGGGTCAGGTGCTGAAGTGGTAGACTCGGAAGTACCAGGTTGTAGGTCTACAGTAGGGTGTAAGACTTTTGAAGAGTGAAGGATGCTAGGAACGGTTTCCAAAGGGGGAATAGAGCAGTCTGTAAGACAACCAAAAGGGTTAACGTGTACAGGAATGGGTGATGAAGGGTTGCTATCAACATTAATTGTCGAAGGTTTCTGAGGCAGTGGTGGGACAGCCTGGTCTTGGACAACTGGCGCCAAATTTTGAAAACTAGTGTCCTTTCTCGTCTAGACTTGTTTGGTTCGCCGGTTGTTTTGCTTCTCCGACACCGGATTCTTCAACTGTTTGCCCTTCCTCTGGACCAATATCCAAGGACCAAAAGTAGCAGTAGATGAGGAGGATGGGGTGGCAGTACCTAATTTTCCAGATGACTGCTTATTTTGGACCAGCGATGGGCACTCGCTGGACTTGTGTCCAATCATTCCACAGTGAAAACAAATGGCATTAATGCCTTCATAAGCAATATTGATAAGGATGGACCCCACTAACAATTTGGCTATGAGTGGTTTGGCCAAATCGATTTGCACACACAGTCTTGCAAATCTGCCTCTATCTCCATTCTCAGTGTGGAAGTCAATCTTTAGGACCTTACCCAACTTGTTACCAATCCGCCGAAGAATCTGGTGGTCATAATATTCAATGGGGAGACTGTGGAGTCTAACCCACACCACTGTAGTAGAAAGACTTTCCTTCTCCGGTTGAAAGTCAGGTTCCCAGCGACGAATCGCAAGGAAATTCCTTCCTACAAACCAAGGCCCTTCATTCAACACCTTATTCGAGTCTACCACATCTTGGAATTTCAAAAGAAAGAAATGGTTGCCCAGATCGACACCGAAAAAGGAACTATGTAGTTTCCAGATGTTCTTGAGTCTGTCCATCAAGTACGTATAACCCAAACTCCGGCTCATGAGCTTCACTATGAGTGAGTTCTGCCAAGGGTTATGGATTCTCTCAAACTCTTTCCTTCAACAGAACAATGGAGGGTATGGAAGTATCAGAATCTGACACCTCCTCAACGACCCCACTCGAGAGTAACTCTCGCTGTTCCGAACTGCTTATCAGGTGAAATGGAGAAGACAGAGCCTCCTTGAAGGAGCGATTAACAGAAACAGGCCCATCCAGAGTATTCCCCTTCTTCTTACTATGACGTTCTAGTAGATCCTCTTCCTCTATTGATTTCTCAGTGTCGTTACCCTTCTCTTGGTCGTGCTGCTGGTTGGTTACAGTGGAATAGTTAAGCGTCCCTGTGCCGTCCTCCGGTCTCCGAGCTGGTGAACCACCGTGATCCGCGTCCATACACTCTTTGACTCTCCTCTCTCTCTTCTAGAATTTTCTATTGTTCTTTTGCGAATATGTACTTTGGAGTTTGAACAATCACATGTATGGGTTTACCTGCTTGAAGATAGTTTATAGATATGATCATGCCCTTGCAGTTAATATAATTGTGGGTCAATTTTAAATGAATTGCTCAATATTATTATTATTATTATTATTATTATTATTAGTTTTTTTGAAACTGCTCAATATTATTTGTTCTCACATTGCTCTTTTGTTAAGCATGCAATCAATCTCATTAATTGTAATGGGCACAATGCACGCGGACCCCTCACTAGTTTATCTTAAAATATAAATTAAAATAAAATTCAATCTTAAAGGCTAGAGTGTAATAGTGTTTGTTTATAGGATAAATTAAGTTTGGCATCCTTTAAAAAAAAGTTAAAAAGTCACTATCCTATTTAAGTCATATCATCTTATTGAAATCACATCACCTCTCTACCACATCACTTCAAACTCAACTCATATTTCATAAAAAGTCAAAAAGGGTATTTATTTAGAAGATCCCAAACAACCCCTTAAGATTTATTTTTTTTTTATTTTGGCCTTTTGTGTTTCAAGTTTTTCATAATTTAACTAATTTTTGTTAAAAATTAGACAAAAAATAACATTTTAACATTCATGTGACATAAAAATATTTTATTATAAATAACTCGCATCTCTAACATAATTTTAAATTCTAATATAATAATATATTTTTATATTATATGACAGTTATTATGACATTTTCTGACTAATTTTGTACAAAAATTAGTTTTAAGAGTAAAATGAAAAAAAACTTAAAACATAAAAAGTCAAAGTGAAAAATAAATAAATTTTAAGAATCAAAGTGAAACAATGATAAAAGTGATCAAATATAAAAAGAGCAAAATATAATTTACCTTTCGTTTATAGTGCAGAACATGTTAGAAAAACTAGTACCAAACTATATGGAAAATATAATTTAAAATTATGCAAACACTTTTTGGGCAAAACCAAAAACCCGAAAACCAAAATAAATCAACATAATAACGTGATAGAACTTACAGTACATAAAAAGAAAAAACCTGATCGAGTCGAGTGTGTGACACTCTTTCCTTAAGACAGATTCGTCCTCCCACCGATGCTTAGGATTCAATGGACGTCTATCTCTCAGGATACAACAATCAACGTCTTGCACTAGCAGCACTACTATTGCAAGCCTAGCGAACTTCGCTGTGTATGTACTCTCTTTATAGGAAAATTAGACTCAGGAATATGAAGAATAAATGCAAAGTGAAGAAGAAAATGACAATTCTCTACGCTAAAATGAAGTGAGAGGGATGGAATTTATAGATTCCTCCATGACTCTTTAGAAAGGTTGTGACCCTTCAAAAGGACACACCCTTCCATCTCAAGAGACACAACCATTGGAGTAAATTTAAATTCAAATTTTCTGACAATCCCCCACATGAATGAAATTTACGGAAAGGACATACAACAACATGCAGACAAAGAGAGAGTACATTAAGGAAATACCCTGCATCGGGATAGGTAGCTTTCGGCTTTGAACCTTTCCTAGTGAAAGCCTATCGGACTTACTAGCTAATCAGTGGACATGATGCCTTGAACTGTTCAGCCGTTTGTGTAAGCCAAGACAATAGAATTCACACAGAATATCTCCAAACACAGTTTAGTTCTCACGGTTGTGCCCGTTTTGGCCTTGGGCAAGTCCTGGTATTTCATGAGTGCTTTAGAAAATTTAGCCTTATCAATTCTCGTAAAAGCGGCCCCTTCACACTCATATAAGTGATCCTTATTTCGAGTCTCTTAAATACTCCTCTTGAAAGATATCCCCTCTAGGGTTTTCAAGATATAAGTGATCATTAAAAGCATAACTTACCCTAAATCCCCTACATACAACACATGTTGTAGATATCACTCTCATCATAGGAATGGATAGGAGATAGACTCCTTTAGTGATTTTTGGCAAGCCACACATAACTTAGTTGTCCCTTTGAACTTAGTTCTTGAGATATCCAGTCATCTAAGTAGGGTTACCATTATGATGACTCTAGTGTAGTAGGCTTTAATCACATTCCCCTCGATAAACTTTCCCTCATTTGCTCTCTGGTCAAACTTTTTGTTTAGCAGCCACTAATTTTCCATTTTGACCTTCTCAGTTATATATCATTGAGTAGTTCGTGGATCCACTATATTATCCTTAGACAATATGCACAATTGAAAGCAAATGTCTTACGGTATTAAGTCTTTGATTATATTGAGACTTACCATTACTCTATGTCACTTCTATTTTCAAATTTAAATAATAAACATAGAGGTGTTCCTTAGGAGTAAATGAAACCATATTTGCTTCTACTCCAACTTTATCCTATAAAAAGAATTGAGATTCTTTGTGGACCTACAATCGGAACCGTTACTTTAGTAAAATTTTCCAAGCACCCCCATATTTTAAGCATTCCAAGAAAATTTAATTTCTCTTGTTGGCATATAATTACACAAAAATATTAATACACCCCCACAATTCTGAGATAAATCAAAATATATCATTAATTGGCGTGCTTGAACTAAATAACAAGATGTAAATTGCTTTGTGAATATAAACACAATACTAATTTGTCTAAAAACAATTAGACTTCATAACTTGCTTTTGCAATACAAAGAAGAAATGACTAATACCAGTTGTGGCCACAACACTTTGTCAAATGATATTTCTTTAGCCATGATTAATTTCTTTTTGTTTACTGCAACCCTTAATTCCAATCTCAACATGGAATATAAATATCACTATATAAATACATTTACATCGTATTTGTCTTATCCAGTATTGTTGACTATGTCGACAATTACCAAAATGGCTTTCACCCATGAAATATATATATATTTTTTTAACTCATATAATATTTCATTACAGAGTTATCAGTCACCACACTAATTTTAGTCATTATTCCAAAGAATAATTAGAATACCTCTTATGTCAAAACACGTAAGTTCATATTTTTATCAATACTTTGATAAATAATTGACATCCATTTATAATACATCACATATTAAATTGATATTAATGACATCATATAAAAAAAAATGATGCTTATTAATTGTCAACTCTACAACATATGTAGACATGGACAAGATTAACAAGTCAATCAAAATCATAATTTTCTCATTAATCTCTCTCCCCCACATTTGTGATAATACATAAATTAGCACAAACAACATGATTTATTTTCAGACAAGTGTCACGGTCACAAAAATAACACATTCAAAAATATTTGGGGCAAAAATGGAATTAGCTCTACTAATTCAAAAGATAAACTCCCACATTAGGAACATGATTCATGGTTAAACCAAGTCTACCACACAAGTGAAATAAAGATTGAAGATATCCTGATTCACAAAATTCAAAGTTACTTTAAAAATAACTTTCAATTTGATTATGAAAAAATAATAATCAACACAAAAGATTTTCCATTCTATCTCACATAATTTCTCATAATCTTCCAAAAGAAATTCATTGATGATGTCATCAACACAATCACAAATTAATTGAAAATTTCACATAATATATATTTGTATACAAAATATTTTCAATTAAACTTTAAGCATAAAATTAATCAATCAATTCTATCAACATATATTTGATTATCGACATCAAATTAATTATCTTACAGAACCATATAAATATACCAACCAGTACAAAATCACTGCCTATCATGATATTAAAGTGAACTAACAAATATAATATTTATAGTTACCAATCAATTGATAGAAGTTACACAACTTTTCAAAAGAAAGCCACCAACCGACATAACTATATATACATGCATATATCTATATATCTATATATATTTTCCACAAACTAATAGCCAACATAAACAAAATTAGATCAGATTGTAAGATTACAAAACAAAATTACACACCTGCTCTATTATTTTTTATTTTTTTATTTTTTTATTTATTTTTGATCTGTTTCAAATCACAAACACAGTGGAAACAACGAAACGCATGATCCTAACCAATGACCCTCAAGATTTTGGGGAAATCAGACGGTCCACAATTGGCCAATGGAGAAGAGTGACCATTGTATACTGCTGTTGTTTGGAGTGTCATGAAACCACACATTCCCAAATTGTTGCAAATACTAAAGAATATCACATTTAGCGGTCCATCCTATAATAAGGGTCCTAAGCAAATATAAAGCAATCAAGTGGCTGTATTCTGGTGGCATCCCCCTAATGCCATTTTTATGAGATTATTATTTATAAAAATAAATAAACAAATAAATAACCAACAAGTGACAGAAGCACAGTGCTATGGATTAAATTTGATCTTCCCTTGTCACAATTTTCATCTAATTTTCCTTTAAGAAGCTTCCTAGCATCCTTCAATAGTCCTTTCTTGCAAAGTGCGTGTACTAAAAAGTTACACGAAACTCTATTTGGCATAACACCAGAATTCGCCATTGTAGAAAACATCGTGTGCTCTGTCCACATTATTAATTAGGCAATAACCCTTCAATAAAGTGTTATAGGTAGCATAGCTGGGACTGGGACCACAATATAACATCTCACCAAATTATGTTATGAGTTTGTTAAAAAATATCACACATACATGCCATATTTATATATTTAATTTAAATTAGAAAATTTTAATTTAAAACATTTCCAATTGTCTTTCCAAAAAGTTGATCATTATGTTCAACTAATAAACGACAAAAGAATTTGCTTATAAATAAATAAACCATTAGATTTGATATTTGGATGAAAGGAATACCCAAACTCAATTCAACGATTAAGGACCCAACTAAAAGTTTCAAACAGTTTGGGATAAAAATGAAATGGCACCTTTGAACGAAGCACCAACATGCCGATTGGTTTCTCCGTTTCCAATGACGGATTCAAAGGCATTAACACATCACTGTTTGGGATCGCCTTGAAGATTGAGGAGGGCAGACAACCTATCTTCCATGGCTTCCATTCTTCCCCTCTTACAAAACACCGAATACCCATCACTCTCAGCCTCCACAACCTCCCTCCTCTCCACTCCCACCACCGGCGTCGCCACACAACCACCACCAAAACCCATTCCCGAATTTGGAATTATCCAACCTCGCTGGCCTCTTCCTCTTCAACAGCGCCGACGAAGAAGAAGATGAAGACGAAGTTGAAACCGTACAATCATTAGAAGCCCTATTAAGCCTGCTCGGAGGCTTCTGTAGCCGAAGCCCTAGATGGAGAGAACATAGGTGAGTTCGAGATTACAACGGTAGAAGACTTTTCTCTCTCTGTGGCGGCTCTACAACGTTCCAATTATTCGATTTCGGCTTTGTTTTGTGTTTTGTGGTGTGGTGTTTCAATGGAGAAATAAATAGAGAGAAGAGAGGTATGTGTAATCGATTAAAATTAATCAAGGAAGAACCTCACCCTTCTTATTATTCAATTTACTTCATTGTGGGTTATATCACTTTTTTGACCACCCACACTACAGATTTTGGCTAAAAAGCCATCATCCCAAGATACTGGAAACTAGGGCTGAGCAAGGAATCCGTAAAATCCGTAATCCGATCCAGTCCAGTCCAATTCGATAGGTTTGGATTGGTTTTTTGAATCTTTGGTTCGGTTTCGGATTGAAAATTTCAAAATCCGTATGCCACGGATCAGTTCTGGATTGAACCCCACGGTTACGGATTGGAACCGATCCGGACCATCTAAAAATAATCTATATTTATACTATATACCTTGCCACACAATATAATTTCTTCTCTCATATAAAAACTAAAATGTGACCTAATTTACGCCTCTCTCATTCACGCCTCATCTCATCTCTCTGTCGATGGTGTCTCTCTCACTTCTCTTTCTCATCTCAGACTGAGTTCTCTCTCACACTCTCATCCATCTCAGATCAGATCGGCGACGGTGTGCTGCTCGTCTCTCTCTCTCGGTGAGTTCTCTCTCTCTCTTTCTCTCTCTCACAGTGACACTATTTTTGTTCCTTTGTTCCCAGATCATCCATCTCAGATCAGATCGGTAGCTATAGCTGTTGTCTCTCTCTCTCGGTGAGCTCCTCTCTCTCTTTCTCTGTCTCTCTCTCTCTCTCTCTAACACACTGAAATGGGTTTAATCTCAAAGAAAAAACATACACAATACACTGTTGTGATTTTATCTCAGATCGGTGGATTTAATCTCAAATCGATTGTTCATGTCATCTACAATGGATTCAGTAAATGTAAGTAAGAGATATTATTTTTATTTTTTCTATTTTTATTTTTATTTTTATTCTGTTTTCTATTTTCATTTTATTTTTATCATTTTTTTTCTGTGTTCTATTTTCTGTTTTCTATCTTTATTTATTTTTTCTGATTTCATCTCTATTTTCTGTTGTTTGTTTTATTTTTAAATGTAAGTAAAAAAATTAATCCACAGTGTATGTTTTTTCTTTGATTTCTGTATGTAACTAAGAATCCACAGTATGCATTCCTCTCATTCTTGAACTAGACAGTATTTAATTTGAGAGTACTTGAATTTTGTATTTTTATTTGCTAAGTGCAGTAAGCTTTAAAGTGATATTTTCTGTTGTAAGATTGTGAATGAAGAGCCCTATTTTGTTTGAATTGCAATGCAAACAATGCAATCTGTCTAGGTTATCAATTCAGAACCATTAACAAAATGCCCCTTTTCCTTATTGTGTTTTGAACATAAAGACATAAATAAAGAAAACTTTACTGAACCAGCAAAAAACAAACATAAACAAAAATCAGCCACTCAAAATTTTAACATGTAATAGGATGCTGCAAAGAAAGCTTTGTGTAAAGCATTCTCTATATTCAGCAACATTTTAATGTGCTTAATTTGTGCTTATTACTTCACATTATCCTAGATGAAATAGTTCAAAAAAATTTATCAAAGGCATCTCCTAAGAATCCCATTGATTCATCTTCCAATCTTGATGGTTCCAACTTCGATTTTTTTCTTTTTTTGTAGCGTGGGGTTTGAATCACAGGAATCTTGATGGTTCCAATTGTAGAGTTATAACAATAATAAGATGTTGCCAAAATACTGAAGGAAACAGTTGCTCACTTGTTACTAGAATTATTTATCCAAGTGAAAAAAAAATAAAGTAACTTTTAGTAAAACTTTTACAAGACCCAGATGGGCCAGACCACAAATCATAAAACTGTAAAGAATATTTATAATGCCATAAGGTAAGAAAATATTCAAAAATACTAAAGAAAATCCATGTTTTTTTTCAATAGTAAACAAAGTTATGTGTAACATTAAGTTATGATACCTGAGTCAAACCAAACATCCATTGTGTCAGTTCCTTTTTCATATTCTGTCAGCCACACAATAAGAAAAAGGGGCTAAAATGAATCTGTCTAGGTATTGTTTGAATTGATAAATGAATAGACTTATAAAGAATTTTTTTTTTTTTGATTTATTTCTTTCTCTTATTTGATAGATGTCAAGTACCGGAGACACAAATGATGTAATTGACCTCTCTCAGTCTCAATCTGATAAAGAACATGATCCTCAGCCTGAAACTCCTTCTGGTTCAAAGGTATGCCCCCTCCTCCTAAGCCAAAAGCTAGACAATATTCTGAAGTTTGGGAGCATTTTATCAAAATTTTTAAAGAAGGAAGTAAGACTGCTGCATGTGTTAAATGTAACCATTGTAAAGCTTTTTATGCTTGGATTAGTGCAAATGGAACTAGCACTTTGAGAAAACATATTGCAAATTGTCCTAAGTCCCCTCAGAATAAAGAAAATAAAAAACAAAAGACTTTGGCATTTCAATCTGTAACTGAAGGTGAAAAAACTCTTGGAGTTTGGAAATTTGATCAGCAAGCATGTAGGGATTCACTTGTTAAAATGGTAATCACTGATGAGTTGCCATTTGGGTTTGTAGAGCGTGAAGGATTCCATCAATTTTGTAGTGTGATGCAACCCAATTTCAAAAAGTTTTCACGCTTTACAGTAGCACGGGATATTGTGGATTTATATTGTAGTGAGAAGAAAAAATTGAAAAATGTGTTGAAGAATACAAACTATAGACTTTGTCTCACTATGGATTCATGGACATCTCTACAAAATGTTTCATACATGTGCCTAACTGCCCACTTTATTGATAAAGACTGGAATTTGCAAAAAAGAATTCTCAACTTTAGTGTGATTTCTAGTCACAAAGGAGAGGCAATTGGTAAGGCAGTGGAATCATGTTTAGTTGATTGGGGCATAGAGAAGATTAGTACAATCACTGTGGATAATGCAAGTGCAAATGATGTAGCTATTGCATATGTGAAAAGGAAGTTTTCAAAAAACAATGACTCTTTGATTTTAAGGAGTGAGTACTTGCATATGAGGTGTTGTGCCCATATAATTAATTTAATTGTCAAGGATGGGTTAAGTGAAATAAAAGATTCAATAACTCGAATTCGTGATGCGGTGAAGTATGTAAGGAGTTCTCCACAACGAGAGCAATTTTTCAGGACATGTGCTGAAACAGAGAGGGTAACATGTAAAAGCTTGTTGTGTCTAGATGCTCAAACTAGGTGGAACTCCACATATCTAATGCTAGATGTTGCAACAAAATTTCAAAAAGTATTTGAGAGTTCAGAGGATGAGGATCCACATTTCAAACTAGAACTTAATCATGGACCTCCCACCTCTCAAGATTGGGAAGATGCTCATGTTTTTACACAATTTTTGCAAAAGTTTTATGATGCAACTGTTCGCTTGTCTGGTTCTTTGTATGTCACTTCTAAATTGTACTTCACTGAAGTTTGTGCTATAGAAAGTGCCTTAACTGAATGGGGAAAGAGTTTAGATCCTTCTTTGAAAGCCATGGCAATAAAAATGAAGACTAAATTTGACAAGTATTGGGGAAAAATTGAAAAAATAAATATGATGTTATTGATTGCTGTTGCGTTAGATCCTCGTTATAAGTTGAAGTATGTGAGGTTTTGTTATTTTGAAGTTTATCAACCTGCCATGGTGAGTGAGCTCACTCAAAAAGTAAGAGAGACTTTGAATAACATTTTTGATGAGTATAAACAGTTTGAGACAGTTGCTTCATCTTCCAATGAAATGGTTCATGAGGTAGACATTGTTAATCAAGTAAACATTGGTGCAAGTGAGCACCAAGTGTCTCTTATGACAAAATTTCAAAAGCTTTTGGAGGAAGAAGAAGGTGATGAAGGAAAGTCAGAAGTAGATAGGTATTTGGAAGAATCTTGTGAAAAGGAAGTCGTAAACTTTGACATCTTAAGTTGGTGGAAGACAAATTCTTCAAGATATAAAATTCTTTCTCATGTTGCGAGGGATATTTTGGCCATCCCTGTCTCTACTGTTGCTTCTGAGTCTACTTTCAGCACAGGAGGTCGTATCCTTGACCAATTTCGTAGTTCTCTTACTCCAAAACTTGTTGAAAGTTTAATTTGTACACAAGATTGGTTGCGTGCTTCGCCATTGCCACTTCAGATAGAAGAAAACTTTGCAGATTTGGAGGACATAGAAAGAGGTAATAGAATTCTAATATTCAATTAATCATTTAAATTTCATTCATGTATTGTGTTATTTTTTACTTTAAACTGAAATTAATTTTTTTACGGCTCTAACCAATGTTAACATAGCTGCTAGAAAGTGATTTCGTCTGCTGGAAATCACCTATTACTGCTGCTATTGCGCTGCTACTGCCACTGCGCTGTTGTGGTGCTTTTGTTTGTCATCCTTAAGATGTGCTGCTGTCAACATGCCTTTGTTTGTTTATTTGTTTTTGTCTAAAACTACTTTATATCTGTTTGCCTAGAATTTGTGGAAAAGGGAAATGTAATGTCTACTACTATTGAATTTGGCTGTTGTTATCTACTATTGTTGATGTGTATTTGCTTGGAATGGATGATGTTTGCTTAGAATGGATGTTGTTCGCTCCAGTTTAGATGCCATTGGAATGGATGTTGTTTACTTATATTGTTTACACGTTTTCACCAGCTATGTTGCTATTGGAATGGAAATGCTATTGGAATGGATGTTGTTTACTTATATTGTTTACAGGTTTTCAGCAGCTATGTTGCTATTGGAATGGAAATGCTATTGGAATGGATGTGCTATTGGAATGGATGTTGTTTACTTATAATACTGTTTACAGGTTTTCAGCAGCTATGTTGCTATTGGAATGGAAATGTAATGTCTATATTTTTTTTCTTATTTAATTATTTAAATCCATGGTCCTAAACCGATACAATCCGTGTTTCAACGGATTGGTTTCACAATTTAAACGGATTGGATTGGTTTTAATTTTTCAGGAACCGTAGATAATGGATTGGTCTTGGTTTTTTCCCAATCCAGACCAATCCGAACCATGCTCACCCCTATTAGAAACCTTCAATGCCTCATACACACACACATATGTATGTAATAAATTCTCAATCATAAGCAACAATCAAGACCATAAAAAAGATTAAGATTTTTCAAATAATAAGAAACATTTCTCAGATTTTTCTTTTCAAATTCCAGTTATGAAAAGATCGGGCAAATCAATTATATTGTACCAAAAAACATAAACAGGCACAAATTCTGTCTTAAGATTGTTAGAAAAACTAGTACCAAACTATATGAAAAATATAATTTAAAATTATGCAAACGCTTTTTGGGCAAAACCAGAAATCAAAATAAATCAACATAATAACGTGATAGAACTTACAGTACATAAAAAGACAAAACCTGATCGAGTCGAGTGTGTGACACTCTTTTCTTAAGACAGATTCGTCCTCCCACCGGTGCTTAGGATTCAATGGACGTCTATCTCCCAGGATACAACGATCAATGTCTTGCATTACTATTGCAAGCCTAGCAAATTTCGTTGTGTATAAACTCTCTTTATAGGAAATTAGACTCAAGAAATATGAAGAATAAATGCAAAGTGAAGAAGAAAATGACAATTCTCTGCGCTAAAATGAAGCGAGAGGAATGGAATTTATAAATTCCTCCATGACTCTTTAGAAAAGTTGTGACCCTTCAAAAGGACACACCCTTCCATCTCAAGAGACACAACCGTTAGAGTAAATTTAAATTCAAATTTTCCAACAGAACAGTGTGTGTTGGTTTTTAGGCAACGATTGGTAATGCAGGTGGCTGAAGATGTGACACGTCTGTAGACGCAAGTTTACGTTATGAAAGATATTTTGGGAACTGAAAAAAAAAAAACAAAACAAAACAAAAACAAACAAACAAAGGGTCAAAAACAATCACATTGTTCCGCCTTCCTAAAGTCATTTTAGATTAGATTTAGATTATAGTTAGAATAAAACACCAACAAAAGTTTCTTTTTGTTTCAAACATTATTTTTGTGTAACCCAGTTAAAAATAGGTAAAATTTCTTAATCATATCTTCTTTTTTCAAATTATTTTTATTTAATTTCAAAACAAAATTTTAAATTAGTCTAAAATTGTACATAACACAAGTTTTACGTTAATCTAGATATAGATATATACACACCTAAACTTAGCCGTAAAAACTGGATCTGCCACTACTCACTAACAATAGGAGCCATGGCTCATATGACCTCGTCGATCAAATTCCACAAGAATTAGTGCCCAACCGGTGAGCAACAATCCTGAACCATTAACCAATTTGGGTTTTTTTTATTCCCGATTGAAACAACTATGTTGTTTTGACATTCTGTTTTCAAAGCAACCTAATTATTTAATTTGAAAAAATAAAAAATAAAAATGAGGAAGGGTTTTTTTTTGGATAGGAAAACCAGTAAGGTTAATGGCCCAACAATCATCATGCAAGCGGTTCAAACAGATGCAAACACAGCATAAATAATATCAATTCAAAAAATAAAATAAAATAAAATAAAATAAACAAAATGATGACCAAAAATGAACAAAATGATGAATCATAATATAAACGAGCCCAACATCATTAATAAAATCATGAAACCGAACCATGCCCCCCACAAACATAAATACACAATACAACAATATACCAGAAGTTATTTAATAGCTCACATAGAGTACGTGTTCATGTGCCCAACCAATGAAATGGTATAATTTGCCCACCATCTCATTATTAGGACTATGTATTCATTAACTCCTTTGCTAAAGTGCATAAGAGTCCTGCTAGACACGAAGCTTGAGAGCTTGTGGCTCCCAGAATTTGGAAACACTACTTATAAAACCCCAAACACTGCCCTCAGAAGTCTTTCCAGCTTGTCTTCTAGTGAGCTTCAATAGACCTAATAAAAACACAATAATTAAAAAAAAGATACATGATTTGCAGATACAAAAAATAAAATAAAAAATTTGCTACTTTACCTTCTAAGAACACATCAAATCTTTTGCTACTCAAGCCAGCATTCCATGCATTTTTGTTATTGTCCAAGCTGTTGCTTCGGAAATCCTTCAACAAGTGGAGAGAGAGAGAGAGAGAGAACATAAAAATAAACTTAAGAAAAAAAAAGCAAAAAAAAGAAAGTATACTAGCACTTTAAATAAATTTAAAAATAAAAAAACAAAAACAGAAAAAAGAAGAATGTTGAAAATTTCTTGGGGATTGTTAACATCAAGATAAATAAAACATGCTCCAAACAATTTTACATTTTTTTTTCTCACACGGATTAATGAGAAACAAACCAGGCTATATAGATTATAACAAACAATTCTACTTTCTAGAAAAGAAAAATAAACTTCTGTTTGGTAGTTTTTAAATCATGATTTGAGTTTTAAATTGTATTTTGAGTTTTAAATTTTTGAAATGAGTTTTGAAAAAGAAAAATTTGTTAGGAAAATTATTTATAAGTCCTATTTGAAAGACTTTATTTAATGTGAAGTCCTATAAATATTATTTTAGAGTTTGAAGCCCTATTTAAATAGGAATGTGTTCCATAAGATCCTATAAGTTATAAATGAATGATATTAGTGTACTATGATACCCCTAATTTGTTTCCATATTGTACACTATTTGCTCATTCATCATATCACATTTGGGCAGGCTTGTGTGTATTTAATATTGTGATGGTTGATACGTTTTGATATGTTTGATGTGTGAAGTGATGTGTATGAGTTCATGGTTTGGTTGGGGATATTTGATCTTGGTTGTTAATTGGATGTCGAATGTGAACCACATCATAGGATGGCAATTGTACATTAGGACCTGGATGATCGTGTTACAATGCATATTACATTTAGTGTGTAACGTTAATCCACATATATCATGTAGTAGATGACGTGTGTTTGTTCGATTGCATATGTGTTTGAATGTGTATCGTGTCTTTATTGCAATTAATGTTTACATACATGTCACAATACATTGCGCAAAATTATTGAGGATTTGGGTTTGTAATTGAAGGTGGATTGAATCCCATTACTCGATGTTAAAGTTACACTGGGTTGGGAGTGATGATGGTTTAATACATGGGTTGGGTTGCGATGTTCCATATTACATTTAGGAAGTTACATTATTTATAATTTAACGGTGGAGTATTGGAATGTCACGTTAGGTTTGAAATGTTACATGTGTTGGATTTGGGATGAGAAGCATATGAGAATGTCACATTGTGTTTATAAATGTCACATTGGGTTTGAGATGTTACATTTATGTTTTGAATTTCAAATTTCCAACCATATAGATATGATCACATTCTTTGGTAACATTGGATTTCCCATATATGATATTGCCATTAATCAAGTTATTTTGAATTTCAGAAGCATATGGAAATGTCACATTTGGTTTGGGAATGTCACGTTGAGTTTGGAATGTTACATTTATGTTTTGAATTTCAAATTTCCAACCATATAAATATGATCACAATTTATGGTAACGATTTCCCATATATGGTATTGCCATTAATTAGATTATTTTGAATTTCAAATTTCTAACTATAAAAATATAATCACAATCTATGGCAACATTGGATTTTCCATATACGATATTATCATTAATCAGATTATTAATTAATGAAGATTAGGGGTATACGTGTCCACAGTAAAACCACAGGAGCTATTAGACTATAAGTTTTTTCATAGGACCATATTTTATACAAGTCTTCCAAATAGGTCTTAAAAATAATTTACCCAAATTTGTTTGGTTATGAATTTTGAAAAAAAAAAAATTGAATTGTACATTAAATTTTGAGTTTTTGAATTGTATTTTGAAATTTTTTAGGTTTATTTTTTATTAAAACATTTAAATTTTTCTTAATTTTATTTTTTTAGGGAAACTATTTTTTATTGTAAATATTTATTTATTTATTTATTTATTTTAATATGTAGTGCGTTATATTTTTATTTAATATTTAAAAATTTTATTTTTAATTTTAAATATATAATTTTAATTTAAAATATTTTTTATTTATTATTTTAAATATTTTAATTTTTTTTTAAATTTTAAAAAAATTTAGATTGCCCATATATCTCTAAATCACAACAAATTATTTGGCCAATACTTAAAAAAATAACAAAATATTTTTTTCAAAAAAAAAAAATATATATATATATATATATATTTCTTCAAAAATAAAAATAAAAAGATAATTTTTTGATTTTTTTTTTTTAAATAGAGTTTTGAAAAGAGTTTGGTTTTGAGTTTTAAATTTAATTTTGAATAGTGTATTTGATTATAGGTTTTTAAAAAAAAAAAATAATTATCCAAATCATGATTTGAGTTATAAACCAAACGCTACCAAAAATAACTTTCCCAGAGAATTTTTTTTTTTTTGAATAGAAATACCTTTCCCAGATCAATTTCAAGTTCTTCAAGCATGCACAGCTTGCCAAGTTTGAGGATGGGCTCATTTATTGACAAATCTTCCTGTTACAAACCAGGTTATAGATATGATATAACAAACAATTCTACTTTCTAGAAAAGAAAAAGAAAAATACCTTTTGCGGGGCACATTTAAGTCCTTCAAGCAAGCACAGGTTGCCAAGTTTGAGGACGCACTCATCCATAGACAAATCTTCTTGTTCTATAATCTCAATTATTTCGTCTCCCAAAGAAAAAAAATTTCTCCCAAGCTCTAAAAACATAATTGCTAAAAACAGGTGTTCAAGTTGTATTTTGTCAACACCTACACCAAATTTATGAAAAGCATACACATTAAAAGATTCAACCTACTATTTTTCATAATCGAACACCAAACCAAGCTAAGCCTTAAGTTCCATCAAATGGGTTAACTGCATAAATTCTTCTTCTCTACTCGACTCTATCCAAAGGCCATTTTGTAGTCAAATTAAGGAGATTAGTAAGTGCATTTGGTAAGATTTTTTTATTTACAAGTCAAATTTCAAATGATAAAGATGCTTTTATCTAGAAGTGCATCAGTAAGTGAATTTGGATGTAAAGCAAAAGCATTCTTACCAGCTAAACACTGTGCTGTCCCGTATATGCGATATCTAGGATTTCTCACAGGTTGCTCAAGAGCTTGTCGTAACTGCACAAACTTCAGCACACTTCCTCCAATCCTTGTGCGAAGCAGGCCCAATAAAAGATGATGTGAGCTAATAAAACGATGTCCTTCTGACCTTCTTTCACAGTCAGCATGTCCAACAACCTCAATTACCTCTTCTGTACAATTTCCAAAGACACCTGACCGCAAGGGAAATGTAGCTGATTTCATGGACTTGTGTAACTGCAAAAGGAGAATGGAAAATGGTAAAATTGCAATGGTGCAAAGAATTCATAATCCTCCACAGAAAACTTTCATACAAAGCACAATAATTCTGCAAAACCCACAAAAGTAGACAAATATTGCAACTACTGGGCCACTATTCAGTGATATCCTAAATTTACAATATGCTCATTTTAAGTGGAATATGCCACCTGATATGCAAATAATCTGCCACATCAAATGGGAAAACGCCAAAAAAACTCTTGCATGTAACAGGGCTATACTCATCAGTTATACATTAAAAAAATGTGTGCTAAGGATTATGGCACGGGCAACAATATTTGCCACAAGCAAAACAAATTACCTCAAGCCCTTTCCATTCTATTAACTGGTCCATGGCTTCAAGTATTTGACAAGCAAGTACATCAAGCCCAACAAATTGGACAGGCGGCTCAAGCCTATGCAGCTCCAAGAAATCGAAGCACCCCCAAGGCTCCAGCAATAGAACATTAGTGATACCACGGCACTTCTCTTGGGTCAATTCCATCATTAGGTGCATTGCATAATTTCTCTGGTTTAAAAGAGAGAAATTAAAAAATAATCAATAAAATTATATAAGGAAAAAACGTTCATAACTATATGAACTCAAAACTCTTAATCCAATTTTTCTAGATTTTTGAATTAAAAAAATACAAAAATACATGTGTCATAAAATCATTGGCTCTTCAACTTTAATTATAATTATTGAATTTTTTATTATTATTGCAATACATTTCAAATTTATTAATTCCTACCTTCCAAATTACTTTATTTATGGAAATAAATAAATAAATAATCCTTAATTTATGACATTATTATAGAAAATAAATCAGAATTTTAATTTTTTAATTTTTTATTTTTAAAAGAGAAGAATACATATGACAAATAACTATTGGACCAACCAAATTATATTGAAAATTTTAAAATATTTAAATATAAAGGCCAAAATAGTATCTTATCTATATTTAAATTGCATCTCATTTAAATTTTTATTTTTGAAAATTAATAAATATAACTCCGCCAGTGTTGTTAACAACTCCGCCGGTCCCAAGCCCAGGTAAAGGAGGAGGGTTGTGTGTTAAGTAGCCGACAGCCAACACGTAAAAAAGCCACTCGGATCCCTTATGACAATGAATCCTACTTTGAATCGTTTAAATGCTAGGTCGTTCCCCTCAAGTGGCGCATTAGCTTAGCGCCTTCCTCCAGGTGTTTCGAAAAGTGAGCAAGGAGCGCCGCATCGACGCCTGGGTGTGGTGAAAAACGGGCAAAGATTCCCACGTTTTTCTAGACGAGTGCGAGTAAAGAACCTAGTCCAAAACTACAGGTTTAGGGTAGCCACTTGGAATATAGGAACCTTAACTAGGAGGAGAGTTAGTATAGCTTGCGTACAAGAAACTAAGTGAACGGGTGAGAAAGCTAGGGAAATTGAGGATGCTGGTTTTAAGCTGTATTATAGTGGTCAGGATAGACGCAAGAATGGGGTAGGAATCATAATTGCCAAGGGTCTTGTGGAGAATGTAATGACGGTCATTAGAAAATGGGATAGGATTATGTTAGTTAAACTAGTTATTGGAGGGAAGACAGTTAACGTTATTAGTGCATACGCCCCTCAAGTAGGATTAGATGATCAGACTAAGAGAAATATTTTGGAGCAAAAGGGATGAGATCTTACAGGAGATACCTGTAGGAGAGAACCTGGTTATAGGTGGAGATTTTAATGGTCATGTAGGCATAGATAAACTAGGCTATGAAAGGGTGCAAGGCGGATACAGTTTTGGTAACAAAAATAAGACTGGAGAAAGTATCTTAGATTTTGCATTGGCTTCTGACCCAGTGGTGGCCAATACTATGTATAAAAAGAGGGAGGAGCATTTGATAACCTTTAAGAGTGGGTCAGTTAAAAACCAAATAGATTATTTCTTAGTAAGAAAAGTGGACCGCCTAAAATGCAATGATTGTAAGGTGAGTCTTGGAGAGAGCTTGGCCTCTTAACATAGGATTTTGATACTAGATTTATGTTTCAAAGGGCAATACCAAGCTAGGAAGAATGGTGGGCGTCGTAAGACGAGATGGTGGGACCTAAAAAAGGGATAAATTAGAAATATTTAAGAATATAATGAATAAGGAAGATACTTAGGACTTGGAAGAGAATGCTAACACTAAGTGGAACTCGATGGCCAATTGTATGAGGAGAATCTCAAGGGAAGTGGTTGGAGAGTCGAAAAAAAGGGGACCCAGCTCTAGGGAAACTTGGTGGTGATCTCAAGGGAAGTTCTTGGAGAGTCGAAAAGAACGGAACTCAGCTCTAGGGAAACTTGGTGATGGATGGAAGAGGTTCAAGCGGTAGTTAAGGCAAAAAAAAAAAAAGTATTTTAAAAAGCGACAGAATGATAGAACTGAGAAAAACCTTAAGAGCTATAGATTGGCTAATAATGAGGTCAAGAAAATAGTAAAAGAGGCTAAGTTGAAAGCTTATGATGACCTATACACTAGACTAGACAGTAAGGAGGGAGAGAAAAGGATATACAAACTTGCTAAGATACGGGAGAGGAAAACAAGAGATTTTAATCAAGTTAAGTGCATCAAGAGTGAGAATTCTAAAGTATTGGTGAAAGATGAAGAGATTAAGGAAAGATGAAAGAACTATTTTGAGAAACTACTAAATGAGGAACATAGAAGTACGTCAATAGGAGAAGAAATGGCCAGTAATACGATAAACCAAGACCTATCGCAGGATTAGGAACTTTAAAGTGGAGATTACACTTAAGAAGATGAAATCAAATAAGCCTTTAGAATTCGATGATATCCCTATTGAAGCTTGGAAGGGTAAAAAAAAGATTGCTTGGTTGACTAGGTTGTTTAGCAAAATTTTGTTGACTTGGAACATGCCAGATGAGTGGAGGAAGAGTATTTTAGTGTCAATCTATAAGAATAAAGGAGATGTCCAGAATTGCAACAACTATAGAGGAATCAAACTAATGTGTCATATAATGAAAGTGTGGGAGACGGTGATGGAACGCCGATTGTGAGATATAACAGAGGTGTCAGAGAATCAATTTGGGTTTATGCCAGGTAAGTCAACAATGGAAGTGATCTATCTTTTGAGGAGAGTAATAGAAAAGTATAGAGAAAAGAAAAAACACATTCATATGGTGTTTATCGACCTTAAGAAAGCATATGACAGAGTGTCTTGGGATATAATGTGGTAGGTGCTAGAGAAGAAAGGGGTGACAAAAGGTTACATTGATGTGATTAGGGACATGTATGAAGGGATGGTGACCACTATTAGATTGTCTACTGGAGAGACAAATGAATTTCCTATCACTGTAGGGTTACACCAAGAATCTACCTTAAGTCCTTATCTTTTTGCTTTAGTTATGGATGAGTTGACAACAAATATTTAGGATGACATGCCATGGTGTATGCTTTTTGCAGACGATACCGTGCTAGTGGATGAGACTAGAGAAGAAGTTCACACAAAGTTGGAGACTTGGAGAAAAACACTTGAATCTAAAGGATTGCAAATAAGTAGAACTAAAACAAAATACATGGAGTGCAAATTTAATAACAGTAATAATTAAAGCAGAGGAGAAGTGAAAATTGAGAACCAAGAACTACCTCAGAGTAAACATTTTCGCCATTTAGGATCGATTATCACAACAGCGGGAGAGATTGATGCGGATGTGGCACATAGGATTAAGACAGGATGGTGTAAGTGGAGAAGTGCGTCTGGGGTACTGTGTGATAAACAAATACCCATTAGACTAAAAGGTAAGTTTTATAAACGACTATTAGACCAGCGATGTTGTATTGGACGGAGTGTTAGGTAACCAAGAAACAACATGTAGATAAGATGAGGATGCTAAGGTGGATGTGTGGCAAGACTAGACAAGACAGAATTAGGAATGAGTGTATTCGAGAATAGATAGAAGTAGCACCGATAGAAGATAAATTGAGAGAGAATCGATTAAGATGGTTTGGTCATATTCAACGGAGACCAACAGAGACGGTAGTGAAAAGATGAAATGCAGTGACGGTAGAATGGAAGTGTTAGGGGACCAGGTAGATAGATTAACGTTGGTTAGCGTTGTAAATAAAAATATGGATCTACTTAATTTGACTAACAAAATGGCCTTTGATAGAGTCGCATAGAGAAGAAGGATTCATGCAGCCGACCCCATTTAATGGGGACTTAAGGCTTGCTTTGGTTTTGTTTGGTTTGAAAATTAATAAATATATGTGGCATAAAACTATTGGTTCATCTCCCCATATATGTAAATTGAAATTTTAAAGACCTTTTAATAGAAATAGAAAGTCGAAAAAAATCTTAGGGGTTGTTTGGGATGATCTAAATAAGTGCACTTTTTGACTTTTTATGAAATATGGGTTGGGTTTGGGTTGGGTTTGAAGTGATGTGTTAGAGAGGTGATGTGACTTAAATAGGATAGTGACTTTTTGACTTTGTCTTTTTCAAGACATGCCAAACTTGGCCTTATTCATATTTTAGCCACATCTCATTTAAAAATATTTAGAATCTAATTTAAATTTTAGAATCTTTAAATTCAAAAAGTCAAAAATGAAATCTTATTAATGTTATGATAACCACATAACATTAAGTTCAAACCTGACTTCAGGATGATGAATGAACTATCCACTTTACACGGAGACATTAATTTGAGCAAGCCGCAAATGCAAAGTGAACGATACATTTGACTGCGAAGACGAAGCACAAACATATATAACAATCCTAAACTTCAATACAATATTTTGGTAAACATTTTTTAGTAATTTATCAACAGTTCTTCAGTGTTAATACCTTTGAGTGATCTAATTGTGAAGTAGCAGAAAATATTATGTAGAAATTTAATGTATAAAGAGAAATGATTGTATTATTGATTGTTGTATATTATTTATTACAATGATTCATGATTCCTATATATAGAAGAGGGTGAGTGTGCAGTAGGTAAGGAGTAGGTGAAGTGGAGGTGGTAGTGGTGTAGTGGGTTAGGTTTAGTGGAGTAGGTGAGGTGGTAGTGGTGTAGTGGGTTAGGTTTAGTGGAGTACGTTTAAGTGGGTGAAGTAGGTGGAGAGTAGGCGGATTTTAACAGCCCCCCGCAAACTCAAGGGGGTAACTTGAGTTTGGAGAGAGTAACAAAACAAGAAAATACATAAAAATAAAAGAGGATAAGAGATACTGTATGATCGTGTCAGACCATTGGTGAAGACACTGGATGGTGGTGTCATAACGTTGTAGAGGACACTGTATGGGGGTGTCATAACGTTGTAGAGGACACTGTATGGTGGTGTCATAACGTTGTAAAGGACACTGTATGGTGGTGTCATAACGGTGTAGAGGACACTGGATGGCGGTGTCAGACCGATGTAGAAGACAGTTTATGGGGTCATGTCGGACCGTTGTAGCAGACAATGTTGTGATAGTTGTTGTGACAGTTTACGGAGTCTTGCTGGACCCTTGTAGAAACTAACCGAAATCAATGTCGGGACAGTTTACAGAGTCTTGTCGGACCCTTGAAGGAGCTAACCGGAATCAATGTCGGGACAGTTTACAGAGTCTTGTCGGACCCTCAAAAAGTCGCACCCTCAAAAGGTGTGCCCAATCTTTCAAAAGGCGTGCCATCAAAAAGCGTGCCATCAAAAGGCGTGCCCAATCCATAAAAAGGCGTGCCATCAAAAGGCGCGCCAGACGCGGCGATGCACGTGATCGACAGAACGCGTGTCGGCCTCTTTGTCATGGTCTTTATAAACCGAAGCGGAGGCTGAGGCTTGGAAGCAGAGACAAAAACCTGCTAGAAAAACTCTGAAAAAACTCTTCGTTTTCTGAGAGAGATTTCTGAGAGAGATACTCGGTAACACTCTGTTTTCTGAGAAAGATTTCTGAGAGAGACACTCTGTAACACTCTGTTGTCCAGAAAATGGCTTCGTCTTCCCGTGGTCTGCTCACTCTCTTTCCAGACCTCAATGAGTCAACAAGAGAGAGAACTGGTGCGGTGGCCAGTGAACCTCAACCAAACACCTCTGTGTTTGCTCCGTTGAACTTTCCGATGCGGTCGGTGGAGCAAAAAATGGCGGTGCAAACTGATATTGAGGCCAATCAGTATACTCTGAAGTCATGTGTGGAAACCATGACGGCGGTCACAAACTTGTCACACCGGCTGCAGAGCAGGACAAATGAGGTGCAACAGTTAAACTCCCAGCTGGCTCTGCTCCAACGCATGTATAAGGATGCGCGAGCAGAGATAAGTGTGCTAAAGGCAGAAAATAAGGAGCTGAAGCGGAAGGCCACGGTGATGTTCCGATTTGGAGGGCCGCCATATGCTGCAGTGGAAGAGTATGGGGGAGTGAACGTGTTGGGCGGCGTGGAAAACACAGAGGCAGCACCGTCAAGGACTGCCCAGGACGGAGGCAAAAAGAAGAGACCGGCGGCAGAGTAGAGAAGGGATGTCGGTGTGTGGCCGTCTGCAGAACAGAAAACAAAACCGTTGTTTTTTTTTTTTTTTTTTTTGTGTAAAATTGTGATCGGGGTTGATCCCTGAGATGAATAAAATATGGTTTGGTGTGCAAAGCTATATGGTATGAATGGAATTGGAAAAAGATGAAAAATAATGTGAAAGAAAAATAAAAAAAGAAATAATAAAAAATATAATTGAAATCAAAAATGAAAGATGGGGAAAATAAGGAAAGTGGTTTGGAGAAAATAAATAAAAATAATGGAGTTTGAAAGCAAACGGAGGAGAGATGATGATGTGTTTTTTTTTTTTTTTTTTAATATAATATAATAAAAAGAGATATATATATATATATATATATAAAATAACGAAAGTGGGGAACAAGGAGTGCACCAAGAAGCTTTATAATAAAAAAAGTTTGGGCGGTGGATGCAAAGTGAGGAGAGAGAGTGGGTGTAAAGTGATGTAAGTAAAAATTAAGAAATAAAAGAAGAAAAGTAAAAAAAAAAGGGTGGTGAGTGGAGCTTGAGGTTTCTTTCAACCATTCTTGGTTGCTGGAATGCTATGCTCAGACGGCTTTGAGTGGGTGGATTAAAAAAAATAGTTGCATCATAAAGTGCATGTGGGAATAAAAAATATATATATATATAGATAGATATAGGAAAAGGAAAATGAAAAAAGAAAGAAAAAGAAAGAAAAATAATACGTTAAAGGGAGTGGAGACAGAGTGCTTAGGATAGTGTTCAGAAAAGTGATAGGAGATAGGAGGAGAGAGAGTGGGAACAAGCCCATGTGATGTAAGTGAAAAAGACAAAGAAAGTGGTATTTGTTGGAAGGAAATTAAAGAGCACTGAATCAGGGGCTAAGAGGGATAAGCACACAAGGGGCCAACTCTCTCAGTCTCTCTCTAACATGGAGTTGGGTTGGAGAAGAAGGCTCCATCGCTGATGCATTGATGCTAAATGCTGGTGCGGCCCTCTTGGTCAGTGGACGTGTTAACACTCTAGCCGAAGGAGTAGCTCTGGCTCGCAAAGCACTGCTATCTGGCAAAGCTCTCAAGACCCTTGATTCGTGGATCGATATCTCCAATAAGGTGAAAAAAGTAGCCTGTGCAACCACTCCAATCTCTACTTGAGGATTGATCTTGGAGTTTCTAGGTTAAAATGAGCATGTTGTAGACCATAAGATGGGGAAAGGTTTTGTGTAGAAAATAAGCTGAATAGGTTGAGGTCCGGCGGACAAGGTTGAGGTCCGGCGGGCGGCCAAGGCGAGGTTGCCGCCCGCCGGTGACGCGAAAAAAAATACTAAACTCTTAACCTTGCTCTGATACCATGTAGAAATTTAATGTATAAAGAGAAATGATTGTATTATTGATTGTTGTATATTATTTATTACAATGATTCATGATTCCTATATATAGAAGAGGGTGAGTGTGTAGTAGGTAAGGAGTAGGTGAAGTGGAGGTGGTAGTGGTGTAGTGGGTTAGGTTTAGTGGAGTAGGTGAGGTGGTAGTGGTGTAGTGGGTTAGGTTTAGTGGAGTAGGTTTAAGTGGGCGAAGTAGGTGGAGAGTAGGCGGATTTTAACAATATTAAGAAACAAATCAAAAGTGATTCACACTTGTACCTTCAATGGTCGCAACTGCTTCATAACAATCATCGTACATTGGATTAAGAGTTCAGACACACGCACATCCTACATCAACATAAATCATATTCAAAACATTGCATAACTAATCAATTATGATAGATGAGTGTACTTGAACTATGGAAAAACAACAACGAAAGGAGCAAAGCAAAAAAAAAAATACATATATAAAATTACTTAGTAATGCCATTTAAAGTTCAAATAAAAAATACTGTTGTTTGATGCCTCAAACAATCATCTACAATTCTCAAGCATGCATACCCATACCAAGAAAAATGAAGACAAATTTAACACATCACAATAACCAATTTTTCAGCTACAAGTCAGAACAAAAGGAGATTAATAACAAGAAGGCTAGGGATTACAAGGGCAACAGCATAAATAAGGACTAAAATAACGTGTTACCTTATGGATCAGCAAGTCTTGTGGTGTTGTCTGTTGCTGCACAAATACGTTTTTCTATTATCTCTGAATAAGTGACTCTGGCTGTTACAAAGACTAAAAGCAATGTCACACAGTGACATGTAATTGTAACAGTTACCTCTAAGAGACTATTAACATCATATTCATGAAGAAGGATAAAATCATCCAACTTCATCTCCCAATGAGCAATGGCCAGAATAGCTTCGTTCGTAGTCTATAAAGTAACAATAAAAGTTGCACCATCAACTTGTTTGCAATATCAATTTCAGTTATCAAGCTAGACAAACCAATAAACTCAAAATCAAACTTAAATATGAATGTCAACTATGTAATTATAATTTGATAGGTCCATGGCCACAATCCACTAACTTATATTGAACTCAAGAGGCTCACACAAACCTTGTGCAATCTGAATAAATCAAACATAAACTTATTACGCTCAGCATTCAACTCTTCCTCGTAAGCAATTCGAATAAAATCTTCCTGGAAAAAAAAAAGGATGGGAAAAAAAGGATGATCAGTACAGGTGTTTTCCACGAAGAAATGAAATAGGAATGAATATGCATCAGCCGTAGTCAAAGCATTATGTTGATATATTTTGAGCTTATTTCTGTCCAAATTTTAAAAAAAATACATACATATATATATATACATACACAGAGAGAGACCCAAAAAAAAGTAAAGAAAATAAAATAAGGAGCATCTACCTGAACAAGTTACTTTGTGATTGTATAATGATACAATTACAAAAGCTAAAAAAATGACAATAGAAGGGAACAAGGTTTAGGTTAATAGCATGTAAAAGTGAAGGGATAAAGAGACAGAATAGAAAAGAACACAATGCCAAATACAATCACTAACACAAGAGAGTGAAGACGTCAATGACAAGGGAAAGGTCTGGACATAATTGACAAAACAAGTAATCTGACCACCCAATTTATGAACTGGGTGAAAAATGTCATCACATTTGGTCAAACTACAAACACATACTAAGCAATTATATAAATAAAAAGCAGTGTGTGAATGCAATATGAAACAATCTAAGCAATCTAATGATGAAGAATGTGAATCTCAAACTTGCTAAGCATAATTTTTCAGCCAGAGCAATTACCATATCATAAACACTTAATACAAGAATCATAAGAGCTTTCAAAACCTCCCACTGCACATGTATTAATGCATCAGGGTCTTCCAAGAACACTTCGTCCTCCACTCTAGTCCAACTAATACGAGAAAAACTATTATGGGCTAAGAATGCAGCCCCCTTGGCAGCTGTGTAGACCCGGTCCTCACCACCTCTATCTTTAAGGCTTGAGAACATTGACTTCCTCAAAAAATCCTGGGACAAAGTAGGTCCAAAAGTAAGTGAAAGCGAGAAGACAAGCCTAACACAAAGCTAAAAAATATACCTTTGATACAGCACGATACAACGTTACATAAGAAACATTTATAGTCTTATTTTTACGGGTTAATTACAACATAGTGAGAGAGAAAAAAAAATTACAAAAAATGTGGGGTGCAAGTGATTTTGTCATGAGGTACAAGTGAAAAGCCGTCTCCATGTTTGTGTTAAAAAAAATAAAATAAAATTGTCCCACGGGGACGTAATTCCCCCTATTCTTAATTACTTCAATAAACAAAATAATTAAATGACCCTCCAAAAAAAAAAATACATGCACACAAAATAGTCAATCACTTAAATATCATCATATACAAGCAAGCAACACATCGTACTAATTTTTACAGATGATTCTAAAACATTACAAGTTACAACTTAACAGTAAGAAGAAGAAGAAGAAGATAAAAGTAAAGGAAGGAAGGACCATTTATTTCAAGTAGACCTTGTAAATTCTACGCATAAACCCAATGCCAAAAAGATAAGAAATAACATAATTGTGACAAGAAAAATTACAGTATTTTTTCAATAGAAGTTATGAAGAAGCGAACCCAATCCTGACAGCCAGGAGGGGGAGGGAAAGATTGGGTAAAGACATAACCTTTGGCATTATTTTCATATACCTAATTTTTCAATACATATAATTTCCAAATAAAATGGTGCTCTCCATGAGTAAGGACCGAAAATGTGCAAGTAACATAGTTTTACAACCAAGGTTGCAAAAACAATAATAACGTAAATAATCAAAAATAAATAAATAAATTACATTTTTGTTTTTTTGTGTGTGTGTTGTTGATGATGCCAAATTATGTGACAAACATATATCTAGTATAGATAAAAACCAGAAAAGCAGTGCAAAACAAACAGAACCTTCCGTTCTTCTTCTTGTGATGCCACTTTTGCAATCTTTTCTAGCATAGCTTCAGGAATACCCCTGTTCCAGATCAAGTGATGTGAGTTCCGTGAGTAAGCACTCAAAGAAACCACGAGGGGAAAAAAAATTAAGGAGCAAAAAAACCACAAGAAGACAAAAAATTAAGAAGCAAAGAAACCACGAGGGGAAAAAAAATTAAGGAGGGTACTTTTCTATCACGGTTTGGACCCTTTGACCAAGATTATCATCTCTCTGTTTCGTACCAAGATTATACATATATATCTTTAATTACATCAACATATCTAACTAATACTCCTTATTTTCCAAAACTATCCACGTTATATAGCAGCTCATAATGCTATCTAGGAAACCTATCATATACCTTATCTAAACCAATAATCACATTATAAGGTGCTGCAAATTCAAAAACTTCCGTGTCTCATGAGAATTTGTCAACAACTTTACTGCATTTTTTTTTCTTTTCCAGCATTTTCTCAGCAACAAAACAGAGGCAAAAACTATAAATATCATCAGAAAAATGTACAGCATAAAACTATCATCTTAATTTTCATTCCAAGGGACTAAAAACAGAGCTAAAGAATAAAACTCAATTTCTTCAATTTTAGTTTCCAACAATTTCTAAGAAGATAAACAACGGCAAAATGGAGAAATATGATCAGACAAAACAAAAACATGCTGATTTTTCAGGCTTAGGAGGCAACAAAAAAAAAATCGAAATGAAGAAATAAAATTGAATTACATTCATCAAATAATAGAAATCATCAAATTTGAATATTGCAAGGGTCATCTGTCGATCCAAACCCTAGGAGCAGAATCAAATCAAAAAATAAGAAGAAACGAAAGAAGATAGAAACAGAGAGAACTTTCGAGAGAGAGCACCTTGAACTCAATCGAAACCCTACGTACAGATTCAAACCCGAAACAAGAAGAAACAAAGAAAGAAACTTGAGAGAGAGAGAGAGAGAGAGAGAGAGAGAGAGTGAACGTACTTTCAATGATCGTTCTATCTATCTTCTATCTATATCTTCTTCTACACTATCACAAAAGTGAACACCCTTGCGGTGTCTCCAAACCTTCGTCTGGTGTCGCGAAGCCTTTCGGAGTCTCTGGCATTATGTATTTGAGAAACATGTTTTGAGGCGAAAAAATACGAAAATTTGTTTGGTTTAATTTTTTTTTAAAAGATATTTTGAAATATTATTTTGAGAAAGAGTTTTGAATAAAGTGATTGATTTGATGTATATGGGAGAGAGATTTGTTTAGAAAATTTATAAACTAAACAAGTTTTGGAAAAAAAAATTGAAAAAATTTATTTGGTTTGATTACTTTTGAAAATTTATTTGTAGAGATTTTTTTCTAAAATTTTTTCCGAAACACAAACCAAACAAGGCCTATGTTTCTTAGGCTGTCATGTGTTTATTTTTTTATTTAAAATAAAAATAAAATTAGATAGATGAGAGGAGGAGAGTTGAACCTTAGACTTATATCAAATGAATAAGACTCTTACCACTTAATTAACACACAATATATAATGAATGTTTTATTTTATTTATATTTATTTGAATTGCGCACGCATCACGTGTGGCAACCGCTAATAAGAAACAAAGAGAGCACAAGATTGAGAAGAACAAGGAGAGAGACAGAGAACAAGATTGAGGGACACAGAAAGAGTAAGCCTCCGTTTGGTAGGCAATTCAAATCATAGTTTTATCCAATTTGAGTGTCTTGTTTGTTTTGAATTTTCAAATCATAATTCTACACCTATTTCTCAAAACTCAATTCAAAACATAATTATTACTTTTCAAAATTCATAACCAAACACATAATTCAAAACTATTTTCAAAATATTTTAATTTTTTAAATATTTTAAATAATTATTATTTAAATATGTTACGATTTTTTTAATTTTTTGAATATTTTTAAATATTTTAATTTCAAAATTTTACGATTTTAATTTTTTTAATTTTAAAATATTTTATAAAAATAAATTCAAACTCTATTTTATAAAAAAAAAATTAAATATTTTAATTTTTTTGTTATGTATTTGGTTACGATTTGAATGTAGAGTTGTGAAAGTAGTATGGAGTTTCAAATTATGTGTTTGGTTATGAGTTTTAAAAATAATTTCTTAATTGAGTTTTTTTTTATGTGTTTGGTTATGATTTGAGTGTAGAGTTGTTTTTAAATTTAAAATATTAACATTTTAAATTATTTAAATTTTTTGAATATTTAAATTTTTACGATTTAAATTTTTTGAATATTTATTTTAATTTTTTAATTATTAAATTTTTTAGATTATTTAAATATTTTTGATTTAATTTTTTTGAATATTTATTTTGAAAAAAAAAATATTTCCTTTGTAGTATTTTCAATTAAAAAATTGATTAATGAATAAATTTTTTTTAATTTAATTTTAAAAAGAGTTTAGTTATTAGTGTTGATCAGAATTTTCAATAGTGTGAAAGTAGTGTGTTTTGTTATGAGTTATAACAATTTGAATTAATTTTTGAAAACTCTTTCCAAAGCTTATAATCAAACAAGTTTTTTTACTTCACATGTCAAATCAAACTTTCAAAACTCAATTCCATACTCAATTCAAAACTCAATTCAGCACTCTATTGAAAGACCATAACCAAATAAATTTTTTACACTCAAATCATAATTCTACAACTCACAAACTCAAAATACAACTCATACTCTCAAATCATATTTACAAAATTCTACCAAACGCAACCTAAGAGATTCGTACCGAGTCAGGATTCCCACCTTACATTTCCTCCTTATATTTCCTACTTGCAAGGTCATTGGGTCTACTTTTAGGCCTAATTTTGATAATCCGAACTGTTCATATTTTAAGATTTGTTTAGTATATCATACCTGTAAAAAATTAAGTTGATCGGATATCAGAAAGCATGTGTTCAGAAAACTTGAACTAAAAACTATTTTTTTAAAGAATTTAATAAACAGTTTTTCGATCACATGCTTTTTGATATCCGATCTAGTTGATTTTTTACAAGTATGATATACTAAACAAATCTTAAAATATGAACGGTTCGGATTATCAAAATTGGACCTAAAAAAGGGCCCAATGGCCCTGCAAGTAGAAAATGCAAGGAGGGAATCTTGACTCATACATACCACTGTAAGATTGAGAGAGAGAGAGACAACGAGAACGCGTGTGAGGAAGAGAATGATCTTGTGAACGCCTAGGGTAAACATAAAATGGGGAAATTAAATCAAAGAAAGTAAAGAATAAATTAGTCATTTGCGATTGATAATCAGGTGGTCGCAAATTAAATGGTAGCAAAAGGCCATTTTTTTAGTAGTGATACTTCCAATAAAAGTGAGATATTTTCATTTGTCAAAGTATGATCTATTTATAATTTTGTAGTATTGAGAATGCTTCGAAATAGAGAAACGACCAAAACCCTCTTCTTCGAGGATTGTACTCTTCTCCATCCCGGTCCACTTCCATGAGATGATCACCCTGCCGTACAGTGGTGGTGGAGATCAAATTGAGATCAATTGATTTGATCGCTACGACAGTCGAGTTCATGAGAATACATATGGCTTTGTAAATGTACAGATTTGAGGCATGGATTGATTTTTTGAGATACCTTGGATCTGATCTTGATTGTTCAAGATTTGGTTTTGGTAGGTCAGAGCATATCTAGTGGTCTTTGTCCTCTTTTTTGTTCATTCCTACAGAGAGAGAGAAAAAGAGAGAGTGGGAGAGAGAGAAACAGAGAGAGAGATGTTACTGTTGTTGTTATTGTTGATGATGATGATTGCAACAGATAGTGACTTAGTTTATTGATTGGTTTAGTGTATTCATTTCCTCATATGTTGTTGTTGTTTTCATTGGGATTAGGATTTCAACAAATAATACTCTTTTTTCTCTAGTTTTGTGTTCAACAGATATGTTAAAAATAAGAAGAAAAAAAGGTGTGAGAAATTTCAACAAATAATAGAGAGAGAAAAGAGAAGTGGAGAAAGGAACAAATAGATATAAAAAGTTTGAAAATGCTGTGTATTTGAACATATAAAAAAAATAGGTTAAAAAATTTAAATAGATAGATATAAATTTGAACAAATAGTCAAAGAAAAGTCAAACAGATAAAAAAGTCAGCAAATAAATTAAGGATTAAAATTGGAAATAAAATAACCTTCCAAACAACAAAAGAATTTTTCACCAAACTATTTCACAAAAGGTGTACCTCTCACCAACAAAAAATTATCCACTAAATCTATTGCCTTATACCCTCCATACTTTAAAGTTTTCAACAGTTATCTCTTTTATCTATTACAACCTACTTGTCTCTTTTGTTTAATTTAAACCACAGAGTCCAAACAGATAGTGAACTAAATGAAGATGAATTCATTAAGCAGTATTGTATAAAATAATTGTGAATTTAAACTGCATAATAATAAGTATAATGAAAAAAGGCAACCTTATATAATGGCATAATGAATGATGATTATTAAAAAAAAAGAAATAATTATTACAAATTTGTCTTACCTTACTGTATATACATGATTATAAAAGAATAATTTAAATATATATATATATATATATATGTATATATATGAATTTGAATAACACAAAGATAACATTGTAGCACTTACTTGTAAAGTTCAGAATGTTGGCTTCATAATGTAACTATTTACCACGTAAAACACAAGTTCTTAAACGACAGGTTTCCTTTGTAAATTGTGTAAGTTGATCCTTATACATTAGATCATCATGATCATGATGGCGTGATATGAATAGTTTGCTTTTTCAGGATAGTTGGAAAATTTAGAAGTAGCTTTCTCACGTTCCATCATGTAAAAATATGGAAAAAAAAAAATAATATTCACTAATTTTTTTTAAAAAAAATTGATAATGCAACACAATTGAAACCACTATGTACGGATTAAAATACAACATTAACATTTATGTCTAGTTTAGTGGACCATTAGAGTGATACAACCATTTGAAGTTGTTATATGATTATGCGATGTAATTAATTTATTTTTAAAAAAAATTATTTAATTATATAATTTTATGTTAGAGCCAATAAGTTGTGACGTATATATGACTACCTCAATTTTTCTTTTTGGTCAATAATTGAAACTTTTTTTTTAATGAATTTTTTATAAATTATTTGAGTTTTTTTAAACATGAATTTTTTCTCCCATTTAGAGTATTTAAAGGGATAATGGACTGTTTTATAAGGAAAAACCTAATCTTCATAATTGAATGAGAATCGGCTAAGGAAATCGATTTTTGAGAAAGAATTAAGTAATAATGGGAATTTTTACTTTAAAATCTCACGATTAGGTTAATTAGATTCTACCTAATTAACCTTTGAAAATTGGGCATTGACACAAATACTTTATTGTCATAATTTTTTATTTAACAAAATTAATAAAATAAAATAAAATTTCCAAGTGCTCTCCTATACGATAATAAAATTACTTAAATTATTAATTGAAATATATTTTTGACATCATTAAAAATTAGTAATTGATTTGATAATTTATTAATAAAAACAGTCATTTGTTATTACAGGAACAATCCGTATTTTAAATAAATCTCATAAAGTATATTTATAATTTATCCTATAATATAATAATGTTGATGTTAAACTTATGAAAAATAGTCTCAAAATTATGTCAATTTTAACTTTCCCAAATCTACAACGAGTTTGTGAACCTCACACGTGAAGTGAGGTTTCAAATGAACAGAATTGTTCGTGAATAGACTCGAGCTTGAATTCAATAAAATCTTAATAAACAAATCTAAACATTCTAAAATTTGACTCGTTTAACATTCACTAAAAATAAAATAAATATATTGTTTATATATTAAATAATGTAAAAATATTCATAAAAAATAAAATAAATATGTTATTTATATAGTTTAAAATGTAAAATGTATATAATATCTATAAAAAAAACATTTATATAATTGTAGACGTCCTCGAACGCCCTGGGAGGGAAATCCTGATTTGTTCATTTAGGCTTACTACAATTCAGGACTCAAAGTCACGGTCCTGTATCTAATCTCGCAGAGTGCAACGCAAGACCGATGAATCATCAAAGAGTCCAAATCCAGCAAATCGTTTTTGAAAACAGATTTTTTTGAAAGAAGTGTCAAACATGGACTACTTGGCCAAATACAAAGTCGCCACCTAAATATTTTATTTTAGGAGAATTTAGGAAACCTTGACTCGTTTGTCTAAGGCCACGTGTCCGTCATCACCAAAGTTGCCTCGGCTCGGGAACTTGGGTACGATTGGGGAAGGTCAGCTATGAGCACCCCCGCTCACCCGATCCGAAGATCGGCCTCTACTAAACATG
Organism: Camellia sinensis; assembly: GCF_055761805.1. Lineage (NCBI taxonomy): Eukaryota > Viridiplantae > Streptophyta > Magnoliopsida > Ericales > Theaceae > Camellia > Camellia sinensis. Next base: position 40,845,798 of record NC_138969.1, on the reverse strand, counting down.
ATATCTAGTTTTGAAGACATTATGCGTTCATATTCCGATTAATTAGCTAATCTTACTATGTCATGCGCACAACACAAAAGTATAGACTAGATCGCCTAATTTGGAACAAAGCATTGCATATCCGTTTGTTCGAAAATGGTTTGAAATTTGCTACTCGCAAGTAGGCTAAAATACGGATTTCAACGAGTTGTTCCAACTCAAGTAATCCAACCTTCACCCACAGGCATTCAGGCAGTAATATCACATAAGCACATAGCCATATGGTAAGCATGCTGTCATGTTAACATTCACACTCATGCGAGATGCTAAAGCATAAAACACTTACAGTGTACTCTAAGCCAAAACAATGAACATGTTAGCAATCAAATGTATGATCCAAGTCCATGTTAAATGGCTAATGCATCACAGGCAATAATGCAATCTAGAATAGGCTCGGCTAATCCTAGGATGGCATGTGAAATGCAACAAGTAAAATGTATTCAAGTCAGATTTGAAATATTATGCAGTTAGCATGATGAGCCGAGCCCGGTGCATGCAATACTGATAAATGATGCACGCATGCATAGCATAAGGTATGCTAAATTGAATATGCCCTAATACTAACCATCAAAAGCATGTAAGTAAAAGGGAGAAAGAAATAGGGATTGGAAGACATGCACACACGCACCCACACTTATTACACATTCGCCCTCGCTCGGAGGGACCAAAAGAATAATACAAATTAACTAACCTACAAGCTAATTAATTAAATTATACAACACTTAACTAATTAACAAATCAATTAAGCTACTGAAAGCAGTAAAGGGCCTCAGGAAGAGGGATGCACGTATGCTCGGATTGGCTTTGCCTGGAAATCCAATGCCATGCACAAGCTGCCTCTGTTTTCTCTGCTCTGCTCCTCTGAAAATGGCACAATTCCCAAGGTACACCTTATGAACGCTGGGGAATGCCACCGGCCATGAGGAATGGTCACCGGCCAAATGGAAGTGGTCGTCGACCATCTATGGAGTTATCAGCCATCCATAATTGGTCGATCGGCACTTGATGTAGTCGACCGGCCAAAGCTTCCTGCAGAACCTGTTTTGACAGCAACAGAGGGCAAACATGGCATAGCAATGCATTTCAAGCAAATGTGTGCACCAACACCCTCCTTATCATGTTCATGACTCAGAGGAGGATGGTCCTCGACCCTCGAGCCACCAATCGCGCATTTCAATGCGTGATGGCCAAAGAGGCCAAGTTGTGCGTTTTGATTTCAAATGTAATGCAAACCAAACAAACAAATGGCCCAACCTCTATCATGGTGATTCAAGGGGCAAGGCATGCATGCCAAATGCAACCTAAGCATACGAGCTAAGCATGCAACATGAGCATGAGGGTAAGCATACAAATATGCAACGTGTACTAGGCACACAACCTAAGCAAACAAGCATGTGAAGTATGCAAGCTAATCAAGCATGCAAGATGCAATTTTAAACATGCAAGTGTGCAAGACATATGGCACCATGTAAGCAACTTAGCCGAGGGGAATGCATGCCAAATGCAAAGTGTTTCAAGCATGCAACAATGTGCAATAGGCCAAGTATGCGACGACACACAAGGTGAGTATGCAACAACATGCGAACAATGGTCTTAAACTAATTTGGGCAGCCCTCTACTAAGCCCAAAACAGTGGCCAAATGCCAAGGAAATGAGAGCCGAAACACATACAAACATGCATGCATACATGATCCAATTCCTAAGCATCAAAAGGCAACTCTTAAGCACACTTAAAGGGAGATAATCATGGACTAATGGCATGCATACTAAGCTCTAAAATCATTTTATAAAAGGTGTCAAACCAAGTAAACAAGACAAACTAAGCATGCAACGATGTCCGAAACTCAATGGTAAGCTAAGGGGCTTAAACCATGGCCATGCCAACCAAGCCTCACAAGGCTAAGAGGACTTAAAATAGTCCCAAGGCAGACCCAAACAAAGCTAAGGACACGCCTAGATAGCATCTAAGTGGCCTACGCATGGAAGCATACGAAAGAGGCCAAACATGGAGCACAAGACTACAACCTTTTGAAGCATTAAGGGAGGATCAAATGCAAGCATACAAGCATACCATTGGGACTGAAATGATGCTATAAGTGGTGCCAAACCACTGAAACAAGCTAAGCAATGCATGCTAAACACTCACACACCCGAGGCTAGCAAGCCAAAATGCAAGGTGGCTATACAAAGCATGTCAAGCATGGCCAAAGCAATTAAAAACAGAGCTAAAGCGTACTAAATCATGCATAAAAGCTTCACAAAGCTTGGCCAAAATCATGCTATAACAAGGCTCAAAGCAGAAAGCATGTTAAGGCAAATTCATGGCATTATAAGACAAGTATGCTAAGCATGCATGGCGTGTCTAAACCAACTAAAAACAGTGCTATATCATAACAAAATAAGCACAAATAACACTTAAGACATGGCCAACATGAACTTAAAAATGATGCTCACACATGAGGCTAAAATGGCACTTTTTGAAGGCAACAAGAAGAGAGGATGGCCCTCTCCTTCTTAGGATCTTAAAGCACCATCCCCACCACTGAAATCCCTCAAGATTTCAGTGGTGAGGAGGCCCAAACAAGGTGGTCCCGGAGCTCACCAAAATATCACAAAATGGGGGCCAAACAAGGCCTAAGAGGGGTCAAAAAACCCCAAAGCTCAAAGCAACCTTAAACAACTATTTTAAGCAAGTAAAAACAAAACTTTTATATGTTATACACTAAGCTCAAAAATAGATGCAAGGTAGGCAAAAAGACTATGCAAAAATGGGGTATTTAAAGGTAAAGTTCTTACCCTTGTAAACCCCTTCAAGAACAGCACTCCAGCAGCTTTCCTTAGCTCAAAACTTCAAGAACAACCTAATGGCTCCTCAGCAACCAAGATAAGGTGTAAAACTAGGTGTTTGTGCACAAAAGTAAGGACAAACACACACTTATACACAAAGAGAAGGAGATATAGAGATAGAATAGATACACTATGGCTAACCCTAATCCAGACCTCTGGAACTCAACCCTCTAACCCTTGAGGAGAGAGGAGAAGCCCTCCTCTTATAGAGGATCACTCTTGCAAAGCTTACAAAACAATCTAAGCATGAGTGAAATCCCTTCATACACGTGTATGGAGGGGGTGCAAGGTGTATGCCAGCTAGCATAGCTGGCATAAAAATATTTGCAAAAGCAGATGCACAGTGGTCGGCCAGCCAAAAATGATAAAATGGAAAAATACATGGTCGACCGACCACAAAGAGTGCCGACCGACCAAACATATGGCCGATGGCAACAAAACAATGGCCGGTGGCCTCAAGCCATGGCCGGTGAGTTGTGGGGGTGGCCCACAAGCCACTCCCTGCCCCTCAAAAGTAAAACACAAGTGTTTGGTGCAAAACCAAACACAAAACAGCCGAGTCGAGAGATCCTGAGGCAAGGCGCGTGGCCGAGACCTCCGGGAACTCAAGACGAACACAAACATGGATGATCACCGAGTGTTCAAATGGTGACGTCCAAGTCTTGAGGACGGTCAAAAATGGGGTGTCTACAATAATAGTTATTATTTTGGTAAAATATATTTTTTTTAGTATATTTATATATATTACATATATAATTGTATAAATTTCACTCATTAAACATGCTCGAATTTAAATCAAACCTAAACCAACTCAGCTCGAGCTTGATTCACTAAATTTTTATTAAATTTGAACTCGTTAAAATCTTAATAAACAAGTTTAAACATATTAACACTAGGCTCGACTCTGCTCATTTACGACCCTAATCGGTGCTAAGGGTGTTCACGTGTTGATTCGGCTCGTGTTTACCCTTATCTTGTCAGCCGAACCGACATATTCATATTTGAAAATTAGTTAGTAACTCGTGTTGACCGAACCAACGTATTCAAATTTGAAAATTAGTTAGTAACTCGTGTCGACCGATTTGTAGCTCGAAATCGACTGAATCAAAAGTCATAGTTTAGCAATTAGTTGGGTCAACTTAGAAAAAATAGTACAAATGGATTTTATTTTTTTTTGGTTTGTTGTGAAAAATGGAATTGAGAGTTCAAAATAGCAAATTATGCTCATGTATATACACTTAGAGATTATAGATCAATAACAGAGAGAGTGACAGATCAGAGATTTGTAACAGATAACAGTTTACAGCTGATGTATATACATTTATGTTGTGTTTTGTTGGGGGATTTACAAAAGGATTTGGAAAAGGAAATGAAAAATGGGTGTGAAACTATGTGATATGTAGGTATATTTTATTCACATTTCACCTGCATTTTCTCTTTTCCTTTTCCAAATACCTTTTCTCTTTCCTTCTTCCTTTCTCTGCGGCCATCGTCTTCACTCATCACAACGCCATCGCTCATCACCAATATAGCGATCCCGATTTTTCCCTTTATTTATTGTATTTTGGACTCGGGTCTAGTGGTTGTATGTTGTTGTCTTTATCTTGCTCCATCCTTAAATTCCTTGTATTTGCGTTTTAGGATGTGTTGGGTGAGTTTGAAACAGGTTGGTTGTGTGTTGAAACAAATGGTTGCTGCCTAGGTTTTGGCTTCTTCGCTTAAGCGAGGCTTTTTAAGATAGAGCGAGCCCTGGGTATTTGCTTCTTCGCTCGAGCGAGTATTGAGCGTCTTCAGATTTCTTTTCAGACGCAGTTTCCGCTCGAGCGAGCTTTCTTGCACTCGAGCAAGGTCAGTGTTATTTGCCTCTTCACTCGAGCGTACGTTTGCGTCTTTGAAAAACCTTAAGGTTGGTATTCTTCGCTCAAGCAACGCTTCTTGCGCTCAAGTGAGCAAGCCCTATGTTTTATGTTCCTTTGCTCGAGCGAGAACTGTTGCGCTCGAGTGTGCGTCTGGGTTGCAGACCTGAAGCTTCTCTTTTTTCGCTCGAGCGATGCTTTTTGTGCTCGAGCGAGGTCCTTTTGTATTTGGTCGCTCAAGGGAGCTTCGAATATATCAGTTGGCAGCAGCGAGATTTTTTATCACTTTTTCATTCACTTCTTCCTCCAAAACCCTAAATTGACACACTCTCTTTCTACACTCTATCTCTCTCTAGAAATACATCTTGTTCTAGGAGTTCTCTAACCTAGTCCCTTTGTATTAAAGCTTGAGCTTCGCGTGGGCTATGTTTTGATCCGAATTTTTTTGGATTTAGAGCATCTTGGGTTTTCCTTTTCTTTCCCTTTGAGCTACTAACTTCGAGGTAGAGATAATCTACTCCGTCTTATGAGTTTTAACATAAACATTAGTTGTTTTGTATAAATGATGGGCTATGAGAAGTTTGAATAAAGTTAGGGTTTGAATTTGAAATTTTTGAAAGAGGGTTTTCCATTTTGGGTGTCATATGTGTATGAGATCTTAAAATTTGGGGTTTGTGTGTAATATGGAAGGAATTTGGCCATGGGTATAATATTTGGGAAAATTGGAGGAAATGCCCTAATTTAGAATTAAATAACTATTTTTTATAAATAGTAAATTCATTGTGGAATTATGGAATTGGGAAGGATTGTGATTAAATGGTGTGGTTGGATTGAATAATCACCCACCTATGGAAAAGTTGATAATTTATCTGTTTGGTAAATTTATTATCTATTTAGAAATAATTATTTTGGGCTATCGGTGGAGGATAGTCTTGATTGTTGTAGACATTGTATGATGATTAGGTAAATTGAAACTAATCAATTGGTTTATGTCATTGAATATGACGATCGGATTAAAATGTAGATTATGTGAATTGTTGGGTCATTGTCTATGCCAACATGTTTAATACATTGTATATGTATCTTGTGTGGGAGGAGATAGAGGATGGACTCCAATGATAATTAAGTTGGCCGGATTGTCCATGGTGAAAGTCCCGAAATCATTTATATGTTTGGGTGTCGGTTCCCTCGGATGTAGTTCCGTAAAATGGCAAGATATGAAGTGTTGAATGATGTTTATGATTGAAGTATTGATGAATGAGTTGTAGTCTCATGTTAACTTGTTTATATGATAATGAATTATGTCAACGAATTGACTTGGATAATAACTGAATGTGAATTGAAATATGGGTACCAATGTTGGTTGGTTATGGAGAAAGGTTTAAGATGGATTATAAGTATTAGACATTTATCGAATGCTAATGTTTTAGTTAATGCTCATATACTATTTAGCATATCTCTACTGGGCTTTGGCTCACCCTACTTGGGACACCATTTTCAGGTACAGGTGACATGTCACCTCAAAGGACATAGCTTGGGAGGTTTTGGGGCTGAAGTCTCTGTTTCGTTGTTTTACGTTATGTTTATACATTTTCTTTTTCCAAGCCGAGGGCTTTAATTGTAAAGGGCTTTTGACCCTCTTTTGTTGTAACCAAGTGTTGGCTTGGAAAGTTGTAAACCCGTAGGGCATCCATTTTGTTGTTATTATTTAACGTCTTTTGTAACATCTTTTGTAAAGAACACTCTGATAAATGGAATATAATACTTTTCCTATGTTTTATGGATCTTATGAATGATTGGTATATGTCTACTTTTGAGGGTGTTACAACCAACACCATTGTTCGCCACACCACCATTGGAAGAAAAAGAGAACGAAAAAAAGAAGCAGAGATGATGGAGAGAGAGAAATGGGGGAATGAGTCTGGGAGAGAAACGAAAGGGTTAAGAGAGAGAGAGATGAAGATGAAAGGTTTGAAAGAGAGAGAAGAAGTAAACTAAAGAATTAAGGAGAGAAGAAGACATAAATGAGTTGTCAAATATGTAAGAAAGGAAAAATTATTTGGTGCTATTGGGCATCACCTAGTGGTATTTCTCATTAATCACAATCTATTATGGGGTGTTTTGAGAAGTTGGTTAAAAGTTGACTTTTTAGCCTTTTTTTTTTGTGTGTGTGTGTGTTTTTGTGAGTAAAAAATGTAAGAGGTAATGTGATCCAAAATGGGTTAAAAGCTGGAAAGTGACTTTTAACCCATTTTCAGAAAGAGGCCTATGTCTTATTCTATTTTTCAATCACCTAATATAAAATTATAAATCCCGTCCACCAATCACAACACTTTGGAACACATCACTTGGCAATACTACCAACAATAACTTTTGGAAAGAGAGAAAAGATGTGAGAATAAAGGAATAATTTTTTCATGGAAAAATATGTATGGCCTTGGAAATATATATATATCTCAAAGTTTTTTTATTTTACGGGGAAATAATTGCACAGTAAAATTACAAAAATATGAAAAAATATAATATTTTACTTATTAAAATTAATAGGTGACTTGTGTGATGTACAAAAATTTATTTTTAAAATAAAAAATTAATAAATTTGCTAATAGCTGATGGAAATTTTTGTCACTGCGTGTGATTCTATATAAAAGGCTCATAAAAATAATTTATTTACAAGTTTTAAAAAAAGAAAAAAAAAAGAAAAAAAAAAGGGTGTATTCTAAACCAGAAATCAAATCATCATTTGTGTTAATCAAATTTACCAAAAATCATGAATTATACTTGTATCAAAATATTTTTTCTGAAAAAAATAAAAACAATGAAAAATTCTATAATGTACAAATTATCACTTGGTTATAATTCATGGTGTGTTATATTATGATATGTGTTACAAACGAATAATAATAATTTTAAGGGTAAATTACACTTATACCCCTGAGGTTTGGGTTTAATACATATCACCCTCTGAGTTTTGGAAAATTACACTAACCCACTGTCATTATAATTATTTAGACAAAATGAAAACATTGAACTCATGCACTTTCTCTTTTCTTGTGTTTGCTTTACTTTCTCTGTTTTCTTTTTTTTTTTTTCATTTCCTTTGCTTTATTTTTTTTTCCAATGTAATTTCCTTTGTTTAGGAGTTGTTGCGTTTTATATAAGTAGGGGGGTTTGTGAAATAAAATTATTAACCACAGGAGTAGAAATGTAATTTCCAGAATGTTAAGGAATAGAACATAATTGGACCAAATCTCAAGGGTGTCAATGTAATTTTCTCTTGCTCTTATGAAGGCATATTTTTACTTGCAACATTGTGTAACAAGATTACTTACAACTTTGCTGGTCAATTTTGAATAAATGTTAAAATAACATTTTTTTTATGTCATTTAATAGTAAACAAATTCATAATTTGATCTCCCTAAAACTTTTAAACTGTTAATTAATATGGTTGTAAATGATTATTCATTCATTATTTCACTATAATAAAAATATATCAAAATATTTATTATATGTTCGAAAAAAATTATGCCAAGTCTTGATCGACAGAGACTTAACAACAATTTTAACCAAACAACCAAACAAAAAATCAGATGATTGTGTAAATGTTCTAAAATGCCTTGAAAATACAAGGACTTCTTTGGAACAATTAACAATCGAAAGAGTGAAATATCCAAATAAACAAAGACAACTCTAGATAAATTATCTAAGTTTACAAGAATTACAAGTCACAAATTACAGAGAAAACTACACTTAAAAATTAAGATAATCTACTCCTAAAAATTAAGGTAGTCTACTCCTAAAAATAAAGAAAAGACTCTGATGAGTTTGATGATTTCTTTATCCCTTGCTTGTTACTTTTTTAGCCTATTTATAGGCTTGATATTGCCACAAACTGTTGCTAACCATGTTGTCACAAACTGATCCACCATGACCAAACGTTGCTACAACAAATTATGTCACCCCACTTCCTTGGTAAATTGGTACCACGATCTTGCACCAAACGAATAATAATAATAATAATAATAATAATAATAATAATAATAATAATAATAATAATGTGGTCATAATAGGCCTTTAAAAATGATTTATGGTCTGAATCGACGTACCAAAATAAATAAGTCATAATTAATGAAATTAGATTTGGTCATGATGAACAGGTCATAATTGACAGGCCACAATCAATAAAATTATATTTGGCCACAATCGATAATCCATAATCAATAAAATTAGATTTGGCCACAATCAATAGGCCATAATCGACAAGAAAAATATTTATAGTGCAAATAATGTCCCCTAACTCTTTAAGAATGAGATGACTTGAATTCTGGAAGAGTTGTAAAATTTAAACTTGGCTTATGAACATTCTTAATAAAATTTTCAACTATCGATATGATATCTAGACTCATAAGGCCAAATGGGAAAACAATATAAGCCTATATTTGGCCATTTGGATTGATTGACAATGGCCTAATTTTGAAGATTTGAAACCCACAAAAAGAAAAAATTCCAACAGTGGAAGTTTTATTATATCTCTAAACATATTTTCCAAACAATATTGGTTCATTAACCATTTTATTAAAACCAAGTTTTGGTGTGATCCACATATCCAAAAAAGATTTTGAATAACAAAAGCCATAGACGACCTTAAAAACTCATACATGTTGACATCTTGAACAATGTCAAAAATTTCAAATTCATAAACATATGGTTGTTCATCATTTTTAGCCATATTTGGGTTAAGATCACACTTCTTTCTTTCACACACTAATGGGTTCGAAACATTTTTTGAAAATCCAAAAAATATTTTTCCTTGGTGAAATTGCCCTCTGCCATGGAATTTTTATTCTCATGGCCTTTTGTTTTTTCACCCATAATAGCTGATGAATTAACTTTTTCATCATTCACAACCTTTAAAGGCGTAGTGTGATGACCGGGTATGTGAAACCGCCTCGTTCCTCTTTAAGTTATGTTGGGTTTGTTGTTTTTGAAAACTCTTTCTCAAAATCTCATTCTTATTTGTTTCTATCCCAAGTTTCGCTTGTTTCAGAAGGTGTGAGGTTGAAACTGGAGTGTCATGACCTAAACCTGCCCCTATAGATTAAGGTCATAACCAGCTAGCGATCAAGGGATTACCTATGGCCTCAAACTTGATCAAACATATTTTCAATAGAATAAGGGGCCAAAACGGAAGCAGACTTAAAAAAATTTGTCCAATGGGCTATGATTACATGGTAAAGCAAAACACTCCATAATAACTCACACATGTAGACAAAAATAACATCTTAAATGTCCAGGACCTTTCAAACATATAGTCAGCCTAACGAAAAGCTTATATATATGATGATCCAACATTTACACCAAAAAAAAAAACAAAAGGGAAATCAAAGTAAAAGAAACAAAACAAAGTCTCATTCGTGAGACGTTCGGGCTGACTCTACAAAAACTTGACTCCTCTCATGTCTTTCACTAGGGCTGGGTTTGGACATCTCTTTTCTCACCTACACACACATAAATAAGAGTAAGCGATAGCCCAGTGAATAATATCAAAATAAAGGAGTACATGAATGAAATTGTAGAAGTCATATCATAAGGCCTTAGGCCGTTTCATGATTCGATCTAATTCATCAAACGGCCTCAGGCCCAAACATATCAAATGGCCTTGGGCTCAGTTCGTTCTTGTCAAACGGCCTTGGGCCCAATTTGTTCGTGCCAAAGGGCCTTTGGCCTATTATTTCATATCGAACGACCTCTAGCCCAATCATTTATATCAAACGGCCTCTGGCCCATTTATTCAGATCAAACGGCCTCTGGCCCATTTATTCATATCAAACGGCCTTTGGCCCATTCATTCATACCAAATGGCCTTTGGCCCATTCATTCATATCAAACGGCCTTAGGCCCAATTCGTTTATGTCAGACGACCTTTGGCCCAATTATTCTTTTCCATATTCGTATCCATGTGTGTGTCATACTCATGACTATAATCACATTCGTATTCAATTAGTCTTGTGTAAAAGACTGTCATTCAAACTATTCATCCATAATTCAAATTACAGACCCATAAGGCTCATATAGAAGTAATGTTGTGGAAAATAACGTACTTGAACATATCTTTATTAAGATATTACACACATTCGATTATGAAATTTCAACACTTCACCATGAATGCTGAATTTTGATTTCGGGTTTGCCTCAAACTCATCAATTATCTTCTTGAGGAACTCATCTTCTTTTTGCCTTTGCTTGATTTATAAAACTGTTGCTGGTTCAGCTGAAATAGCGGCTATCAACCCAGCTTGTTCGTATAAACACAACTTCGATCTCGGTTCTCTCGAGATCTAGCAAGATTTCTTTCTGTTCAGTAAGCAAGTAAGCTAAATTCCCCGTCGATTTTCTGCTCAAGGTATCAGCAACTGTATTGGCTTTCCCGTGATACTGAATATGAATATCATAGTCTTTTATTAGTTCAAGCCATCTCCTTTGTCACATATTCAGCTCCTTTTGCGTATAGAAATACTTCAAACTTTTGTGATTCATGTAGACTTCGCATTTCGCCCTATACAATTAATGCTGCCAAATTTTTAAAGCAAATACAACTACGGCGAATTCCAAGTCATGTGTTAGGTAATTCTTCTCATGTGGCCTCAACTGCCGAGAGGCGTAGGTGATCACCCTTCCATTCTGCATTAATACACAACCCAAACCTTTATAAGATGTGTCACTGAACATCACAAAGTTTTCCGTACCTGTGGGCAATGTCAATACTGGTGTAGTGGTCAATCTCGTTTTCAGTTCATGAAAGGTAGATTCTCTTTCATTATTCCATTCAAATGGCTGCCTCTTGCGTTTTAGTTGAGTAAGTGGTACAGCTATTTTCGAAAAGTCATTCACAAATCTTCTGTAGTACCCGGTTAAGCCCATGAAACGGCGACCTTTTGTTACATTCGTTGGAGTGGGCCAATTCACTATTTCCTCTATCTTCTGTGGGTCTACTGAAATCCCTTCCTTGTTGATAACATGCCCTAAGAAAATGACTTCATCCAACCAAAATTTACATTTATTTAGTTTGGAAAATAGTTTCTTTTCTCCAAGTGTTTGCAAAACGATTCTCAAATGTTGTTCATGTTCAAGTCTATTCTTCAAATATATCAGAATATCATCAATAAATACTACAACAAATTCATCGAGGTAAGGTTTAAAAATTCGGTTCATAAGATCCACAAATGTTGCGGGGGCATTAGTCACTCCAAATGGCATAACAAGGAATTCATAATGACCATACCTCATTCTGAATGCAGTTTTCTCTACATCTTCTGCCTTTACCTTCAACTGGTGGTACCCAGATCTCAAATCAAATTTAAAAAATACTTGTGATCTCTGCAACTGATCAAACAAGTCATCAATACGGGGTAAGGGGTATTTATTCTTTATTGTTATCTTGTTCAATTCATGATAGTCAATACACAGGCATAAGGTTCCATCCTTCTTCTTCACAAATAGTACCAGTGCACCCCATGGTGAAGTACTTGGTCGAATAAACCCCTTGTCCAGTAAGTCTTGCAACTGTTCTTTCAGTTCTTTCATTTCAGCAGTAACTATTTTGTAGGGAGTTTTGGAAATAGGTTGAGTTCCTGGCACGACTTTAATGGTAAACTCTATTTTCCTGTCAACTAGTTCTCCTGGCAATTCATCTGGGAATACATCTGGAAGCTCACTAACAATAGGGGTACTGTTCAATTCAACATTCACAAATTGTTCAGATAGTACACAACATAAATAACCCCGGCATCCCTTCTTGATCAATTTACATGCTTTCATTGCAGATATCAAATAAGGTGGAGGCACTATCCCATTACCCACAAACACAATTTCTTCCTCCCCCGGTGGTTTAAATATAGCCCGCTTCGTTACACAATCGATGGTTAGCCAATCCATGTCCAGAATTACATCGAAATATCTAAAGTCCAAGGGTAATAAATCTACATACAAGGTAGCATTCCCAATACGCATATCATAAAATCGACATATAGATGTACACAACACAGATTCCCTGGATAAAGCAGACACACATAACAAGTATGGCAATGATTCTAAAGGTCTACTCAATCTAGATGCAAATGCATAAGTTACAAAAGAGTGTGTCGATCCGAAGTCGATTAGTACAAAAACATCCTGGTTGCATATAGAGATGGTACCTGAGACAACGGCTTCTGTGTTCCGTGTATCACCTAGAACAAGCGCAAATACTCTCCCTTGCCTCACAGTATTTCCAGTAGTAGTAGGCCTTGTAGTATTTCCCGATTTTGGGATTGATGCAATTGAGCTAGCAGCTAACTTCCCATTGTTCTGATTATAATCTCTTGCCATATGCCCCATTTTACCACATTTAAGGCAAGCTCCTGACACACGGTAACAAACTCCGCGGTGCCTTTTACTACGAATATTGCACATTGGAGATGTATGTCTGGAAGAATTAGAAGTACTTGAGGTGCCCGTATTCTGTTTCTTTGATAATCTCTTCTTTGAGAAGAAACCTTGTCTTTTACTGCTTTTCCAGTCAGTTGATGATTTGGCTTGTCTGGCTATATTAGCTTATGATATTATGGCTCGATCCAATAGATCAATATAAGTTTCTAGCTTTAACACATTCACCTTGTCTAAGATATCGTCTTGAAGGCCTCCTTCAAAGTTCCTTGCCTTCTTATAGTCGGTGTCTGCCATATGTGGAGCAAATCTGGCCAATTCAGTAAACTTGGCTTCATACTCGACTACTGTCATGTTATTTTGTTTGAGTTCCATAAACTCCGACACTTTCCTATCGCGGACACATTGTGGAAAGTATTTGTCGTAGAAAATTTCCAGAAATCGTGTCTAGCCAATGTCTTTATGATCCTCATGCATTAACATCCATCACCTTCTCGCTTCATCTTCTAGTGTAAAGGTGGCTAGCAATACCTTTTGTGTTTCTTGACAAGGAAATACCTCAAACAATTTTTCTATCCCGAGTACCCATGCCTCTGCCTTTAACGGATCCAATCCTCCATGAAACTATGGCGGTTTCATTTTCTTGAACTCTTTGGTGAGAGCTATTGTTTGGTCATCATTATGTAGGTCTGGCACAGGTGGTGCTGGAGATGAAGGTGGAGGGTGTGGCTGTTGCCATTGTTGTTGCCACTGTTGTTGTTGCCTCAATGTTTCTTCCATTTCCTGAATCAATCTTTCCATCCTATCCATTCTGGCAGTAGAGGACTCCTCTATTTCATCACCTCTTGTTCTCACCATTATCTGATTAAACTTGCATTATTCTTTATTCAAAAATGTTCACAAATATGCATTTACAAAAGAGTATACGTATCCAAGTAATTCACAATGCAAGTTATTCACAAAGCATATAGCATATAGTCATTTATTTAAAACATTTAAGCATATGCTCAATGTCTTCAAGTTCGTACTTATCTCATGAATGCGTCCTAGATCTTTTCTAGATACTTATTGCTCATTTGGACAAGTGTGTGAGTTATTAACTCGTTCTCTGATACCACTCTATCATGACCCGGACCAGTCCCTATAGATTAAGGTCATAACTGACAAGTGATCAGGGGATTACCTACGACCTCAAACCTGATCAAACATATTTTCAATAAAATAAGGGGCTAAAACGGAAGCAGACTAAAAACTTTTTGTCCAATGAGCTATGCTTACATGATAAAGCAAAACACTACATAATAACTCACACATGTAGACAAAAATAATATCTTAAATTTCCAGGACCTTTCAAACATATAGTCAGCCTAACAAAAAGCTTATGTACATGATGATCCAACATTTACACCAAAAAAATAAAAGGGAAATCAAAGTAAAAGAAACAAAATAAAGTCTCATGCGTGAGATGTTCGGACTGACTCCACAAAAACTTGACTCCACTCATGTTTTTCACAGGGGCAGGGTTTGGATATCTCTTTGCTCACCTACACACACATAAATGAGAGTGAGCGATAGCCTAGTGAATAATATCAAAATAAAGGAGTACATGAATGAAATTGTAGAAGTCATATGATACGGCCTTTGGCCCATTCATGATTCGGTCTAATTCATCAAACGGCCTCAAGCCCAAACATATCAAACAGCCTCAGGCCCAGTTCGTTCTTGTCAAATGGCCTTGGGCCCAATTTGTTCGTGCCAAACGACCATCGGCCCATTCATTCATATCAAATGGCCTTTGGCCCAATCATTCATTTCAAACAGCCTCTGGTCCATTCATTCATATCAAACAGCCTTTGGCCCATTCATTCATATCAAACGGCCTCTGGCCCATTCATTCATATCAAATGGCCTCTGGCCCAATCATTCATACCAAACGGCCTCTGGCCCATTCATTCATACCAAATGGCCTTTGGCCCAATCATTCATATCAAACGGCCTTAGCCCAATTCGTTTATGTCTGCAGACCCACCCGAACTCTCTTCGCGCGCCCCCTTTTTGGAGAGGGCGCAAATTGGGTCCATGCTACTACAGTTCGGACTCCTATCACGGTTCTGAATCTAATCTCACAAAGTGTAATGTAAGACTGATAAATCACCAAAGAGTCCAAATCTGGCAATTGGTTTTGAAAAATCGATTTTGAATCAAAAAGCGCTAAACATGGACTGCTTTGCCAGATTACAGAGTCGCCACCTAAATATTTTATTTTGAGAAATTTAGGAAACCCTGACTCGTGCCAAAGGCGACGTGTCTGTCATCACCAAAGTTACCTCGGCTCGGGAACTTGGGTACGAGAGGGGAAGGTCATAACATGTGCACTCCCGCTTGCCCGATCAAAGGATCGACCTCTACTAAACATGATATGTTGTTTTTATAAACACATGTGTTCTTGTTTGATTATTAGCTAACTTACTATGTGATGGGTACAGCATACAAGTATAGACTAAATCGCAAGAATTGGAACAAAACAATTCATGTTTGTTTTCAAAAATGGTTTGAAAATGCCACAATCACGGTGGGCTAAGGCGTGGATTTGCCACCCTCAAGTGGGCTTTAAAACAACATGATTTGCCACTCCACAAAGTGGGCTTAAAACTCATAATCAATGAATTGTCCCAATTCAAGCAACCAAGCCTTCATCCACAGGCATTCATGCAGTTAATTAATTAAGCAAATAGCCTCATGGCAAGCATGTTGTCATGGCAACACTCACACTCATGCAAGGATGCTAAAGCGTAAACACTTACCGTGTACTCCGAGCCAAAACAGAAAACTAGTTAGAAATCATGCATGATCCTAACTATATAAGATGCCTAATGCAACACATGCAACAATGTAACTAAATAGGCTTGGCTATCTAAGATGACATATGAATGCAACACTTGATAACATGCTTTGAAACATATATTCAAGTAAGTATTGAAATACGATGCAGTTTGAATGATGCGCCGAGCTCGCTGCATGTAAGACAAATGAATGATGCAAACATGCAAGCATAAGGTATGCTAATCGAAATATTCCCTAATCTAACCATCGAAAGCTGATAAGTAAAAGGGAGAAAGAAATGGGGTTGGAAGACATGCACACACATGCACGCTTATTACAACATTGTGCCCTCTCGATGGAGGGTCCGAATAAATAAGCTAAGCTAATTATTACAAATCAACTAATTAACTATTCTAGCTAATTAATTATTACAGCACAATTGAAATAAATTTAACTAACTATTCTAAGCTAATTAAAATATTACAAAGAAGAATTAAATTAGCCAAGCACATTAACTAATTAATTACAAAACCGGTAAATTAACTAGCTAAGCAAAGCAGTTAAAATAGCCTCGAGGGCGAGGGAGACATGCATGCTTGGTTGGCTTCGCTCGTAAATCCATTGCTTTGCCGTCAATTGCCTTTGTTTGCACTTGCCTTGGTTTCTGAACCTTGAACCAAACTCCATACTGTTTCTGCTCCAAAACAGGATTACTTCTGCACAAAATTGGTCTGATGGCCAGTCGGCCACAAAAAGTGGCTGCCGGCCACCTTAACTGGCCGGTCGGCTAGTGAAAGTGGTCGGTCGGCTAGTGAAAGTGGCCTGTCGGCTACTAGCTGTTCCAGACTTCTGGTTTTGCTGCAACAGAGGACAACAGAGGCACATTAATGTATTTTGTAGGAAATGTGTGTACTACCACACTCCTTATCATGTCTCAAGCTCAAAGGAGTGTGGCGTTCGGCTTTCAAGCCACCAACCAATCATCTCAATGCATGATGGCCCGAAAACCAAGCTTGCACAAGCTTAGTGAATGCACACATAAGACTCAAAGAGCCTCCACCCTATCATGCAAGATCAAGGGAGTTGGCGACCAAGAAATGTGACACGTTTCATCACTTCGAGTATGAAATGCCCCACATTTCTCGTGTTTGGATTCAAGTCTGATCCAAACACATGCAATGCAACACACATGTTATCTTTCACATGTTTTACTTGGTCCATTTCTTGTTCACTCATTTTAACTTACCAATTAGTCCATTAACCGGTTAAGTCCAATGCGAAAGTCCTCCAAGGATAAGAGGTCAACTAAAAGAATGGTTTAAGACATAGGAGAGACTATGCCTTTGACTAGGAGGAACCCTCCAAAAGAGGATTAAAGCCATTTAAGCACAAGCCTCAATCCCAAGCTTAAACACAATCTCAATGCCAACCAACTCTCAAATTAAATGGAAAAATTAAGAAATGAGAGAGGTGGAAGAATTTCAAGTACTGAGATGGTATGGTAAAGACCTTAAGCATGCAAGCAATACAAGCATAACATGTTGAGGGCCAAAAACATCAAAGCTAGTAAAGAGCATTACGCAAGAAGCATGCAATACATAGCTTGAATGATCAAACCAGCTCTAGACAGAGCTCAATCATGCCAAAACAATGGTCTAAATATGCTGGAATTGAAGCCCAAAAGCTTAGACAGACATGCATACCAATTGGCTCACGAGCAAGGCATAAGGCACAACTCTCAAAAGTATTGAAAGAGTGGAATATGTGAGAGTGTGACTACACTATGTACACTGAAATTACATGCTAAATAATGCCAAAACATGCATTCATCACATACACAACATGTTAAGGGCCCCGAAACTCAAAGCTAGTCAAGGCCATTTACACTACAACCATGCAAAGCAAACCTCAAAGGACAAAGACCACTCAAAACAAAGTTAAAGCATGCTAAAACATGAGCAAAAATATGCTGGAGCGTAGCCAAATTAAGCTAGAATAATAGGCTATAACATCAAGTAAGCTAGGCTAGCAAGCATGATTACACTACAAGTGTAAGAAGCAAACAAGAGGTGCTCCAACCAGCCAAAAACAGAGCTATAACATGTTAAAATAAGGCCAAAAACATGCTCAAACTGGGTTACGAAAAGGTAGAAATACATGCTCATTTGGTAGGCCATCAACACATGCAAACTAGACAAGAGGAGAGGGGACCACCCCCTCCCATTTTGGACCACAAAACCAACTTTCCACCACTGAAATTCCTCTGAGTTTCAATGGTAGAAAGGCCAAACAAAGGGTGTTACAAAAGCTAAGGAAGGTGGCTCAAAAGGCTTTATAAGCCACAGAGCCAAGGGGGAGAACCACCCCCTAACCAAACAAAACTCAAACCAACATTTTAGAGCCTTAAAATCAGAGTTTTTAAGAGGTTAAAACTAGCCTTAAAATAGCATACAAAGGTGGTCAAGTACTTAATCAAAACAAAGCTTAAAAGGGACAAGTTCTTACCCTTGAAGCACAACAACGATTCTGAACCAAAATCAAGCTTAGGACCTCAAACCAAGCTTCAATGGTCCTCAGCTCCAAAGTGAAGGTGTTGGACTAGGTGTTTTAGTGCAAATATGTGAAGAAAACTCACTTTTAAGCACAATATAGCACAATGTAGAGAGAGAGATAGAGAATTCTAGAGAGAATAAAATTTTGCTCCTAAATTTTCTCCACACTCAAATAGGGGGAGGGACCTCCCATTATATAGAATAAGCAAGCAAAAAGCTTGCTTCATCCCTCTATACACGTGTATGGAGGATGTGTTCAGTGCACAACAGTTGGCTCAAAAGATCTGAAAATATCTAAAAAATGAGAAAATTGGCCGCCGGCCACCTCCTCTAGCCGACCGAGCACTTCAAGTGGCCGGCAAGGAAGAAAAGTAGCCGGCAAGTGCCAAAAGTGGCCGGCAATGGCTTTCCCCCCCCAGGCAAGAGGCAACAAGGTTTGGCTCGAAAACAAGGTCAAAACACAGAGTGTTAAGAGGCTCAAAGACAAGGCACTCAGTCGAGAACTTCGGGCGCTCGAAACAAGCACAAACATGCACAATCATCGCGTGCACAAATGACGACGTTAAAGTCTTGAAGTCGGTCAAAAATCGGGTGTCTATAGTTGCCCCTCTTTGACAGAACTTGAAAATCATGAAATGACGGGAGTAAATGTCAGAGTCTAGAGACGACCCATTTTTGACAAGGCCGATGACTTAGACAAACAGGTAAGGTAACAAAACAGATGCGCCCGTAAGCAGGGGCAAAATGGAAACGACATGCATGATGCAAAAGCATAACTTATGATTATGCAAAGAGGGCTGTAAAGAAGCATTCATGCAAAATAAATACAACATTTTAAGCAAACCTACAAGTTACAGCAGTCATACACATTTCATATAGAAAGGATGTAAGAAAATCATGCAATCTTCACTGCGGCTCACGCAGGAAAGGCTAAAAGTGACAGTCGGGCGTCCCCGAAGTCTCAAATAAAACACCTCTCAGCGTATCACACGTGAGAGAGAGAAAGGAAACACCTCTCAGCGTATCACACGCGAGAGAGGGAAAGGCAACACCTCTCAGCGTATCACACGCAAAAGAGGGAAAAGCAACACCTCTCAGCGTATCACACGCAAGAGAGGGAAAGGCAACACCTCTCAGCATATCACACGCGAGAGAGGGAAGGTAAGCAGTGCAAGCACTGAAGAGTGGTATAAACATCTGAGTACGTCCCAATGCTTCTAATAAGGTGCCAGTGTAAACACCGGGTGTACCCAGGTGTTTCTAACGAACGAAATGTCGGTGTAGATAGTGGGCGTACCCAAATGTCTCTAACCTACGAGAAAGAGGGAGAGGAATGGTTTTACCTGAAATTCCTCTAAATGAACCGTACATACAATATCGTGCATGTACGAGAGAGAAACTTGATAGATACAATGCAAGGTAATGCCTGTCTCCTGCGAGACGAATGACAACGATGCACATGCAATGCAAGATGCATATTCAATGCAAAATAATCAACGATGTAGATTCAATGCAAGATAATCAACAGTGCATAATCAATGCAAGATAACCAACGAGGCATATTCACTGCAAGATAATCAACAGTGCATAATCAATGCAAGATAACCAAATAGGCATATTCAATGCAAAATAATCAACGAGGCATATTCAATGCAACATGGTAATGCATATTCAATACAACTCAAAATGCATACTCCATGCAACGATGAAAACGATGCTCATTCTATGCAACAACAAAAGCATATGATAGAGACAACTCAAAGGCAACTCCTGATTTACCTCTTGAAGAGTTGCACTACGTTTAAAAGGATACACCTTCTGTGTGTTGAAAGGCAATGATCACCGCGCACGGAGAACACAATTCTAGGCTTCCGCGGAGGCATTTTGAATCAAACTTTGAGCATTCCTTGCAGTTCTTGGGACCCAAGGACACATATCAAGGTAAAAGAGGTAAGGGGAGTTGGTGGAGGCCTGCTGGCCATCAGGGGAAGCTGCCGGCCACTTTTCAAAGATGTCGGCCACTAAAATGGCCGGTCGGCCACAAAAACTGGCCTGTCGGCCAGTTGCAACAGATTCAGGGCAGCTTTGTCTTTTTGCATGAAGGGCTTTAAAAACACAAACCCAAATCACTTTTTCTCACACCCACAGTGCCGAACCTCCTTCCTTTTTACCTCTGAACAGTTTTTTTCCTTAGATCTGTGCTCCACACGCGTTTTCCAATGCCCCTCGTGAAGTTGATTCGCTAAAACTCTTCAGTTCACTTCGTTTTGAACCGATCAAAATTCATTTTCGGAGCCTCTCTCTCCATTTTTACCCTCCGAGGTTTGTTTCCCTTGACTTTATCCTGAGTTTGGTGCCTTTTCCCGAGCTTTGACTTTCTTTGACTTTTTCTCTTCCCAAGAGTTGACTTTTGTTGACTTTTTGGCACTTTTGCCCATTTTGCTCATTTTCACCCTATTTGCAGATGGCAGATGACGTGCCACACGACAGGGGTCCTCTGAGGATAGAGGAGGAGCCCGTGCACATTCCGTTTCCACCTCGAGTTCGGCCATTTGACTCGGTGACGTACTATCCCGCGGTACATGTGCTACCACCTAGCACAGTGTGCCATTTCATTGGGTTTGCACGGTGCGCGGCCATAGATCTTCTACTACAGGAGCCCGAGTCCCATCTGTCCCACGATGCGCCTGAGGTACACACTGTACTCTTATATTTCCCGCGTTGTACTTTACATTTCTTGTATAGCTCGCACTTTTGCACTGTATTTCATCTGCTCATTCTGAACATTTTCAACACTGTATTTCTGCTCATGCTGAACACATTCACACACTGTACCTCTGCTTCTCCACACAGGTTGACACTCGTTTCACCCGCGGGTACGGGTTGACCACGGTGAGGGAGTAGTACTTGGAGCTCCCTGACGACGTTCAGCAGATTGTTGATGAGACGGGGTTTAGCTTATTCTGCACAGGGCTCTCGTGTCTCTTTGCGAGTAGGACTGTCTTAGGTGCCTTGGTAGAGAGATAGCGGGACACCACCAACTCCTTTCACTTCTCTACCACCGGGGACATGATGATGACCCCGTATGACTTCGCTATGCTGACAGGCCTGGAGATGGGAGGCCAGCCGATCCCATATGATCCTAATATGGGTGAGTGGGAGGATACTTGGACGTATCTGCTAGAAGCACACCCGCCCATCTTTCGGTCATCAGGCTTCGTTCGGTATACCTGGTTCTTAGACCATTACAGAGGGATGGAGCCGACGACAGTTGAGGCTACAGAGCAGTACGCCCGGGGTTTCTTGATGTTCCTCTTCGGCAATACTTTGTTTGCTGACAGGGCGAACACTGTTGGACTATATCTTCTGAGCGCCTTAGTGGACCTATCCCAGATGTGGCACTACGATTAGGGTGGCGCCGGCCTTGCTACCCTCTACTGCTATATGAGCTCGACCTCCCAGAGGTGCAGGGACAGAGTGGGTGGCTACTAGAGAGCCTGGGAGGTACACTTTACTTTCCAGCTTTACATTTCTGTTGTGTTTTCTGCTTTGCATTTTCTGTATACTACACACATACCACACTCTGTACATACGCAATCTGCTTTCTTCTTTGCATCTGTACTTTCTGCATTTTGCATTTTCTGAACATTGCATACATACTCTGCTCTGTACTTGTATTTTCTATACACTGTACCACACTTTGCTTTCTGCGTTATCTGTACTTATCTGTATTTTTATTGCCACTGTCTTGCTTTTCATAGTTGTGGGTATACGCCTACTTTCCAGCACTGGCTCCTGAGCTAGAGGTTGAGACACCCTTCGAGGTATCCTACTCACACCGATACGACGGTCGGTGCCAGCCTAGGCCTCGGGAGACCCTCCCATACCTGTGCCAGTACTTTGACACCATGAGGACGACTGAGGTAAGTCAAAGCTCACAGCTTTTCCTATTTTCGGCTTCACTTCATTTACATATCTACTAGCAACTAATGCACTTGCTATCTGTAGATTACATGGCAGCCTTGGGCGGCGATGCTGGAGTTCGCTCGATTTCATTTCGCCGGAGTTGGGGGTGCTTCCCGGTACCGGATTTTGTTCGAGGGACCAGTAGGCCGCGCCTGGTTCTTAGGTGCACGCTTCATGCGCTAGACATTAGGCTTACCATTACAGTCTATCCCCTTACCACCCCCGCCTACTCTGCGAGCCACCGAGGGTCTTTCCGGTCAAAAGATTACTAATGTCATACGAGGCTCAGATACGGACCGATTCATCGCGGAGAGGGACTTCACGACTTACCTCTCGACGTATCTGATGCCTCTGTTGACAAGCGTTCGTGCTCCCCCGGGGAGGACAGTTGATATTGCCTCGTCAAGTAGGACTAGGGCCGCAGACATTCCATTGACGAGTAAGGTCCGGGCAGCGGGCGCTCCCTCGACGAGCAGAGCCCGGACACGGAGGGGTGAGTCTAGAGAGATGCCTTCTACTAGGCAGTTTATTGGATGGCCGGATCTTCCGACTGGGCTGACAGGTTGGCGGCTTGGTGGAGTACCTTATCAGATTCCGCTTGAGCCTCAATTTCCTGATCATCAATACGTTAGGACACCTGACTCACCACTGGTATACTTTACAGGTTTTGTGCATTTCAGTTTCACTCAGATTCTCATTCGTTCATTCACTAATTGCTTTAACTTGCATTTGTAGCCCTCCATAGGATATGTCGAGGGGTTACTCGAGGTGATGGCCTCACATGAAGGTATGGTCTTACGGAGAGAGATGATGTTGCAGTCCCACGGCATTCCGGTAACTCTTCAGTTTTGTTACATTTTGGTCATCATATTTCTGCTGATATACTGAAACTGAACATTTCATTGCACTGATTCACTATATGTATAGACCACATCTGACACGACACACTGCATGCACATATTGTATCTGATCTCTGCACGTACTCACTTTGCACATCATACTTGCATCTTATATGTATACTATGATTGATGTATTCAAACTCCCTTTTCAGGTCACACCCCTTTAGACAGGACCGCCAGAGGCTACTCCAGTAACAGGGGGAGAGATCCCGGCACACAGCCGAGGGAGACATTGAGAGCCTACCACGCATGATGATGATGACGAGACCGGTGAGGAGGCTGAGTCAGCTGAGGGTGGAGGTGACGACATCGGCTCAGGTTCTGAGGGTGGTGACGATGCCGAGGAGGGCTCCGAGGATGGGAGCGGAGGCAGCTCTGGTTTCGGCTCCGGCTCAGATTCAGGTAGCGGTGCAGATGGTGACCGCTCTGAGTCCGCACAGCCGAGG
This sequence comes from Camellia sinensis, assembly GCF_055761805.1. Classification (NCBI taxonomy): domain Eukaryota; kingdom Viridiplantae; phylum Streptophyta; class Magnoliopsida; order Ericales; family Theaceae; genus Camellia; species Camellia sinensis. The sequence goes on along the minus strand of NC_138969.1, from coordinate 40,821,946 downwards.
AAGAGGACGAAGAGAGCCTCTCGATCTTGAGATAGATAGCATCGACTCAGATGCTTTTTTGCTTTGTTTCTTTGTTTTTTTTTTTTTGCTAGTAGCATTAGCATATTGTACAGCCTTAGGCAGTTTATTTTCTTTAAAACTTGTACGTTTTGTAAAAAGAAACCATGATTGGAATGAAAGCAACTTTTGTTCAAAAAGCGTTACATATTATATTCTGAGCATTGCATCGCACCATTTTGCACAAAAACGAGATTAATGAAAATTGAACATTTGTTTATTGCATAGTCAGGTAGTGAACCAACATAACAAACAAAACAAAACAACTTAAAGAACAACTCGATAAGCAAAACAATGACAACTCGATAAATGAATTACAACAAACTCGATAAGCAAAGAGCAACCAACCTGATAAGCAAATTACAATAAACTCGATAAACAAATACAACTGTTAGACAAAATAGCAGGACGCATCCGAAATAGAATCAAACTCAGGTTTTCAGCATCCTCAGTACACAAGAAGGCTAAAGGCTCTTTGCTGAAGACAAAGGGGTGGCTGCTGGCCACTTAGGATGATTGCCGGCCACTTACTCTCACTACCGGCCACTTAAGTGGCCGGTTGGCCAGTTATTTTAAGAAGCTCCAGATTGCTGCCATCTGTCCTCCACTCAATGCCTTATCTTCTATAAAGGTTCCAGCTTCGTGGTTCCTTCATTTTAACTCTGTTTTTGCCCGAATGGAAGCATTTCTTGCCCAAAACCTCTCCGATTGGCTTGTAACTTTAGATGGCTTGGAAAAGTTGAATTTTTGGGGTTTCGGAATAAATGCACTATTCACGCTAAACCGCAACCCGCTGCATTTTTCGTTCCTCCATGCTGTGACTAGGTGTTGGAATCTGGTAACTCACGTTTTTAGCTTTGGTGGACAAGAGATATGTCCCACTTTTGAAGATTTCCAAGCTTTGATGGAATCCCAGCGCGATGAAGAGATCTTGTCCCAATTCCGTTTTGGCCACATCCAAGCTTTAGGACAGATGTGTGGGCTTGCTTTGCATGACGCTTGGTCTTTGATTCGCGATGGAGAACTGGATATTCCGAGCTTGATTCATCGGTTTTCTGACGCCGGTGACCGTGGCGACCATCTTTGGAAGAGTTTTCGGTGACACACCTTCTGTTTGTGCATGTTGTCTCATTTCTTACTTGCCCCAGGCTTCGGAGGGTCTAGCGTCCATTTGATTGAGGTTGCCCAAGGCTTGAAAGTGGGCAAGAGCTTCATTGGGATGACACTAGTTGAGACTCTGATGGGTTTGGACGCTTTCCGTCGTTGGGAGACAACTAGATTCGTAAGGAGTCCACTACTTTTACAGGTAATGTTTCCCGCCCTTCTCACATGTGTATTTCTCATATCACTCGGTCCTCAGGCTTTGTTTTTCTCTCAAAACCCTTTCTCACTTTCTCTCCACGTACACCTCTCTATTCTTTAATCTCTCTTATTTTTCATCCGTCCCCAGATATGGCTGATGGACAAGTTGAAAGTGGTGGACTCATGCCAAGCATATTCAGCACGCGGCTATTTCTTCCAGCAACGACTAGTTGATGCCCTAGATGAGGGATCGTGGTGTGAATGGATGTGCAGCCTATCTGCCGTCAACATTGCTTGGCGTTGCCCCTGGCTTAATCTGGCGGCGATGGGCTACAGCATGTCCTGGCAGCCTGGGATTCAGCTGGTTGGCCTGACACACTGTGTCTTCTACCTCCCATTTCGATTCAAGCATCAATTTGGGCATGATTAGATTTGCTCGGAAGTGGGGATAGAGTACCCAGCTTCATTTCCGGTCCGAGGCTCACAAATAGCTCGGTATGCAATAGCATGGAGAACAAGAGAACTTTTGGCCCCTGCTCCCAGTTTCAATTGTGCCCTTTCTGGCGAGTGAATAGCCTGGCTTGAAAACGAGGCACAAACCGGGTCTACTTTGGCATCAGAAGCTTCCACTAGCCCTGGGAGGGGACGCAGGAGCACTTGACTATGCCCCGAGTTTATTGCTTTAATCTGTACTTTCAAGTTTTTTTTATGAATGTAATAAAAAGAAACTTCGATTTGTATCAAGAGTAGGAGAACTCTGTGTTGAAATCAATGAAATTGAAGGTCGTGGGTACTGAAAATTTTCCGTTTGGTCCAAAAATGGTCTAAGTTGTAAAAAGATTAATTTGAACAAAATCAACTTTTATCAAAACTTTTCAAAACCATTTTCGATATGGATCACAACTGGACACGCTTGAGATCTATCCTCGAGATGTACAATCTCGGATCTAACAACTGGAAAGTTGCCCCTAGTCCGAATAACACTGCATTGGAGATCACAACCGAGCTCTTGGATACAGAAGAGACAAAGATGACCAACATGATCACATGGACAAAGTTGATTTGGAAGTGTTTATTGCTGGACTTCAGAATGAAGTTGCCTATGGGAATCAAGCCTTATGTAGTTCGGTTCAAGTTCACTCATGTTTTAACACTCTCCTTTTGCGCTCTAACTTTTGCCAAGGCCACTCTTTTTGGGTTTTTAACCTTGCGAGCTTAGTTTTTATTATTTCAAATTTTCTGTGCTCTAACTTTTGCCTAGGTCACCCTTTCGGGTTTTCGACCTAGCGAGCCACTCAGGGATAGTATTTCTTCAACTTGTCCATGTTGATCGGCTGGGAGAACTCTAGGCCATCTAGGTCTATAAGAATGACAGCTCCACCTGACCAAATAGACTTGATGATGTAGGGACCAGTCCAATTAGGTCTGAACGTGCCCCTAGGATCGTGGATGGGAGCTCGATTGTCTTTAAGCACCAAATCCCCTTCCTTCAAATTCCTGGACTTAACTTTTTTGTTAAAAGCCCTGGCAATTCTTCGTTGATAATCTTGGATATGATACAGTGCTTTCAGCCTTCTCTCGTCAAACAGTATGAGTTCTTCGAACTTGCTCTGCTGCAATCTGCCTCAGCTATCTGGCACTCAGCCATAACCCGCAATGATGGAACCTCAACTTCGATAGGCAGAACAGCCTCTATTCCATAAACCAAGGAGTACGGAGTTGCCCCAGCAGAAGTTCGAATTGAAGTTCGGTAGCCCCATAGAGCAAATGACAGCTTATCTGGCCAGTCCCTGTAGGTTTCCACCATTTTCTGCAGAATGTGCTTGATGTTCTTATTGGCAGCCTCAACTGCTCCGTTGGTTTGCGGCTAATATGTGGATGACTTATGAAAAGCCATGTTGTACTTCTCCAACAAGTCGATCACCTCCTTCATGAAATGGGAACCATTGTCCGAAATAATCTCATTCAGGACCCCATAGCGATAAATGATGTTGTTCTTGATAAACCTAGCAACGTACGATGCCTTCAGCACTGTGTAGGATTGGGCCTCAACCCACTTCGTAAAGTAGTCTATCGCTACCAGAATGTACTCATGCCCGGTCAACCACTTTGGAGTAACTGCCCCAATTACATCAATCCCCCAGACTGAAAATGGCCATGGCGAAGTCATGTTGTACAGCTTCGACAGCGGAATGTTCATGCGGTTTGCATGGATTTGGCATTTGTGGCATCGCCGAACAAAGCCAATACAATCCTCCTCCATGGTTGACCAGTAGTAACCCTATTTAAGGATCTTCCAGGCTAGCATTACCCCGCTCAGGTGTGCTCCACACTCTCTCCATGGATGGCGTCCATCAGGTGCTTGGACTCTTCAGCATCAGCATACAGCTTGTGCATCCCAAGATGACCCCGCTTGTATAGTTTACCCTCGCAGACGATGAACTGAGTAGCCATTCTTCGAATTGCCCTCTTATCTTTGGCATTTGCCCCTGGTGGATAAGCCTCCTTTTCCAAGAAGTTCTAGATATCGTGATACCAGGGGTTCTGATCTTGTACTTCGTCTATGGTAGCAATCAGCTCGTAGGCTAGCACATACCTCTGTTCAATGATGATCGGACGCATCCGAACTCCAAAAGGGATGTCTATCATAGAAGATAGAGTTGCTAATGAATCAGCGAACCTGTTGTTCTCTCTTAACAGATGAACGAAGTTCAGTTTTTCAAACCGAGGAATCAGAACGTCCAAGGTCTGGTGATAGATTTTCATCTTTTCTTCTTTAACTTTCCAATCTCCTTTAGCTTGAGATACAACAAGGTTCGAGTCCTTGATGAGATCTAACCATTTTGCCCCTAGTTCTAGGGCGGGTTCCAGTCTAGCAATACATGCCTCATACTTTGTCTCATTGTTCGATACTTTAAACCGGAATTTGAAAGCTAAAGGTATACGAGAATTGTCGAGTGCTATCGGCAACACCGCTATCCCATACCCGTACTGGTTTGATATTCTGTCAAAGTACATAGTCCAGGTTCTTCTTCAACCTACAAAATGGCTTCATCTGAGAACAGATATTCAACTGCTTCATCTCCCTCCACAGGGTGATCGGCTAGGAACTCTGCTACAGCTCTCCCTTTCACAGACTTGCGCATCATGTACTTCAGATCAAATTCGGAGAGAAGAAGCAACCAACGGGCTACCCTACCCGTAAGTGCTGGTTTCTCGAAGAGATATTTGATGGGATCTAATCTTGAAACCAGTATTACAGAGTGAGCTAACAGGTAGTGCCTCAACTTCTTGGTAGCCCATACCAAGGCCAGACAAGCCTTCTCCAACGGAGTGTAGTGGGTCTCGTATTCCAGCACTTTCTTACTCAGGTAGTAGATAGCCTTCTCCACTTTATCCTCAGATTCCTGTGCAAGCATGCAGCCCATTGTCGTGTCGGTCACGGATAGGTACAGAATCAACGGTTTCCCCGGCTCTGGTGGTGACAACACAGGTGGGTTCTGTAAATACTGCTTGATCTACTCAAAAGCAACTTGGCATCAGTCATCCCATTAGAACTTCTTTCCTTTCTTTAGGAGACCAAACAGTGGTTCACAAGTCAAGGCTAATTTTTCAATAAACCGTCTTATGAATTGCACTTTACCCAGAAAGCCTCGCACCTCCTTTTCAGTCCTTGGTGGTGGCATTTCTGAGATGGCCTTGATTTTGGAAGGGTCGACCTCGATGTCCCTTTGCGTAATCAAGAACCCCAGCATTTTCCCTACTGTAACACCAAAAGTACATTTTTGAGGATATTCTCTGATCCGCTGGAAAAATTTCTTCAAGGCGGTGTAGTGGCCCTCTCTTTCCTTGAACTTGACAATCATGTCGTCCACATACACCTCAACCTCTTTATGGATCATATTGTGCAAGATCGTGGTTGCAGCCCGTTGATATGTAGCCCTAACATTCTTTAAACCGAACGACATCACCCTATAACAATAGGTTCACCACGGGGTAGTGAAAATAGTTTTTTCCCTGGCTTTGGGTGCCATCAAAATCTGATTGTAGCCTGAAATCCCATCCATGAACAAGAGTAGCACATGCCCAGTAGTGAAGTCCACTAATTCGTCGATATGTGGCAAAGGAAAGTCGTCCACGCAAAAACATCCTTGAAATCTTTTAACAAAGCGACTAAGCGCTCGCATTCCTCAGAAGACAATGTGGACCTGATCTGGACCAGCCGCGGGTCCTTCTCAGTACCAACATTAATTAAGGTGATTTCATCAACCAAAGGTTTTACAAACCTCTCCTGCTCTTGATCAAGCAAATGTTTCAAATTCGGAGGAATTTCTTCCTCGTCGTTTTTATCAAAGTTTTGAAAGTCCTGATTAATGTAATAAACTAAGGCACAGAAAAGTACTCAGAAGCCACAACAGCACTATTCTCATTAATAACATCCAGTTCGTCTGATTCTTTAGTTACAACTGACTCAAAAGAAAATGAAAAAGACGACTCGGACAGGATAGTGGCATCCAGGTTATCAACCCTGGGAATACCTGACTTTGACTCTGACTCAGAAGAACCAGAATCTGATTTCGACTCCACAGACTCTGTGGAATCAGATTCTAGTTCACTACCTGACCCAGAACTGCTCAATAAAAAGCCCTCCTCGTACTGCGAGACAATGGAGGGTGCGATGGATGCATCGAGAATGCCATAAGATGGGCCCATAGCCGCTTGATCCTCGATCATGGAAACTGAAAAGTTATCCCCGAAGCACTTTGGTATGATCTGAGGATCTGAGAGGAGACAAGCCAGCGCTGCTCCTATCTCAATTTTTGTGCTCTCGAACTCTTCCTCTTTGCACTGCTTAGCCTCAGTTGGTGGGTCGGTCTGTTCTTCGGTAACCTCATCCCCTGACAACTGAAGGTCAAAAAAGATCTCGAAGCTGGGAAAGCGCCGCTTCCCTAAATTCAACCATGGCTCCGGAAAGTCGCAAAACAGGAAATCTTCCCCCTCCCGGACAAAGCGTCTGTTCAGGGTCCCTTGGATAGGTCTGTGCACCAGCTCGTAGTGCTTCTCGGCCTACTTAGCCTTGGCTCTTCTGGCCATTGCCAAAGGTATAAGGGTTATGTGGTACTTCAACCAATGCTGCGACGCCCTTCCGGCCACTTCGTCCCAATCCCATTCCGGGCATGTGTTGAAGTTTGTTCATGAGGTAGACAGATTGCCCACTGACGTATAGTCCCTCATCAATAGCTAGCATATCCTGTACCACCTGAGCCTCAGCTAAGGTGAATCCCGACAGAAAAACATCCTCCACACCGTGCTCAATTTCTAGAACTGGTGTAGTAACCTTTGGCGGCGGATGCATGGACGAGTTTTCAAAAATAATTGCTAACCCCTTCCCGTGGGGGTACTTCAGCATCTGGTGTAAGGTGGAAGAAACGACTTTCATTTGGTGCAGCCACGGCCACCCAAGGAGTAGATTGAAGGAGGCTGGAACATCTAAGACATGAAACTCAATGTCCTATTGCCCCGGGCCGACCTGAGTCTTGATCTGTACCGTCCCCATTACCTCCCTGACTGGTGTTATCATAGGCCCGTATCACCTGGGCTGTAGGCACGAAATCTGTGGGCTGCAACCCGATAGCATACGCCATTCTCGACAGACATACAATGATTGCAGATCCCGTGTCAACCAGGACCACCGGTATCCATTTCTCCTTACACTCCACAGAAATATAGAGCGGCTTGTTATGATCAAAGCCCTCAAGCTGTAGTTCTTTGTCTGTGAAGGTCAAGGTCGGGAAAGCTCCACCTGGGAAAATCAACCCTACCAACTGCTCGGGCGTTGTATCAATCGACAGCTTAGCCCTGTCCATGGCTGTAAGGACGGCTTGTCTGTGAACCCTCGAGGCCATAAGCAGTCCCCAGATGGAGATGTCTGCTTGAATTTTCTTTAGCTGTTTCAGCACAACTTCCTCCTCTAGTAGTTTTTCTTTCTGCTTTTCTACCTCTTTGTCTTTTCCGGATGCCTCTGGCTAGTCCAAGTGTGGGGGCTTGAAGTACCACCCACTTCGGGTCATATGGTCGACCTCCTCGATGTACAAGGTGCTGTCTGGTTGGCTCTGACCCCAGTCCTCGTCAGTATGGGCAAGACGCAAGTCGTTGTCTTCCCACCATATCCCATCGGCAACCGACAGACAACTGTCCGGTTCTGTTGTGACTATTCTCGTATTCTCAATACATTTTGTCCCCTCAGGTGCCTTGGCTTTTCTAGCCCTGTCGTCCTTCTCAATTTTCTTTTGCTCAAATTGCTTCAGCGTGGCTTCCTGCTCCGTGTCTGCTATATACAAACTACTCGATTCCCGAGTAAGATTCTTTGCACCGGTGCTTTCCGACAATTTCTCCTGATTCTCGGCCATTCCGGCCACTGCTGATGTTCCCATCTCTGGCGGTCCCTGTTCTGATTGAGGCTCCTCAACAACATTTGGGTCGTCACTGAGCCACCCTACATTATTTGTCAATCCATTCAGGTCGAACCAATTGATGCTCACATCCCCCGAGTCCTGCTCATCAAAGAACTGAAGGTTGCTGATATCCTCCTCTAGCTCGGCAAGGTCATCTAGCCCCTGACTCGGTCCATCCTCCCGGATAACATATACCTCTGCACCAGTTGGCAACTTTACCATTAGCTTGGACTGATCTGTTGACACTATATAACCGCACGGGTCGTATGCTTCCTCAGTAAAGCTCCCAGATCCCTCAGGTTCTGAACTAACATTCCCATTTCCCTCCAAGGTCACCCCGATTTTGTCTTCGACTGTCACCACCACTGGCTTGGGCTGGGTTAGGGAGGTGCTTATCATGCACAAGGCTGTGCTATCTGGGATGAACACCTCAGGCTTAGGTAGGTGGGACGAAGTGATGTATATGCAAGGGTCATATGGGATGGCCGCGGTTTGGATCAGGTTTATTTGCTTGGGCGGTGGAGCTTGGTAATGTGGTGGGAGTGGGTTGGTAGTGACATTTGGCTTGTTGGGAGGTGCAATCACCTTGTTGTCAATGAGATCCTGGATCTCATGATGCAGTATGAAGCAGAGGTCGGTGTCGTGACCGTATTGCCGGTGAAAGGCGCAATATTTGGCCGGGTTATGTGTTAGAGGGAGTTATTTGGTAGTGGGCACGGTTCCAGAGGCTTCAAATGCCCTTTTCTAATCAAGACCCTCAAGGCTGCTGACAGAGACATGTAAAGCGGGGAGAAAGTCCTCTGACCTCGAGGTGGATTTTTCGCTGGCTGCGAGCTGGTTCCAGACGCACCGGTGAAGGGTGTAGCTGTTTTTGGAATGGCGGTGACCATGCCGACATCAGAAGTTCTGGCGGCTGCACTACTACTGGTAGCTGCATTCGAACCGCGGGAAACGCCCTCTTGGGCTGCTCCCTTTCCTGGTCGATCAGACCTTGCTTCATAGCATCTTCAATCTGTACCCCAATCTCATGTAAGTCAGTAAAGGTGGGAATGGGTAAGACGATCATTTTCTGCATCAGCTTGGGTTGCAGGTTGTGCACAACCATTCTTATCTGATCCTTCTCAAGTGGCCGAGTTGTCATCATGGAGGCCTTGTCCCTCCATCGAGTGACAAAATTAGAAAAGCCCTCCTTCGGCTCTTGCCTGGTCGCCTCAAGATCACGAGTAGTGACCTCGACTTGGGTGTTATATGAATATTGGGCGACAAAGGCCTCAGCCATCTCCTCCCAACTTCTTTTCACTGAGTCCTCCAATTTGGCGTACCAGATGGCTGCAATACCCGACAGGGTCCGACCGAAGAGTGATATTTTCTGGAGTCTCGTCAAGCCCATCAGGCGCAAAATATCAAAAAACAGCCTCAGATGAACCATAGGATCGCCCGAGTCGTCAAAGCGATCTATGTGAGGCATTTTGAACCTGTCCGACAATGTAACCGCTGAATCAGTGTATCCATCTTCTATGTACGGGATTGAGTTAACTCCCTGGGCTCGCTTGAACAGCTTTTCAAGCTTACTTACTTTTAGCGCGGTTGGATCCACCTCAAATTCGAACGGTGTATTTGTTGGGAAGGGCGGTGCTTTTGAAGTCTGTGGCAGAGCTGGTGGTGGGATTGGCCCTGTTGGAACGTCTGTATTCTCCTGGACGTGAGCTGTTTCCCCGGGTGTTGGAGCCTAAGGTGGTGGTAGGGGTGGATGCGAAGCAGATGCTCCGGCTTGTTGTGGTTGCTGCTGTTGTTGAAGCCTGGCAATTCAGTCTGCCTGTTGAGCTACAACCTCCGCCTAACGAGCAGCATCCTGCTGCATGGCCTGCATGGTCTCTTGGAGTTGACGCATCATGTCCTCCATACTTACTGTAAAGTGCTAATCTGACTGAACAAGTGTATATTCCCTCTCTGAGGTGGAAGCAGATATCTCAGCCCTATTGCGCACAGGTGAGGTGGATTATGACCGCTGATCTGGTAACTACTGTACTGATGATCTGTGCCTGGATGACCTCCGTCTTGTAACCGGGGGTAATGAGGCAAACACTGGTTGTCCGTCAACTAGATCCTCAGATCGATGAATTCTCCCAACTCTGGTCCAGAGTGCTCGGGGGGTATCTACCTCCTCAGAAGCAATGATACAATACTACATTGCAAAAAGATAAATAAAGCAAAAAGGAAACAAAAATCAGAAAACAGACAGCACTCTGCTTAGATAAAGACAACACACAGTTGATATCTTAAGCTGGATAAACTGCACTCAAACACTGATCTCTGCCCCCAAATCACTGCCTCAAATCTAATACCCTCAGGCAAAACTGATGTCCTCAAACACTGATGCCCTCAGACATGATACCCAGACTTGCAACTGATACATACATCCTGTAAAGACACACTCCTAACAGCACATATCAAGCAAGAGCGAGCCAAAACACCCCTATGGTGGGGTAGGGTTTCCTTGTCCTATTTTGTCAAGAACTAGGGTTTCACTACACACGCATGCGGTTTCAAACAACCTACATTCTGGTAAGCAACTTGTCCTAGTTTGAAATGGTTTCTGTGGCTTCCGATATGTAACTAGGCTGATTGGTCAAAAAGGGTGCCTTGGCAAAGCCAAGGTTTGTGTTTCCATCGTGGCAGAGCCCGTAACCGGTCAGCCTTATGGCATGCTTTTCCAAGCAAGCCTCCGGTAAACCGTTTAGGAATAGCAGATGGCAAACACTGTGACTTAAGCGCACCAATGCAAATGCAATGCAAAGAAACACATAAGTGTAGACAAAATAACATATCATGAGTTCGAGTCACGTTCTCTAAATCCCTAGCAGAGTCGCCAGAAACTGCAGAACCAACCGAACTCCCTCTGCGTGCCCCCCTTTTTGGAGAGGGTACGAATTGGGTCCGTGCTACTACAGTTCGTGCTCCTGTCATGGTTCTAAATCTAATCTCACAAAGTGCAATACAAGACTGATAAATCACCAAAGAGTCCAAATCCGACAATTGGTTTTGAAAAATCGATTTTGAATCAAAAAGCGTCAAACATGGACTGCTTTGCCAGATTTCAGAGTCGCCACCTAAATATTTTATTTTGGGAAATTTAGGAAACACTGACTCATGCCAAAGGCCACATGTCCGTCATCACCAAAGTTGCCTTGGCTCGAGAACTTGGGTACGAGAGGGGAAGGTCATAACATGAGCACCTGCGCTCGCCCGATCAAAGGATCAGCCTCTACTAAACATGATATGTAGTTTTTATAAACATACGTGTTCTTGTTTGATTATTAGCTAACTTACTATGTGATGCGCACAACATACAAGTATAGACTAAATCGCAAGAATTGGAACAAAACAATTCATGTTTGTTTTCGAAAATGGTTTGAAAATGCCACCATCATGGTGGGCTAAGGCGCAGATTTGCCACACTCAAGTGGGCTTTAAAACAACATGATTTGCCACTCCGCAAAGTGGGCTTAAAACTCACAATTAATGAATTGTCCCAATTTAAGCAACCAAGCCTTCATCCACAGGCATTCATGCAGTTAATCAATTAAGCAAATCGCCTCATTGCAAGCATGTTGTCATGGCAACACTCACACTCATGCAAGGATGGTAAAGCATAAACACTTACAGTGTACTCCAAGCGAAAACAGAAAACTAGTTAGAAATCATGCATGATCCTAACTATACAAGATGCCTAATGCAACACATGCAATAATGTAACTAAATAGGCTCGGCTATCTAAGATGGCATATGAATGCAACACTTGATAACATGCTTTGAAACACGTATTCAAGTAAGTATTGAAATACAATGCAGTTTGAATGATGCACCGAGCCCGGTGTATGCAAGACAAATGAATGATGCAAACATGGAAGCATAAGGTATGCTAATCGAAATATGCCCTAATCTAACCATCGAAAGTTGATAAGTAAAAGGGAGAAAGAAGTGGGGTTGGAAGACATGCACACACACACGCACGCTTATTACAACATTGTGCCCTCTCGACGGAGGGTCCGAATAAATAAGCTAAGCTAATCTAAGCTAAGCTAATTATTACAAACCAACTAATTAACTATTCTAGCTAATTAATTATTACAACACAATTGAAAGAAATTTAACTAACTATTCTAAGCTAATTAAAATATTACAAAGATGAATTAAATTAGCCAAGCACATTAACTAATTAATTATAAAATCGGTAAATTAACTAGCTAAGCAAAGCAGTTAAAATAGCCTCGAGGGCGAGGGAGACATGCATGCTTGGTTGGCTTCGCCCGTAAATCCATTGCTTTGCCATCAATTGCCTTTGTTTGCACTTGCCTTGGTTTCTGAACCTTGAACCAAACTCCATACTGTTTCTGCTCCAAAACAAGATCACTTCTACACAAAATTGGTCTGATGGCCAGTCGGCCACAAAAAGTGACTGCCGGCCACCTTAACTGGTCGGTCGACTAGTGAAATTGGCCGGTCGGCTACTTGAACTGACCGGTCGAGTACTTGTTGTTCTAGACTTCTGGTTTTGCTGCAACGGAGGACAACAGAGGAACATCAATGTATTTTGTAGGAAATGTGTGTACTACCACACTCCTTATCATGTCTCAAGCTCAAAGGAGTGTGGCGCTCGGCTTTCAAGCCACCAACCAAGCATCTCAATGCATGATGGCCCGAAAACCAAGCTTGCACAAGCTTAGTGAATGCACACATAAGACTCAAAGAGCCTCCACCCTATCATGCATGATCAAGGGAGTTGGTGACCACGAAATGTGACACGTTTCATCACTTCGAGTACGAACCGCCCCACGTTTCTCGTGTTTGGATTAAATTCCGATCCAAACACATGCAATGCAACACACATGTTATCTTTCACATGTTTTACTTGGTCCATTTCTTGTTCACTCATTTTAACTTACCAATTAGTCCATTAACCGGTTAAGTCCAATGCAAAAGTCCTCCAAGGATAAGAGGTCAACCAAAAGAATGGTTTAAGACATAGGAGAGACTATGCCTTTGACTAGGAGGAACCCTCCAAAAGAGGATTAAAGCCATTTAAGCACAAGCCTCAATCCCAAGCTTAAACACAATCTCAAGGCCAACCAACTCTCAAATTAAATGGAAAAATTAAGAAATGAGAGAGGTGGAAGAATTTCAAGTGCTGAGATGGTATGGTAAAGACCTTAAGCATGCAAGCAATACAAGCATAACATGTTGAGGGCCAAAAACATCAAAGCTAGTAAAGAGCATTACGCAAGAAGCATGCAATACATAGCTTGAATGATCAAACCAGCTCTAGACAGAGCTCAATCATGCCAAAACAATGGTCTAAATATGCTGGAATTGAAGCCCAAAAGCTTAGACAGACATGCATACCAATTGGCTCACGAGCAAGGCATAAGGCACAACTCTCAAAAGTATTGAAAGAGTGGAATATGTGAGAGTGTGACTACACTATGTACACTGAAATTACATGCTAAATAATGTCAAAACATGCATTCATCACATACACAACATGTTAAGGGCCCCGAAACTCAAAGCTAGTCAAGGCCATTTATACTACAACCATGCAAAGCAAACCTCAAAGGACAAAGACCACTCAAAAGAAAGTTAAAGAATGCTAAAACATGAGCAAAAACATGCTGAAGCATAGCCAAATTAAGCTAGAATAATAGGCTACAACATCAAGTAGGCTAGGCTAGCAAGCATGATTACACTACAAGTGTAAGAAGCAAACAAGAGGTGCTCCAACCAGCCAAAAACAGAGCTATAACATGTTAAAATAAGGCCAAAGACATGCTCTAACTAGGCTACAAAATGGTAGAAATACATGCTCATTTGGTAGGCCATCAACACATGCAAACAAGACAAGAGGAGAGGGGACCACCCCCTCCCATTTTGGACCACAAAACCAACTTTCCACCACTGAAATTCCTCTGAGTTTCAGTGGTAGAAAGGCCAAACAAAGGGTGTTACAAAATCTAAGGAAGGTGGCTCAAAAAGCTTTACAAGCCAAAGAGCCATGGGGGAGAACCACTCCCTAACCAAACAAAACTCAAACCAACATTTTAGAGCCTTAAAATCAAAGTTTTTAAGAGGTTGAAACCAGCCTTAAAATAGCATGCAATGGTGGTCAAGTACTTAATCAAAACAAAGCTTAAAACGGACAAGTTCTTACCCATGAAGCACAACAACAATTCTAAACCAAAACCAAGCCTAAGACCTCAAACCAAGCTTCAATGGTCCTCAGCTCCAATGTGAAGGTGTTGGACTAGGTGTTTTAGTGCAAATATGTGAAGAAAACTCACTTTTAAGCACAATATAGCACAATGTAAAGAGAGAAATAGAGAATTCTACAGAGAGTACAATTTTGCTCCTAAATTTTCTCCACACTCAAATAGGGGGAGGGACCTCCCCTTATATAGAACAAGCAAGCAAAAAGCTTGCTTCATCCCTCCATACACGTGTATAGAGGATGTGTTCAGTGCACAACAGCTGGCTCAAAAGATCTAAAAATATTTGAAAAAGGAGAAAATTGGCTGCCGGCCACTTTAGGTGGCTGGCCGGCCACCTCCCTTAGCCGACCGGTCACTTCAAGTGGCCAG